>NC_088304.1:25667231-27034731 GCF_032854445.1 Liolophura sinensis | reverse complement strand
ATAATAACAAACGTGAATCATATTCATCTTGGAATCCTTATCCAGTTTCATTTGTCCCGATTTTCAAAATATTCTGAAAGTATAACAATATGACATTGATCTTAAGCATTAAAGTTGAAAAATTGTTCAATTCATACGGCAGAGTAAAAGATTTGCCCGAATTATAAAGGCCTGTTATGGGTACTCAGCACAAAACTATAATCTAATAAAAATATCTTTTCCTCCGGTCGTACTTGGTGAGATCTCTCAGCAACTTGCGGATGGTCGTGGGATCCCCTCGGGCTCTGCCCAGTTTTCTATCAACATAATGATGGCCAAGGTCGTACAAGTGAATTATTCTTGAGAACAGCGCAAATCATCAATCAAATAAATTAATATATTTTAAAAATTCAAAAATTTTTTTGTAGATTGTTTAATTTTTTGCTGTGCCTTCGAACAGAAAGTGATGTATGTTTCCATGTGATCTATATAAAAGATGGAATCTATACTGTTTGAATGGTGTAACCAAGACAAAGTCACGGGCTTTGGCTGTATATGGCAGTGCGCGGAGCAAAGTGCTTCAAGTGTTAGGCCGATTTGAGCTGTTGAGAGTCGAATCTGCGATCTGGTTGGTGTTCAAATGAATGTCTTTAAATCTCAGGCTGTGCTGTACGAAAAACCCCAAAATAGATGTTTTTGTTGCTGTGTTGTTTAGGTAGTAAACGAACGTGCACTCGTGCAGACAGGGCCCGAGAATATGTATTCTGGACAAGCCTGTTTGTGGTTTGAATAGACTTGCATTAATGCACTCACATGAACAGTTAGAATAAAGCCCCGCCAGAGGTAAATTTGCCACTTGCCCGGCAGCTATTGCAGAGCTGTCGCTGCTGTCGTCTTACTCTCTATGCTGTACGTATTTAATTATATTTCTTAAGCCATTCGGCGAGGGGTGTCTAAGTTGCTGCCATTAAGGCATTCACATGAACAGCTCATTAAAATGTGCCTAACAGTATGAGACAAGAAAACCCTAGGTGAGGTAAACTGACAAGAGACCACATTACACGGGTTACATGTGACCATTTGCCAACAGTCACACTGATTTCGCTGCTGTCTTCCGCGTTGCAGTTAATCTGCACTGAATATCTGCTTCGATGATGTCGGTAAGTCCAATGAAGACAGATCACATGAGTAAGTTAATAAATCTGTAGAATTCGACAAATCGCACCGTATGAACGCGGTTTAAGAAATAACGTTTGTTCATTATTTGTTTAACGCGACTTAACCTAAGCAGTGATGAAGCAGTGGACGTGCGACACAAATGTTTTCCACTAATAGACCTTCGATTCCCCAAAACAACAGTTATCCCAAAGTAACTGAATATTTAAGAAATAGTCCATAAATATTCATTTCTTGATTTGATAGGTGTGTTATATTTTATTATATTATTACTTATACGACAATGACTAGCATTATGGTGGGAGGAAATCGTGCAGAGCTCGGGAAAACCCATGACCATCAGCAAGTTGTTGGAAGAGATTTCCCACGTTCGATAGAGGAGGAAGCCTGCATGAGCTGGACTTAACATCACATTGGTAAGAGTTTCCTGGGTTATTCTGTACATTGGCACGATAACCACCACAATAGGCCACAGAAGTCCATAATGTACAAAAAAATAACATATAAAAAGTAAGAATATTACCATCAGATAAAGCAGGTGACATGTAAGAGAAAAGTCATCAGTTTTCAGTAATACAGGGCAGACTGTCGATATTGTAAACAGGACATCCTGTTTAAATTTGATTTATTTATTTATTTATTTATTTATTTATTTATTTATTTATTTATTTATTTATTTGGTGTTTAACGCGGTACTCAAGAATATTTCACTTATACGACGACGGCCAGTATTATGGTGGGAGGAAGACGTGGCGAATCACAGCCAATTCCACTACAACTGAAACTTCATCACCCAAAAAAAACAATTATAGACAAATAATAAAAAGGTCAATGTTATTGTTTATATTTTACTTTGCCCTGTTTTTACACCTAGCATAAGGAGAGAATTCCATTTCACGGAATGATATCCTGGACGTTGAGACTCGCTATAGCCTATCCACCCTGCATCAGTAAGGTAGCAAGATCGAATCCAGGTTACGCTGTATGGGCTGCAGGTTATTGCGGCACATCTTTAATGTTTCCTCAACAGCTTAACCTCTGTGGTGCAGGCAAAAATCTAAGTTAACAGATCATGGGTGTAACGACTGACATTAAGTTATTTGTAACAGTATAAGATGAACGAAAAAAGGGCGAGACTTCAACAGATCTATATCTACTTTTTGTGTAAAAATTATTCGTGTAATATTATCAAAGCCCAGCAGCACAATTATGACCCAGAAAAAAGCCCATTGGCATCTGGAAATATTGCTATACATTTACATCACCTAATTGTCACAAACACATGTAATGTTGAGTTCTCTGCGAGTTGGGTAGGCAAGACACCAAACTTCACGATCAGACATTGCCTCCGTCATCCTGTCTGTCTGTCATTCTGTCGAACTCTCTCGGTTTTCAGGTGTTTTTCTTCTAAATATATTCGGTGTAAGTCTTAGTGACAGGGGAAGACCATCATTTCAGTGGGGTAGTTTTGAAAGCGGAATCCTTTCGCACGCAATTTCAGGTGGTATGTATTGAGAGAAATTTGCTTCTGTAAGCCGCCATTATTCTCACTCGACCCTTTCTACATGTATATACAGGTCTCTTCAATGAGGTCTATATTTGTTAAGTACATGGTTTTCCTTGCCTGTTTCTCGGCTGTGACACTGGGTAGATTTTGATAGGAATAAAGCTGGGTGCGTTGATGTGTTTTGCCCCTTGACTGGAGTATATATTGCTGTTTTAGTGAATTGTCCTTAAAGACATCGCCAGAAAGTACTATAAACCGAATTACCCACGACAATCCGGAGGTTGCTGCCAGACCTTACCACGTACTGCCGCAGAGGAAGCCAGCGTGAGCTGCAGTTGAACTCACATCAACAGCATTGGTGAGAGATCTCCTGGTCATTGCGCATGCTAACTCTCTCGGCCATGGAGGCGTCAAAATGCTTTTAAGGAAAACGAAGAAAGATGTGCCAAAGCAGTGAGAAAAAATATTTCCATTTTTGAGGCATATTTTAAAGTTTCGATAACCCTTCTATTGTCTGCATTTTTTCCATCAAAGGTCGGAAATATTCGGAAATGACATCACTTTTGAACACACCGGGAACGCCGGTCCAATTTACCGTCCCCATCAACTCGGCCTCTCCTCCAACAAACTGGTTTCGCTACTGGTAGTTTAAAGCCACTTTTAAACCACAAATGAAATCGCTCGAATTTAGTTATTTCACTCATAAATCACTTGCCGAGTCGAACATCCTTTATCCCTTATTTGAATCTCAAATAAGACGTTTTCTAGAATATAGTGTTGCATGTGCACGTTTTCTATCATTTTTAAATAATGTGCTAGCATAATATTCCAGGTAATTCAGGCAGCGATAGCGAGTATTTTCTCAGACAGCTCAATATAGGCTCACAGATTATTCCCAGAAAGCAAAACCACACCGCGGTGAAACTACAATTTCTCAGATTACGGGCGAAAGTACAGTACTCTATTCCGTGCGTTAATGGTGAAGAATGGTTGAAAAACTTTCCTGACTCTAAATCTGAATATCAAGCTCTAACACGACGTAAAATATTGGCCTTCAGCGGCGATTCAATATGTGCACAAACTTTCATCCAAATCCTTGCAGAAGTTTTCTCACAAAGTCACTGACAGAGACATTAAAACCAGAACGTGTTTAATGGAAAGATATAGCAATGGAAGAAAACGCAATGCAAATTTTTGTCATGCATGAATTCTTTTATTTTCTTATCTTATGCTCCGAGGTAAAAAGTATTATAAAATAGAATGTTTGGATCTACTTAAGCCGCCAAAGACAGCAATGCCTTTTATAAAAAAGAAGTCTGTTATAGGCAGTACATGTGCATTGAATCTTATATACTTGACACGGTCAATCAAAAAGATGTAAAAGAGAATAAGGTGACAGAATTTCACATTTTTGAATGACATGTGCATATTAAATGGATTTAAATCTCACAATGTATTTAACCCATTGTCCTGAATTGTTCAGCGTTCCATTCCATGCGGGCACACACCCCTGGGATACCTAGCCGATGACAATTTCTGTACTCATCATTGTCCAGGTATTCCAATGACGCGGAATACCAGTCACTGTCCCTGATGTAACCAGCGGTTCTGTGATAGTAGCTCAAATCTCCTCGATAGACGGCGTTGACGATCGCGATCTTCACATTTACCGGAAAACTGCACAATTTAGGTCCGACAACTATTTCAGCCCTCGGAATGTAAATTTGGGTAAGGTCATGCTGAAAAAAAAGTCAAACAGAGAAAGAAATAAACGAAATATTATGTAACATCATATAATATACATGTATTTTAGCATATCGCAGAAAACACAACATTATGTTATATTTAAATTTATTGTGTTTTAATTCGCACACTCCTACATTTACGTATGTAAATTACTGTTACGTATAACACTTTCAGCTGTTACATATAACACCTAAAATTACAGCTGCTACATATAACAATTACAGCTAAAAAAAAAACTTACATATACGTGTTGTATAAAACACTTTCAAAGTGTGGTCAATTTCAACCCGTTAAATTGTTAAACTTAAGTTTTAAGACTACATAAGGCCATGCACGATAGGCCATGCCCTGCCTGTTACCCCACTCATGTTTCCGTTGTCTTACCCGGAATAATGCCATGCATTGATCCCTGGTGAGCGAGGTACTGCGGTTGTAAACCGAATCAAAGTCAACTCCGGGCAGGACTGACCCGAAGACGTTGCTGGCCTCACCTCTCTTCAAGTTGAACCCTACACCTTCAAATATCACATGATTTCATTTTATTAAAATACATTAAATTTCGGTTTGTTTTAGTACATCGTATGAAATATTTGTTTACATTCTCCAACTTTGGCTCTAATTTACGACGGAGACCATTAGTGTAAAAAATCTACAGATTTAGAGCAGGTCAACAGAATCTACTGTACAGACACAAGTACTGGTGTAGGTACTTGATGTATTTATTTATTTGATTGGTGTTTTACGCCGCACTCAAGCTTATTTCACTTATACGACAGCGGTCAGCATTATGTTGGAAGGAAATCGGACAGGGTGAAAATCATCTGTAGGTTGTTGGCCGGAGAGGAAGCCACCATGTGCTGGACTCATAGCAATCGCATTGGCCTCTGGGTCAATGCGCCGCAAACCACCTTTGCCATAGAGGTCCCTCCAGCAACTGGTGTAGGTTACAGTTGTGACTTACCATCGTATTACGTGTGTACGTCATTTCAGCTGTTACTTAACATGATATTTAAAAAAAAATCACATAATCATAAAATCTTAAAAAGCCTTAACAGTCCCTTGTTTATATAAATATATATGTATGTCTGTATGTAGGTATGTGTTTATGTCTGTATGTAGGTATGTGTTTATGTCTGTACGTAGGTATGTGTTTATGTCTGTATGTAGGTATGTGTTTATGTCTGTATGTAGGTATGTGTTTATGTCTGTATGTAGGTATGTGAGCGTATATGCATGTATGTATGTATGCGGGTGTATGTATGTTTGCATGCATGCTTGGGGTTTTACGTCCTACTTAACAGTTTTACTGTAAAAACACATCGCTTGTTATTACAGTGTACTGTTTTGCATTTTAACAGTACGTTACACTTTTTCACATACTCCAAGAATACTGAACGACTGCATGCAACATTGATGTACATTTTTTTTCATTGCAACATGCCAAACGGGATTTTAGGATATAAAATATATATAATTTGGTGGCTAAGTGTTGTAGGCCAAACTCTTTCATTTCTGTTTCAGACAAATCGGCTTTCTTTGTCCTCTGTGTTGAGATCAAACACAAAGAGAGATAGCTTGAGATGAAGAGATCAAACACAAAGGGAGATCACTTACATATTGTAAGGTCCTCGTAACTGTTCTGTGGCTGCGCGTCATAACCTGTTAATCGGATCGCCTCGAACGTTATCAATTTATTCTCCAGGGCCGTCATTTCTGATGACGTAAAACAGGGGTCACCTGGAAAGAGAGATATGAGTAGAATAATCTCATATTACACGTGTAAAGTGTATCACGATATGATGTGACTCTATATCACAATATGAAATGAGCTTTATTTTTAAGAAGAGAAAGCAAGGTGTTACTAGAAGACTTCTTCCTATTTATTTGGATAACAGCTTACGCCGTATTTAATATTACGTAACAAGTGATACAGCAGTCAGATTAATGGGTAGAGGAGACCGGACAGAGCCCGGAGGAAAATCGGTCGGGCGAGGAACAGAACCTGGACTGAACTCGGACGAAACCACTCCATCCTCTAAACAAGATTTGCAAACATGAAGTCAAATCATACTGGCAGTTTCCGCCAATAGCTAGACACCTGGAATCACCTGAAATCGAATGAATGATAATTAAGCAAAGTAAAATACAAATCCATATTAATCATTACAGGATAGAGGGTAAAACCCGAGCTGGAACATTCAGATGTTTGGAAAGGAAGAGCTTCACGACATGTATTTACTTAGTTGACCGAGGTTTTACTTATACAATGGCGGCCGACATTATGGTGGGAAACAAACTGCGCAGAGCCAGCGGGAAATCCACGATATTCTTAAGATTTCTGCAAGACCTTCCCATGTACGACCGAAGAGGAAGCCAGAGTGAGATAAGACTTGAACTCACAGCGATCGCATGAGTGAAAGGCTCCTGGGTCATTATGAAGCACCAGCGCGCTGCCCACTGAGATTATATAAAGGGAGCTCTTTTCTATATAACCGTTTCGGTTAAAACGCCTCTGTCATTTAAATTACGACACATGGTTTCATCAATACATATTCGAAAAGCTCTAAATCTATGTGCACAATATATGAAATCCGTTAAATCTATATGCAACATATATGAACAACTCTCTATACATATGCAATATATATGAAAAACTATAAATCTATATGCAATATATATGCAAAACTTACCCAGAGTTTGTGCGGCAAAACAAATGCCAGCAATGAAAATGGACACCATTACAGCTCCCATGGTTCAGCCAAGGCTTCGATAACTTCAGTGATTCGCAACACTGGCCATATTCTCTTATATAGGGTTTAGAATTGAGTGACATTTTGATCCAAATAACACGTAGTTGTTCGATTAATAAAACCAGCGGGTCACAATTTCTGAACCCGGTGCTTATTTGTTCGGAAAGTTTCCTTGTTGTTGTTGGAGAAATGTTACCTCCGGGCTGGTACGATGACGCGCCTGCGTCCTGTTTGAACAGAGTTATGTCTTATGTCTAAACAGTATCAGGTTTAAGGAATCTCCCCGGCTAACCCCACTTTACACTGAATGGCTAGAGCACCGAGTCGTACAATACGTCTATGACACGATCAAATTTCTGCAGCAAAATCTCCTGCTAGTGTACACTATTATTATACAGGGCTTTAAAAGAGGTTGCCATAAGTGGTCTGATCGTCATAAAACGTAATACTAATATAACATAACATCCTGTCAAAATATATCGGTCTCCGGCCACAAGGTGGAGTCATGTTTCGTGTTTTCATACTGTGAGATCTGCACTTCATGGTAATGAACCATAGGTAGGCCTAGCAAGATACATGTACCTGCAGCCTCGGCGATGGTATACATTATAGTAAGGACAAACGTAGGAATCAAATTCATCTTCGAATCCTTGTGCAGTAGTATCTGTCCAGATTTTAAAATGTTCTGAAAGTATAAAAATATGATATTGATCTCAAGCATTAAAGTTGAAGAATTGTACAATTCATACGGCAGAGTAAGAAATGTACCCAAATTGTAAATACTCACCACAAAACTTTAATCAGTTTTAAATATCTTTCACCCGGTGAGATCTCCCAGCAACTTGCGGATGGTCGTGGGTTTCCCTCGGGCTCTGCCCCGTTTTCTCCCAACATAATGCTAGCCAAGGTCGTACAAGTGAATTATTCTTGAGAACAGCGCAAACCAAACAAACAAATAAATTTAAAAAATTTAAACTTCCTGCGGGGGGGGGGGGGCCTCCGTGGCTCAGTCGGTTAGCGCGCTAGCGGAGCGTAATGACCCAGGAGCCTCTCACCAATGCGGTCGCTGTGAGTTCAAGTCCAGCTCTTGCTGGCTTCCTGTCCGACCGTACGTGGGAATGTCTTGCAGCAACCTGCGGATGGTCGTGGGTTTCCCCCGAGCTCCGCCCGGTTTCTTCTCACCATAATGCTGGCCGCCGTCGTATAAGTGAGATATTCTTGAGTACGGCGTAAAACACCAATCAAATAAATAAATAAATAAACATTCCTGTGGATATACGTAATGTATCACGCTGCATTCAGATGGAGTATCCCGAGATATTATTGACGATATTATTAGTTACATGGTGACTCAGTGATAGGATACGCAAATACATGATGTCGATAATCCTCGTAAGCCTCGACAAAATATGAAAATTATTGACACCGTATATTTGCGTATACTATCACTGAGTCACCATGTAAAGAATTTATCCTGCAAAGACTCATCAATTCAGTGCAGTAGACCGATAGATAGGTGAATCTCGATGTGACCGCCGTCGGGTCTCAACAAAGAAACAAACCTACTCAGCAGACTGAAGTGGCCATTGTTGTCTAATGAAAAGCAGAGTGTTTTGTTTGATGCGAGATATTTACGCATAAATATGCACCTCATATGTAGAAATTGTTGTTTGTATGTGTGATAATACGCTGTATTTAGCAGTATTCAGTCTCTGATATTTCTGTATGAGGCTTTCTGTATGAGGTACCTGATCTGTAGAAGCCGGACATCGATACAGAAACTGTTTATGGTACTTGACCACCCTAGCTATGATTTCTTTTCTTCCCAAATTGCGCCTCCCTGACTTTCTTCAAGAGAGATGTGTTTCCTTCACACACAAACCTGACTGCAATTGGGTACAAGATAAAACACAAAAATGCATAAATAAATGACTGATGAAACAGATAAAGATCCCTTGCAACTAGATGGGAAGTCCTGGGGAAAACCCCCGTCGTTCGAAATGACGCAATGGCTTTCCCGGTATGAGAATGAAGTTATGCAACAAGTGTAGACGTGGAAATATGCCAAGCTACACCATCAGCCTACTGTATGCGCAGTAGTTATACGCATAGGCTATTATCCTTTTTCGTCTAATGTTGGTATTTGAAACAAGTTTTGTCTTATGAATTATATACCGTATATAATAAATATATGATAGTGTGGTGAATAGACATTTATTACCAAGCTAAACTGAGGCCGTTTTCTCAGTGTAATTGTACGAAATGCTTGACAATATATGAAGAATCCTATTCGACAGAGCGGTTTCAGGGCGCCCATATTACCACTGTACCAATGCGGACAAGGCCTTAGAATTGTACATGAAATGCAATGAAATAGTATATGGTGAATGTAGAGTTCCTCTGAACTTCCAAATTGTTTCTCATTTTTTTCGATTTATGAAAATATGATTGCGTGAACCACAACGATTCTTCATTATAGATTACTGCTGCCTAACTAGACAAGAAATATGTGAAAATGATTTTGGTTAACGTAGTCACATTTTCATTATGAAGTGAATAATTATGTCACATTAATATGTTTGTGTCGTAATACCTGCAGTCAGCTTGTAAGGCTAACCAGTGTTTTCTGTACGATAAACTCTCATGCAAGCAAAACAAGCTAGATGTGTTTCTTTTTGCCTGTTTTTGCTTGACTACTGAGTTTGAATCCTGACCAAATGATCTCCGTGTGAAATATGTCATCGTGTATTTACTTCTGTCGGATTCGGGTAAGAATTTGTTCTCGCCTCTGTCGATGAGCCTTTGATTCGGTAACATACTCCAATTCAGCCCTGGCTGATTTCACTGCGTTTTTATGTCAAATAGTTTCCCCTGGATACTGGAATGGGCTACAATTTTCTCCATGAGCATCAGTTTCTTCCACCCATAAAGCCTACCTCCATCGTCAACACTGAAGACCAATTAAATAGGTAAATATTGTTTCCGTCCTACCTGTAAGTGAAAGGAAAAGGCAACTGATTAAACGCTGAACAGACCTAATAGCGCACCCTGTGTTGAAAAGTTATGTTTTTTTTATTATTGGCAGCCTTTTAAGACATGTAACATGAAGGATCAGGAATTAGTAAATAAGTAATTCCCCAGTTAAATAGTAGTCACCATTCAAGAGGAATTCAACTGAAAAGTTTGAAGTTCGAACTCTTATTGCTTTTATGAGTAATTATAGGTAAACCTGTTCATTGGTGTTTTACGCCGTACTCAAAAATATTTCACTAATACGACGGCGGCCAGCATTATGGTGGGAGGAAACCGGGCAGAACCCGAGGGAAACCCACGATCATCCACAGGTCGCTGGAAGACCTTCCCACGCACGACAGGAGAGGAAGTCAGCATGAGCTAGACTTGAACTAACAGCGACCGCATTGGTAAGAGGCTCTTGGGTCATTACGCTGCGCTAACCAACTGCGCCACAAAGGTCCCAATTTCTTATAACATGGGCGTATCAAAATGTTTCACAAAAAGTTATTTAGCGTAGAAAATTGAGGAGCTGAGCTTTATAGAAATTCCTGAAGGAAAGATGTGTCAACTGTGCCTCCGGAACACAACGAGACAGCTTATCAGTAGATCAATGTCATTATAAGATGTTTCAGCAAGACTTATGGCAAGTTACTTTTAAACGAATTCGATTCAAAAGTCCTCTATTTGTATGCTTTGGACGATTGGAAATTCTGCTGAAACCATATATCGAGACTACAGAATTGTAAGGTAACAGCGTCAGCGACGGAATTGTAACAGAAAGGCCCAGCAGGTCATAACTTCTCTTCCATTTTATGATTCATAAATTCTGATACGCTTCCCTGGCTAATCCACTAATGTAAACAATTGTCTGGGTTACCGTGACATAACCTTGTAATTCGTTAACCAGCTGTACCCGAATGTTTGCACTTCGCTGTATATGCATGTAGGTCACATCCTCCCCATGTTTTCACAGGCTAGCGATCCCGGATGTACCCACAGATACAGCCACTGGTGAGTTGGAGAGAGATTCGTGTTTAGACCTAGGCCGCAATGTAGTCTCGAATAATATCGTCTGTCAGCTGAAGCACTGAAAAGCGTCTCAAATATACCAATATATTTGTTTTAAACGACAAATTAATTCGGTCAGTCGTTTGAGCCCACGTCAGGAAGAAGGGGACCAGTGAAGATTCACTGTCGTTGTAGTCGAGAGTTTTGCATTATTCTCGGTGGATCGTATGTGACGAGACTTTACCTACATTTCATAAAACAGTAACATCTGACTTTTACACATGTAACTAAGTAAATTGCCCCCGTGAAAAAAATGGGACAAAACGAGATCAAACCCACACGCTTTAAGGTGAAATATTATGTATGACTTAAACAAGGTTAAATTCAACAGTTTGGAACTGGTGGTCGAGTTACAACAATCCTAAGATTAGATTCTAATGTCCGGTTTCCTCCCACCATAATGCTGGCCGTCGTCCTATAAGTAAAATATCCTTGAGTACGGCAGTCAAATAAATGAATAAATATTACTGTTTTTTGGGCTCAGGGATTTTCTCAGAAGTGAGATCAGATGAAGGGACGAATATGACGTGATTAAATATCAGAGAATAAACACATTGTAGCATGAATGGCGGATATAGATCCCGAGTACGTCACACCATAGATCAACATATGGCCGGTTAACTTTTTTAAAGTTCTTGGTTTACATAAGGAGACAATACTGACTGCTTCCATAGGTAACGTGCCTGTTCCCTATAGAGTTATCTACTCTGTTTACAGCCTTGACAAGGGTAAAGATTCTGAGAGTAGACGGTCTTTTGCAAAACGTTCCATTTGAGTCGTTCTGATTTTGAAGCTCCTGTCACGCATCCATATTGGAATGCAGTAATCTGGGAGATTTCATCGGCAATTTTATTCCATCATACCCAACAAAAATGCGTTAGTTAAGGTTTCTTTACGAAAACACCATGCATCCAAATTACACTTGTACCAGTGCACAATTCGGGCGGCTTTTCAAACAATTTACAGCCCAACCTAGGTTCGAATCGGAAAGACCAGTTTCCTTGTGTTGTTGTTGAATACGTACACCGTTTTGTCTTTCTGAATATGATAAACATTTCACGAAAATATTCTCACCTTCACCAAAGTTTTAACCAAGAAGCCTCATGTACGACTCGTTTGCACATGTGGACGGGGAAAACTTTCTTTACCATTTCTCTACCACTTAGAGACAGCGCTTGGATATGTGCAATAGTAACACCACTGACTCTCAGCCAACCAATCACGTAACACTTCAAGGGAAAACTCCTCAGATATCCAGATGGCATAACTCTACGATGCTACTCGAACAGTTCTACAACTTCAGTTTACATGTTGGCAGCGGTACACATATATATGTATATATCTTTGCTAGTGATGTTTTCAGTGCTGCCGCGGACGTGTGATTTAATTATTTACCTATTGTTTGACCACTTGGACAGAGTCATCCACAGTTCAGGTGGTGTCTAACGCCAAGGTTAGATAGGCCTACAACAACAACTAATTGTTTCTGTTCACACATGTAACTGTGTCAAAATAGAAATGTTATACATGGAAATGTTCCTTTTCTTCCGTGGAAGACATATCTACCATCATTTATTATAATCGCAATAAACTAATTATCTAATTGAGAAAGACATTAGTTTACACGCTAGTCATCAAAACTGAGAAAAAAAAACATATAAGCTACTACCTACAAACTTTTAGCAAATGTATACGATATGATGTTTGATTGCAGTGTAAACTCTAACACACTCTAACACAGCAAACTATTCTGCGGAGTCAAAAAAACTTAAAATTGAGAAAAGACACTGAAATGTTAGTGTTGCACATGAGAAAGGTTTTTGAATATCACAAAGAAGGCAAATGTCTTCGGTTTGCAATTATGAACTCATGAAAGTGTAAGTGAAATACATTTCATTTATTAAAAGAAATTATTTATGGAGGATCTTCACATGGGTAAAATTATAATTTTTTCTATTCTCTTAATTATTTTGATAAAATATTCCACCCACAATGCTGTTAACCTGGAGTAAAGGTACCATTTTTGAACAATAGAATTTTAATGAATATATATTACTTTACAATAATTTCTCTGTCTGACATCTTGGCTGAATTAACTTACGTTTTCTTAATTAAAGAAAGAAGTAGTTTTGTCTATGAATAGAAATTATTGTGTATTAAAGGGAGATAAGAATTTCAAGATGTACGCCTACTGGTTATATTCCAACACCTTAATGCTGGTTGCTGTGGTAGAAGTGAAATGCTCTGGAATACGCCATAAAAGACCAATCAAATACATCAGAAACAATGTGTAGCTATAGGCGGAAACTGCCAGTGTGATTTGAGCGCATGTTCGGGAAGGGTGAGGGGCAGATTATGTGGTGGATCCAGTGCTAAGCACTTGGTTTGCTTTTGATTGTTTAAAGGAACTTGTCTACATTCTCAAAGTCAACCTTTATGTTAGGATGGTGAGCGGGGGGTAGATCTAGTGGTTATTGTTTATTGATACGCACGGGTTCAATCCTGGATTATATTTGCCGTCATATAACTTCAGTTTTTGTGTAGAATGCATTTGGGACAAACACTGTAATGGCTCACTAGCTAACCGTACCTTTAAGATCAGAATACTAACCATCTATTCACCATGTTGAATTAGATCGCCACGTCGAATTTATAAACAGTTGCAATCAAAGAGCAACTGAGACGAATATTTTATCATTGACAACTTTTATGTTGTCATGGTAGTGAACATGCCTTGCGTCTTTCCAACATCACTTAAAACTGTTGACGGCAACGCATTTGTGCCCCTTTCCCTCTCATCCCACACGTGTCGCTGTGGCAGAACCCCCGACGTATCCGCGATGTTATAGCGTGTATGTAAATGGGGATATTGTCTAATTGTTGAGTAAAGAGTGTTAACGTTGCTCTTTCTGATAATTTATTTCGAATTCTTTTCATATTTATTGCCTTATCGACATTCTACTTCAAAGTGTTGGGTTACAGCAACTTGACGTCTGTCTGGCCAGATTTAAGCCGTCAAGGCTTTGGTCTGCTGGTCAAGCGTGACGGAATTAATTATTTAAACATAAGCTAATTAAGTTTCTTTTTTAGCTAAAATGCCTTACTCTTCTAACCGTCTTGCTCTTTTCATTTTTCTGATACAATAAGGTCAGTTGCCCTGTAGTTTATTTCGAACACCACATAAATCAAATTTCTGTTTTTGTGATCTTGCTCACATGTACGTTTTACGATATATCAGTATACAGAGGGCGTAGCTGTGTTAACATAGTGTTAATTGCTATCTAGGCATTTTATCTCCTTCGTGTCTGTGAATATCAACCTGCAACAGCCGCGATACTTCACATGTCAGCCTCACGTGCAGATTCGAAACAGTTGTCAGCAGAATTTCTCTGAATGATTACGCCATTATTTCTATAACAAATGTTAGACTACATATTGCAGCGCATGGTACGCATTCTGTGATAATTCAGCAAATAAATCAGCAAAATGAAATAAAAAAACACAAAATTGGCGCTCGATAGACGCGTTATGCATGCCTGTGTGTGTAAAATGAAACACTTATTTATTTGATTGGTGTTCAACTTCATACTCTACGATTACTTGACTTCAATATGATGACATTCAGGCTTAAGTCCGGAGCATAAACCACCCGTGTACGCTAGTTATACACCTGACAAGTCTCCGGACTACAGTAGTTAGCAAACTAAAGGCGCAAAATGCCTAATTAAAATTTTCCCCAGCTATCAAGGACTGAGGTAGCCGTCTAAAGTAACTAACTAAGAAAAGTTGAAGGAAAAAAAGACTAGCAATAGAACTGCATCACTCATCAATCCGACACCTTCGTCGCTTGGAGTTCCGGTGGCCATTTTCAGGCACTTTTCTTTCATCAAAAGTTTTGGATTATTCTCAGTGGTGATTAATATGCTATTTGGCCTTGCATATGTTGCAAATCTTATCGGGATAATCCAGCTGAATGTGATATCAATTAAGGATTCCACTCCGGTCGTGCCGGAGGAGGTCTACCGGTAACCTGCGGATGATCGTGGGTTTCCCACAGGCTTTCCTCTCACAATAATCCTGGCCGCCGTCGTATAAGTGAAATATTCTTGAACACGGCGTAAATCTCTAATCAAATAAAAGAATAAATAAAATGCACTGATTTACCGTGCTGCACATAGAGCGACAACGTAACGGTACCTAGGGACGAATCCATGATTTAACGGCAACGTAATGGTACCTAGGGACGTAACCATGATTTAAGCTCGAAATTCCCGTGTTAATAGCTTTATAATAAAGTGACATAAACATATTGTAGTTTTACAATTTATTAATGTTTTTTTCCAGCACAGGTGAACACGTCTATACACAAAAGGATTACATGGCACAATAGAATATATGCTGGAAACATTACCTGTTGAAAGTATACCGTTAGTGTCACGAAAAAGCGTCCATTATATCATCAGTCAATGACTTCCACCGGCGATTTAAATAAAAGCTCGTATGTATGTGACCATCACATGATCAACACGTGGTCGCATTTAATTAGTTAGAGATTAAATTTTTTACTTAATTACTTTAATTAAAATTGCTAATCATGTAATTCCGGCCCTTCGAGTATCCACATTTTACACTGCTTCATCTCTTTTCGATGAGTTTTTTCACTTTCAGATTTGTTGCCTTTTCGTAATAAAAATCATTGACGTTTGTTGCAGGTTGTTAATTAATTTATCGCTGCAAGAATACAGCAACGCAGCACGTACTTCATCCTTCCAACAATTTCCATGTATAGTTTCAGTTCAGGCAAAGACTGGTATGTCGAGAATAGACGTGTTTTAGCGATACGTTGCCATGTCGATATGCATTATTTTCCAGGAAAAGCGACACAGGCCAGAAAAACGGTATATTTACGACCTTCACACCACGTTGTTTGGAAGTCAACGGGGAGCTCTGTTCAAGGAATTCAATAATACTTTGTATCTGTAACAATTGACTTGTTTTTCGGAGGTAGTCGGATAAAAGATAACTGATGTCGGTTACAACGGTGATTCTACTGTATACAGATAATATTCCGCCTTCATTTTTCGCTTTCTTTCAGTTTGCCTTCTCTACCATTAACAATACAACATATTGTTATATATATATATATGCATTTATATATATTAATGTACACGTATTACAAGGTGCGTTATATAATGCTTGGCATAAAAAACACACACACCCCACTAAAACATAATGACGTCACAGAAGGTTGAGTATCAGGGGAAAAAAAGAAACATCAAAACAATTTTGTTAACTGCTTTCCAAGTACAACTGTAATGTTGGCATGGTTTCTGTGCAATTCCCGAAGAATCTCATGGGTTGTGTGTAGATCTCGCAGATTCTCGTTGCTTAACATCGAAACTGAGAGCATGCTCTGTTGTTGCTGCTGTTGCTGTGTGCATCATGTAGTTAGCGCAAGTAGTAGCTCAAATCAGACAGAAATATTCTGGCAGAAGATTGTGCTAGAGGGTCCAGTATATCAAGGTATGCACTTGTAGACATATAGCTGAGGAGAAAAGAAATCCTGAATTAATTCAAAACATACATGAATATGCTGTTTATACAGTGCTATCATGAACAAAAAGTGTGTATATCCGTTGTACTGTGAGATGGAAGGCTTAACACAGTTTGATAAGCCATTTCTGTAGCAATCGTTACATTTTCGAACTCTTAAAAAATTTTGCATATTTACCTGATTTGGTTGTGAAGTTCTACATGCATGCAAGAGTATATTTCAGTTTCCCATTTAGGACAATGTCCTCTTCACAAAAATTTATCCATTGTGAGTAATAAGATTGTAATACGTTATGACTTACCTCGTCAATAAGACCTGTGAAAGGGGAAAACCCCATGCAGCCAGTTCCTATCTGCAAGGCGGCCGGCACCTTGACAATGTTACCTGTATTAAAAGATAACACACACGTGGGTCTTTGAAACTGTTAGAAATTAACATAAAAGGGCAATATTCTTGTTTATTCTATATTAATTTATTTTTCCATTAGTATCTCATATTCTTATGAACTTTTGCCTTTTCCCATTACGCCGGTCTGATTTTGTGTGGGAACAGCCGCGGTGGATACATCATTTCCTATCTGCTATAAAGGTATGGTAAAATGATGATGCAGTCAGCTGCGGCCATTACCATAATTTGTTCTACGTCAGGTTTAGTTTATTGATGACTTAATCGAGCCCGTTCTTCTCATTCAGCTATAGAGGTTGGTGACGTAAACTGTTACAGTACATCGCTAACATACTTATTGCAGTAAAGATGATGTATGAAACTGTGTGCACAACAAATATTTAAATATGATAAACATTGGCCGAGTGTGTAACTCAAAACTTTCATAAATGAAACGACCTGTTATTCAAAAAATGTTCTTAACTTTAGAAGACAATAGTTCCACCAAGTTATACTGCGTAGTTCCCACCAGTATGTTTGATTGATTTATTTATTTGATTGGTGTTTTACGCCATACTAAAGAATCCCACAAGTATGGCTTAATAAACTTTGTCCGTAGAGGGGTATGGAATGGTCAACGAAAAACGTCTTCTAAGTGCATTTTATCAGTCTTACTGACTACTACAACAAACAAAGTATGACTGATGCACTGTTATTGTACACAACAACTTACCAGTTGCTGCTAAGCTCTGGGAGTTCCCATTGAGGGAGAAGGTGAGTCGGTTCCCGTCATATCTGTATTCTACAGCATTCCAACCAGGACTCTGTAACGCGAAACGTATTCTCTCATATTCTATTTGTTATGACAGTATTTAAATGCCCTATGTTTGTGCATTGATACTAAAAATGTTAGTCAATCTGTAACACTTAATTCGTAATTTATTTATTTATTTATATTTTTATTTATTTATACTGGTGTTAAATAATGTACTCTCTTACAAATGACTCTGAAGATTATGGATAGAGGAATTGTAATCCTTATCAGAAATCGTTTTCAATATTTCGACAGAGAGTGTTAACTCTAACGAATAGCGTTCTTACATGTGCCAGTAGACTTCGCACGACGCCCGTGCCTTCTGTCCTGATTTTGGCCGTCGTTGTGTTGTCTTGTCTGTCGTAGGATATGGCCACAGAGCAGGGTAATCTACAGTCGCTGTTCGTGATTATCCCCTCTTCCAAGGATGCATTGGACGACGGTAAAGCCCTGTAACGTAAACGTATCACGAATTTGGAGCCGAACTCCATGTTGGCGTACTTCCAGATGAGCAACTTGGCATTACCGTTAAACCTGGCTGCCCCACCCCCTACGGCTCCGTTTCTGGGGGAACGGTCTATAGTGACACGGTCAGCAAAGGCCGGCGTCTTGTCATCCGCTTTGTCCAGCAGGTCGTTGTCAAAGGGAAAGTACAGATCTGGTTTGCATTCTGCGAGGAAGAAATGTTATTTTTGTAAAAACAGTTTTAGTTTTATGTCCATGTCCAATGCAAATATGATGTTTTTAATTTACTTCTTCATTTATGTAACGAAGGCGGGTCTCACCTACAAAGTTTTCATCTCAAATAAAATCCAACTGATTACATAAAACACACGGTCATCAACTGTCACATAAATTATACCGGTATGCAATCAACACCATCAAAATGTACTTAATAAAAATTTAAGACACATGTGGTCAAAATTCGCAAAAATTCGCAAAATTTGCATCTGCTAAGGCTCTGAAAAGTGACACCATTTTCTTGAAGATTTAACTATGTACTATACACTGTATAGGATACATATAAAGGCGTACGTCAAACTGGCTCTGGAAGACGTTTCGGGAGGTCGTTGGAAGGTGCGAAGGGGCTATACATCAACTTGTGGAGAATTTAAATTAGTGAAATGGTGTTGAATTAATTTTTAGTTGCTGGAATAGTAAGGTAGTTTAAGGTAGATAGTTTTGGACATTTTTAATTAACCTTAATTGGTCAAGACTCTCATTTCACAATATCTATTTACCCAATATATTTATAGCAAAATGGGTTTCATTTACCAAATGGGTAACGTATTAGTTTTGTGTACCACTGGTTTCCCGGAAATGACCATTTGGTGCCAAGGGCGTTTGGGGGCATTCTTTCTGGGGTAGACTCTCGCAAAGGCACCAACACATAAGGCTCCTTCTACACTAATATTTCTGTGCGTATTTATGATTGATCATCAGTTACAATATTGATAAGATACATAGACATTTGTGACCAATCTCACAAGGACTTCGTAAGCCACCTTTTTGTGTTTTGTTTTAGTAACTCTTGTAGATCTATGACAAAATAATCTACATATTGTCATTTTTGTAGGAGAAAATTTACGATTGAAATTTTGTGAAAAAAGTGGTCCTGTTCCTTGTCTAGATTCATTTGTTTTAAAAAGTGTGTCAGATTATTGAAGGCATTTACTTAAAAAACACAGAAAAAAAGAGAAAGAAAAGCAGGCTAGTTTAAGGAAAGTCTTATGAATTTAATTTGAAAGAACTACCAATACTAGAATTTTGACGTAATTACCTATACTAGAATTTTGACGTAATTACCAAGACAACAATTTTTACGTAATTATTAATACCAGAATTTTGAAGTAATTACGAACACCATAATTTTGAGGTAAGGCATCACTGAGCATATGTGAAAAAATAACATCAAGAAGTCCAGTACTAAATACTTAGACGAATTCAAATTGTATCTCTATGTACGTACCCCATGGCATCGGGGGAACAACGGTGCCTCTGTCACAGCGGCATGTGGGAGCAGGCACGAAGATGGTCCCTGGGGCACAACGTCTTAGGATAGTTCGACCTTGACCTATGTCCTCGTAGTACTGAGTCTGATCTTGAGGGTACGGCCGTTTGTTGCAAACATCTGGAATGGAACGACGAGACCATGTGTTTATTGGTTGAGCCGGTTACCTAGAAAGACTGCACGATGACTGGGTTGGTTTTTATTTTGACAGATTCGTCTAAACCGATAGTTATATTTGTGATTCATTCGTTAATTATCTTGTGATTCATACCTTTGTGTTCGTAAATTATAAAATACAAATATGAGACTACACGGGCATGGCATTTAGGCCTACAGCACACCTTAGAAGGGGTATCACACAAATCGCCTGACGTACTACCGCAGTTTAAGTAGCAAATTCTGAAATCTAACTTATCGCATGGATAGTCCATTTCAGAGTGAATATCCAAAAATGACATACTTAATTGGCGGTTGTGAAGGAAAATAGCTAGTAATAGTGCAATTTTAAATGTTGAATGAGTTGTTCAAATACAATGTTGACATTGTCTACAAGGCTAAATTAGCACTGTCAATTTTAAATTTATGTTACTCGTTTTCAACCGTATTCTGTCCTGGTGGTAAAGAGTAGCTCTGTTAAAGTTAGGTACTGGATATGCAGAGTTTACTCCAAAATTTCCGCAGACTGACAGACGGACAACGCCGAAATATACTACGACACGTAATATGGGCGTATAAAAAAGTGACTTGAATTCGGCTTACCTGGTCGTGGAGGCTGGTTAGGGGGACATGGCACAGTACAGCTGTTGTCATAGATACAGCCCCTGGTCCGATCAAACCTGTGGGAGTAGGCACAGCACTGTGCTCTGACGGTTCTGCCCCAGCGGCACTGCCAATACGCACGGCAGTTTTCGGGAGCCCCGTAAGATCGAGGGCTACGCTTACACGGATCTGTAAGCCGATTATTGAAATAGAAACATACAAATGAACATGGTAAGTTGGTGAGTTTAACAATGAAATGATTATTGCAGTCTGTTTATATAAGTTGGTGGTCAGCATTATGGGTGAAGCAATCCAAAGTTCCAGGTAAAAATCATCGGTCTATGGCAACTTACTGACCAATTTTCCTCATGTGAAGCATTGTTATATACACCGTATAGGAGGAAGACAAGTGATCTCCACTGAACGTTGAGCGTTCACTGAACAGGTCGCAAACGGCCACACGAGCGGAGTCAACCGCTTATTGTCAACGGTACCTAAGAAGCGGAGACAGCACCCATATATACATGTTAGTACTAAATAATAGAGCTTCAGAGTAAATATGAAGAAATCACGCTATTGATAACTAGCGGTTGTGAAAACATGGACAAGGGAGACTAATCTTACAGGCCAATGCCTCAATATAAATAGTTTAAGAATATCAAGAAATGAACAAAGCTGAAATACTATAGCACTTGCCTGTATAACTGGTGCAGTAGGTGTTGCTTTTTGTTTTTTACGAATTATAGGGTGTTTCTGTCTGGTTTTAAAATTCTAGTGACTTTACTTTCAACTTATAACAAAGAAATGTTTTATAACATCCAAATTAGACTTACGACTGATACATTGAAGTTTCCTACGTAAAATCAATTCGTGATCCGATCACACCAATCCTTCGATATAGACAACGTGGAAATATGATCTCGGAAAATATCGTAGTGTGAAATACACAATGTCAAATGTGAGCTGTATTCAGAGATGTCTTTTCAGTCAACGCCTCTGTATGATTAGGGTACATTCAATCGAAAACAAGCCAGAAGGCTCATCTCAACTGGTCGTACGAAGTTTGCCCTAGTCGCCAATGAACTTACGACTTTAAAGTCCAACTGACTGAATTCCACATAAGACGTGTCTGTATTTCGCATACACGAGCGCTTACGACACAACACTACGGTCAGATTGCGCTGAGTTTAAAGCTCCGGTGTTTGGCGTCATCTCACCTGTAGCACAGTCCACGGCCGCAGCGTTCTTGCAGGTCAAGTCTCCTTGGTCCCAGAACAACCCGAATGGACACCGTCGCTGAACGGGGACAAGCACGCCGTTGTTGTCAAAACACTGGTAGTAATAAGAGCACACCGATTCGTGGGGATTGTAGCCGATTCCGTTCAGGAACTTGCAGTCATCACACGGACCTACAATGAGGCCATTTGAGCCCGGATATTAGTATAAAGGTCATAACTTTATGCTAACAATAGTTTTGACTTTGTTTCTATTTGAACTGTAATATAAACCTTTGTTCCCTGATTAAAATACCGATAGTTGAAATTCTTGAAAACTTTTGTCCACGTGTAAGACGCACATTTTTACCCACAGAGCGAGCTCAATGTGTATACGGGCTTAGTGAAAGAACACTGATAGGCAGCCGTTTATACCAGCGCCGTGGACCAGTCCTAACCACCAAACCGGATAATCATGGTGAGCAACATATATCCCGCTTAGTGATCACGTTAAAAGCGGTGATGATAAAGCATAAAACACGATCAATGATCTAGAACTATGTTTAGTGCTAATGCTTACATTTTCCTCCAGTTGGATATCATTCTTCAACATAAACCTCAAAACACCTTTCTGGGATCAACAGAACTCTTACATTCTCTTACAGCAAGATGAGTCACGTAAGTCATGGACGAAATTGGACGTCATTTACGGTATGTGACAAAGGCATTTTTGTAGCCGTACCTCTTCTGGGTCGTGGAGTAGTGAATCTTGGGGGTAGTCCAGTGCTAGGGAACCCAGGCCTCCTAGATGTAGGGGTAACGCCTTTGGAAAGAGAAGGTAGACGGACGCATTACGTCGTTAACAAAGACGGCAGTGTGAAGTTGGCAGATGGTCACACGTGGCTGGTTTTAATTCAACTGTTAATTCATCTAAAGGTTTAAAAATGTGCAAACTCTTTCTTCACCCATGGCTTAGACATAATTAGTTCTAGACAATTTTTATATTGTTATTACAACAATTCTCAAAGTTTTAATTATTTTGCGTTTTATTTCGTTAATTCTGGGAGATGACATGACAACGTTGCCATCGGGAGGCCACAGTAGATGTAGACCACGGTATGTTTTTGTAGTATAATATTCATACTCTAACTGGAAATAATTTAAACAACGGCTAGGCTTCCCAACAAACATATTAACTATATGCAAACCGGCACATTCTCCAAAAATAACAATTATAGGTCTTTGTAAACTTCTCTGTGCTGTAGTATTTTAAGTGTTTGGTACATCCGTGGCCTATTGGTTAGAGTGCTAGCGCAGCACAATAACCAAGGAACCTCTCACCAATGCAATTGCAGTGATGCTGGTTTTCCTCTCCATTTCTATGGAAGACTAGTGGAGAGTGGTGTGTTTAACCCCTGGATCTCCCTCTCGTATAGGTATATAAATATTTTTGAGCACTTAAAACTTAATAAACAAATTTGAAGCTTTATAATCTCTACATAATGTGCGAATTATTGAAAGAGGTCTCACCGGGTATGCGGGTGGGTTGGGGATACTGTGGGGGTCGGGGATGGCCGGGAACTGAAATCACAAGCAAACGAGAGTGCAGAGCGTGATATTCACATGCAAATAGCTATGGGATTGCTGTTGTGGACACATTGTTAAAGTCACGTCAACAGGCTGAGAATTTTCTTACCGACATATAGAACAGAAACAATGGATTTTACTTCAAAGGTTGTCCTATTTGTCGTTCTTTAGTCGTGACTAGGTTAATATAAAACTAGATTATATATAGCAACAGAAAACATTTCATAGCAAATGCTGTGATAAAGGAAACTGTGAAAAACTGTGAAAAAAAGAGGTTTCCTTTAACTTTATGTAACGTCAGTATAAACTTTATCTCAATTTTATTGCATTCGTATCACTATAACATCTCCTTCTAGCAGTGCCAGCTCACTGACGACAGAACTACAGTGCTGCCTCACTGGAATGCTATGCAGAATAAACCTGCTAGGATGCCCCACTCACTCACAATATAGTCACTGTATCGACCTGTACTTTGCCTGATCATTTCCAGTGAGCTCAAAACGAAAAAAGTACCGGTACCAACACTGCTGTAACCGTCCATCAAATTGTATAAGACACCAGAAAACTCTTCTATTGTCATCAATACGTTGATATCAATGACAAAACCAAAACTTTTACAGTGCAAATGTGTGCATACCTGGTGCTGGTGTGGGAAGAGGACGTGATGGTGGGTTAGAGACGGGTGCTGAAAACAAAATCCCAGTTGTACAAAAGTGTGCACGTAAAGCCAAGTAGTTGTGGGGAGCGTGGTGCATCTAAACACATGGGGACCCAGCAATACTAACTATAATTACATAAACAGCAGGGTTTTTACCCATGATGTTAGATTACTCAAGAGTTAGATCACTCTTTTGCCAAACAGCATAAGCTGAGAGGTCTGTAGTCGTGAATATGGTAACCTTAGACAATACAGCAACACCGCGGCATTTTCTAAACAGGACTCTGGGTATATGTGGTTGACTTTTTAACAAGGCTTGTGGTATCACCACAGCCTCTCCTTCTAGCAGACCAAGCTCACTGAAAACATAACTTTAGTGCTGCCTCACTGGAATGCTATACCGAACACACCAATTACACTCTATTTTTTTAGCCAGTCGCCTAGATTCAGCTGTCTGTAAAGTCAGTTATACTAGCCACCAAAATTAGCGTTAGTCATTAACGAAAGGCAAATTTTGATAGAGAATATGACTGATTTTACAGACAGCTGAATACAGGCGACTTGCTAAAAGAAACAGACCATAGGACTACATGCTAGGCCACTAAATTTTCTTGTATTTTGCGTTACCTTCTAATGAGCTCAAAGTGCAGAAGTTCAAACTCCTCCAATTTAAAATCTTAACACTGACCCAGCTTGGACTTTAACATGGTGCTCCCGTGAACAATTCAACCATTGTGATGACCATTGTCTTGACCTGTGCATTGCAGTAGCTGGTTTAAGTTGTATAAGATATGAGAACACTTGTTGTTACTCGTGTGTAACACACGAACCTGTATACTAACACATCTCATGTGGTTTAAATTTCAATACCTTAAATAATATATAAATACAGAAATCAAAACTTGTGTAGTTCAATTTTGTGCATACCTGGTGCTGGTGTGGGGAGCGGACGTGATGGTGGGTTAGGGACGGGTGCTGAAAACAAAAGCAAGGTGTGCTAAGGGTTGCATTTTAAGCCGAACAATTGTGAAAAGCGTGCATCTCAACTTCTGCAGTGACAACACCAATATGTACATGTTCACGAATCAGCCGCTGTTCACAGCAATTCCTGGTTGTTTAGCTGGAATGCAATCAATCATAGTTGCATATGGTATCACCATAGCTATTGTTACTGTATATAACAAAATATGCTATTTGATCTACTCTAGTATTGTGATTTTGCTTTGATAATATGACATCGAAACAAAAACAAAGCTTGTTTATAGCCGAGGTGCACTGTGCATACCTGGTGCTCGTGTGGACTGCGGACGTTGTGGTGGGTTATAGACGGGTCCTGAAAATAAAAGCCAACCTGTGCAAAAGTGTGCATTTAATAAAAAAAAAAAGCGTGCAGCTATAAAACGTGTGACCAAAACATCACAGCCCACTAACTAAAATTACGCAGATCTTTATTAGTGCTGAATGACAGAACTGATTAGTTTTTTTTTCTTTTTAAACCGGATCAAAAGAAGTATGATCAGTAAGTTTCAACTGAGACTTAATATACCATAAATACGCTTGCATGCTCTACTTTTATTCATTATATTCAAATGCACTGGTCTTAAAGAGTAGCCAAAATCACGGTTCACACAAAAGTTTTTTTTTACCTGTAAGTACACATGAATAATTATTAAAAACCCATCGACTGTGGTTTTTGCCATGCAGATGCCGAATGAATTTCGAAGTAACACAAAAATCCTGTCAATGTTTTATTATTAAGACAGGAATATATTTATATGTACCATTATTTAAGTAGCTATATGTATATTTACAAGACACCGCGCCCTATTACCTTGTGTAGGGTGGAGCCGTAAGGGTGGTGTGGGTAGAGGTACTGAAAGTATAAGCAGGGGTGTGTAAATGTGCCTTGTAAACCAACAACAAGCGGTGCAAAGTGTGCAGTTAGCAAGTAGCTTTTCTTTAAAGACAATTGAAAGATTATCGAGTAAGAGATAAGAGTAGATTCAATAATTCTCATCGTTTAAACCATATTTTGCAAATGTGAGAATCAAGGTGATTCACAATAGTTGTATAAATTGAAAGATATTTTGAAAACGTAGGGCATTTGGAGTTACTTCCCCTCGGTAACCTGCACGCCACGTCATGAAAATCGTTCCACATTTTTGTAGCTAAACGCAGTATTTCCAGAAATCGATCGAAAATATTGAATACTTAATCGCTTGAATTCATTTTTAGTTACTAGCAGACTCCATTTACCACTTTCAGAGGTGTATATTTGTACCGGCACAGAAAGATAATTCACAATGAACAGACCTATCTTTGCAGTTCACTAGTTATTTGTTTATTAGCATTTCCCTTACTTAGAATATACCGATATAAATTAAAATTCTGTTATGCCCTAATGATCATTTGAAACACAGCGTAGCTCTGATAATTTCATAAAAGAGGAAATAACTGTAACATAATGCATTATAAATTATATAGTCTATTTCTTTTAGAGAGTCTCCTATATTCATCTGTCTGTAAAAGCAGTCCTACTCGCTACCAAAATTACCTTCAGTCAGTGATACGTAACAACACAAGCTCTACACATGGATATGTTGGAAGTCCATATTCTTCCAAAGAAAATCAAGTTAGAACACTTCCTCTAATTCATAATGTTAAACTGCATAAGCTCAGTTTCGACGCCAAGAACTCATTGCTTTGGAAGACGTCATAATAATTCAAAAACCTGTGGAAAAATCTTTTCTAACATTGTAAATAACATTGTAAATTACAAAAAAAACTGTTCTAACTTCATTTTCCTTGTAATAATGTGAACTTCAAACATATCAATGTCTAGAGCTTATGTTGTTACGTATCACTGACTAAAGGCAATTTTTGTAGCGAATATGTTTGATTTTACTGACAGCTTAAAATCGGCGACTCTCTAAAAGAAATAGACTATTGGAACATTATAATGTGCGGAGTGTCAGAGATTAGTGCATACCTCGTCCTGAGGGAAACTTTGGAACATGTGCTGAAAACAAAAGCAAACAGGTGCAAGGGTGTGCCAAAGCTGTGACAAAATTGCATGCAGCTTTAAAACGAAATATGAACATTACAGTAAAAGGCTTTATAGCAATAAATTACGGAAAGAAGGTGTCGATTGTGGTGCTATGACACAGACGACAATCAAAGTGGAACATGCTTGTTTGAGTCATATGTATTATACATTAATTTGTTATTAAATATTCCAGGTGCAACTCATATTTAAAAAAACATCAATATGCTGCATCAAAGTTTTAACGAAGTTATATCAGGCAGCGAGATGCATGACAGGTCTCTATGCTGTTCTTCTCGGCACACATGTTACATGTTGTGAGCAGAACAAGATAGGGATGGCATGTGGCACCACATATGTCTGAACCAACAAACATTTGTTTTGGGTCCAACAAATATCTGTTCTGTGACCAAGAAATATCTGTGCTAGAATCAACAAAAATCTGTACTGAAACCAACAAATACCTGCACTGGGACCAACAAATATCTGTACTAGGACCAACAAATATCTGTTCTGTGACCAAGAAATGTCTGTGCTTGAATCAACAAATATCTGTACTGAAACCAACAAATACCTGCACTGGGACCAACAAATATCTGTACTAGGACCAACAAATATCTGTTCTGTGACCAAGAAATATCTGTGCTAGAATCAACAAATATCTGTACTGAAACCAACAAATACCTGCACGGGGACCAACAAATATCTGTACTAGGAGCAACAAATATCTGTGTTAGGCCAACAAATATCTGCGCTGGAACCAGCAAATATCTGTGCTGGGACCAACAAATATCTGTGCTGGGACCAACACACATCTGTGCTGGGACAAACAAATATCTGTGCTGGGACCAACAAATATTTGTGTTAGAACCAACAAACATCTGTGCTAGAGCCAACAAACATCTGTGCTTGGCCAACAAATATCTATATCACAGTGCCTACCTGACCAGTGAGGAGGGTGCGACAGTGAGGGTGAGTCGTGCCCAGGTCCTGAAAATTGAAACTCAGTGAGTGCAAAGTGTGACTAAGGAGCTGAGCAGGGCGTGAATTTAGGGCGTGAATTTAGGCAATTGTGTATCTGTAAATGAACCTTGAGAAATAAAGAATTGGTAAAAATGGTGGTTTGTCACTTGTGGTGTTTATGACTACGGAAAACAGAAACGCTTTAAATAAAATCAGCTATTTATTTTTACATTGCTCAAATTTCGTAAAAGGATATTTACAAGGTTTCCAACTTAGTCTGAATATATAAAGCATGCACATTGAAATAGCTTAAAAGCATAAGAAAAATGCAAGCATGATAATATGGTTAAGTTTGGTGCTCAAACATAAAATTGCATACCTGACTCTGGCGTAAGAAATGGCTGTGAGGAGTGGTGTGAATTTGAGGACAGGGGTATATGTAGACCTGGGAATGGGGGTGTATGTATATCTGGTGAGGGGGGTGTACGTAGGCCTGAAGGTGGGACTAGTTTTGGACCCAGGAATGGGGAAGGCTGTCGACTTGGAGATTGAGACTGTTGTGAACCTGATGAGAGGGGTGGTTCTGAACCTGGGGAAGGGACTAGCTTTGGGCTTAGGGCTTGGGAAGGCCGTGGACCTGGGGATGGAGATGGCCGCGGACCTGTTGAGGGAGGTGGTTTTGAACCTGGATATGGAGAGAGTTCTAAGCCTGGAGATGGGTATGATTGTCGACTTGAGGATGGGGATGATTGTCGACTTGGGGATGGGGATGGTGGTGGAGCTGGGGATAGGTATAGCCGTTGATCTGGAGATGTGGTTAGGCTTGAAGCTGGAAGAATACTGGCAGAAGCAGATGACCATGCGGATGGAAACCTGCGTGAATCAACTGAAATTGGGCGTGGTGCTGGCCTTGATGACGGAAGTGGTTTTGAGCGTTGCATTGGGCTTGGGCGTGAAGTGCGTGAACCTGAGGGGCTTTGACCTGAAGAGGTGCTTGGTGAAATATCTACAATTGCAGAAGAGCTTGGATCAGTGGAAGTGCTTATAGCTGATGATATTTTTGGAATTTGGGAAGTGTGTGAGACTGAGGAAGTGCTTAGAACTCCAAAAGTGTTTGGACGTAAGAATGTGCTTGGAGAAGTGTTTAGAGCTGAAGAAGTGCTTTGACTCTTGTTGGTGCTAAAAACTAAAGAAGTTTTTGAATCTGGAAATTTGTATGAATTTGATGAAATGATTGGACCCGGGGATGAACGTACAGTTGTAGATGGGCTTGAACCTTGAGGTTGGTATGGATCAGCTGTCGAGGGTGAACTTGTCGATGAAGATGGGATTGGCCCAGGAGATGTGTGCGGTTGTGTGGATGGATATTGGGCCCCGTGGGAAGGACCTGGAGTCGGGGAAGTGTTTGACCCAACATAAGCGTGAATCATAGGGGAAACCTGTAAGCCAGAGGGCTGGGATGGTTTAGGAGATGTGTACGACGATGGGGATGGCGCTGATTCTCTGTAAGGTCGAGGCTCCGAAGAAGAGTATGACTCTGGACTAGGAGCTGGCCTTGACCTAAGAGAATGGTATAAACCATTAGGCGGTAGAGTCGATGGCATTGAGGGTGAGGGTGTTACATTAAAGAGGTGTGAGTTAGGAGGTGAATATGAATCTTGATAACGGGGGTGTTCGTGGTAAGGTTCTGGTCCTGACGATGTAAGAGGGTCTTGGAACGTTTGTGGCCCTGCAGATGGTGTGGACAACTGAACATGCTCTGAAAATATAAGCCAGCAAGTGCAATGTGCATAATAACAGGAGAAACCCTCAACCAGTTGTACAAAGAAATGGTGTGCTGAAGCAGAATAAAGCATGGTATAAAGCATTCCCCATAAACCTTTGGATACGTATTTTGTGCAAAAACCGTACATATTCACATTACAAAGATTTTACGCTCGTCGAGAAGTCGACAGTGTTAGTGGAAGTAATGTATTGTTCTATTAGCTTCATTTTTTATGCGCTGTTGTTAGTTATGATTTGACAACTGCTGGGATAAAAAAAGAGACAACATCCTAACATTTCCATGTTTTTCGGCGTTTCATAACACCAGCGATTATGCGTTCTCTGTTCTGCAGCTGTCTGGCAAAGACCAGTGATTTTCGCCGACCTCTGCAGCTGCCTGGCGAAGGGCAGTGATATTCATTGACTTCTGCACGATTTCGTTCACAAATAAAACTTATCCCAACCATACACTCTGGAGTACGGCGTTAAAAATGATCAAGTATTTAAAGTAAAGAAAGCTAAAATATGAACTAAGGTTCACCATACAGACAACTGAAAACTATGCTTAAAAATACTTTCATTTATTTTACAGATTTTTGAAGAGTATTAAGAGGCGTTCAATTATTTGAATACTATGGTGGGCTTTATGAACCACACTGACGGTATGTAAGAAGTCTGACGTCACATCACCTTTTCTTTCTGATTTTCACCAGAAGGAAGAAATTTTTATGAATATTATCTCAGTAACAGTTTATTCATGGGTACAAAGAGTTATTCCAACAGTCAGTGTCGTGCTTAGAGATGAAAAAAACTTACTGCGGCCTCAGAGTTCCTAAACTGTGATAGTATTGTCCATAAAGCTCACTTTAGAATTCAGATGTTTGAACCCCTTTAACCTCTTCCACAAAAATCGACAAAAAAATAAATGGATGAATATTTATGCATGGTTTTAAGTTGTCTATTTAGGGATGCCTGCTTCAATTTTTAAAGGTCTTTTTCTTTAAACTGACAACTCCAGGCATTTAATATACGTGTTTATATTGTTTTTTGTGTTTCAATACGTGTTCTTCTCTAAAAAGAATAACCTTAACTCCTAAAGAATTCCTTTCAAATAGGACAAAAATGTACTTAGCATTTTGCAACGACAGTAATACAGGAATGGAAATTTTGTCAGACCTGCTTCTCAAACAAGCAAGTGTTGAAGTACAAGTTTACGTGTATCGTTATATGAACAAAGAACAAATTTGTGTTTTATGTGAAAATATTTTTATAATTCACAGAATAAAGGACTGTAATAAATGGCGAAGCAAGCAATAACGTACTGAATACTACAGATTAGTAGTTAACACAGATGCTATTGCTCACTTCCAGTGCAGTTGTACTTTTGCATATATTGTTAAGGGCTATCGTAGTACAGTTAATAATAATAAAAAAATATATATATAGCACACACTGATATAAGGCAATGCTTTGTGCGTGCGTTACGAAAGCTAAACAAGAATAAGCAAATGACTGATGTTTTGAGCAAGGGAAAACAACAGCCAACATAAAAAGGGCAAGTAGACAGACACCGCTTGATGCAAGGCTTACATGTGCAAAGCCAGTTAAGAATAAGCAAATCAATGATGCTTTATACAAAGCAAAACAATGGATAAAAGTGAAGAATGGCAACAGCAAGAAAGTGTTCACGTCAAGCACTCTTACCTGAACAGCGAATGGAGGACCTAGAGCGGATGAGGCGTAAGATTCCAACAGGTGTGGGTCTGAGCACAACGTCCCGTGGGGTGGAAGCAATCGCCCGGAGCTCCAGCGCGTTGGTGACCACGCCCAAAGCCACAGTGATCAGAGTAATACCCTCGAGCTTAGCCATCCTGGCTTGTTCTATGGCGGAGGAAGGGTTTCTAGCGCGCCCGTCCGTCATTAGGACGCCGATCTTCGGAACTCCGCTTCTCCCCTCGGAGAAGAAAAGCCGTCTCATGTTGTAGAGCACGTAGTCGGTACCTGTGCCCCCCATCTCTTGGAAGGTGTTCATCACAAGGGTTCTCAGGTAGACATTGTCCTTGAAGGGTCTCAACCGGATTTCTTGGATGGAGTCGCTAAAGACGAGGGCTCCGGCCACGTATCCGTTCTCCGGATTCAGATACATCCCTGCGATGATTTGATCGGTGACCCGTTTGCCGGTGTTGAAGTTCTGCTCTGTTAGACTGTCCGAGCCGTCAATCATGATTACAACATCGGCAACAGCAGGGCATGCTGGGAAAGGATTGAAAAACAAGGAATAACATACGGTTATAAACAAAACACACCGTATTAAGGCATATGTCTCGCTGTTTTTCGTTGTAACGGATATATATTTTAAAAATATGACAAATATTAGGATGAAATTTGGAATTTTGTTATTCGACAAGCTTTGTGGCATGTACAACTACAGCCACATCTGTATTGTCTAGGCTTTGGCTCAGTGACCATCTTGGCTAAATTTTCTACAAGCTTTTTGTGGTACGCCCTTAAAAATGTCGGCATCTTTTGATTTACATTCACAAAAATCTTTATTATATCATGAAGACGAGAGAGACCTATGGTCGATAACAGCAAAAGGGAGGTCAATTTCATTAAATAAGTCATCGATGAGGCTAGAACATGCTGAGCAAGTAACGTGATCCTCTATACGGCAGCGTCTTGAGAGAAATGTAAACTGGGCATGTAAAATGTTGAGGTTGTTGGTTCAACGAAGACAGGTTTCTTTTATCTGATTTCAGGGTGGCTTAGCACGGAATATGTTCTGCCTCGAGTCACAAACTGTCTGTGTCCTAGCCACATATGTCATTTATATGTCTCACCTGGTTGTGAAGGAGGGTGATAGTAAACATATCCGTCCTCTATACTGTCATCTTCGTCGCTTTCGTGGGAACCTGTATTAACAAAACAAACACTGAATGTTACACGAGCATCAAGTGTTCCCAAACAAGTGATCGCTCCAACCTGTTGCTTGTTGCACCGAGATGCGGTGAATGATATGTTATGTTAACAATGAAGGATAAACGTCCAGGATTAACTGTTACTGGAGTAAGGGAGGTAACTTTACCAGGGCCTAAACTACTGTCAATTTAATTCATGCCTTTGCGTCTTTCTCCTATGCGTATTTATCTTATCGTTTCTTGTTTATTATTATTATTGTTTCTTGTTCCATAAAAGCTCAAATTCCAGAAACTCTAGCTATACAATGCCGTTTGGGTTTATATTTTACGTAGTGAGAAGTACAGTACCTGAATCACTTCCTCCGTGATAATGTCCTTCGTAGCTTCCGCTGTCCGTACCTTTGCAAACAGACAGGTGGACAGTTTAAATGTCACTCAGATTCATGGAATATTTATTTATTTATTTAATTATTTGATTCTGAAATACACTATGACAGGGATGGGAAACGTCCATTGTATTTTAGCGCGAACAAGATAAAATCTCGTCCTCAATGAGTCTCACGTTATCTGTTGCGAGACCACTGTATCCAAAACGTTTGTTTAACGCCATATTTAGAATTTTTCATTTAGTTTCAAAGGAGGAGTAAACTGGAATAAAAGGCATCAACCAGCAAGCTTCGTCATGTTAATGACGAACTTACACAAATGCCATGTACAGATATGTCTTAATGGTGGAATGCAAGCTAATGGTCTTCAACGAACCTTAGACTGCGAAATCATCCACACGAACGAACGGTAGAATGTTGGGTGGGATAAAATTTTCGCGGCAAATCACCCTGCCCGAAGGTGAAAAAAATAATCCAAACATGGCGGACGTTAGTTTGGGTTGTCCGATTCAAAAGTTTAAACTTTGACATGTTTACGGTTTGTTCGTATCATCGGTGGATAGCAAAAATAAGGTAGGGTTCGAACCGGTATTTTTTTAGTAAAAAGGTCCGTTTTGAAGTCCATATGGCCGAAGAACGGCGTTACAGTAGGAACATTCAGTTTAGCTTTGGGTTACCGGTCAGTGAGAGAGAACGGACACCGGGTGTGACACTGATTCTGCCAGAGTATGCGGACACAAACGTGACATCTTAGGCAATCACAGAGTATGGACACCAGACATGACACCTTAGCAAATAAGCGTGGGGTTAACAATTCAAGCCCAATTGATGCGATTGAATAACAGACCCAAAGTTAAAAAGACACCACGTACGTACTTTGACAAATATGGAGTTTCCCACGCCACGAATCAAGATTGAATCGACAGAAACATCTTATATGATCGAGATGATATACTGACAACAGCTGAGTTCGAACCAGCCAATACAGCACTAAGTGTGGTACATTAAAGAGCATCATTATCACTTACCTTGTCCCATGTGACCTCCGGATTCCACGGACTCTGAGTCGTGTGAGTATGGTGGTCGTGGAACTGTGGTACAAAAATATAATGAGATAAATACATATTTTCTGTACACGTTTCTCGTTGAACTCGTGCAGAAGACATGCAAGAGTAGTGAATTTATGCAAACTGGCTATTGTTGTACTATTTTCATAACTGACACTACCACACTAACTAATGTCCATCGATCATCAAATATGTAATAATAATAACCCACTTTATTGAACTTACACAATAGCCGTAGAGTGGGGGGGTGCCCCCGACGGATTTAAATTTACAGTAAACAACACAGTGGTATTGCATGTTCCTAGACAAGCCTATAAGTATATACCTGTGTTAATACAGTTAGTATACAAACGCGAACTTACATATTCTTCTACAGTAGTAATAACAGTATCGATATTACGGGAATACTGCAATCTCCAAATCAAACTATCTATATGGCTTAGCAGTTTATGATCAACACACCACCTAAACGAGCGATAGAAACACCAACCTCGGCCCGGCAAGGGGTTGTAGTGAGCGGCATCGGACCGAGATCCCTGTGACTCGCTTGTTCCCGCCTGCCGGGGCACTGGAACACAAACATCGACATGTGCGTTGAGACCGTCACTTAAGGAGCCGTCTCATTCCCCGCCAAGGTTTAAGGCTAGCTTAGAGGTAAAGCGCCAATGGCATGGAGCTCCAAGCAGAAAATTTCGCTGACATTTACAACTCAAAGAAGTCTTTGTCTTTGACAGGCGCTGATTCCCAGATGCATCCGAATTGTAGACATACCCAAATTTGTACTGGCAAACCATCTTTTAGCAGTAACCCAGCAGTTTTAATGTTTTGAATTGAAGAGGTCGAACCAACGTCCGCCATGTTTTGAACTTGAACTTCCGTCGACGAAAAGTCTCGTGCGAAGAAATTATTCAAACCGCCAGCACGTACACGTACCGTGCCCGAATTTCGAGGAAGTTAAGTACGCGAGTTAGTGAAGCCCTATAGGAAACCACTTGCCAATAACAGCTCCGTGGTCAAAAAATGCATTTGGGAACATTTATTAGCATTCCCATTATTTAACACCGTACCTAGCAAAGTCTGCCAGTAAGCTGCGAATGGCTGTGGGTTTCTTCCGGGCTCCGCCCGGTTTCTTCACACCATATTGCTGGCCGCCGTCGAATAAGTGAAATATTATTGAGTTAAAAACAACAATCATGTAAATGAATAAATAATATTATTTAACAAATCAAATCTGTTTTGAGTATTCAACAAAATGAAACTTACATATAGCTATCAAACGGTGGAAGAATGTAAAGCCGACTTTATTTAACTTCCACAGTTTTTGCAGATATTTCAATGAGCTTGTTACTTGCTTGTTTATACATGTTAGTTATATTGTGATTTTGGCTGTTGCATGAAGTTATAGTTATAACCACAGAACGACTGATGCTTGAGAGTTATCTCCCATGTCACATCTGCAGGCGCAACAACTAACTTAATCAAACGTATATGAACTGTGATTTTGATTTATAATCAACTGACATATTTCACTGAAAATCAAAGCAGTTGTGATAAGCTCGGGTGTCAGTGTTGTGTGTGATGTAAACATTTACCTGGTCGTCGCTGTCGAGCATCAGCAAATCCTGCAAATATAAAATAACATTCGTTAGCAGCTCTTAGACAAATGTTAACTACTTTGGTTTCTTCACAACTGTTAGCGCCATATAATACAGTAACATTTGTGTGCCGTATCAAAAAAGTTATTTTAGTGAGTGATAAGTGAAGTCGTATGTTTTCTCAGAGATTCCAGCTGAATAGGATTTGTAGATAGAAAATGTGTTGTTACTTTAAATTATTGTATTCTATACAATGAACTTAGATGCAAAGCTTATGCGAGAAAACTACAAGATGCATGTCACTCATAGTGGTGATAAAATTAAAACCAACTATATTAAGTTACGTTTGAATGTATGGAAATATTCATGAGTAAATATAACTAAATTCGTTTACTTTAAACATTTGTAAGGTGTCTGGTAAAAAAAATTAGGATTTTTGTACGTGACCAAACGGTTTGGGTTACAGGAAAAACGTGTCAGAAATGAATGTTAAAGCCATGGATCCGTCATAAAGCGGCGTCTACTACATAAAGTAGGACAATTTTGTGGGAAAGCAAGATTTACTTCCCTTGTTCTTGGTGAAGTTATATATATTTGAGCTAAATTAAGCGTTGCATATAAACCGAGAGGATACATACAAGCACCAATCCACTGAAATAAAGCAAGAAATTATAAGGAGTTTGTTGTAACACTACGTAGTATAAGAAGCCCAAATTTGATTATAGTGTATACAGAAGATGTTTGAAGTGGAAGCACTGTACCCAAAACTGAAATACGACTTATACACAATAACCATTTAAAAACGAAAGAAGACAACACCGACTAAAACAGCAATGGGGACAAAGTTATCATATCTCACGACAAAGTTACATAGCAAAAATGTAAAAGAACAAAACAGTTAAATGTTTTTACTTGTTCTTCTATTCCTAATTCCGATAAGCAACTTATTCATATATATATTTATATATTCATGCAAATATATTTACAGATAACTGTACCTATTCTTAGCAAATAAGCATTCATACGCCCGAATGAATATACACAGCAGGATTTCTATGGTGATATGACAATATGGCATGAACGATTAAATACACACAACATGATTCTATGGTGATATGACAATATGGACTGAACGATTAGATAAGATACATGACTTCTAAGGTGATATGACGATATGGCATGACGGATTAAATAGACACCGCATGATTTCTATGGTAAAAATATGATTTAAAATCTCTAAGAAGCTATATAATATATATACGTATGTTTACACTATTAAAAATCAAAGCATGTCATCGGGCAAATGTATGGACCTGTCTACAAATACAATCCAGCATATAACCAGCTGTTATCGGTCCATTCCAAGCGTGTAAATAGTAGTGTGCAACCCTAAGGCAGCCATTCTTGGATATGTATCAGCCATTATTATCTCGCCATAGCCTATCGAATATACACTTAGCACATAGCATTGTGTCCACCGATTTGCTCAAAGCCAAAATGTAAGATGAAATATAAAAGATTCTATGTATCCATAAGAAGCTGTGAAGATTTTTCTGAGGAAAGTCATGGAGCTATTCATGACATTCGTGCCATTTTCCTCACTGTTTCCGGTCTGCCCAGCAGATGGCGCTTTTTGTGCACTTTCCTCTGTACTCTCATCATCTTCATCACTTGAGTTGGTTTCGGCTAAACATAGGAGATATTATTAGATTAAAATGTGATTACACCAAAAGCATTTGTTTTAGGCAAATTTTTATATTTCATTTTAAACGATTATATTATCATTGCTATAGAAGACTATGGGGTGGAGAGTAAAACCATTGTGACGGTTGGATAATGATCAAACGTTACCGGTTAAATTGGGCCTCTTATCAGTTTACTTCGAACAGGAATTTCAACTAAATGTTGAGATAAATGCTCACATATTAGCATCTTACAACCAGTGGAGCTGTTTATGCTCTGAAATTAAACAGATCGTTATACAAGTTCTTTTCCAATGATTATAGTACAGGAAAAAGGCAACCTACGGACGGTCGTGGGTTTCATCCGGGTTGTGTTCGGTTTCTTCCAACCATAATGCTTGCCGCTGTCGTATAAGTCAAATATTCATGAGTACAACACCAAAACAATAAATAAATAAATTACTATTCGGGATATGTAATATAGCCTTTAAAACGTCAGATCAGGAGAGATCACTGTGGCGACGGCTTACTTGACGCTTGGAGTTGGACTTGTGGAGCTTTGGTGGACGGTCTTGGTGTCGCTGGTGGTTGGGTTGGAATGGGTTTTGCTGTCGTTGGCGGAGGTCTCCACGGAACAAATATCTTTTTACGCGGCGTTGGTCTTGGTAAGCGTCTGGGGGTCACGACAGGCGGTCGCTGGGTCGTGGGTACCGGCCTTGGGGTGGAGATGTGTACAATTGGGCTGACGATTGGCGCTGTAACTGGTCTGTGTGGCCATGTAGGAGCCTTCGTGACACTGACTGGCCGTGGTGTCACCCGAGGAGCAGGGACCCGGAGTGATACAACCGGTATGTGTTTGACAGGTGGTAACGGTGCTGGTTTCTTAACGGTCTCCACGCTTCCGGTGCTCTCGTCACTGTCGGATTTATCGATTTCTTCGCCTGTATTAGATTATGATATGAAGATATCCTTCATCCTGGAATTCATATGGCATGCAAACTTGTGTTGGGTGAAGATGAAAGATTAGCCAGAAGCAAAAGTGTGATGGTCTTTGTTTTCTCTATTTTTCAGTAGACGAATGTAGTTGCAATGCACAGAAATTTTTTTCAGCTTTAAGCTTATTGTCAGCTCTTACAATGCATGAAACCCCACGTTACAAGTTACAAATGGCCTTTACGAGTGATAAAGTCAATGGCATAATACATCTTTTCTGTATTAATGACCATGTATTAACACCTCCTTTGTAATGTTGATATATGATTGAACAAAAGAAGAACTGCTCACTGCTCTTTGTTGCTGTGTCTCCACCCTGGATTGTCCCCGGCACCGCTGGTACAATATGCATGAATGGTCGAACATGGGAAGAGGGGTACACTGGTCTAGGTTTGACAGGTTGTGGTCTCGGAACCACAGATGGCCTCCCCTGTACACCTGGCACAACACCCTGTTGTACTCCTGACCATTGTCGATGCTGAAGCTTGGCCCACCATGGCTCTGTTGACTGAACTTGGACTCGAGGTACAACTTTTGGCAACCGTCGTTGGGCAGGTGATGGTACCATAGGACGGAGAGCAACTGCTGGCATTTGTCGCTGACCAAGGACCGGTAACTTAGGTCGAGGCACAACTACTGGCACCCGCCGCTGATTTGGAACCGGTACCAGGTGTCTAGGTACAACCACGGCCATTGGCCCGGGTCTAGGATAAACTGGCGGTCTGTACGGCCGTGCGACGGGTTTGTGCAATGTCGCAGATGGTTGTGCATTGCTCTCATTGCTGTCGTTTTCATCATCGTCCGTTGCAGGTTTTTCAGTGTGCGATGCGACAGGTATCCTCGCTGCAACCACAGGTAGTCTGCTACGAGGAATCGGGTAACGCCGTTCAACAGTGACCATTGGCACACGTCCGGGGATGGATCTAACTTGTGTTTCAGCCGCTACATGCTGGACTGACGGCGAGGGCGGTGCCTCTTTGCTCTCATCGTCGTCAGCATTTGATGACGCTCTCGTATTCGCAACCACATGATTGCTCGAAGACACTCTGGTAGAGCCAACAGGAACGGTTCGTCGCCGATCTGATACAATTTCCTGGCGCTTGGAATGGAAGCCATCTGACCAGACTCGTTTAGGAACTGAGATATCTTGTGCCTGAGCCGAGGGTTGTTTTGATGATGCCGAGGAAGGCTTGATTTCTTTGCTGTCGACGTCTGCGAGATTTGTTGCTTTATTGCTACTTTGATCTGCGTAGCTTCCAGACAATATTCTTGGCACGGCTACAAGGGTTTTTTGTTGAGGAATATGACCTGATTGGAGAATCCCTAGCACAGGCCCTGTGTGTTGTTGTCTTTGTGGAAAAATTGGCTGGGCAGTCCCAAAATCTTGCTGCGAAGGGTTGGCTTCTTCACTGTCCTTGTCATTATCCGATGGTTGACTCTCAGCTACATAAAACCTCACTTGCTATTTATATAGTTACATAAGCATTTTCAATGACCTAATGAAATTGTAATTTTTTTCTCCAACTTATTTTTTGCATGTGTGATTCATAAACCTTGGCACATATGCTTAAAAACACTCCACATAGATCTTAAGAATGAATTCTTGTTAGCACTGCCTTTATGCATGTGAAGAGGATATGTTATATTTGATGGAGTCCGCAGTATCGACGCAGATATCATGGTTTGCAGTGTTTAAATTTCTCAGAAAGAAAAAAAAAATTGTTTTTGAATGACACATAGAATTCGTTGTACACAACAAACGCAGAAAAGTTACCAAGTAACCCAGGTTCTGTTGTTTAACGAGATTTTACTTGTCAATTAAACTGTCGCGGTCTACATTTACTTCATAATATATATCTGCATCATTTTCCAACATAAAATGTACACTGTACATACTTAACTCTCATCTCACTTTTACTCCATCTCCGTTCCCAACAGCCTTAATGCAATTCGCGAAAAGTGCAAATGCATTCCACAATGCAGATAATATCTGTTGGTTTGCAATGCTTTTACACCGCAGTGGTAAATGGGAATACAAAAAGCAAGGAAAAAATCAGAAAACTGGTCTCCTGCTATGCACCATTCCATTTTTTTAAAGCTCTGTACATAACAGCTAAAGAACACGAAGACACGGTATACGACATAATTTAGAAAATTCTACAAGATATATACCAGCCTGGCACATTCAAATACATGGTTTAAGGACAAATGTAACATTACGTGTTGTCCGTATGTTTCCATTTAGGAATGTATATAATATGGTCGAAGACAGATTATTTTGTATTTCTTAAGTATTAACTTTTTGTTTTATTCTATACTAACGACTTGTTGTTATGAACTGTTCTTTCTAAAACTAATCAGAAAGCTACAGGCAAGAGTTTGCTCGTAACCAATCGGTAATAATATGAGCTCGGCTACAGTGAACTCTTAGCGTAGCAGGTACGCACATAACACGTACAATTAGGCTTAATCAGCAAATAGATATATACTGAGAAACGTAAATTTTAGGTAACATGAAGACTTACATGCTACCTAAAACTGTGCCCATACATCAAGGTACTGAGTAGAATGATTTCAGACAATGGATCGTACCAAAAAGATTTACACATTGCGGTACTGCAAAGCAGCCGTATGGTACTACTCGGTAACATACGGTAATATGTGCCAGTATCATGGCACTCACAAAAATACCGTGCCACTGCCACAAATTACCGTGAATATCCCCCTTGATGTGTATTTTTCAGGAATATGAGGCCAAATTTAAACTGTCAAAACATGTATTCGAACAAAGAACAAACGACGGAAATTACGTGCGCTAAGGCTGGAAAGGATCAGAACAAAATGGTAATACTACAGAAAAACAGATTTCTAAGTGAATTCCAGAAATTGGTTAATATATGCATGTATTTCAAAAGCTGGAATAAGGAAAAATTTCAAACGAAGTTCTTCACCAATTACACAATAAGCATTTTTATAAGTATTCACCTGTCTGTGGGTGATGAGGAATCGGGTAGTCCATCCCCATCCCATGTGAGCTCAACCCTGAAGGCATAAAAAACATTAAGATTTAATGACGTCTGTCAGTACGATTTAGTAGACTTTATTTATAGATTGCGTTCATTTATACATTGCAACCTGCGGATGGTCGTGGGTTTCCCCCGGGCTGTGCCCGGTTTCCACCCACCATAATGCTGGCCGCCGTCGTATAAGTGAAATATTCTTGGGTACGGCGTAAAACACCAATCAAAAAAAAAAATTATTTATACATTGCGTTCAAGTGAAACAGCATTATAAATGTCAAAACTGACCTACAATAGGGAGACAACGTCGTTATATCACTAGAATAATGACAAAAGCGACGTTAAGATGTTAGGCCCCAATAAAACAAACAAACAAACAAAAATGTAAGTTAGTATGTTAGTCGGTTAGTCAGTAAGTTAGTCCGTTACTCAAGTACTCTTATATCACCACGGGTATTTTATACTCTAAGCTGCTCTGGTTTTACTCTCTATGCTGTGGTTTTAATATTATTTTACAGGTAGGGGAAATATGGACGCCCGGAGTATACTTTTGTCGCCCTTCGTCAAGTACCTGACAAACTGTCTGACAAACTCCCTGACAAACCTCCTGACAAACTTCCTGACAAACCTCAACCAGCATAGGTTGAATATGATCCAGTTTTGTTTTTTTTTACCAGAGGAGCGATTAATTGAAGAATCCACTGAACCAACAATAGTTTTTGCTGGAAATGGAAGTAGATAGAAAATCTAGAATTCTTGAAATAATTATTTAATTGTTATAATATAATATTATTTGCTCGTTTAAATCAACGAGCAATTTTTGTATATACACTGGGAGTATTGAGTATATGAGCCGAGGCGGCGAAACCGACATTCGTATATCAGCTGTCAAACATAATGGACGTTCCGGGTCAATAATCATACATGCAATTTTAAAAGCAACGTTTAACACAAACCACCAAAGAACTAAGAAAGTATATAAAGTGAGAAATTTGGAAGGACTCTTGCAAAGAGAAGTATTCAACAGTTTTCATTTATGACGGAAAGACGCACGGAGTGCTCTAGCGATTGAATAAATTCTCATCTAAATCGTGTTCCATGCTATAAGCTGTTGTTCATCAAAATATGTATCTCCGCTGATTACCGATAACTGAATATGGGAAAAAGCAAACAAAATATCAAAAAAGGTATCTGCGCTGAATACCGATAATTGAATATGGGAAAAAGCAAAAGAACAAAATATCAAAACATGTATCTCTTCGAAAAAGCAAAAGAACATAAGCTACAAAATCCCTTTTAAACATATAAAAAATAGAATTCATGGAGAGTGATAACACCGTTAGAGGAACAGGAAATTGAGAGATCTAGTAGCTGCTGTAAATCATTTGTGGATAAAACAATAAAAAAGACAAAGTCATTAGGAAAGCAACAGTGAGTGGAAGAGTTTATGGTTCTATGGTTCTTGTAGAAACCGGTTTTTCAAGACTTACAGTTTTGCACTCTGAAGTCTTTGTATTGTAGTTGCTTTCTCAATCGTACGCACAACTTAAGCATTTCAATGAACTTTCTTGGTAGTCATTATAAGTGACTGTCCATAAATTAAAAGTTTATCTTTTTAAACATACAAACAAGTGTTTATCTAATGAATGCGTCACCATAATTTTATCTCTCCGCGTCAATCTTGGGTTGGAATTTGTTAGTATTTAAGTCTCCACGAACTACTTTTTCCTTCTATATATGCCTGGTCATAATGCATTTCTGTTGACGAAACTAAGACACAGAGGCTTTCAATCGTATCCAAGACAACAATGACGTCATTGCAGTTACAAATATATCTGGACAAAACTATAAATGGGCGATGTATTCGTTCCGATTTGAGTATGGGTTTAGCCTCATATGAAAACCCGTTATGTGCCGGCAAACTTTTGTGAGGGAGCTCGGAGAACAGTGGTTATTGTTGTCAGAGTCCACTCAACCTTTCACACACAAGCCTATTGTTCTTCCTCATATACAGAATTTCATATCTAAACATAACGTTTTTAAAACCAGCTGAAATAGTTTTATTTTTAAGACGCTATGCATTAAGCGTGCCCTACATATATGCTCTGTTCCCACACAATTTCGCCGGCGGGTATTTGGCCTACCGATGCGCTACGTAAAATCGTCTTACAACTCGCCCAAATTATGCTAATGTTTGCTAAACCTCTCATAGAACCAATCTTTTTAAAGTCCACAGAACTTTTTTTGCGCAAGTTTTCTTCAAGATTCAATTAAGAACTCTGCATACACTCTTGTAAGAGAGTTTTCAAGTGGCGCTCTGTTTTCCCCCAACATCCGTGACTGCACTCTGTTGAATTAATCTTTTCCCTCTTTATTTTCTTAGGTGCTGATCTACGTTCATTCTCAAAAGGCAATCTGAATCAGTTATGGCGTGAGTGGTTAATATGTATACATACTCTTCAGTGTGATTGTTCACTTTAGTTTGTCTCCGAAACACAATGCCCACCAACGAATGACAATTATCAATTAGGTATATTAAACCCGACAAAAGCAGTAATGTTTGTTCAAATTTTTAGACGTCACCTGTCTAGAATTACTCAAATTCTTTGTTGTCATCACATTTGAAATACGAACAAATTAATACAATTCAAAGGAACCAGGCCTCGGGGACCACCAGCAAAATCCTGGTTTATGTACGAATGAAATACTACAGCACCGAGAGTAAACCCAGCGCAGCGAGGACAGTGTGATAGTGAGCACATGGACAAGCGTAACCAGTGAAATCCTTCTTCCTGTCTGTTTGCAACGGCGTTGTTCTTGTGGTGTATTTCTTGTTCTTGATCGTGCGGTGCATTTTTAAATGCGCATGCGATGCAGTCCGTTACTGCATAACAGTTATTCTAGACTAGACGTGGGTCATTCTAACTCTTACACCAGGGATGTCTAGTATATTGCAGTTAACATTACTGCATATATTTTTACCTGTTTCTGCTTTAGCCGTGGGGCTAGAGAGTGTGTATTTTGCTACATGAACAGTTAGAATAAAACTCCGACTGAGGTAAACTGACAAGAGGACGTGTTTCACACGTTATATGTCACCATTTGCCAGCTATCACACTATCGCCGATGCTCTGGTTTTACACTCTCTGCTGTACGTCTTTTCATATTATTTTTCATCAAATCAACTAATACTATATCGCAGTGTCAATATCGCTATTATGGCTACAAATCTATAGGCTAACAATGTTTAGAGTAATTTCCACAGTTCTGCTTCATTCAATAAATTATATCACATTATAGCCCACTAGCCCCCAAAATGTCGAAGTTTCCTTTGACTGACGTCTATAGACTGTCGTATTATCTTTGAATTTACATTTGGTTATAATTTATAATTTGAAACTTTGTCATGACAGTCCAAAGCAACTCTGAGTATTAAAGTATAAAATTAAAAATGTAGTGAAAACTTTAACGTATTTAACTCTTCTGAAATTAGGAATAAGCCATCTAAGACAGTTTCCTGATACCTTGGCTCTGTACATGATGATGTATAGCTTGATGGAATACACTGGTCGCCCATATAAGACACGATCATTTGCTACCTGAACTTTAGCAATGCAGGGCGAAAGAACGCAGCAAGGTAGGGAAGCGAGGAAGCAAGAGAGCGAGGTGGCAAAAAGTCGACTATCGGCTGCCATAGTTTACAGAGAGTTCTACTAAAATTACCAACGGGCTCCTGACAATGATACTAACGAAAAATTTTATCGCAATGATGAGATGATTTGACAGGGGAAAAAAACGAAAGATCTGGAAGACCACGTCAATTCAATATATTTATTCAAGCCTCTCCTTAGCTCCCAAATACGGTGAAGAAGGATTAATAATGGTTTCTCTGGAGACCAAAACAGTTGTGTGACGTCACATAATCTTATTAACTATGTCATAATTAGCATGTCTGCTGTGGGACATTTTTAAGCTGGCAGCTGACCGAGGACTGTTCTATACAGGAATTCATAAGATGTTTACTTTAACACAGAAATATGAAAGGATCGAGAAATTTTCATCTCTATGTACTACGTAGAATAGAACTTCTTTGTTTACTTTTGTTTGTCAGGAACATGTGATAAACACGTTGATGGACAATTTTCATAACTTTTCATTTGACAGAAAAGTTGTTTTAGATCTGACAAGAGATATCCAGTAAGACATTTAATTATCGTGACATACACAACGCATTTTTTGAAAAGCCACAAAAAATTCGCACTGAATGTCGTTTAGCAGATTATTGAACTTTATACTAATTTTTCATTCTATGTTCGTGATAATTTCGATTTAACTAATTTTCATCGTCGTCATATGACTGAAAATTTGTTAAGAACGACGTTAAACCTCAAGCACTCACTCACTCACTCACTCACTCATTTTCAGGGGGTATGTGCTTTCAATGACGCCTATAAGATTAATGGCAATTCACTTCAGTCCCATTCAAGATACAGTACAAACTGGACTGTAAGCTCGCCTGCTGTTGTCAGCTGACAAATAAAGAATAGACTAATGCTTTGTTTTCAACCAAAACAAATAGAGCATGAATTTCACTTAACCATAACCAATTCATTAGTTTATGCACTAACGCACGAATGAAATAAAACTTCAAACTGCATAAAATATTCGCTCGACGCGACATGGAGCCGACATGGAGATCGGCACGCGCGAACCTACGTGGTCACGCCTGGTCTGGTGCATGCCTAGCGCTGCGAGGAGGTTGTTAACAAGTAAATCTCAATGCACGGTTTTACGTGTGACACAATGAGCTACTTGTAAAATCAACACACTTGCAAATTTTTCACGATTACATGAACTCTAGACTTTACTTTTTAATATGGAGTATGAGATGTGGCTTTACATATTGTAATGGCGCGTAAAAACGTCTTTAAACCACAGTTTTCCTCTGGCCCCTGGGGTCAGTCCGAAATTTCAGTAATCTGCTATCAACGGTGGTAACTGTCAAAACAAATCGAATTGGGGACAGAAAGCAGCAAGATCCAACGAGCCCAGCATGTTCACTGATGACGTCATTTCTGAATAAGGGAAATGACGGAAAATATACAAAAATAGGTGATATTAAAAATATAAAATAAGCTTCAAAAATGATTTTTTTTTCGTTTGTTGCGGCATGACTTTTTTTCATTTTCCTTAAAATCATACCCTCTGTTCAAGCCTATAAAAGAGGATGGGGAAGTTTCTGAAAGTTTCAGAAAGAAACCTGCCGGATTAAATTTGTGACTGATTAGTTTGTTGAAAGACTGTAATTTATATTGATCAATTTCTACAGGGGTCAGATGTCCGTCAAAAGAGAATAACAATACTTATGTAACTGTCTATTTAGGATTTCCTGAATGATAATGAAACACTGTATCTCCACATAAGTGTTTCTGCGTTAAAAAAAAAAACATTCACGTATACAAAAACAACACAAATTATGGTTAAACTCTTGTCTGTTTTCTGGCTTGAGTTAATTGATGGGCCGGATCATTATCCAAGTAATCCAGTTGTCATGCGCATCATGCCTGGAAAATTCATAGGACGCTGACGTTCTAATTCCTGTCGTCTAATCGTGCTATAAGTGTTCCTCTTTCATATCTCCACGCGGATGTGTAACAGGCACAAATAGACACACCATTACGCAATACTTAGTGTGGATCAGTTCTTTTATGATTTGCGGATGATGTTTACCGAAGGTATTTCTGTCATCGTCAATGAAAAAGGGGCGCGCAAATGTTAAGCACGATATTGCGACGAATGTTTATACACCTATCCTTTTATCCAATTATAATAGTTTCTACATGGTCTGAAACGATTTAAGCAATTCAAGTTTCTGATAGAGTTTAATTTAAATAGAAATAAATACAGGCTCGCCTTCTTTAAGTAAAGAAAGATGTGAATTTGCGTAGTCTGAGACTGGAGAGAAAAAGGAGTGGCGAATTTCTGGCTGACGATGTCATTAACTTCGTAGATCCTATCCAAGCCACAGAAATAAACGTTTATGAAAAAACGCAACTTGTATGACTTATACACAGTGATATACCTTATCCGTCAGTTAGACCATATAAATTCTTCGGGCAGTGCTATATACAATCAACCCTTAGTATAAGACCAAAAACTCTTTTAAACTTTTACATCTTTCGTAAAGCAAAACTCTTCAGACAACACCGTCTGTCAGTTTCTTTTTTTTTTTTTGTAGCAATAGTAGAATACAAATACACATATTAGCACTGTTTATTACGAATAAATGGAATGTGGAAATCATTTTTAATTCCCCGGCATGGACGGAAGACAGTAAGAAGATAATAATTGTGTAAAGGCTTTAGTAAATGTACATATGGCTTTGGCATGAATTATAATATGATATATCCTACATACAATTATATATGGAGAAAAAAAGACTCCATTCGCCGCAACTTAAATATCACTAGTGTAACACAATTTTGGCTGAATCATTTTCTTATGTCCTTTTTCCTGTTTGCTGATTGAATTTTGCAATTGCGTGTTGCCTACTTAATTGTGGTCATCTTTATACACCTGTCCTACAAATCTATATTTTCCCACAGGCTCAGAGTTCTATTGCACGCATTGCACTGTATAACTCGGATAGATTGAAACAATCCAGTATTTAAAGCCTATTGTTATTAATCGTCTTTTTTTAATCGTCACTACCAGCCACAGTTTTATGCATTACGGCAAAACACATTCGCAGAAATTGCGGGTATTCACACGGCTTCATAACGACGATTTCAGGGTTTCAGGGTAGCTCACCGGAACGAATGAATTTTTGTGGCTTTGTAACTTTAACACAATGGGAAATTTATAAAACTCCATTCCCGCCTTAAAACACCAATTCAGAGTTATACACACTCTTCTTCTCTTCTGAAGTAAGCAATGTGTTTAGTTAAAAAAGTGGATACAAAACATTTAGGCAGTACAATATCACAACAGAAAATAATGTTTTTTTTTACTGCAAATGGAATGTCCCTCATCAAATTAGCTATTCACTGCCAAAAAGCGGAACGTAATTTGGCAATTTCCCTGCAACGACTATTTCCATGCTAAAATCAAGTATATAGTTAACACACTTGACAAAGTCAAGGAAGACTTAAAAAAAATTGAAAGTATAAACATTCCTGACTTCGACAAAAACTGCAATATGCAGAAAACTAATAATGGTCATCACAGTTGTTTTGTATGAAAATTTCAGCATCTGGTGCTTCAAAAACTGATGTGTTAATGATAATTCATCGGGTTTGGGGATCTGCCCGGTTTCTTCCCACCATAATGCTGGACGCCGTCGTATAGGTAAAATATTCTTGATTACGATGTAAAACACCAATCGATAAAATCAAACGCGTTTGCGCTAAATCTCTCTTATAAAAGGGACTAAATAACTTCTAACTAATTTTTCTTCCAATAACTAGGTTATACCAGAAGTGTGGGTTCAAAGCCGATCTTGGACAGTTAATTTGTAGATTCCCACGCAGGCATTGATTGTGGGACACTACTTACTATCCGTGTTTAGTCTAACGTGTCTGAACGTCGGAATGTTAATCAATAACTCACCAAAAGTCGCTGGTTTACGCCGTGCACTCCGGTTTTTTACGTAAAAATATTCTTGAGACGGGCGTTAAACAACAATAAAAAATAAAATAAATAACTCTCTGAATAAATAGTTATAATAAATAAATAAATAAGTAAATATGACATGTTCAAACTGTGGCTAGGTGAGTGTATGCATCACGTTAAACTATCTTCATGTTTATAATTAAATGCGCAAACTGAGAAATATATTTAGTGATTAACGAGAAATTATAAATCAGTGGGGTACATGATTTACATTGAAACTGATTAACTTTAAATATCTGAAACATTCCATGCGCTTCTGTTGTTTTTTTTTTTTTTGGTTGTTTTTTTTTTTTTTGTTTCTTTTCTTTTTTATTTTGCCGTCATTGAAAACTACATGCTTCCTGTTTCTTTTTACATGATTTCGACTTAATTTCTTACTCTTTTTGTTAAACATTATTTTGTGGGTGAACTATGTTGAAAGGTGTTTTGAAAAGTAGTCTTGCGGAAATTGACCTGTAATCGTCCATTTTGAAGACAAATACCCATAAATGTGAAACGGGTTTTGGCAGAAAAATACAAATACCAAAAACTAGAGGATGAAGAGAGCACCATTAGATCAGCGACAGCAGTGTGATTGTTGGCAAATGGTCTCACGTAAAATGAGAAATCCGACATTTCATGTTCAGGTCAATCGTTACTTTATGAGGCATACAGCATTAAGTTAGAAAACCATACCTGAGCTGTCCTCATCTCGTTTTGCGCGTTCCGACTGACATTGGTAAACAGCAGCCAAACCCACAACCAACCATAATACAAGCCAACGGGTCATTCCTGAAAATACAAGCCACAAATCGTAAAGAAAGAAAATACACCATTTCATAAATGTATGGAAAATAAGATTGAAGTCAGTTAACTCCAAGGATGGATGAAGGTTGATCAAACTATACGCCATGCAGGAAACTTTTTTTACGAGGAGATCATACAAACTAGCTTTGTAGATATTAGGAGATCATGCAAACTAGCTTTGTAGATATTAGGATGTCATACAAACTAGCTTTGTAGATATTAGGAGATCATGCAAACTAGCTTTGTAGATATTAGGAGATCATGCAAACTAGCTTTGTAGATATTAGGATGTCATACAAACTAGCTTTGTAGATATTAGGATATCATACAAACTAGCTTTGTAGATATTAGGATGTCATACAAACTAGCTTTGTAGATATTAGGATGTCATACAAACTAGCTTTGTAGATATTAGGAGAACATGCAAACTAGCTTTGTAGATATTAGGATGTCATACAAACTAGCTTTGTAGATATTAGGAGATCATGCAAACTAGCTTTGTAGATATTAGGAGATCATGCAAACTAGCTTTGTAGATATTAGGATGTCATACAAACTAGCTTTGTAGATATTAGGAGATCATGCAAACTAGCTTTGTAGATATTAGGAGATCATGCAAACTAGCTTTTGTAGATATTAGGATGTCATACAAACTAGCTTTGCGGATATTAGGATGTCATACAAACTAGCTTTGTAGATATTAGGATGTCATACAAACTAGCTTTGTAGATATTAGGATGTCATACAAACTAGCTTTGTAGATATTAGGAGATCATGCAAACTAGCTTTGTAGATATTAGGATATCCTACAAACTACCTTTGTAGATATTAGGATGTCATACAAACTAGCTTTGTAGATATTAGGATATCATACAAACTAGCTTTGTAGATATTAGGATGTCATACAAACTAGCTTTGTAGATATTAGGATGTCATACAAACTAGCTTTGCGGATATTAGGATATCATACAAACTAGCTTTGTAGATATTAGGATGTCATACAAACTAGCTTTGTAGATATTAGGAGATCATGCAAACTAGCTTTGTAGATATTAGGATGTCATACAAACTAGCTTTGCAGATATTAGGAGATCATACAAAATAGCTTTGCAGATATTAAGAGATCATACAAACTAGCTTTGTAGATATTAGGAGATCATGCAAACTAGCTTTGCAGATATTAGGATATCCTACAAACTAGCTTTGCGGATATTAGAGATCGTACAAACTAGCTGGTGCACGATTTAGATACTGGTTTAATTCGTTCGCCTTCTTCACGTTCTTCACGTCTTTCCGAAAACAGCTGACTGCTTCTCTTTGTATCCTCAGTCTTAATTTAAAACTTGATATACTTTCTTACTTTGGGTGGTTTATGTTGAACGTTGAGGAAACTGATATTGCCATTATTGACCAAGAACACCCATTTTGTTCGATAGCTGGTGTGCGAATGCTGTGATTGATGTAGTTGAAATTAGTTGATTAGTTGAAGTACCGAAGCTAAAATTTGGTTCTACGGTCAAATAAAGGACTAAAAACTTCAGTCAAATGATTTTGTTTTAATTAAGTTTCATTATCCAAACAAATCTTTTTTGTGCAGCAATCGTATACTACCACCAGCAATGCCAGCGATTTCGTGTCAAATTCTTAAGCATACGTTTGTGAAAAGTACTAATATTTTTATTGGTAAAGTTTTTATTCTCTACCAGTCAGCAAAAAAGTGACGAATGAAAAAGTATTTTTAAAAAATCAGTCAAGTGAATCTTTTATTCCTTGCGCGTGCAATTGTCAGTGCATAGCAACATGCAAAGGTTTTTAACCAACCAGATCGAGTAGGTTAAACCAAGAAGCAAACTTGTTCAATAACAAATGAGTGGATTTTACAATGAGTTCAACGTGTAAATAGCTAAATTTCTTTTCACTTTAATATGTTCGCTAAGATACATACAACCATTTAAAACTTACCCGAAATGGTTGTATGTGTCTTAGCGAGGACATTTAAAACTTACCCGCTCGCCACGATATGGTTGCAAAATTGCCGATGTGGCGTTAAGCCATAATCATTCACTCATTCATTAAAACTTACCCGACAATTTACGCTAGCGTTGTTGTTGCTCCGTTTTCCTCCTGTCTCTCCAATGACTTTTAGTTTGGCGCTCTGCAGAAATTCCCCGACTCTTTTGATATTAACGACCCTTCTGTAACAAAAGGCAGAGGAAAACTTCGTGTGAATGGTAATTGAACAGAGCAGACATTGTTTTCAGCACATCGTATCCAATTTGTAGGAGCAACAATTAATACAGAGAAGGTGTTTTCAAATGAAAAAAAAAGCCTTGTTTAAGGTGATTTGTCCATAGCAAACTCACAACAGCTAGTTAGCACGAAATCTTACGATCGACTACCACTTAATGCCGAGGGCGCTTGAAACTTTCTACACAGCATTGGCAGGCCACGACTTATCTATTGGAACAATAGAGTGTCGATATCCCCTTGTGTTTTAACATACATGAATGACCGTTCCTGTCGTGCGAACTTAATAAAAGAGTTCGGGTAAGGACATTCCTACTAAACATACCTGCACCCCACCTGACTCATACAGGTGATCAAAGAGTCAGTTTACCTGTCTCGATCAGGTATACCTGTCATGACACATGCAATTAAGTCTGTCTTCCTGCAATTGTTTCCCGCTAGAATAAACACGTCCCATCATTCAGTGAATGTTTGTTAAAAGACTAAAGAATGCTTTAATATATATATTTCTTTTTGAATATTTTCTCTTGAAAAAAGAGAAAGTAGACACTCACGACACAAACATACCAGGGATAATCCACACAAATACTTTTACGTCTTTATGATCCACAAGGTGTTGAGTCTAAGTTTAACTTTACTTGCCTCTTTTACGAAGATGTCCTCTATAGAAGAAATTTACTGCCATTTGTTAACGGTATAATAATAATTGTTAACTCTTTAGTAAGTAAAACAGGAAAGGCTTAGTAATGCAAAGGTTTTATAGTTGTTCAAAAGTTTGACAAAAGCTAAACTTCCATTTCTCATAATACAGAATACATTAGGATACGAATAAAAGGAAAAGTTTCTTAAAGTTGATAACCTTGAATTCGTTTTTTTCTCATTTTTTATACGGTTATACTTGCTTGTTATTCTCTATCAATGTTTAACTATACATGATCTTTGATACATTTTTTGAACATCTGGCCACAGAAGACAAAAGAAATAGTTCGATGAAATTTACTCCTTGTGTTATCCCGCTAAATGTATGCATAGTATTTTGCTTTTATTTTCCCTGAATACATAAGAATAAATCCCCTTTATTATCAGTTTTGTTGGGATCTGTCCAGCTGGCAGTAGAGGTGGGTATATGTTTGTGAACAACGTTGCGAAAAAAAAAAGAGAAGCACGTTATCGCCATGGTTTCTGCGCTAAATGTACGAGTGACGCCGGCGGATTTATAAGACTTCTGCGACATGTACAACGGTTACCACATTTGTATGAAAGCTTCCAAATAACAGGAATAACAACAATGGAGGGCTTAGTCCGTTTTGTATACCACTGCGCATCAAACTGTGCAAAAAAAATTATATTTAATTTTGTGTTACACTTGTTTATTTATTATTATTTTATGTCATATGAATCACATGTGATGAAGACGATGTTGATAACTATGATGATAACTGTGACGATAATCATGATGAAGACGATAGAAGCAACGATGATCAATGACGGTACTGATGATGGCAGTGGGTAAGATTAGTTAAATGCTCACGTAACATATAACACACGGATGTATGAATGAATCAGGTGGATGAAAGAAATCTAACCTGAATAAACCTGAAAGCGTAGATAACAAAGTCTGAGAAGTCCTATAGCCCATCCCCTATTTCCTTTAGTGTGGAGAAAATATCTTACACCCTGACAGGTTGTGACAACCAGGCACCATCCCTGAGCAGCCAGAACAATGGTGTCGCAGTGTCTCTGACACTCCATTTGTTACCGCTAATTGTACTCAGCACGGTGAGTGGGCGACATTCCGAGATGAGGAATGAACTTGGTGTGCTTAAGATGACATCGGAGTCAAGTGGCCTGATGATGACGTACATGAAATGGTGTTCATTCTTATCTGAGACCAAATAACATTGTATACGTCGGCCGCTCGGTCATGGTTTTCACATCATTTCTGATAATATTGGCCATTCAATTAACAAAGGGTCTCGGTGCAATATACGTGAAGCTAATTTTCAGTGGGATGTCAATTTGTGCCTCTTTTACGTACCTACAATGGGCATTGAGTACCGAGAACATCTTGCTTAGCCCTGGTTTTTTATGTGCATGGAGATAGAGCATATTATACTGCATATTACACTGCCAAGAACCCAGACTTTTCGACCAGCAGCAACCGAAGTTTTGATTGCTGTGGGGTCGTATTCTTGTATACACAACGATCGCAGAATATAGGTTCCAAAAACTTGCGCCCATCTGCCATGCACATCTGCCATGTAGACACTGAAATTTATACATTCATTTATACACAAAGGATCTAGAGCTTGAGTTTAGAACCTAAACTCAGCTTAGATTTCGTCACTTATACACTAAGAATCAAAAGTGTGCGCTGGTTAGGCTATCTAATGCTCAAATGGCATGTAACATCGCTACTTTTTGTAAATGTGTTCAAAATTTAGACAGGGCCGAGGCTTACGTTACAAGCAACATCAATATTTTAATATGTCTATTATTTTAAGTGACATAGCATGAGGCGTCCTTGAATAAACTCTGTGGAACAGGAGATGTCTCTCTGCTGTGGTTAGACTGCGATATCTAGCGATGTACATTACTTTGCGCTGTGATATGATTATTTTTAAAAAGTTTATAGTAATGTCGGTGAAATGATCGACATGGTTGGTTAGTCAACCGACGGAAATCATTTTCTATCGGCTGGCTGATTGTTGTTACTCGCTCAGCATTCAAAAGAGTTTTATCATCTTTGAAGCTGTCGGAACTGTTTTGTGCAAACTTTACCAAGCGAGCAGTCAGCTGTTATTAACGTATAAATATGAGATTATAATTTTTCATTTATTCGATGTTATTAAATGAAGGGTAAGACAATTTTTCCTTTAATTTACAAATATCATTTCGTTTACTTTTCAACTATTAAAGATGAATCCAGTCTAAGTTACGTGCCCCCATAGTGTTATTAATCATAGACTGACATGCGATTCATAAACGATTAATAAAGTGGATGAAATATAGTGTAACAGATTAAATGTGACATTCACTCTTGTATTGTCTGTATTATTTGATTCATCAGCGTACATCAGTCAAATATGAAAGAGACATTCCGTATCATATCATAAAAACCGACTGCAAGTTATGAATTAACGTGAGAAAATGATGTAGCTTTTCATCTTTTTTACTCTTTAACGAATGTCTCTAATTGATTTTGATTGATTAGCCTTCAAGACATTTTGGCAAAAACACCTGTACTATGTATGGGGTTAAACGATCAATTGTGAAAACAGATACAAGGTTACCTCGGCTTGTGAAGGTAAAAAACGCAGGTATGTATTTTACCTGCGCACTTATGAGATCAAAGTGATTTGTTGCAATTTTCGTGATTATGAGTTTTTAGGTTGGTGTTTACCGAGCTGTCAGATTTGCACGCGCGTGTTTCATGTTAGGGTGTACACGCTGACAATGCAATGGTGTACCGCATTTAGTGCATATTATAAGAAACATCTCTGAAAACTTCGGGGAAAAAATTGTTTCAACATCTAATAATCGACAACTAAAAAGTAATTGCACTATGGATGAGTGAATCGGAGTGATATTTGTCTGATATAGCTACAGACCACGGCTAAGTCAGGGGGCTATTTTGCGTGTATGTATGTGACAATGCCTTCAAATCCACGGCGTGGCAAACTTCGCAGTTTATCTCAGAACATCAAAAGTTTTTTAAGAGTCAGGCAATCAGCGCTACTTGTCTGACGCGTGACGTCACCACGTGACCGCAGTAACACGCACGCCACCCACAAGGTTACCTAAAAACCGAGTATCTGGGTCAGTACGTACTACTCGCATTTATCGGATAAACGTAAAACTATGTTGTTAAACAAGTTATTGTTCTTGTTTATCCAATATCATCCCTATGACTTAATTGCGTATAAATGATATCTACAGAACATTGCGTTATGAAGAAAACATTTTAAACATAATAAAAGGACACAACAAACGATCTTGATGTATTTTTTGATTTACCGTTACAAGTATCGTTAACTCTACTTAACTGTTAATACTACTTAAGTGTTAATTCTGCATAAGTGTTAATTCTGCATAAGTGTTAATTCTGCATAGGTGTTGATAGTGATTAAGTGTTAATTCTGCTTAGGTGTTAATTCCGCTTAGCTCTTAATTCTGCTTAAGTGTTGATACTGATTAAGTGGTTATTCTGGTTAGGTGTTAATTCTGCTTGTGCTGATACTGATTGAGTGTTCATTTCGCTTAACTCTTAATTCTGCTTAAGTGTTAACTCTGCCAAGGTGTTGATCCTGATTCAGTGTTAATTCTGCTTAAGCCACCGTGTTCAGGGGCCTGTACTGAATTTGCTACCATTTAAGCATTTACATAAACTGTTATAGGTAAACCCTAACTCAGCTTACAAGAGACCGTACTTCACCGGCTATGTGCGGACCATTTGGCAGCTATCACACTGTCGTCTCTAGTCTGTTTTTTACTCTCTATGCTACTCTGGATTCTGCTGTTGGGCTAAGCATCCGCGAGGTTTGATCGCTGTATATTAAATGTCATTACAATACAGCATTTTGAATAACTCTAGAACTGCAACGTGTAATAAATTGCAATTAATAAAATGATGTATTTTCCCTATAGTTCAGCTTAAGCCACGCTAGAGGGCATATAATTTGGTATTATTTAAGAATTTTATTGTGCAAGTGAACAGTTAGAATAAAATCCTAACTGAGGTAAATTGACAAGGAGCAGGTTTACGTGTGAACATTTGTCAATAAGCACACTGATTTCACTGTCTGTGTTACAGTATGTGCCCCTTATATCCGTAAAAATGTGTTTAGTGAATGTTTTACCACAAAAATTGGACGTAACGTTGACAAGTGCTCTTTGGCAATATGTGATTAAAATGTTATTAGTTAGGCCGTGTAGGCCGTGTAGGCAGTGTAGGCAGTAATGAACAATGGACTACGCAGCTTGGAACCAAATTGCTTTAGGCAGGGACAGTTCCCATCGCTGGAACAGTTAACAAGAAATGCTTTGTAAACAATCCAAGGTGCTACTGCAGCATTAAGGGATGATCTACTCGATGTCCGTGATATGTAGACATACCATCGAACCAGAAACACATGGATGGCCAGAAATGTGAAAACGTGTGACCATTTTGTTTAAACATGATGTGCACATTTCATTTTTTTCATAGCTTTCGCTACATGTAGTAAATAGTGCTAAAAACAAAGAGTTCAGTTAGCACTAATTACTTAGTTTTACTCCTCCAATTATCTGGCTAACCGTGCGATCAGACTTTATATTCAAATGACGCCTGCAGCAGAAGTAAGGTACCAGTCAGTTCTGAAGAATTCCAACGATAATGGACTTTTAAAGCTTAAAATAGAACAACTCTTGATACTGAAAGAATTGAAATTCATTTATTGAACAAAATGCTACATACTTCGAGAGAAAACAGACCGTATCAAATATCATCTTAAAGCGTGTGCGTGCAGAATCAGTTTCTGAAACACTATAAGAGTATCACATTCATCGTTTTTTTTTTTTTGTTGTTGCATTTCCCTATTAGGGTAATCTCAGTTCGAAGAGTACGATAACATGAACAATATATTGGATAGCTGGACTGATGTTTAGCCCATATTTCGTGGCGGTAAAAAAAAATCAATTAAGAATCACTGTTCACGCTTCACATCCGAGACAAGTTTTTCCATGACCGTATTTTAACAGTAAACACTTGAAATATCCTTAACAAAACTATTGGAGTTAACCAGTTTGTAAATCAGTAACCTGTTTATGTGAAAATATGACGATACTGACCTGTACCAGTCTACCCTTACTTAACTTCAGCACAAGAAATTAAATTAACTTTTTTCCAGAAATACCATCGCCTGACAACTGTGTCTAAAATATTACAGCATGAGTATCAGTTTTGTTTTCCGTTTTACATTGGAGAGGCAAATGAAGCGAATCCGTGTGATTCATAGCGTAAAACAGCCCGGACTGCAGCGCGTCTTCGCCGCGGGGGAATCGTGTGTCTCCGTGAGGCGTGTTCGGACAGGACACAATAATGCCCTGCGTGACCCAGTCCGGGGAAGCCCGTAAGGTACACATTTCTCATGGGAGAGTAAAATAGGATGCTATGTGTGCTAAACTGTGAATGTTCAACCCACTGCAATAATACGCCTCCTTACACTAACAGGTGTAAGGCAGGCAGGGGATTGGATATTGTGGGCCATAGGTCTGTTCGTATTTCATACACAAAGCATATCAAGTCAGGGCACGAATGTTACAGCCACAACAGAATGTAAAGATTACCCAAAACATTGGACCCCTGCGAGGAGTAGAACCACAGTATAGTCCGAAGTACTTACACGTTTTCCCCTATTTGGGCTATAATGCAATGTGAGCAAAAAGTAGAGAGAAGCAGAAAGACATTTATCTCGCACCAACTTTTTCACAGATAAACACAAAGTCATTTCCTTGTTCTAAAAACAGTTTAAATCAGACAGCGATTAAGAATGAGGTCAAATTTATGTGATTTGAACCATCCCTGCACGTTACAGTCAATTTAGATTAAAAATATCAGGTAAGGAAGTTACGGAAAACAGGCCTATTAAACGGAAAATGATATTTTTTTTTGAGAGGAGTAAAAAATGAGGATTGAAGTTTAACACGTCCCTGTTATACGATGTTAATAAGGGCTAACAGACAGACAGTGTCAACGCCTAAGTTACACATTTCACGTGGACAGTGGTAAAAACTCTATCTGGTCACCACCAACTATATACACAATCTGTGTGTTGTAAATTCAGTGTCATTGGAAGGAATTATATTTCAATCCGTTGGATTATTCCAAAAATACAAATCCGATGTCTATGCCTTCAGGGCAAGGCATATCAATTCTATGTGAATGGATTTAGGAGCGACACAAGCTAAATATTTAATGTATTTCTTTTCTGAATAATTATTATATTATTAGACTACTTTAAAACATTCGCTTTCTCTGTGAACCTAATAATAGTACTTTTAGGCACAAAGGTCGGTCTTGTAAGCTTTCAGCGGATGGTGTCCAGTCAAGTCGTACTGGAGAATCACTTTACACACCTGTCTGTCTTAGGCAAACACCTGAAGTACACTCCACTTTGTACATTTGTATTGCTGTGCGGTTTTTTCTTCTTTGCAGTTTGCCCAGTGGATTTACGCTGATGCAATAATTACAATATGAAAGACTACACCCTGCAGAGTTAAAATCAGAGCAATGAGAACAGCATGATAGTGGTTACGTAACATGCGAAATCCGGATTCTTTACCTCAGTTAGAGTTTTATTCTATTTATGTAAATGACTAAATAGCATAAACTAATACGCCCCCACAACACCCCATCCCTATCCCATTGGTATCAATAGAATTAGGTAAAAAAAAAACATAGTGAAGTTAATCGCAAATCAGTAATAAAAGAATTATAACTTCTGAGTCTATCGAAGATGAACAGCTGTTCCGCTAACTGACTTAATCACCGTATATATCTGATCAGTCGTAACTTTAATATTGTGCACTGCGTTGTCAGTTATCTATGATTAAAGTCTGCACGTTCACGGGAAATTGGAAATCACCCACGCTTCGTGTATAATTTATGTAAACTTAAAAGATATTTACACATACTGTGTAGTGAATGAAAAGAGGGTGGAATAACCCATCCCCAGTGTGAGAAGCATTCACTTTCACGTCATGATTTAGTTTGATCAATAAAAGCTGTCAAACCGCAAGGTTTCCGGCATCAGCAAATTAAACCAACAGCTTCGTCTGCCTCTCGTTTACAAACTTTTACAAACTAGCATTACTATGCAGAATGTATTTATCTTACCTGCGAAAAATACGTATTAGTCAGAACCCAGGCTTCTGAAAATCCCCGCCCTTGCCTCCTTGATATTACACCATTCTGTCAGGCTCAAAAGTATACCGCCAATTATGATATTGCCAGTCTCCACTCCCGACTGTTTTCTAAATGGTCTTTATGGCCTTACACTACCAGTTCTTGTTTTTCGACATTATCATTTCAGTTGTTAAGTGGAGCAGATTTTCTCCGCGTTTCATCGGAACAAGTCTATCCACTATGATCTATTTTTGTCCCTAGAACTATTTTTCCGAGAAGACTCGATTCTCATATATATATATATATATGTTTGTTTTACCTTGAATTCTGTCAATCGTCAGATCTTATCAAAGCCTCAGGTCTTAGTATCATATATTCTTGCTTTACTTTTCAATAATTGATGTCTTGTTTTTCCTTCGTCGCTTGATGGCAATTGACACTAAAACTATTGATATGATTTTTGTGGGTAATGGGTGTAAAAAGGTCATTAGGTTTGGAGTATTTTATTATCCAGTATATTAAAAAATAACATTCAATTAAATACGTTATGAACTCATGCAGTAGTCATGTAATCAGTTATTTTGATCAATTAAAAACACAGGAACTAACAAAATTACCCATGCAACCTGTCGTTCACTTTGTCAGAAAGAAATTGAATAGTTCAGTCAGTTCATCATTCATCGGTGTTAACTTGTCTGTCGACGATTTAGTGGATGTTAAGTTGAGTTTGTTAGTCAATAAATCTGTTTGACAGCCTATCTGCTAGTCATTGTTACAGTCAGTCAGTTAGTCATGAAGTCCGTATGTCAGCTTCTCGGTCTGTATATTTGTCAGTGTTACGGTCAATCGGTTCTTACGTTCCTCAGTGTTAAGGCCAGCCACTTATTCAGCATGTCTTTAGTCTGCATAATGACAGTTAGTTAGTCATTATGGCAACCTGTCTGTTGTTCACTGCTATGTAAGGTCAGTCAGTTAGTTAGTCACTATGGCAATCTGTCTGTTGTTCACGGCTATGTAAGGTCAGTTAGTTAGTTAGTCACTATGGCAATCTGTCTGTTGTTCACGGCTATGTAAGGTCAGTTAGTTAGTCACTATGGCAATCTGTCTGCTGTTCACGGCTATGTAAGGTCATTCAGTTAGTTAGTCACTATGGCAATCTGTCTGTTGTTCACTGCTATGTAAGCTCAGTCAGTTAGTTAGTCACTATGGCAATCTGTCTGTTGTTCACGGCTATGTAAGGTCAGTCAGTTAGTTAGTCACTGTGGCAATCTGTCTCGTGTTCACGGCTATGTAAGGTCAGTCAGTTAGTTAGTCACTATGGCAATCTGTCTGTTGTTCACTGCTATGTAAGGTCAGTCAGTTAGTTAGTCACTATGGCAACCTGTCTGTTGTTCACTGCTATGTAAGGTCAGTCAATTAGTTAGTCATTATGGCAATCTGTCTGTTGTTCACGGCTATGTAAGGTCAGTCAGTTAGTTAGTCACTATGGCAATCTGTCTGTTGTTCACTGCTATGTAAGGTAGGTCAGTTAGTTAGTCACTATGGCAATCTGTCTCGTGTTCACGGCTATGTAAGGTCAGTCAGTTAGTTAGTCACTATGGCAATCTGTCTGTTGTTCACGGCTATGTAAGGTCAGTCAGTTAGTTAGTCACTATGGCAACCTGTCTGTTGTTCACTGCTATGTAAGGTCAGTCAATTAGTTAGTCACTATGGCAATGTGTCTGTTGTTCACTGCTATGTAAGGTAGGTCAGTTAGTTAGTCACTGTGGCAATCTGTCTCGTGTTCACGGCTACGTAAGGTCAGTCAGTTAGTTAGTCACTATGGCAATCTGTCTGGTGTTCACCGCTATGTAAGCTCAGTCAGTTAGTTAGTCACTATGGCAATCTGTCTGTTGTTCACGGCTATGTAAGGTAGGTCAGTTAGTTAGTCACTATGGCAACCTGTCTGTTGTTCACTGCTATGTAAGGTCAGTCAGTTAGTTAGTCACTATGGCAATGTGTCTGTTGTTCACTGCTATGTAAGGTCAGTCAATTAGTTAGTCACTATGGCAATCTGTCTGTTGTTCACTGCTAAGTAAGGTCACTCAGTTAGTTAGTCACTATGGCAATCTGTCTGTTGTTCACTGCTAAGTAAGGTCAGTCAGTTAGTCAGTATATTATCCTCTCCGTCTACCTGTTAGTCAGCTTTAAGATTACCCAGTAAGTCAGTAAATCTTTATGTCATTTTTATATCAGTCAGTTGGTTATTATATGATTCTGTGAGTCTGTCCCGTAAGTTTGATGTCAGTCAGTTAGTCATTCTGTGAGTCTGTCCGTTATTTTTGATGTCAGTCAGTTAGTCATGCTGTGAGTCTGTCCCTTAATTTTGATGGCAGCCAGTTAGTCATTCTGTGAGTCTGTCCCGTAAGTTTGATGTCAGTCAGTTAGTCATTCTGTGAGTCTGTCCCGTAAGTTTGATGTCAGTCAGTTAGTCATGCTGTGAGTCTGTCCCTTAATTTTGATGGCAGTCAGTTAGTCATGCTGTGAGTCTGTCCGTTATTTTTGATGTCAGTCAGTTAGTCATGTTGTGAGTCTGTCCCTTAATTTTGATGGCAGTCAGTTAGTCATTCTGTGAGTCTGTCCGCTATTTGTATGTTAATCATTTAGTGAGTAAATGTGTCTACCAGTATATTAGTCTGTCTGTTAGCGCTTATTTTTCATGTCAGTCAGTTAGTCATTCCGTCAGTCTCTCCCCTATTTTTATGTTAATCATTTAGTGAGTAAATGTGTCTACCAGTATATTAGTCTGTCTGTTAGCGCTTATTTTTCATGTCAGTCAGTTAGTCATTCTGTCAGTCTGTCCCTTTTTTATGTTAACCAGTTCGTGAGTAAATGTGTCTATCAGTATATCAGTCTGTCTGTTAACAAGCGTTACGATTAATCACTCGTTAAGACTGGTCATCATTCCAGTCAGTCAGTCTGTAACTTAAAAGGCCATTCAGGCAGTCATTATGTCAGGACATCAGTTTGTTTGTTAGTCAGAGGTGCGGTCAGCCAGTTGGTCATTAAGTCAGTCTGTCAGTCTGTCTCTTAAGTCAGTGTTACGTTAGTGACTTAGTCGATAAATCCGTCTGTCAGTTTGTCAGCACGTCAGTTATTTCATGCTACGGTCAATCAGTGAGCCATGTAATTTAACATTGTAGCTTTTCTCATTACAATATGGTTTAAAATAGAACATCAACCAGGGCGAAATTTAATTTATGCTGTATTCCGGTATAATCGTATGACAAAATGAAGACCAGATGTACGTCATCGGCTCTATTAAACGATATCGTTAATATGTTTCGTGCTATCAGGTGTTCGGGATGCTATATAGTTCAGAACGCCTTGAAGGTATTCAGGACGCCATGTAGATGCTTAGAACGCCATGAAGGTAATTAGAACGCCATGTACATTATTCAGAACGCCATGTACATATTCAGAATACCATGTACATAACGCCATGTACATATTCAGAGCGCCTCGTACATATTCAGAACGCAATGTACATATTCAAAACGCCATATAGGTATTCAGAACGTAATGCAAATATTCAGAACGCTAGGTATTTATTCAAAACGCTATGCAGGTGTCCAGTCTTGCAGCTTTTCAGAACGTCAAGCAGCTATTCAGAAAGCCCTAGACAGCACATATAATCCCGTACATACAACAGGGATGTATAAGTGCCATTAGCATACACCGGGTTAAGCCAGGAAATATGTACATGATTAAAGTAACAAGGTTGCCATTGATGTGAACAGCGCCCCCTGTGAGAAGCGTACGGAAGTGGCCCGATAACTGTTGTTCTTGAAACCAGCACGGTGAGGAGTATGGAATTGTGACCAAAATTGCAGTTAAAAGCCTGGACAGGTAAAAGAGAATTGATCAAGGGAGAGACTAAAAAGTTGACAAAAAGTGAACATTTAAAACACACCCATAACATATAAAATACTTACGAGGTCTTGCTCTGGGTGTTTTTCATGAGTTGAGTGGTTTGGGATGATAAGAATAACAAATTGAAACAAATAAAGTTTTCTACATCTGGATACAGCAGTTTCACCAGTAATACTACCAAAGTGATGAAAAGACGAATAGTCCTCATTTACTTGCTTTTCTTTTGCAGAATCTGGTTGGTTGTTTTGGAAGTTGGCTTCTAACTCTTTATATTCAGTGGCATGGTTTTTCTATGTATTTCTGATTTTAAGGAGGTGTTTCGTTATAATCATGATAACAAATGACTCCAAAGTGGGTCATACATTCACCTGAGACAAAACATGGATCACACATTTATCTGAGATAAAACATAGGTCATGCATTTACCTGAGATAAATCATGGGCCATACATTTACCTGAGATAAAACACGGGTCATACATTTACCTGAGATAAAACATGGATCATACATTTATCTGAGATAAAACATAGGTCATGCATTTACCTGAGATAAATAATGGGCCATACATTTACCTGAGATAAAACATGGATCATGCATTTACCTGAGATAACACACGGGTCATACATTTACCTGAGATAAAACATGGGTCATACATTTACCTGAGATAAAACTTGGGTCATATATAGTGCGTTCAGCGTCATGTTGATATGATCAGTGAATTTGATTTAATACATAAGTAATACGCTAAGTACAAAAGCAGGAACACACCTGATTTTAGATCAAACTTCAACCAGATTGACAGATTAACAAGATTCGGTTTCAACACGATTCAACACTTAAGATATTTTCGTGTCAGAATCATGACGTACCATAACGTGGCGTGGTGGGTCTAGGCGCACGGTTCGAATGGTTCAGTGGTGGACCCGAATTTTGACTTAAAATAGACGGTTTTAGTACGAAATACAGGAATGAGACTGATAGCGACCCTTTGTGATTCTCTGACTCTTCAATTTTCCATTTTTAATACTCTTTTTGGTGTTTGTCAGGTCTGCCCGGGACGCTGTCGTGTCGTGTGCTGGTTCTGCAAAAAAATGTTGTGCCCATGCCCTGTATAACTACGTTATTTTACCAGCTGCGGTGACGTAGTGGATATATCAACAGCCTTGTGACCCCGTAGATATGCGGTTCAATACCTAGTAGAGTCTATGTGTCGAAACAGGCATTCGTTTACCAGCCGTCACCAATAATGACGTTCCATGTCAATAAACGCAAGGTCAATTCCAAAATGAAGTATAACACAAACCAGCAAAGGATTTAAGAAAATATATAAAGTTTGAAAGTAAAAAGGAATCATAATAGAAGCAGTCAACAGTTTTCAATGATGTTGTAAAGACGCAAGGAATGTTCTAGACGAATGAGTGAAATGAGTATTCAAACCGTGTACCATGGTAGTATATAAGTTGTCGATAATTAAATATGTATCTCAGTTGCGCTTGATTGCAACTGTTCGTATACCTAATTCAAACACGATGAATATACTTCCTTTAGCTATTAGAGCCATATCTGCGAATTTATAGCGGATGAGCTTGGAGCTATCGTGCATGGCGCTCATTATGAGCTCAAGTGCTAATCGGTCGTGTGTCAGTACACTGTGAGATGTTATTTTTGGTGTTTTTGACATGGCGTTCTAGTGAGGGAGCATTAAAATACGTCAGCATTTGATCTGACGTGATATAACACGAAAAATACTGCTGAATGTGGTCATAGGCCCCAAGCAATCAAACAACCAAACCCCTGATAGTTCGCTTGTACTGGGCCCACAAATCAACCCAGAAAGTGATTATACTGATCGTTGCGTAAAACTTAAACTCGGGCCTTGCGGGAATTTTTTTTATTTACATTCAGTGATTGTGTAAACAAGACAAAATTTCATTTGCATCATAACATGAAGCAGTTGACGTGAAGCAACTGTTGTGAAACATATCATTAAAATTAGGTGACACTGCAAGTTTTGTGAATCAGGTACATTTTCTACGTGCAAGATGACAGGGAAGGAGGAAAACTTATACCGGTTTGTGGCAACCGGGCTAATTTGCATGTTGAGTCCTGCTTGTAATTCATCTCGTCACCTTAGTTAATTCCTTGTAACTCGCTGTACTTGAGAATACATTCCTTTTAGTCAGTGTGTTTTTACTTGACTAACAAACGTAGCTTAATGTTTAGAAACTAAACACGACAGATGAATTTACTAGTGGTAACAAAGCTATGGAGTTAACTTCAGTAAAACTCTTGACTGCCTTTGTTTGCATGATTCCGTCCTATTTTTGTACTTAATATATACTTTCTTAGTTCTTTTGTGGTTAGTGTTTTACTTCGTTTTGCGAATTTGCCTTGCCTCTTGTCATTATTAAGCCGCAAGGTCCATTCTGGTTGACAGCTGGTATACGGATGTCTATTTCGACGCATATATTCGCCGGTGATTTACAATTGAATACTCGAGGATAAATTTGTTTTATGTGGCCGTGTCATTCGGATACTCGTTGTAATCAATGGCTTTGCGCAAGCCCACGTGCTCTGCATGGGAAACGCGTAATCTCCGATTTCTCACTGCCGTGCCAATTCTATCAATCTGCATTGCGGATTAACGTTGATTATTCAGTATTACAAGAAACATGACGTCTCATCATCTCAATGTAACACCTGTTGTATTAATTTTCTTAGTTCCCATGTTTTATCTGATATATCATAAAATCCCAATGTGACGCTCTCAGGTAGTCATTTATCCGTCATTCAGCCCTGCACCTTCACAGGAATATGAAATCCCCACACACGTCACCTTTTCACACCTTTTTTTTGGTGGTCGGGGGGGGGGGGGGCGGGGGATTAAAGATACTAGCACAAGTGTTGTTGTCAATACAATGTTGTACATCCAATCCCTGTGGTGAAAAGGACAGGCAGACTCGTCAGATATCTGCAAAATCAGACGAATTTTAAGCGTGACCGTGTACTTAAACACAGGGCTTCGTGTTGGACATAATCAACAGGTATTAAACAACAGTGCCCACTTCCACAAAGATGAGCATGTAAGATAATCGCACATACAGGACAATGGTACGGTTATACTGACGTGTAAAATATCGCACGCTGCTTTGTGAAACTGGGCCCTGCTTGTAATAATACCTTATTCCATGAAACATGTACGAAATATTCTAAATTCTTCTGCCAGCCTAGCCCTTGTCTCGTAGATGTTATACCACTCCAGAGTAAGGTCAGAGATTACAATGCCACCATTAGCTCCCCGCTGTATTTACGACAAACTACTAGTCCTTACACTTTTGATATCATCTAACTATACAGGAAATGATCTGTATAAATATAAGCTTTTACGTTTCCCTGAATTTCTCGGGTGCGTTGCTGAGGCCTCAAGTATCGAGTTTTCAGCAAAATGCGTATACAGTTTTGGCAAAAGATGATGTTAAGCACACGTTTCGTTAGATATGGAACAAGTACTGTACGAAATACAGGCATGACATTTACACAGTTTGACAGATAGGAATTATTTTCAACGGGCACTACCCTAGCCATTTTACTGCAAATTTAAATCTGTGCATAGAAAGACATTCGCATACCAGCCGTAAATCAAGATGGACCTTCCGGGTCAATAATCGCAAGGCCAATTCCCAAAACGACCTTTACCACAAACTATCAAAGAACGAAGAAAGTGTATAAAGTACGAAAATAGGACAGAATTCTGCAAAGGGAAGCACTCAAAGAAGTCTGCCCCCGGTGTTATTTCCCAGCATTATGGTGAGAGGAAACTCGGCAGAACTTGGGGGAAACCAACGATCACCCGCAGGTTGTTTGAAGAGCTTCCCACTTACTGCCGGAGAGGAAGCTAGCATGAGCTTGACTTGAACTCACAGCGACCGCAGTGGTGAGAGGCACCTGTACCATTGCGCTGCGTTGTCGTGCTAATCCCCTCTGCCAACTGAAAACGGTCTATTGTTTATTTATACCTTATAAATGGTCTATTAGGCTTCCAAGCTAAAGACTTATTGTTTTTTGCTCGAAGTATTAAAAGTATTCTTTTCGGGCAGTACATTTTGGGGTTATTCTAAAAAACTGAAAATTGCTGCTGTTTGACATTGACGACAAAAGTCTGGTAGATATTATCTTTCAGTGATTTGAAGTTTGTCTTCTTAGTTAATTAGTTTTGAGCCTACACTGGATTTCAAGCAAAACCTTTAAACATTTGCTTTTCAAGAACCAGTTCACGGATCCCCTGATATTTGATATGCATGCAGAGAAATATTAACTACACAAAGTTTAAAAATTACAATAAAATGTCGCTATTAGTCGATTATGGACGTGTTAACAGTTTTTGGATATTGATAAAACTGTCATGTATTTTGGTTTATTTCGGGCCGGTGATTTCGAACCTATTTCTGTTTTTTATCTGTATTGTAAGATTTTGAGCTATAATCAAATTATTTAGTTACGTAATTTCAATGGCCTCTAAAACGAAAACTGTAAGGGAAATAGAAAATATGTAAAACTCCCAGCCCAAAGATATGCTCTTTTCATATGGTGAAAAATTACTTCAAGCCATCATTAACAGCTTCCTCTCTACACATGTTTCAGTGACATCAACCTACTTCAGAAAAAGAAAATAAAAACTATTTATTTTATCTACACTTACACAGTAACTGGACAGTTGTATGCTCGTTAATTGCTTAATAAACAGTCCATGATTTCACCAAACGGTCTCTGTTTTATACATGTACAAGCATTCACACAAACCATTCAGTACTGAGGAGAAGCTAAAAACCATCCGTGAAGGCTGTTTGGAAACCGCGCAGCTGCATTGCAGGTTCTCATATTAGATGTCCATGAGCATACACAGAATGTCGGGAAACTAATTAGCACCGGGGTTAAGCGCACCCATATATAAATCTCTGCCTGATATTTGGGCTCTCGGATGGGTTTGGTTTTGCACTGATTTCTCCACAAGTTTGGTGTTAACGAGGCCCATGGTACCACTAACCCATGTAGTAACTGACGACTACGTAACTGACGACTACGTAACTGACGACTAAGTAACTGACGAACAGACCACCCGCCAAGCTAGCTCATTATGTATGCGGTATAAGTGGAACGTAATGATATCCATTAGAACTACATACAAGGTCACATAAGGGAACCGATGAGCGCTGTGCAGCATTTTTGGCCACCGGCACATTTAGCGCGAAACGGCTGGTGTAATACACATGATTACACTAGGTGAAATTGCAAGTTTGAGAATCATGTATGTTTCCTAAGTGCAACATGACACGGGGTAGATCGGCATCCTTCTCCAGAAAAACGTAATGAACCTGATGACTTAAAGCCTTAGCTGAACGAGTATTAATAGCGTAGTTCTGCCTAATTTAAGCCATAGTCTTAGAGAGTGTATAAGTTGCCACCATGGAAACGTTTACAGAATCAGTTAGAAACAAAAAACAAATCTAAGATAAATTGACAAGAATCCGGATTTCACATTTCCCATCTATCACATCGTCGTAGCTGCGCTGGTTTTACTCGCTTTGCTGTAGGTCTTTAATTATATTTTATATAATAATCCTACAGAAAGGTAAATAACACATGTCGTATAGTATCAGGTGTTTTATTTGATAAACAAACACGTGTCAAGGTGAAGAAATTACAGATGATGCAATCGGTACTAATTAATAATACAATACAAGTAATCATGATGTGGACTAAATCACAGTGAAACCACATGTGTTTTAAAATAACTTGCGATTTACCTAAAGCTTTTTGGTTTTAAGAGACGTAAATTACATACATATTGTGTTCTAAGAAAAGCCAGTTACTTTTCCATTCCCTAACAGGCTCAGTCTTTCTTCGTAATAAATATGTTATACTGCTGAGTTTTACCATAACTTCGCAGCTACATTACATAAACCCAGAAAACTTCAGACAATATGAATTTGAGTACTATTAATTAGGTTCAAGAGCCTCATGCACAAAGCAATCGTAAGGTTAGTTCATTGTAAGTACAAGGGCAACTCATGTTTTAACATGCATCGCCAAGGTATTTAAAATCAACTTAGTCTACGATCGCTCAGTGCAAGCGACCCCAGAGATCAGGCATCCAAGAAATAACTATTGTAACAAGTTGTTTTCACCCTGATCGACTCTTCATACACACATATAGTCAGTGATGCTGTCAGATGTTGATCTATACCATGGAAGTTTGTAACCGAATCAAATCATTCGCTTGTCTTAAAAGTGTTACAAAACTATAATTAATTTAATGCATTATACACAAGGAAAAATGTTCTTTAAGGGACTAGAATGGTTGAAGTTGACAGGAGCCCTGGAGGTCAGCCATAGAGATAAGTTTACACCAGGCACTTGTAAATGTAAAGCTGAAAACAGGAGAAAAGAAGATGTTGGTTAGGCATTCAACTTGATTGCATGATTGTGTGAGTGGCATGTTAGCTCATGACATGCACTGAATATTATTTTCTGTATATTTCAGGCGCCAAGAGGCTGTAATTCTAGGCTACATCAATCGAGTGTGCATGTTTTTCTTGAAAACAATGTAATTTTATTTGCTGTTACGGATTATTTGATATGGAGCTTGTTCGTTTGTGCGCGTAAAATAAATTACGCTTAATTCGACGAAGTCAAACATTTGTCATACGATATGGAGGTAAATTAAAGCAGAACATATTTTTATCAAATCTGCATAAATTTATAAGCAGTCCATCTGTTATTTTTGTACTTTTTAAACGCGTTGCCATAGAAACATACCTCGTCCATGTATCCAGTGAAGCGATCGTATCCTTTGCATCCCACGCCTAGCTGGATGGCACCCTGGGCAATTTCGATGTCACCTAACGAGATAGAACAGATTAACCATGAATAAGCTTCCAGGCCTATCTGGACTGAGAGAAATGTGGAAAATGGTCACAACTAAACTTAATAACGATATGTTATCTGTGCTTTGAGATGAAGACCAGCTCTATCAGAATGCTACATTTTAACACAGACTGTTACTGTTAAATCCGCTTGGCTGAGGAGGGAATTAAACTATGCAGGGTTAAGTTCCATCAAAATGTTTACTATTATCTGAGTTTCTACTACTGGGTTTCTGAATTACTAGGTCTCAGAATTCTATGTCAATTCTTGTCTTACCTGCGGCTTGAACATGGGTTACTTCCCCATCGACAACAACGATGAGGTGCTCTCCGTTGTAAGTGTACTGGACCTGTTTCCATGAGACTTTCTGTAAGACAAAATATCACATCACTCTAGTTGCCTTGTAATTCGTGCCAGTAACGTTTTCCATACTTATGTGCATTAAAGAACAATATCATATCAAATCAATGTAAAACTATTAATCGTTTTCAATTCTCGTGGACAGAATGTAAAATAACCATCACAAAAATAATACTCTAAATAACTACCTGGGATTTTAAAGACACTTTTCGAACTTTAGCTATGTCCTCGAAAAATGCGATTTTCATGCTGTCTATGTATATCAAATTGGTAACAGAACTTTTGACCCAGGTGTGAGGTTTCTGGGAAGAACCCCTAAGAATGTTGAAGCAACAGTGAGCAAGTGGTATAATAAAGGTTACCCTTTCAAGATTTATTTCTTGTGAGAATAATTGTGACAGTATTTGTGACAATGACTTTCCGTTGTACACATCAAAAGCACAGAATAATATACATGGTTACCTGTTACACTGCAAAAAACACGCTGGGCAAGGCGGTACTCACGTTATTCTTCACGGCCGCAGTCTGAGTCCCGTTGAGACTGGTTCTGATTTTGCCCACGGTTTCTGAAGCTGTTCTGTTGAAGGTGACCGCTACAGAAGAGGGGGACGTACAGCCGACGTTGCTGATCAGAGCCTCTGACTTGTACGTTCTCCCAGTGACAGCCGTCTCCTGGTATCGGAAGGTTATTACGAACTTGTTCCCAAAATCGTTGTTGGCGAACAATGGGATGATTGCTGAAGAGTAGTAACCGTTAAAATAAGCAACACCGTCCCCGATGGCTCCTGGAATGTTCCTGAGAATCTGGACACCGCTGTTACCCACATAGGCGCGTGATGGAGACTTGTCGTCAAGTCGTAGTCAAAAGGTAAATATAAAGCTGGGGGGCAAGCTGAAGGTGATCATGAAGGCATATACCGTTAGTGTCAGACAGCTTCGTATTTTAATACTCCCAAACGACCACAGGAAAAATATCCCTAGACAGCTTGAAGATTGTATATTAACTACTTTAAAATTGCAGAATTGCCAGCAAATGAAGTACATTTAGAGAGATGAATAAAATTTCAGTGCACTCAGATTCTTGTTACATGTACATGTTAGTACTGAGCTGATGGTATTCGTACGTCTAGATGGACTTGCAATATCTAGACATGACATACCTTCCTACTTACAAAAGATAGATATGAATTTTGTTGTTGTAGATGATAGATTCAGAGAGAAACAAATAAGTAAACATTTGGCAGAAGGCACTATGATCTACTCTAATGTTACATTTTAAACATCCGCGATGGCTTACAACGAAATATGCCAACCTTTTATTTAAAGTAATGATGCATCTAGGGAACAATTGATCTGGCATTTTGCATATTAATGTTTGGGAACGCTCTGTAGCAAACTGATGATTGTATGAAGGCACATTGCCCTCCCAAACTGTAGTATAACTTACCATGGATGGGAGGATTGTAATGAATGAGATAGTGCAGTTACATGTCAGCTCATCAAACCAGTTCCAGGAGCACAGTCTCTCAGCATTTGCTCGGTACCATCCAACTGTTCGTAATACTGACCGGGATTCGGTCCAGGAAGTTTGTTGCAAATACCTACATGTGTACAAAAGGATTTGTAAATTTTCTGATACAAATATAACGAATTATTATCTTTATTGACATGCGAAAAACATGTGCGTAGGGGAGGTATGAGCATAATGCTTATGGACAGTTGCAATAATGGCGCAACTGACGTACATAGTTTGGATAATTTGAATTTGTCCTGTGATTTGTTCATTTGTTCATGTAATTCATGTAAGCCAACATAGAGCTCTAGAGACAGATTTGCATGTTATAACATACTTGTTTTCATTTAGTCACTGATTTATAAAACTATTGGCTCGTTTTAACGTGTTATTTGTATCATTTCGAAGAAAGCGTACAGCGAGAAGGAGGATTTCGCCTTATATAAAGTGTATCCCGATGCATTGCTGCCTTGTACTCTTGTCTATTTACTTGTAATTGCTATTTAAATCAATTGCAGTATTGAGAATAATTCTGCTTGAGCCATGGGCGCGTCTGAGATGCTACTATCAATGCATTTGCTGAACGCTGTCCTGGTTTTGCTCTCTATATGGCCAGTGTAGTCATGTCCTGAGAGTCACTTGATGACACATGTCACTCTCTAATGCGCCGTTCCTCTATGATATGGTCTTTTATATTCAAATTTTATATTACCTTTATCTCCAACCACGACTTTGATGGGCAGACATCTTGGCATGAGGAGTCTGGTACACAGCCCACGTCCTGGACAAAGGCATGACCCCGGGCGCAGCAGGTGTGCGTAGGTGGGTCTGTCGTTGTAACAGGTCCAATAGGCGGCACAGTTACCAGTGTACACGTAGCTCGTGGCCCTACCCTGGCATAGAACTGTTTAAAAGATACGAAAAAGGTGGTTAGATTTTATGTTAAATAAAGTTAAAAGTTGGTCTTGTTTTAATTATTTTATACTTGTAAACATTTCTGAAATTGAATTAATTCTCTGTATTTGAAAGTCTGATATATTCAAAACTATATGTCAGGGATGAAAAAAGTCATTCTGACTCCTTTTACTTAATACTGAAGTCATAAATTTGCTCATTAAATGTAGCGAAACTGTTCCCATGTAGATGATTAAATCCTGCGGCAAATCCACTTTTTTAAAACAGGATATCAACACACCACTGCAAACATGGGAGGTAACTCCAAGAAGACAACTGAATATTACCATCTACGCTAAGGCCTGCAACGTCGTACTTAATGTGGACTTCACAAGCATCACTTGGGTGTCAGAGACGAATTATTTATTTCAAAGAGCAACTGATGACACAAGCACAAATCCTACCCTGGGGACATGAAGGGACATCTTTTGGCTCCATGCAGGTCAATTTAGCCTGATTCCAGAAGAGACCGAATCCACATTGTTTCACAACAGGTTTCAGCACGCCGTGGACAAGATGGCACTGGTAGAACAAGTTGCAGTCAGTTTCGTGCGAGTTGTAGCCGACTCCATTGTAAAAGGTACAATCGTCGCAAGGATCTGTGAGGGGTAGAGAATTAAGGTCAATAGTAATCGAATGAGGGACGGTGTTATGGGTCAGAGTTTCCAGTTTGCAGCTCAACCCCAGATTCCGGCTGACGACTGAATTGTTTAGTTTGCACATACATATATCTCCATATTCTATTGTTTTTGTTTTGTTTTTGTTTTTTTTCATTAAATAATAAGGACACACACATACATATACGTATGACACATGTTCCCCTTACGTTTCATTATACGTTGTAAACTACACAATTATTACAGATGAGGGCCTCATAAATTGTGGAAAGAAAATATTACTGACTGTAGACTGGGCTGTTGTTGTTGTTGCTGGGGGTGTTGTTGTTGTTGCTGGGGCTGTTGTTGTTGTTGTTGTTGTCGTCGTCGTTGTAGTAGTGGTTGTCGTCGTCGTTGATGTTGTAGGTACTGAAAACAGAAATCACCAGAAACTTATTTTCCGTATAGTGTGTACGTATCATTTTGACACGCGATACATAAATTCCTGATTTAATAACGGACACAGCTGTATGCACAATCCGATAATATATTCGTATGCTTGTTTATTTGATTCGTGTTTTACGCCCGTGCTCAAGAATATTTCTCTTATACCACATTGCCCAGCATTTAAAGTGGGAGGAAACCGTGCAGAACTCAAGGGAGGCTCATGACAATCAACCAGGTTGCAGGCAGACCTTCCCTTGTACAACCGAAGAGAAAGACAGCTCGACTTATTCATTGAAAGTATTACTGGTTTCTTCTTGACCTAAAATATATCTCTTTACAGTTAACATACTTTTTCTTTAAAAAAAAATGTTTAGTGCCCGAATAAATCCGTTAAATTTTATATACCTTACTTTTGTCCTTTTTTTTGTTTTCTTTAAATCGTTTTGTCTAAAATAATATGAGTATTGTATCTTCTACACAACATTACATTTTCTGTCAGAAAATGTTTCAGATATGGGGAAAATCGTTAAGAAAATAATTCGAACGAATTATATGGTGCTTGCGCACTGTGTAATTAGGTCGTGGACTTATTGTTGCTTTACTTCAAAACACGCCATTTTTCATTTTCAGAGGCTCCTCCTAATCACAGGGTGTTCAAGGAATGCTTTGCGTGGGAGAATAGTTTTAGCTCTTACCTGGACAGACTTTGATGGTGATTTGCTTAGTCAGGTTTATGAGAGCTTCAAAGTCGGGTACGAGGAAGACAAGATCAGGTCTGGAAGCAATGCTGTACATCTCTTCGTTGTTGATCTGGGATCCGATACCAACTGCAATCATGAGGATATCATTGGCCCGAGCAATGGCTGCAGCGGACGTCGTCTGATCGGGAAACTTGGAGCGGCCGTCTGTAAGGAGAATTGCGATTCGCTGCACGTTGGAGCGTCCGTAAGTCTGAAACGAGTTTGTCATTCGCTGGATGCCAGGTGAGTTAAGGTGCCGTCTCTGTCATGGTTCAGCTTGTTAACGGCATTTCGGAGAGTGGTCTTTGTGTTGAAACTGCCCAGGTTTATCTCCTGGAGGTTTTGGCTAAAGACGACGACGCCGACAGAGAAACCGTTTGTGCTGTTCAGCATCAAACCGCCAGTAACGTTGTTCACAAAATCCAGCTCTTGCTGAAAGTTCTGTGTCGACATACTGTCGGAGGCGTCCACGATGAAATACAGATCGGCCGGCTTACGACATTCGACTGAAACACAAAAGTAAATAGTTGCAAAATCTGTTTAGGAACTGATGAACAGCGTAGGACTATCCAGAAAGTAAATAAGAGGAATGAAACAGTGTAAAGCATGAAAACAGCATGTTACATGCCGGAACATGTTGTCGTTGGATTTCGCAAGAGCTTGAAGTGTTTAGAATCTGAACGGCACACTACTGTCCGCACTTATATCTTTTTATATGTATTTTGACTTACTTACATACAAAGGTTCTAATTTTACCGCAAGGGGTCAAATTTCCAATGATCAAAATAAACTTTAATCGACTTTTGCTAATGATTGACGGATATTATTATTATTGACATCATACAACCTTAATTTATCGATCTATATTTGTGAAATAATTTATTTTGAACCTTTGAATTAAGAAACACTTTGCAGAGCATTGCAAAGATAAGAAAATACATTTCTTTCATATAAACAACACGACTTAATGGATCCTGGGTAACTTAAAACATTTTCTGTGCTTTATTGTAAAAAACTGTTTACATGTTAAAGGCTAAACCGACTCACACGTATTTATGCGCTGCAGAAAACGCCCTCGCCGAGAGAAAAGGTATGTAATTCAAAGTATGCGATGTCCGTGGGCGTACGATTGCGCCACATGTAACATGTATGTATTAAGTGTATTTCAATTTAAGCATGAACACTACTTGAGATCGGTATTTTTCATAACTTATAGTTTGCGAGTTATTGGGCAAAGTGTAATTTCACACGAGCTGTCACGGCTGTTATGTTGTAAATAGACGCAAAATATTCGAGATAAAATCAACGTAAAAGTCTGTTACTCGATGCGTGACAAATCAGGAACATTTTCTCGGCAGTTGTTGGAAGTAAATAGACCGTTAATAAGAAAATACTTGTAATGTACATTGTTGCATGTAAAGCTTAAAACGCTTGGTTAATTAAAAAGTTACTTGCAAAAGTATATGCTCATTTTATCTGCTGTCACACTGGCATAGGGCTGTAGAATATCAGGGTTGGTTATGAATTCCTTATTCTACTGAATTCTACAAACAAGACAATTCATTACAAATACTTACAGTTGCACAAACAGAAATGAAGGCAAATTTGTAGTAAAACTTCAACTGCGAGCCACCGTTTAATATGTAACGTACCTATATATCCATGTGGGTTGGATTATGTGTTGTTATACGGAATTTTTCACTTAGCAGTCATTTTTATGGATAGAGGAAACTGGAGTGCCCGGTGTAAACAACTAACCTTTGGCAAATTACCGGCGAGCTTTCCGACGTATGACGTTCAAAGCTGAATGGCATACTAGAGGGGAAAGACTTTACAAACGGTCACACGTTTGCCGCCCACCACGTGTTGCCACTAAAAATCTAGAAATTCCCCTGCCCATGTGTATACTACAGCAGTATAACGGCTTACCTCTGGAATCTGTGGCCATGGCAGTGTGCAACATCAATACGACGATCGCAAAGAACAGCTTCATCTTGGTAAATTATTTGTTTGTATCCTGAATTAGGTACTTTTTCTGTTGAAAGGAATAATAAACAGGTCAGTTTCATTCTTTACATATAAATTAAGTTAAGTGCAAAATATGCATAAAGTTCAGTAGTATAATTTTACAAATAAACCTACCATAACAAAATACAAGTTAACTCGTACAAAAAATAATCACACATTCTTATGCCATTCTAAACAGGTTTTCATCAAAGTATTTAAAACAGACACTATAAATAAGAAATAAATTGGTAGACAAAATATTAAAGGCAGCGAACCTTTACCTTAAGTACTGATATTCTCACCTTAAGGTAGATACTCAGGTAAATTTCTCTCTGTTTTCCGTTGCTCTCTGTCTCTCTCTCTGTTGATCACACAATATTTGCCGATGTGTCTCTGTCCACTGTCTGTGGATGATCTGCTTCAACGATTGTAAGTGTCGCAGTTTTATAGGAAACTTCCTCCCTCTTTCCATATCAGGAACGTCTGTCGGGCGGTTTTCCGTTTTTAGCTCATTTCCGCCCAAGGCGATGACCCTTTGACTGTCAATATGATAGTCAATCCTTTAAATATAAACAAAATCCTCCTCTTCAGAATTAGGACTAGTCATTGACTGTGGTGTGTCCATATTAGGACGAAATTTTTTTTTTCATCAGAAGGCGTTGTCAAGCAGAAACTCGTGCAGTAGTTGGCAACCAATCGGAATGCTGCTCAACATGTCCCGCACCGAGTACAAAAACATGGCGTCACAGATTCTTGAAAATCCATAACTATCTTCATGACGTTAAGGTAAATTATAAAAACGTGTTCTCTGTAATCATAGCTCATCTAGGGAGGAGACCTGTATTGTTTGTTGTGAATTTACGTTAAAACCAGAATTTAACACTTGCGATAGTAATATAGTTTGTGGTCACGTACATTTTAAATAAGGTAAAATTTTAATCGGTTGGTATAAAGCCGGAAATAATTTGACTTCGTCTTTTTTTATAATTAAATGAAACTGAAAAGAAGGCGTAACCCGAGTGAATCTTAGTGAGCCGGGTAAATAATGAAAATACGTGGAAATTAGAACATCACGAATCCTACATTGATGTATTGACTGTATTTCGTTGCGGATTATGAAAGAGCACAGTTATTTTTGTGCTTATCTAAGAGAAGCTTTGATATATCCATGTTTCACGTAGCGGATTTTGCATTGTGTTGTTTAATTTACACATGTCCCGAAAAGTCTATAATACTTTGTTGGCATCATAACAAATACCCAGGACTTAATGCAAATGTTGACGAAGCGAGCGTACACGACATTCTGTCTTTATTTACATACACGTGTACACCTTGTCAGTTGAGGAAGTTAACCGGTACGACGCTGTTTAATCTTCGTCTTGATAACGTTTGCTTCAAAGACCAGTCCTTTTTTAGGGCAGAAAGCTATTAACTTGTGTGTCACTGATCAGTGACGTGAAGGTCACCATTTTGTCCAAGTGGTCAACATAAAAGACGTGTATTTTTTTCACTTTATAAATTACAGCAATGCGTCTTTAATCCAAGTAGGTAATACAATTTGGCTTTTATTGTTAATGTATGTATTTTTACCGCAGGGATGAAATTATGGTACAGATGTCTCCATTTAAAACTTGTCCTTCAAGAAAACTGACAAAGAAGAACAGTGAATAAAGGGTCTAACGAAAATGATATCAGCTGCTTCTTAAGCGAGTGGTACCTTCAACCTCAGTGGACTAAGCAATTCTTTACTCTCTTGTTATTTTGGCTGAAAACGCAAACTGATATCTATTCTTTTCAATGACAGAGGACAAGCTTACAATCGAAATGGTCAGAATTGTAGAATATCGTTTTATCGCACGCTAATAAGACATAAAATTTGTTGTATTTTGGTTTATTTCGGGCCGGTGATTTCGAGCCTATTTCTGTTTCTTATCTGTATTGTAAGATTTTGAGCTATAATCAAATTATTTAGTTACGTAATTTCAATGGCCTCTAAAACGAAAACTGTAAAGAAAATAGAAATAGGTAAAACTGCGGCCCCAACATATGCTCTTTTCTTATGGTGAAAAATTACTTGAAGCTATCATTAACAGTTTCCTCTCCACACATGTTTCAGTGACATCAACCTACTTCAGAAATAGAAAATTAAGACCATTTATTTTATCTACACTTACACAGTAACTGGTTAATCGTTAATTGCTTAATAAACAGCCCATGATTTCACCGAACGGGCTCTGTGTTATACATGTACAAATATTGACACATGTCGCAAACCATTCAGCACTGAAGGAGAAGCTGAAAACCATCCGTGAAGGCTGTTTGGAAACCGCGCAGCTACATGCAGTTCTCATACTAGATGTCCATGAGCAAACACAGAATGTCGGGAAACTACTTAGCACCGGGGTTAAGCGCACCCATATATAAATCTCTGTCTGATATTTGGGCTCCCGGATGGGTTTGGTTTTGCACTGATTTCTCCCCAAGTTTGGAGTTAATGTGATTGACGAGGGCTGTGGTACAACTAACCCATGTAGTAACTGACGACTACGTAACTGACGACTACGTAACTAACAACTAAGTAACTGACGAACAGACCGTCCGCCAAGCTAGCTCATTATGTATGCGGTATAAGTGGAACGTAAGTAATATCCATTAGAACTTCATGCAAGATCGCTGCACACCGATGAACGCTGTGCAGCACTTTTGGCCACCTGCACATTTAGCACGTAACGGCTGGTGTAATACACATGATTACACTAGGTGAAATTGCAAGTCTTGAGAATCATGTATGTTTCCTAAGTGCAACATGACCGGAGTAAATCGGCATCCTTCTTCAGAAAAACGTAATGAACCTTACTTAAAGCCTTAGCTGAACGAATATTGATAAGCGTAGTTCTGCCTAATTTAAGCCAGAAAATTAAGACCATTTATTTTATCTACACTTACACAGTAACTGGTTAATCGTCAATTGCTTAATAAACAGCCCATGATTTCACCGAACGGGCTCTGTGTTATACATGTACAAATATTGACACATGTCGCAAACCATTCAGCACTGAAGGAGAAGTTGAAAACCATCCGTGAAGGCTGTTTGGAAACCGCGCAGCTACATGCAGTTCTCATACTAGATGTCCATGAACATACACAGAATGTCGGGAAACTAATTAGCACCGGGGTTAAGCGCACCCATATATAAATCTCTGCCTGATATTTGGGCTCTCGGATGGGTTTGGTTTTGCATTGATTTCTCCACAAGTTTGGTGTTAATGTGATTGACGAGAGCTGTGTTACCACTAATCCATGTAGTAACTGACGACTACGTAACTAACAACTAAGTAACTGACGAACAGACCGTCCGCCAAGCTAGCTCATTAAGTATGCGGTATAAGTGGAACGTAAGTAATATCCATTAGAACTTCATGCAAGATCGCTGCACACCGATGAACGCTGTGCAGCACTTTTGGCCACCTGCACATTTAGCTCGAGACGGCTGGTGTAATACACATGATTACACTAGGTGAAATTGCAAGTCTTGAGAATCATGTATGTTTCCTAAGTGCAACCATGACCGGAGTAAATCGGCATCCTTCTTCAGAAAAACGTAATGAACCTCATTACTTAAAGCCTTAGCTGAACGAATATTGATAAGCGTAGTTCTGCCTGATTTAAGCCATAGTCTTAGAGAGTGTATAAGTTGCCACCATGGAAACGTTTACAGAATCACTTAGAAAAAAAAACAAATCTAAGGTTTAAGGAATCTGGATTTCACATGTTATGTGTGACCATGTCCCAACTATCACATCGACGTAGCTGCGCTGGTTTTAGTGGCTGCCCTGTAGGTCTTTAATTATATTTTATATAATAATCCTACAGTAAGGTAAATAACACATGTCGTATAGTATCAGGTGTTTTATTTGATAAACAAACACGTGTCAAGGTGAAGAAATTACAGATGATGCAATCGGTACTAATTAATAATACAATACAAGTAATAATGATGTGGACTAAATTACAGTGAAACCACATGTGTTTTACAATAACATACGATTCACCTAAAGCTTTTTGGTTTAAAGAGACGTGAAATACATACATATTGTGTTCTAAGAAAAGCCAGTTACTTTTCTATACCCTAACAAGCTCAGTCTTTCTCCGTAATAAATATGTTATACTGCTGAGTTTCACCATGACTTAGCAGCTACATTACATAAACCTAGAAAACTTCAGATAAAATCAATTTGAGTACTATTAATTAGGTTTAAGAGCCTCTTGTAATCGTAAGCGATCGTAAGCTTAGTTTATTGTAGGTCCCACGGCAACTCATGGTTTTACATGTATCGCCAAGGTATTTAAAATCAACTTAGCCTACGATCGCTCAGTGCAAGCGACCCCAGAGTTCAGGCATCCAAGAAACAACTATTATAAGAAGTTGTTTTCACCGTGATCGACTCTTCATACATACATATGGTCAGTGATACTGTCAAATGTTGATCTATACCATGGAAGTTTGTGACCGAATCAAATCATTCGCTTGTCTTAAAAGTGTTACAAAACTATAATTAATTTAATGCATTATATACAAGAAAAATGTTCTTTAAGGGACTAGAATGGTTGAAGTTGACAGGAGCCCTGGAGGTCAGCCATAGAGATAAGTTTACACAAGGCATTTGTAAATGTAAAGCTGAAAAAAAGGAGAAAAGAAGATGTTGGTTAGACATTCGACTTGATTGCATGATTGTGTGAGTTGCATGTTAGCTGATGACATGCACTGAATATTATTTTCTGTATATTTCAGGCGCCAAGAGGCTGTAATTCTAGGCTACGTCAATCGAGTGTGCATGTTGTATTAAAAAGAATGTAATTTTATTTGCTGTTACGGATTATTTGATATGGAGCTTGTTCGTTTGTGCACGTAAAATAAATTATACATAATTCGCTGAAAATTTGTCATACGATCTACAGATAAATTAAAGCAGAACATATTTTTATCAAATCTGCATAAATTTATAAGCAGTTCATCTCTTGTTTTTGTAGTTTTTAAACGCGTTGCCATAGAAACATACCTCGTCCATGTATCCAGTGAAGCGATCGTATTCTTTGCATCCCACGCCTAGCTGGATAGCAGCCTGGACGATTTCGATGTCACCTAACGAGATAGAACAGATTAACCATGAATAAGCTTCCAGGCCTATCTGGACTGAGAGAAATGTGGACAATGGTCACAGCTAAACTTAATAACGATATGTTATCTGTGCTTTGAGATGAAGACCAGCTCTATCAGAATGCTACATTTTAACACAGACTGTTACTGTTAAATCCGCTTGGCTGAGGAGGGAATTAAACTATGCAGGGTTAAGTTCCATCAAAATGTTTACTATTATCTGAGTTTCTACTACTGGGTTTCTGAATTACTAGGTCTCGGAATTCTACGTCAATTCTTGTCTTACCTGCGGCTTGAACATGGGTTACTTCCCCATCGACAACAACGATGAGGTGCTCTCCGTTGTAAGTGTACTGGACCTGTTTCCATGAGGCTTTCTGTAAGACAAAATATCACATCACTCTAGTTGTAATTCGTGCCAGTAATTTTTTTCCATACTTATGTGCATTACAGAACGTTTTCTATTCTCGTGGACAGAATGTAAAATAACCATCACAAAAATAATACTCTAAATAACTACCTGGGATTTAAAGACACTTTTCAGACTGTGGATACGTCTTCGACAAATGCCATTTTCATGCTTTTCTATGCATATAAAATTGGTAACGGAACTTTTGACCCAGGTGTGAGGTTTCTGGGAAGAACTCCTAAGAATGCTGAAGCAACAATGAGCAAGTGGTATAATAAAGGTTACCCTTTCAAGATTTACTTCTTGTGAGAATAATTGTGACAGTATTTGTGACAATGACTTTCCGTTGTACACATCAGAAGCACAGAATAATATACACGATTACCTGTTACACTGCAAAAAACACGCTGGGCAAGGCGGTACTCACGTTATTCTTCACGGTCGCAGTCTGAGTCCCGTTGAGACTGGTTCTGATTTTGCCCTCAGTTTCTGAAGCTGCTCTGTTGAAGGTGACCGCTACAGAACAGGGGGACTTACAGCCGCTGTTGCTGATCAGAGCCTCTGACTTGTACGTTCCCCCAGTGACAGCCGTCTCCTGGTATCGGAAGGTTATTACGAACTTGTCCCCAAAATCGTTGTTGGCGAACACTGGGATGATTGCTGAAGAGTAACCGTCGAAATAAGCAACACCGTCCCCGATGGCTCCTGGAATGTTCCTGAGAATCTGGACACCGCTGTTACCCACGTAGGCGTGTGATGGAGACTTGTCGTTCAAGTCGTAGTCAAAAGGTAAATATAAAGCTGGGCGGCAAGCTGGAAGGTAATCAGGAAGACATATACCGTTAGTGTCAGACAGATTTGCATTTTTAATACTTTCCCAAACGACCATAGGAAAAATATCCCTAGACAGCTTAAAGATTGTATATTAACTACTTTAACATTGCAGAATTGCCAGCAAATAAAGTACATTTAGAGAGATGAATAAAATTTCAGTGCACTCAGATTCTTGTTACATGTACATGTTAGTACTGAGCTGATGGTATTCGTACGTCTAATGGACTGCATATCTAGGCATGACATACCTTCTTACATACAAAAGATAGATATGAATTTTGTTGTTGTAGATGATAGATTCAGAGAGAAACAAATAAGTAAACATTTGGCAGAAGGCACTATGATCTACTCTAATGTTACATTTTAAACATCCGCGATGGCTTACAACGAAATATGCCCAACCTTTTATTTAAAGTAATGATGCATCTAGGGAACAATTGATCTGGCAATTTGCATATTAATGTTTGGGAACGCTCTGTAGCAAACTGATGATTGTATGAAGGCACATTGCCCTCCCAAACTGTAGTAAAACTTACCATGGATGGGGGGATTGTAATGAATGAAGATAGTGCAGTCACATGTCAGCTCATCAAAACCAGTTCCAGGAGCACAGTCTCTCAGCATTTGCTCGGTACCATCCAACTGTTCGTAATACTGACCGGGATTCGGTCCAGGAAGTTTGTTGCAAATACCTACATGTATACAAAAGGATTTGTAAATTTTCTGATACAAATATAACAAAATTATTATCTTTATTGACATGCGACAAGCATGTGAGTAGGGGAGGTATGGGCATAATGCTTATGGACAGTTGCAATAATGGCGCAACTGACGTACATAGTTTGAATAATTTGAATTTGTCTGTGATTTGGTCATTTATTTATGTAATTCATGTAAGCCAACATAGAGCTCTAGAGACAGATTTGCATGTTATAACATACTTGTTTTCATTTAGTCACTGATTTATAAAACTATTGGCTCGTTTTAACGTGTTATTTGTATCATTTCGAAGAAAGCGTACAGCGAGAAGGAGGATTTCGCCTTATATAAAGTGTATCCCGATGCATTGCTGCCTTGTACTCTTGTTTTTTTACTTGTAATTGCTATTTAAATCACTGCATTATTGTATTCTGCTTGAGCCATGGGCGCGTCTAAGATGCTACTATCAATGCATTTGCTGAACGCTGTCCTGGTTCTGCACTCTATATGGCCAGTGTAGTCATGTCCTGAGAGTCACTTGGTGACACAATGTCACTCACTGATGCGCCGTTCCTCGAAGCTCTCAGTTATATGGTCTTTTATATTCAAATATTATTTTACCTTTATCTCCGACGACTCCGTCGGGTGGGCAGACATCTTGGCATGAGGAGTCTGGTACACAGCCCACGTCCTGGACAAAGGCATGACCCCAGGGGCAGCAGTGTGCGTAGGTGGGTCTGTCGTTGTAACAGGTCCAATAGGCGGCACAGTTACCAGTGTACACGTAGCTGGTGGCCCTACCCTGGCATAGAACTGTTTAAAAGATACGGAAAAAGTGGTTAGATTTTACGTTTAACAAAGTTAGAAGTTGCTCTTGTTTTAATTATTTTATGCTTGTAAACTTTTTTGAAATTGAATTAATTCTCTGTATTTGAAAGTCTGATATAGTCAAAAGTATATGCCAGGGATGAAAAAAGTCATTCTGACTCCTTTTACTTAATACTGAGGTTATTAAATTGCTCATTAAATGTAGCGAAACTGTTCCCATGTAGATGATTAAATGCTTCGGCAAATCCACTTTTTTAAAACAGAATAACAACACACCACTGCAAACATGGGAGGTAACTCCAAGAAGACATCTGAATATTACCATCTCCGTTAAGGCCTGCAACGTCGTACTCAATGTGGACTTCACAAGCATCACTTGGGTGTCAGAGACAAATTATTTATTTCAAAGAACAACTGATGACACAAGCACAAATCCTACCCTGGGGACATGACGGGACATCTTTTGGCTCCATGCAGGTCAATTTAGCCTGATTCCAGAAGAGACCGAATCCACATTGTTTCACAACAGGTTTCAGTTCGCCGTAGACAAGATGGCACTGGTAGAACAAGTTGCAGTCAGTTTCGTGCGAGTTGTAGCCGACTCCATTGTAAAAGGTACAATCGTCGCAAGGATCTGTGAGGGGGAGAGAATTAAGGTCAATAGTAATTCAATGAGGGACGGTGTTATGGGTCAGGGTTTCCAGTTTGCAGCTCAACCCCAGATTCCGGCTGACGACTGAATTGTTTAGTTTGCACATACATATATCTCCATATTCTATTGTTTTTGTTTTGTTTTTGGTTTTTTTCATTAAATAATAAGGACACACACATACATATACGTATGACACATGTTCCCCTTACGTTTCATTATACGTTGTAAAGTACACAATTATTACAGATGAGGGCCTCATTAATTGTGGAAAGAAAATATTACTGACTGTAGACTGGGGCTGTTGTTGTTGTTGTTGTTGTCGTCGTCGTTGTAGTAGTGGTTGTCGTCGTCGTTGATGTTGTAGTTACTGAAAACAGAAATCACCAGAAACTTATTTTCCGTATAGTATGTAAGTATCATTTTGACACGCGATACATAAATTCCTGATTTAATAACGGACACAGCTGTATGCACAATCCGATAATATATTCGTATGCTTGTTCATTTGATTCGTGTTTTACGCCGTGCTCAAGAATATTTTACTTATACCACATTGCCCAGCATTTAAAGTGGGAGGAAACCGTGCAGGACTCAAGGGAGGCTCATGACAATCAACCTGGTTGCAGGCAGACCTTCCCTTGTACAACCGAAGAGGAAGACAGCTCGACTTATTCATTGAAAGTTCTACTGGTTTCTTCTTGACCTAAAATATATCTCTTTACAGTAAACATACTTTTTTCTTTAAAAAAAAATGTTTAGTGCCCGAATAAATCCGTTAAATTTTATATGCCTTACTTTTGTCTTTTTTTTGTTTTCTTTAAATCGTTTTGTCTAAAATAATATGAGTATTGTATCTTCTACTCAACATTACATTGTCTGTCATAAAATGCTTCATTTATGGGGAAAATCGTTAAGAAAATAATTCGAACGAGTTATATGGTGCTTGCGCACTATGTAATTAGGTCGTGAACTTTTGTTGCTTTAACTTCAAAACACGTCATTTTTCATTTTCACAGGCTCCTCTTAATCACAGGGTGTTCAAGGAATGGTTTGCATGGGAGAGTAGTTTTAGCTCTTACCTGGACAGACAGTGGTGGCGATTCGCTGAGCCAGGTGTATGAGAGCTTCAAAGTCGGGTACGAGGAAGACAAGATCAGATCTGGAAGCAATGCTGTTCATCTCTTCGTTGTTGATCTGAGATCCGATACCAACTGCAATCATGAGGATACCATTAGCCCGAGCAATGGCTGCAGCGGACGACGTCTGATCGGGAAACTTGGAGCGGCCGTCTGTAAGGAGAATTGCGATTTGCTGCACGTTGGAGCGTCCGTAAGTCTTAAACGAGTTTGTCATTCGCTGGATGGCTAGGTGAGTTAAGGTGCCGTCTCTGTCATGGTTCAGCTTGTTAACGGCATTTCGGAGAGTGGTCTTTGTGTTGAAACTGCCCAGGTTTATCTCCTGGAGGTTCTGGCTGAAGACGACGACGCCAACAGAGAAACCCTCTGTGCTGTTCAGCATCAAACCGCCAACAACGTTGTTGACAAAATCCAGCTCTTGCTGAAAGTTCTGTGTCGACATACTGTCGGAGGCGTCCACGATGAAATACAGATCGGCCAGTGTACGACAGTCGTCTGAAACACAAAAGTAAACAGTTGCGAAATCTATTAAGGAACTGATGGAGCATTTTAAACAGCGTAGGACTATCCAGAAAGTAAATAAGAGGAATGAAACAGTGTAAAGCATGAAAACAGCATGTTACATGCCGGAACATGTTGTCGTTGGATTTCGCCAGAGCTTAAAGTGTTTAAAATCTGAACGGCACACTACTGTCCGCACTTATATCTTTTTATATGTATTGTGACTTATTTACATACAAAGGTTCTAATTTTACCGCAAGGGGTCAAATTGCCAATGATCAAAATAAACTTTAATCGACTTTTGCTAATGATTGACTGATATTATTATTATTGACATCATACAACCTTAGTTTATTGATCTATATTTGTGGAATAATTTATTTTAAACCTTTGAATTAAGAAACACATTGCAGAGCATTGCAAAAATACATTTCTTTAATATAAACAACACGACTTAATGGATCCTGGGTAACTTAAAACATTTTCTGTGCTTTAATGTAAAAAACTGTTTACATGTTAAAGGCTAAACCGACTCACACGTATTCATGCGCTGCAGAAAACGCCCTCGCCGAGAGAAAAGGTATGTAATTCAAAGTATGCGATGTCCGTGGGCGTACGATTGCGCCACATGTAACATGTATGTATTAAGTGTATTTCAATTTAAGCATAAACACTTCTTGAGATCGGTATTTTTCATGAATTAAAGTTGGCGAGTTATTGGGCAAAGTGTAACTTCACACGAGATGTCAAGGCTGTTGTGTTGTAAATAGACGCAAAATATTCAAGATAAAATCAACGTAAAAGGCTGTTACTCGATGCGTGACAAATCAGGAAAATTTCCTCGGCAATTGTTGGAAGTAAATAGACCGTTAACAAGAAAATACTTGCAATGTACATTGTTGCATGTAAAGCTTAAAACGCTTGGTTAATTAAAAAGTTACTTGCAAAAGTATATGCTCATTTTATCTGCTGTCACACTGGCATAGGGCTGTAGAATATCAGGGTTGGTTATGAATTCCTTATTCTATTGAAGTGTAAAATTGTTTTATTGATGTTTTACATCGTTCTCAATAATATTTCAGAAACATGACGGTGGTCTGATTTATACGTGGAAGAAACCAGAGATTTTCCGGAGGTCGACGTAACACCTCACAATGCGTGTGACAAAACTTATCCAAACTAGCAGAAGATGGATTCGATCTCCCCACCTCGACCAGTAATATTAACGTAAAGTGAATTCATTGAACATGTGTATTGTTCATATTAAAATTTGAATCCGGTTCGCTCCGGGAAACGCTGATTCATATATAAATTTCCCCAGGTTTTTAAATGCGTTGAGCATATCTATCATTTAAAGTCGCGAACATGTCAGAAATTAGTGACACGATTTTGTAAACACCGTATGACAACACTAGCCAAATTGAAGAGGTAAGTCTATATTTATACCATCTTTGTTTCATATAGTAGGCCTATGACAGCTAGTCACTTTCATACATATACAAGCAGCATAGTTAGTTTACGTGTTGTTTTTTATTTCTTAAGCGTAAGCCGGAAATAAACGAATATGACGGAAATTACCGAGTAACAAGATCAGGGCGAACGTTTACGAGCTATTGTTAAATAGATCTATACATGCCAATTTCTATCTCCTCACGTGTTGTAAATTCTAGAAACAAGACAATTCATTACAAAATACTTAGAGTTGCACAAACAGAAACGAAGGCAAATTTGTAGTAAAACTTCATCTGCGAGCCACCGTTTAATATGTAACGTACCTATATATCCATGTGGGTTGAATTATGTGTTGTTATACGGAATTTTTAACTTAGGCACCTTTGGCAAATTACCGGCGAGTTTTCCGTTGACGTTCAAAGCTGCATGGCATACTAGAGGGGAAAGACTTTACAAACGGTCACACGTATGCCGCCCACCACGTGTTGCCACTAAGAATCTAGAAATTCCCCTGCCCATGTGTATACTACAGCAGTATAACGGCTTACCTCTAGAATCTGTGGCCATGGCAGTGTGCACCACCAATACGACGATCGCAAAGAACAGCTTCATCTTGGTAAATTGTTTGTTTGTATCCTGAATTGGGTGATTTTTCTGTTGAAAGGAATAATAATCAGGTCAGTTTCATTCTTTACATATAAATTAAATTAAGTGCAAAATATGCATAAAGTTCAGTAGTATAATTTTAGAAATAAACCTACCATAACAAAATACAAGTTAACTCGTACAAAAAATAATCACACATTCTTATGCCACTCTAAACAGGTTTTCATCAAAGCATTTAAAACAGACACTATGAAATAAATTGGTAGACAAAATATTAAAGGTAGCGAACCTTTACCTTAAGTACTGATATTCTCACCTTAAGGTAGATACTCAGGTAAATTTCTCTCTGTATCTTTCCTTTGCTCTCTGTGTCTCTCTCTGTTGATCACACAATATTTGCCGATGTGTCTCTGTCCACTGTCTGTGGATGATCTGCTTCAACGACTGTAAGTGTCGCAGTTTTATAGGAAACTTCCTCCCTCTTTCTATATCAGGAACGTCTGTCGGTCGGTTTTCCGTTTTTAGCTCATTTCCGCCCAAGGCGATGACCCTTTGACTGTCAATATGATAGTCAATCCTTTAAATATAAACAAAATCCTCCTCTTTAGAATTAGGACTAGTCATTGACTGTGGTGTGTCCATATTAGGACGAAATTTTTTTTTTCATCAGAAGGCGTTGTCAAGCAGAAACTCGTGCAGTAGTTGGCAACCAATCGGAATGCTGCTCAACATGTCACGCACCAAGTACAAAAACATGGCGTCACAGATTCTTGAAAATCCATAACTATCTTCATGACGTTAAGGTAAATTATAAAAACGTGTTCTCTGTAATCATAGCTCATCTAGGGAGGAGAACTGTATTGTTTGTTGTGAATTTACGTTAAAACCAGAATTTAACACTTGCGATAGTAATATAGTTTGTGGTCACGTACATTTTAAATAAGGTAAAATTTTAGTCGGTTGGTAAAAAGCCACAAATAATTTGACTTCGTCTTTTTTCATCATTAAATGAAACTGAAAAGAAGGCGTAACCTGAGTGTATCTTAGTGAACCGGATAAATAATGAAAATACGAGGAAATTAGAATATCACGAATCCTACATTGATGTATTGGCTGTATTTCGTTGCGGATCATGAATGAGCACAGTTACTTTTGTACTTATCTAAGAGAAGCTTTGATATATCCATGTTTCACGTAGCGGGTTTTGCATTGTGTTGTTTAATTTACACATGTCCCGAAAAGTCTATAATACTTTGTTGGTATAATAACAAATACCCAGGACTTAATGCAAATGTTGACGAAGCGAGCGTACACGACATTCTGTCTTTATTTACATACACGTGTACACCTTGTCAGTTGAGGAAGTCAACCGGTACGACGCTGTTTAATCTTCGTCTTGATAACGTTTGCTTCAAAGACCAGTCCTTTTTTAGGGCAGAAAGCGATTAATTTGTGTGTCACTAATCAGTGACGTAGAGGTCACCATTTTGTCCAAGTGGTCAACATAAAAGACGTGTATTTTTTTCACTTTATAAATTACAGTAATGCGCCTTGAATCCAAGTAGGTAATACAATTTGGCTTTTATTGTAAATGTATGTATATTTACCGTAGGGATGAAATTATGGTACAGATGTCTCCATTTAAAACTTGTCCTTTAAGAAAACTGACAAAGAAGAACAGTGAATAAAGGGTCTAACGAAAATGATATCAGCTGCTTCTTAAGCGAGTGGTACCTTCAACCTCAGTGGACTATGCAATTTTTTACTCTCTGATTATTTTGGTTGAAAACGCAAACTGATATCTATTCTTTTCCATGACAGAGGTCAACCTTACCATCGAAATGGTCAGAATTGTAGAACATCGTTTTATCGCACGTTAATAAGACATAAACTCTCGGATATACATCTATTTTGCCAAAAAAGATATTCATGCGGATTTCGTTGGCCTAGAAGCAAAACTTTATTGTAACCATAAATTTAACAAAGAAAGAAAGCTTATACAGACAAACCCTGTCAACTTCGTTTAATCATTTCAGCGTGAATTGCTTCTTTTAAACAAATTATTAACTTGGAAGCTTGTTTATTTGCCAAAGCAAATGTATTAGCAGTAGGCTATCATCGAATCTTATATCAAGAGTAAACACCAGCGGAAAACTTTTTTCTCAATGTGAAATGGTGAAGACTGTCTAAAACTTGAGAATAGTAAAATGTAAATTAAGTTAGTGTCTGTAAAAGAAGTTGAAACCAGAGCCGAGGCGACAGTGTGATAGGTGGCAAATGGTCACTCGTAACCAGTAAAATACAGCCTCTAGTCAGTTTACGTAAGTCAGGGTTTTACTCTAAATGTCCATGTAAATGCATAAATAGTTGCAAATAACACGTTATTTTGTCGTTATTATAAATCGTTTTCCACAAGGAAATAATTCATAATTTATATTTAGTGAATGCATAAATGGCTTCACATAGTGATTCGCACATTCACTGAACAAAAATAAATGTATGTACGTTTTAGTGGCTTAATGCCAATATTGTTTCTCGCTCATATAATTATGACTGCAGGACAAACACCATTGTTTCTTTCAGACTTCTGTGTCTAGGATGATTAATGAAATCGAATTTAGTTTCAGTTTTATTTTGTACTCGTTACTCCTCTTTTTATCCATTGACAATTTTTTTTACGTGCTAGTGAAACGTTCGGAAAGGCATTGGGTACATTATCTACGTGCAGGTCATGCTTTTAGACGATCCCAGTTTACCCGATATCACTCGAGGCCACAGTGACGTCGTAATGAAGAATGCTAATCAGCTGCACTCTCGAGACGCTGTTTAAAATAACAAGGTTAAGAAAACATGCGAGAATGTTGTTATTGTACGACTAAACTGCACCGAAATAATTTATAATATCTTTGGTACTATTTCCTACCCAGTGTCGTGAGTATGGGAGTGGAAAGTTAACATCGTACTGATTTCAGAATGCTCTCGCTGTTGTAACTTTATGCAAGAAAAACTTACATCATTTAGCTCCCGGAACTACGTGTGAAATGCAAAGCAAATCTGGATGCTCAGAGTTATCCCTCTAAGAATTGACTGTTATAGCTTTGTTCTGGTTGAAAGAAGAAAAAACTGGATCAACGAGTTGTTGCGGGATGCCGATCTCCGCCATTTAACCACATACGATATATACAAACAACTTAAACGGGGGAAAAACTACTATTAACTCATTAATAATTTTTTTTTTGACAATGATACTTAGAAAAGCAATTGTTAATTCATTTTTTATGGATATCATTTGATCATTGGTGTTTTTGAGTGGCTTCCTCTGAAACGTTAATATCATTAATACTTCACCCCATATAGCCCAGCGTTAACTTTCATGAATACACGATAGTCTCTGACGATATCGTAATCTGAATTGTTTTACACAATGTTGCGATATCCATAATGTGTTAATATTTATTATTACTCAAACATAATAAAATCCTGTACAAATTCTAAAATAGGAAATGACTGCCAATGTTTGACTGTGATATTATCCTGTTAAAATCAAACAATAAAAGTAAAACAAGAAATTATGTTCATTTTTACCTCTGTGTTTGTTCACATAGCTCACATTTTGTAACAGCAATATTTTCGAATTCATTTGTGTATTTCTTTCACTTGTCTTTTGTGGTATTTTATCTGGTTACTTAGTTTTGTTCTTCTTGTTTTGTGTATTTAACTGTTGATTATGAAAAATGCATGTTACGGATAGTGTAGCTTACCGAACGTAAGATACACTGTGTTCAGCTCCGGGGCTGAACACAGTCTGATGAATTACATCCACAAGCTGAAGCTGACTTATGATGCAAAATAAATATTCAGAAGAAGGGTTGTCTTCAGAATAAATATAATGTTAAACAGAAAATCACCAGTCCTAATTCATTATAAAAATTCTCACCAATTAAAGTTTTGACTCATTTTTTTTTATTTTTATGCTTCTAGTCGATTTCCTGGTGCATTCACACAGTATTTCTGCATTTTCCTTTCTCTTACAACCGTTTTTTATTTTGCTTCTTCAGTGATTAAATGGAACAGTTATTGTTTGTTTATTGTTTGTAACGGTGAAATGTCATTCTGACTTGTCGCTGATGCCGAAACGGCCTCTCGGATGCTCTGTTTAGCTCAGATGGGGTATTCGACACTGGGATATTACCAAACGGCGCATTCATACCTATATAACCATGGCGACATTCGTAGTGCACAACCCAGTTATAAAATTTGTGACTGTAAACGGGCTTGGGTTAAATTCAAAAAATGTTTAAAAGCACCTCACAGAAAACAAGTCATTTGCGGTATTTGTTCACACAGGATCTGTTGCACAAGACGTGTCCGGGTCTGAACACGGGAATAAAGCTATTTAGATATACTGCCACGTAATTCACGCATTTCCATGAAACTTATTCAGTATTTAGAGCATTTCACTGCTGTCAGAAATCCGGATGGTGTGTATTGTGTGCTTACTATGGTACTATTTCTGTTCGGGGAAATGGGGTGGGATGGGAGATAGTAGGTAACGAGGCTTAACTCACATATTGTCGAAGCCAACAAAAATTTGCAAACATGGGGTCTTCGTCCTAATTTTCATGTCTGGACCAGTTACTTGAATTATTTTGTTCAGATAGTAATACAACATAACTTCTTAGCACACCTTGTTTGCTTTCTTTTCCCTTCTGTTGCTACTTGACGTTACCTATGCATCGGGCATATAAGTTACAAAATGACTGACCTGCTCTAGTCAGTCAAACTAATAAAGACTCAATTATCGTGTTCCTAGTAAAGAGTTCTTACATCGTAATAATCAACTCTATGCTGGCGGAAGCCGTCGTGAAACTCTGCATTTAACACAAAGTATGAATGGAGTCAGCACGTGAATATGTGCGTCGAATCACATTCGTATACGGGCCGTGAATCAGTAAGGGCGTTCCAAGTTAATAATCGCAAAGGTGGTTTAAACCACCAACCCATGTCAAATTACTGACTAACTATCCCTTAAACGACGTATAATACAAACCACCAAAGAACTAAGAAAGTATATGAAGTCTACATAGAGAAATCATACAAAGAGAAACGGTCAACACTTTTCAGCCCCTCTAACTCCTGTTAAGCGGACCCGGACACAGTTGTGAAGCACATGCAGCGCCTTTGTTTCTGGAAGCTCTGTTCATATTTACTTACAAGAGAATTATACTCATTGTAAAACTTAAGAACTTATAGTGAAGGCTTTTAATAGAATAACCTGTTAACACTGTTACACATCTTATGGCTTGTGAGAAATATTTATTTAGTTAGTTAGTAATGTATCTTTTTAATAAGCGACAGCAATCTAGTATTTATTTATTTATTTATATTCAAGTATTTTCCACATAGACGATGGCAGTCAGATTTCCCACGTGTGACGCACGCCTTCAAGGAGCTTCAGACTGCGCAAACGGCCACACAAGTATCGTTGAAAGCTGTTTTTTTACCAAGGTCCAACGACCAGTGAAAGCCGGAAAATCTACAAAATCCCTTCCCAAGGCCTGGTTTGAAACACCTCGCGTTTCCTGCTGATTGAAAGGCAAGTAAGGTCGTAACACTCTGTTTTAAGCCTGCCTACATAGGGGTACAGTAGGCAACTTGCCACATTCTAAAATGGGCGTGCATTTCATTTCTAGGAAACACACCCAATTCTTAATGATCCGTCTCATTACGCTTGCAGTTTCTGTCTTGCTGTGAAGCTCTTGCGCGTGATCAGCATGCATTTAATTTTTTTGTGTTTGTGCCGGACTTAAAAGATATTCTACTTAAACCCTAACTACGGCGGCATTTGAGGCAATCCTGCCGAGGACGGAAGACGCACATGACGAGTTTACGTGCTGTAAGAGACTCAGTTCCTTCATAGATTTAAGCCAGAGAGAAGAAAGCGGAGGCTGTATTTGAATTTATGGCCAATTCACTGGGTAACAGAGCACTTCTGACCAATGATGCACATAGATGTATATCATGTGGTGGTTCCTTTTTATTTTTTATGGCGGTCAGTTATAAAGGGAGGAATGAAACCGGTGTAAACCACCAACCCATGTCGAATTACTGATTAACTTCCCCATGTGTGACGTACCGATATATGTATACTATACTGATGAAAGACAAATGACCTTCAACGAAAGCTAAAATGCGCAAACGGCAATACGAGCTTCGTCCACGGCCTTTTGTAACCAGGTGCTTACGAACCAGTAAGGGTGCGGCAGTGTACAAATTCCATATTTAAAGCCAGATTTGATTTCCTTATTTGATTAGTGTTTTATGCCGAAGCCTAGAATATTTCACTTATATGACGGCGGCTAGCATTATGGTGGGAGGGAACCAAGCAGGTCCCGGGGGAAACCTACGACCAACCACAGGTTATTGGAGGACCTTCCTACATACGGCCAGAGAGGTAGCCAGCATGAAATAAACTTGAACGGACTAGATTTGAAAACGCACCTGATATGACCCATTCATTGATACACAAGAACGTTTTAGATATCTGTATACTTAGGAGTATGACATGGATAAGATATTCCTGTTAGTAAGTTTTGTGAAGCTAAAGCTACATACAGGACAAAAATCTTGAGTAATCAAACTGGTATGTTAACTACTCGAAAAAACATCTTCATTCGGGCTGTACGATTTACTTGTGAGACATACGCCAACGCCGATGTGATGTCCGTCAATAGTAAAACAAAAAAGCAAACAGAAAGACGAGCAAAGAGAATCTTTTGTAGACGACATCACCTTATCCGAGAATGCGGAAACAATTTTCTCGATATATCGTTGAAATGTCATTGACATCTCTGTTGTTTTTAGACAAGCTGGAAGCTTTGGGGATTTTTTTAACCTCAATCGCTGAACGTTTTTGTCTAACCGGATGAACTTGTTCAACTGGTTCGAACAAACACCACTTGTCTCAGTAGTCGGCAAGCATCCAGATTTGGCCTAAATCAGCAGGGAGTTCTTTCAATGCATTAAAAGCTGCAGCCTGCAAATTAAAATTACAAGGTGTTGTAAGCCTATTTCCTAACAACGATCTGATACAATGCATTAAAAGCTGCAGCCTACAAATTAAAATTACAAGGTGTTGTAAGCCTATTTCCTAACAACGACCTGATACAAAGACAGAAACCAGCTAGCCAAGTTCGTGCTCTACTAGTCCTCGATTAGATAAGCCTCAGAAAGTCAGTGACATAATTACAAATCAGCCAGCACAGGTCTTTTAGCGAAATTTGGAAGGATACAACAGGATTTTCCCTCATGTAACAGAATTACACGAGGGAAAATATGACAGGGTTTTGATTTAGTCGGGTATCAGGCAGTTTACTACTCGCCTTTGCTGTTTACAAAACTGAGTGATATCCGGAACTGTAATGTAAATACGAAGCCAGTCAGTCAATGATCGAGCACACAAGTGGAAGTCTTTATTGGATATATAATTTTTACAAAATGTATGAAATAATATTATGAACATTTGGTAGAGAACTAGTAGGGTTACGTTACCACAGTTATATTACTTACCTGTCATTGAAATACGAAGCCAGTCAATCATTGATCGAGCACACAAGTAAAAGTCTTTATTGGATATTTAATTTTACAAAATGTATAAAATAATACAATGAACATTTGGTAGAGAATTAATACGGTTACGTTACCATAGTTATGTTACTTACCTGTAATTGAAATACGAGCCAGTCAGTCATTGATCGAGTACCCAAGTGGAAGTGAAGACTTCTAATAGCAATGTAGTGATCATTAGACTGCCAGTGTAATCCGTTTTACGCCATGTTGGGCAAGCTGTTTATATATGTATACTGCATACATATCCCTCTTTAATACACTAATAATTTTAAATTCATACAAACAATTCATACTAAACAAAGTACTAATTATTTACTGTCATAACTTACACACATATTTTATATACAATATTAGGATATATATTGGCATATTGGATGTACAATATAATAGTTATATTACTAGCTATAATAGTTTCTCTGGCCATATGGACAAGCTATATACCTGTCATTATTCAAGGGTTACACGCACGATTGATTTTTTTTTACACAGTTGTTTTTATTTGATTGGTGCTTACCTTCAGATGTTACATATCTGTGGAATATGAAAATCCGTAAGATCCCAGACACACTACCGCATTTACATGTTTTTATAACGTAAATCATTCTTTTAGTTATAGTAATTCGGTTGTTATTTTTGTTGCTCGGTATATTTTGTCTGCTTCAGACATTATTGTAATGACTGAGTGAGTGCTTGGGGTTTAACGTCGTACTCAACAATTTTTCAGTCATATGACGACGAAGGAATCATTAGGGTGCATGCACGTGTAATGTGCCTCCTTGTTGCAGGACGGTAAGCTGCCCCGCCCGAGCCATTATACTGATACGGGTCAACCAGCCGTTGCACTATCCCCTTCATGCTGAACGCCAAGTGAGGAAGTTACAACTTCCTCTTTTAAAGTCTTAGGTGTGACTCGACCAAGGATTGATCCTGGATCTACCGGTCCCGAAGCGGACGCTCTACCAACTGACATTATTGTAGACAAAACACATAATAACATACATTTGTTCAAAAATAATATGTCTTTCAAAACATATGTGAAAACCAGACGAAATACACCTGCTAATGTACTTTAGAAATTGCGAAACCTTAAATCGGAGGCACCATTGAATGAAATCAGACTTCCAAGCGGCTTCAAAGTGCCCACTTCATAAGCTGGGAACCCAGGGTCGAATCCCAGTCGGTTCAAGTCTAACTTTTAAACGTGTTAATCTCGGCCACTTGGCAGGAAGTATCGTTGTGGCCTGATAAGGTAATATTACAAGTATGCCGTCAATAATTATGGACGGTAATAGCTTTTGTTCCTTTTTCACTTTGCCTTCTGTTGGTTTGTTTCTCTCGGGTTGTCTGTTTTATGTTTACCTTTTCTGCTTTTTTCTTCTTTCTTACGTTTCACTTTTTCCAAGTGCAGATTGCGAACATATTTCGGAATATTCGTAGAGCAAAACTAGTGAGCGGTGGCACTGTCCAAATTTTGTTCAATATTGCAAAGAGTTGACGTCGTCATCTGACGGAAATACCTCTTGTAACAAAATCACTTCCATCTAGAAGTAATAGTCTCAAAGATATGACAAACGCTTCACGTGTTTTTGGATGTCAAATGTCTCACGTTACCGAACAGAAGCAGTAGTCAGACTTGAATGTTTCATTATAACGCATGCGTATCTGACATGCACGTATGTACGATTGGGATTATACATCGTATTAAACAATTCATGTGACGACGAGGAGTCATCAAGTGTTGTGTATTTTTGTGGCAGGACGAGTCCATGCCTCCAAAGTGTTTGCCTTCTATAAATTATCACGCTGGCATGACATGACACCCTAACCAGTCTCATTATACTGACACCGGGCTAACCAGTCATGTTTCCTTGCTCTAAAACCTCTCAATACACGTCTGACATATAAACGTATTTAGTGACGTGAATAACCGCAGACCTAATGTGACCGCTGGTTCGAAATCAAGGAACTCAACACAGCATATTTCCTTTACTGGCAATGGAAAGGCCGACAACCATGTATTTATTCAGGCCCACAAGAAAGCAATGGTACAGACCTGTTAAACAACAATAAAAGATATGTGAATGGCTGACTTCACAAACACTTCACATTATTTAAGGTGATATTATGGCTGAATAACAATGCAAAGGTTAAAATTAATCTCATAATTATTTGTATTACATCTTCGACACAATTCCTAGATAACCTTCCCCGTTTAACTGCAATACATGCCAGGTACTTATTAATAACATACATGGTAAATAATGACCTAATGCATGCCATAGATATCACATGACCATAAGTATCGCATGACCATAAGTATCACATGATCATAAGTATCACGTGATCATAAGTATCACATGACCATAAGAATGCATAGATTCAGTTAACAACCCACCTGCCGATGCAGAAGAACTAGCACCAACAAGGGCTAGGGAACAGATCAATCTGGTTGCATCAGGGCTGTTACTGGTCTGGAATAAATAACGTGGTGTCGAGCTAGTTGTTGGAGTTAACCTACTGCTACATCTGAAAGGGTTTAATATTCATAAACCGAAAAAGTAATGGTTTGAGAAAAGTGAACCGTGAACCAACAAATGCCGCATATTAAAGGAGAAGAAAACTTAAACACATGATATTATAGGCTGAAAAGAGCACAATTTTTTCCATCTGATGGTGCCTGCTGCATAATTTTGCGATTTTTCCTCGCCATACACGTAAAGCTTGAAAACGACAAAGCTGGCATAAATTGCTGAGTTCATGGCGTGCTCCATATTTAACACCCTGTAATTTATACTAGAGTGTGTTGCTTCTCAGCACATGAGAGTCATTAAAACTGCCGGCTTGTTCGTGTAAACTCGGTACCTATGTCCAACATTCCGGTTTCCCGAAAGTCAAGCAGTAAACGAACTGTACTGTTCGTTACCTTCTAGGAAGAAGAATTCTACCGGAAATGCACGAACTGCACCTCGGCGGTTTCCGACGGCAATTCTCCTCCTAACACAGAAGACTTCAGGACTAGTTCTTAGGCAAAATGGAGTCGCCCTCAGCGGATTTTGGCGCTAACTTTATTGATAATTTATCAGCTTGAGGTACATATTAGAATTTTTTTACGTTCTCAGCTAGAGAACGACATGGTAACATATAGATTAATAATATAAGGAATTAAAGCAATACATATGTCTCATAAAGGTTTCTGAATAACTGTCTGATGTTGACAGATGAACATTACAACTTCTATGTGCCGGTCAGGATGTTGGCAAGTGCCATTCCGTAACGTGTTATATATGCGTGATAGGGTACAACAACAGCATTTCCATAGAAAATGATTTCAAAATTACCTGACACGTATCCAACGACAAAAGGAAAATTGCGTCACCCACCCAGCAATATGGGTTCCGCTAACTAATTTTGCGTAGATAAATCAGGTTTACATCATCCAAAAATAAGACCAATCAACAAAATCAAAGTGACTCTGAACACAGTTGTCGACTGAAGTTCGTTGTACTCACATAATCTTTTACAGCATTAAAAACAAGTCAGAGGGAAATAACTCTGTCACCACATAGATAACTGAACTAAATTTCACGACCTAGGCCACACTAAGCTCAAGTTAAAATACGCAATGTATACAACATGTTACAATTTGGCCCTAACAGTTTGTGACCCCCGCGCGCTTACATAAGCAGATTGTCGATATTGAAATATGCTATCAACGCAAATACGTCTACCTGTAGTTATATTCATACAACTGCGAATATAAACATCGGTGCCTTAGGCTTCGATCTTTTCGATTTTTGTATCGGGTTTGTAATATAATCTTAAATTTTGGAATATAAACACAAACTGTTGTAATTTTTTATTCCAACGTTCGATATTTTGATCTATGTGGACAAAAAATCAGAACTATTGCGTGTGTAGATATATGGGGCCTTCGTAACCTGGTGGTTCGCGTGCTAGAGCAGCACCCTGCATCAGTGACCCTGTAGCCTCTCATCAATGTAATTTTTGAGTTCTAGTTCAGCTCATGTTGGCTCCCACTAACGTCATACGTAGGAAGGTATTCCAGCAACCTGCGGATGTTAGTGGATTTCCCCCGGGCTCTGTCCGGTTTCCGCCCACCATAATACTGCCCACTATCATATAACCGAATTATTCGAGGTATAACCAAGTACGGGGTAAAACACCAAACAGATAAATCATTTTTTCATGGGTTGAAATATCAATATATTCAGACTAGTTCGTACATTTGACAAATTTGGCTGTTTTTAATACATGTATTCTAAAATATTCTGTCACCTTAAGTTTAGACGTCGCAAATTAAACGCTATTAAAGAACAGTACGAGAAAAACGCGAAACATAGGATCAATGACAACATTGCAAGGAACTATATTTCTTTACACGTGATATAATTATTACTAATATTATAAACAGCTGCTGACACACACGCAAAGAGGATTTCCGTTTCTTGCGATATATATAACAATTCTGCTAATTAAAACTACCTATTTAACGTATTGGGCTTATAACAGGAATCATTTGGTATACTTTGAACCACATCCTGAACAACTGACACGCGTGTGTATTATTTTTAAAATCACTCCAAATCACCTGCCTGATGCATCACGTGTGCACTATATAAATGGGCCGCTAAACAGCCCAGAACGGCGATAAAATAGGCTACATATACAACAAACATGGATGATGCTCAGTCTTACAGTTCGATATCTGTGTCAGTAAACTTGCACTAAAAACTTACATACGTCACTTTGAGCTATTTCTAGAATACAACCAAACCGAAAATAACGAACTTAATGCATTCAAATTTATTCATTTATTCACACCGCTTTTAACCCAAATACGCTCTAAACTGCTTCTTTCTGTCTCCCCGTTACAACTACGAGAAGACTAACAATTAGAATATTTATGTGCCTTGAATAGGGCCTGAACATAGGCCTGATCATTAAGACAAATCTAATTCCACTTTTAGAATATCTATTGAACATGTTTTTAATGTGTATATATATGAAGGCATGCGTTTGTTGTAACATTTGTTGATTATAAAAATGCTGCGAGAAACTGTTCAGACACCGTGAAACTAATCAACTAAAGTCATTCGAGTGGTCTTTTTTAATATAGTTATTCCGTAAAAGCTATGCAGTAGCAGTATGAAACTGAAAATGAAACTAATCAACTAAATCAAGTCATTCGAGTGGTCTTTTTTAACATAGTTATTCCGTAAAAGCTATGCAGTAGCAGTATGAAACTGAAAATGAAACTTGTTCAGTGAAAGCTGGACTAAGAGGACGAAAAAGCTGGAGCGAACACCGGGAACAATGTCGATACAAAGTCAAACCTGTTTCTGACTGTTTCAATCGCATCTTCATGTACGGCTGTATAGATAGTGACTCGCATAAATCAAGTGAACCAGCGCCTTTCTGTAATCTCCGTGCTACATAACCAATGTTATCCTGCTAGATTGAATCTTAACTGAACATTCTGTATGTCTGTTGATAAAGTTTTGTTTTTTGAGACATGATCGTCATTACAGATATGCAAGGTGTTTGACTTTCAATGGAAAAATGTAGGTCACACGAGGTGTCGGTTCAGTACCGCTCTAGGACATGCAGTTTACAAAGGCACTATCGTCCGCCTATCCCGAAGCGCGATTTGACCAACGCTGTAAACCTGGTGTAGCCCGATAGACACCCCGCTACCTGAGCTCTGGTCAGTTCAATAGCTGCTCTAAATATGGTCTGATTTTTTTTAAATTTTGTGTGCATATTTCTTGTTTTTAGTCTCAGTTTGATTTCAAAAGTTAGTCGGATACATGAATAATTTCGCATATTATTGACGGGGGAGAGCAATTATGATCCCTTATTGGTTTCCGTTCAGTAACCGTTTTAAATAATGTCGTAAATAATGTACGATCTTTGTTGGTATGTCAAATAATTTTGTGGAGTATGTAGAATAATTTTGTGGACCAACAGAACATGTGTCAAACTAGCTTCTCCATGCTCCAAGGTTTACATATTGAGCTGGGAATATAGATTTTCTGAATTAGCTTGTTAAATACTCTTCCGGTAAGGTTATAAAATCATACAGATAATACAGAAATTTTACACCTTATAGGCCGGATCTTTAGAGAAGAAGCTTACACAACTATATGAAGCACTAAGAAAACAAAAATTTCACAATTAAAACAGTTTGAAACTCAAGGCAAAATAAAACAGACTACTGCCCTATACATTAGGTCAGTGATATGGTATGTATATTGCCTTGTATCAACAAAAAAATGCACAAATCATCTGTGTTAATTGTATGGTACATATCTACCCAACTTTTCAAGAACAATGTGCATTTATTAAGCATCTCCACGGCCTGGTCCCTTTGCATTGTTTCAATGTTACTTTATGTTAAAAGCGATGACAATACAGCATTGTGCTTAAGAAATGGTGGTGCTAGAGGGTGTGTAATTTACTATTATTTAAATATTTTTGTTTTCGTGTGACCATTTGCCACTTACCGTCGTTGCTTTTGTTTTTACTCTGGATGCTGTTAGTCTCTTATTATAATCTTTTGTTAACCAGAGGGTCATCGTTATTTATTCCCTTCGAGTTAAACGACATAGTCAAGACATTTTCTCTTGAATACGTCTGACAGCAATTATGCTTATGACTTGATGAAACCGGAACTCTCAGAGTAAACCACCGTTCTTCGCCAGATAAGTCGTAAAACTGCTGATTTAAAGCGACAGTCGAACCAGTTAGAGCTGGATTTGAGCCTGGGTCTTCATTGACCAGGAACCGAGAGACATGGGTGATATTGTATGCATAAGCCCATGTCTTCGTTATCAGTCTAGCAGACATATAAAGCAGTGGAGGATGAACCGTGACGTAGTGGTTAGTGGTGTTTCAATAGCTAGCACAGGAGGTGTGGGTTCCAGCCCGGTCCTTCCTAGGTCTTGGTGACACCAAGCCTTCGACGACGATCATCTACCCTTTTTCAGAGTCTAACATTCTTTGAGGACCATGTGGCATATCACTATCTTTCCTAAGTTCAGTGGTTGGCTTCGGGCACTCCGGTTTCCATCACCCGTAAACTTATCGCTATCGACTGATTGATAACTTCTTGCGTAGGGCGTTTTTTTTTTTTTGTTTTTTTTGTTATTTGGCGTTTTGCACCGCACTCAAGAATATTTCACTTATACGATGGCAGCCATCCAAATGGTGGGAGGAAACAGGCCAAATCCCAGAGATTGCTGGCAGACTTTCCAAAGGACGACTGGAGAGGAAGCCAGCGTGAGCTGGACTTGAACTCATTGGTGAGAGGCTTCTGAATTATTAGACCGTGCTTGCACGCTAACCACTCGGCCACGGAGGCTGAGGAGAATGGGGTTAATCAATAATCCGTTAGGTATACATGTAAATAAAGTTATCGAGCATAACGTTACTGAGGCTGGTACCGCATAGTGCTGTTCAAAAAGGCCCAAAAAAGCCTGTATACCGGTAGTAAAAATAGATCATTTAAATGGAAATCACTATAAAAGAACATCACAAAAAAATGACGACAGGGTAGGATTCTATAAGGCAGATAAAGTCACTGAGTGACCGAAATCAATGAAACGAACAAAATATGGTTAAAGTTGAAGGCTTTTCCCTGAGCTAGATATGAAACTGTGGCGCTGCCTGCAGCCGAGCAGACTTCAGATGTTTGGAAATGGCGGCTCGATATAATGAAACAGAGACGATCTGAGGTTTTTCAAGGGTAAGAGGACTGAATGCCAGTGAGTCTGATGAGTCTAATGAGTTTGATGAATCTGATGAATCTATAATGAACAAAAGGAAACCTTATGGATAAGAACACTGCAAAACTTAAAAAAAAAGAACATGAGCACATGAATGTACCTTTTTCTCAATGTCGTGTTTATTATCCAGCAACATATCTCCACATACCTACAAGGAATAATCGTATGATCATATACCAAATTGTGCTGTCCGCCTAATACGGTATCTTTTTGGTATAATTCTGCCAAAACATTGTTTTGACGGAATTCCCCTCTCTAGGCCTATCATAAATTACCACATATGACGTATATACCTGATCGGTATATATTCACTCACCGGGTGAAATTTCAGTCGAAATTGTCAGTGGACTTCCTGTATAGAGATCAAGAGGTCACAGCCTTACTTGTATATCTGTTTGAAAGCCTTTAGAGTAAGGACAGCTGTTCATAACTCAGCTGTGCAAATGACAGTCGATGTTGTTTTGTGCGTAGTCAAGCTTAAGAGGCTGCTATGTCAAATGTAGATTCATCTCCCCAATGATCAAGACATCGTACACATTTTCTGAACTTCAGTGTGTATAGAGAATAGGTTTATGTACACGGTTTTCTCACTGATGCAGATAACCACAGATTAGTACAAAAATATTACTAAATATTTTTAAGTCTTTCAAAATAACACGATTTTAAAGACCCAAATGATACCTATAAAGATGATGAGATGCGAGCAAACAGGCTTGTTAAATTGAGTAACGATCAACATTTCAGAATTGCAGTAAAACATTATATACCACTTTGATAATTGTCTCTAAAGGCTGCTGCACAGAAATCACAGAAATTCCCTGATTGATATTCGAACCAGTCTTGAGGGAAAAATAAAAGACAAAACTCAAAGTCATACAGCAGAATGTCACACTTACAAAAAGGCGATACACTTAACGCTGGAAACTCAAAAATTGAGTTCACATTCACCATAAACCCTTAGAATTACCTAACATTTCTGATTGCCTGTTTCCTAGAAAGGTCGCAGTCAAAAGCTAGAAACAACAGCAAATGATGCCAGATGTGCTGCTTAACGAAACATGTCGCGAAAACTACGACGTCCGAAATGTAAGTTCACTTGAGAAGCGCACCCTTGTGTCGCCCTACAGTCCACGTTGTTTTACGAGCGTCATCAGGGGAGACAATCGAAATACTGAAACTGAAATGAAAAACAGAAAACAGATGTTAAGACAACAACTAACTACTTAATTTAACGACCAAGTCATGAAATATAAAACAAATATGAAAAAAATAAAAATAAAACTAGTTAGATAAATGTGAATTTCTCACTGCTGGGTTTACTCGACAGTTTTCAAAGAACAACAATGATAACATCATACCTCATCTATGTACCCAGTGAAAGGCGAAAACAACGTGCAGCCGTGTCCTATTTGCAGACCTGACTGGACTTTCAGTATATTCCCTGAAAGAATAACAATAAAAATGCTTTAGAAGTGATGTACACGCGTAAAGGTTTAATGTCATTAAAAACAGGTGATAAAAATAAAATAACTATGGGCTTGCAGTGTGTAAATATATACTGGATATTGATGTCCTACAGTCTGATTGTTTCAGATGTAGTTCAAACACTTAAAAAATTAATCTCTTAGATTTTTTTACAGAAAGCCTGTTGTCTGAGTGATGACAGAATGTATTCTGGCAATATAACACCATATTGTGCCAGTATTATGTCAGCATTATTTCAATATTTTTGAATTTAATTGGGGATTAACGTAAGTAATCAAAAATAGTTCACTATTAAGACAGTGGTAAGGCTTATGAGCGAACGAAATTAGATATTGCCCACGGAAAACTACCGCATTTCGCTATGCACATGAGAAGTCACCTGACCTAAAGCTGCAACTGATCCAAAGGGACATCGATTGGAACACATTCGGGATGACCGTCTGTTGCGAGAGTGACGCTTTAGACGAACCAGCCAGTAACAGGCTGGAACCACCAACACCAAGATTTGCAGACACACGTTCGTTCAAATACCAGATGCAACATTGAAAAAAATCACAAAGATCTTTGAAGGATACTTATTATTCATTAACAAGCTAAGGTTGCACAGGGGAGATAACAAACCAAAGTCGACCTACCTCGAGCAGGAATTGTCTCCACTAGCCCGTCCACCCGGACTGACAGGTGAGTCCCGTTGTAGCGCACTTCAACACATTTCCAATCCGTTCCCTGGAGGTATTAAAATCAACAGAATGTCATGTATCTATTACACATTTAAATGAAGAGAGTTGCCAATTTCCTAGCCGGCATTATCGAAGGTGCAGGGAATTAAAACAATATTTTACACGCACCACCTATGTTGTACTGGATTTCTAGAATGAATGATTATGGTTTAAGCCCACGCGGCCAATATTTTAGCCATATTGTGGCGATCTGTTTCTGTGTTTGGTTTTTTTTTTATTAAACACATACAGCACAGAAGATGGAAAAAATAGCAAATGCTCACACGTATCCGATGAAATACAACTTCTGAACAGATTTGAGAATCATTTCACTGATACTGTGAAATGTTAAATCTAAAACGTTTTCATTAATACAACGGTGATTAATTTTATTGGTAGATGAAATTGACAGTAAACCCCCGGCCGTTTGCGGCTTCAGGTCGGAGAAAATACAAAAGTTCATTGGAGGTTTTGTCTGGGTTATACTTAGTAATATTTAATTTATATCACTGCAGTCAGGTCTGTAGTTGTCAGAAACTAGCCAATACCCGGAATCAGCCAACGAGACTGAGACTGAACGGGGAGAATGGGTGCTTTATCCGAGCACGTGACCTTAGTGGTCAAGGGTTAGTAGTCTCTGCTACCACGAGAGGAGACGACAGTAGGGGTTTATTCAAAACAGTTACAAATTCTTGTGTGTAGTGTAAAACATCCATTTAATAAATACTTGTGATACACTTAGTTACAAGACCGAGGTTTGCGCGATATTAAGGTATAAATATCTTTAATGAATCGATGACTGATCTGAACGGTGTGTTATAGCGCGAGCAAAGCAACATGATATAATCTCTAGACATGAAAGCTTTTTCATATTTTGTTCGATGTTCATTTTGCGGAAAAGTACAGGAGAAAAAATTCTAATCTTACATAGCGGCTGCCGTTGACCTTAACCTTTCCAAATTGGTAGTGCGTTGATCTTCACTGACCGAATTAATGTTCAAGAATTAAATATTTAATTTGAAAAAGTGTCATTATGTGTCTCTATAGAATGTTTTGTTTGGAATGTCATTTGCTTAAAGTAATTATGATGTGATTGATGGTATAATGAGAAAATGCATGGCTGTGTCATACAAAAATCATATAAATCTTTTCAACGTAATTAAAGAGGAAATAAATCTCTTCTTCCGGAGATGCAGTAAGGAATGCACTATATATACTTAATTAAATAATTAACCCGAAAAACTAAGGCGTGTTAGCAATTAACTTCATACGACCCATACACTTGGAGGGAGTTTAAATGAGCTGTTGTAGACATTCTTGTGACTACATTTCTCTTTTGGGGGGGAAAAATATCATATTAAGGCGTTAGACCGTTATTTTTTGGGAAGATTTTCTTTTCTTGTTTTCAACGTTTATTACACGACGGCGTCGTCTACGTCCTCGACCAGCAAATTAAGCCTGAAGCAGAATTCACAAGAAAGTATTTTCTTGTTTTGTCATAGTGATAGCCCCATTTGTTTTCATACATACAGACGTTAGGCTGCCGACGTAAACTCAGTAGTTCTCATTAATTAAACAGTAACGTGCGCAACAGTTGCCGCCACAGTACATAATGAGTAGCACTTGCTACCCATAGTGTAATAATAATTATACAAGGTGTAACCTTCATCAACTTCCCGTTATGTAATAAGTTTTACACTATCGGTAGCAAGTGTTACTCATTATGAACTGTGGTGGTGACTTTTTGAATGTCGTCAAAAAATTGTCTTCTTATTTTTTTTTTTTTTTTTTTTGTTGCTGTTCTTTTCCCCGATATTGTCAGGGAAGACCCTTTGGGGTATCTTAAAAACCCTGTTTTTGTTTGTTTTTTTTAACAATTAACTGCCGTTATTCGGTAATGAGAAAAAGCTTTATTCTCGTTATCTCCATCATATAATTTACATTATATCTTTCAGAAAAGTGCTAGCCATTGTGTCATAATTATTACCTTACGGGATTTTATCACAATACTGGTGTCACAATGACTAGTCTGAAAATAATCCAATGTAGTTCCAAAAACCGGATCTGCTTAGTTCTCTCCTGATGAATTCCAGATTTGGAAACTGTGCCGAACGTGTTTGGCCAATTTAGTTAACATCACTGCGTATTTCTTACCTAACTCGAATAAATTCGTCTATACCGTCAATCGATTATTTACTTTGGTAATGCTCACAATGACCCAGTATTGGCTGCCAGCCTCGATATGTTTGACAAGTGCACGTAATTTCATCAGGTTTTTAAATCAAGCGTGCTCTGGTGTTGGTTTCAGGCTATCCTTGGCCGCTCAAAATTCTGCAAAATCTAACGTCAGAACCATCGCGGACTGCTTTTAACACCCAACTGCAACTTGTCAACCAAAGCGATGTAATTCAAGACTCACGTGCATGGAATCTAGGTAGACGTCTCCTTGTATGTCCGTTGAGATCCTGGCTGTGGTCTTCATAGACGTTCTGTTGAATGACACGGCCAGAGAGCATTCTCCTTTACAATTAGCGTTGGTTACCAAGGCCTCAGGTTTGGGAGTAGCCACCATGGCTCCAGTCTCGCGATAGTTGAAGCGTATGGTGAACTTCTTGCCAATGTCTATGTTTGAGAATCGCCACACCACTATTCGACTGTTTCCGTCGAAGAAGGCGGCTCCTCCTCCGCGCACCTCCGAGGACACATTGCCCACCAATCTCACACCCTCTACCTTCACCGGAAGTGTCTGATCCGAATGGTCCCGGAAGTCGTTGTCGAAAGGTAAGTACAACATCGGCTTACATGCTGCAAACGAAATGATGTTTTAACGTAAATGTGCTTGGGAGAGTTATTGATTAAATGGCGTTGTACCAAAATACCAATAAAATAATTCAGGCTTACCCAACTGAACAGAAGAAAAAATATACGGCTTCATATAATGATATGCCCTGTATTTATATAATTGGTGTTAAACTAAAAGATTATACTAATCTTTTGCTAATTTCCAAAACGACTTACAACACAAACCACCAAAGAATTAAATATATATATATATATATATATATATATATATATATATATATATATAAAGTACGAAAATAGGACGGAATCATCCAAGAAGAAGCAGTCAGCTGTTTCCCATAATATTGAAAAAAAACACAAATGTGATCTAGGCGACAGGGTGAAATAAGTCATCCCCACTGGAAAGATAATTGAAAACTGCATTTAACCCTACATTTTTTGTCTATTTTTATGAAACATAAACGTTTGTTATGGCATGTGACTTGTCCATTTTTTCAATGTATTCTGTCAGACTTTCAATATGTTCAGTCACAAAATCTAAAGAAAAAGTATAAAGAATGCTAGGTTTGGAAATAAATGGAGTTCTGACTCGATTTGAAGGTATTCACTTTAATGACATACGCTACAAAGAATATTCCTCTTACATCATCTAGGTCAGGTTTACGTCGCAGAAGGCGCGACATAGCCTAACTCAGCTTATATCAGAAATAATTGGCAATGCCTACAATGTCTTATTACTACCTAGGTCTGAAGTAATATCTACTGTTAGGCTGTTTACTGTTTTTCCATCTCGGTAGTATTAGACGTTGTTGGACATGGCGAACTTATTTATTTATTTTATTGATATTTTTCACCGTAATTAAGAAAATTTCACCAACATTATGGTGGCAGGAAACCGGACAGGGCCCGGGAAAAACCCATATCCGCGAACCTACTCAGATTAATGGAAGATGCTGTGTCTTCAGACTTCAGTGAGTATAACAAACTTTTTGACTTCATAGGCCATACGTCATACTCAGGAATGTTTTACTAATACCATGGAGATTAGCACTATGGGTGGAGGAAACCGGTGTGGCGGGGTAAAACCACCGATATTTGGCAAGTTACTAACGAACTTTCTCTCGTATGACGTAAACATATACACATCAATCTCGTGGAAGACACGCGACCAAAACTCTAAAAACGGCCCCAAGAGTATCATGGAGTGCTTACTATCAATAATGCGACAGAAGTAAAAAAAAAAGGTGGGAAATCTGAAAATTCTCTATCCAAGGCCGGCTTTGAACCTGAACCCCGTGTCCCAGCCATTGAAAGGCAGGCACCTATAATCACTTGACCATGGTCCGCTCTTGTTTGATAATGTGGTATGACTTACATTCCTCTGGCTCGACATAGGGGATCGTTCTAGAACAGTGACACTGCTCCGCTTCAAATGCTGTCCCGGGGGCGCATTCTCTCATAATGGCCTTTTGGGGGGTCACGTCCTCGAAATACATCCTCTCGTCAGGTATATAAGCCCGCCGATTACACACTGTAAGAGAGAAAGAATTTATTCGATAAATACCGGTGTATATTACCGGAGTTATAATTATATTAAAACACTTTCAGTTAGCCTATACGTTGGCAGTCAGCCAAGTGCACGTTTCACAAAGCGCACGTAACGCACGTAATTTCCTTGGCAACCAGCACTCTGTAGGCATATGTAGTAACGTGCACGTACACTGTGAAAACAGAGGTTTAACGTTTCAACGCGTAATAAACATCTCTTTACAAAAGATAATAAACTTGCCCAATGTTTAATCAACCGCGTGTATTTGAAAGATAAACACATTTTGAACATATTAAACGTTAACAGTTACTACATTGTAGAGCTACATGTGTCTGATGAAAAGAGGTCCTGGCCTGTAAGTGGAGAAAATTTGAGTACTGGAGGAAAATCATCGATCTCAACATGTACCTGACAAACCTCAATTTAGGCATAAAATCGCAAGCGAATTACAGGCAGCGAGAACCGTGTCAGCCTTGTCTAAAGACAATCGATTGAACGAGAACAACAAGTTTTATCGCAAAAGATAGAACAGACCCCATAGTTTTGAGAAACTGTCCTTTTGAGATACCATGCTGACAACATAAATGGTAGAATAATCAACTACCGGAACCGGTAAGTTAAAGGTTAGTTAAAAGTAATCAATCGTTGGTCAGTCGAAGTAAGCCTACAGGCTGCACTGTAATTTTTTCCAAAACATTTACAATATATTTTCGTGAAACTTTGTCGCTACGTATATAAAAATGCTAATTAGGTAAGCCCTTGGACCTATTGATCAACTGATACCAATTATGTCCGACATATTCCAGTCCAGGCATAATCTGATGCTGAAAGAAACACAAAAACCTTAATATAGACAAAAAATGAATATTCTACACTTGTTAGTTATTCTTTAAAAAGTGATACAAAATATAAATGGTATTTATGGATGCAGTTATGGCATTCCATTTGAAATCCTACTGTTGCTAAAAGGCATTCAGTTTCATTCAGGCCTGGGATGACATGGCAGATCCCTTAACTTCTATACGACTTGTTCCTGGGTCGTAAGTTACTTACATACCTAGTTCCATGTGTGGGCATACAGTGTAATGGACACCCGGTAAGCACCGTAGTACTCATATTTGCTAATAAACAAAGTCATTAATTCCATTGTTAGGTTACTTTGTTGTTGTTTGATTGTTGCTGTTGCTTTTTAGCTGTTAGTGACATCAAGTCTGTTTACATGTACCTCCTGAAAGCTCTGGTACATCGAAGATATGGATACCGGTACCGATGCATCTTCACGTATGACGTACATTTACACCCAGATCGACACCGGGATGGGACATGTTATAATGTTGATGAGTAACCGGTACTCCACGAGACAAGGACTGGTAAGCGTACGCCTGAAATGTAAACCTATTAATTTCAGACCCACTATGATCCGTAGCCTGGCTATTAGGAGTTTTTGCCTCAGATTTGATCTTTATCCAGCCAAAGCAAACCATAAGACGATGTCTAGAACAGATCAAGGGTCAAACCAATTTCTGACATTCTCAGATACACGCAACTACACGCTAAGCCTAAATGACGGCTACTCCTGTGTCCATTGCCCTCGTGTCTGGCGTATGATACGAGGGCGAACTCCTGCTTTGTCACTGGATTAATTCTGTAGTTTGGGAGATGTTTTTTTTTCCGGGTGTATGAGATCTTTGTTCAGTAGGAGAGATGTTTGTTTGGTTTGGGAGATGTTTGTTTGGTATGGAAGATGTCCGTTTGATTTGGGAAGTGTTTGCTTCGTTTGTGAGAAGCTTTTTACAGATGTGAGATGTCTTTTTGGCAATGCTCACCTTCCATGCTGCCTCAATTGCCATTAGACATAGTCCTCATATCTTATGAATAAGCAACAAAGCCACAAACGAAAAAGATGAAAATCTAGGTTGAATATAAATCACGGTATATTTACCTGTATTATTAAGTTTTACTTCCATCGGGCAGGAGTCTGAACACGAGCTGGGTACGCACCCGGCCCCCAGAGAGAAGGCCTGTCCGTTCGGGCAGCAGCGAACTCCCACGGACCGTAGTCCATCACGGCTACACTCCCAGAATCCGCGGCACGTACCAGAGTGAGCTAACGCCGAGCGGAGACATGGATCTGTTATTAAAAAGCATAAATATGAAAACTTGGTTATAAGTTAAGGGGTTAGGCGATATACATTTAAGTACTGAATTATACACCAGAGCATTTTGATACCCTTTTGACTTGCCCAAATTACGGCATTCCCTAGAAAAGCTCATATTATAGAGAGTACTGCCAGATAAATTTAACTTAAGTGTACTAACCTGCAGAAAAGTGTGTAAGTAATTCTTACACTATAATATGGTATATGAGTCATTAATTTCAGATTTTTTTCATATTTGAAAATAATTTTCCTATCAATAGTTTATTGAGAAGGAGCTCAAATCGGAAAGCTGTGTTTGGCCCTGACCAAAACAACAGCGACAGTGTGACACATGGACGAGCTTTCAGTTAAAATTTTCTGACTGGATAATTTAGTTATCTACAAAAAAGAGCCATAAAGTTTCAAAAAATCATTTCTTTTAAAAATATAATATAAGTAGCTGACTTTCGGAGAAATATATGTGAATTAACATGCTTCGCTTTATAAGTGATAAGAGTTCAGTACCCTTCCCTCACCTTCCGCCAACCCACCTGTCTTCGGAGTCAGTACATACGTGAACAAACGTTGCATTTATAATCAGTGCAATCTTGCTTAAGCCATGGTGCAAGGGGCATGTAATGTGTTACTATTTAAGCGTTTACGTGAACGGCTAGAATAAAACCCTAACTGTGGTAAGTTGATAATATCAGTTACATCGGTACTCAGTGATAGGATACACAAATATACGGTGTCAGCAATCCTCATATTGGGCGAGGCAAAGACCAATCAGCTCAGTGCAGAAACCCGATTTATAGGCGAATCGCTTCAGCGATGTGATTATCGTTGGATCCCATCAAAGGGAGATTACCTATACAGAAAACCCATTTGACGTCGTCTGCAGCATTTGACGAGACAGTTGTTGTCCAATGAAAGGCCGAGTATTTTGTTTGATGCGGGATAAAGTATTTCATCGGTTTCATGTGACTATTTCTCATCTATCACACCGTCGTTGCTGCTTTGACTTTACTGCACATGCTGTAAGTATTTTTTGTCATATTTTTATGTAAACTTCTATTCGCATGACTCGGTATCTGAACGGTATCTGGTGGTTTCTGTGCTAAGCTGTTTTGCTGATTCATCTTCTAATAACTCAGTCGAAAGGTACACTATGGTTGGCAATTGGTATAAGAAAATAACTTACGATATATAGCCTAATACATCACAAGAACAGTGGAGATTAAAAGACCATTTTTAAAGTTACAGAATACTCCTGTTTAAAGACATAAGTAAATTAATTAATGAACAGAACAAACCTTGTGGACAGCTGACGGTACCAGGGAACGCACAGCTAAGACTATGTTGATCCCAAAACAAGCCAAATGGACACGATTTCAAAACAGGTTCCAATCGATTTCCGGTAGAGAAGCACTGGTAGAATGAATCACACTGGGCCTGGTGTGAAATGTAACCTACACCATGCTCAAATACGCAATCGTCACACACATCTGGCGGAAATAAAATAAATATTTGCTCAAATCTATCGCTTAAAGCGGTTTGCCAGCAACCTTCGGATGGTTGTGTGTGAAATATTCACGGAGTAAAACACAAATCAAAATAAACAAATAAAATTAATAAAGTTTAAAGCTGAACTACCAAAGTCTTTTGTTCAACGATTTACATTCTTCGATCAATCCAAATTACACCCGTCTTTTTCGTTTATCAGGCAAACTGATCACATAATTATACTCTTTTAAAACAAATCATCTGGCTTTCACTATACACGCTTAAAACATACAAACTTTTTCTCACAATCTTCCAAAGTATTATAAACCAAAAAATAAAAAAGAATTTTGAAATCTAAAAACTAAGCTTACTATCAAGTGTTAATGGAGTAACAACACCGGAGAGAGCACGAGTAGGCCGGGTAGGTACTGCTGGTGATGGAGTCATAACAGCAAAAGGTGGACGACCTGACGGGGTAGTTACTCCAGGTTGTCTTGTACCCGGTGTTGCAACACCAGGTACTAGTGTATCGCCTGGTCTAGGGGTAGGTATTGCTGGTGATGGAGTCACAACACCAGGAACAGGACGAGCTGACGGTGTAGTTACTTCAGGTTGTCTTCTATCCGGTGTTACAACACCAGGTGGTGGTGTATCGCCTGGTCTGTGGGTAGGTACTGCTGATGATGGAGTCACAATACCGGGAGGAGATCGCGCTGACGGTGTAGTTACTTCAGGTTGTCTTGTATCAATTGTTACACCAAAAGGTGGTGGTGTATCGCCTGGTCTAGTGGTAGGTAGTGCTGGTGATGGAATCACAACACCGGGAGGAAGACTAGATGACGGTGTAGTTACTTCAGGTTGTCTTGTATCTTGTGTTACAACACCAGGTGGTGGTGTATCGCCTGGTCTAGGGGTAGGTGCTGCTGGTGATGGAATCACAACACCGGGAGGAGGACGACCTGACTGGGTAGTTACTTCAGGTTGTCTCATATCCGGTGTTACAACACCAGGTGGTGGTGTATCGCCTGGTCTAGGGGTAGGTACTGCTGGTGATGGAGTCACAACACCGGGAGGAGGACGAGCTGACTGGGTAGTTACTTCAGGTTGTCTTATATCCGGTGTTACAACACCAGGGGCAGGTGTATCGCCTGGTCTAAGGGTAGGTACTGCTGGTGATGGAGTCACAACACCGGGAGGACGAGCTGACGGTGTACTTACTTCAGGTTGTCTTGTATCCGGTGTTACAACACCAGGTGGTGGTGTATCGCCTGGTCTAGGGGTAGGTACTGCTGGTGATGGAGTCACAACACCGGGAGGAGGACGAGCTGACTGGGTAGTTACTTCAGGTTGTCTTATATCCGGTGTTACAACACCAGGGGCAGGTGTATCGCCTGGTCTAAGGGTAGGTACTGCTGGTGATGGAGTCACAACACCGGGAGGACGAGCTGACGGTGTACTTACTTCAGGTTGTCTTGTATCCGGTGTTACAACACCAGGGGCTGGTGTATCGCCTGGTCTAAGGGTAGGTACTGCTGGTGATGGAGTCACAACACCGGGAGGAGGACGAGCTGACTGGGTAGTTACTTCAGGTTGTCTTGTATCTTGTGTTACAACACCAGGTGCTGGTGTATCGCCTGGTCTAGGGGTAGGTACTGCTGGTGATGGAGTCACAATACCGGGAGGAGGACGAGCTGACTGGGTACTTACTTCAGGTTGTCTTGTATCTTGTGTTACAACACCAGGGGCTGGTGTATCGCCTGGTCTAAGGGTAGGTATTGCTGGTGATGGAGTCACAACACCAGGAACAGGACGAGCTGACGGTGTAGTTACTTCAGGTTGTCTTGTATCCGGTGTTACAACACCAGGTGCTGGTGTATCGCCTGGTCTAGGGGTAGGTATTGCTGGTGATGGAGTCACAACACCGGGAGGAGATCGCGCTGACGGTGTAGTTACTTCAGGTTGTCTTGTATCAGTTGTTACACCAAAAGGTGGTGGTGTATCGCCTGGTTTAGGGGTAGGTACTACTGGTGATGGAGTCACAACACCGGGAGGAAGACTAACTGACTGGGTAGTTACTTCAGGTTGTCTTGTATCTTGTGTTACAATACCAGGTGATGGTGTATCGCCTGGTCTAGGGGTAGGTACTGCTGGTAATGGAGTCACAACACCGGGAGGAGGACGAGCTAACTGGGTAGTTACTTCAGGTTGTCTTGTATCCGGTGTTACAACACCAGGTGATGGTGTATCGCCTGGTCTAAGGGTAGATACTGCTGGTGATGGAGTCACAATACCGGGAGGAGGACGAGCTGACTGGGTAGTTACTTCAGGTTGTCTTGTATCTTGTGTTACAACACCAGGGGCTCGTGTATCGCCTGGTCTAAGGGTAGGTATTGCTGGTGATGGAGTCACAACACCAGGAACAGGACGAGCTGACGGTGTAGTTACTTCAGGTTGTCTTGTATCCGGTGTTACAACACCAGGTGCTAATGTATCGCCTGGTCTAGGGGTACCTACTGCTGGTGATGGAGTCACAACACCGGGAGGAGGTCGACCTGACGGTGTAGTTACTTCAGGTTGTCTTGTATCAGTTGTTACACCAAAAGGTGGTGGTGTATCGCCAGGTCTAGGGGTAGGTACTGCTGGTGATGGAGTCACAACACCGGGAGGAAGACTAGCTGACGGTGTAGTTACTTCAGGTTGTCTTGTATCAGGTGTTACAGCACCAGGTGGTGGTGTATCGCCTGGTCTAGGGGTAGGTGCTGCTGGTGATGGAGTCACAACACCGGGAGGAGATCGCGCTGACGGTGTAGTTACTTCAGGTTGTCTTGTATCAGTTGTTACACCAAAAGGTGGTGGTGAATCGCCTGGTCTAGGGGTAGGTACTGCTGGTGATGGAGTCACAACACCGGGAGGAGGACGAGCTGACTGGGTAGTTACTTCAGGTTGTCTTGTATCTTGTGTTACAACACCAGGTGGTGGTGTATCGCCTGATCTAGGGGTAGGTACTGCTGGTGATGGAGTCACAACACCGGGAGGAGGACGAGCTGACGGTGTAGTTACTTCAGGTTGTCTTCTATCCGGTGTTACAACACCAGGTGCTGGTGTATCGCCTGGTCTAGGGGTAGGTACTGCTGGTGATGGAGTCACAACACCGGGAGGAGGACGAGCTGACTGGGTAGTTACTTCAGGTTGTCTTCTATCCGGTGTTACAACACCAGGTGGTGGTGTATCGCCTGGTCTAGGGGTAGGTACTGCTGGTGATGGAGTCACAACATCGGGTGGACGAGCTGACGGTGTACTTACTTCAGGTTGTCTTGTATCCGGTGTTACAACACCAGGGGCTGGTGTATCGCCTGGTCTAGGGGATGGTACTGCTGGTGATGGAGTCACAACACCGGGAGGAGGACGAGCTGACTGGGTAGTTATTTCAGGTTGTCTTGTATCTTGTGTTACAACACCAGGTACTGGTGTATCGCCTGGTCTAGGGGTAGGTACTGCTGGTGATGGAGTCACAACACCGGGAGGAGGACGAGCTGACGGTGTAGTTACTTCAGGTTGTCTTGTATCTTGTGTTACAACACCAGGTGCTGGTGTATCGCCTGGTCTAAGGGTAGGTATTGCTGGTGATGGAGTCACAACACCAAAAACAGGACGAACTGACTGGGTAGTTACTTCAGGTTGTCTTGTATTAGTTGTTACACCAAAAGGTGGTGGTGTATCGCCTGGTCTAGTGGTAGGTACTGCTGGTGATGGAGTCACAACACCGGGAGAAGGACGAGCAGACGGTGTAGTTAATTCAGGTTGTCTTGTATCCGGTATTACAACACCAGGTGGTGGTGTATCGCCTGGTCTAGGGGTAGGTACTGCTGGTGATGGAGTCACAACACCGGGAGGAAGACTAACTAACGGGGTAGTTACTTCAGGTTGTCTTGTATCTTGTGTTAGAATACCAGGTGGTGGTGTATCGCCTGGTCTAGGGGTAGGTACTGCTGGTGATGGAGTCACAACACCGGGAGGAGGACTAGCTGACTGGGTAGTTACTTCAGGTTGCCTCATATCCGGTGATACAACACCAGGTGGTGGTGTATCGCCTGGTCTAGGGGTAGGTACTGCTGGTGATGGAGTCACAACACCGGGAGAACGAGCTGACGGTGTACTTACTTCAGGTTGTCTTGTATCCGGTGTTACAACACCAGGGGCTGGTGTATCGCCTGGTCTAGAGGTAGGTGCTGCTGGTGATGGAGTCACAACACCGGGAGGAGGTCGAGCTGACGGTGTAGTTACTTCAGGTTGCCTTGTATCCGTTGTTACAACACCATGTGGTGGTGTATCGCCTGGTCTAGGGGTAGGTATTGCTGGTGATGGAATCAAAATACCGGGAGGAGGACGAGCTGACGGTGTAGTGACTTCAGGTTGTCTTGTATCTTGTGTTACAACACCAGGTGGTGGTGCATCGCCTGGTCTGGGGGTAGGTACTGCTGGTGATGGAGTCACAATACCGGGAGAAGATCGCGCTGACGGTGAAGTTTCTTCAGGTTGTCTTGTATCTTGTGTTACACCAAAAGGTGGTGGTGTATCGCCTGGTCTAAGGGTAGGTACTGCTGGTGATGGAGTCACAACACCAGGAACAGGACGAGCTGACGGTGTACTTACTTCAGGTTGTCTTGTATCCGGTGTTACAACACCAGGTGGTGGTGTATCGCCTGGTCTAGGGGTAGGTAGTGCTGGTGATGGAGTCACAACACCGGGAGGAGGACGAGCTGACTGGGTAGTTACTTCAGGTTGTCTTATATCCGGTGTTACAACACCAGGTGTTGGTGTATCGCCTGGTCTAGGGGTAGGTACTGCTGGTGATGGAGTCACAACAACGGGAGGAGGACGAGCTGACGGTCTAGTTACTTCAGGTTGTTTTCTATCCGGTGTTACTACCCCTGGTGGTGGTGTATCGCCAGGTCTAGGGGTAGGTACTGCTGGTGATGGAGTCACAGCACCGGGAGGAGGACGAACTGACTGGGTAGTTACTTCAGGTTGTCTTCTATCCGGTGTAACAACACCAGGTGGTGGTGTATCGCCTGGTCTCGGGGAAGGTACTGCTGGTGATGGAGTCACAACACCGGGAGGAGATCGCGCTGACGGTGTAGTTACTTCAGGTTGTCTTGTATCAGTTGTTACACCAAATGGTGGTGGTGTATCGCCTGGTCTAGGGGTAGGTACTGCTGGTGATGGAGTCACAACACCGGGAGGACGAGCTGACGGTGTAGTTACCTCAGGTTGTCTTGTATCTTGTGTTACAACACCAGGTGCTGGTGTATCGCCTGGTCTAAGGGTAGGTATTGCTGGTGATGGAGTCACAACACCAAAAACAGGACGAGCTGACTGGGTAGTTACTTCAGGTTGTCTTATATCCGGTGTTACAACACCAGGTGGTGGTGTATCGCCTGGTGTAGGGGTAGGTACTGCTGGTGATGGAGTCACAATACCGGGAGGAGATCGCGCTGACGGTGTAGTTACTTCAGGTTGTCTTGTATCTTGTGTTACACCAAAAGGTGCTGGTGTATCGCCTGGTCTAGGGGTAGGTACTGCTAGTGATGGAGTCACAACACCGGGAGGAGGACGAGCTGACTGGGTAGTTACTTCAGGTTGTCTTATATCTTGTGTTACAACATCAGGTGCTGGTGAATCGCCTGGTCTAGGGGTAGGTACTGCTGGTGATTGAGTCACAACACCGGGAGGACGAGCTGACGGTGTAGTTACTTCAGGTTGTCTTGTATCCGGTGTTACAACACCAGGTGGTGGTGTATCGCCTGGTCTGGGGGAAGGTACTGCTGGTGATGGAGTCACAACACCGGGAGGAGATCGCGCTGACGGTGTAGTAAGTTCAGGTTGTCTTGTATCCGGTGTTACAAAACCAGGTGGTGGTGTATCGCCTGGTCTAGGGGTAGGTACTGCTAGTGATGGAGTCACAACACCGGGAGGAGGACGAACTGACGGTGTAGTTACTTCAGGTTGTCTTGTATCTTGTGTTACAACACCAGGTGGTGGTGTATCGCCGTGTCTAGGGGTAGGTACTGCTAGTGATGGAGTCACAACACCGGGAGGAGGACGAGCTGACGGTGTAGTTACTTCAGGTTGTCTTATATCCGGTGATACAACATCAGGTGCTGGTGTATCGCCTGGTCTAGGGGTAGGTACTGCTGGTGATTGAGTCACAGCACCGGGAACAGGACGAGCTGACTGGGTAGTTACTTCAGGTTGTCTTCTATCCGGTGTTACAACACCAGGTGGTGGTGTATCGCCTGGTCTGGGGGAAGGTACTGCTGGTGATGGAGTCACAACACCGGGAGGAGATCGCGCTGACGGTGTAGTTACTTCAGGTTGTTTTGTATCAGTTGTTACACCAAATGGTGGTGGTGTATCGCCTGGTCTAGAAGTAGGTACTGCTGGTGACGGAGTCACAACACCGGGTGGAGGACGAGTTGATGGTGTAGTTACTTCAGGTTGTCTTCTATCCGGTGTTACAACACCAGGTGCTGGTGTATCGCCTGGTCTAGGGGTAGGTACTGCTGGTGATGGAGTCACAACACCGGGAGGAGGACGAGCTGACTGGGTAGTTACTTCAGGTTGTCTTATATCCGGTGTTACAAAACCAGGGGCTGGTGTATCGCCTGGTCTAGGGGTAGGTACTGCTGGTGATGGAGTCACAACACCGGGATGAGAACGAGCTGACGGTGTAGTTACTTCAGGTTGTCTTTTATCTTGTGTTACAACACCAGGTGGTGGTGTATCGCCTGGTCTAGGGGTAGGTACTGCTGGTGATGGAGTCACAACACCGGGAGGTGGACCAGCTGACGGTGTAGTTATTTCAGGTTGTCTTATATCCGGTGTTACAACATCAGGTGGTGGTGTATCGCCTGGTCTAGGGGTAGGTACTGCTGGTGATGGAGTCACAACACCGGGAGGACGAGCTGACGGTGTACTTACTTCAGGTTGTCTTGTATCCGGTGTTACAAAACCAGGGGCTGGGGTATCGCCTGGTCTAGGGGTAGGTACTGCTAGTGATGGAGTCACAACACTGGGAGGAGGACGAGCTGACGGTGTAGTTACTTCAGGTTGTCTTGTATCTTGTGTTACAACACCAGGTGGTGGTGTATCGCCTGGTCTAGGGGTAGGTACTGCTGGTGATGGAGTCACAACACCGGGAGGAGGACGAGCTAACTGGGTAGTTACTTCAGGTTGTCTTATATCCGGTGTTACAACACGAGGGGATGGTGTATCGCTTGGTCTAGAGGTAGGTACTGCTGGTGATGGAGTCAAAACATCGGGAGGAGGACGAGCTGACTGGGTAGTTACTTCAGCTTGTCTTGTATCTTGTGTTACAACACCAGGTGGTGGTGTATCGCCTGGTCTAGGGGTAGGTACTGCTGGTGATGGAGTCACAACACCGGGAGGACGAGCTGACGGTGTACCTACTTCAGGTTGTTTTGTATCTTGTGTTACAAAACCAGGGGCTGGTGTATCGCCTGGTCTAGGGGTAGGTACTGCTGGTGATGGAGTCACAAAACCGGGAGGACGAGCTGACGGTGTAGTTAGTTCAGGTTGTCTTGTATCCGGTGTTACAAAACCAGGGGCTGGTGTATCGCCTGGTCTAGGGGTAGGTACTGCTGGTGATGGAGTCACAACACCGGGAGGACGAGCTGACGGTGAAGTTACTTCAGGTAGTCTTGTATCTTGTGTTACAACACCAGGTGGTGGTGTATCGCCTGGTCTAGGGGTAGGTACTGCTAGTGATGGAGTCACAACACCGGGAGGAGGACGAGCTGACGGTGTAGTTACTTCAGGTTGTCTTGTATCTTGTGTTACAACACCAGGTGGTGGTGTATCGCCTGGTCTAGGGGTAGGTACTGCTAGTGATGGAGTCACAACACCGGGAGGAGGACGAGCTGACTGGGTAGTTACTTCAGGTTGTCTTATATCCGGTGTTACAACATCAGGTGCTGGTGTATCGCCTGGTCTAGGGGTAGGTACTGCTGGTGATTGAGTCACAACACCGGGAGGACGAGCTGACAGTGTAGTTACTTCAGGTTGTCTTGTATCTTGTGTTACAACACCAGGTGGTGGTGTATCGCCAGGTCTAGGGGTAGGTACTGCTGGTGATGGAGTCACAACACCGGGAGGAGGACGAGCTGACTGGGTAGTTACTTCAGGGTTGTCTTGTATCTTGTGTTACAACACCAGGTGGTGGTGTATCGCCGTGTCTAGGGGTAGGTACTGCTGGTGATGGAGTCACAACACCGGGAGGAGGACGAGCTGACGGTGTAGTTACTTCAGGTTGTCTTATATCCGGTGTTACAACACCAGGTGGTGGTGTATCGCCTGGTCTGAGTGAAGGTACTGCTGGTGATGGAGTCACAACACCGGGAGGAGATCGCCCTGACGGTGTAGTTACCTTCAGGTTGTGTTGTATGATTTTGTTACACCAAAAGGTGGTTGTGTATCGCCTGGTCTAGGGGTAGGTACTGATGGTGATGGAGTCACAACACCGGGAGGAGGACGAGTTGACTGGGTAGTTACTTCAGGTTCTCTTCTATCCGGTGTTACAACACCAGGTGCTGTGTATCGCCAGGTCTAGGGGTAGGTACTGCTGGTGATTGGAGTCACAACACCGGGAGGACGAGCTGACGGTGTATTTACTTCAGGTTGTCTTGTATCTTGTGTTACAACACCAGGTGCTGGTGTATCGCCTGGGTCTAGGGGTACCTACTGCTGGTGATGGAGTCACAACACCGGGAGGAGGACGAGCTGACGGTGTAGTTACTTCAGGTTGTCTTCTATCCGGTGTTACAACACCAGGTGGTGGTGTATCGCCTGGTCTAGGGGTAGGAACTGCTGGTGATGGAGTCACAACACCGGGAGGAGGACGAGCTGACTGGGTAGTTACTTCAGGTTGTCTTATATCCGGTGGTACAACACGAGGGGATAGTGTATCGCCTGGTCTAGAGGTAGGTACTGCTGGCGATGGAGTCAAAACATCGGGGGGAGGACGAGCTGACTGGGTAGTTACTTCAGGTTGAATGTATCTTGTGTTACAACACCAGGTGCTGGTGTATCGCCTGGTCTAGGGGTAGGTACTGCTGGTGATGGAGTCACAACACCGGGAGGAGGACGAGCAGACTGGGTAGTTACTTCAGGTTGTCTTATATCCGGTGTTACAACATCAGGTGCTGGTGTATCGCCTGGTCTAGGGGTAGGTACTGCTGGTGATTGAGTCAAAACACCGGGAGGACGAGCTGACGGTGTAGTTACTTCAGGTTGTCTTGTATCTTGTGTTACAACACCAGGTGGTGGTGTATCGCCTGGTCTAGGGGTAGGTACTGCTGGTGATGGAGTCACAACACTGGGAGGAGGACTAACTGACGGTGTAGTTACTTCAGGTTGTCTTATATCCGGTGTTACAACACGAGGGGATGGTGTATCGCCTGGTCTAGAGGTAGGTACTGCTGGTGATGGAGTCACAACATCGGGAGGAGGACGAGCTGACTGGGTAGTTACTTCAGGTTGTCTTGTATCTTGTGTTACAACACCAGGTGGTGGTGTATCGCCTGGTCTAGGGGTAAGTACTGCTGGTGATGGAGTCACAACACCGGGAGGACGAGCTGACGGTGTAGTTACTTCAGGTTGTCTTGTATCTTGTGTTACAAAACCAGGTGGTGGTGTATCGCCTGGTCTAGGGGTAGGTACTGCTGGTGATGGAGTCACAACACCGGGAGGAGGACGAACTGACGGTGTAGTTATTTCAGTTTGTCTTCTATCCGGTGTTACAACACCAGGTGGTGGTGTATCGCCTGGTCTAGGGGTAGGAACTGCTGGTGATGGAGTCACAACACCGGGAGGAGGACGAGCTGACTGGGTAGTTACTTCAGGTTGTCTTGTATCTTGTGTTACAACACCAGGTGGTGGTGTATCGCCTGGTCTAGGGGTAGGTACTGCTGGTGATGGAGTCACAACACCGGGAGGAGGACGAGCTGACTGGGTAGTTACTTCAGGTTGTCTTGTATCCGGTGTTACAACACGAGGGGATGGTGTATCGCCTGGTCTAGAGGTAGGTACTGCTGGTGATGGAGACAAAACATCGGGAGGAGGACGAGCTGACTGGGTAGTTACTTCAACTTGTCTTGTATCTTGTGTTACAACACCAGGTGGTGGTGTATCGCCTTGTCTAGGGGTAGGTACTGCTGGTGATGGAGTCACAACACCGGGAGGACGAGCTGACGGTGTACTTACTTCAGGCTGTCTTGTATCCGGTGTTACAACAAAAGGTGGTGGTGTATTGCCTGGTCTAGGGGTAGGTACTGCTGGTGATGGGGTCACAACACCGGGAGGAGGACGAGCTGACGGTGAAGTTACTTCAGGTTGTCTTCTATCTGGTGTTACAACACCAGGTGGTGGTGTATCGCCTGGTCTAGGGGTAGGTACTGCTGGTGATGGAGTCACAACACCGGGAGGAAGACTAGCTGACTGGGTAGTTACTTCAGGTTGTCTTGTATCTTGTGTTACAACACCAGGAGCTGGTGTATCGCCTGGTCTAAGGGTAGGTACTGCTGGTGATGGAGTCACAACACCGGGAGGAGGACGAGCTGACGGTGTAGTTACTTCAGGTTGTCTTGTATCCGGTGTTACAACACCAGGTGCTGGTGTATCGCCTGGTCTAGGGGTACCTACTGCTGGTGATGGAGTCACAATACCGGGAGGAGGACGAGCTGACGGTGTACTTACTTCAGGTTGTCTTGTATCTTGTGTTACAACACCAGGGACTGGTGTATCGCCTGGTCTAAGGGTAGGTACTGCTGGTGATGGAGTCACAACACCGGGAGGAGGACGAGCTGACGGCGTAGTTACTCCAGGTGTTCTTGTATCTTGTGTTACAACACCAGGTGGTTGTGTATCGCCTGGTCTAGGGGTAGGTACTGCTGGTGATGGAGTCACAATACCGGGAGGAGATCGCGCTGACGGTGTAGTTACTTCAGGTTGTCTTGTATCTTGTGTTACACCAAAAGGTGGTGGTGTATCGCCTGGTCTAGGGGTAGGTACTGCTGGTGATGGAGTCACAATACCGGGAGGAGATCGCCCTGACGGTGTAGTTACTTGAGGTTGTCTTCTTTCCGGTGTTACAACACCAGGTGGTGGTGTATCGCCTGGTCTAGAGGTAGGTACTGCTGGCGATGGAGTCACAACACCGGGGGGAGGACGAGCTGACTGGGTAGTTACTTGAGGTTGTCTTCTATCCGGTGTTACAACACCAGGTGGTGGTGTATCGCCTGGTCTAGAGGTAGATACTGCTGGCGATGGAGTCACAACACCGGGGGGAAGACTAACTGACTGGGTAGTTACTTCAGGTTGTCTTCTATCCGGTGTTACAACACCAGGTGGTGGTGTATCGCCTGGTCTAGAGGTAGATACTGCTGGTGATGGAGTCACAACACCGGGAGGAGGACGAGTTGACTGGGTAGTTACTTTAGGTTGTCTTGTATCCGGTGTTACAACACCAGGTGCTGGTGTATCGCTAGGTCTAGGGGTAGGTACTGCTGGTGATGGAGTCACAACACCGGGAGGAGGACGAGCTGACTGGGTAGTTACTTCAGGTTGTCTTGTATCTTGTGTTACAACACCAGGTGGTGGTGTATCGCCTGGTCTAGAGGTAGGTACTGCTGGTGATGGAGTCACAACACCGGGAGGAGGACGAGTTGACTGGGTAGTTACTTCAGGTTGTCTTATACCCGGTGTTACAACACGAGGGGATGGTGTATCGCCTGGTCTAGAGGTAGGTACTGCTGGTGATGGAGTCAAAACATCGGGAGCAGGGCGAGCTGACTGGGTAGTTACTTCAGTTTGTCTTGTATCTTGTGTTACAACACCAGGTGGTGGTGTATCGCCTGGTCTAGGGGTAGGAGCTGCTGGTGATGGAGTCACAACACCGGGAGGAAGACTAGCTGACTGGGTAGTTACTTCAGGTTGTCTTGTATCTTGTGTTACAACACCAGGGGCTGGTGTATCGCCTGGTCTAGAGGTAGATACTGCTGGTGATGGAGTCACAACACCGGGAGGAGGACGAGTTGACTGGGTAGTTACTTTAGGTTGTCTTGTATCCGGTGTTACAACACCAGGTGCTGGTGTATCGCTAGGTCTAGGGGTAGGTACTGCTGGTGATGGAGTCACAACACCGGGAGGAGGACGAGCTGACTGGGTAGTTACTTCAGGTTGTCTTGTATCTTGTGTTACAACACCAGGTGGTGGTGTATCGCCTGGTCTAGAGGTAGGTACTGCTGGTAATGGAGTCACAACACCGGGAGGAGGACGAGTTGACTGGGTAGTTACTTCAGGTTGTCTTATATCCGGTGGTACAACACGAGGGGATGGTGTATCGCCTGGTCTAGGGGTAGGTACTGCTGGTGATGGAGTCAAAACATCGGGAGCAGGGCGAGCTGACTGGGTAGTTACTTCAGGTTGTCTTGTATCTTGTGTTACAACACCAGGTGGTGGTGTATCGCCTGGTCTAGGGGTAGGAGCTGCTGGTGATGGAGTTACAACACCGGGAGGAAGACTAGCTGACTGGGTAGTTACTTCAGGTTGTCTTGTATCTTGTGTTACAACACCAGGGGCTGGTGTATCGCCTGGTCTAGGGGTAGGTACTGCTGGTGATGGAGTCACAACAGCGGGAGGAGGACGAGCTGACGGTGTAGTTACTTCAGGTTGTCTTCTATCCGGTGTTACAACACCAGGTGCTGGTGTATCGCTATGTCTAGGGGTAGGTACTGCTGGTGATGGAGTCACAACACCGGGAGGAAGACTAGCTGACTGGGTAGTTACTTCAGGTTGTCTTCTATCCGGTGTTACAACACCAGTTGCCGGTGTATCGCCTGGTCTAGGGGATGGTACTGCTGGTGATGGAGTCACAACACCGGGAGGAGGACGAGCTGACTGGGTAGTTACTTCAGGTTGTCTTCTATCCGGTGTTACAACACCAGGTGGTGGTGTATCGCCTGGTCTAGGGGTAGGTGCTGCTGGTGATGGAGTCACAACACCGGGAGGAGGACGAGCTGACTGGGTAGTTACTTCAGGTTGTCTTGTATCTTGTGTTACAACACCAGGTGGTGGTGTATCGCCTGGTCTAGAGGTAGGTACTGCTGGTGATGGAGTCACAACACCGGGAGGAGGACGAGCTGACGGTGTAGTTACTTCAGGTTGTCTTCTATCCGGTGTTACAAAACCAGGTGGTGGTGTATCGCCTGGTCTAGTGGTAGGTACTGCTGGTGATGGAGTCACAACACCGGGAGGAAGACTAGCTAACCGGGTAGTTACTTCAGGTTGTCTTGTATCTTGTGTTACAACACCAGGTGCTAATGTATCGCCTGGTATAGGAGTAGGTACTGCTGGTGATGGAGTCACAACACCGGGAGGAAGACTAGCTGACTGGGTAGTTACTTCAGGTTGTGTTGTATCTTGTGTTACAACACCAGGTGGTGGTGTATCGCCTGGTATAGGAGTAGGTACTGCTGGTGATGGAGTCACAACACCGGGAGGAGGACGAGCTGACGGTGTACTTACTTCAGGTTGTCTTGTATTGGGTGTTACAACACCAGGTGGTGGTGTATCGCCTGGTTTAGGGGTAGGTACTGCTGGTGATGGAGTCACAACACCAGGAGGAGGACGAGCTGACTGGGTAGTTACTTCAGGTTGTCTTGTATCTTGTGTTACAACACCAGGTGCTGGTGTATCGCCTGGTCTCGGGGTAGGTACTGCTGGTGATGGAGTCACAACACCGGGAGGAAGACTAGCTGACGGTGTAGTTACTTCAGGTTGTCTTGTATCCGGTGTTACAACATCAGGGGCTGGTGTATCGCCTGGTCTAGGGGTAGGTACTGCTGGTGATGGAGTCACAACACCGGGAGGAAGACTAGCTGACAGGGTAGTTACTTCAGGTTGTCTTGTATCTTGTGTTACAACACCAGGTGGTGGTGTATCGCCTAATCTAGGGGTAGGTACTGCTGGTGATAGAGTCACAACACCGGGAGGAAGACTAGCTGACTGGGTAGTTACTTCAGGTTGTCTTGTATCTTGTGTTACAACACCAGGTGGTGGTGTATCGCCTGGTCTAGGGGTAGGTACTGCTGGTGATGGAGTCACAACACCGGGTTGAAGACTGGCTGCCTGGGTAGTTACTTCAGGTTGTCTTGTATCTTGTGTTACAACACTAGGTGCTGGTGTATCGCCTGATCTCGGGGTAGGTACTGCTGGTGATGGAGTCACAACACCGGGAGGAGGACGAGCTGACGGTGTAGTTACTTTAGGTTGTCTTCTATCCGGTGTTACAACACCAGTTGGTGGTGTATCGCCTGGTCTCGGTGTAGGTACTGCTGGTGATGGAGTCACAACACCGGGAGGAAGACTGGTTGATTGGGTAGTTACTTCAGGTTGTCTTGTATCTTGTGTTACAACACCAGGTGGTGGTGTATCGCCTGGTCTAGGGGTAGGCACTGCTGGTGATGGAGTCACAACACCGGGAGGAAGACTAGCTGACGGTGTAGTTACTTCAGGTTGTTTTGTATCTTGTGTTACAACACCAGGTGGTGGTGTATCGCCTGGTCTAGGGGTAGGTCCTGCTGGTGATGGAGTCACAACACCGGGAGGAAGACTAGCTGACTGGGTAGTTACTTCAGGTTGTCTTATACCCGGTGTTCTAGGACCAGGGGCTGGTGTATTGCCAGGACTAGGGGATGGTACTGCTGGTGATGGAGTCACAACACTGGGAGGTGGACGAATTAACGTGGTGATCACTGCAGGTTGTCTTGTAATCGGTGTTGCAAGATTTTGGGTAGGTGGGGAACTTAATAGTGTAAAGATAGGGTTTTCGGTTGTGGTTGACGTTGATTGTGGTGGAGAAAACATTCCTGGTGGTTCTATTGTCACTACCAGTGGCGGACCTACTGCTCCTTCTGTTGTTGGCCGCTGTGTAGTTAGCCGTGTCGTTCGGGTGGTAACTGAAGACGTAAAGAATGATGCAGTCGTGGGTGCAGCTGTTCGTGTGGGGTCTACTGGGCCTGTAAAGTTTTGCAACCCACCGGGGAACATCATGTTAATTTCCGGATTCATCGATTCCTCTGTTGTTGAAGCAGGAGTCGTTTGCGTTAGAACTGCACTTGTTGTTCTGTTTCCATCCACAGGTGGAGTTGTTCTTATTATTAGTGTAGTTTCTCTTCCGGACAGTGTTGTGGTCTGGACCATCGTTGAGCCACTTTGTGTCGGAGAATGAGTTGTTGACCCTGTTAACGGCACACATACTAAGGTGGGATTTCCGGGCACGGTTATCCGTTCTGGAGTTGTGAATATGTTGTGTATGGAATCCACACCTGAAAAGAATCATCTTTCACTGTATTTTGTGACTTTGGGATAGCACAAAAATATCGATCTTTTACTGTTTTCACCATCCTGGTGAAGATTTGGGTGTTGCATTTTTGAAACTTTACTCGATGTTTACTCGAAGAGTGAGGGCTTTTATCCAATCACCCGTTTTCATGGTAACATTCAATTGTCTGGCACTGGAGAAAATGTCAACTCGCACTATCACCGTAATCGTTTTAAGACATTTGCCATTGAAATTAAATTTACTCTAGCGTATTGTAAAGTAAATAGAACAGGACATTACTTTGCTGTGGGTACGTTTGGTCATGAAAATCAGGTATTGCTTGGAATGGAAGACTTAGATGTAGAATCGCCTGAATAATACGCATAGCGTATAGGAACATATCTACCTGGGATTTCTTCACTCTCTATACTACGATCCCTCACACGGATTTAATAGATAGAATTTCATAACTAATTGTTTCGGTGTTTAATAAAACCAGTCACCACACTATATTAACGTCAGCAACAGCAAAGCCTTCTTAAGTTCCAATACATAGAAGGTTTATGTCATATATCAACAGAGTATAGGTATAAAGATGGGTAGAAATTGTGCCCGCCGTTGGCCGACCTATACTTGTTCTCATGTGAATGATTTTTCTTGTTCACTAAACAGTATAATGGTGATCATCTGAATTTAAACAAGCCATATATAACAAAGTGCGTGAAAGATATTTACACGCCATTGCTGGGAGAAAACCACAGTTTCTCCAGATGGTACATCTTATCTGAACTTAAATTCGTACAAAGATCAGCTCTCCTGCAGACTTTACGACAAGAGGGATAGTTTCAATTTTGACACTGTAACTTACCTTTACTTGGAAAGCAATATACCGAAGGGTCGTGCATATGGGGTGTACATGTCTCGCCTTGTAGCATTTGTTTTAATCAAACGTCACAAGTTATTACTACAAAAACTAGCGTGTCAACGTTATTCCATCAAACGCCTTCACTCCCAGTTTCTTAAGTTTTACAATGATAATAACTCATTTGTGTGTAAATATGGACAGAGCGTGCAGAATCTCTGGCGCTCTGCTGCATGATTGTGTCTCATTCCGCTTAACCCGGGGCTTGGGGCGCTACCTTCCTCGTGTTGAATTAGATCCCCGCGTTGGATACATGAACAGTTGCAATCAAATAATTGCAAATGAGATACATATTTTGTTATCGAAAACTAATATTCTAACATGGTACACGATTTAAATGTTGATTTCACTCAGTCGCCCAGAACATAACTTGCGTCTTTCCAACATCATTGAAAACTTCTTCTCTTCTGTTTGCATGGTTCCGTCCTATTTTCGTACTTTATATACTTTCTTAGTTCTTTGGTGGTTTGTTTATACGTCGTTTTTGGGAATTGACCTTGCGAATATTGACCTGAAACGTCCTTATTGGTTGACGGCTGGTATACGAATGTCTGTTTCGACATATCTATTGCGAATGAAGATAAACCTCATTATATCGGATGGTTGCTGTGAAGAAACCAGTTGTATGATGTCTGATTGAATGAGATATGGGGTGCATTTGTCATTTTTTTAAATTTTATTATTATATGATTATGATGATTTTTATTATTTCATTTCCTCAGATATCATTTAAGATCCATGATGGGTTACTGCTGCGTTCTTCCATAGGTGCTCAGCGTTTGCTTACGCATTTCTCGAGTTTCTATCAATCACGGCACTTTGACGTACAGCCTGAATAGTCTACTCAAATAGGCGACACAGGTGAATGCAGAATTGGCTACTGTCCTCTTGTAATGTGAGAATAATGCGTTAACAGTTTGCTCACAAAATATCATCGCAGAGGTAGGACTGAACAGCAGACTAAAGAAAAATTCCCTGAATTATTTTACGCGGGAAGTATTCGCCATTGGAGAAGTGGAAGTACGGACTCACCTTCACATATGGCTGTCAGGGTCGTGTTTGCCAGAGTCACCAAGTTTTCGAAACGCGGCATGAAGAAAGTGTGCTTGGGCGACGACGCCAGTGCCCTCAAAACGTCTTCCTCCACCTCAAAACCAATGCCGACTGTGATGATAGTAATTCCTTGGCGTTTTGCCCTGTCTGCAGCTTCCAGGGTTAGGGTCGGATGGGTAGATCTTCCGTCCGTCACTAGAATAGCCACTTTGTCTACGCCTGGCCGACCTTGCTGCTCAAGCAGTTCACGCATAACCTGTAACCCTAAATGCGTGTTCGTTTCACACTGTTCATGAGGCAGTTTTCGCATGGCGTCAGTGACTTCCAGTGCAGTTTTAAACGGCATTAGCGGTACAACTTCCACGGTCCGACTGAAGACTACTGCACCGATGACAGAACCATTAGACAAATCTAAGGGTAATCTATTTGCCACCTGTGCGCCGTAACTGATCTGCTGTAGAAATTTTGACGGTGTGATACTGTCTGAACCATCCCAGATAAACACCACATCCTTCTGTTGTTTACAGTCTGTAAGACAATGCATATAAACCATCAAAACAAAAATCAGGTAAAGATTTCATCACTAACAGCGCAAAAGGTAAGTATATGACACAGGACAGCAGTTTGAGCTACCACTGAATCCCGCGATATTTTTTTTTTATTGTGGACGGCATCTAGTGGCGGAACCATGCATACACCAGGAGGCAGCGAAGGCTTTTGGTAAAAGAAAAGAAAAAAGGCCAACATGGTCAAAAGCAGTTTTATATATATATATATATATATATATATATATATATATATATATATATATATATATATATATATATATATATATATATATATATATATATATATATATATATATATATATATACAGAAAATATATTGAATGTTCGTGGGAATGTTTGTCAGCAAAACCTGCGGATGTCAAGGATTACCCTCGGGCTCTACCGGCTTCCTTCTCTCCATAATGCTCGCTCCCGTCGTATTGATGAATTATTCTTGAGTAAAAACATCAATCAAATAAATACATAAAAAAATCAAATCAAAGTTTTTAAGATTTTTATAATGCACCTTGTATGCTCTGGTCTTTTTCTGTTGTTTTCCCTTTGCTAAGATATTTACATTCGTTTGATTCTTCATTTTGCTGTGACTTTTGAATGAAAGATCTATGTCGTTCCTCAAATATAACTATGAAACTGGTTTTGTGGCCGGGACTGTTTTCTTGCCGTTATCAAACTATGAGAAAGTCCAAACTATTCTGATTTGTGGGGCTAAGATTTAGGGTAATATACTTTATCCTGATCTGCCCTGGAGCCGAATCCACAAAGCCATTCTGATTTAAGTCAAAATGTAAAATGCCATCTTAAAGCTGTTTTTTCGACTTTAGACATTAAGAATTTGTCCATCTTATCCAGGTTACCTTAAGACAAATGTGTCTAAATTGTAACTTCCAGTACCAAAAACTGACCTTTGTGAAGAGTTTTTCAATTCAGACTTAAAGTCACAGACGGCTTTGTGAAATCGGCCCCTGGATACAACTAGTTATTTTATAGAAGGCAGTTATGTTTTTGTGGTATGAGTTATTTTATTTTGTCGTTTGTCATTTTTCTATCCCCGGGAGCCTCTCACCAATGCGGTCACTGGGAATTCAAGTCCAGTCGTATAAGTGAAATATTCACGGCGTAAAACACCAATCAAATCACTGAAAATCACTTTTCGATCAACTCTAAGACCATAGCTAATTTCCAACGACCTTATGTCCCTCAGATGAGCGTAAATACCTTTAAGCAATATTCCCCTTAAAATACGAAATTCAGATTTGGGATTTAGAGTATTATTCCACGAATGTCGAAAGTCGGCACTTATACCCTAAACGAATTTTTTCTCTATTTTGTCTGTTTTATTTCTTTCTTTCTTTCTTTCTTTTTTTGTGTTTGTTTGTTTTTTTTCTATGTCTGTGTTTTTTGTGTATGTTTCCTTTTATCTTAAATCTGTTTTTTCAAGGGTGTGTTTATTATTCACCGGCAGTTATTGTAAACTCCTACACATACATGCCATGAGTTTGCAATTTTTATAAATCTATCTTTATCTAAATCTAGTCTTTGCTTTCTCATTTGTACAACCTTGCATGCCTATGACCTAACGACTTTTCTTTTGTAAAACAGTTGTTGTGATTCTCTCTCCTCCGGGTATCCCCCATGCACGTATTTGTTTAAATATTTTCATTGTTAAAATATGGGCTGCTGTGTGTGGTCTTACATAACAAATGCCAGTCGTAGTAACCGCCTTGGCTGATCAACATTGTCAAAATTATTTAAGATAAAGAATGCAAGTCCCTCAAGTATTAATAGCGATAAAGTTTGAGATGGAGATGATGTGTTTCCTACATCACTTCCGCTTCATCACCGTAAACCCAGTGACCTCGGTGGTGTTCAAGATTTCTATGCAAAATTTGCTCTAGGTTGCAGTGATATAAAGCGAAGGCAGAGAGCGGCGCATGCGCAGTAAGGCTTATGGGTCCATTTTCGGAAACATCGCCGTAACTTCCATGACAACATATAGTGACACATCACCATGGAAGCTGCGCTTCGCGTAGCCATGTGACAATTTTGTAGCACGACACCGTGTAGTGTAAGGAAAGAGTAAACTGATGGATGCTGGTGTAAAAAAAAAAAAACGACGGAAAACAGCCAGGAGCTATAGTATTATGGCTCGCCCCAGTATGCACAACCGTGATATCCTGATACATGTGTATAATATTCAAATGACGTAGGCCTATATAGGCAATATTCTGTATAAATAAGCCATAATTATTCGTATTCAGTATTATACAAATGCCAACGACATGAAACTGCATTCAGTTGCTTATTTTGTTTCAGATAGGATAACGAATGGCACACTTTTACTTTATAAGCATATATCAGTCACTAAATGTCAGTTATAAGACATGAGGCGTGATCTGGTTGAACTGACACCTTATCTAAAGCCTGCAGAGCTATAGTCACATGTTATGAGAGGAAGGTTTGAGGGAAGCGAGACAAGTCTGTCAGGACTGGTTTAGAGGTCAGGCGCGTGGCACGTCACTGAGAGGATTGCACTTGGCTAGTACTATAACATTTGTTTTGAGACATTTTCTTTAACTAAATTGACTATCGTGGAGAAGTTGTCCCCAAACAAGGTGTGGCTTTTTTTAAAAAAATATAATGAGAAACGTTGTGGTCTAAACTGTTTACATCTAAACAGAAATTTTGCGAGAAGAACAGGGATTGTGATCGGTATTCTAACTGAAACTATGCAACAGGCTATGGTATATGTAATTCAAGTTCCCGTGACGACTGAGTTTTCCTTCTACCAAACTATGGCAGAATAACTGTGTTACGTACTATATATTCCTGTATTGTCATCTAGCAAACAAACTATGACAAAAATGATACTTTTGTGGCATTATTGAAAACTTGTCTCTATTTTCCTTGCTGATAGCCTCCAATTTTATTTTCTTTCTCAATAGCGAGCATTTCTTGTAATACCCAACAGTTTTTGTAATACCCCACGGTGTCTGCATAGTTGTTGTCGCGAAGCAGAGAGACAGTTTAGTAGCTCATAGCAGTTTACTCACAGAGAATGGTATGTTTTTTACAAAGATTGGAAAAGAGCTGTTTGGCAGGAAATGCTGAGATCACACATGTACGTTTACTTTCAGAAAGGGAGACAACCTAGTTAAATTAACGGCATGCACATGCATCTAAATTTATGTTAAAAAAAGGCTAATTTGTCATGTTTCCTTTTTTTCATTTCTCGTTATTTCTTTTTCCTTATTTTCTTTCTATATATCCTTTTCCCTCTTGATTTCTTTCCTACTTTATTTATTTATTGCCATTACACACCGACAACATGTCAGATTACCTGCGTGTACCCCCCCCCCCCCCCACCCCGCCGACACACACACATCCATACACACACCCCACCCTCAAACACCCGCCACCCCCACCCTCGCTACGGTAATTCTTCGTTTCATGACACTTTATGGTTTCAATCAAAATCTTACAAACGGGATATTGTTAGTATTGCGGCAGACCACTTCACAACGCCTCCTGCTTCAAATATTTGGACTAATTTCATTAAGCAGGTGTGTTGTGCCTTCAGCTACCTGTCATTTCACACTTTATGGGTTCTCATAAAACACGCTTAAGCCAGTAAACATCCGACTGGTTTATGCTCAAATATGGCGTGCAAATTCTAAATTTGTTTAACACATAGCCCAAAGGTCTTACAACTCGCCCTTTACCCTCAGGTCCCATCGAATAGCATTCCAAAAAAAATGTCGCTCGCTTGATGTGGAAATGAAAATCAAACATCATTCTCATTTTAAGAAGGTCATGTAAAATCTAGCGGGACGTTAAATTATTTCTTATTTGATTTGTCTTTTGTGCAGTGCTTTAGAATGGTTCATTAAATATAGTGTAAAGGTTACTATTTTGGCTTTTAAAAACAATATATTTACCGGTTAAGATTCAAATCAGTCGTTTTTATCAACAGTTTAAAATTCAATGTACGTTGCCAAATGTACAGGCCTAAATCTGGATTGATTTTGGTAGTGATCAGTCAACAGCTGATTTATTTATTCATTTTATGAGAGCCATGGGGAAACCAACGACCATCCGCTGGGTGTCGGCAGACCTTCCCACGTACTTCAGCTGATTTTCACAGCTCCTGTCAAATAATATATGTACTGTCCATACGCCTATCCTATACAGATAGGATGTTAGTGGTAGCCTCAATTTTAAAGAGAAAAGCTAACAAAAAGAATGTAGGCCTAATAAAGAAAAAGGTGGGAGAGATCAGTACGTTTGATTAGACATACAAACATTTTGAAGTAACTAATTATCTTTCATGCTATTATATTAAATTTTATATGCTGATTAAAGTTTCTCCCTGTATTCAAACATATTTCACTCGTTTGACGGCAGGCATGTTTTGTGGTAAAGCAAACCCGTTTTAAACCAAGGGAAAGAACAATCCATCATCGAGTACCTGAGAAATCTCCTGACGTGAGCCACTTTTACCTGGAACTGATTCCACAGAACCAAGTTCGACATAAACGGAAATGTGAATAGATAAATATAGATGTATGATGAATAGCTATATTTAAAATTAGAAAGTGAAAATGCATCGCGAGTACTTGGAATTTAACTAATTTGTGGGACACCAAAAAAAACAAAAAAGCTGCAATGTGGATATATGTTTCTAACGGCTATCCATCAAACTTATCTTACCGAATATGGAATCTTCTTCCCAGGCGTGAACACCTACAGTATGGGAGAGTAGCACGATGTACCAAACCAGAGCTCTGCGCAGGCCCATCGCGTTTTCCTGTAATCAAATGAAAAGTATATAATATATACAGTAGTTGACAATAATGCAGCTAGAAAAGAGGCGGGTCGTGGTCAAGAGGGATGTCGCTAGTTCAGTCCCATGCAGGAACACAGAATTACTTAGCTTCACAACTACTCCGTGTTTGTGGGGGGTCGTGAAAAAAAAGCTGTCGACAATTAGGCAGTCAGAAACATTTGGGGACCAATTGCGTTCAACCAATGGGACAAACCTGTATGTTACACATGAAAAAGTTAGTTAGGCTATTGCCAAAGGCCAATGGTTTATACTCAATACACTCCGGTTTCTTCCGCATATAAAACTGATCGCCTTTGTAAGAGTGAAATATTTTTGAGTATGGCACTTACACCACCCGAAAATTATATAGCTCATATATATGTGAACATACAGGTCAAATGACTTTTGACATTACGCAATGAAGCAGTAAGGCCGATGCGTATTTAAATGCTTACATCCATGTTTTCTTTTGCATGTGGAATAAGGCGTTGGCTCATTCAACTGATGAAGGAGAGTTCCTCAGTGTTTGTAATTCACAACACATGTTATTAGCCTTGAAGCTTGAACAATCGACAGTTTGAATAATACATATTTTCATGTTGGAACAGTATTGTCCTAAAAACGCTGATTTCATAAACACTGTCTTTAAAACGCTTCATTTAAACGAATTTTATTGTCAACTTCCATTGCATGTAACAGACCAATATTTTCGCACTTTATGGTTTAATGGTATGTATATTTATGTGACACGCCTTCAAACTTCTGCCGTCACTGAAGCATCATGCCGAAGACACCAGACACCAGACGCCGCGGGCCAATTAGTCCTGTTTCCTTGCTCTAACCTGTTGAGCTGTTGAGCGCCAAGCGCGTCAGCAATAAGTACCTTTTCTAAAGTATTTGGCATTACTCGACACAAGAGTAGGGTAATATGTTGTCGTGAAATGGTATGAAGACTCTTATTTTGCGACTTTTAATTTGATTACCGAATCGGGGTTTTTTTTGCCGATTTTTTGACCCAGTGTTCTGTGACTTAGTTATATTGCTCATTCGATTAAATCTGATATGTTTGAGTAAGCATTTTAACAGACAATGTCATTGTTTGTAAAATTAGAATGCTTTTGGTAACTTTTGACAGTCGATTGATGCTGTGATTTAGTTGTTGTTTAGGCTAGCTCAAGAACAGGTTAGTTTGATTGTTGAAATATAAAACATGTTGTCTGCGCTCGAGAGGTTAAAGTCAGAGACCAGCGAGGTCAGAGGTCAGAAATGAACTTTAGTGTTTCATCGTTTACATGTGACACAGTGAGACCTTGTATGAATGGATCCAACACATCCGATGTCTCACCACCCCTTCCCAGAGGATGTTCAGACTGTTGCAATGACTCCACAAAATAAACTTGGTGTTGCTGGGGTGTTCATTTCCACTTCAGATTCAATTTGCATTTCGTTACCTTGCCCCAGAAATGGATACCGGACAACACACATTCTTTGTTTACTATGACAACCGTGGATGGATGGTGTTATATTTTTACGTTACGAAATATGTCAGATGTAGAACAAGAGCTTGAAAACCTGTCTGCTCCAATTTGTACAGCTGTATTCAGGCGTTCATGGGCAACGCCGGCCTACACAAGGAAGCCGTGTTAATGACTCGAAGCAATTTAATTACGCCCTAACAGCATAAGGATGCTTAAAAAAACATTTTACTCTAGCAGAGGCGTATTCTAATTACAACGTGTAATTTAATTTAACAGAACAAAGTATGTGAATTTAATATAGACGAGTCGTTTGCCAGTTAAGAAGCATTCAGAGCTCAGATAACAGAAAGACATTTGTTGTTTGTTTTTGTTTTTAACCTCAACATATTCATTCTGATTTCTTTATTGTTAATTCAGCAATTTAAGAATGAACGATATTTTTGTCTGCTTTGTGTTGATTAACACGGCCTTTGTCTCAATGTCGCTTTACAGGATGAGAGAGCATTTCAGCTCAATACCAGCAGTAACCATTGGTCGCGAGCTCGAATCCAGCTCATGTTGGTTGAGCTTCTATGCGGATATTTGACCGGGACATGACGAGACGCTGCACTCAAAAACTTAATCTGTTAATTTTAACAGAAAGTCTGTTGTCTGTGTGATCCTAGAATGAATTCTCCTATTGCAACAGATTAAAGCTCAATATGACCTAGTATTATGTTATAATAACAGAATACATTCTATCATCACTCAGACAACAGACTTTCCGTTACCGATTGCTTTCTTCAGGGTTTCCTTTTCTGATCAATTTGACCCATAGTGAAATATTCGTGGGTATACAGAGTAGAAACATGCATACACAGTTATATAAATAAGTTTAATATTCTTTATCGATCAAATTTACCGCCTTGGTAAAATATTCCCGATTACAGCGCAAAAACGATAAATTAAATAAATGCATCAGTGAACGAGTGAAAAAAGCGTGACGTTTTTAATGATAGATTTAACACATAGTAAAAAAAATTACGGTGTGGTGTAAGTACAAGAAACAGTGATGTTTCGAGGCTGGTTTGCATAATACTAACTACAGACCAAGAGCGAGTAAACGAGTGGACTATTATATTTGCATATTTAATGGCATTTGATAAGCTCCCGTGATCATAAGGCATTTATGCGAAGTTATTTGCCCACTGGGAACCCAAAATGTTGGCCCTGTCGTGACCAAGATATTCACACGTACAAGACAAACCTGTAGCAAAACCTACATCTCCAAAGTGCTTTCGCAAAAATCACACATTGCTCCTTCCTTCTTTTTAATAGCGGTCACAAAATGCTCTTAATCAAAGTCGCATGATGTCTTTGTTTCTTCTTTAAGTGGTATACCCATTAAATTTCCTTGACATCGTTCAAGAAATGGTGTCAGAGCAAGTGGGTACCCTTAGGTAGATGTCTCTAGCATCTAAGCTAACATCTAACACTCCACAGTGTTAAGCCGGTTACTGCTAATTTACGGTAGCATATCGTCACAAAAGATTTCAGATACATATCTAACGTTTATATCCAGTAAATTTACGGTAGCATACCGTCACAAAAGATTTCAGATACATATCGAACGTTTATATCCAGTAAATGTGCAACAAATGTAAAGAAGAGTTAATGGAAACCGGATCACGCCACCCTAGGACTCGTACAGTTTTCAACCCTGCAGTGTTAGTTTATTTCAAGGAGAGTGATATGCCAAAATAATAGAAATTCCGCTACGCAAAATTTTCTAACAGCCACCGTCTAATCTCACTGGGCGATTGCTTTGAGCTTTTCACGAGTTTATGAAGAACGAAAGACAATGAGCGTGTTGTGACATACTATAATATATCATACTATTTAAGCTATTCTACAGGACCCGGACAGATGGTTTACAAAATTATTGTACCAGATTAAGCTCTCAAGTCATTGGCTATGTTACTCTTTGAGATTAGGTATTAGGGGCAAACGGCAACGCAGTAGTCATAGATTGCTAAATAACGATGGTCAGTCCCGTTTGGACCTGAATCGCCAAACGGCGCGGGGAAAACGTTCCACACTCCTCAAGTACTACAATGGTACTTGTTTTATCCTTACCACAACCCTAGGACTCGGCAACCCTAGTACGGCAAAATGTCAGGAACATTACCACATCGTGTATAAGCTTATATAGACCAAGAGATTCGTTTCACTTACCCAAACTGATGCCTTTCCCTGCTCGTCCACCTTCCCTGTTTATTTATACTCCAACGAACTCAAGATGATCATGGGTTATAATTCCGGATACAACTGGTGAGCTTAGGGTTGTAATCACCGTGCCAGCAGTCCCATCTTAACTGTAGCCGACTCATATAAGTATGTTGTAAGAAAGCTCGTTAGAACTTCTTCCTCATAACAACAATTTACCTGGGGAAATATTATCTTTTTTTTAATTATTATAAGTTAATGCGTTAAAGGGTGTATGCCGCTTACTTTTTTTTTCTTTTTCATTCCACTTTTCAGTTGTTGTTTTGTTTTGGTTTTTTAGGGGTTTTTTTGTACAAGGCATTTGACAAATTAGCCATCATGAGAATTTAGGGGTTTGTTTGAGGGAGGTGGGGAGGGTAACGTGTCGTACTACAGAGGATGTTCAGGTTGCAATCTACGTTTTGGATATGTACAATAGACACGTTAACACTTGCGACTCGGTGGGGAGCACGCCGTGGGGCAGAGAACCTTACATTTGTGACTGTGTGGGGAGCACGTCAGGAATAACTTAACAGATCTGTTGGAGAAAACCGCCTTAATCTAATATATTAACATATAATATAATTAAACCTTTGCTACGAAACAACCGAGTAGCATTACTTAATATATTATGTAAATTATATGTGAACTGGAACAGCATGCTCTGGTCGGATACAAAAATGTGGCTTGAGGGAAAGGATCTATTCTCAAGAGCCCTATAGATAATTCGAATAACAGATATACATGTCATTTAAAGCAAATGAAAGTAACAGATACACGCACATGTAATTTATAGACTTTAGCTTATGGGTTCTTATTAGCGAGAGTCTACTTCAAGTCAAAACATTAAACTTTATGTCTTGTTTTTTTCTTTGGGCTGTATCACTTCGTGCAGAACTATCCCGAATAGAACTGAGTAAAGCGTTAAAACTCAATGAACTGAATAAATGAACAGCTTTAAAGGAGTCCGTAGAAAATATTGTTTATTTATGCATATCACTGTGTTCCTTAACGCTGGGCTCAGAATTCTACCAAAAAAATGTGAAGCACAAGTTTGGAACCTAGTTAAAAAATAATTCCCCATAAAATTATTTCTTATAGAAATGACGGCACCCAGGGAAAAACACTGCGCTCTTCGGTTTGCTGACAAATCTGCTGATTTAAGGGCGCAGAAAAACCTGCAGGAGCAGAATTCTGCACTAGGCATTGACGAAAACTCTGCCACGAGAGTGACGCTGTATGTGTGTGAGCCACTATGCGCCCCTCAAAGGAAATAGACCTATATAGAACGGCTACTCAGTATATAGACAGCCACGTTTATGAGGCGTGGATACCGGGTCGTTCTTTACTATGTATCTGAAAAGGCTCCTGACCTAAAGAGTTCATACCCAGGAGTGGCTTTAAACCACAGCCTATTGTTTCCCGCATCATCCAGGCCACTGGTTGAGATAATCACAGCCAGAAATTAAATGAAATGAGAAAAGAATAAATGTACATTTAACAAATGCATTTATAGTAAATGAGGTTTAGTGTTATAAACACTTTAGCTCTATAGATAATATCTATATCTTCTTATCTATATGAAGTATTATGCTTTATGGGTCTTCTGGTCATCAGTGTGTATCTAGCTACCGGCGTCGATGTTTTCTCACGCCACTTTTTATGAAAATATCGGCCAGAACACAGCTCGTGTGAAAATATGTTGACTGTTTTGTCTTTCACCCAGAGAGAACCCTCCGTTTCGTCGTCAAACAGCCTCATAAAATTTGGCAGCTCCAAACTCAGTTAAAGAAAAAGATCGCCATAGTTTCTATGGCGAATAGAACCAATATCATGGTTGAATATTTACCAAACTTAAACGTTAATCCGCTTCATAAACACTATGAAAGACGTACAGTATAGAGAGTAAATCCAGAGCAGCGACGAGTGTGATAGCTGGCAAATGGTCACACGTAACGGGTGAAATACGGCTACAGCACAGACTGTAAATCCAGAGCAGCGACGAGCGTGATAGTTGGCAAATGGTCACACGTAACGGGTGAAATACGGCTACAGCACAGACTGTAAATCCAGAGCAGCGACGAGCGTGATAGTTGGCAAATGGTCACACGTATGCGGTGAAATACGGCTTCTTGTCGGTCTACTTCAGTCAGGGTTTTATTGTAACTGTTCATGTAAATGCATTAATAGTAGCAAATTACACACACGATTATAATTCATTTTATTGTTGTACAAAAATTATTTGCTTTTCTTTTAACAAAACGTAGCAAACTTTTTATTATGTGTTACATACACTGGCTTCTTTTCATGAAAGTCGAGTAAGCTTTAAATAGCTTTGTTTTGATTGATGTTTTACGCCTACTCAAGAATATTTCACTTTTACGAACTAAATTAAAAAGCTTTCTTCTAGGGGTTGCAAATAAAAAAGATTAATGTGGATTGAAAAATTTCCATTTGAAAAGAAAATTTCTTGATTGTCCAAAACACTGCATGATTATGCTTATTTGTTTCGAGGAGAAAGGACTTAAGACTCCTTAACATTAAGTTCCTTCCAGACTATTTCATATTTATTTGATTCGTATATTAACGCCGTATAGGCAATACGTTAACCTGCGGTTAATAACTTATTTTCCAACGACGGATTTGATGGTGGTTCAACATTTCTCTGTCCTTAATCTGTGATGCTTGTGAAGTACACTTTTAACAGTTATCCACCCAGTTATAAGAGCTACTCAGTTGGTTAGCGCGCTAGCGCAGCGTAATGACCCAGGAGCCTCTCACCAATGCGGTCGATGTGAGTTCAAGTCCAGCCCTTGCTGGCTTCCTCTCCGGCCGTACGTGGAAAATTCATCCAGCAACCTGCGGATGGTCGTGGGTTTCCGCCAGGCTCTGCCCGGTTTCCTCAGACAATAATGCTGGCCGCCGTCGTACAAGTGAAATATTCTTGAGTAAGGCGTAAAACACCAGTCAAATAAATAAATAAATAAATAAATATAAGGGCTAATGTCTGAGCCCTGTTCAAAGGTGTTCATATTCCAACTCCATTAACGGTGTTAAATTTTAACCCTGTTTCCAGTGTTGGTGTAAGGTGTTGGTTAACCAGCTCTCCGCAAGAGCACAAACACTTCTGATGGAGTTGAAACGTGTACATTAATGCTTAATAGAAAGTAGAAACAAAACTGGTCGGATAACTCTTATACGTGTAGTCACTCCTCGTGACCATTCCAGTAGTATATGTAACAGTTTAGTTTTGAGGGTATAACTATACAAAAACAGTGACGTATTACAGAAGAAAACAAATGAATACACCGTGTATTGGACCATCTCCTTTCCAATTAGATCCATCCAGACCCTTGTTTAACGTTATGTTCATTACACCGTGAAAGTCGCGCGTGGGCTAGATGTACAACAATGACAGCCTACAATAGCCAGACGGAAGGTCTGGACGACGAATGAAAAGTCTTTAATGTGTTACACTTATTATTTAGTTCTGCTCTAATTTGTTCTCAACCAATAGTAGGGCAGCATCAATAAATCACAGTGGACTGTATTTTATATCTGGGGACATTTTGATTGCGTTTTCTTTGTTGAGAGCGAGAGACAAACACTGAGTATGGCTTAACCTAATCTTGACCATGCATGTATCTCGTTCCACTAGCGCTGCAACCGTTCCCATTGAATTTAGAGAACACGAAACTACATATTGATGAAAATCAGTAGTCAAAAGTTTACAAACCGAGGTGAAATGAACTGAACTGACAGCATATCCTTAGGGAATGAACAATACTTAAAATAGCAGTTTCGGTGCAACTTCTAATTAAATATAAAATCTAGAACTCATTGGTTTGAAAGAGGCCTGCTATTTGTGCAGTGCAATTACAGGATTATAAGGTGTTTGGTGCACGAATATGGGTCGACCGATCTAACGATGTACTAGTGTGCCAAGCAGTACTGAGCCATGAGTCGGACATGAGTTATACACTTACTAGTAGTAATAAACGGTAGGTAGAAACTGATCTGTGACTATCGGCTGCAAAACAGATTTTAAACGATGCCATTGTTAGATTTTTAGGGCCTACAATTATGGTGTGAAGATGAACGTGCTGTAACGCAGTGGCTGAAATAAATTTTCTTATGACTCCGGCGAGAGTAAAGCTTAACCTAATTTCGGTAAGTCGGAGCAGTGCAGTGGTTTGTATTCTGATGAACGAAATTCTAGCATATCCCGAAAAATAAATTGAGTCGGCCTAAATCGAGCGATTCGGTCACGTTAGACGCAGTAAGCAATTTTTAATAATGGCCTGGCCGAATCACTGGAAATCCGACCATTTTGTATCATGCCAACAGATAACACAAAAATATTATTATAAAAAGCACAATTTGACCGCTACTTTATGAACTAAGTATTGTGCTTCACATTAAAGATGCTCTAGACAGGTTTACGTCCCCAAACAGAAGAAAACCTTACTTTTTCTATGAACTACAATTTTCACCACCTCAGAATGCCCTCATAGGACTCTATCCGCTTTGCTTTCAGATCCAAAGAAACTATGTAAAGTACAAAACCAAGACAGAATGAAGCTAAGAGATGATGTCGACAGTTTTCAACAATGTTAAAAGCGCGCAAGGTATGTTCCAGGCGACTGAGTGAAATCAGTATTCAAATAGTGTACCATGCTAATTCGATAATATAATATGTATCTCTGTTTCGCTTTAATTGTTGCAATTGTTCATATAGCCAAACTGCCGATCTAATTGAACACGATGAATATACTATACCACTAGACTCGCGTTTAAGCGGAATTAAACACAATCATGAAGCAGAGTGCCGCAGGTCCTGAACGTTGTGTACATATTTATCTACAGCATAATTATACTCATTGTTTAAATAACTTAGACCTAAGGCGTCTGATGGAATAACCTTCAGACACTAGTTTTTGCGGTAATAATTTGTGAGGTTGATTGAAATCGTCACTAACACACAAGATCTAGCAAATGCTTTAAGGCGAGATATATACACGCAATATGCAAGATCCTTCAGTATATTGCTCTCCAGTTCAGGGTAATTTACAACGTCAATATTGAAAGTATCACTCTTGTCGTAAAGTCAACCAGAGAGGAAACAAATTTGTTTTTTGTACAACTATAGCTCCGGATAAGATGTACCATCTGGAGAGTCTGGAGTTCACTTAAATCCAGCGAAGGTGGGTATAAACCTTTCACAACCTTTGCCATATATGGATCGGGCAAACCAAACAGATCAACCACATACCGATTACTGAATGAGAAAGATCGAACCAGGTGAGGATTCCTCCTTAATAGTTTCATACGAGAACACGTATAGGTCGGCCAAAAGGATTACACAATCTGTACCCGTTAGAATACCTATACACTGTTCCTAAGGAGAAATTCAAGCAATTCATATTCTTGACTACGGCGTAAACACGGATCAAATAAATAAATAAATTCAAGCAATTCGACTAACAACAAAATATCTCATTAATTGCAGCCCTTGTATGTAGTAGAACTGAAGAGGGCTTTGTTGCTTTTGGAGTTAATGTAGAGCTGACCAGTTGACCAGTGAAATACTGATACAATTAGTCATGAAATTCTATCAGTTAAATCTATCCATGGAATATCAGTATAAAGAGTTGATCAATGCGTCGAAACAGACATTCGTACAACAGCGGTCAACCAATAAGGACGTTCCAGGGAAATAAGGACGTTCAGAGCCAATTCCCAAAACGAAGTATAACACAAAGTCCCAAACAAAGAAACTATGAATGTATACAGCGTATGAAAAGTAGACGGAATCATGCAAAGAGAACCAGTTAAGAGTTTTCAATAATGTTACAAAGACGCAAGGTATGTTCTTGGCGACTGAGTGAAGTCTGTATTCACATCGTGTGCAATGCTAGAACATCAGTTGTTGATAACAAAATATGTGTCTCAGTTGCGATGTCCTTATAGCGCACGTACTATTGAGCGTATAGTTCTTCAGTGAGATGTTTGGAGTTTTTAAGAATGTACATACAGTAGACACCTGAATGCTGAATGTTAACACCCCTCTGCATAATGGCCGTTAAAAAATGTTAAGAAAATATTGGAAAAAGTTGAGAAGAAATTCAACATAGAAAAGCAAAATAAATCACGCAAACGGTATGTATTGTGGTATAGTTTCTATATTATGGCGTGAATGTAACACTGAAGAGGCGATGCATAAGGCATGTACGGGCTTTTCATTTTTATATACAGGCAGGTTACATCCTTCGGTCAATTAGCTTTCAACACATAGCACGTTTAAGAAGAAATAACAGTCTCTTGTGACCCCCTCGTACCTGTCAACAACCTGCCGATGATCGGTGGTCTTCTCCAGGCCCTGCCCACTTTCCTCCCACCATAGTCCTGGCCACCGTCGTATAAGTGAAATACTCTTGAGTGCGGTACAAAAATCAAATCACGAAAAAAAATTTTAAAAAATAATAAATTTCTTGTATGCGTCATAACTTCTTACGGCTAAATTGTTTTTTGTTTTTTTTTTCGCTTGAAAAACAGATGATTTGATCCCATTAGAGCCAGTTTGTGTTTGAGTAAACATTATACATAGATCGAAACAAGTATTTGATTCACATGTGAGTACAGACGTGGAAATAACTGAATGCGAAGCTGTTGTGTTTATAAATATAAACAATATAAATATGGTAGGTGAGAGCTAATCTAAGATTTACACTTTACCTTTGTTGGAGCGCGGACAAGCTTTGTTGATGATAATATTTGAACAATTATACACAAAGGTTTTGATTTGGTGGGTTTTTTCCCTAGTGGCATTTTTAATATAATGATTCGAAAATTGTACTAATACACGAACTTTCTAAGAAGTAATTTGATCTGCAGCTCTTAACCAAGTAGTGCTATATTTTTTCAAACAGTTTGCATCCAGACAATTGAGTCACTGAGACAGTAGGGGTCACCGCTTTTTGCATCGATAGGGCTGCTCTTTGCACCCAGACAATTGATGTCACTGTTGTTTGTATTCACACAGTTGCTGTCATTGCTTTTGTATCCAGGCGGTTGTAAGTACTGCTGTTGGCATCTATACAGCTGCTGCCACTGCTCTTTGCATCCAGACAGTTGCCTTCAATGCTCTTTGTATCGAGACAGTTGCCTTCAATGCTCTATGCATCCAGACAGTTGCGCGCACTGCTCTTTGGATCCAAACAGTTGCACGTGTTGCTGTTGGCATCCAGACAGTTGTGGTCACTGCTCTTTGCATTCACACAGTAACTGTCGTTGTTGTTGGCATCCAGGGTCCATACGCCGCCTCGGCAGAATAGAACCGTTGCCATTCTACCTAGCTTCATTGCAGTTATCCGTACTCATACCTTGGCTATCCATACTCGAACCGCATTAGAACGGTACTGGTACAGCGTTCCTCGCAAAATGTTTGCTCAACTTTCCTACATCCTTGTTACCTATAACTGGAGCTTTAGGCGACTGTGACTTTCAATTACAGCTGACAAAGCGTGGGAACACACCCCGTGTTTTGACATCTACACGCGTGCATTGCCCTGAAGGGGAAACTGCTTTAAATCCTCGACACAATACTGTCCACACTGTCCCTTTATCCTCTGTTAACATCACGAACAGACTTAATCTTGAATTGGCCTCCATTATATTTCTGTATTCCAATGTACATGCTCGGCCACATTTAATCACTTGGTGCTTTTGTTCGTGATACACCGTGCAAAAAACAAAGAGAAATCTGTTGTCTCCTTATCATCTAAAACTTCTCTTTTACTTGTGGGTTAGTGGTTCATAATTATGACTAGACTGATGAATGGACTGATTAATTGATTGATTGATTGATTGAATGTTTGATTGATTGATTGATTGATTGATTGATTGATTGATTGATTGATTGATTGATTGATTGATTGATTCGCTAGTACGTTCGTTCGCTCAATGTCTCACTCACTCAGAAATTGATTGATTCCTATAACGATTTAGTGATTAATTGATTCATGCTTATAGTGTTTTCAGGGATGAGATCTACAAACGTTTTATGCGGACAAAAGTGAAGGGCCAATGAAATAAGTAGATCAAGACCACGTGTAAACTAGTGCGACTCATGGTTAGTTCATGCGACTCATGGACAAAAGAGAACGGGTAATGAAATAAGTAGACCAAGAACACGTATAAACTAGTGCTGTCATGGTTAGTTCATGTGACTCATGGACAAAAGTGAACGGGCCGAGAAATTAGTACACCAAGAACACATGTAAACAAGTGTGACTCATGGTTAGTTCATGTGACTCATGAACAAAAGTGAACGGGCCATGAAATAAGTAGACCAAGTAGACCAAGTAGACCAAGTAGACCAAGAGCACGTGTAAACTCGTGTGACTCATGGTTAGTTCATGTCACTCATGGACAAAAGCGAACGGGCCATCGAATATGTACACCAAGAACTAGTCTAAACTAGTGTGACTCATGGTTAGTTCGATGATTTTATGTCATTCTCGTGTAGAAACCAACAGCATCATCATGCCACAGAGCCACAGAGGGAAAAGAAAACCCACTCGTTCTTCACGCTGTTGTAATGTGAGGAATGTGTTGTCGTGTCTAGCTCTGCGTGTTCTCACGAGGAAATGTAATACGGAGTGACAGGTTCGCGTTGCAAACACATAGCATCAACATGTGTGTTCATTTTTGTCAGTGAACTCTCATTTGAACTTTCAATTGCCATCAGCAAGATGATAATAACAAAAGTATGAGCTCAGTCGAAGTTTTTGTAATCTGCCTCATGGTGGGATTATGGAAGAGAAACGCCTTACCCCTTGGCATCTGTGTATGGCGTCAAAAAAGTGATAACGCCATCACGTTGTAAGAGTGCCCACTCGCGGTTCGTCTTTACATAATTCATTCCAAAAGGAAAGAAGCGGGCAAGTGAAAAGTAATCACAAACCGTCTGGCTAAGCATGAGCTAGTGAAACTCATACCTCAATGACATATACGCAGTTTGCATAATCCGTCAAAATTTGTGCATGAGGCAAAAAATTTTTGGAATAATGTGAGTGGCGAATATTACTAAATGTTACACAATGTTCGGCTTCATCAGCCGGAAAGAAAACAGAAAACAAAAAGAGTTACGTATTTGAAGGCGTTCTTTTCAATATCACTTTTTAGCGGAAATTATTAAGGAGTACTGTTTATCAGGCCCGACCTTTCTCCTTCACTAAATGGTATACTGACGTAGTGAGTGGCACATGCGGCGTAAGGGGTGTGTGGTGAGTTCAAGTCCAGCAGACGTTGGATTCTTCTCCGATCGTACGTGGGAAGGTCTGTCAGCAGCCTGCAGATGGTCGTGGGTTTCTGCCGGGCTCTGCCCAGTTTCTCAGTTCCCACAATAATGCTGGCCACCATCGTATAAGAGTATGGCGTAGAATTAATATACAGAGAAATTATTCACGGACTGTGATTAAATTGGATTGGATGTCATACATAAAATATCGACTGTTTACGGCAGCATTGAAAAGTGCAGACTGCCTTTCTCTTCCATATTACCAACTTTATTTACTATGTACACATTATTTCTTACATATTACTAAAACTAATGTTTTATGTTGCTTTGGAAATGGGTCATCTGGTCATCAGCTTGGAACGCCTCTTAGGGTTCACGACTGGCATACGAAGTCGGATTTCACGCTTAAGTCAAAAGAAGAAGGCCTGGAAAGCTAATGAATATTGAGATGCCCCTCTGCTCTGAAGCAAAACTGATATCACTGAATAGACCGCTTCACTCAGTCAATTTACATACAAATGCATCAACTGTGTTTGCAATTCAGCGTGAAATGAAGGAATTGGGATTTTTCAAGAAGAAGACTCAGTTAAAACCCGATGTTATGACAAAACCAACACAACTTTTTCATATATTTGTTAATATGACTGATAATTTACGTCGTGCTCAAGAATATTTGACTTATACATCAGTGACTGGCATTATGGTGGGAGGAAACTCGGTAGAGCCCGCTAGGAATCTTGAAAACCCACAACTATCCACAGGTAGCTGACATATCCTCCAACGCACAACCAAAAAGGAAACAGTATGAACTCACAGTGATCGCCTTGAATTGGTAAGAGACATCTGGGTCTTAATTTTGCATTTAAACAAAGGCCTTCCCCCTGAGACTGGTCGGGCACCTAGGTGTCATTGGTAAATAAAGACGTACCCGGTTGAGTTTAAAACGTGAAAAAACAGCCCTTCGAGGCAAACTTCTCGCCAAATTAAACAAAATTTCAAGATAATTAACGACGGCCATAAATTTCATCAATGACCACTTGGCCGTAAAGTGTGAAATTCTTAAGTGTAGCAAAAACATTAAGAATAAAAACGTTTATGAACGTTAAAGCCGAAGGTAATTCATCTTAATAACAGTTCGGTTGCTTTATCTAGACCAACACCTATTAATAAGGTGTTGAAAATCAGCTCAGACAGGTTTATCTTGGCCAACTCCTGTATCATCTTAATCACAAGGGGCTCAGATCTGTGGGTAAGAGTTTCATGCTATCATGATGAAGTCTTATCCAAAGACACCATACAAACTTCACCACATCATAAATGGCGTTTTTTCTTTGGCTTAACTGAGTGTAGCGTCTGGGCCCAATTTATTTGTTTGATTGGTGTTTTACGCCGTACTCAAGAATATTTCACTTATACGACAGCGGCCAGCATTATGGTGGGAGAAAACCGGGCACAGCCCGGGGGAAACCCACGACCATCCGGAGGTTGCTGAAGGCACCTTGCCACTTACGACCAAAGAGGAAGTCAGCATGTGCTGGACTTAAACCCACAACGGCCGCATTGGTGTGAGGCCCCTGTGTCAATACGCTGCGCTAGCGCGCTAACCAACTGAGCTACGAAGGCCGCGTTTTAGCTCAAGAAGCAGAATGTTTATATAGTAAAGGCGAACAAGACATATGTTAAAATCTTTAAACATATACATACTTAATGTTTGAGTGAGGGGGGGGGGGGGAGAGTTGGATATGCAGGATGGAAGCACACAAGGCGGGGTGGGTTAGCTAATTTGAAAGACAAAGCTTTTCATTTCATTTTGATGTATGCACAGAGTGTAAGGTAAAATGTGTTTAGCTGGGAAATAAAACACAGGTGACATTAAGGTAAAACTTCTTTAAAACTTTTTGTCAACTTTAACATACTCATTTTACACGCGTACTAAGGCGCTCAGTGTTAAAGAAAGAGGAAACTGGACAGCCCGAACTAACTCCACGATTTTTGGCAATTTGCTTATGAAATAATCAACAATCGTAAGGCAAATTACCAAAACGACGTTTAGCACAAATAACCAAAGAACTAAAAAGGTGTATTTAAAGTATGAAAACTGGAAAAAAAAAATCCACAGTTTTCAGTGATGTTGGAAAGACGTTGTTCTGGGCGAGTGAATGAAAGCAGTATGTAAATCGTGTATCACGCTGGCACAGAAGTCGTCGATAATCAGAACATGTATCTCACTTGCGTTTTGATTGTAACTGCTCATATATATCTAACGCTTTCTCCAGAGGAGACCCGGGATCAACCCAGTGGGGTCAGACCAAAGGCTTACAAAATGGTATTTGTTGCTACCTTGATTGGTGCTCAGTACTGGGAGATTAGAGCACGGAAGCACGACTGGTTGGCCCTGTCTTAGTATAATGTGACTGAATGGGGTGTCATGTTTGCTGTTTTCGGCAATATACTTCAATGTGGTGAGCTGAACCCGCTGTATCCATTTCGAAATTAGGAAATGTGTTCCTTTATGCTAGCAAACATGAAATCGTGCACGTTCAAGCAGCACCGAAGGCCGTACGTGCAGATTTTACTACTCGATTGTCCTTAGCTAATGCCTTAGGGTATTCTACACCCTACATCATAACACGAATTGTTTTACACACAGATATGGGCATGCCTACTACGAGGGTATTAGATAAAGACATTAGTCATGTCAAACTGACAGAGCAAAAATCTCCTCGAGGGGTCTGAATTGCAGTTTCTATTCAATTCTTCATGTGGTCTGAGTGACCGTGTCAAGGTGGGAATGTCTGCATTAATTAGTTTTGAACTTAAATCAATGTTCCGGCAGTCAGGTCTTTTTTGCAATAATTAATCTTTAAAATGTTGATTACTTGGATCTAGGCGACAGTTCTCAAACAAATAATATATAAACAATAAATAAATCTGATAACATGTAAAAGACAAGTAATTTTCAGTGGCAGAGGGAGGACAGAGGATATTACAGAGATCACATTGCATTCGAGTTTCAAATTCTTATTTCGTGAATAATATCAAATTGTAATACAGATACCAGTATCTCAGTCGCGCCTTGACCGCAGTCGCTACTTAACACACCGTGCTGATGTAATAAACGTGGGTGCTTACACAACTTCAGCCCAGTTAAGCAGAATTAGATGCAACTAACTACAACACTGAAACGAGGCGTTTAACATACAGCCCGAAAGTTGCATCTGTTGTCTATATCATTATATGCGTCTATTAAAATGTTAATAACTATATTAAGACCACTTTACATAATACAACTCTCTTAGCTTCTAGTATTAAACTGACTGGGTTTTATTTTTTTTTATTTTTTTTACCAGCATCATTGGGGAATAAAGCTTAACACACGCGAATTTGAGCCTCGGGGCTGACGCAGGTAGGCGGTTTGTAATGTATCAGGGTCATTAGAGCAAGAGCCTATAACTAGTCAAGCCAGGGCAACGTTTAATGAAAGCTCCAGCCAATGAGATTTGCCGATACATCTACGAAACAACATGCATAGTTCAGTCAGTCGATGACAGAATTGTTAACTCGTTTGAAACACCCCACCTTAGCTAAAGGCAGTTACGTTTATGAATCCTGATTGGAGTAATAATCTCCACACGTGAGGTAGTTTTTGCCAAGGAGCAGGCAACTCACGCGACAGTGGAATTTTGCGAGTTTTAGCGAGACTACTGGTTGGATCTAACGAATGCAACGAGGCAAGATATGTGCCCACCATATGCAGGGCCCTTCTTCATATTGCTGTCCAAATAAGGATATTTAGGTCCAGGTAAGATACCATCTGGAGTGCCTGTGGTTTCCTTTAAATCCAGCGAAGGTGGCGAAATATCTTTGACAGCTTTATTAAAATGATTAATTTAAATTGATTAAAGTCAGCAGATCATCAATATACCGTTTAGTAATAGCATATCGGGCCTGGTGAGGAGATGTCGTGTTAATGTGAGAACAGGTATAGGTTAGCCAAAAGAGGGGATTTAGTATCAAAACCATATGTTGGAGCAAGGCAATAATTCTGGTATCTTTGGTGTGCTATTTTAGTGGCCGCAGCTCTTTTGTGGAATGGGAAGACACGGTATATGCACACAAACCTAATGATTCTAGGTCGACATATGACAGATAACTTGTTAAGTACAAAGTAAAAACCCAATTGCACATGCATATATACAGGCACAAACATATGCAAGCCTCACCGAAGAAACATGAAGTGGAATATCGCTCAGAGTGCTCTCCCTTGATATTCTCCTTGCCCAGAATGAACGAATGCCATGGTCTGTTTCTCAAACGACGCCAGTCTCTGCGAAAATGATCGAGACCTTCTCTTGTTGAGACTCCTTTCAGTCTGATGTTATCTAATTATCATATGGGGCGTAGAGTTTTATTTTTTTATTGAACATTTGAATGAGATTTGCTTTACTCAATGATTTATTTATTTGATTGGTGCTTTACGCCGTACTCAAGAATATTTCACTTATACGACGGCGGCCAGCATTATGGTGGGTGGAAACCGGGCAGAGCCCGGTGGAAACCCACGACCATCTGCAGGTTGCTGCAAGACCTTCTCACTTACGGCCGGAGAGAAAGCCAGAATGAGCTGGACTTGAACTCACAGCGACCGCATTGGTGAGAGGCTCCTGGGTCATTACGCTGCGCTAGCGCGCTAACCGACTGAGCCACGGAGGCCCCGCTTTACTCAATGATAAATATTTCAGCACTTTTAAATTGTAAGTTTTATGAGATAGAAGCGATCTTCCGTCAGTTTTGTGTACCAAACCAAAAATTTCGTCGTTCTGAACAAAATGATAGGTGAATTGGAATACTTTGTGAGTATGAAAAGTATGTACATACTACGGGCATCTGCAACATGATTCCCCATCTGAGTGCTCAAACGCGCAGTGATTGGTGCATGCAATCACGAAAACAGCCGATCTCATGTTCGTATTCATAAACGATTGCGTAGGTATATATATTCTGCTTGAACTGATAAATAAGTTTTGCGGTGAAATGACTAAGATATTTTTGCCGCGTGAACAGACGAGGGTGTGTAAAAGCTGTTTGACGACGAGGCTAAAAATCCTAAACTTTATTTCCATTCTAACACCTCTGTGGCGTTGCAGTGTGTGTGTTTTATGACCACATCTACATCGATAATTGTGACGTAATAAAGGTAAGAGCAAATGAGTTTTGGATTTGGACCGTTTTGTTACAGACGGGAAAGTTTTACGAGTTCCCCCATTACACTCCCCCTAGCACAATGTCTTGAGCAAACTTTGGAAACAAACAATTGCACACAAAGAGTTTTGACCTTGAAATTCTCAAACCTGAAAATGCGATTTAAATGCTTAGTTATAAAACGTGTGATGTAAAATTGAGAACCGTTTACAAATGAAAGATAAAATCTTATCCCATTGGTTTGTATTTATCAAGTTTGCAAGCGTTGAAAGAGCCGGGTTCAGACAAGGAATGAACTTAAATGTTCCTTGCCCTGCAATAAAGAATGAGAGAAACATTTTAATCGTAGCTATGGTTGAATTTTTGCAATCAAACGCAGCTGAGATACATACCATATTATCGGCAACAAAAAAAGCTAGAACTGATTTACCTCCTTCATCTAGAACATACACTGGGTCTTTCTAACATCAATGAAAATTGACCTGCTACTCTTTCCATTATTCTGTCAAAATTTCGTACTTTATATACTTTTTCAGTTCTTTGGTAGTTTGCGATATACGTCGCGATTATTGACATGGGACGTCCTTGTTTGGTTGATGGCTGGTATACAAATGTCTGTTTCGACGCATAGATTAAGGGGTTTAATAAAGATTGGCCTTGAATCGTATTTATCAAGAAACTTATAACTTAGGTCATAAATTTTAAGGTCATAAAACACCGAATTTCAAGAGTCCAGGGTGGGTATTTATCCATCATCGTCAATAACAAAAATTCAAACACAGCTACAGTTAAAATTCTGTGAAGATTAAAATATCGTTCATTGATTCTTTCCTACAAAACAATGTACCAACCACAATTTGAGTTCTTCCTTAAGCGGAATCTGTCTTTGTTTTTAGCACATACAATTTATCTCTTATGTCTTAAGTCCTGAATCACGAAATTGTCTTAGGCATAAGTAAGATCTTGTCTAACTTCAAAACAGCTTAGGGCCAATCGCGCTAAACGTGTGACTCCCCATAACAATTTCTAATTTAACATCCAGCGCTGACATTTTTATGACAGAAATGAAAAGAAGCGCCAAAGTTCAAATCTAAGTTCAAGAAGTTAGGCCTACTATAACAAGTTAAGATTAATTTTAATCTAAGTTTAAAATGGCTTCATGATTCTAAAGCCTGGAGCCAAAAACTACTTATTACGCAATGACCGAGGAGCCTTCCACCAATGCGGCTGCTGTGAGTTCAAGTCCAGCTCATGCTGACTTCCTCTCCGTCCGTACGTGAGAAGCAACGCATGACCGTGAGTTCCCCCGTTCTCTGCCCCGTTACCTCCCACTATAACGCTGGCCGCTGTCGTATAAGAGAAATATTACTGAGTACGGCGTAAAACACCAATTAAGTAAATAAATAAAATAATAAACTACTTATTATATCGCGCTTTAGCCCAAAGCTAAGTTGGACATTTCTACCGTAAGGTCCAACTTTGGTCATACAGACTTCCATGCGGACAATTTTCTAGAAAGGGAGAATACTGTGCAAATATCCTGGAATTGACAGAGTTGTGCACCTTTGGATGATATATAGTGGAAAAGTTTGCACTAAGGCAGCTGTGTAGCCTATTTGTGGGCAAAATGGTGGCATAGTACAAAAGAAGACTGATCAGTACAGCTTGTATCCGCGTCATTTACGGATGTGTTTACATCATTAACACCAATTTTGCACACAAGCCTTCAACAACGCCACGGTCAATGGTCACAGTGATGAGGTAATGAGGCACCTTACACAGTTTTATTGACGAATGCTAATTACATAGGCCGAATGGAGAACATTAGAGATGAGGCTAAGCCTAAACAAGCCTAAAATACGTGTCTTGCACAGGTTGCAAAAGTTGAACTTGCCAAGTGGTGACAGTAATTATTACGCGAGCGTAGAGCAGAACTTGCGCTGTAAGATGTATATGAGCTGGGGGTCTGGAGGTTGTTAATTTTCTTGTCATTTTATTTCTTTGTTCTTGTCGGATTTACGGTCTCTTTCAAATCCATATCATTCATATCAGGACTTGTGTACAGCTACATTGCGGTTAAGTCTGTCATGTTTTACTATTTTGTGTATTCGGCTAAAAATAAAGGAGCCTACGACGTAGTGGCCATAGATAATATCCCCATGAATGACGACAGCCTATAGAGTAAGACCTCAGCAACGACGACAGATACGTCTGTAACTAACACAGAACTATGTAGCCTGAGTGATTGTTCCGACTAGGTGTTAGATTTTCAGAAGATCATCGCTCGCCCTTAGCACCAGGACACTGTGCATGACTATCTGACATCATTCCTTTGTTTGCACCATATGTAACGAAAAACAAACACAGCCACAAGGGGAAACTGATATCAGCACGACAAACAGTCTTCAATAGTCTTCGGGTTATACAGGCTATGACGCTATATTGTGAAAAAGTCGAAAAGTATGAAAACGACGAATAAAAATGCCTGGATTACGTTCAACCCAGGAGACAAATGTCAATCCAACGTCAGTCAAATTTATAAATGGTTAATCGTGAATCAGAAATTCACGACAAAAAATTAATCAACCAATCGGGATACAAAAAGTGAAGGCTGAGAGGTGGTTAGGTGCAGGTGAACTGGCTATAGTCTTTTCAGTGGTGTTGCTTTCACTGCGTGGCACGCGGGTGTAGGTCTGTACTTGTTTGCTGACTTTATTTCTTCTGCATTACTTGTAACGTTTGTTATTACATACGTGAATTTAGAAACACTGTGGAAACACTGTGACGATAAATTAAACAACCTTAATAGTTCATTAGTAACGTATATGGAAATTATCACAAACCCTGTGTTACTTAATATGTTGCAATTAATATCCCAGTTTTATTTTTATCTAATTCTGCTTAAGGCATGGTGCTATGGGGCGCGTAAGTTGCTACTGTATAAGCATTTGTGTGAACGGTTAAAATAAAACCCTCACAGATGTAAATTGATAAGAGAACGTATTTTAGCAGTCACATGTAACCATTGGGTACCTATCATACTGTCATCGCTGCTCTGTTTTTTTTTTCTAAGCTCTACATCTTAATTATGCTATATTGCATATATGTACGCTTGAGGTTTTACGTCGTGACGACTAGGAGTCACTAGGTGTGTACACATACTGTGCCCTCTTGTGACAGGGGAGTCAATGATGCCAAAGTGCTTCCGTTGAGTACGACGTTAAACCCCAAGCACGCACGCCAAAGTGCTTCCGCCGCTGAAGTATCATGTCGAAGACACCAGACATGACATTCCACCCAGTTTTATGTTGACACCGGCCAACCAGTCCGGGTATTTTTTTTTTTGCTCAGATCTCTAAGCAGAGCACCAAGCAAGGCAGTAACGAATACCATTTTTGAAATCTTTGGTTATACATATATATATTTGTACTCGACCTGGAAATTATTCACGGACTGCGAATTTGAAATTAGAATTGGATATGATGTCTGGAATATCGACTGTATTCCCTGCATCATTTGAAACAAACTGCTTTTTTCTAGTTATATATTATCTCCTACATATTCCTTCGGAGGGGCTTCCGTGGCTCAGTTGGTTAGCGCGCTAGCGCAGCGTAGTGACTCTGGAGCCTCTCACCAATGCGGTCGCTGTGAGTTCAAGTCCAGCTCAAGCTGCCTCCCTCTCCGGCCGTACGTGGGAAGGTCTGGCAGCAACCTGCTCTGCCCGGTTTCCTCCCACCATAATGCTGGCCGCCGTCGAATAAGTGAAATATTCTTGAGTACGACGTAAAACACCAGTCAAATAAATAAATATATATTCCTTTAGAAGCTGATGGTCTAGATAGTTTTGGGGATGTACCTTGCGATTAACGACTTGGAAAGCCATATACATGGCTTTCGAGTGATATCCGAGTGTCGGACCATGAAACTTGCTAAAATTTATCACGACTGCAGTAAATCTGGCCCGTGGTTCTCAAACTGTCGTCGCTGCTCTGGTTTCTTCTCTCAGCTATACACATTGATTCTGTTTTGACATAACGATTAAAGTTATCTTTAGTTGCTTCTTTCTCGGTTGTCTAACTGCTCCTGCTTCTCTTTTGAACTAATTTACTCTTTTTAAGCTCTTTGATGGAAATCCTCCTTAAGCTAGATGGACATAATCATTTTGTCTGAACACATGCTAATATGCAACATAAAGAGGGCATGGTGACATAGGAAATTTAGCAATCCAGGATATAAGCAGTTCCAGTGTACAGATGTTTCTGCTTATCTGCAAGAGTAGAAACTGACAGACAGATATGATATTGTTGCGTTTCAATCATCAGAATGATTCACGTCAAACGAAGACAACAACATGACTGAGGACGCTTATAAAATAGTTGGTAGACATACAGATAACAGGTAAACTAAAGACATGCCGCGGCGAGAAGCTGAAATAGAACTTAGCTATCGAGGGTATCATCAACTATTGTATAAATGTAGGACAAGAGGCTGATATAGGAACTTTGCCATCCAGGGTATCATCAACTCTACTGTATAACTCTATTTTATTCGGCGTATCTGCAGGGCCAGAAGCTGAAATAGGAACTTGGCCATCAAGAGTATCATCAACTCTACTGTATAACTGTATCTTATTCGGCGTGTCTGCAGGGCCAGAAGCTGAAATAGGAACTTGGCCATTAAGAGTGTCAGCCACTCTACTGTATAACTGTATCTTATTCGGCGTATCTGCAGGGCCAGAAGCTGAAATAGGAACTTGGCCATCCAGGGTATCATCAACTCTACTGTATAACTGTATCTTATTCGGGGTGTCTGCAAGGCCAGAAGCTGAAATAGGAACTTGGCCATCAAGAGTATCATCAACTCTACTGTGTAACTGTATTTTATTCGGCGTATCTGCAGGGCCAGAAGCTGAAATAAGAACTTGGCCATCAAGAGTATCAGCGACTCTACTGTATAACTGTATCTTATTCGGCGTATCTGCAGGACCAGAAGCTGAAATAGGAACTTGGCCATCCAGGGTATCATCAACTCTACTGTATAACTGTATCTTATTCGGCGTATCTGCAGGGCCAGAAGCTGAAATAGGAACTTGGCCATTAAGAGTGTCAGGGACTCTGTTGTATAACTGTATCTTATTTGGCGTGTCTACAGGACCAGAAGCTGAAATAGGAACTTGGCCATCAAGAGTATCATCCACTCTACTGTATAACTGTATCTTATTCGGTGTGTCTGCAAGGCCAGAGGCTGAAATAGGAACTTGGCCATCAAGAGTATCATCAACTCTACTGTATAACTGTATCTTATTCGGCGTGTCTGCAGGACCAGAAGCTGAAATAGGAACTTGGCCATCCAGGGTATCATCCACTCTACTGTATAACTGTATCTTATTCGGGGTGTCTCCAGGGCCAGAAGCTGAATAGGAACTTTGGCCATTAAGAGTGTCAGCGACTCTACTGTATAACTGTATCTTATTCGGCGTGTCTGCTGGACCAGAGGCTGAAATAGGAACTTGGCCATCAAGAGTATCATCAACTCTACTGTATAACTGTATCTTATTCGGCGTGTCTGCAGGACCAGAAGCTGAAATAGGAACTTGGCCATCCAGGGTATCATCCACTCTACTGTATAACTGTATCTTATTCGGGGTGTCTCCAGGGCCAGAAGCTGAATAGGAACTTTGGCCATTAAGAGTGTCAGCGACTCTACTGTATAACTGTATCTTATTCGGCGTGTCTGCTGGACCAGAGGCTGAAATAGGAACTTGGCCATCAAGAGTATCAGCAACTGTACTGTATAACTGTATCTTATTCAGCTTATCTGCAGGGCCAGAAGCTAGCGTGTCAGCAACTCTACTATATAACTGTATCTTATTCGGCGTATCTGCAGGACCAGAGGCTGAAATAGAAACTTGACCATCCAGGGTATCATCCACTCTACTGTATAACTGTATCTTATTCGGCGTGTCTGCTGGCTGAAATAGGAACTTGGCCATCAAGAGTATCATCAACTGTACTGTATAATTGTATCTTATTCCGCTTATCTGCAGGGCCGGAGGGTGTATACTCGTCAGGCTGCACACATATCACCGGATATTTGTTTGAAGAACGAGACACAAGCCAGGCGGAGGTACACGTATACGTGGCTCTGATATTCTAAAGCTGATTACACTTAAGATTTAATCAACGGTATAACTGTTCAGGTATAAATTGTGACATGCATTCAAACTGTCTTCATTACATTTGTTTCTGTTCAAATTCGAGCTCAAACAGGTCACAGGCCCACAAAGCGGAATTCATAACAAAAGGAAGACGACATGAATAAATAACTCAGTGATGTCGAACGAGTGTAAGGTCAGGAATGATTAGCTTGCAAATCGCACAAAATAATTGTTCCACCATTGTACATCATTTAAAAAGGAGTCAGATTCTTCTGACATCAGAATGGTTAATGTAACACCAGTCATTATTCACTTTCAAAAGTTGCTTTCCTGACGAAAGGGAAAGATGGTCTTCGTTATGGTACAACTGAACTCTCACAGGTAAAATTTTGACCCCGAAGAAGGGTTTAAGCCATCTACAAAGCTAAAACCACCTCACGCAGCTAGAACATTATCATGCTCTCCGACTTTAATCTATTTATATCTTTGTTTTATTGGATTGATGTATTTCTAGTGTACTCAAAGATATTTCAGTGTTGTTACGTCAGTGTTGTTACACAGATATGGACTAATGCGATAGGAGTCATACTGAGTATGCCCTGCATATTTTATACACTATCGATTAAATAAATAACCTTTTAAATATATGTGATCACCTTTGTTTTATGTGCAAATGTTCCATTGTTTTCGGAATAGTTGTTATTAGGTTTCTGCGTGGACGCCATAATGACATCAGAAATTAATTGCCTAAACCTTAGATCGTCTTAACAGTTTTACTGCTAATATTCAACTATCAAGTTTAATTTTATTGACGCCTGGAGGCATGCCAGCTATTTGTCGAAGTGCTTATATCTGCCGTGGGACTGGCATTCCCATCTCCCCCCTCCGGTGAAGCACCGTCAACTATGTAAAAAAAAAATCTGGAAAATAAAATTAAACAAATCAAAAATTCCGTATGTGATTTGCTGTATGTAATAGCTATGTCTTATGGTCAGTTCCTACAGACAAGCCTCGCGTGAACCATAACAAAATCTGTACTGTTTTCACCCGCTGGATGTCAGTTTAAGCGCATTAGATTATTTTGTATATATCAACATACCGTTATATTTGTGCTTTATATCTTTTTGCTCCAGTCACTGTAGCACAATGCTTACTCTATGGTTGTTTACGGACCATGGTTCAATAATCATTGGTATTATGTTAGGAGAACAGACGAGTGTTGTCAAAAACCAAGAATGTGAAGTCATCCACGACTAACGAGCTAACTAATGACTTTTTTTAAACCAAAACCATTCTTTAGCTACATTGACTTATACTAACGTCTTGCTAATTCACTAAATCCGTACGCTTGGCGAGATGAGACAAAGCACAGACACTTTCTTAATTATTAATTGTTTGCGCCGATAAGAGTGAGATAATGCGTGATATTAATTAGCCGGTGTGAGGAGATGGCGGCGAGGACATGCAGACTAGAGATAACAATCGGCTTATCTCACTGTCTAATGGTGTCTTCGGGCGGATTCCTATGCAAAAAGCGGCGTCAAATAAAACACAACACACACATAGACAATGCTACGCATGCCTACGTTTCACATCTCTTAAATCTTTTCAACGTTTTATTACAAACAATGACAATGACGGCAACGGTTGCGGCGTTGTAAACGTTTGCGATGCTTTTCCCGATAACCATTAACTGTGATATCGATGTTACGTCCATTTTCCGCCGAGTCGATTACTAATGATCGTATATACGAGCTTCTGTTTTAATATCCTCCTGATTAACGTGTGTGATAAGATTCTCTAAGCATTGATTGATAACAAGGTTTAAAAATCGCTATGCTAGATCTCGTTTTAAAGAATAAAAGGCGTATGAACTTTCTTGTTACGTGCTGCAGATAAGCAGATCATCGTTATAGCGTGTGCTTGATATTTGGTGCGAGTGTTTGTTGAAAACATAGCGTATGTAACTTCCCCCACCATCTATAAATTGAACAGGCATGGTAATGTCGTGCCACGTTGGAAAGTTGTAGACGTAATGCATGCCTTATCTCACGAACATTTCGTCCGCATAAACAGCGACTCTCCAGAATTTTCAAGTATTTAAGCCAAAGTAGCAGACATTGATTTTGTGCTGATTTGGGTATACGATCACACATCATGTACATGTGATTGTGCTTTTACTACTTTGTAAAGTGAAACCTATGATGTACCCTCTTTGTACCGGATCTTACTAACAAGGATCTTTCAATATGTTTTCCGTACATTGAAAATGAATTGGAATGAAAATTTAACTAAAGTGATTGTTTTGTGGTAAAATTCACATTTTACCCGGTGTGTTGTACCTTGCACTGCAGATGGTCATCGTCATCACACGGTGACATCTGGTACTTCGCCGTAATGTTATTGTATGTTAAATTTGATGACGAGACACCATTTTGAGTAATCTTAGATCAGTGACGTCTAATAAATTGCAATTAACTTCAGTGCGTATTTTTTTCTTAATTCTGCTCGTCATGTTGCTAAGTTACTACTATGTAAGCATTTACATGAACAGGTAGACTAAACCTGTATAACTGAGGTAAAATGACACGAGGCCGAATTTATATCACACTGTCGTCGCTGCTCTGCGCCCGTATTTATCAAACATCTTATGACTTAATGTTTGAATGACTAAAATTCAAACACAGCTTAAAATGTTCCGCTCTAGAATGTTTCAAATTTGTTAATTGATTTTTAGTGCAGAATTATGAAGTTTCCTGTTTTGGGTTTGGCTGTTTAAGGACTTGCAATTTATGACTAAAGTCTTCAGTTGCATGATAAATGCGGGCGCCGGTCTTACTTTTCAAGATATTGCCATGGCCAGATTGTACGGATCACTTTATACACGTTAACTTACATCACTGCGACTGTGTAAGGTTATCATAGTAAGTAACGATAGAACTACAGTATGTGCAAAAACGATGGCAAAATCTGCGGCGATCTCAAGTAAATATTTCTAACCGCCCTAACCAATGCCACTACCAACACCAACAAGACTGGTATGGAGTGATGTCTCCAGGATATAATCCCGGTGTGTGTACTGTAGCATACCCACTACATCAATCCATCCACAGAATAATAATGACAGTACTATTTTTGTTAAAAAACGTTCTTGCTACGAGAGCTGGCCCAAGAAATACATCAAAACTTGGTTTATACAAATCTTTAAATTGTAATAGCAAGTAACGATAATCGTGTTTACTAAAGCCATTTTCCAACTGACATCCACAAATCATCCCTAGAGAAAAATCTTTGGGATTTAACTGTCGCCCAAGCAAGCGTCAAATGACATCTGAAGGCATTCACTTCCAAACGTGAAAACAAATGACTATATATCTGCTGTCACAAAATGTTAGATATTTCAGCTAATATTAATGGCAGTTTCAACTTCCTCGTGTACATCTTACCCGTACATGCCAAATATAAATCCATGTATATACTTCGTGAAAGTATTTAGGTACATTCTTCTTTTAAGATTGCATCGGGTCACGCCCATTGGTACAGAAATTCTGTCGCCATAAGTTTACGATCTCCTCATTTTATTAATCAGCTTAATTAATCATGTCAGATCGGAGTACCTGTTGTGTGGTCATACCAACATATATCGATTCAACGTATGTATAATATGACACTTTTCTCGTAAACTAAAAAAACGTGTGTGCAAAACAGTCCATGCATATTTGCTTTTCGAAAGTACTAGTCTATGTCCCTACAAACAAGAGTAACAATAATATATTCGTTTGTGATTAAACATTTTGTGTAGAAAAATTTACTACTACGGGTTACGAACGGGAGATACATGAGTCTGCCGCCTTAATGGCAGCAATACATCGAGACGCGATACCTGCACATTCCCAAATGTAGTTCCCTGTACTTCGTGAAAACATTTATCTCCATTCTGTTGTTACAGATTGCATCAGGTTACACCCAGAGTTACAGAAATTTAGTCGCCATAATACTTTATCTTTCAGCTACAAGTAATCAATCATGTCAAATTGGCACTTCATTTGTATAGTCAAATTACCGGTATTTATAATGAGATAGACATGAGAGTAAGCCAAGTTTGGTCAAATTCTATTCTTGTTGGCTGATGCGGATACACCCCTAGCTAATTATATCCCTGAATCCCGCTTCGAATAAAGGTATGTGACCAATTTAAATTAAAGCTAGATGTAATCTTGGAAAGTCGTAGAACCATGAGGTTAGGGCCCGCGCCAGATGTCATTGACAACGATGGTGATATCACATATGATCAGGGCCCGTGCTAGATGTCAAGTTGTCACCGTCAAAGCGAACAGTGGTGATATCATATATGGTCAGGGCGCGACCCAAATGCCAAGTTTTCACCGTCAGTCAAAGCCAACAGTTGTGACATCACATATGGTCAGGGCCCGTGCTAGATGTCAAGTTTTCACCGTCAGTGACAACAGTGGTCATATCACATATGGTCAGGGCCCGCCCCAAATGCCAAGTTTTCACCGTCAGTCAAAGCCAATAGTTGTGATATCACATATGGTCAGGGCCCGTGCTAGATGTCAAGTTTTCACCGTCAGTGACAACAGTAGTGATATCACATATGGTCAGGGCCCGACCCAAATGCCAAGTTTTCACCGTCAGTCAAAGCCAACAGTTGTGACATCACATATGGTCAGGGCCCGTGCTAGATGTCAAGTTTTCACCGTCAGTGACAACAGTGGTCATATCACATATGGTCAGGGCTCGCGATAGATACCAAGTTTTCACCGTCAAAGCAAACAGTGGTGATATCGAATATGGTCAGGGTCGGCGCTAGATGTCAAGTTTTCTCCGTCAGAGCACACAGTGGTGATACGACATATGATCAGGGCCCGCATCCGATGTAAAGTTTTCACCGTCAGTGACAACCATCATTAAAGAAGCAAAGACGCAATTCCTGAAGAACATAGGAATAAATTGCAGAGTTTTCATTCTCGAATTTTCTCCATACTTTACCATTGTTTCACGATTACATCGCGATTACAGCGATTACATATCGAACCTTCTTCGGTCTGCCATTCATTTGGTCATAAGCCATTAAAGTCATGACTACCAAACAGGCCAATCATTTGCTATGTACAAATGTAATGCGCCGCACTTTAGTGCCAACCACCGCGCCCAAGAATATAATCGTGTATAATTCTTTCTATCAGGTCTTTCATGGTGCGGTGTTATGTAACTGAGCGGTTGTTATCAGTTGTATGCTGAGCATACAGGCATTTTGGATGGCTGATTAATTAAAGAAATTCGCATTAAATTTCAAACACGTTGAAGCAGATTGATATCTTAGTATCAGGACGCAACGGGCGAAGATAGGCAGCTGTATAGGTCGTTGTGATTGCCTGTCTGTCTTGTATGCCTGTGTTGCCTGTTGTCTGTCAGTCGGTTTGTTGGCTGTCACAGTTTTGACATTTTATCTTCAATTCACTTCACAAGAGAGCTGCGTGCAAGACAACATCAGTTTTATGCGGTATGTCGCCGCCAAAATGCATTGTACACAGGTCGAACAAATGAATAAATATATGCACAACGGAAAGTCTATCCCTTGTTAAAACTCAAACACACTTGGGTAAAATGCACAGCTTTTCAGTTACGCCATTAGTACAGAGCAAGATTCGAGTGAAAATCCTGCAACCTGGCTGTATTCGGAAAATATTTTTTCCAATATTTTACACCACTATTCCCCCCCCCCTCCCCATGAACTGATAAAATTGGAAGACATTACCTTATTCCCTCCCATAAAGCAACTACATCAACTCCCAAAGAGGCGTCATTCGCGTAATGTCGTGCATCGAGATATAAATGAGAGATTTGATAAACAGACACGAACTTGCTAAAACTCCATTTATCCGTTTTAAACTTGTGCTTAATTCTGCTCATCTCCTGCATAATTACACAATAACGTGTCTCTTTAGATATAACAGTAAATTTTCTATCTTTCCTTGTCTGAACACTATTTAACTGTTCACTGATTTCGAATATCTATGTCGCAACTCTCCTGAAGATTTAACACCTGTACACACTGTGCACATGGGTAAGGCGCTTGGATTTTTGACGCCCTGATCTTTTGTATTCTGAGTTTGTTTTGTACAGATCGTTAAAGAACGAAACAGCCTTTATTTACATTTGTTTGTTGTACATTTCACAGTCTGTACACGTTTGCTTATCTGATAAAATTTGATTAAAAAAAAACAATTACATGAATATTGCGCAAGTAAGAATGGAGACAACGACAACAACGAAGAATGTATGTACAAATGTATTGTTTGGCCGAACAAAGCCAATGATCGTTGTCAGGGCCATTTGCATCTGCTTATTTGATTGTTTATCATTTTGTATTGCTTTGCACACTTTGGTGTACTTAGAAAATTGTTTAGCTGATTAAAAAAAAACAGAAATCATTTCTTTTTTAACACGTTTATTGTTTAATACAGCCTATGGGTGTTATGCCGCATTAGACAAACTCACTCTAAACCTGTTACTTATCCTAGAACTAAAAAAGAGCTTTTTTCCGCTTTTTCTTTTTTTCAATTTTTTATTGTTCTTATTTGCGTCAGATGCAGACTAAAAAAAACCACATGTCAGTTGTTGGCGATTGTCTTAGTCCCAAAGCGATATGGTGATGACCAAACTTGAAGTCTTTCAATTCATGCGCAGTCCTTGATAATTAAGTTTAATCTTATCAGATCATATTAAGTTTAATGCACTTATGTATCTAGGTCTTTATGTTTACAGCCTGATTAACTGCCACAAGCCGCATAGCTACCGTCTCTAATTGTAATTGTTAGTTCAGCAAATATTCAAAGCTAGACAATTCCATCTCGGTTAACTCGAATAAAAGCATTTTGAGCCCCTGGTTCATGGACAAGCATTCGCCTTTTGTCAGTACCAGGTAATCGGTACATCCTATTTGATCTTGTCGTGGTTTGCAAAAGACTCTCGCCCTTAAGCTATAATTTGTAGCAGTTTCCTTAAACACTGAAATGACCGGAGGCCAAAATTTCAGAGATTGCAGAAAAAATTATGAATTCACCTCTACACGAACGAAGGAAAACTAAACTAAGCTAAAAACGTGCCAATTGGCGCGCGCTAGAAATTAACGGCTTGAATGAATTCAGTAGAGCGTGAATGACACTTTTACGAGAGAATGTCCAGTCGATAGATAGATATCGCAATTATTAACTGAGAAAGACATGAGCCTGTAGCCATTGTAACTGGAAACGATGAGCTATAATATAGTTAGTTAAATCTCTTCTAGCCTTTAGCTGACTTTATCAGTGACTATCACTTTTTGCTGTTGCTTATTTGGAAAATCCAGTGTTTTGGTCCTATCTAATTTGAGGTTTGGCAGCAACCTGCCGAAGGTCGTAGGTCTCCCTCTGTTTCTTTCGGGTCTCTGTCCACCTTAATGTTGGCCACCGTCTTACAAGTGGAATATTACTGAGTACGGCGTAAAACACCAATCCAATAAATAAATAAACTCGAATACCTTTTCCCCTCACAATGGCGACTAGGGCCAGAGCGGAAATGACTATTGTTGACTTGCTATACAAGAGTACTACGTCGCTAGTTTGCCAAAAAAACAACACAAAGGCAGAAGTGATCAATAAACTACGCAACTCAGATTGAAGTGGGAGAGGTTCTCCGTTAAGTTGACCCTGACCCATAGATTCGAGGATCCAACAAAGACTAACTCAAAACGTTTGTTATAGAATTCCTGGTGGCATGTTTAGATTTCGTCCCCATTCTGAGCAGTAGATTCTTTCACTTATTAATATCGCTTAATTGAAGTCACAAACACTGATTGTACCGAAATATAAGACTAAAGATGCCTTTTTACAGTTGTTACATCAATCTTCGTACGTGAAACTACATTCTGTAAGGATCACAAATATTAACATCACCTTCGTAATAAGTGAAATATTCTTGAATAAAACACCTGTGAAATAAGTAGCTGATTAAACGACAGTTTATCATGGAAATTAGCCCCGTTATGGATGGGTAGTCATCTGTATACTGGTCATGTGTTCCGTAAGTGTATGTCGACAAAAAATGTAAAACAGAAAACATTTTTTGAGGAAAGCTCATTTCAAGAATCAAACAGTTGAACAGACATTCACACGTCCGTAATGTTATGTTTAAATACATTTGCAAAGAATAAAATAACGTAAACCCCAAGCTAATTTTTTTTTCAACATGCTACCCTTCGGAAAAATAGTTAATAGCCATATCATAATATCTGGTCGTTCTATATACAAAACAGGCCCATAAGTCTACACAACACTCTCATTCCAAAAAAGCTTTACGTTCATTATTGTGTGTACAGTAAGGTGCGAAATGTACACAGTTCTACAATTGTGGATTGTGGGAGTTTGTAATAGCATTTTCATCCTACATGACTGTGTATAGGAGCCTTCTGTAGATATGCATAGGCTGTGACACAGCGGTCCCACCGGCAAGAGAAGTGAATTAAAAGAAATGATGTATATTCATAATGACAACGATTATGTGAAGGGGTGGGGGTAAGAGGAGTGGACGGTGAAAACCTTCGCCTTTCCCGACCTTCCTTTCGAACGAGTGGAGGTACTCTCGAGGCGATATCCCGTTCAAAATTTGACATTCCTTATACTGATAATGGTGTTTTACTAAACGTCATGTCTAAAACACCAGACACTAGCCTACATACTAAAACTTTTCTGACACCAATATAACAAAAGAATTACACCATATATATAAACAGAGAGAGTAATACCAGAGCAGCGACTTTTGTCTGAAAACTGGCAATAAGGGAAATACGGCCTCTTCTCAATTGGCCTCAGTTAGGATTTTTATTCTAACTGTCCATGTAAATGCTTAAATGTTAGCAAGTCACACACCCCTAGCACCATGGCCAAGCAGAATTAGGCGAATAAATGCATCCATGTTAATTGCATGTATTAGACGTCCCTAGACGAGAATTAATCAAAATGCTATATTGTCATCACACTTCACGTAAAATAACAGTAAAACAATGTCAAGGGGCTAGACCGACTATCTCCTAGTCCTGAGTGGCTAGCCAGGAGGCAAGAAGAATGCCCATTTCAAAGTCCTAGATACGTTGCGACCTGGGATTTTACCAAAGACTCCGGCTTACAACGCGGACGCTCTGACCTCTCGGCCAGCACATAGCAGTCTCTTTTACGAAAGCATGAAATAAACGCAGACCTAACCTTATTCGACTGACGTGTGTTTTTAACGGTTTACCCCAGGGTCAGAATAGTTAGAAATCTGCATTCTACTACGTCCGGTAAAGTAAGAGAGATAACTAAACCTGAGGCTCTAAAACCGCATAATAATCTTAAGGCAGTCACAACAGTATGTCGTAAACAAACTAGTCATTGTCTAAGCATTTCTCTTCTCAAAATTCATGAATTCATTAAGAACTACTTTGGCACTGGGCCAACATCTCATATATATATATATATATATATATATATATATATATATATATATATATATATATATATATATACTATAAGAGATGAAGACGGCGGAGTTGTAAAAATGACTACTTTATAAATGTTGTGTTTTTTTTTTCATTTAATGGAGTTTAAATACCCAAAATGTTTCACTTTTACGATGGCGGGAGTTTTTGGGGTGGATTAGCCGAATGACGGAATAAAACCATCTTTCTGCACATTATGCAGGTAAGACCCCACGAAAGAGCACAAGCTGTCGACCATATATTTCCACCTAGGCCACGAAAACAATGAGAGCTCCGAAATCCAGAAATTTCTTGGCCCAAGAATGGGCTTGAACCCGTGTCCCGTGTATCTTATTATGGTTGAAAGGCAGGCACACCTTAATCACTCCGCCACATCGGCTTTCTCCACCTCACAAGCCAGACATAGGTTCAACCTCAAGACAGATGTATTTATTTATTTATTTGATTGGTGTTTTAGGCCGAACTAAAGAATATTTCACTTATACCGCCGCAGAGCCCGGGGTAAACCCACGATCAAACGCAGGTTGTTGACAGACCTTCCCACGCACGGCCGGGGTACAAGAAAGATAGTGACAATCACGGTCCTGGCTTGCTTGCTGTTCTGCATGAGACGATGGCTCATAAGTTCTGGTCCGTGCACGTTCACCATATATAGGCCTACTGTCACTAATTTGAGCATTGTGTTTGGTATTCCAGTGAGGCAGCACGAGAAATACGTAAAGTGAGCGGGTCATGGTCTAGCGGTTAACTGTGGTTTCAATCCCTGGGACACTCAAAACGGGTTTTGGATGTGGAAGTTTTGTATCCCCCCCCCCCCTCCCTCACTGATTCGTTGAAGACCTCTCACTGATTCGTTGAAGACCATTCACTGATCCGTTGTCTTCAAATATAATATGGTAAGCACATTGGTTTGTCACACGTGAGACAGTTCGTCAGTAACTTGCCAGTGGTCAGTGTTTTGCCGTTTCCTGACACCCATCATACTGATAAGTGAAATATTGTGAAGTATAATGTTAAACAACAATCGGACAGTTAAATATAAACATGTGCGTGTTGAGATCGGATTTCCGAAAATAGCTTCAGATTCTTGATAGGATAGAAATGATGTTGAAAAACAAACCCTGTTAAGCAGTAAATAAGGTAATATACATGAACCATATATACTTGTATGCGTGCACGTAACTTGATGCTGAACATAGAGCGAACTAATGAAAACCACAACTGTCGTTTAGCTTTGCGAGTGTAACTTGATGTAACATGACATGGAACCAACGACCGTACATGAAAGAATATTTCTCTGTACATTATTCTACTGTGATCTATATTTGAGCAACGAAGAGAGTAAATAAGTTACAATAAATGTAAAAATTTCCATGCTTGAGCTGTCACTAGAGATGCCGCATTGACATACCTGGGGTGTAATTTTACACCTGATTACACATATAAAACACACAACTTTACCCGTAATAAAATTGTAGGGATTCTTCATAATTAAATTTCAGGTATTCCTCTGTAGCATTACACATGTTGATATTTTATACCAGATGCATAAGATATTTACCCGTAATATGGCCTAGTGGTTAGCATATAAGCGTAGAACAATGACTGAGCAGCCTCTCACCAATGCGGACACTCTGAGTGCAAGTAAAGTTCACCCTGTCAGCAACCTACTGATGGTTGTGAGTTTCTGCCAAGCTCTGTCCGGTTTTCTTCCACCATAATGCTGGCCGCTGTTGTCTGAGAGAAATATTCTTGAGTTCGCCCTAAAACCTAAAGTCGGACACATATCTCTCATACAGAACTGTAAAAAGTTCAAGCCCAGCTCATTCTGTTTTGCTCTTCGGTCGTGTGTGGGAAAGTCAGTCAGCAACCTGCGGATGGTCGTGGGATTCTGCCACGAATCCTCCATTATGCACTCTGATGTTTTATCCCAGATGTATGGACTTAATATCCATCATTACATATTGCGGCGTTTTAACCGCAAAATATCCCATAGTACACACTCTGATGTTTTATCCCAGATGTTTGGGCTTAGTATCCATCATTACATATTGCGGCCTTTTCACCTCAAAATATCCCATAGTACACACTCTGATGTTTTATCCCAGATGTATAGACTTAATATCCATCATGACATATTGCGGCGTTTTAACCGTAAAATATCCCATAGTACACACTCTGATGTTTTATCCCAGATGTATGGACCTAATATCCATCATTACATATTGTGGCGTTTTAACCTCAAAATATCCCATAGTACACACTCTGATGTTTTATCCCAGATGTTTGGGCTTAGTATCCATCATTACATATTGCGGCGTTTTAACCTCAAAATATCCCATAGTACACACTTTGATGTTTTATCCCAGATGTATAGACTTAATATCCATCATTACATATTGCGGCGTTTTAACCTCAAAATATCCCATAGTACACACTCTGATGTTTTATCCCAGCTGTATGGACTTAATATCCATCATTACATATTGTGGCGTTTTAACCTCAAAATATCCCATAGTACACACTCTGATGTTTTATCCCAGATGTTTGGGCTTAGTATCCATCATTACATATTGCAGCGTTTTAACCGCAAAATATCCCATAGTACACACTCTGATGTTTTATCTCAGATGTATGGACTTAGTATCCATCATTACATATTGCGGCGTTTTAACCTCAAAATATCCCATAGTACACACTCTGATGTTTTATCCCAGATGTTTGGGCTTAGTATCCATCATTACATATTGCGGCGTTTTAACCTCAAAATATCCCATAGTACACACTCTGATGTTTTATCCCAGCTGTATAGACTTAATATCCATCATTACATATTGCGGCGTTTTAACCTCAAAATATCCCATAGTACACACTCTGATGTTTTATCCCAGATGTATGGACTTAGTATCCATCATTACATATTGCGGCGTTTTAACCGCAAAATATCCCATAGTACACACTCTGATGTTTTATCCCAGCTGTATGGACTTAGTATCCATCATTACATATTGCGGCGTTTTAACCGCAAAATATCCCATAGTACACACTCTGATGTTTTACCCCAGCTGTATGGACTTAATATCCATCATTACATATTGCGGCGTTTTCACCTCAAAATATCCCATAGTACACACTCTGATGTTTTATCCCAGATGTTTGGGCTTAGTATCCATCATTACATATTGCGGCGTTTTAACCTCAAAATATCCCATAGTACACACTCTGATGTTTTATCCCAGATGTATAGACTTAATATCCATCATTACATATTGCGGCGTTTTAACCTCAAAATATCCCATAGTACACACTCTGATGTTTTATCCCAGATGTTTGGGCTTAGTATCCATCATTACATATTGCGGCGTTTTAACCTCAAAATATCCCATAGTACACACTTCGATGTTTCATCCCAGATGTATGGACTTAAAATCCATCATTACATATTGCGGCGTTTTAACCGTAAAATATCCCACAGTACACACTCTGATGTTTTACCCCAGCTGTATGGACTTAATATCCATCATTACGTATTGCGGCGTTTTAACCGCAAAATATCCCATAGTACACACTCTGATGTTTTATCCCAGCTGTATGGACTTAATATCCATCATTACATATTGCGGCGTTTTCACCTCAAAATATCCCACAGTACACACTCTGATGTTTTACCCCAGCTGTATGGACTTAATATCCATCATTACGTATTGCGGCGTTTTAACCGCAAAATATCCCATAGTACACACTTCGATGTTTTATCCCAGCTGTATGGACTTAATATCCATCATTACATATTGCGGCGTTTTCACCTCAAAATATCCCATAGTACACACTTTGATGTTTTATCCCAGCTGTATGGACTTAGTATCCATCATTACATATTGCGGCGTTTTCACCTCAAAATATCCCACAGTACACACTCTGATGTTTTACCCCAGCTGTATGGACTTAATATCCATCATTACATATTGCGGCGTTTTAACCTCAAAATATCCCATAGTACACACATTGATGTTTTATCCCAGATGTATAGACTTAATATCCATCATGACATATTGCGGCGTATTAACCGTAAAATATCCCATAGTACACACTCTGATGTTTTATCCCAGCTGTATGGACTTAATATCCATCATTACATATTGTGGCGTTTTAACCTCAAAATATCCCATAGTACACACATTGATGTTTTATCCCAGATGTTTGGGCTTAATATCCATCGTGACATATTGCGGCGTTTTAACCTCAAAATATCCCACAGTAAACACTCTGATGTTTTATCCCAGCTGTATGGACTTAGTATCCATCATGACATATTCCGGCGTTTTAACCGTAAAATATCCCATAGTACACACTCTGATGTTTGGTAACAGATGTAGATCACATAAACCCCATTAAACTTTCTGATGATTTATCCCAAATGCATATGTACAATATCTCACATTACGTATACTGATGCTTTATCCCAAATACATTTGTCTAAAATGTCTCATGACGCATATTGATTATTTATCCAAATACATAGGCCTGATATCTCACATTACACATACAGGGGCCTCCGTGGCTCAGTCGGTTAGCGCGCTAGCGCAGCGTAATGACCCAGGAATCTCTCACCAATGCGGTCTCTGTGAGTTCAAGTCCAGCTCATTCTGGCTTCCTCTCCGTGGGAAGGTCTGCCAGCAACCTGCGGATGGTCGTGGATTTCCTCCGGGCTGGTGTACGACGACGGCCAGCATTATGGTGGGTAGAACCCACCATAATGCTGGCCGTCGTCGTATAAGTGAAATATTCTTGAGTACGGCGAACACCAATCAAATAAATAAATAAACACATTAGACATACAGATGATTTATCCACAAGGCCTAATTTCTCTCAATAAGCATACTGATGATATATCACGAACACATTTGGCTAATATATTGGGATGAATCAGAAGTATGCGCAATGAAAGATATTGCGCATACTGAATATTTCCCAAATGCATACATCTAATATCTCTCATTAGGTGTATTGATGATATGTCCCAAGATATGTAGGCCAAATATCTTGCATTATGCACCACAGCTGCATAGGCCTAGTGTCTCCACGTGATCACAAGACGATTCTTGAACTACATTTTTGTAATACCGGTACTTAAAATTGCTAGTTTGATCAAACATAGGAAAAGCTGTTACAGATGCGACATTACATATTAACATATTAACTGATTGCTTCATGTCGGGTTTTCGATAGACTCACAACTTGTAGACTGTCAACAAACATCTGATAGCGGGGATTCAATGTAAACATCTAAAAAAGTTTGTGGCTTTTTTTTCTATTTACGCAACCTCATCCCTCTAAAGGCATTTTGAGTTGTGTTAATTAATACCAGTAGTTCAGAAAAAAGGGGGGCGTTAAGTAACATTGCATTCTGTTGAACAAATGTGATTAAGATGGTTGAAAAGCAGCACGTGTCATCATGGGATGGAGTATTGCCAGTGGCACTCGATGAGTCACGATCAAAAATGTTGCAATTTATAGACGCTGTGGCGGATTCCGTCATGGGCTACGCTTATGTATACAGGACTATATATGTCAATACTATGTCGAGGTTAAATACTCCGCTGAATAAACAACGGCTTGAAAATTGTTCACACAAAGTATCTTGCATTTCTTGTGTTCATTTACATATGAAATTACAAATTCCTTGAAATTTTTCGCCATGTTTATTGACACTACTTTCGTATCGTTTTTATCAGCTTTGCCCGTATCCAAGCGGAAAATTATATTTCATTATTTCAAAGCTATTTTAATGACACCGAAACAAATATAGAATTCAACCTAGGTTTCACGTTAAGGTAAACCTTGAATACTGAATGGATATTCTCATCGTGTGAGGCGTATAGAACCATTAAAACTTACATTCATATTTCTGAGAGATACCCCCAGGGTAGCGTTTGTGATTTTTGAATCTTATGAAAATTGACCGTGGGTGAGTGTCCGTGAGAAATGATACGGATAAAGATCTTAATTTCTGTCCAATCAAGGAAAATAAAAACTTTCTCGATAAGTGGGTTAAAGTATTTTTGAAAATGTGTATTGTCCCCCGTGGTAACAGATATATATAGGTCATATTAAGTAGGCCGGTTTAGTCCCTGCATATTTATTTATTTATTTATTTATTTATTTGTTTGTTTATTTACAAAGTTCAACTGACACGTGTATGAGTTTCACTGTTACGAAGTTCAGCGGGCACACGTGTATTAGTTCCACTGCCAAGAAGTTCAACTAACACCCTTGTATGAGTTCCACGGTCACAAGGTTCAACAGATACTCGAGTATGAGTTCCACTGCCACGAAGTTCAACAGACACACGAATATGACTTCCACTGACACGAGTGTAAGGTTTATGTACTACACCAACTACTAATTAGAAACAAAAGAAAATTACACCCTTACATCGCAACACCAAAACGACTACGTAGTTTTCAATAATGTTGGTGGGCGGTGTCTTTTCTAGTGACTTTAAGGCGCAAATCATGATCAAATCATGAGTTGCATTAATTACATGCTAATTCTAATTAAATGTCTTATTTGAATTAAGTTTTTTTCCTTGTTTTCATGATTTAGGATATCTCCGAGCAGTTTCCCCCTCGAAATATCACAAAAAGCTACATAGAGGGCGATGACCCAAAAACAGCAATGAAACTCAAGTTTTTTTCTGGATATGTCAAAATGTCATTATTTATACAGCTACAAATGTGAGTCATTAATACCCCAAAATTCCGACCAGTATGGGGGCTGGCCTAGCTGGCTCCGGCTATGACGGTCCGGCATTTATACAATGACGTCACGAGTACGAATCCAGTTCTCGCTGGTTCGGCTGCGGCCTTCAGTTAGAGAGTTTGTCAGATAGCATGCAGTGATGGTTACTCCAGGCACTGATTTCACCAACTCATAAACTTAATCGCCTTCATATGAGCGAAAAGTTCCCTAAAAACCAATAAAACAAATATATTCAGACCAGGGGGTTCTGATGGTGGCTTGCCTTGAAACGTCTGCAGCCGAATAGTTCTCGGTTCACTCTAGGTTTTGTCCGGCATCATCTAGACTGTGTTCAGTTTTCACTAAACTACTATGCTGACTGTTCACGGTTTCCTCTATACTATTCATGGTTTCCGCTATACTGTGTTCGGTTTCTTCTGAGTTGATTCCAGTTTCCTCCATTCATGATATGGTATGACATATTTTTTTCCCTTTTTTTTACCTTTAATGATAAGCGTCTAATGTAGACGTTTGTCTGCGGATTACTTAGCAATTTGTTACATGTTTTTTGTCTGTTAAACGATTTATCTTGTCATTAGAACAGTGTTGAGTCATAAGCCCTAAACGGTCATGTCAGTTTAATATACATGTCTGTTACCTGTTACTGTGATACTCCATGGGTGGTGGGGTTGCATACGTACAGGCACCAGTAGTGATGGATTCTCACCCTGGGGGCAGCATGCACAAGGCTGGGTGTGTGTTGAGGAAGACAAACGCCTATGTCATCATAAGTATATGCTTTTCTCCATAGACGTGGGACGGTCCTCCAGCAACCAGCGGATAATGGTGGATTTCCCCCGGTTTCTGCTCCGTTTCCTCCAGCCATAATGATAACCGCCGTCGTATGTGAAATATTCTTGAATACGCCTTAAAACACCAATGAGCTAAATTACAAAAAATAAATATTCTCCACGGAACATCCAATGTGAAACAGCGTATACCATCATACTGACAGAAGTCAAATAGCATGTTTTAATTCTGCCTCTGGTGACGTCTGATGATTTCTAACACATAGATGCAGCAATTCTTTGCTAAACATGCAAGCAAATCAGCGAGAGGTGAATTCGAACAAGCCATTCCGATGGCCAAAATTCAGATTACGGCGTAAAGTAATAGTCTATGATAAATATACTGCTTTTTCTATCTGAACCCCGCATTTTGATAATGTCATAATCTATACATATATTTAAACAACTGAATCAGCTCGTGTTCATAACACGGAAATGTTATGACACGAGTTTCAATCGTCAGTATGGTACATACGTATTATCTACATGGTCTCTGCCCGGTTCCTCCCAGCATACTGGTGGCCGTCGTAGTATAAACGAAGGTTAAACACCAATAAAATAAGTATTATCTCCATGCACATCATACGTGAAACATGTATGACTGAGACTACATCCATGACAAATTTTTAGCATATTTAAACATATTCAAAATTCCAGTCACTGTTCAAAATACCAATACACAGAATATTAAAAAGATCTGTAAAGCTGAAAACATAGATTAAAATTTCACAAAATGGTACCCTTAATTTAGTCTCTCACGGAAAGCGATCTGTTTTGCATATTTTGTACACAGGAAACATGTACAGAAATGCCAGTCACCTCACAGTATAGTAATCACCTTCAGTGGTAATCACCTTACAGTATAGTAGTTACCTCATAGTATAGTAATCACCTCACAGTACTGGAACTCTGGCGTCACAGGAAGTTTGATGTGAAGTCAAAGGTGATGTGACGTCAGAGTTATTAGATACCGTGAGTATGGCTCATAAAACCCACCATAGTGTTCAAATATTTGAATGCCTTTCAACACTTAAATCTAAAAGAATAAATGAAAGTATTTTATGCATAGTTTTCAGTTGTCTGTATGATGAACTTTACTTCATATGTCAGCTTTCTTTTATTTTTTCTGCTCCAATACCTCAGTGAACAGTTTCTCTTCAGCTTCAATATATTTGCAAATATTGTCAGATTTGATACGATGTTAAATGCGTTTGAGGTAGAGTTGTAACAACTTTGGAAGGTGTGCCACAGAGCTAAAAGAAACTGTTTGAGTTCAAAGAGGAGAATATGACATTTAATCTGATAAGTACTTGTATATTTAAACTGTAAATGAAACCCAAGCCTTCAGCCAAAAAAAAAAGAGAAAAAAACATCAATGAAGTGCACAACCATCAGCGATTTAACCAATCTGAATCAAAACTGTCGCGAATTGATCTCAGAATTGCTGCACAATGGACAATGGTTACGCCCTGTGGAGTAAATGTGAATACTGAAGCAGACAATCGTGAGTCAGCGAGTGCTAGGGGTTTAACGTCGTACTTAACAATTTTTCAGTCAGATGACGACGACAGACAATCGAATTCCAGCCGTCAACCATAATGTCCGTTCCTGGTCAAAAATCGCAATACACATGTCCAAAACAATGCTACCACCAATTAAAGAAATGATAAACTATATAAGGTCAGATATTAGGACATATTCGTGACATATGCTGTTTTTAATCATAAAAACCTGTGAGAAACGCTTATTTTGGTGAAATTACTTTTACATTGTATACCGAATGAGTACAGATGAAGTATTAAGGTGTGAAATATCGAGTGCTCTAAACAATGAGGGCAACTTGAGTATATCAAGCCGTCGTTATACTTTCAAAATTTTCACTTGTTCGGCGAATTCAGAAACTAGCCATAAACCAAGGCTGAAGGCGGAGGAATGTAGAAACTTCCTGTCCAATATCAACTCCTCGTGGGTCTCATGGTTGTGATCATGTGTCTTGCCACTGAGCCACGTCACGCTTCGTTGGTCATGAAATACTTAGAATTTTATGGCAATTTTGTTTCGGCCGTGTTTTGTACACTTTCATATGGCCAATGGTTAATTAATCTTAATTAAAACAACTTTTAGGCTGGAATATCACTAAAAGAATATAGACGCAATCACATGTGACACTGTGATTTTTGTGTCTTCAAGCTTGCATTAGAGGTAAAACATAAATCAAATAAAATTTCACTAGCCTCTAGGGTTAGATCTGGTTCTTTGTATCCTTGCTAATTTTGATAAAGAAAAAGATTGTAATCAAATCAGCAGACGTCAACAAATCGTCAGTTCAGTTCCACCTGGAGTGACAGAGACATGCTTTTGTAAGCATGTTCACACACAAAAACACCTTTAGCACGGATTTGCTTGAACCAGTAACGTTGCCGATAACAGTAAAATACGGGGATTATAAATCGATATCAACATATCTATCTATATATATATATATATATATATATATAACCCATGGTGTGGTTTAGACATGACGTCGTGAACATGCATTCAAAACCATGCAGTTTAATAAAGCCCTCGGCGGTAAACCAGTTGATAAACATGAAATATGCGTGGTTTATCTATATGGCTGTTTATCTATATGACAGAGTTTATCAGTGTCGTTTTCATGCATCACCCGTTAGCTTAATCAAACGAAGATTCCATCACCTGCAAAATGTAATAATCGACAGGGCTTGTTAAAATCCAGAGCCCTCGTCGCTTCTGAAAAAGGATTCTAGATTATCGCTTTCTCGCTTCTATGACGAAAGGCTGCAGGGAGAATTAGAATTTAAGTCATAAAACAAAAATTTAATAACATTACATTTTTAGCATTCCTTAAATTTAATGCTGACGACATTCCGTGAAATTTTGAAATTCCAGGGATTGACGTAAACTCTCCCGGTGTTTATTCATGAGATCATTATTTGTTTTCAACGCCACACCTATTTGTTGACAGGATTTATAAATGGAATAATGCCCAGTTTTGGATAATTACCTTTTGTACGATAAAAAAACAAAAGACGTAGATTTAATTTCCTTCATAATTTTGCCTTTATTGAAGTCAGGTCAGTGTTTCTTTTATATTTACAACTGTTCACGCATGTAACAAATATATGGTTGCTTTCGTTCTTTAGTGTGTATGAAAGACTCGCACACATGCACACAGTTTACTCAGGTTAATTGCTTTCTGAAATGCTTCCGTTACATCCTATATTCAGCTTTTGGGAACCATTTTTAAGTTGCTACAAGAAAGTATTCATCTCTCAGACAGATCCTAAGAATTGATCATCCACAAATCATGGCGATCATGCTTGTTCGTCATCTACAAAGCATGGCGAGCACGCCTGTTTGTCACACGTCAGTGTTTGTCAGTGACTGGCCAAAGATGGCTGATTCACCCTGAGCAAGAACTCCGATTTCCTCCACCTGTAAAACTCACCGCCGTTGTAGAAGTGAAAAACAATCAGTAGGGCTGAAGGCAACAGTCAAATAGATGATTTCAACGGTATGGTTCTAAGGCGACCTTTAATTCTTCTAGGGCTGCCACACCATAGCAGCTTATCCGGGACACCCATTTCATCTTGACTTCAAAAATTTGTTGAATAAGTAGCGAGATGCTGTATTTTCCTTTGTTTTTCTTAGCATTTGCTCCGTTCCCAGTGCGCTATGTCCAGTTTCCTTTGAACTTTTGCATTGTCCAGTTTCGTGTCCGGTTTCCCCCCGCCCCCCCCCCCCCCCCTAAGCTTTGTTCAGTTTCCTCTGATATTTATTCAGTTTCCTTTCAGCTATGTCCAATTTCGTGTCCAATTTCCCTTAAGCTTTGTCCGGTTTCCTCTGAGCTCTGAAAATGTCCTCTGAAAGGAGTTAGGTACCAGTCAAAGAAAGAAATCAGTAACTAAATAAATAAACCATTTAGACAAAACCTATACATGTCTCTGACAAAGATCGTTCACTGTATGTGTACAGTTACATACCATTCATGAGTAGTGTTTTCTCTCAGGCTACATTTATTAAAACGCCAAAAATGGGTTGTACCCGACATTTAAACTGACTCTCATCTACAGGTCAAATTATTCTAAAATAAGATAGAAAAAAATGCTGTTGGTATTTTGATCACCTCCGTCCCCAGAAAAGAGATAATAAGAACGTGGAGTGTTTTTTTTTTTTTGTATTTGGAAGATCACATAGACAAAGACATTGAATATTTACTATATGGGAAGAAACTAACAACGGATCTTATACAAGCAGTGTTCACGAGGGGGATAAAAAAAACATTTGTAGAAAGAGATTTTTATCAATAAGAGTTTGGAAAGATAGTCTGACGGTGGTTGTGTTATATTTCAACGCTGTCCGCGTGTCACAACGACAACTGCCGGGGACTATTTTACACCTTCCAGCGCCCACTACAAAACCATGTGATTTGCTCACTTCCGGTCTCATGACCAAGGTTTATTAACTTGAAGATGTGTAAGTGTCGAAATGTAATGTATGCAGATGATGTGTCATGAAACACCATTCATACTTTCTGTGGTTTAGTACAGATTCACCAAGTTTACTAAGTGCATTAACGAGAAATCCCGATAAAGAAAATGAAAATTTTCCGCGGAAAATGAACCGTGTCTTCAAAAGCTACACATGCTTAACCTGTCTCACAACTAACCGGCTAATGCTATTTTTTTCGTCGTCATATGACTGAAAAATTATTAAATACGACTTATTATATTATTATTAATATTAATTATTATGTATATTAAGTATTTCCAGGGAATCTACAGGCGATAATACATCCATCACAACGGCATTGTTCAAGTGAGGCAAACCAAACACTTGAAGTTGGTATCAAATGATAATTGGCTTTATCAGTGAAACAGAGTCCTTGTGCTTGCTTCCACTTCGAATCAAAAGAAGTTTTTCTAACCTTGTCTGTTCAAAGAAGTTTTCTAACCTTGTCTGTTCAAAGAAGTTTTCTAACCATGAACTTTCCACAATTCATATGTTATCATCAAAACTACTTCACTTTGCGGCAAATATACATGTAAGTATCAAGAGATGTACAAGGATGCTTGGTAAAATGTAAGATAGAGCTTTCTTTAACAGACATATTTATAATTTTCCTGATAAATTCACTTATTTCTTATATTCAACTACTTATAATGTAGAAATTTACGACTGAAATTATTTTTCATCGATATTTGTGGATGATTACAATGTACATGCTTTTAAACATTATAAACATTCATTTATAATCATTATCAACACGACTGAGCATTATAACCATTTTAAGATTTATGTCCAAGTTTGAGATGTAAAACTATGCTTGGGGCCTCCGTGGCTCAGTTGGTTAGCGTGCTAGCGCAGCGTAATGACCTAGGAGCCTCTCACCAATGCGGTCGCTGTGAGTTCAAATCCAGCTCATACTGGCTTGCTCTCCGGCCGTACGTGGGAAGGTCTTGCAGCAACCTGCGGATGGTCGTGGGTTTCCCGAGGGTTCTCCCACCATAACGCTGGCCGCCGTCGTATAAGTGAAATATTCTTGAGTACGGCGTAAAACACCAATCAAATAAATAAATAAATAAAACTATGCTCAAACATTCATATAGCCATTTGAGCGTTTAAGCAGGATATTGAGGCACGGTTTATCTCGTGGGGAAAAAAGGGTATAAAAAGCGTTACGGTAGACAATATGGATATGCGCCTTTATGCATGAAGGACAACAACCCGGTTTGTTGAGGAAATACGCTCCCCAAATTTCTTAACTTTATGATCGCTTTTATGTTCATTATGATATTCTTCCCTACTATTCGACCTTCAGGGGTATCTAGACTGTAACTCTGTGTCATTCACCTTTCATAAACAGAGCATTAAAATTATTTTATTACTGTGCTTTTTGAGGTCAAGTCAACTCGACATACCTCTTATGTGACTTCACACCAGTGTGGCTTGAGATTAAGACGTGCAAATTCTGTCAGTAATTACGCCCAACGGCATGTACCTCACACCAAAATAAGGAACCCTGAGACAAGTTAATTCTGTCAGTAATTACGCTTAACAACATGTACCTCACACCAAATAAGGAACCCTGAGACAATTTAATTCTGTCAGTAATTACGCTTATCATCATGTATATCACACCAAAATAAGGAACCCTGAAACAAGATAATTCTGTCAGTAATTACGCTTAACGGCATGTACGTCACACCAAAATAAGGAACCCTGAGACAAGCTATTTCTGTCCGTAATTATGTTCAACTACTAGAGTTTTTGAACACAGACACAAAATTGTTTTCAGTAACTGCACATACGTTCAACTGCATGTACGTCACACCAAAATAAGGAACCCTAAGACAAGCTATTTCTGTCAGTAATTACGCTGAACAGGGGCCTCCGTGGCTCAGTCGGTTAGCGCGGCTAGCGCAGCGTAATGACCCAGGAGCCTCTCACCAATGCGGTCGCTATGAGTTCAAGCCCAGCTCATGCTGGCTTCCTCTCCGGCCGTAAGTGGGAAGGTCTGCCAGCAGCCTGCGGATGGTCGTGGGTTTCCCCGGGCTCTGCCCGGTTTCCTCCCACCATAATGCTGGCCGCCGTCGTATAAGTGAAATATTCTTGAGTACGGCGTAAAACACCAATCAAAAAAAAAAAATTACGCTGAACACTTCTATACTGTTGTAATTCGTAATAATGTAATGAAAATTCACTATATTTTTGGGCCAAAGTGCCACTGAAGGAAAAGACGACAGTTGTAACCTTGCTTGTATCGGGCATAAATTGGAAGTCCTGGAGAGCTTGGATGGGTCGGAACTTTCTAATATTCCGTGTTACAATAAAACGGATTTAGCGCAGATATTCAAACTGACAGGAAAAAGCATATTGTAGCCATCGTACATGCGCAGATGGTTAGAATTGGGTCAACATGACTGGCTTGAACAATAAAATCAGCTGACACATGGCTGTCAGCATACACTTCCTACGTGCACACGTTGTGGTGATTTGGGGATTATTTATTTATTTATTTATCTGATTCGTGTTTTACGCCGTACGGCCGGAGAGGGAAGCCAGCAAGAGCTGGACTTGAACTCACAAGCTCCTAGGTCATTACGCTGCGCTAGCGCGCTAACCAACTGCGGGCAGCATTATGGTGGGAGGCAACCGGAAATCCAAGATCATCCGCAGACTGCTGGCAAAGCTTCCCATGTACGGCCGGAGAGGAAGACTCTACTATTAAATATTACATTGGCGGAATTCTTCAGTTGTTATCTCTCAATTAAGATGCACCAAAAGGATCAGAATTGGTGCACCTGTACGTGATTACATTATGAATAAAACTTCAAGCAAAGTAAATTTACTAAGTTTGTATGTTCAGTCTTCCTTCCCTTTTTTTTTGTTTTACTAGAAATGAAAAAATACGATGTAGAACATACAGACATATAGCGTCGTCTTCAATGGGGAATGCCACTGTCAATTCAATGTCACAATTTCATTGACATAAAATGATAAAGAAAACCAGATACCGGTATGTACACGATTAAATTATGTTGTTTTAAATAGCCATATATGGGCATGAATCTTGAGAAGATACACATGTGCACCTTACTCTCGCTCAGTCGGAATGTGGAGTGGTCAAATGATAGTAATCTTTACAAATGTGGACAGCGTAGTTTTTATCCGTGTTTTTTTTTTTATGCCCACTTTGTTTCAACTGTCTGTCTCATTTTCCCAATATATAGTGCAGTTTCGTTCCAGATGGCCTCCCAATCTTCCAGTTTCTAGGCCAGCTATAGTTTTATGACTTTCTAGTGAAAACAGTTAGCTCTCCACGGTAAACATGCCCTTGAGGAATTGAGGGAGAGTGGGTGCAGGGGGAGAGGTGTCGGTTTTGTTGATCTCATCACAGTCATGTTCACTTTCCCAGAACATTGAAGGCTTTTTACTCCACATCTCCAATTCTGTATACCTTTTTGCCCCACGCTGTTTATGACATTATGAGTCTTAGAGCACATACAATAAATGGAAATAGATTGCTATGATTCACTAGGCAAGGATTCAATCCCACTGACTGGCAGAGAATTTTCTACATTTCCCTGCTGTCATTATTCTATGAGCCTTGAGGGCATAAGTCTATGTTCTCTCGTGACGTGTTACACGAAGTTCGCTGTAGACCGCTTGCCTTACGTATATCTAACGTGAGAAAGTTCACCTTAAAAGCCAGATCCTTCGATTTCCTCCATATATATATATATATATATATATATATATATATATATATATATATAATCAAATAAAAAATAAATAAATAAAAATGATGACTGCACGAATCTCATGTTGGACGGCTTTGCATTTACATGAGGAAAACAGATTTGTACGTTGTTTCCTCTAAGACTATGACGCCAAAGATCATACATAATGCAAACGTCAGCAATGAGGATCGTCCATCCATGATGATTTCAAAATGACCAGCATCTTTATCGCCACGGTCCATCAAATGTTACATGAAACGGCCTATTACTAAATCCATTAACCCGGCTGGTCTGTCTCTAGGAATTTCCGCTTTTAATATAGTCTTGACATCAAAAAGCTGCTCTCCGATATCAAGTTCACGCCCCCTGGCGGACATTACAGACATACTGACCGAGAGTTCAGGCGAATGTTAACGCGTCCCCTGGGGATAATCTCTTAACAAAAATTTCTGTTCAACTGATCCCAGATTCCGATCTCTGCACGTCTATTTCTCGTATCGATAACGTATCTAGTTCCCTGTGGATTGAATAAACTTCGATTTATCCTGTCTGACCTCATCTGTGGGAATTTTTGAATTACGCCAGGGGCAGATAATTAATGAAGTGTGACGGCGCATTGCACTTCCGGTAAAATGCCATCCGACCTGACCCCACCCCAGTTTCCGAGAGCATTTGCGATTCCTTCAAACAAAGTTGTTGTGTTTTATTTTTTGTTTTTGTTTTTTTTTTCAGGGAAGAGTTCTATTTTTCTATCACATTCTTCCACGATTTTGCCATGAAGAAAAACTTCAAAAAATTATCTGATTACACATTTTAAGCATTTGGCAGCCCTGTATTTCTAAACATGGGGTAAAAGGGTACATCACATCCTAAACATAAAGATCGTGAAAGTAGATATAGGTATGTGAGAAACTTTAACAAAAACCTGACGTGCATATGCATTGCTGTCACCCGCTGTTAGGGTCTGCAGTAACTGTGTATATGACATTGTGACGTGCCTCCCAAGGCATGTTAAAGCTGGCATAACAAAAAGGGTTGCTTCAGTATTGAAATTTGATGTAAACCATGAAAATTTATCATTATCAATAACTAGCTTCAAACAATATTGATGTAAACAGCTGTAGTGTTTCTAAACGTCTTGTTGAAATCTCAAACGGGATCTTAACATGTAATGTTTTTAATACTCAGTTATGCTTTATTGTTTTTTTTTGTTTTTTTTTTGGGGGGGGGGGTTGTTTGTTTGTTTGTTTGGATTTTTTGTTTGTTTTGTTTTGTATTTGTGGCCTTTTTTTTTAAAAATGCAATCTTCCATAAACGTTGTATTCACTTTCCTTTGCAGAACATGGTATCGGTGCCAAAGATTACATTTGCATATATGCCTTGACCTTCCGTATCCTTGTTTGTTGCTGTCAGGCCAGACCATACAGAAATAGTTGGTTTAAAATTAAATTAACTGGAAAAAAAGATTCCCTGATTCTCCGTGTGATATATATAAAATCATGGGATATTGCAACCAAAATAGCATCACCTTATCTACGATTATTCTTAACGGCGGAAGTTGTATGCAGTTTTTTTTTTTCAAAATAGAAGGGGAGTAAAAATAAAACGCAGGAGTACATGAGAACATTCGGTATTCTCACAACTACAATATCAGTTACGACGATAAGCTACCATCGTAAAAGAAAAATGGCAACAGGAGTGCCCTCTGGATCACGTGATCTGTGGGATGCCAGTAACGTATATATTCATATATTCATATATTTATATATTACCTTCATGATAACTGGTCGCGGTCATGGTTTTATTCATTTCTTTTATAAAAACAAAACAAAAACAGACATGAGGGAAACCGATTTTATTTTACTAGCAAATGTGAGAACAAAACATTATCTCATTTACAGTCTTTCTTTGGTTTGGGTGCCATTTAATATTCAGTTTATGTGGTGCTGGCTTAATTATATGTGTCTTTAAGGGCATTATCAAAAAAATCTAGGCAGTTGTTGGTTGAATTTTTACAACGTGAATTCGATTATTTCTCGAAATACATTTATTGGCTTGTATAGATCAAAGATATGTGCGATTCCCCTGAGCAGTGCTTCGTGGGTCAGCCGGCCAATGTCTGCCTGTCAACCTCGGGTCAGGTTAAGGAGTACTGTTCATTCACTGGCTGTGGGTACGTTCTGGTGAGGTCTGTACAACTAACAACAAGCCCCCCCCCCCCTCTCCCCAACCCCCGCCTCACCATCACCACCATCACCGTCAATCCCCAACAATTTGACCGCACCGTCATGTCTGCGTGAGTCTGCAGCAAACCAGAACCTTCCTTTTAAAACCGCCTTGCTGTTTAGTGGAACCCACACGCAGAGCCCGAGGGGCCCTGTTAAAACGGACCTATAACCTCACTCGCCTGATGTAGCTGTCACACTTTATTCAAGTCCCGTCTGACGTTTTTCAGAAATATAACATTCAGGTATACCAGTATATTTATAATATGTGATAAACATTTAACGTTAACTTTAAATATTCTCTCAAACAGTTATGCTGTTGTTGTTGTACGCTTTTAAATGTATATAGCCACGTAGACATATTGGCTATGCCGCCATTGTAGATCGTCAAACATTATGAATAATTTCTCAAAAGTTTAATCAAAGTTAGATTTTCAAAGTTGGCTGTAAGCGCCGCTCATAGTGCTAACCGTGATTGATATCTGCAATATAATTTTTCGTGCAGAGAAGAATGTTCAAGATGAATCCAAAAGTACTTGGAAAAGCGCTTAAGAGTACTGCTTTGAGTGGGTGCTATCAAAGAGTAAGATAAATGGCCGAACGACCCTTTCTGAATATGCACCCATATGCAAAATACCATGCCTCGTATTTATCAAGAAATTTTAGTCATAAATTGAAACTGCTTTACAGGATAAACCCAGAACAAGAAAGAACTCAAATCGTGGTTGGTAGAGTGGTTGGTAGAGCATTAAAGCAAATTTTAAACTTTCTGGAGCTGAACATTTTAATTGCAGTTGTGTTTGAATTTTTGACGTATGTCAAGATATCACAAATATGAAGCCTGATCATTCACATAGACTACACAGAGACGTCAATAGCTATCTGAACGATTAATGTCGATGTAATGTTTATGAATATGCGAACTTATATCACCGAAACACTACTTGTTTGTGATAATATAATTAGAGTCGTACAGCATAGAGAGTAAGACCACAGCAGCGACGACAGTGTGGTAACGGACAAATGCCAGTCCGATAGGTGACAAGCTGTAGTTGGCAGGGCATAATTACGATGGTTGATCCCCAGCTCCCTGCGAAGGTGTAACTTCTCAGGGCGGACAGGTTGACAGTAGCGTCCATGAGGCCGAACTGGCGATGTACGTTTCACTCCTCGGAAATATACACAAAGTCTCTTTCAGGGTAAACTCAAATGAAATGTACAAAGAGATAATAAACGACGCAAGCTCCAAATAATGTCTCCAAAAAATAGCAAGTGGAGAAACACAAGCTCACAAAGGGCTACATACAGATAATGTAGCACAAATGACGAATGTCGAATGGCGTGAAAACCGATATCTCCAAACCCGGTAAAATCCTTCACAGTGGATGACGGTAAACATGACTGCTCTTAACTGAACAATGACAGCGAGCTTCACAACTTCATCGCTCATATTTACAGACTAACGTAAAAAAATTCTGGATGGTTTGATCGTAAACATCAAACACCGATACATATTTCCAGAATGTATACTCTATTTACAATGACACGAAAATCATAAACACCGAAGCATCGAGAACGCTCAACTGAATAACTGTAGAGGCTATAACGTACACAAAGAGTACTTACCAGGAAAGTTTAAGAAGAAATAACAAAAATATAATATAATATTTAAAGACGGGGTTCGCAACTATAAATAGTAGCAATTAATACGTCCCCTAGCCTAAAATAAAGTATTTGAACCCCTTAACTTATTACAACATACATTTGAAATTTTGATAGTTGATGTAACATTCGGATGGCTAACCCTAAACAATAATAGTGTTACTATTACATATACCATGTGTCCAGACTCAGATATTTCGTCCAGAAGGCGCTGTCACTGTTTGGTATCCAAACTGCAATACAGAATAGTGCTCGTCAGCTACATTGCTTGCACTGCATTCAGGTTATGTCGTTAGATGGTTGTGGTAAGTATATCGCCATTCAGCAAGCTGCAGCCGTCTCTCAAGTGACAGAGCTCAGTATTTTCAGGTCTCCTAACACGGTAGAACGATCAAGGTGGTTAATAAATTTTAAAGATGGTGATAATGTTCTTGTGGAATAATTCAGCATCGTTTATATACATTGAACGGCAAGGATTTCCATTCGCACACAGTAAAGAAAGTTTTTCGAAAGAATTCTATTCAACAAATAAAAAGTGTGAATTTAAGACAAAAATGTCGAAGATAAGGGTTTCTGTTAGTTCCCATTTTGGGTGAATGATTTCCATCACAATTTTAATCTCATCAGTCCAGACCTGATATTGTTCTAAGACAATCTGTTTGGATTGCTTGAGTCTCTGTCGAATTGTCCTATGCAAGTCTATATCTCAAAACTTTTAACAATCTTTGACAATTTAATTTATAATTTAAAGTACAAATCATTTCTGAATTTTTACCGGCTGTATATAGTTATATTATTACAAATGTGCACATTCCAAAAGCGAACGTTAGAATAGTCAGCACCTACTGAGGTAGATCTAAAATCAACTGCAAAAACTGGAACGGTCTTTCCATTTGAGCATTTGCCTTTAGCCGGACTGATTCCCGCAAGTCTGTCGTTGACCATGCTGATGCTTGAGTGTCAGTGTTTAAAAAGATCATGAGAAATCACTACATCTGTTAACAACGTATTTGGCTGATAATTTAACTTGACAGACCTTAAATATACAATAAAAATAGCGTAAAACACCAATCAAATAAGTAAATCAAATATAATTTTAAAAATAACAGGGGGCCGTGGACTGAACATTCTGGAACACCAGTATTCATCTCCAATCAAAGAGGTTTCCACTTACGTGTATTCCAAGGGACTGTAATTTTGAGAATAAGCCACCATGCGTGGGTCAGTAGTCTTGGAAGTATCGAAGAAGAGAATGTAACCTGATCTATAGATTACACGTCCTCATGATGTGTCTAAAAGTTGTGTAACAGTTGAACAGGATAGAAGAAAACCGAAGTGATATTGTGAAATATCGTAACCTTCGAAAAGATATTGCTAACAAAGAAACCGTTCTTTGTGTAACATTTGCCACGTTACATTGTTTAGGAAATATTGCTATATTGACTTAGAATCATCATTATTTGATCTTCATGAGTTAGTAACGATTTCAGAATGACTACTACCAGGAGTGTCATGGAATGTTACTGGTATTTCGGTATCATTTATACAAAATATGTCAGAATAATAATTATTCAGCGCACATTGTTTAATTTTACTTTCATCATAATTTGCGCACGATTGTCATGATACCTTTATTTTTGCTACACAGACGGTGATTATAACACTTGCAAATCCTAACTCAGAAACTTAAAACTCTGGCTCACTGCAGCATTCAGGACATTAACCATTTGGCGCCTTCGGCTGTGATCTTAAGTTAGGAGGTTTGTTAAGTACGTATAAGAGGGAAGTGCAGTGCTCTACTCCGGGCCCTGAAGATGACGGTCACGTTAATACGCGTGAGGAAAATATAGCACAAAACCTATAAGAAAAACAACACCCTTCGTGAGGCACCTGACAAAACTTCTAATCAAAGGGTTGATGAACTTTATTGTTGTAACGTTGTTCTATAAATACGAACAATGAGTTAGCGCTGCCGTTGACAAAGCTCGGAATGCTGCTAACACATTCGCCAGCAGTACGGTATACGACGTACAGATGAAGACTAAAGCTTATTGAATTGTTTGACGTACTCGCCAATTGTTCTCTTACCCTTGAGGTGTCAATGTTACGAACCCTGTTCAGTTCATAACCCTGACATTCCTTTAGGGAAACAACGTAGAATGTACAGATATTAATCTCATTGTTTACAATGGACCTACATCTCCATTGTTGACGATACACTAAGGTATTCTAGGTGCGCCGTGTATATTCAAGAAATTCAATTGTGGATTGTCAGTCGTTCGTCTGACTGTCGGCCCGATACATTACCTTTAAGAAGGTGATGAGTTCTTGTATAGATCTGTGTAGAATAAGGGTATAAAACAGACGGCATACGGACAAAAAAAATCTGCATTAATCTAGATTGCGGATTAACATAACTGTCCTGTGAGCAGTCAATAAAGAGGGCAACACCTCGTGCTAATTGAAAATTGCGATGGCCACACTGATAGTGCGAATGAAAATACACGGTAGTGCATTAATAGGCCTCATTTCATCGTGTATAAAAATGCCAGCAACTGTGCAAAAAGCATACATAGCCATTGAAAATATATACTGAATACTTACAATAACAATTAAATGCTCAAATATTTGTGTTTAGTGCTTACGACAATAGATGCACCACTCCTTTGACGTTTACCTCTTATACTGAGCATTCGGTCACATTTAAAGTTCGAGATATTTTTGTGTAGATTTTCATAAAGTAAAGTTTTCGTGCTCACTTCTTTCTATTGGATGAATATTTTGCTTTGATTAGCATCAAAACATCTAAAAGTCTAATTATGATTGCCATCAACTACCCAGTGGCATTTTTCGAGCGAGTTAGAACGATAAAAATTGTCAGCATTTGACACCATGTTTGGAGTCACTGTGATGACGTTTGTGTTCATAAGTTATTAAGTGATAACTGCGGAAATTAATAATATTAGCAAGTAATAAATAATTGAATGTAAAATATGGTTATTTTTACATGTAATTATTTTGAAACATGCCATGTTTTCTATGTAACGCCGCTTACCGGATCTGTCTAGTAGAGAATCAAATATTCACAAATTATAAGTTTAAAATCTTTCAGATTTTTAATATCTTTTTATTTCATTTATAAAAACTTGATAACCCGTAAACCAGACGTGAGGTTTTAAGTGGTTACATTTCAAACGTTTGAATAGTTAGGAAACCTCAACCGGAAATACTTGAGTACGCCGGTCGTCGGAAGCCACGGTTGACTGGTTTTGTCAACGCAGCGTCACAAATAAGCAGTCATACATTGTGTATACTGAGTCTATACACGTCTGTACGTAGACTTGCTATGGAAGAAGGGGGGAGGGGGGAGGTGTAAGACCTGACCGTGACGGTAATCACACCGGACCTGACAAGCCGTCATCACCCTCATTTAATATAGACCTTAACCACGATTCCCCAGGGGATGGTTACCCACAGACACTGTGTAAAGTTGGCGGTCAGATCCGGCGCGCGTGGAACGAGAGGAGTGTCGTAATACTTTAACATTAACAACCTAATGTTCAAAGAATCAGCATTTTCTCGAGATGTTTTATTTAAAATAAACGTTTTATTAAATATACCTTTCCTTAAATATATTTTAGACCAGTCATATTTTGTGGTGAACCGTAGCAACACACAAGTGTAATTAATCTCCAAAATAAATTATGTTGTAAGACCGTTGAGTCAGAAAGTCAGAAATATAGGTTAATCTTTCCATTATAAAACTTCTGTCTTATGAAAATTATTTTGCGCAAAGATTTTAGCTTAAACCTGGTATATATCATCTGTGATTAATACAGGCTATAAATATTCAATGTCTGGCAAATAGGTATCTACTAAGACTTTGTGTAACATGCATCATTTTTTTAAAATTCTTCGAAACAATCCTGTGGCTATCCTCCGAACAAAATCCTGCCAGGATAATGGTTTTATAGAGATTTTTTGTGAAAGATTTTTTTCATACAAAGTTTGATAAAGCTGGCCGTTTTGCTGTAACAAGGCTTTAAACTACGAAACTTTGTGAAACGTCGAAACGGCAATATATCCAGTAGTTGAACACGCATACTTCTTAGCTTCATGAAACAGTTTACCCTTCGTACCAGAAACGTTTTCATTCAGTTTTAAATGCAGTGAGAACGTCAAGTTGTTTGTTTACTTGGGCAAAAAACCCCCAAAAGACTTGTTTACAGGTCTTTAATTTTGTCACTGATATTAATTTTGTTACTGACTGAGATTTCTCCATGTATAACACGATTTTTCTGTAGTTTGAAGTTAGCATACTACGATATCTACCAATGTTTTGTTTCAAACATGTGTAACACTGAGAGTTCACGTGGTCCATAACTACACAGTTAGAGAGTAAATTCATTTCACTTTGAATTTATTCATCTGTCACATCAATTACGCAGCCAGACTATTTTGATGAGGGTTGTTTTTTTTCTTTTACAGCCAGTAATTAACCGAACAAAACAACAAGTAGTGAGTTTTTCTCCGATACAATACTGGGCTAATAGACTTGTTAAGAAGAAGTCTCTTGGAGAATAAAAAATACTGATTTTTACAGCAAATGTGTACGATACCCCATGTGATATTATGTGAAGCAGTTCTTTGCTTTGGCCATAAATGCATAACAAGGCGGTATACTAACTTCATGTAACACAATTCCAAGCAGATTGTCTAAATTTTTCTCATAAAACTTTTTACATGCCAAAATATACAGGTTTAAATTTCTCTGTGCAAGTAGATCCTTCGTTGACGCGTAGTTGAGCAAAAGCGTCAGCTGCGAAGTGAATTCCTGAAAGATTTATGTTGAATGTATTGATCCACTGATAAAAGATAAAAGCATCTCAATTCAACGAAGTAAAATTCTTGCTATATATGTCTATACAGGTATGTAATACAAAAATTGTTAGCTCTTGCAATGTCACTAAACATTTGAAATTCAGGAGCTTTATTTTGCGCCCAAGTCACGATTGTAAGTTTGTGAAAAGTAGCATAAACGTCATTAATCGGATTAAGGAAATCTACATTTGATATACGTCCTATCCTAATTTTAATCATTATTTTTGTTTTTTTTTTTTTTGTTTTTTTCGTGTGTAAGACAATGTATTATAAATATTGAGTTCCCACGAGGATTTCTTTAACCATATTGTTCCTGTTGACGCCACGAATTACGGTTGAATGTATAGGTATCCCAGACAGTATTCCTCACTTCACTGATTGCAACATAATGCATAGTAAGGTCAAAGTTAAGGTGTGATCTTGGGTTCCCAGCTTCCGTGATTTTTCTCATCTCAAAATACATGTATAGATCACCGACACTAAACAAGAAACATGGCTCGAAATGGGAATTTCCCCCTGTTTTCGTACAACGGCATTTTCCCATGTTTTCGCACAAGAAATTTCCCCCTGGTTTTGAACGAGGAATTTTCACCTTGTTTTCGTACAGGGAATTTCCCCATGTTTTCGTGCAAGGAATTTCACCCGGTTTTCGAACATGGAATTTCCCCCCTGTTTTCGTACAAGGAATATTCCTTTGTTTTCGTACAAGGAATTTTCCGTTGTTGGGAAGGGGGTGGAATTTTGCCCTGTTTTTTGTACAAGAAATTTTCCTTGTTGGGAGGGGGGGGGGGAATTACAGGGAACATCAGGGCTACTGTACTCTTAAATGATATTCGTTGACGATCCATTGCCTTTCACTCACACGGTGTAAACTTTGCTTTGCTGCTGAAAATCTGTGCGTCAGGTGTGGAAAAGTTCACCAGTTACCGCCCAAGGCCGGTAGTTCGCTAAGGTTTCTTCCACCCCAGAAACGGACCACAGTAATATGCAAGTGAAATAGTCTTGGATACGGCGTTTTCCTCTAATCAGTTCATAAAACAATGAATAAATAATTAAAATAATTATAATATAATTATAATTATAAAATGATCAAATAGTGATCAGTGGTTTTATTCGGCTTGTTCGTAATGGTCTGGTATGTCTTTCCCAACTTCTAAACAAATCAAAAATAATGTCAAAATTAAGATCGTTTACTAAAGATATAATGTACAAATCTACAACAACCTCCTATTATATACCACCTTTCCCTGGACGCAAAAAGCTTCTATCGTCTATTATTATTAGGCGCTCCTCCACCGAATATAGAAACATCTGTTAATTTAGCCTAAGATGTCCTGGGTAGAAGGGTGAATCATTTAAGTCTATTGACTTTACTGGTGGGTATAGAGAGTAATGTACTATGAACATTGAACTAGTTCAAGGTAATGAAGATCGTTTATTTTTTTTTCTCTTAAACGCAGGAATGCATATGTAGATATATTTAATTGTTATATGACGTGGACAACATTAATGCAAATATGTTTAGGGGAAACTGGGACAGATTATAATAAGGAATGACCCGGGTCCAGGAAAAAAGTGCTCTACAAAATGTTTATATGTCATTCAGCTATATATAAATGTGAAAAGTCACAGTACCGCGGACATATACATCCAGACTAATTCTTCAAAATCATTTTCAAAAAAAAAATAAATGAAACCCACACACAACTACAAAATCTAATTTTCATGTTCGCTTTAGGTAATGAGCTTGTTGATGATGTTTTTAACGTATTTACCGGGAGTTTATAGTAGAAATATAATGAGAGAGAGAGATAAATAACTGATATGTATACTAGTATACATGGCAAACCTCTTGATTTTAAAGCAAAAGCGAAATCCAACAAGAACAGTTTTCTAGCATATTATATATTTCATTTGAATTTCTCAAAGTGTCCATAAACGGACGACACTGATAAATTCGTTTGAGCCAAGCATTGCATCGTCTTTCGAAACGACATGACTAGGTGGCGTCTAGCGCATCCCCGGCAAATATTTATCTTCATTTTCGCCACGACATGGCTGCAGTACTGCCAATGCAGTACTGTTAAGTCATAGCTACACGCGTTTAGGGTTTCAGCCCTGATATGACATTGCGATGATTCAAGCGTTGTATTCTGTATAACCCACAGTGCTAGGGGACTTACAGTCATTGATTTGATTGGTGTTTGACGTCGTACTCAAGAATATTTCTATTATGCAAAGGTGGAAAGCCCGGGGAAACCCACGGCCATCCACAGATTGCTGGAAGACATTGCCAGGTACGGCCAGAGAGGAAGCCAGCATGAGCTGGACTTTAACTCACAGCGACAGCATTGGTGGGAGGCAGGGAAGTTATCAGGCTACTTTTTAAGCATGTATTGATATATGAGCAGCGAGAATAAAAACCTAACAGATGTAAATTGACAAGGGGTCGTATTTCACCGGTTACGGATGACCATTTTCCAATTATGACACTGTCTTCGCTGCTCTTGTTATACTCTCCATGCTGCTTCTTTTCATATTGTATACATAGCCATAATCCAACAGTGAGTAAGTCGTACAGGTCTTTATGCACTGGAATTATTTCCACTAGAGTTATCCCAGTGTTGTTTCGCACAAGGTTCTACAGACCACACCAACTCGACGCCAAGGTTAGGACGATATTAAAACTCATTAATGAGTTTAATTATTTAAATATTCTGAATGTTATCAGAGAGCAGCAATCTTGATTTTCAATCAGCTTTATATCATTTCTAATTTACCTTATATGCAAATTACGGCGAGGAAGTCACGCGGCCGTGGCTTTCCGCGTGCAGATATATAGACCACATGTATGCGGTGTTGTAACTAAGCTAAACACAAGCTCGTCAGTAGGATAAAAAAGGAATCATTTCTGAGTAGCAGTAATGCATATCAAAACCCCTGGACTTCACGGTCTTTGTTTTTTTGTTGTTGTTTTTTTTTTGTGTGTGTGTGTTTCAATTCTGTAGTAATCACGAATATCTGAATATTGCTATCATTTCGGGAAATTCTGATCGTTTAGATTATAAGCAGTGTTCTACTCCACAAACTTTGTGTGTCATATGTATAAATATAATATGTATCTATATATGCACATTGCACCACGTGCTGGACGAGGCTACAAATTTAATTCGACCAATCGACAAGCCTGTTTCGACACATTCCTCCAAAATGTCCCGAAGGTGGTTATTGGCTGTTTTTAGAACAAGCCCTGCGGAGGTTACACGGTGAAGCAAAAAAAAAAAATCAGATCAGCTGAGAAATTTTAAATCGCTTCTTCTTTTCTGACTCAAAGAAGCACATCTTTTATGACGAAAAAAAAAACAGACCTCAAGATAGAATTTTCATCTCGCCCCCGGTTTCCCTCCTCCCCCTCGCCCCTCTCCCCACAGTGGCCAACCCCTGATGATTAAGACGGGTCGGAGGGTATAAATACTGAGACACGGGGCTTTGAGAGTTAGACAAACTGGTGAGAACCAGAAACTTACCCACGGCGCACGGAGAGTTTGGACATATACGGAATAACTTGAGAGGATTTACCAGCTTTATAAGGTAAGTCTGGATTCTTCTACGGGTTACTTCTAAGTAGTAAGGCATATACTTCCCAAAACTGGAACTATATGAACACCGAAGTCTGGAGACTTATAAGGCTACATCTGATGGATATGCTTATATACACGTGTATAAGGAAGTTACGGTATATCTTAATCTGAATATAAGAAAGGCAGGCTAACGTTTGAAACGGGCACATATATAAGTTCATTCTATCATTTGATATGGAAAATTTAGGACATATGACAGCCAGAAGAAAGTAATTAAGATATTACTAGTATGTCCCTCGCAATTAAAATTACCTCTAATTGTAAAATGTCTTTTTCTTTAATAACGACTTCGTACATGACTTTCAAACGCGCGACTTTCTCTTTTTCCTCACAATGTTTTAAAAGTTTCTTTGAAAGTAAACAGTTGTGTTTTAAGTTGAATTTATACATTTATACCAGCTTCATCAGCCTTGATCAAAAACCAAGATTGACTGACGTGTATATATGTTTTCGAACAATTGAAACACTGTTTGAAAATTTCTCTCTCTCGCTCTCTCTCTCTCTCTCTCTCTCTCTCTCTCTCTCTCTCTCTCTCTCTCTCTCTCTCTATATATATATATATATATATATATATATATATATATATATATATATATATATATATATATATATATAAGCAGCGGGTCATTTCTTATTTTTAGATGTTAATGCAGCTCACTTAAAAGACGTTTTCAGGTCCAATCTGCATATATCATCTAACTTATAACAAGAGGTTAACAATTTCAGCCAGACAATCGTATCTGAAGACGAATTACCCTGACATACCTCCACCGTGCTCCTTACAGATAAAACCTCAGGAGGAATGCGGATTTTTTGTGAAAAAAGGAAATATAGTGTAACTGTAGCTAAAAGATAACATCAACATTTTATATCACCCAATGGTGAAACTGTCTGCAGTAATTTTTAACCATTTGTCCGTAAGATGCGTTGTCATGGTGATAAAAAGTTATTATCTGCAATAACTTGGTTGAAAGTGGTACTAGTTTCCATAGAATTCACAATTTTCTACAGAAAATAAAGACATATGTTCAGTTTAGGGAAATTTAAGACCACCCGTTAACATTACACACATGAACTCGTTTTACTTAGCCACTCCATATAATCTGACACACATGGATTCGTTTTACTTAGCAACTGCATATAATGTGACACACATGGATTCGTTTTACTTAGCCACTGCATATAATGTGACACACATGGATTCATTTTACTTAGCCACTGCATATAATGTGACACACACGGATTCGTTTTACTTAGCCACTGCATATAATGTGACAGACACGGATTCGTTTTACTTAGCAACTGCATATAATGTGACACACATGGATTCGTTTTACATAGCCACTTCATATAACGTGACACACATGGATTCGTTTTACTTAGCCACTTAATTTAATGTGATCACCACAGAAACATGTGTCCTTAAGATTTGCTGTCATGGTGATAAAATATCAAATTATAGTCTGTGATAGCTTTTTTGATCATAACTGTGGTTTTAGACAGAATCCTGAAATGATGCTTCTACGGAAAGTAAAGCTAAGCATAACTTAAGGGAGATTAAGATAATCCGTTTAGTATGGAAAGATTAATGTCATTCATCTATTTCGGATATCAAATTAAGATGCAGTATCTCGCACCAGCCGGGAGTTCACGCTTCATAAAGCCGCCGTGGAGTCGCATTTGGCTTCATAGAACTGATAACTTCACCTTTGCTTTGTTAATAAAAGGGTGCTAAACGTGCCTTGGATTTTTTTGTCGGAGATAAGAGTGTGAAAGCAAAACGGTTTTGTAAATAAACAGAATGCATACGGTGGACCCACGTGAAGATGACGTCAGATAATGACGTCACCCCCCTACAATCAGCTCTCGGGTCGGTTTGGCTCTGATGGCGTCTGTTTTGTCGAGACAACAACAATATTAGCTTCACACCACATCACTAAATATGGTCAGGTAACACCCCCACCCTAATCTTGACCTATTTCACTAGATATCATGAAAATATGTATAAAACTCGCGTATTTCGAAACGGGGGTAAACATGTAAATAATCCGAAACGACAACTGCATATCTAGAAATATTGGACTGCACGACGGTGTAATTACTTTCGTTCACATATTAAGTGGTTGGAGAATTAGTGTGTATATCAACACTGAGAAGAATATCCCCTATACTATTCATCTAGTTAAACTACATATATCTTATAGCTTATATCCTTACATCTTATAGCTTATATCCTTACCATATTATGTTAGTTAGAAAATACTGCAGGCTCAACCCCAGCTTAATTTTGACATAAAATTTGTGAATTTCCCTGATCTCACTATAAAACCACTTGTCACACGTGACAATGTTCATAAGTAACTTTTCAAAGGTCGGTGGTGTTACATGCACTTGAAGATGACATCGGCTGTCTGATCAGATTCATTACAAGGGAGAGGTTGTTCGTCAAGTCTAGGTTTTCAAAATCCATTGAGAAGAATTGCTTAGCTCTAAGCCTCTAATCAGTATATTCTTTTGTTATATTACATAAATTCAAGTTCACACATTTTGTGTTTTAGATACCATCATGGGGCTGGTAAGATTGATGAGTTTGACGGTTGTCATGGCAACCGTCTGTTTCGCCAGGGATGCAAGAGTTGCCCGACAAGTGAGACCAAACGGTAATAAATATTTAAGTAATTCGTGTAATCTTGGACTTTGTTCACCTTCATTGCGTATTTATTCTCTAGAACTGATTCCAGTACTTTTCTTAAGCCTGTTTAATGATTGAGTTAAAATCAGTTTTTTTTTCTTGCATACACGATTATCCCTTAAATATCAATGTCTTTACTACTCATTTACGCTTTCCGTGTTTATTTCCATAAATAGGGTGTACTCAGCTTGCCGACGTAATGTTTTTGTATGACGGATCCGATTCCATGACTGCCGAGAACTACAAACAAGAACAAGACTTCATCATTAGCATCATCAGAGATTTCAATCTGAACGCAGACACTGGTATCAGAGCTGGGGCAGTCGTTTTCGACTCTTCCACCCAAGCCGTCGGTCTGGAACCCTTCAGGAACTTCTTCCAGTTGGCCGCGGCTATCCGTTCCCTGACCCATGAACAGGGTGGTACCTTCACCCATCTGGGCATCTCGGTGGTCCGTGACATATTTCGTAGAGAAGGACGACCAAACGTCCCTCAGATCGTGATCATAATGACCGATGGACGGTCCAAGAACGGCACGGCCACCAGGGAACAAGCCAATCTTGCCAAACAGGAAGGTATCAGGGTGATCACTATCGGTATCGGCACCCAGATTGACACCTCCGAACTGTTCGCCGTGGCTTCCTCACCAGAGCTCTTCCTAAGAGTCGACAACTTCAACGCGCTCAAAGATCTTACCCTTGACATTGCCAAGGAAGTCTGTCCAAGTAAGTCAGTCACCATGACCCAATCGCAAACACTTGCCTGTTTTCATTTTTCCTGGGGGACCTCCATGGCTCAGTCGGTTAGCGCGCTAGCGCAGCGTACTGACCCAGGGGCCTCTCACCAATGCAGTCGCTGTGAGTTCAAGTTCAGCTTATGCTGGCTTCCTCTCCGGCCGTACGTAGGAAAGTCTTCCAGCAATCTGCGGATTGTTATGGGTTTTCACCACAATGCTGGCCGCCGTCGTATAAGTGAAATATTCTTGAGTAAGGCCTAAAACACCGATTAAATAACAAATAATAAAAATTCAAATATTTTCTGGACTTCTTAAAACTCAGTTCTTGTCCCAATCCAGGCCTATTAAGGTTATGATTAAAGTATTGACAGAGATCAAAGTATCAAGTGGCTCAACGGTTTACTGGTTAGGTGCTTAATATTTGGTCCTAGGAAATTTGTTGGGTTTGGTCACTGTATGTTTTAAATTTATTGTCTGACAATTTGAGGCACATTTTGTGTAATCAATGAAGTTTATTACGTCCTGCATGCCACACGAGACAATTGCCCTGTAAAGGCTGTAGGATTTGGGTGACGACGTCGTTACTCTTCTGAACTGGATGTTGCAGAACTGCTTTTTGTGAAGCTGTGGCCAGCTGAGCTAATGAAATACCGCGCCCAAATAGAATAGTTTTATTGTATAAATCGTATACAAAGAATACATTGCATTGAAATGTTTTAAGGCTTTCAATTAATTTACAAGTGATTTGCTAAACATTATTCAGTCATACTGATTATATATAACTTGGTTTGATAAAACAATGTTGCTTTTAAGAGATTGCTGGATGTGTTTTCATGACTTTATTGTCCCTTTCTTTCTTTAGCAACAACGACAACAACCACCACTACCACAACGACAACAACAACCACCCCTTTCCCACCAAGTAAGTGACTAATAACATTGCTCGTATATAGCTATATTTATCACAGGATATGGGCTGGTTAAAAAAAATTCGCCTTCAAGCCATTTTAAAAACCATAAGAAGTACAAGGTGAGATTCTATCGGGATGCCACTCATTGATTTCATTTGCATGTTTAATAAATTTAACAGGCATCACCTGATGTAGACCTACTGTTTCAAGTCTCATTTAAAATGCGCACTGCATTGCTCAGGGGATAATGCTTGGCTTGCTGAGAAATTCATACCCTTGACAAATGAGTTCGAATCCAGCTTGTTCAAATCCAGCTCTCGCTGCTGGGAATACGGCCTTAAGTCAGGAATTGTGTCATTTTTCTGTAGTGAAGCGAAGTTTTGTAATCCGGGAACTCCGGTTTCCTCCCACCACCAGCCTGACCACCGTCATTAAACTGTAATTTTTTTTAGTAAAACGTTGAACACCAATCAATTTATCAGTCAAAGGCTGCTCATGTTAATCAATAAAACCGACTGTCTACAATATCTTTGGGGCTTCTGTATAACACTTACATCATCATCGTGATCATTAAAATCATCATTTATCTCCAGATCCATGTGACGATTGCCGATTTTCCAACGGAATAGCCTATGCAAGACACGAGACGGAATGTTACCTCTTCTACCACTGTGTCGGGAGCACCCGTCCCGGAAGTAACCAGAGATTGAGGCCTTACGTCAAGCGATGTCCGTGGGGACAGTTTTGGGACCAGGACGTCCTTACATGCAGACCCGCGAATCAGGTCAACTGCCCGACAGGTTAGTCACGGTGGGAGCACTAATGTGGACCAATGACGTCCTGGTAGCCGTTTGTGCCTTGGTTTCTTCCACCAAAATGGTGTGCACATCTGTTTGTCACGTGTGGAAAAGTTCGCCAGTATTGCCGGTGGTTTACCACGTGCATTCCTTGCATACTCTCTCCACCCAAATTACTGACCGACATCTCATAACTGAGAAATGAGCGGGAACGACGATAAACGACAATTTAAATCAAATTGCGAGAAGAAGCTATATTTATAGAAGTCAACGCGTAATGGCTAAAAGTTTTTTTAGTTTTTAGAGAGCTATGAACAAAATATCAAGATAAATCCCAATCATGTACTCCTTCAGGACGCTGTTCCGCTCCTCTGGAACGCTCAGTTGCACGAGATTTTCGGGCACACCGTTCTGATTGGTTTTTTAAGTGCTGTTGACGTTCAAGCTCGGATTTGCTTAGAATATCATTCAAGTGCACAAAAACAAAAGAAATAAAATAATATTATCATCACTTCAGAGATTTCACCTCACATTTCCGGGATTATTTTCCGCTTGTTTTTATAATGACGGCTTGGTCTACGTTTCTTCGTTCAGACACGTTGTACTTTATCATATACGATTTTACTATATGTGGTATGTATATGCTATTTTATATATTTATTCCAGACAAATGCAGTATAGGAACGGTAAATGCCTACGGTATGACCACATCTTGTCGGGGATACTGGGAGTGTGACGGCCTGAGAACAGCTGTGGCAAGCTGCTGCGGGCTTAATGAACGATTTATCGAGGGACGAGGCTGTATTCCAGACCCCACCTGCAACGACGATTGTCCCTACAAGGTCAACGACTTTATCAAAGCAGGTAAAATATTTACGAAAACCTGCGAAAAGCATATACTGCCACGTGGAGCTACAACATTGCCACATCAGCGTACATACGAAGTTTTTAGAGAGCTATTAATAAATACATCAACAATACTACCTATAACTTCTTCGTCAGTCCGTACGCGGATTGCCAGCAACATGCAGATGGTTGTAGGTTTTCCTCACGCTCTACTCGGTTTCCTCCCGCCATAATGTTGGTCGCCGTCGTATAAGTGAAATGTTTTTGAGTACGCCGTAAGCATCAACCAAATAAATAAACAAATAAATAGTAATAATAAGATTACACTACAGAGTGTAAAACCAGAGCAGCAACGATACATCTACATGTATATCTTGTAAAACTACTGAAATCCGGACTCTTTTAAGTTTACCTCAAGTGGGGTTGTATTCTAACTGTTCGTGTAAATGCTTATATAACAGATCGAATGACAGCCCGATTCACGTCACACAAATGACAGCCTGATTCCCGTCACACAAATTACAACCTGATTCATCTCACACAAATTACAACCTGATTCCCGTCATACAAATTACAACCTGATTCACCTCACACAAATTACAGCCTAATTCCCGTCACCCAAATGAAAGCCTGATTCCCGTCAGACAAATTACAGCCTGATTCACCTCACACGAATTACAGCCTGATTCCCGTCACATAAATTACAACCTGATTCACCTCACACAAATTACAGCCTAATTCCCGTCACCCAAATGACAGTCTGCTTCCCTTCACACGAATTACAGCCTGATTCATCTCACACGAATTACAGCCTGATTCCGGTCACACAAATTACAACCTGATTCACCTCACAGAAATTACACGGGATACCTAAATAAATAAAGACGTTCTGTTTTTGTTTTCTTTTTCAGAGTGCACTGGTTTGTTTCTACCTCATCCTTTCGATCAAACTAAGTATCTAATGCTTGGATCTGACATGGCATATCCTTGCCCTGAAGGTGTCGCCTTCTCCCCTACAGCTTGTAGTTGTTCCATACGAATCCCAGTTGCCGTACGACAAAATGATGCCGGGGAACCATGTGAGTCACAGTATAATAAAATAAATAATATTATCTTCACATCAGACATAAAAGTGGAAACACTCTGATTTGAACTCTCTTCTGCCATACCCTTGCTCTATTTCTTTCTCCACCGATTGTGTCACACACCTGTTGATACATAAGTTAGAACAATTTGAAAAATTTCAAATTAACTTTCTATGCCTTTCTATTTCTATAAAAAAAACTCTGAAACAAAGATTATGGCTTTAAAAGAGAAATGAACACACCTATGCCTAAAATGATGCAAAATATAGTAATTTTTTAGTCATATTTTATAACTTTTACCAATCAATCTATCCATCAATGATCCGGACATTTTTGAAAATGACGTCAAACGATCAAATGACTGTGAACGCAGGTCCTGTTTAGCGTCACCCCTCCGTACCTCATCCCCACCCCATCCAACTGGACTTCCTTCTTGTTTAGTGCACTCTCTGGTAACAGTTATAAGAAATAACTTGGTCAGTAAAACTGTACATGTGGTACTCAGTAAATCCAATGTCACTAGACCTCTTCTCTTTTTATCTTAGTGTGCGAGCCAGATATCTACCTGCCCTTCGACGTGGACTTCAAAGATGTTTCTGGACATTACCTCTCAACTACCCCTGACGGTAGAGTCAGGGTCGACAGAAACCCATCTTTGGGAGCTATAGGTGGTGGTACTGCTAGATTCGACGGAGGAAATATCACCATTTGGAAGTATGCCAACGATGAGCTGGGTGATGTCTTTGCCATCACTTTCCGCTATATGGAAGTCAGACTGGACCATGTGCAGAGCAAGCCAGAAGCAATTGTCTCCAACAGTGGCTGTCAGCAAAGATGCACAGTGGCGGTCGCTCTCGATAGATCTACTGGAATGGCAGAGGCTCATTTACAAACCACCAGAACAGGCCGTTCAATGACCGAAGTTCCTCAGGTGAGTTTGAGGCATTTGGTTTGGAGAATAATCACAAAAACTTAGCTATTAAAACGTTAGTATACGGTGTCTACGGTAAGCGAGATATCCCGGAGGATAATAGGTACAGATAGCGAAATCAAAATGAGTCCATTCCGTCCGAAATTAGGATAACTCCAATATCTCATGTCCAATAACTTCCACCTTCTATGATTTCAATTATGTATTACTCCTTTTTCCTATAACTTCCGTTAACCTATAACAATTTCAGTCTCCTGTAAACTGTATAACTCTCACGTGCTGTATCTCCCATTTCCTCCAACAGCTCTACAACTCTCATCTTCTATAACTACTCTCATCCCTTCCAACTTCCACGTCTTACAACTTTCATTTGCTGTATCTCCCATTTCCTCCAACAGCTCTACAACTCTCATCTTCTATAACTACTCTCATCCCTTCCAACTTCCACGTCTTACAACTCTCATGTGCTGTATCACCCATTTCCTCCAACAGCTCTACAACTCTCATCTTCTATAACTACTCTCATCCCTTCCAACTTCCACGTCTTACAACTCTCATCTGCTGTATCTCCCATTTCCTCCAACAGCTCTACAACTCTCATCTTCTATAACTACTCTCATCCCTTCCAACTTCCACGTCTTACAACTCTCATCTGCTGTATCTCACATTTCCTCCAACAGCTCTACAACTCTCATCTTCTATAACTACTCTCATCCCTTCAAACTTCCACGTCTTACAACTCTCATCTGCTGTATCTCCCATTTCCTCCAGCAGTCCTAAAACTCTAATCCTCCAACAACGACCGTCTTCTACAACTCTCGTCTTCTATAACTACTCTCACCCCTTCCAACTTCCACGTCTTATAACTCTTATCTGCTGTATCTCCCACTTCCTGTAACATCTTCCGTTTTCTATGACTCCCGTCTTCTATAACTACTCCCATCATTTCCAACTTTCTTATCTTATAACTCCCACCTGCTATAACTCCCACTTCCTGTAACAACTTCCGTCTTCCACAACTCCACGTCCTGCAACTTCCATGTACCGGAATCATTCATCCATCTGTTATAACAACTCCCGTCTTTTCTAACTTCCACTTCCTAATCTTCCATCCCGTATAGCTTCCATCCCACATAGCTTCCATCCCGAATAGCTTCCATCCCACATAGCTTCCATCCGGTGTAGCTTCCACCCGACATAGCTTCCATCCCGTGTAGCTTCCATCCCACATAGCTTCCTTCCCGTATAGCTTCCATCTCACATAGCCTCCATCCCGTATGACTTCTCTCTCCTTTAGCTTCCATCCCGTACAACTATCCGTCTCTCTATTTCAGGGGGTTCCTCAGGGGTGGAAGGACGTTTCCCTGGTATATGACGGCGCGGCTCTTACACTAAAGGTTAACGGAGTTGTGGAATCAGTGGACTCCAAAGGTAGGTTACCTGGGTTACCTGTGATATCCTTACCTTTGATGCCCTATATCATCCGTTACAAAACAGCTTTCTGAACGTCATATCTTCACAGATGAGGAATAAGTCACGAAACTGATTGCTGATATGGTGATATTTCCTCCATAGTGTATAAACAACTCCTGTCTGAAGTGAAGCAAAAACAAAAGAAAAATGTTTTAGATCACATTGGGTCGGTTTTATGACAAACTGGACGTACCACTGCATCTCCTATCTGAGTTAATGTAACTAAGTTTTGTTTACTATTTGGACGTCAGCTTTGCAGCTTTCACAATTCTTACTCTAATGGTTCTCAATAGTAACGTTGACTGATATACTGGTGTCATTTGTGTACAGGTTACATCAACCGAGCCTTGTCAGCTCTCCACTTAGGAAGCGCTTGTGATGAATTTGCCAGATATTACGGATATATTGATGAGGTAAGACATCTTCATTATTTTACACTGTAAAAATTCGCTTAAACCATTGATATAAATTTCACCAATACATTTTTTTCAAATACAAGATATCTTATCCATGGAGGCATTATTCACTGCTTTGTGGCCGTAGCCTAAATCGATGTAATAAAATCTTATTTCACGTCAATTGGCAACGTCGAGAACTCGATTGCTGAGATGGCTGTCGAAGCTAGCTAGCTGCAACTATCAGGCCGTTGACCGCTGAGGTCGCATGTTCGAACCCGGGTCGCGCTGATTCGACTTCGGCTTTAAGTTAGAAGATTTTCCAGGTATTTGGTTAAGGCTGGCGATTTACTCCACCCATAAAACCTGACCTCTTTCGTAAAAGTGAAATACTCTTGAGCATGTCGTTAGTCAATCAGTCGATCAATCTATATCCGTCCGTCACGTGGTTTCATCATGACTATGTATTTCTTTGTTTCCGTGATTTACAGTTCAGGGTTTACAAGGGATGTCTTCCGGAATTGTAAACTGGACAGGTGAAAATCCACAGCTTTACTATACGAAGATTTTGACAAGAGGATCACGTTATATCTTGGTCGTATTTGCTAAAAATAATACGTTTCTCGCACCAAATGAACTCGTTTTGCCATAATAGACTTCAGTACTGTCCATTGGAAGTGACTGGATGCTGCTTGTTGGTGCAAGATGACCAGGAAAAGAATCCACATCTTCCTATCACATCCTTTATGACGAACACTTCGATATTATTTGTAGAAAACACGGGAAGGGGATTTGCGATTGAGAAACAGTAAATCAAGTCCACGTCGCGGTCTTATGCTGTATTTTGTTGCGATCTTCCCACTTTTGTATAAAATTCTCATCGCTGGCGATGATCTTAATACCAAGGATATAATCCATATTATATATGTGGTAGAACCGCTGTATATTTTCCCTTTCGGTTCTGTAAGTTGCAATCACGCCATATCCTTGTTCTGGAGAGAATCCAGACACACCGATAACGTTGGTCTGTTTGCCTCCACTGTGTTGAAAACCATTTCATTTTAATATTAAGAACACGACAAAATTACCGGTGGGGAACACTTGAAACTTGTGGTCAAACTTTTGTCGATCTTTTTTTTTTCTTTGCATTTTTAATTTCTGATTTTCTCATCATTAAGCATCAAGACATAAATCACTGAAAAAATTTACCATAGGAAAGCTATATCCCCAAAAAGATATTTCTTATACATTAGACGGACGTCTTGGCTTTCTCTTCATTAAGCATTGAGACACAAGTCATTGAAAATTTGTACCAAATAAACTTGAGTAGTGTTAATTATACAGTTGCATCCCCACGAATGCATTTCCAACACGCGATACGAACGTCCTGGCTTTCTCTTCGTTAAGCATAAGGACACAAACTCATTGAAAATTTTGTACCAGATATACTCGGCATTGTACAAAGTAATTAGGACATTGTATCCATGACTACATCTGTATCCGAGAAATCGTATTTCCTAAACTGGGTACGAACGTCTTGTACAAGTAACTTTTTTGAATGTCTTGAAATGTGGCATTCTCATTGATATACTAAACCTATCTGTATAATTGTTTGCATCCGCTGTATTATATTTTTTGTCTTTTACCACCATTACTGTATACCAAAAACACATAATGCTATTTTGTGCATAAGCAGTGATGCTCGTACCCACACAACTATTACGACGCACCATGGAGATGTGGGCCTAAATATACGATATTCATGTTCGTGGAAGTTGATTGTTTCTACCATGTTTAAACATAACATATATGTTTAATCGCATGTTGCTATAGGGTATAGTTACAATTATCTTAAATTACAGGCCAATGTTTTGTTCCTATGACTGTATCTCAACATATAACGCAAACATAATTTATGTTCCAAGATAAATAGTATGTTCCTTTATTAAGCCTCCATTAATTGTTGTGGGATAGCATGTACATTTCTTTTGTGTTTCACACATTTTAAATATGACTGTCTATATTTATTCAATAAATTTACAAAACGACATGACGGATTTGTTTATTGGTTATGTTTTCACTATTTCAACCCGGGATGCAAACCCCAAAGCCCAGCAGCGGGCAAAGCCAGCATTTCATTATATATGCGTGTATCTGTTTCATCGATGCTTACTGCCCGTACTCGAGAACATTTCATTCTAACTCGATATGAATCTATGCGTCGAAACAGACATTCGTATAAAAGCCGTCAACCACTTAGGACGTTCCGGGTGAATGATCGCAAGCCCAGTTAACAAAGAGACTTTTAACAAACTACGAAAAAACTAAGCAAGTATATAAAGTGCGAAATTAAGACGGAATCATACAAAGAGAAACAGTTTTCAATAGCGTAGGAAAGACGCAACGTACGTCCAAGGCGACTGATTAAAATCAGTATTCAGATCGTGTACCATGCTAGAATATAAGTTGTCGATAACAAAATATATATCTCAGTTGCGCTTTGATTGCATCTCTTTATATATCCTGGGTGGCGGTCTAATTCAACACGATGAGTATACATCCCTTGCCCCGCCTTAGGCGGGATTAGACAGTCATGAAGCAGAGTGACAGAGATTCGGAATCTGAGGCTCTGTTCATATCTACTTACAAGAGAATTATACTCATTGTAAAACTTAAGAAACTTGGAGGGAAGGCATTTGATGGAATAACCTTGACACACTTGTGACGTTGATTGAGTTCGTCCGATAACACGCAGTAGCTAACAAATGCTACAAGACGAGACATGTGCACGCCATATGAAGGGCCCTTCTTTATATTGCTGTCTAAATAAGGATAATTAACAATGTCAGACTTGAGACTATCGCTCTTGTCATACAGCCTGTGAGATAGCAAACCGTCTTAGAGTCTGTGGTTTACTTTAAATCCAGCGAAGGTGTGTGAAAATCTTTCACAGCCTTTGTTATATACATATAGTTTAACGATAGCAAATCATCAATATGACGTTTAATGAATGAGAAAGATCGAGCCTGGAGAGGACTACTCCTTAATAATTTCTGCATATAGTCGTATTCATGCAAGAACAGCTGTAGATCACCTTCAAGGGGGCACAATTGGTGCCTATTGGAATACCTATAGACTGTTGATGTTATTAATGAGAAATTCCAGGAACTCGATGAACAGCGAAACATCCCATGCATGGTAACCCTTGTATGCAGTTGAACTGAAGCAGGCTTCGTTGTCTTTGACGTTAAAGTAGCGGTGACCGGTTTCATTAAGCACCGACACAGACATAGTGATGAAATTCTTTCAGTTAAATCTGTGTGAGGAATTGCAGTGTAAAGAATGGAGAAATCCCAACTAGATATAATCTTATACGGTGTGTGTATTAAAGCGTCTGGTTGTTCAGTGAGAGGTTTGGAGTTTTAAAGGATCTGCATACAGTTAACGCCTGGATTTTTCTCAATTGCACAAAAATACTTTTTCCAAAATGATTATTTCTTGTAGTGCCTTTCTTTAAGAGAGTCGACACAGCTTCTTGATCCCGCAACAAAGCGAGCTTTGTAGGGAGATTCATGCATTTTGGAATCCAGTAAGGTTTTGGTATATTGGTGTGATGGGCCGTACGGATACACCCCTCTGTTTGATAATGAACTGATGCTTTTTAAGAAAGTTCCTCCAGAGTATTGGTCGTTGTAGAATACGTTGATTTTGCGACCGTTGTTGTACTGATATTAAGCTCTTCTACAAGAACCTGATAGTAATAACTCTTGCAGACAAATATTATATTACCCGGAGCTTTGTCCGTAGAAAGAGTAATGTATTTTCCCTGAAGGTCATCAAGTACCTTTCCAGCCGTAGGATCCTTCAAAACTTGTTTGGCTGTGGCATGAGCATAAGTAACATGGTGGATTACATACACAACCTTTTTCTTTACTAGCTCAAGCCAAGTGTCCAGGACTGAAGGTTCTACCTCCCCCCGTTCCCACCATTTTTTGGCAAAGTTTTCAAGCGCCGAAAGTACAATTTTCATATTAGCTCTCATTTTTATCTTTCTCGACCGCCTATAATTAGGATCCCTCACAAGTAGATTTCGAAGATCATTACTATTTACGATATCAAGGTTACCAATCAAGACATGTTTACATGGATGGTAGGTAAAATCTGACGATTCACCGTCAGAGCTGTGTGTACGACAAGAAAAATCGGGAATCTCAAAAATCTTGGAAGCGACTGGTTCAGCATATTGGTAGGAAATGCATGGAGGCTCTCGTAAACAGGCGGTTATATCTCTGAGCAGACAACATCAGAGAAACGCGAGTAAACCATCGGCCTATCGCTTCCAAAATTTTCAATTATTCCCAGGCCATCAAGGAGTTCGATTTGGCGACGTATACTTCTGGCGGCTATAACTGTGATTGTGAATCCTCAGTTTTTACCTACGACAAATGTAAACATGTCCTGACTGGTGACCTTAATATTATTAAGAATCATGATCTAAGGAATCTCTTTGTGAGTGGTCCTAAGTATAGAGAAAAGAGTAATGTCAACATTCGATCAAACAAAAAAAATATCACCTCGGCACTTGAGCAGTTTGTTAAAAAATGGTCAAAACGGGAGAAAGTGGATTCTTTGGTACTTAACGATTGGCTTGAGATTGTCAAAAAGAAAGTTAGTTTAACTATACACCGTCTAGACATTGATGCTCTACCTAAAGTTAAACAGGTTCTGAAGGATCCCACTGTGCAAGAAACACTCGCTGACTTTTATAGTAAATTTGTCATCACTGTAGCAGACAAGGCTCCTAATAATGCCATCTTTATTTGCAAGAATTATTATTATCAAATTCTTGTTCAAGAGCTATGTGCATATAAAACGACATCCACGTATTCTGCTACTATATGCACTCTGGAGGAACTATTTAACAAACACAAAACCTTTCTTGAAGAAAGGCGCATAAATATACCTACCCGTCACACAGAAATACCACAACTTTACTGGATTCCTAAAATGCATAAATCCCCATACAAGGCTCGATTTATTGCAGGTTCAAGAAGCTGTATCACTAAACTCTTGTCAACCCTACTTACGAGAGTGTTACAAGAAGTAAAGTCATTTTGGATTGTATGTATTGTTGTGCCATAACAAAAAATTCAGGTGTCAACTGCGTGTGGATTCTTAACAACTCCAAATGTCTTACAGAAGAACTCGATGCTCATATGCATATACCGTACAAAGACGTATCCACGTGGGATTTCTCTACTCTCTATACTACGATTCCTCACAAAGATCTTATTGAAAGAATATCGTCGTTAATTGTCTCGGTATTTACTAAAACTGGTCACCGTTACATTAACGTCATAAGCAATAAGGCTTTCTTTAGTTCTACTCTTTATAAAGGTTACCACTCATGGGATGTTACATTATTTATTGAATTACTTGAATTTCTCATTAATAACATCTATGTGAAATTCGGTGATACCATTTACCAACAGTGCATAGGTATTCCAATAGGTAAAAATTGTGCGCCTCTTTTGGCAGACCTATAGGCCTACCTGTTTTCATATGAATACGACTATATGCAGAAATTACTTAAAAGTAATATCTTTAAAGCTCGATCCTTTTCATTTACCAAGCGGTATATTGATGATCTACTGGCGTTAAATAATCCCCATATTGCTGAAGCGGTGAAGGAAATCTATCCGCTTTCATTGGATTTAAAGGAGACAACAGATAGTCCTGATGGTACGTCTTATTTGGATCTATATCTGTACAAAGACGGACAAGGTCTCCTTTCACGCCGCCTTTATGACAAAAGGGATAATTTCAATTTTGATATTGTAAATTATCCTTATTTAGATAGCAATATACCAAAGGGTCCTGCATATGGCGTATACATATCTCGCCTTGTAGCATTTGTCAGATCTTGCGTTAATTGTGATGACTTTAATCTGCGTCACAAGTTGCTAGTTCAAAAACTAGTTTGTCAAGGATACTCCATCAAACGCCTTCATTCAAAGTTTATCAAATTTTACAATGAATATAACACTCTCGTTGGCAGGTATGGACAGAGTGTTCAGAATCTCTGGCGATCTGCATTGTGATCAACCACATAGACGGCGCTATTATCCCTATGTGCATATCTATCACGTACATGGTATTTAACAACATAGATGGCGCTGGTTGCCCAGTGTAACCGTCTATCTTGTATGTCATGTGTAACATCATAGATGTCGCCTCTTGTAGCATGAGATCTTACATATTTACGGGAAAGACGTAATCGTCCGTTACTTTCGAATCATAATCTGATCGGTTAGGGTCTGTAACGCTCGTCATTTTCAAACTGTATCTAATACCGCTTAACCTGGGGCTAGGGGCCGTAAAGGTAGCCATGCTAATTACATCAGCATGACGCCTTTATGAACAGTTGCAATGAAAGCGCGACTGAGATACTTGTTTAGCTGTTATTTGACATGGAACTCATTCACGGACTACGAATTTGAACTTTGATATGGAATTCATGCCTGGAATATTCATTGTCTGCCCGGCATCATTGAAAACTGATGACCGCTTCTCTCTTGTGTGTTACCGGTACCGGCTTTATTTCTTATTTGTATAATTTCTTACATACCTTTGTCTTCGGGAGTTAGTGTTAAACGTTGTTGTGGAAATGGATCTTGCGATTATCGAATTGGAACGCCCTTTACGGACTACGAATGGTATAGGCCTAGGAATGTCGGACTTGACGTTTATATTTGGTTAAGCAATTGGCAAATTTTACCACCTGTGACACACATTCTAACTGACCCACAGGCCGAGCGAGATTCGCGAAGAGATCTGTCAGCTTGGCACGAGAAGACACTCTTTTCGCTACAAGAGCAAATTCATGAGCACAAGAATATATTATAAACAATGGCAAAGAAAGCCAAATCTAAAATGTTGAAACGTCTTCAATACAAGTCCCACTTTGAGATCAAAGAAGAAACCCATAGCTCTACGAAAATGGAGTAAAAAAGAACTAAAATTCATGCACACTTCATGATCAATACTATTCATGATCAACACACGTGTGAATACGTCGTATACGAGAACCTGTAACAATGGAAGCACCAGACCCTATGACGTCATGCTACTGACGTCATGAATTATTTATGTTCTCCACAATATCCAGTTCATTCACGAGCATTGACTTGTGTCAAGAGTGGTTATCAGCGCCATCTTCCTCTGTTTTGGTCGGGCGTACATCAAAAAATCATGATGAAGCTAGCATCAGTTGAAATCTATGCGTCAAAAAATTCGTCTACGAGCCATCAACCAGAATGGAAGTTACGAGTCTCAGTGTTTATTACAAGAGTAGCATATCAACATTCGTGTACAACAAACAAGAGCTTGACATAAACAACCCGTGGGGAGATACAATTAAATTAAAATAGCACCACAAATTATACATGGTTAATGAACAAAATTATTATAAAAGCAATACATTAAAGCACATGTACACGCATTTTAGAAAGTAGGTGAAGAATTTCAATAAAATAAAAATTGTCTGCGTCTAAATTTTGTTCATCAAAGTATGAACGCAAGGATAGTTTCTTGAAGTTTATAATAGTTGTACATGTACTTCAGTCATACTCATTATCTAAACCTAATAATATCAAGACAAATATAATTCTTCTTATAAAATGAACATACTGTATCTACAAGTACATAACTGATATCTCTTCTGAAACTTCGCCTCCTGAAAGAAATAACAAAAACTAAATACTTGATTTCTATAAAACAATGCTAACGATGTTCTAAAATTTCAACCTTTTTGTAAATATAAAATACTAAACAGTACAGCATGGTAAGGATGGTATATGTCCTGATATACACCTGTACAGCATGGTGAGGATGGTATATGTTTTGATATACACCTGTACAGCACAGTAAGGATGGTATATGTACCGATATACACCTGTACAGCATGGTGAGGATGGTATATGTGCTGATATGCACCTGTACAGCGCGGTAAGGATGGTATTTGTCCTGATATACACCTGTACAGCACAGTAAGGATGGTATATGCACTGATACACACCTGTACAGCATGGTAAGGATGGTATATCTACTGATATATACCTGTACAGCATGGTAAGGATGGTATATGTACTGATATACACCTGTACAGCACAGTAAGGATGGTATATGTATTGATATACACCTGTACAGCACGGTAAGGATGGTATATGTGCTGATATACACCTGTACAGCACAGTAAAGATGGTATATGTACTGATATACACCTGTACAGCACGGTAAGGATGGTATATGTACTGATATACACCTGTACAAGTTGAGGATGGTATATGTACTGATATACACCTGTACAGCACAGTAAGGATGGTATATGTACTGATATATACCTGTACAGCATGGTAAGGATGGTATATGTACTGATATACACCTGTACAGCACAGTAAGGATGGTATATGTACTGATATACACCTGTACAGCACGGTAAGGATGGTATATGTGCTGATATACACCTGTACAGCACAGTAAAGATGGTATATGTACTGATATACACCTGTACAGCACGGTAAGGATGGTATATGTACTGATATACACCTGTACAAGTTGAGGATGGTATATGTACTGATATACACCTGTACAGCACAGTAAGGATGGTATATGTACTGATATACACCTGTACAGCACAGTAAGGATGGTATATGATATACAGAAGAACAGCACTGTACTGAAGGGATGATACATGTATCTATCTATTTAATCAATATTTTAAGTCATATTAAAGAATAGTACAGCACTATAAAGTATTACATATGTACTGATATACAATAGTACAGCACTACGAAGACTAGCGCACATACTGATATACACCTGTACAGCACTGTGAGGGATCACACATGTACTGATACACAGCTGTCCAGCACTGTGATGGCTCCCACATGTACTGATACACAGCTGTCCAGCACTGTGACGGCTCCCACACATATTGATATACAGCTGTCCAGCACTGTGACGGCTCCCACATGTACTGATACACAGCTGTCCAGCACTGTGACGGCTCCCACACATATTGATATACAGCTGTCCAGCACTGTGACGGCTCCCACACATACTGATATACAGCTGTCTAGCACTGTGACGGCTCCCACACATACTGATATACTGGTGTCCAGCACTGTGACGACTCCCACACATACTGATATACAGCTGTCTAGCACTGTGACGGCTCCCACACATACTGATATACTGGTGTCCAGCACTGTGACGACTCCCACCCATACTGATATATAGCTGTCCAGCACTATGACGGCTCCCACACAGTGATACACAGCTGTCCAGCACTGTGACGGCTCCCACACAGTGATACACAGCTGTCCAGCACTGTGACGGCTCCCACATGTACTGATACACAGCTGTCCAGCACTGTGACGGCTCCCACACATACTGATATACAGCTGTCTAGCACTGTGAGGGATGACACATATACGGATTTACAGCATGTAATGATATACAGCTGTACGGCACTGTAAGGGATGAAACATGTACAGGGCTGAGATATATACCGGTACTCATATACAGCACTGTTAGGGGAGGATGTACCGAGATATACACTAAATCAGCACTGCACAACGCATTATCATTCATGACACCACAGAGAAATTATCAACCACTGAACCATAACACTGTGGGTTTGTTATACCCAACATGTAATTCCTCCAACTTTTCCCATATGAAAGGGAAGCTTTCAGTGCAACTTCACTGCACATGTTTTTTTGATTTTGGTGACAAAACTACATAGGTTCAATTGTACAGTTTCATGGCTTCACAAAAAGAATCATTTTATCAATCAACACAGAACAATACCTTCAGAATAATCTTAAATAAACACCTTGCAAACCTTGAAGAATTACAGCACACACAGCTGTAACACCATTCATGCACCATTCAAACAGTACATGTGATATCACATACAGTACTGGCATACAGCAGTACAATACTGCATATTCACGACCCATGTAGATATCTATCAAATCAATGACCCCACATTCACAGCTCTCAATGTTCATCATTGTGAGGACATGAAAAAAGGTAAACAGACATGTGAAACCATTGATACGTCTGTGACAGTACCAGTACAGCACTGTGCGGGTAAGACTGGTGCAGGCGCACATGTGAAATTACTACAAATTTCAAATTTGTGGGCATGCAAAACGCATGAGGGCATGTCAAATGTACAGAAATACAGCGTACATGGATACAACACCCCAGCAGTATGTACAGCACTGCGAGGGCATGCCAAATGTAGAGAGATACAGCATACATGGATGTGACACCCCAGCAGTATGTCCAGCACTGTGAGGGCATGCCACATTTAGAGAGATACAGCATACATGGCTGTGACACCCCAGCAGTATGTACAGCACTGTGAGGGCATGCCACATTTAGAGATACAGCATACATGGATGTGACACCCCAGCAGTATGTACAGCACTGTGAGGGCATGCCACATTTAGAGAAATACAGCGTACATGGATGTGACACCCCAGCAGTATGTACAGCGCTGAGGGAATGCCAAATGTAGAGCGATACAGCATACATGGATGTGACACCCAGCCGTATGTACACCACTGTGAGGACATGCCAAATGTAGAGAGGTACAGAATACATAGATGTGACACCCCAGCAGTATGTAGTGCTGTGAGGGCATGCCAAATGTAGAGAGGTACAGCATACATGGATGTGACACCCCAGCAGTATGTAGTGCTGTGAGGGCATGCCAAATGTAGAGAGATACAGCATACATGGATGTGACACCCCAGCAGTATGGACAGTGCTGTGGGGGCATGTCAAATGTAGAGAGATACAGCATACATGGATGTGACACCCCAGCAGTATGAACAGTGTTGTGGGGGCATGCCAAATGTAGAGAGGTACAGACTACACAGATGTGACACCCAGCAGTATGTACAATGCTGTGAGGGCATGCCAAATGTAGAGAGGTACAGAATACATAGATGTGACACTCAGCAGTATGTACAGCGCTGTGAGGGCATGCCAAATGTAGAGAGGTACAGACTACACAGATGTGACACCCAGCAGTATGTATAGCGCTGTGAGGACATGCCAAATGTAGAGAGGTACAGCATACACAGATGTGACACCCAGCAGTATGTACAGCGCTGTGGGGGCATGCCAAATGTAGAGAGGTACAGAATACACAGATGTGACACCCAGCAGTATGTACAGCGCTGTGAGGACATGCCAAATGTAGAGAGGTACAGACTACACAGATGTGACACCCAGCAGTATGTACAGCGCTGTGGGGGCATGCCAAATGTAGAGAGGTACAGAATACACAGATGTGACACCCAGCAGTATGTACAGCGCTGTGGGGGCATGCCAAATGTAGAGAGGTACAGAATACATAGATGTGACACCCAGCAGTATGTACAGCGCTGTGGGGGCATGCCAAATGTAGAGAGGTACAGAATACACAGATGTGACACCCAGCAGTATGTACAGCGCTGTGAGGGCATGCCAAATGTAGAGAGGTACAGACTACACAGATGTGACACCCAACAGTATGTATAGCGCTGTGAGGGCATGCCAAATGTAGAAAGGTACAGCATACACAGATGTGACACCCAGCAGTATGTACAGCACTGTGGGGGCATGCCAAATGTAGAGAGGTACAGAATACACAGATGTGACACCCAGCAGTATGTACAGCGCTGTGGGGGCATGCCAAATGTAGAGAGGTACAGAATACATAGATGTGACACCCAGCAGTATGTACAGCGCTGTGGGGGCATGCCAAATGTAGAGAGGTACAGAATACACAGATGTGACACCCAGCAGTATGTACAGCGCTGTGAGGGCATGCCAAATGTAGAGAGGTACAGACTACACAGATGTGACACCCAGCAGTATGTACAGCGCTGTGAGGGCATGCCAAATGTAGAGAGGTACAGACTACACAGATGTGACACCCAACAGTATGTACAGCGCTGTGAGGACATGCCAAATGTAGAAAGGTACAGCATACACAGATGTGACACCCAGCAGTATGTACAGCGCTGTGAGGGCATGCCAAATGTAGAGAGGTACAGACTACACAGATGTGACACCCAGCAGTATGTACAGCGCTGTGAGGGCATGCCAAATGTACAGGGATACAGCGTACATGGATGCGACACCCCAGCAGTATGTACAGCACTGTGAGGGCATGCCAAATGTAGAGCGATACAGCGTACATGGATACAACACCCCAGCAGTATGTACAGTGCTGTGAGGGCATGCCAAATGTAGAGCATATACAGCTTAGATGGATTTGACACCCCATCAGTATGTTCAGCGCTGAGGGCAAGCCAAATGTAGAGCGATACAGCGTAGACGGATGAGATGTTAAATCAGTGTGATGACATTCACAGCCGTACAGCACCGTGCCTCATGCAGACACGTGAAATTAGTGATGTATGTGTACAGTGTATGTTTGAAGCAGTACAGCTCTTGTACGAATCATCTTGACAGGCATGTTAAATTAATGGTGCACATTATTGTACTTATCATTCCTGTGTGAAACAATTTGGGCTTAGGGTATGTAGATAGATATTTAGATGACGTAACTGATGCCATAGTGCTGTCTGACAATGTGTGAGTTGCCTTACTTAGATGAGTGAACACTGTGTTGATGCATTAAGAGAATAACTTTTGTGCTGTTGAATGTTGGAAACACCTTTTTGTTATGCGAGTCATGTGGGCACTTTTGTGTTGTTGCATTAATGGAGTAATGGTGACACCTCTGTGTTATAGGTACATTATAGGAGCAATGGTATCCCTTTCAATGCATTAACTCTTTGTGCTAATAAAATAATGGAGTAATGATGTCACTTTTAGTAGTTTGCATTATGGGAGTAACAGCTATGCTGTTTTGTCATTGCACTATGGGAGTGAAGGCGAGACTTTTGTTCTGATACAGGTACACTTCAGGAGTACTGGTGACCAGTACTCCAGTACCAGTACTTTCCTTGCATTAACTCTTTGTGCCATACATTATTGGGGTAATGGTATCACTTTTTGTGGCTGCATTATGAAAGTCACTTTTGTGCTGTTGAATGATGGAAACACTTCCTTGTTATAGGAGTAATACTGACACTTTTGTGTTCTTGCATTATGGGAGTAATGGTGTTGATACAGGCACACTTCTGGAGTAATGGTGACCCTTCCCTTTGCATTAACTCTGTGTTATTACAATATTGGAGTAATGGGAGAACTTTGTAGTGGTTGTATTATGGGGGTAATGATGACCCTCCCCTTGCATTAACTCTTTTGTGCAATTACATTTTTGGAGTAATGGTCTCACTTTTGTCTGGTTGCATTATGGAAGTAATGATGACCCTTGCCTTTGCATCAACGCTTTTGTGCTATTACATTATTGGAGTAAGGGTGTCACTTTTTGTCTCTGCATTGTGGGAGTAATGATGACCCTTCCCTTTGAATTAACTCTTTTGTACTATTATATTATTGGAGTAATGGTGTCACTTTTTAGTGGCTGTATTATATGAGTAACAGTCATACTTTTTGTTGCATTATGGGAGTAAAAATGATGGTTTTGCGGTGTTTGATGTACATCATGGGAGTAATGGTGCTTTTACATGTACACTACTAGAGTATGGTGGGTGACCTTTCCCTTGCAACATCTCCTTGTACTGCTACATTAGGGGAGTTATGCTGACACCTATCACTGATGTCACCACCTTGGTGTTATCAGATTACTCTTACAGGGGTACAGTGGAGAAGAACAAAATTACCAAAAGCCACTTTTATTATGCAAATCTCTGAGCTAACACAATGCATTATGGCCCAAACACCATATTGACATACTCAATGTGAATTCAGACGATACTGCATTCACTAAACAAGTAAAAAACAGAGGTTGTTACTTTACATGTATATATATATATATATATATATATATATATGTCCTTTGGTAAAATAAATACATTACCCTTAAAACAAAATGAAGCATTTTTCAGAAAACACATTTTGATGTTTTACATTGGGCTGACAATTTTGGATTCCACCTGAATCCCCCCCCCCCACTTCCCAAAACCTGATATGAATGCCTGTGCAATAATTATGACATGTTCTTCAAAAGTTAAAACAACAATACAAATAAACATTAATTTAAAGTATGCGTATGTACACCACTTTAAGGTCATACAGATGTATGCATGAACAGGTAACTAAACAACTGCCTAATAGGAGATTTTTACATGTACATACTCAGACCCTTGAACTGTATTTCACCTCATCATTTTTCACCTCAAGTCAATCATTTTTCACCTAAAGTCAATCATTTTTCACCTAAAGTCAATCATTTTTCACCTAAAGTCAATCATTTTTCAAACGACAAAGTCTGCTTGATTCCAACTGAATGCTCAACCTTATAATGGCCATTGAACAGTTTTTCGAGAAGTCTGATTAATTTCTGATCAGAAAACTTGTGTCATTTTAAGGCATTTACCTGCTTCTGAAAGCCCATACTTATGTACCAAACTCTGGGTGAAATGCGGTAACTTTTCTAATCCACACAGAGTGCGTATGTTGGCAAAAGCACTGCACACATGAACAAATGGCTGGTTTGTGTTCACACCACAAATGAAAGTACACATGTAGCTTTTCAAATTGTTTCTATTTCTGGATGTGTAACTTCCCAAACAGGCTCTTCTTGGCTGGTTTATCTTGTCCAGCCTGCAATAGAAAAATAAAACTGACATTTTAGAAAATCACAAGAAAAGTTGTTTTTTTTTTTTTTGTTTTTTTTTAGAATATGCGCGTAATGGATGCTGAAACTGCTATGCATACTTGTAATCTGCTGTCTGTTCAGAAAGCTATGGCTCATATCCCAGCTGAATTCTTGAGAACTGCGTTAAAACAACAATCATATATTAAATAAAGAAAATAAACATACAGTGGCTGTCTGAGTCAACAGTCTGGGTTATAACAAGAAAGAACAGAGAATAATTAACTCACTAATTATCTCCACATGTAAATGTCATTCCGTATCAAAGTTTACATTTACAGGTAACCTCAAGCATGAAAATACAAAACCGTTTGATCATACTACCGACATGACTAACAAAACTTATGTACTGGTCAGTATTTTATAGTCTCCTTTTGTTTACAAAGTATATAGACAATTATTTATTTATTTACTTACATGTATCTGATGGCTTGTTAATGCCATATACATACATATACATATACAAAAATATAATAATTTTCACTTGTACAGTACAATAGCAGAAAGTTTTATGTGTGGACGAACGCCTTTGGTTCGTTACTTAACAAATTTCTCCATGTGAGACCTAGAGCTAATTATGCAAACAATACTGGTGGACGACAAGTGGTCTTGCATGAAGGACAGACTGTGGGAAGCCCATGAACAATTAGTGCAAGGAAATCTACAGCTTCCTGTACAATTTTAGGTAATTATTACACGTAACTTGATCTTCTGAACGTAACTCTTCATCACAATTTATTTGTTTCATTGGAGTATTCCTTCAGCCTACATTTTTTCACTAATACATCGGTGGTTAGGTTGCCAGGTTGAGGAAAAAAAAGAAAGGCAACAGTATAAAATCACCATCTGACACCTCCCGGTATCTGACAAACCTCCTGACATAAAGCTGTAGCCGAACCATCGACAGACAAGCTTATCATATGTTCACAGACAACAACTATCAACAAATCTAAAAATCTGACCTCTACATGCACATGCTGGACAGCTGTATACAGTCTTAAACACATGCTGATATGGCGAAACCAGGTGACTGATCGCCATGCTTTGATCAACATTACCATCAGGTGAGTGATCGCCGTGCTTTGATGAACATTTACACTAACCTACTGACCTAGCAATGTATCGGTCAATATCGAGGTACCCATTAAAGCTTCTGGGTCATTATGAAAATTCACACCTCTTTTGAATTCCACTCACACCTGGATGAAATTAATTCGTTCACACTGATTTGAATTTGACCTGCATGGTCACTGAGTTTTTTTTTTGTAAAAAGAGCATGTATTTTTACATAGAACAAACCAATCAACACAAAAAATAGCCCTAAAAATGCACACCCAGATCATGTGTATGCATTGGCTTATAATGTGTTATGAATATATTGTTCATAATGAGGTTTTCCCACTGGAGACAAAAGATCGTTGAACTACATACCTTCAAATATATATGCATATGAGCAAGTGACCAAGAAATTGTGATTTGATTTCTCATTTGATCTGATTTGTTTTAATCTACATAGGCCCACATAAAGCACTTGCTTGGTTAATGATGAAAAGACTAAAAGCTTATGAGTAAAATTTAACTGACCAAGAACTTATGGCTTTGACACAAATGACAAAATGTTACTGCAAAAAGTTTATGGTCAAGTATGAACTGACCAAAAGTTATTGCTAAGACTGAGACCAAAAGTTTTCTGCCAAGTCCAAACTGACCATAAGTTACTGCTGAGTGAGACCAAAAGTTTATGGTCAAGTCTGAACCGACCAAAGGTTATTGCTAAGAGTGAGACCAAAAGTATATGGTCAAGTCTGAACTGACCAAAGGTTATTGCTAAGAGTGAGACCAAAAGTTTTCTGCCAAGTCCGAACTGACCATAAGTTACTGCTAACAGTGAGACCAAAAGTTTATGGTCAAGTCTGAACTGACCAAAAGTTATTGCTAAGAGTGAGACCAAAAGTTTTCTGCCAAGTCCAAACTGACCATAAGTTACTGCTAACAGTGAAACCAAAAGTTTATGGTCAAGTCTGAACTGACCAAAAGTTATTGCTAAGAGTGAGACCAAATGGTGAAGACAGACAATTGTGGAGAAACTGCATGAACACACCAAAAGTTTATGGCCCAGTCTGAACTCACCATAAAGTTAATGATGAAGACTGACAGTTGTGGAGAAACTGCATGAACTGACCAAAAGTTTATAACCCAGTCTCAACTCACCATAAAGTTAATGGTGAAGACAGACAATTGTGAAGAAACTGCATGAACTGACCAAAAGTTTATGGCCCAGTCTGAACTCACCATAAAGTTAATGGTGAAGACAGACAATTGTGGAGAAACTGCATGAACACACCAAAAGTTTATGGCCCAGTCTCAACTCACCATAAAATTAATGGTGAAGACAGACAATTGTGAAGAAATTGCATGAACTGACCAAAAGTTTATGGCCCAGTCTGAACTCGCCCTCAAGTTAATGGTGAAGACAGACAATTGTGAAGAAACTGCATGAACACACCAAAAGTTTATGGCCCAGTCTGAACTCGCCCTCAAGTTAATGGTGAAGACAGACAATTGTGAAGAAACTGCATGAACTGACCAAAAGTTTATGGCCCAGTCTCAACTCACCATAAAGTTAATGGTGAAGACAGACAATTGTGAAGAAACTGCATGAACTGACCAAAAGTTTATGGCCCAGTCTGAACTCACCATAAAGTTAATGGTGAAGACAGACAATTGTGAAGAAACTGCATGAACTGACCAAAAGTTTATGGCCCAGTCTGAACTCACCATCAAGTTAATGGTGAAAACAGACAATTGTGAAGAAACTGCATGAACTGACTAAAAGTTTATGGCCCAGTCTCAACTCACCATAAAGTTAATGGTGAAGACAGACGATTGTGAAGAAACTGCATGAACTGACCAAAAGTTTATGGCCCAGTCTGAACTCACCATCAAGTTAATGGTGAAGACTGACAATTGTGAAGAAACTGCATGAACTGACCAAAAGTTTATGGCTCCGTCTGAACTCACTATAAAGTTAATGGTGAAGACTGACAATTGTGGAGAAACTGCATGAACTGACCAAAAGTTTATGGCCCAGTCTGAACCCACCATAAATTTAATGGTGAAGACTGACAATTGTGGAGAAACTGCATGAACACACCAAAAGTTTATGGCCCAGTCTGAACCCACCATAAAGTTAATGGTGAAGACTGACAATTGTGAAGAAACTGCATGAACTGACCAAAAGTTTATGGCCCAGTCTGAACTCACCATAAAGTTAATGGTGAAGACAGACAATTGTGAAGAAACTGCATGAACTGACTAAAAGTTTATGGCCCAGTCTGAACTCACCATAAAGTTAATGGTGAAGACAGACGATTGTGAAGAAACTGCATGAACTGACCAAAAGTTTATGGCCCAGTCTCAACTCACCATCAAGTTAATGGTGAAGACTGACAATTGTGAAGAAACTGCATGAACTGACCAAAAGTTTATGGCTCCGTCTGAACTCACTATAAAGTTAATGGTGAAGACTGACAATTGTGGAGAAACTGCATGAACTGACCAAAAGTTTATGGCCCAGTCTTAACTCATCATAAATTTAATGGTGAAGACTGACAATTGTGGAGAAACTGCGTGAACACACCAAAAGTTTATGGCCCAGTCTGAACCCACCATAAAGTTAATGGTGAAGACTGACAATTGTGAAGAAACTGCATGAACTGACCAAAAGTTTATGGCCCAATCTGAACTCACAAAAAAGTTAATGGGGAAGACTGACAATTACATGTAGAAAACTGCATGAATGGACAAAAGTTTATGGCTAAGACTGAGCTAACCAAACATGTATGGTACATGTCAAAATGAACTGGCCACATAATTATGGCAATGACTGAACGAACCAATAGTTTGTGGTTAAGGTTGAACTGACCAACCTTTTGATCACTTCAGTCTTAGTTGTAAACTTTTGGTCTCAGTTTTAGTCATCAACTTTTGGTCTCAGTTTTAGTCATCAACTTTTGGTCTCAGTTTTAGTCATCTACTTTTGGTCTCAGTTTTAGTCATCAACTTTTGGTCTCAGTTTTAGTCATCTACTTTTGTTCTAAGTTTTAGTCATCTTTTTCTGGTTAGTTCAAGTTTACCCACAAACATTTGGTCAGTAGAGTTTTCATCATCAAAAATCATGGCTAAGATTAAACAGGCAGAAGGTTATTATAAAGACTGAAATCTCAAAAATTTGTGGTTGAGACTGAATTGTGCAAATTTTATGGCTAAGGCTAAAGTGACACTGGGCCCAGTTTCACAAAGAAGTGGTTCATGTACGATAAACAGACATGTTGAACTGCGGGACGGTAGTAGTGACGTACAAATGTACGATAAAATAATGTTGTACACTGCTTACCTTTGTGAAACTGGGGTCCAGAAACTTTATATATTTGATGGTTATGCAGTACCTGTACATTGACCCAGTAATTACATAGACATAGTTAGACTGACCAGAAGTTTTGCCCCAAGTAACATTTTGGCTTTGTCTTCTTCTTGCTGGACATCGGTCACTGGTCCTTCCTCGCCAGCTCTTGACCGCATGTGTAACTTCTGCTTGATGGCCTGAGGAATATTGAGTCAATGAAATGTGTTTTCATTTCTTCTGTTTCAGATTTGAGTATCCTGATGCCCAATAAAGCATCAGGTAATAGAGTTACAATACTCGTGCATTAATACAATAGTCTTATTTATTTGCTTGACTGTTCATTCTTCTACGTTGCACTCAAATTATTCCACTCATATTGATCTATTTACAGGTATATATGATGGATTACCTCTTAGGTTAATGTTAAAAAATTTCTACTATTGTAACGATAGTCAGATTTATGGGGAGGGAGTCAGGGTTTTTCAGGGTGAACTGTCACTCGTTGGCAGCTACATGCACGCACTTCACAAACCTTCATGTCCCAGAATATTTTTGGGTGCAACATGTGAAAGACGACAAAAATACAGCAATACATACTCTTATAATGACATGAGAGAATGATTGCTGTCGTGTGAATTACCTGTGAGCTAAGAACATTATTGCTGTCATTATCTGTGAATTACCTGTGAGATGAGAACATTATTGCTGTCGTGTGAATTACCTGTGAGATGACAATATACACGCTGTCATTCTTCATGGCCACGAGGGCAAAGAGGTTGGGGGTTCGGGGATGGGGGATCAGGAAAGTGAGACAGGAATGACGTACCTCTGAGGTGAAAACCCGTTTGCTGTTGCATGAATTACCTGTGAGATGAAAAGCTCCTCACTGTTGCGTGAATTACCTATGAGATGAGAACCCGCTTGCTGTCACATGAATAAGCTTTGATATGGGAATCCCCATGCTGTTACATGAATTACCTGTGAGATGAAAAGCTCCTCACTGTTGCATGAATTACCTGTGAGATGAAAAGCTCCTCACTGTTGCGTGAATTACCTATGAGATGAGAACCCGCTTGCTGTCACATGAATAAGCTTTGATATGGGAATCCCCATGCTGTTACATGAATTACCTGTGAGATGAAAAGCTCCTCACTGTTGCATGAATTACCTGTGAGATGAAAAGCTCCTCACTGTTGCGTGAATTACCTATGAGATGAGAACCCTCTTGCTGTCACGTGAATTACCTATGAGATCAGAACCCGCATGCTGTCACATAAATTAGCTTTGTGAAGAGAATCTGCTTGCTGTCACATGAATAAGCTTTGATATGGGAATCCCCATGCTGTTGCATGAATTACCTGTGAGATGAAAAGCTCCTCACTGTTGCGTGAATTACCTATGAGATGAGAACCCACTTGCTGTTGCATGAATTACCTGTGAGATGAGAACGCACTTGCTGTTGCATGAATTACCTGTGAGATGAGAAGCTGCTTGCTGCTGTGTGAATTACCTGTGAGATGAGAACGCACTTGCTGTTGTTTGAATTACCTGTGAGATGAGAAGCTGCTTGCTGCTGTGTGAATTACCTGTGAGATGAGAACCCACTTGCTGTTGTTTGAATTACCTGTGAGATGAGAAGCTGCTTGCTGTTGTGTGAATTACCTGTGAGATGAGAACCTGCTTGCTGCTGTGTGAATTACCTGTGAGATCAAAATTCGCTTGCTGTCATTCTTCATGGTTATGAGGACAAGCAGGGTGGGGGTTCGGGGGTGTGCGACAGGAATTACCTGTGAGATGAGAACGCACTTGCTGCTGTTGCGTGAATTACCTGTGAGATGAGAAGCTGCTTGCTGTTGTGTGAATTACCTGTGAGATGAGAAGCTGCTTGCTGCTGTGTGAATTACCTGTGAGATGAGAACGCACTTGCTGTTGTTTGAATTACCTGTGAGATGAGAAGCTGCTTGCTGCTGTGTGAATTACCTGTGAGATGAGAACCCACTTGCTGTTGTTTGAATTACCTGTGAGATGAGAAGCTGCTTGCTGTTGCGTGAATTACCTGCAAGATGAGAAGCTGCTTGCTGTTGTGTGAATTACCTGTGAGATCAAAATTCACTTGCTGTCATTCTTCATGGCTATGAGGACAAGTGGGATGGGAGTTCGAGGGTGTGAGACAGGAATTACCTGTGAGATGGGAACACACTTGCTGCTGTTGTGTGAATTACCTGTGAGATGAGAAGCTGCTTGCTGTTGTGTGAATTACCTGTGAGATCAAAATTCGCTTACTGTCATTCTTCATGGTTATGAGGACAAGCAGGGTGGGGGTTCGGGGGTGTGCGACAGGAATTACCTGTGAGATGAGAACGCACTTGCTGCTGTTGCGTGAATTACCTGTGAGATGAGAAGCTGCTTGCTGTTGTGTGAATTACCTGTGAGATCAAAATTCACTTACTGTCATTCTTCATGGTTATGAGGACAAGCAGGGTGGGGGTTCGGGGGTGTGCGACAGGAATTACCTGTGAGATGAGAACGCACTTGCTGCTGTTGCGTGAATTACCTGTGAGATGAGAACGCACTTGCTGCTGTTGCGTGAATTACCGGTGAGATCAAAATTCACTTGCTGTCATTCTTCATGGCTATGAGGACACGCGGGATGGGAGTTCGAGGGTGTGCGACAGGAATTACCTGTGAGATGAGAACACACTTGCTGCTGTTGCGTGAATTACCTGTGAGATGAGAACGCACTTGCTGCTGTTGCGTGAATTACCTGTGAGATGAGAAGCTGCTTGCTGTTGTGTGAATTACCTGTGAGATAAGAACTCGCTTGCTGTCATTCTTCATAGCTATGAGCAGGTCAAACCAAGTCCAGATACAGTTGTGATATTCCATCATGGGCAGCACCAGACTGAAATCATGGACATCCTCTATGTTCTTCTCCTTCTCTCCCTAAGAAACCACAAAAAAGACCAAGAAACATAAGAGTCTGCTCTAAGCGATTACAAAACATAGATGCTTTTTCGAATTTTGTTCTGATGAACTCAGTAACGCTGAAAATCAACACTAATCTGGAATTCTTAGAAAAGCCAGTGGCATCAGAACTAGGTTGTCGCATCACCTGTATCCCAGGCTAATATGGCCCATAACAAAGGTTTCGGCTTATGCAAGAAAAGCGTTCTTAGTCTGTAGAAATAACACTTACCTAACTGGTTAAAACTGAGAACATGGCAGTGATTTCAATTTCCTCAATGTGCATGAGCATGATTTTGCTTATTGTGAACTGTGACATCTTGATAATGTAATAAGGCTTGCTTTTTAAACTTCATGTGGGGTGCTTCATCAAAGCATGTACGTATTTGGTCTGGTGTTGTCTTTTGCTTTCAAACTGTGCCAATATCTATACGAGTATAGACAAAAGCCTGTTTTGACCAAGACTCCTTCAAACAGTGAGAGATTGAGAACCTACAATTCCCCGTCAGCTAAAACAGCAGTACCTCTCAAATAATCTGAACAGTTTAATTAATGAACACAATGCCTATGAACCCTATAAAGTTCCCTAACAGGGGCTTTCAGGACTTGATTGCTTTATATAAGGTGGAACAACCATCTCAAATAAAAGATCATTAAACACCGATGACAAAAAACATTAGCTCGTTTTCATTTTATTATTTTTTTCAACGCGGTGAAATGTTTTTGAAAAATTTGATTTTGTCTCTCACCCATATGTCACAGTTGATGTCACATGAGGATTTTGTAACATAACACTGATACACACAGACTGCAGAAAGATTAGAGGACTCAAAATGCAAATGCATATAGAGCTAAGAATACTTTCAGTGAATACAGGCCACTGTAGAATTCATAATGTTTTGTAAACATTTTACTCCGTGAGACAAAAAATCATTCTGTTTTCCATAACAGAGCTTAACTGTCTTTTATCTGATATTTACTTCATGATAATGCTTTCTTTACCTGTAAGTGTAAAAACTGGCTCCGTTAAATTAAAGAAAAAGAGGTCAAATATTTCACTGTGTCCTGGAAATATAGTTAATGCTTTTTTTTTAGCAGATTTAAAATTCTCATATGTTGCACAAACATTTCCATCCTTTCTCAATTAAATCTCAATTTAAATGAGCCTCACTCAATTACATTAATGTCTTTCCAACATAACATATCCTTTGTGGTGCATACACATGTTATTAAGTTACTGTAATTAGTGTTCCAGTAAAAATGATTAATAATCATCATTATCTTTGAGTAAATATTTCAGAACAGAAGGAAAGTTGCTTAATCATGATCTAAAGTGAATTTCTTCAGAAATTTCTCAAGAAAGTCTCATAGCATAATCATCTTACCAGTGTGTGCCCTAAGTAAAGAAAAATAATACATGAAACGACAACAAACAATGTAATTTGAGTTATTTAAAAGAAAGGGTGAAAACAGATGTAAACGGTCACAGAATTTCTTCTCTGAGGTACTCTGTATAATTATAATCTTTTAATCACAAAGACACAGGATGCGCCATAGAAGACCAACCAGAAAAATGATGTCACATCAGTCATACCCGACTCTCACATAGTTAAAAGGCAAAACATGGATCACGTGACCTAAGCAGAGACAGTTGCGTCCTCATGTTATAATAAAATTAACAAATAATTCACACCTGACTGGTTACAACTGATAATATTAATATCCTTTTGCTTGTCTCAGCGTGCGTGATTTCGCTTACAATGAACTGAGATATCTCTGTTGTACAACATCACAAAAATAAAAAAGTTACGCCTCATAAAAATTTGGTCTAGTGTTGTCTTTTCTGTTAATATCTGACAGCAGTAACATATTCCACTTTTTATGCCACTTTTTTACATCAGTTTATCGGCCAACAAAAAAAATGACGAAGTTATAAAATAATTAGTTCCGTTCATGACAGTTCCTAGAAAGATTCAGGGTCAAGGTCAGGCATAAAGTAAATGTATTTTTGTTAAGATTTATGAAGATTAACAAAAATCTTTTAAAGATGAAAAAAATTATTGAAGAAAAAAAATAGCGGCCGTGAATTTGACAGACCGGTGACCCATTCAGCAACACTTTCAGATGAGACAAGTGCATGTACAGTGTATTTCAATGTTTGTGTTTTTGACTTCCTGGTATTAAAAACAGAAGTGGACAATAAATCATGTCACAAGTGACGTGTGTATATTTTTACGAGGACATGTAATAACTGAAGGTATGAGGCAAGAAAACACGTTAGAAGAACGCAATAAAACATCGTCTCATGGTTCTCCTATCCTGTATGACGTGCAGTCTAGTCTACATATTCTCCTCCAAAAAACAGCCAATGTTTTGGACAAAAACCCATACTTTTAAAACTTTTTCATACAAAAAAAAAGAAATGAGCAAAATTAAAACACTAGTCACTCCTTAGGCAGACTAATGCCAACGATTAAACAAAATCAAGGTACATGAACTGCATAAGGTTCATTTGTCCATTAAAGTGTAACTCGATCTTGCAAGAACAAAACCAAGTAAATAAAGCCAACCAAATTTTGTACTCCCTCAAAATCCATTACTTATTGCCACACACCTAAAAAGTCATGAAACATTGCAGCAGCATATTAAACGCAGATATTTGCATCTGAAGATGTAATCCTAGAGATGACATCCTCAACATGCTTGCTGGGGTTACACATTGAGTGAGTGAGTGAGGGAATGAGTGAGTGCTTGGCGTTTAATGTCATACTTCACAATTTTTCAGTTACATGACAATGAAGGAATCCTTAGATTGCATGTTGTATACCTCCTTGTTGCAGGACGAATTTCCGCCGCTCTTTTATCTAGTGCTGCTTCACTGAGACGACCTACCAAAGGCAAGTAAGTTGCCTTGCCTGAGCCATACTGATACGGGTCAACAAGTTGTTGCACTATCCCCTTCATCCTGAATGCCAAGCGAGGAAGTTACAACTTCCTCTTTCAAAGCCTCAGGTGTAACTCGACCCAGGATTGACCCAATTTTCTTGCCAACCTATAGTTATACAATTTCAAACAAATCTCTGGCAGAAGGTAGTACTTGCAAAAAGGAACTGAAGAGAGGTGAATGTGAAAATATCCCGATCAGTAATCTGCAGAACAAATGTTAATCCATCAGGCTTGCAAACCACTCTGTACTAATGAGTATGAATACAACAAAATTAATTAGCCCAACACCGACAAACGAGTCCAACTGAAACAATCATGTCAATAACCCTGCCACTGGACTGACAAGCTTTCTGCATAAATCCCACCATAAGCTATATAGTGTACCTGTTGAGAATTCCTGCTGGGGAAAAATGTTCTCTTAATTAATTACAGTATTAAATTCATTGAGAATGTTTCATTTAGTACTAAAGGTGATGATAATACAACAGAACCGTGTGTCATTAGTCCACCTGAGCAAAGTCTTATGAGTGGGAAAGTCTGCCAGCAGCCTGGGGATGTGGGTTTCCCCATGGCTCTGCTCAGTTTTTTCCCACCATAATGCTGACTACCGTCGTATGAGTGAAGTATTCTTAAGTATGATGTAAAACGCAAATCAAATCAATAAATACATCAAAGCCTTCTTAAAAGGCATGGAATTTTCTCTGTAATGTTAATTTTATCAATGTTAAATTGGAGGTACAGATTGCTGTTTGCCAAAAATGTTCTTCCAAGGTACAGGTACATGTAGATTCTCAAAACTTGTTCTGGGACAGAAGCAACTCAATTTCAGCTTGAATCCACATTATAAAGCATCCTGTTCCAAGAGGATGAAATCCTCAATAGTGGGGATATCTCGCAAAATGTCGACACAATTTCTCACTGTTAATGGCCCATATTAAAGAGATATGTTATCAAACATTGACCAAGCAACCAACATTGTGGAGAATCAAGGCAGAGCCCAGGGGAAATCCACTACCATATGCAGGTTGCTGCCAGACTTTTCCATGTAGATTTATAGCCGGAGAGGAGGCCAGTATGAGTTGGATGTGAACACAGCCACAGAGGAGCTAATTAAGAACATGCACGTACTAACTAACATCAACACTAACATCAAATGATGATGCACGTACACTTCACAGTTTATAGGACTGTATAATCCACTAACATCAAATGATAATGCACGTACACTTCACAGTTTATAGGACCGTATAATCCACTAACATCAAATGATGATGCACGTACACTTCACAGTTTATAGGACCGTATAATCCACTAACATCAAATGATGATGCACGTACACTTCACAGTTTATAGGACAGTATAATCCACTAACATCAAATGATGATGCACGTACACTTCACAGTTTATAGGACAGTATAATCCACTAACATCAAATGATGATGCACGTACACTTCACAGTTTATAGGACAGTATAATCCAGTAACATCAAATGATAATGCCCGTACACTTCACAGTTTATAGGGCTCAGTTGGTTAGCGAGCTAGCGTAGCGTAATGACTCAGGAGCCTCTCACCAATGCGGTCGCTGTGAGTTCAAGTCCAGCTTATGCTGGCTTCCTCTCTGGCCGTACGTGGGAAGGTCTGCCAGCAACCTGTGGATGGTCGTAGGTTTCCCCTGGGCTCTGCCCGGTTTCCTCCCATCATAATGCTGGCCGCCGTTGTATAAGTGAAATATTTTTGAGTACAGCGTAAAACACCAATCAAATAAATATATAAATAACACAGTTTATAGGACAGTAACATCCACTAACATCAAATGATAATGCACGAACACTTCACAGTTTATAGGACTGTATAATCCACTAACATCAAATGACGATGCACATACACGTCACAGTTTATAGGACAGTATAATTGAGTAACATCAAATGATAATGCACGAACACTTCACAGTTTATAGGACTGTATAATCCACTAACATCAAATGATGATGCACGTACACTTCACAGTTTATAGGACAGTATAATCCACTAATATCAAATGATGATGCACATACACTTCACAGTTTATAGGACTGTATAATCCACTAACATCAACCATCACCAGACAATGTCAAGCGCTTTCTATTCATCAATCAGCTTGTATTCCCAGTACTAAAAGCAATTTAATCAAGATTGCATTATAAAACTTGAAGCCTTCCATCTCCTCATCGTTTTTTTATTTTTTTATTTCTCCGTGTATAATCTGAACACATCAATGAATTGTGAAGATTCACTGTGAACAGTCAAATTGCACCAAACCCACAATTAGCCATTTCCTCAGCTAAATATATAACTCTGATCTCTATACTCTGCTCATGTGAGAAGTGCTTTGTTTTCTTCTCACATCCTCTGCCTTTATTAAACATATACACTTGATAATCCTTGAACCTGGTTTTTTTTTTCACTTAATCCCAGTCAGATCAGTTCGAGACTTTATTCTCTTCATTTCAAGTTGCTTTGTTTTTAATCACTGTTATCTCTTCCATTATTAAAGCATTAATTGTATAATCTGCCATGGGATAAAATCATCTCACAGATATCTCAGAATCTCCTTGTACATATATATATATATATATAGAATACTACACTATCTTACCTATGTTCTGTATTTTTTCCTTTACTTTAATTTTACAACTTTCTCGCATACGAAAGAGCGATTTTCAGTCTGATTTATGCACCTTTCATTTTGATTTTTGAGACAAATCTCCACTGGTTGGGCTTGCCGATTTCAGGGCTTCCCAAGCAAGTATAGTATTATCAATCTACACAGAATAATGTCCTCAAAATATTCTTGAACAAAAACCTTAAAAACATGCAAAAAATTTTAAGAATTACAGTAAAGCTTAAAAATATGCAGCAGATACAAGACAACATACATGCTGGACCAAATATAGAAAAAAAATAATGCTAAAAAAAGGAACTGAAGGAATTGTGAGAAAAAAGGTAACACGAAATACACAATCTGTAAACAACTGGATCCCTCAGAAGCAACCCTATGAAACACTTCCGAGCACTACAGAGTCAAGGATCTAAAATGTTGTATTCCAATTTTATATGCTTCCAAAGAGAACAATTCAGTGAATTCCACTGATTCCAATTGGTCATGAAGAAAATCCTCAGCTAAATGTGTAATGTCTTTCCAAACAGATGTATATGTTTGAGTCTGGATAAACATACTTAGTTTTCAACAAAATCATTTGTAGTCGCATGATGATGACACTGTCATCTTACCACAGGCTAACTAGCCCGAGTTATATATATATATAACGAGATATATACTACCCCAGATATATATGAGTGAGTGAGTGAGTGAGTGCTTGAGGTTTGACATCTTACATAACAATTTTTCAGTCATATGATGATAAAGGAGTCCTTAGAGTGCATGTAATGTGCCTCCTTGTTGCAGGACAGATTTCCACCGCTCTTTTATCTAGTGCTGCTTCACTGAGACGCCTTCCTGAAGGCAAGTACAGAAAGCTGCCCTGCCCGAGCCATTATACTGATACGGGTCAACCAGTCGTTGCACTATCCCCTTCACGCTAAGCACCAACTGAGGAAGTTACAACTTCCTCTTTTAAGGTCTTGGGTGTGACTTGATCAAGGATTAACCCTGGATCTACCGCCCCACCCCCCGAGGCCGATTCTCTACCAACTGTGCCATTGGGAAGGACGAGGTGTATATGTGTAGTGCTTCCTCAATGATAAGTCACGCCAAGGACACAACACAAGATGCCTCATTACCTAGACACTGTACACTGACAATGGGCCCACCGGTTCTTGACATACACGTAGCTATATTATGTTGATTTATATGGCCATACTAAGAAATCATCCTCGTCTGTTGAATAAAACAAGGATACAGTAACCACTCGGCCACTGTACTGAGGTCTCCAACAAACTTGCATTTTATTTATCTGATTGTTATTTTACGCCATACATACAGATTTTGTGCCTATCCAATGGTGGTCAGTTTGATGAATACATTGAGGTATAACCCCAGAGTTTTCAGGGGTAAACCACAGACCTTTGGCAAGCTGATGATGAACTTCTCGATGTGATGTGCAGACATGCACACTATATTGGCAGAAGACAGGTCATCAAAGAGCATTATTAGACTGACTGACTTAAATGACCTCACAAGCGTCACTGACAGGCTTATTGTCATTAATGCCCCTATGAGCAGCGAAAGCATAACGATCAACGAAGCCTCTGTCCAAGGCTGGACTGGAACCCGTGCATCAAGTGTCCTAGAGACTGAAAGACAGGATATTCAAGTCTCCGCTGTGACCCCACTAACTTTTGAGATGTGGGTGCTTCATACCTTTAACATGTTACGTCTAATGAGCAAACAGGTATTTAATTATCTCTCTTACCTTGTAGCTGACCCTCAGTGGCACCTCGGGGATTTTGATATACACAAAGGTGTTGTTCTGAGCGGCACGTTCCTGTCAAACCACATCATAAACACCAACAGTTTAACAATGCATATCTTGATGGATGAAAAAAAAGCATTTAAATGCTATCAGTTACATGCATGATATTTTTTTATTTCCATGAAAAAGTTAATAAAAACAAAACAAAAATAGGATATTTAATGTACATGTACACACCGATTACAATGGGATACACGGTTATTTATTATAGTTACTTGATTCGTGCTTTACACCGTACTCAATAATAATTCACTTATACAACTGCGATCGGCATTATGGTAGAGGCTGGTGGAAACACACAATCATGCACAGGTTGCTGGCAGACTTTCCCAATTACCATTAGAGAGTAAGCCAGCATGAGTTGAACTTGTACAGAAAGTGACCGCATTGGTGAGAGGCTCCTCTGAGTCACCTGACTGCACCAGGTAACCCAAATAATTACCTTCCATAAATCATTTGCCTCATCTGTGCACATGTTACTGCCCAATATTAGTAATAAAGGTTCTTGTAAATTATGACTTTATAACTTTTTCAAACTTTAGAATTATTTTAACACTGAAAGACAATAATTCATGTATTCTTCGTAAGTACAGAAAAATGGATTTCATTAGCAAATATGAGCTTCTTGCTTAAAAAAAAAATCTGGTACATTCTCTTTTAGAAACTGAGCCTTAGGGAGGCCCTCTAAAAGCAAATTAAGAGAGGAAGAACAATCATCATGACCGGCCCTGGACAGACTTGGGATTGAACCTGGGTACGTCGCTTTCACTTGGGATCAAAATCTTCAGCAAACAACTGATTAAAATCCACATGTAAGAAGACCACAATGATTCATATATACCTTCATCTTATCTATGTCATCTACACTGGAGGACGATGGTACTTTGGGAAGGGTTCCTTTCTTGTCCGCTTTCTCTTTACTGCCATGTTTCTTATCAGAATGTTTCTTCTTTCCTGAGCTATCTTCTCCATATTCCTCTGCATGAATACATCAATCACCCAGATTAGCACACAAAAATCAGATATGGGATGATCAAAACATACTGACCCCAGCGAATATTTGAGACTGTGGGTGTTAGCATGTACACATATTAAATGAGCCATATAAAAACAATTTATTACGACGTACAACACAGAGAGAAAAAGCCAGAGCAGTGATACATATAGCTGGCAAATGGTCACGTCACCGGTGAAATATGGCCTCTTGTAAATTCACCTGGGTCAGGGTTTTATTCTAACAATTCATATAATAAATCAACAAATACATATAAAGGCTGGACAGAAATGGCTGTTTAAATACATTGTACATGCAGTGGATGATCTAACTGCATATAATGTCTATTCATCTAGTTATTTGATTGGTGTTTACGCTGTACTCAAGAATATTTCACTTATATGATGGCAGGCGGCATTATGGTGGGAGAAAACCGGGCAGAGTCCGGGGTGAAACCCACAACCATCCTCAGGTTGCTGACATACTATAATCTCTTAACACAACAAGGTGCAATTCTGATGCCTCAACATTTCATCGGATAACATACTATAATCTCTTAACAGAACAAGGTGCAATTCTGATGCCTCAACATTTCATCGGATAACATACTATAATCTCTTAACACAACAAGGTGCAATTCTGATGCCTCAACATTTCATCGGATAACATACTATAATCTCTTAACAGAACAAGGTGCAATTCTGATGCCTCAACATTTCATCGGATAACAAGTTTCAATCACTACATGTATCTGTGCTGTTAGCGCACCGTTTCCAAGACTTGACTTAATTAAAACCAACAAACAATATGGACTTGAATGACTCAGACCAAGAAAACAATGGGATTTAGGAAAGCCAAACCGTGTATGTCCATTGCAAAACTACAGAATGAAAGCTCGTGGGAATATTATGATACATCTTCAACATGCGCACGCAGCAGTTTGGTCGCCCAGCAGTTTGGTCGCCCAGCAGTTTGGTCGCCCAGCACTTTGGTCGCCCAGCAGTTTGATCGCCCAGCAGTTTGGTCACCCAGCAGTTTGGGAACACCCAATGGTTTCCAGAACTAAAATGGCTCTAGATACAGTTCTGTCGATGTTCATACATGTAACTGTACCAGTGTGCTACCTCTCACTTTCATGCCAAATGGAGTACCACTGGCAGAGAAGTTCTGGATATACCTCGTTCTGCATGGTCCCATCTTTTATCAACTTAAAGGCAAAGAGTGAGTGAGTGAGTGCTTGGGGTTTAAAGTCCTGCTCAATAATTTTTCAGTCGTATGACGACGAAGGAATCCTTAGTGTGTATGTAATGTACCTCCTTGTTGCAAGGCGGATTTCCACCGCTCTTTTATCTAGTGCTGCTTCACTGAGGCAACTTACCAAAGACAAGTAAGCTGCCCCGCCCGAGCCATTATACTGATACGGATCAACCAGTTGTTGCACTATCTCCTTCATGCTGAACGCCAAGAGAGGAAGTTGCAACAAAGAAAACACTAATGCAAAGTGTACATGTATGTCAGATAAAGTACCATTAAACACTGTCCACTGTGTGGCCTCACTGACAATATGCTGTCGACAATGGTTGTGTAACCTCAGTGACAATTCAAACAGTCGACAACGGTTGTGAGGCCTCAGCTCAGTGACAATAAGCGATCAACAGCAGATGTGTAACCTCAGTGACAATTCAAGCAGTCGACAACGGTTGTGTAACCTCAGTGACAAGTCAAACAGTCGACGCCAGTTGTGTAACCTCAGTGACAATTCAAACAGTCGACAATGGTTCTGAGGCCTCAGCTCAGTGACAATATGCAATCAACAGTTGTGTAACCTCAGTGACAATTCAAACAGTCAACACCGGTTGGGTAGCCTCAGTGACAAGTCAAGCAGTCGACGCCAGTTGTGTAACCTCAGTGACAATTCAAACAGTCAACACCGGTTGGGTAACCTCAGTGACAAGTCAAGCAGTCGACGCCAGTTGTGTAACCTCAGTGACAATTCAAACAGTCAATGCCAGGTGTGTAACCTCAGTGACAATTCAAGCATTCAACGACGGTTGTGTAACCTCAGTGACAATTCAAGCAGTCGACAATGGTTGTGTAACCTCAGTGACAATAAGCTGTTAAAACCAGTTGTGCGGCAGTTTTACTCAATCTAAAATCTCAAATCTAAAACTGACTACAATTAAGACAATAGTGAAAGATTCTTCTGTATGGCATTAAAAGAACAATCAAAACAATACCAGTAAATAAATAAGGTCCTTGACATACGTGTACAAGAATGAGTTCCATGTATAAGAATGAGTTCCATGTATAAGAATGAGTTCCATGTACAAGAATGAGTTACATGTGTTACATGTATAAGAATGAGTTACATATAAAAGAATGAGTTACATGTACAAGAATGAGTTACATGTATAAGAATGGGTTACATGTATAAAAATGAGTTACATGTACAAGTAGGAATGGGTTACATGTATAAAAATGAGTTACATGTACAAGTAGGAATGAGTTCCATGTACAAGAATGAGTTACATGTACAAGAATGAGTTACATGTATAAGAATGAATTACATGTGTTACATGTATAAGAATGAGTTACATATACAAGAATGAGTTACATGTACAAGAATGAGTTACATGTATAAGAATGAGTTACATGTATTAAAATGAGTTACATGTACAAGTAGGAATGGGTTACATGTATAAGAATGAGTTACATATATAAGGATGAGTTACATGTACAAGAATGACTTCCATGTATAACGATGAGATACATGTATACGAATCAGTTACATGTATAAGAATGAGTTACATGTCCAATGTGGTTTCTACATCAGCTGCAGATGTACACTGTAATCAAAAGTTTTTTAGGAGAAAATTCACTTGTTTTTTGGCTGCTTTCTTCTACCCACACACATATACCTTAATACAACCATAATTACATAAAAAGTGAAATATTCATCTGGTAAAGTAAATATTATTAAATGATAATTGAACTTTTAACCATGCAGTTGATCCAATCTGAACATAGCCCCCAAGCGCTAAGCAGACAGATTGTGCTCTTTGTTTTGCAAATATGCCATCAGGATGTAGATCTCTGAATCTAAAGACATGCCACTAAGTTAATCAGCAAAGTGTCAAAATTTGACATTCTGTATACATAAATACACATGACAGATTTCCCCTAATTATCATTCACTTGATTGACCAGCCAATAATAAGGACTGTTATATGAGATTTTTCACCTTTCTCCCCCACTCGCCCTGTTCTTATTTTTTCCTTTTTTCTTTTTTTCAAATCTGAAAAGAAGAATATACTTTCCCTCTCTACCTTTGCAATTTTTTATTTCACATCAAGATCAATTACACCAGCCAAAAGATAAAATGAACCATCACAAATCATAGCGTTATCAAACTGGCTGTATTTCTAAATCCTAGGTACAAAATGATTATATATGCATATATGCACACATGTATCTGTCAACTTTGACTTAATGACTGTTAAAAAACATGTACAACTACCTGTCATCTTCTATCTTTTTTTGAAACCTGCCTGGTAGACTTCGAAGACATACACTATTCAAGAAATGTACTATGAACCATAACAGGATAATAATTTTGCAATTCAGAAACTGCTGTGAAGAATAAATATTCTGTAAATTAGAATCCCAAAATACCCTCTTTTGTCCAAAATACTTTCTTCCATCCAAAAGTAAAGGAAAGAAAACCTATAAAAAAAATGACAGGATGTCATGTGGCTTTAATAGTTTGGCTTCATATATATGTGAAAATCCTTGCACTAACCTACGTGTGAAGTGATAAACCTCAAGGTCACAAATGTTACATAAATAACCTTAACTTTGATGCGAGAAGTCTACCAGGATCATCCATCAGCTATTAATGGTTATACTAATTATTAAACCCTCAGACATGCATATAGTTTAAGACCTTAACAATAGCAAAAGTTCCATGTACCATTAAATATAGTGGTTCAACTTATTTTTCATTATCACATTTTACTACATGTAGGGGCACAGTTTTTTAAATTTTTTTTAACAAACATCCTTATATACTGACAGATAAAAGCAGTTTTAGAGGCAAATGAATTAAGATCGTAAAACATTCAATTTGGTGCTAAAACTTTTCCAGTAAGATTACTCATCTTGCATTCTAAACAAAAATAAAAACACAATTCAAGAACATTCTAAGTATCAAGCAGAATTTGCCTCTTGAAGTTAAGTGCACTATTTTAGGTCACGAAAAATGATGAACTTAGTCATGGACCCAAAGTCAAAATACAGTATGTTAAATTTCTGCGGTGCCGTTACTTAGTTAGGAGGGGGCATATTTTTTAGTTAGGTGGTAACATATGTTTTAGTGAGGAGTCAGCATATATTTTAGTGAGGTGGCGGCATATATTTTAGTGAGGTGGCTCTAGTGTGAAGCAGGACCATCATGATGAGCTGGGAGATTTAATGTCAATAAAACTGCATCAAAGTTCTGCTGCCAGGTGTTTGACAAGTTCCAACTGGAGCATTAAATTTAATATTTAAGAGATGTATGTTTCAGAGAATTCCTTAGTGTTACCGATTGAAATCACACAAACAACTGCCCATTGATTGGTTGGTTAAATTGATACATGTATGTTAGTATCCTCTCATTGACTGGCCTCAATCATGACATAGCAGCAGATGGCAATTAAGGAAAAGCTCCAGGTAAGTAATTATACATGCGTGCAACATAGCCCACAGCTCAATGGTCTACACCAAAGTAGATTTAAATTAAATGGGTTTTATCAACATTAACAAAAAAAAACAGTTGAGAAAACTTCCTCCAGCCCACAATGAATTCAAATGCTTATCTAATGGCCTTTGCGGATGGAACACAAAACACAAAACTACAGGTAAATCTTATCAACTAAGAACTAACTATCAAATATTAAAATCACCACAGTAAAAGGATAAATCATAATTTCATCTAAGCTCATCTAAGCTTATCATAGCTCATTGCGTGGTTTTCAATTATGAATTTATATCAAGTAAAATCCCCTTGAATAGATCAACATATGTACCTATGACCCAGTACTTCTGGGCTAATCATAATTATAAGAGAGTATAATACAGGTTTATTTTAAATAGAAAATAATACACGAGGCTCATTTAGAGAAAAGCTGACATATTAAATGCACTCAGAGTTAGTGGCACATTTTGGCCACTAATGCTTTTATCAGTGAGTCAGATTTTTATTCTGCAAACAGACTATGATAACAACAAATTAACCTGGGAATACACAATCTAATGAACAAAGGTATATGCAACATTTTGGATTTCAAAAACCCCAAAATAAAAGATAAATAATTCAGGTATATGATGAGGGTTGTTTTAACGTGGTTGGCCAGTATTAAATGTTGATTTCTATCGCTTGAAGCAGACTACCCACTGATACCTTCAAGGGTGGCAGCCAACTGCCACTTTTTGACCTGAACAGGTTCTGACGCCAATGACAACACCAACTCGACATACATGTTGTCATTGGCGTCAGGTATTCGGACTAAGGAATAAGTCGCACAATTTGTCTTACTTTTCTATCAGTTCTACTGATCATTGAATGAATGATTATCGGCCAAATTGTGGCAAGAACATGTTTAAAACAGGAGGCAGTGAATGGTTTTCGTTATAATGAGAACATTCAAAATAAAACAAAAAGGGTGTTTTAAGGTCTGCTGGGGCGGTGAGACACAATATCTTACTGGAAAGGAATATGTTTCAGCCTCAAATGTAATATTTTATGACATTTATAATTGGTCAATAAATATGGACTTTTGGTGGGGGCGGGGCGGGGGAACGAAGATATGGGTCAGCTTCAATTACTTTTTGTGATATTTGTTGACACCTAATTAACAACATGCAAAACCTTAAGACGGCAGAGACTGACACTGCGACTGCGAGCAACTGGGGTTTTTATGACCACTGGAAGCAACCGGGTCTTTATTTGCAACTGGAAGTATCTCAGAGCAGCTGGGAGCACCCGGTTGGGATGGGACGGTGGTTTTGGTTGATCTACTCAGGTTTACAACCACCCGCATCGTTGAACATACTCTACTTTTCTACAACTCAAACCATCCAGCTGTATCCAGTTCCGCTGATCTAAGCTTACTTTCGTTAAGTTGGTTACAGTTGCTCATGATCGCAAGGCTTTATCGAAGTTTCTGCTTTAATTTATTTAGTTGAGCCCACTTGTTTATGATTGCAAGTCCACCTACGCCTGGCTTTATATCTGGCAGGATTTTGTTAGGGTGTATAAAAGTGCCCAGTGGCTGAATCAACACTGTACAATCACATTTATGGTCATTGTTACTGAACATTCTGGCTGGAATACATATTTTTTTCTACAATATTTCCTGAGGATTTTTGTAACTAAATGATGGGATTTGTTTCTTGTACCATGTAGGCCAACAACAGCCCACACGTTTGGTAAAACAATGTACATATTATATAATATCTTTAGTTTACAAAATACAATTCCTCTCAAACAAGGTATTTAACCCTGGGGCTTTACATTGTCTGGGTGGGAAATAGTATATACATTCTTAACAGGCAGGAAAGGCCTGTAATAAAGAAAAAAATGACAAAAAGAGAGAACAAAAAAATAAAAAAAACAATGGATGATAGGAGAGAACATAGAAAACATTGTCGAACAAAATAAATAGCTCAACAAAACAAAGAAGATAAGCACATTTTTTAAGAAAAAATATTAAAAAAAACCCTTTACATAGCTCATAGAAACAAAAGTGTAGATGGGTTATCTGCAAACAATGCAAGCTCGTGGCATAACGAATGTAGACGACAGAAACTCTCAATGGCACTGTGAATAATTCTAGCTTTTATCATTGCTGACGATCTCCATCTCTTGTTTTATAACAAAAAGTAGCCAACCTTGGTGTTATGTTTAATTATTTTCCTTTTTTTTGGTCGTTTTTGTTTTCTTTCATTCCTGCGACATGATGTATACACTGGTTAATACCGACACAAATATTGTAAACATAATGAGAAGTGTATTAAAATTCAAGAATCCAACTCTTGACATACGCTGTCACATATATCACAAGGTAATGTGAGTGCAATTTATAGACAGAAAAAAAAACTGCCGTCAGATCAAATAAAGATACGATGCATGAATACAGACAGCCTGACTACCGTGGTCGAATGAAATCCACAATGCATGCTCGTGGTAAATGAAACCAGTTTACAGTACCAAATACTTGACAGGTTAAGCCTGTGGCAGGCACTCCTAAAACTGCATCTATTTATCCTTTCATTTATATCAATCTTATATCTCCTAAGATGCCACAAACCTTACCAGCAAAGTCCATATACAACCTCCTGATAAATATTGCAGTAAAATGTAAATATAGTTAGAAAGAAATTATCAGGAATATCATGTTTTTTTCCCTTACATTGCTCAACAAATCTGGATGTTAAAAATGCATGTAAAACAGAGAACGTTCGAGTTTGTGGTTTGTGTTAGGATGAATTTCTTTAGAACCAAACTTGATCTCTCACCTAACACACAGTAATACAGCAGAGGGGATTTTACTGACGTTTATATCATATCTTCTATCTTTACTTGTGAAAGAGAACATTCACTATAGTTTAAATGCATTTGCTTTAGTGACAAAAACAAAATTGAATCTAAAACCATTAACTTTTTTTTTAACCAAAATAAGCATCCTTTGTTTATACACAGAGCTGAATGATTCCATGATTTCTTTCACATGAATTTGGCAATTAAATTCTCTCCACAGCAGCTATATATGCCATGCAGTCACAATGCTGACATGTAACATAGTGCTGCCTCAGTGCAATACCATTTCAAGGACGCCAGACGCCAAAGACACTCAAAACTTCGTCTTACAGGAGATAATTAAGCCTGAACTCAGAACTTCCTCTTACATGAGATAATTAAGCCTGCATGAACTCACAACGTCCTCTTATGAGATAATTAAGCCTCTTATAAGAGATAATAAACCCTCAACTCAGAAATTAAACCTCTTACATGAGATACATGTAATTAAGTCTGAACCCAAGGTTTCCCCTTATACGATCTAATCACACTGTGATCTACACTACGTATCTTGTACACGTACATGAACTGCAGCTGGAACAGCATGGCAAAATAGACAAAGTTCGTTTTTATATTTGTTTCACTGCAATTAACTCATGTGACTGCTGGAAGACAGTATATATTATAGGTAGAGGATGATGTTAGAAAGCACAGAGCAATGACCCAGAAGCCTCTCACCAATGTTGCTCCTGTGAGTTCAAATCCAGCTCATGCTAGCATTAATGCCAGCCATATGTGGGAAGGTCTTGCAGCAATCCCCTGCTGTGATCGGTTTCCTCCCACCATAATGCTTTGAACGAAATCAAATTTCTTGGCATAACAATAAAACTAAACCAATGGTAGTTAATAGATGGGATGCAGTAAATAGATCGAGATATTATATAGATAATCTGGGGTTCAACATCAACATGGGTGACAGATGACATGTGCCTTTATTGGGAGATTAATTGGCAAAGGGGAATGAAGGGTAATTGCAAATTTAAGATCAGTCAAAATTAAACTTTTACTTAATCTGGATCTCAATTTAGATTCAACTCAGATACAAAATGGCAGGCTGAGATAACGCGAGATAACATGATAACGTGACATTTCCAACAGTATTAAAAACAACAATGTGTGATCTAACTTCAGCATCGTTATCTTGAACTTCGCTGGCACGTTTGAAACGCTGGGATGTTTATGGTAAATAACATATGATTTTGTCCACAAATATTAGCTGCAAAGTTAGAAAGAAGTTCTGAGGTTGGTTTGGAGGGTAAGATGAATAAGCGTCCTGAAAAAATGTCATTTTAAGCCACTAACATGTTAAATTGCCACTAAATATGAAGTCTTATTGGGGAAATTTTAGGTGATTTGCTGTAATTACAGTGTAAACTGCTCACAATGCTTTTGAACACTTATGACTGTATTTATTTTACTCATCAAATTTATATATGTTACTTGATTTTATTTACTTGGATCACTGTTCAACACTGTACGCCATTTATGTTTGCAATGAATATTATGACAGGAAGGAACAAGCGTCTAGGGTAAACCACCTGACTTTGGCGAGTTACTCATGGTCATTTCTATGGTATTGCAAAACTATATGAAAATAATCATGGTTTTCTCCTCTAAATCACCTTAACGTTACATCATCAAGCCAGACATTATAAAAGAGTGAAAGCAGTTCTACCTGCCAAATACCTGTACATGCAGCAGAAAAAACTTTCAGATCAAAAAATATCATTAAAAAAAACCCTGCAATTAAACAGGTAATTGCCAGTAATCACACTAGCTTCAGACTAGATGGGCAAAAATATCACTTCATCTAATGCAGACACAAAACAAAAAACTGCATAGACTTAACTCTTCTGCCATGCAATTAATCTAATGTCTGCAATCCTTCTAAGTTAGGGAAAATGACATCAGTGAAATGACAGACAGTTTGAAATTACATGCACGTGTAAATGCATGTATGATAAAAAAGGTGCTATTTTTTAGCCGCTCGAAATTTTACCTGCCTGCTCATATCAGTGTTCTTGAGACATTATAATGTTAGGAGGTTAGTCATGTACCGGGGCAAGTTAAAAGCAAAGGACAGTGCACAGTTTCTCCCGTACCCTAAACATGTTGCTACAGTATATGGTTTCTACACTAAGTCATTCTTGTCATTTTATGTCAAGCCCTAATTGATATAAAAACAGCACCAACATTTTCTGATTTTAGGTCATTGCATCTGATAATTCAATAATTTTCACTAAGTAGTTTATAATGTGCCTCTGTTTATTAATGACTTTAGCTGCTGTATATACATGTACTAGTATACTGAGAGGTGGGGCCTCTGTGGCTCTGTTGGTTAGTGCGCTAGTGCAGCGTAATGACCCAGAAGACTCTCAGCAATGCGTTCGCTGTGAGTTCAAGTCTAGCTCAAGCTGGCTTCCTCTTTGGCCATACATGGGAAGGTGTTCCAGCAATCTGCAGATAGTCGTGGGTTTCCCCCAGGCTCTGCTCAGTTTCCTCCCACCATAATACTGGCTGCCGTCATATAAGTGAAATATTCTTGAGTATGGCATAAAATTCCACTCAAATAAATAAATAAATAACTATGGAGAGGTTTAGTATTATATTGACTGTTTTCAAGCTTGAAACAATGCAACTGTGTAGAAGGGTGTTTCCAGTACTTGTTTGTTGCTTGAGAGCTTCTGGGAAAAGCAAATTGTACAATTTGATGGAGTTACCCTCTGCAAATAAAGATTTTATTCCCTCAATCAAACATATAAGTAGACCTATCACTAGCATAATAGGCCCACAATCATGCTGTATGTGAACATGAGATTGGTGAGATGTGTCATTCAAATGACAATAATGTACAAGACCTAAAATTTCACCCACAAAAGTACATGTTCAGAGGCAAATAAATGTCACAAAATATTATTTTGGGTGCTGAAACTTCAAATTTTCCAGCAGAATATCATCCCATGTTCCAAGCAAACCTCAAAACAACTTCCTAAAATCACTAGAACTCTCAGAATCAGGAAAACTGGGCAAGTTAATCATGGACAAAATTTGTGGTCATTTAGGGTATATGTTAACAATGAATGCACATGATGATAAATTACAACTGTTGCATAACTGTGATTGAGAATAACTCTAGCTACACCTTAATTAGCCAAACTTATAATTAGCCACACCTTTAATTAGCCATGCCTTACATAAACATCACAAAAACAAAATGCATGTCAAAAGGCCACAAACATGTATTATATCTTCTGAGACAAAAAAAAGGAACAGTCGGCGAAAAAGTTAAACCCTTCACTTCTCATCAGCAACTGCTATTATTTGTATCGATGTGCGTAAAATTTGCAATAACAAGAGGTTATGCAGTTTTGTTTGTTTCTATACTTGTACATGCAATTTAGCTGATCATGATAGTTTTGTTATCAACTTGACACACAGGGTGCCATAGTGATAAAAAAAAAAGTTTAATCATCATGAGTTAATTATCACATATACAGGCAAAAAGCCATGTGGCTAACTGAACTGATTCCAACACTTCTGCGGGAAGATCCCCATATTCGGATTGATGTCGTTACTTGGTGTGATAATGTAGCATTTATTTACTTATTTGATTGGTGTTTTATGCCGTAATGAAGACTATTTCATTCACATATGACTGCAGCCAGCATTACTGTGAAGGAATCTGAGCAAAGTGGAAACAGTGGAAACCGTCACAAAGAGGAAGTCCTAAAAATTGTCAAGATCCAGAACATAATAATAATATATGGGCGTAATTTCGTGGCAAATGGGTGATCTTGGCGCCAACTGTATTTATCAGTAACTTGACGATCAAGCCATGTATAAAGTTTCAATTTAAAAGATGAACTGTTTTAACAAATAGTCTGGAAAACTTTCCACCCTAATTCCTCAACCTTTTGGTATATGACTGAGCAACTTTCAGTGCAATTTATGCACATTTCTTATTTGATTTTCAAAACAAAACTATACTGATTGGGTTGGCTATTTCAGGGTTTCACAAAAAGTATAATTTTATCAGTCTACACAGAATAATGCCTTCAGAATATGCTTAAATATACACCTTGCAATCATGCCGAAAGCTTGAAGAATCACAGTAAGTACAATACAGGACAAAAATCAGCCAGAATTTGTTTGAAAATACATGTAGATTGAACAGCTAGCCTGAATCTGATCATTAACTTGTCACTGTGAAGCCATGCACAACATTTCAACTCAGTACTACATGGATGAAGTGTTATAACAAAAAGTCCAGAAAAGTGTAAAGTCCAGAAAAATGTAAAGTGTAAAGTCCAGAAAAGTGTAAAGCAGAAAGTCCAGAAAAGTGTAAAGTATAAAGTCCAGAAAAGTGTACAGTGTGAAGTCCAGAAAAGTGTACAGTGTGAAGTCCAGAAAAGTGTAAAGTAGAAAAGTGTAAAGTATTAAGTCCAGAAAAGTGTAAAGTCCAGAAAAAAAAAATCGTTACACTATACACTGACAATGAGTTTTTAGCCTTAAGACCCTACGGCCCCAAATACCTTACATGTACCAGTTGTGGATGATAAAATGGAATATGTAAAAAGGATTGTTCTTGCTCCTAACACGCTCATGCTAACTTTTTCAATCACATCTCTTCATATCTTCTGCCACCGGAGGCCATCTGATGCAAATCCTAACAACCCACAGGAAAACTATTAACAGTTATAAAAACATATAATAACACTGATCCATTTTCGGATCAAAGTCAGCCGTTTTTCTTCTGTGACACCGATAATACATTTTCCTGAACAATTTTGTTGATTTGAGAAGACAAAAATACGAGAAATCCTGTCTCAAAGTTAAATGTGACGTACATCCCTCAGGCTATGCTGTGTTTTGCATAGGGACGGCTAAAACACATTCGCAGCTGCAATGAAATTAAAAGAATAAGTGGGTATTAATAGCTCCTTACATATCAATTAACCACAGCTTCCTTCACAGGGTAGTGGTGCATTGTGAGTGGTTTGAACAGGATGCACCTAATCCAGATAACTGATGCTTAGCCAACCTTGACCCCTCCCCCCTCCCCCCACCCGATGTTATCTGCCAGGGGTATTAACCTCTCTCTGTGTGTTTGAATTTACTCATAACAAGCAGTTAATTGCAAAGACGCTTGACTAACATCTTGAATGTGCATTTCAGAATGATGCATTATATACTGTAGATATCTTTGCCATAATACATGATCAGCAACCTAATATACATGGCAGCATGCTGCTTAACACTGAAACTATACTTGACGCACTAAGAGCGAAATTTCACTATTAAACTTGCAAATACCTCGGAGCTAATTTGTTTGTCACTGCAATTTTGGAATTCTTGACATTCTGATCTATGCAAGTGATAGTTTCAGTTTCAAAGTAGTCTCAGTTCAGTGGTTCAACCAAACATATATACGAGGGGTACACAATACTCACGGCAATACCCGTCGGCAAAATTCCTCTGTATGATTCATATGAAACTTCAGCATAATTAATGAACAAGTGTTTTGTTTACTTAATATAAAAGAGACAACAAATTTGCTAGTCCTTTACGCTAACAATTTGTTTTTAACTTTTTATCATTTACAATCATGTAACAATTTGCCATCGTTATCTCTGTACAATTTTACTCTATCCCAGTATCTATATGTATCTTAACCTTGATAAAGAATGTACCTGCCAAGCCACACTATCTATATACATGTACACTGGATATACTTCTTCAAAAAACAATCCTCCTAAAAGGACCAGAAACGGTTTAGTGAACAACTAATGTATAGAGCATAAAACCAGAGGAGTGACGACAGTGTGATAGACATACAGCATAGAGAGTAAAACCAGAGGAGCGATGACAGCATGATAGACGTACAGCATAGAAAGTAAGACCAGAGGAGCGACGACAGTGTGATAGACATATGGCATAGAGAGTAAGACCAGAGGAGTGACGACAGTGTGATAGGCATAAAGCATGGAGAGTAAGACCAGAGGAGCGATGACAATGTGACAGGCATAAAGCATAGAGCATAAAACCAGAGCAGTGATGACAGCGTGATAGACGTACAGCATAGAGAGTAATACCAGAGCAGTGACAACAGTGTGATAGACATACAGCATAGAGCATAAAACCAGAGCAGTGATGACAGCGTGATAGACGTACAGCATAGAGAGTAAGACCAGAGGAGCGACGACAGTGTGATAGACATACAGCATAGAGCATAAAACCAGAGCAGTGATGACAGCGTGATAGACGTACAGCATAGAGAGTAAGACCAGAGCAGTGACAACAGTGTGATAGACATACAGCATAGAGCATAAAACCAGAGCAGTGATGACAGCGTGATAGACGTACAGCATAGAGAGTAAGACCAGAGCAGTGACAACAGTGTGATAGACATACAGCATAGAGAGTAAAACCAGAGCAGAGACGACAGTGTGATAGAGGTACAGCATAGAGAGTAATACCAGAGCAGTGACGACAGTGTGATAGACAAACAGCATAGAGAGTAAAACCAGAGCAGAGACGACAGTGTGATAGACATACAGCATAGAGAGTAAACCAGAGCAGTGATGACAGTATGATAGACATACAGCATAGAGAGTAATACCAGAGAAGTGACGACAGTGTGATAGAGGTACAGCATAGAGCGTAATACTAGAGCAGTGATGACAGTATGAAAGACATACAGCATAGAGAGTAAAACCAGAGCAGAGACGACAGTGTGATAGAGGTATAGCATAGAGAGTAATACCAGAGAAGTGACGACAGTGTGATAGAGGTACAGCATAGAGCGTAATACCAGAGCAGTGACGACAGTGTGATAGAGGTACAGCATAGAGCGTAAAACCAGAGCAGAGACGACAGTGTGATAGACAAACAGCATAGAGAGTAATACCAGAGAAGTGATGACAGTGTGATAGACATACAGCATAGAGAGTAAAACCAGAGCAGAGACGACAGTGTGATAGAGGTACAGCATAGAGCGTAATACCAGAGAAGTGACGACAGTGTGATAGACATACAGCATAGAGAGTAAAACCAGAGCAGAGACGACAGTGTGATAGACGTACAGCATAGAGAGTAAAACCAGAGAAGTGACGACAGTGTGATAGAGGTACAGCATAGAGCGTAATACCAGAGCAGTGACGACAGTGTGATAGACATACAGCATAGAGAGTAAAACCAGAGCAGAGACGACAGTGTGATAGAGGTACAGCATAGAGAGTAAAACCAGAGAAGTGACGACAGTGTGATAGACATACAGCATAGAGAGTAAAACCAGAGCAGAGACGACAGTGTGATAGAGGTACAGCATAGAGAGTAATACCAGAGCAGTGACGACAGTGTGATAGACATACAGCATAGAGAGTAAAACCAGAGCAGAGATGACAGTGTGATAGAGGTACAGCATAGAGCGTAATACCAGAGAAGTGACGACAGTGTGATAGACATACAGCATAGAGAGTAATACCAGAGCAGCCATGACAGTGTGAGACGTACAGCATAGAGAGTAAGGTCAGAGTAGCGACGACAGTGTGATAGACATACAGCATAGAGAGTAATACCAGAGCAGAGACGACAGTGTGATAGAGGTACAGTATAGAGCGTAATACCAGAGAAGTGACGACAGTATGATAGACATACAGCATAGAGAGTAAAACCAGAGCAGAGACCACAGTGTGATAGAGGTACAGCATAGAGCGTAATACCAGAGCAGTGATGACAGTATGATAGAGGTACAGCATAGAGCGTAATACCAGAGCAGTGATGACAGTGTGATAGAGGTACAGCATAGAGAGTAATACCAGAGCAGAGACGACAGTGTGATAGAGGTACAGCATAGAGCGTAATACCAGAGAAGTGACGACAGTATGATAGACATACAGCATAGAGAGTAAAACCAGAGCAGAGACGACAGTGTGATAGAGGTACAGCATACAGCGTAATACCAGAGAAGTGATGACAGTGTGATAGACATACAGCATAGAGAGTAAACCAGAGCAGTGATGACAGTGTGATAGAGGTACAGCATAGAGCGTTATACCAGAGCAGTGATGACAGTGTGATAGAGGTACAGCATAGAGCGTAATACCAGAGAAGTGACGACAGTATGATAGACATACAGCATAGAGAGTAAAACCAGAGCAGAGACGACAGTGTGATAGAGGTACAACATAGAGAGTAATACCAGAGAAGTGACGACAGTGTGATAGAGGTACAGCATAGAGCGTAATACCAGAGCAGTGATGACAGTGTGATAGAGGTACAACATAGAGAGTAATACCAGAGAAGTGATGACAGTATGATAGACATACAGCATAGAGAGTAAACCAGAGCAGTGACGACAGTATGATAGACATACAGCATAGAGAGTAATACCAGAGCAGTGATGACAGTGTGATAGAGGTACAGCATAGAGCGTAATACCAGAGAAGTGAAGACAGTATGATAGACATACAGCATAGAGAGTAATACCAGAGAAGTGACGACAGTGTGATAGACATACAGCATAGAGAGTAAAACCAGAGCAGAGACGACAGTGTGATAGACATACAGCATAGAGAGTAATACCAGAGCAGTGATGACAGTGTGATAGAGGTACAGCATAGAGCGTAATACCAGAGAAGTGATGACAGTATGATAGACATACAGCATAGAGAGTAATACCAGAGCAGAGACGACAGTGTGATAGAGGTACAGCATAGAGCGTAATACCAGAGCAGTGATGACAGTGTGACAGAGGTACAGCATAGAGTGTAATATCAGAGCAGAGACGACAGTGTGATAGAGGTACAGCATAGAGCGTAATACCAGAGAAGTGACGACAGTGTGATAGACATACAGCATAGAGAGTAAATCAGAGCAGTGACAACAGTATGATAGACATACAGCATAGAGAGTAATACCAGAGCAGTGATGACAGTGTGATAGAGGTACAGCATAGAGCATAATACCAGAGAAGTGACGACAGTATGATAGACATATAGCATACAGAGTAAACCAGAGCAGTGACGACAGTGTGATAGACATACAGCATAGAGAGTAATACCAGAGCAGTGATGACAGTGTGATAGAGGTACAGCATAGAGAGTAATACCAGAGCAGTGACGACAGTATGATAGACATACAGCATAGAGAGTAATACCAGAGCAGAGACGACAGTGTGATAGAGGTACAGCATAGAGCGTAATACCAGAGCAGTGATGACAGTATGATAGACATACAGCATAGAGAGTAAAACCAGAGCAGAGACGACAGTGTGATAGAGGTACAGCATAGAGAGTAATACCAGAGAAGTGACGACAGTGTGATAGAGGTACAGCATAGAGCGTAATACCAGAGCAGTGACGACAGTGTGACAGACATACAGCATAGAGAGTAAAACCAGAGCAGAGACGACAGTGTGATAGAGGTACAGCATAGAGAGTAATACCAGAGAAGTGACGACAGTGTGATAGACATACAGCATAGAGAGTAATACCAGAGCAGCCATGACAGTGTGAGACGTACAGCATAGAGAGTAAGATCAGAGTAGCGATGACAGTGTGATAGAGGTACAGCATAGAGAGTAATACCAGAGCAGAGACGACAGTGTGATAGAGGTACAGCATAGAGAGTAAAACCAGAGCAGAGACGACAGTGTGATAGAGGTACAGCATAGAGAGTAATACCAGAGCAGAGACGACAGTGTGATAGAGGTACAGCATAGAGCGTAATACCAGAGCAGTGACGACAGTGTGATAGAGGTACAGCATAGAGAGTAATGCCAGAGCAGCCATGACAGTGTGAGACGTACAGCATAGAGAGTAAGACCAGAGCAGTGATGACAGTATGATAGACATACAGCATAGAGAGTAAAACCAGAGCAGAGACGACAGTGTGATAGACATACAGCATAGAGAGTAATACCAGAGCAGTGATGACAGTGTGATAGAGGTACAGCATACAGCGTAATACCAGAGAAGTGACGACAGTATGATAGACATACAGCATAGAGAGTAAAACCAGAGCAGAGACCACAGTGTGATAGAGGTACAGCATAGAGCGTAATACCAGAGCAGTGATGACAGTGTGATAGACATAGAGCATAGAGAGTAAAACCAGAGCAGAGACGACAGTGTGATAGAGGTACAGCATAGAGCGTAATACCAGAGAAGTGACGACAGTGTGATAGACATACAGCATAGAGAGTAAAACCAGAGCAGAGACGACAGTGTGATAGACATACAGCATAGAGAGTAATACCAGAGCAGTGATGACAGTGTGATAGAGGTACAGCATAGAGCGTAATACCAGAGCAGTGACGACAGTGTGATAGACATACAGCATAGAGAGTAATACCAGAGCAGTGATGACAGTGTGATAGACATACAGCATAGAGCGTAATACCAGAGAAGTGACGACAGTGTGATAGACATACAGCATAGAGAGTAATACCAGAGAAGTGACGACAGTGTGATAGACATACAGCATAGAGAGTAATACCAGAGCAGTGATGACAATATGATAACTTGCAAATGTTTACAAGTAAAGGGAGAAGTACAGCCCCTTGTCATTTTACCTCAGAAAGGGTTTTATCCTAACTGTTCCGGTAAATGCTCAAATAGTAGCAAATGACATGCTCCTTAGCATGATGGCTTGAACAGAATTAGGTAAAAAAAGATAAAAGAACACAATACAACGTCACTGCATGAAGACTGAATTTGATGACATTCACAGATTTATGGTTACTGGTGTCTTGTCAAAGTGAAGAGATCCAAAAGATCTCATAAAAAAAAATAAAAAATATACAGAAAAAGAAAATCCCCTAAAACCATGATGTACCATCCAATTGCTACATCTCTAAGATCTGGGGCAACTGTTTTATACAATGTCCCATATAAGGAAGACAAATGTTCAACCTTGCTATGATATGGTATCACAGCTTTGATCCACAGTTGAAAGAGGAATGAATAGTGAGGGAATGTAAATATATACCTACAGATAAATCTTGGTTTGCGTTGGTCAATACAATTATGTGCTCAAGCAACGGTCAACTAACGCTCTTGTGCTAACACCCAGTGATCTTGTGCTAACACCCAGTGATCTTGTGCAGTTATTCTGCTGCAGTTATCTCCCTTTTTGTGCTTCTATGACATTTATAGATTTATTTTTATTAGTTTATTTGTAATGTGGAGAACCAAACGATGGCTAGCACTGCTATCAAAGTACAAATTCAGTGATTTAAAGTACCAGCTGAGCACAAGGACATTGTTTTTTTCGTATGATAAAACATAAAGTGTATTCTGGGGGAAGGGGTATCAGGAATTGTCAAGCTTCACACTCTCTCAACATCACTTTTCTCAAGTTAACAATTCCTGATATCCCATTGTTCAACATCACTTTTCTCAAGTTAACAATTCCTGATATCCCATTGTTCAACATCCCTTTTCTCAAGTTAACAATTCCTGATATCCCATTGTTCAACATCACTTATCTCAAGTTAACAATTGCTGATGTCCCATCCTTCAGCATGCTTTACCTGTACACTGTGCAGTGTACATGACAGTAGCCTTTTTTCCCCCAAAGTTGACAGAGAGGTAAAACTTGACAGCTGTCCACACGTTCATCCCTCTTTTGTGACACTGTACTCACCGTCGTCTGTGTCTATCTCCTTGCCGGGGAAGAAGAAACCCATCATTGTTTTGAAGAACTCGTACGTCAGCTGAATCTGCATGGGTACAACATTCACCTCAAAATGCTCCTTCACTGCGATCCCACCCACTGCAAATCACAAAGTCATTTCAATGATTTATATGATCGTTGGTTCAAAACTCACTCCTGAATTTTTCACTTTATATGGTTATGGTTTCAATGGTTTATCGGAAAATGGAGTGCCTGGAGTAAAACCACTGACAGTTGTCCAGTGACTGACACACTTTCCCCTCATGTGACTTACACAGATTAGTGGATATCAACTTACAGGTGGTTTTCAATGAATGCTAAACTGCATTAATGGCCAACACGAGTCTCGCCCAAAACAAGAGTGAGAGCATGGGAGTAAAAAACTGCTGGTCCAAAGGCTGATTTGAACCCACATCTTATATGTCCTTGAAAAACCCATCCATTTAAGGTTGCAAAATGAACATTCAGAAGCACGTAAAGGCCTTAAAATGACACTTTTAATATCAACACTTAAGTTTTGCTAATAAGAAATAATTCAAACAAAAACTCTTACCCGGTGGCCTCTCACTGCAGAGTATTCGTAAGGTCAGGTGTCTGTTCTCTCCGTCCTTCATTAGGGGGTCCAGGGGAACTAACACATCCTAAAACACAACAGTCAGATAAAGACTAAGTGCCCTTTTTTAACATCTGGCCCTGGGGCACACAGCGATCTGGGCTTTAAGTCAAAATTTCAAACCTCTTTAAAATTGTTATTTCTCACGTAACAAGGTCAAAATATTGCTGGAAATTCGGGGTAAGTTATCAAACTAAAAATGAATTCAGCCACACTAAACAGAAGCAGCACACCCAGTTTAATGATCAATGTCAGGGCTGAGACTAGTGGATAAACAAAGCAACGTTATCAGTGGCAATAAAACTATCATCAGAACAGGACGACTCAATATTGGTAAGAAAATGTGCACCAAATTTGACAGTTTTAATTACTTTTTAAGATGAATTGATCACAAGATTTTGCCAAATGCTCACCTACTATAATTCTTTAACATTTTCGCATGTTTACAAGGTGTTTTTTCAAGCATAATCTGAAGGCATTACTCTGTGTTGACTGACAACATTCTGTGAAGGCCTGAAACTGGCCGCTCCAACCAATGTAGTTCTGTCTCTCAAAAATAAAATTAAAAATGGGTATAAATGTTCCGATTGTTGCTCTTTCAAATGTCAAATGCTTGAATTGGGTTTGTATAACCTTGTATATTGAGTCAGGCAGTTACATACCTTGTATATGGTGTTATCAGTTACACTACTTGTATATGGTGTCGTCAGTTACTTACCATTTATATGGTGTTGTCAGTTACATACCTTGTATATGTTGTTGTCAGTTACATACCTTGTATATGGTGTTTTCAGTCACATACTTTGTATATGGTGTCGTCAGTTACAGATCTTGTACATGGTGTTGTCAGAGTTGGGCAGTTACATACCCTGTATATGGTGTTGTCAGTTACTTACCTTGTATATGGTGTCCTCAGTTACATACCTTGTACCCTTGTGTATCGTGTTTTCAGTTACATACCTTGCATATGGTGTCATCAGTTACATACCTTGTAAATGGTGTTGTCAGTTACTTACCTTGTATATGGTGTCGTCAGTTACATACCTTGTACATGTACATGGTGTTGTCAGAGTTGGGCAGTTACATACCCTGTATATGGTGTTGTCAGTTACATACCTTGTATATGGTGTCCTCAGTTACATACCTTGTATCCTTGTATATGGTGTTTTCAGTTACATACCTTGCATATGGTGTCATCAGTTACATACCTTGTAAATGGTGTTGTCAGTTACTTACCTTGTATATGGGGTCGTCAGTGGCATACCTTGTATATGGTGTCCTCAGTTACATACCTTGTATATGGTGTTGTCAGTTACATACCTTGTATATGGTGTCATCAGTTACATACCTTGTATAAGGTGTTGTCAGTTATATACCTTGTATATGGTGTTTTCAGTTACATACCTTGCATATGGTGTTGTCAGTTACATACCTTGTATATGGTGGTGTCAGTTACATACCTTGCATATGGTGTCATCAGTTAAATACCTTGTTATATGGTGTTGTCAGTTACATACCTTGTATATGGTGTTGGGCAGGAGGTTGGCCATCTTCACCCAGCCCAGCTCTAACTGATGGCTCCAACTGTCATTGTCACGATTCACCTTTGTGTACCTGGTCACAGAAAGCCGGTTATTAAACAAAATCTTCCAAATAAGTTAAGCATCCCATTATATAGTCTTTCTGGGCATTTTTATTGATCTTTTTATCTGATTGGTATTTTATCAGTATATTTGAGTTATACGACATTGGCCAGCATTGCAGCGGGGAGAAATAGGGCAGAACCAGAGGGAAACCCACGACCACCCCTAGGTCGTTAGCAGACCTGTGCATTTTAAAGTTTATTTCACTGATATACAATTATCATCTGGTTTATGGGTGGTCCCCCCAGGGGCAGTCATCAGACTTCGGAAACATGTGCAGATAATGTTCATTCCTGGAAAAGTCCTCGCCCAATTGATTATTATTTATCGGTGTTTTAGCCTGTACCCTAATTCTTCTAAAATTTGGGACAGTTATAAGTAGTGTTGAAAGTAGAACATTACATTTCTTTACCAGACTTTTGGAAGAGTACAGATATCGGTATGTTGTTCAACAGATCGTCAAGCCATGTGAGAAAAGAGAAACTCAATATTCCAGCTACAATTACATATGTATTGGCTAAAATGGGCAAGTCAGGTGTGCCAAATCTTAAAAGAAATAGGGTACTCAAGAGTATTTCACTTGTACAAGGCGGCAAGCATTATGGTGGGAGGAAACAGGGCAGAGATTGGGGAAACCCACAACCATCCAGAAATTGTTGGCAGATCTTCCCATGTACCACCAGACACTGACAGGAAGTAAACATGAGCTAGACTTGAACTCATACCGAACGCATTGGTGAGAGGCTACTGAGTCATTTTGCTGTGCTGGCAAACTAACCACTAGGCCATGGAGTCCCCGCTTCGTGGCTCGGGGGAACGGGGTTGGGCTACGTGCAGAAGTACGCTGTATCTACACAAAACACTTCATCCTGTCAACCAGACGTATCAACCGATACCTGAGGTTGTGACACTCACCAAACTGACTTCAACATGTTCAACAGAGTTCAGCTGGGTATATAACCGGTTCAATTTTTTAACTACTTTTTTTTTTTTTTTTGATTGGTGTTTTACGCCTCACTCAAGAATATTTCACTTATACGACCGGCAGCCAGCATTATGGTGGGTGGAAACCGGGCACAGCCCGGGGGAAACCCATGACCATCCGCAAGTTGCTGGCAGACCTTCCCACTTACGGCCGGAGAGGAAGCCAGCATGAGCTGGACTTGAACTCACAGCGACCGCATTGGTGAGAGGCTCCTGGGTCATTACGCTGCGCTAGCGCGCTAACCGACTGAGCCACGGAGGCCCCTTTTTAACTACTGATTTACTTCTTGAATGTTTTGTTCAGATTCAGTGTTTTATGTAATTTCCTATACCTAGATTGATCAAAGTGTTCATTCCTAAATTTACACTGTAACACAATGTAACACAATGTAAACTAAAATAGCAGACTCACACAAAGTTCCTGAGACTCAGGTCTGCGATACCCAACTGGCCATCGGTCTGTGTTAACCTCCACTTAGCAAACTTGAAACACACCTCATTCCTACGTGTCACTTGGCTCTCCTCCGCTGTATGTCACAGGTAAAAAAAAAAAGTTACAAAACAAACAATGCAAGAAAATTTTGAAGAAATACATTTACGTCTCCTTATAATGTCCTCAAAATGTACATGTAGTTGTACACATCATTTGCGGGTGAAAGACAACTTAACAGATAAATATTAATTTAAATATTATTCTTTTTTAGTATTTCCTTCTGCACCTGTTATACTTACAGTAAAATGTTTGAAATATACAGTTTGAATTTGCAGAATACATATATGCTGATATATGTAGCAAACAATGACTTTTTCTTACTGTATATACATAGGATTTTGTATTTTGTACATATGTAAAAAGGATTTGATTCACATTTATACTAATGTACAAAGTACAAAGTCCAACACGAAAACAAACACATTATTGAAATAAATGATACTAAATAACAGGGAAAATAATCCACTACCTTGATAACATGAGAAAAACACCCGTGTTCATCACTTACATGTTCCTTCAGCAGCGCTGGGTTTGGCCTTCACCTGGAGCTGACTATCTTTAAAACAACTGAAAAATTAAATTGATTTCTACATATATATGAGTATACCTTTAAGGTGTTTGCCAGATGTCATGAGGGTTCAGGGGAGACCATGTACTACTCCAGCAAGTTCGTAATAACCCCGGCATAGAATGGGTAAAAATGTCAGAATTTTAAACCAGCACAATAAATGTGATGGACTCAGTGTTGTCATGGACTCAGTGGTGTCATGAATGCCAGAATTTTAAAACTAGCACACTTAGTGTAAAGAACAGCTGAAGGTCAGAATTTTAAATGAGCACACTTAGTGTGAAGGACAATTGAAGGTCAGAATTTTAAACCAGCACACTTAGTGTGAAGGACAGTTGAAGGTCAGAATTTTAAACTAGCACACTTAATGTGATGGACTCAGAGGTGTCATAAATGTACGAATTTTAAAACTAGCACACTTAGTGTGAAGGACAATTAAAGGTCAGAATTTTAAATGGGCACACTTAGTGTGAAGGGACAGTTGAAGGTCAGAATTTTAAACTAGCACACTTAATGTGATGGACTCAGTGTTGTGATGGACTCAGAGGTGTCATAAATGTCTGAATTTTAAAACTAGCACACTTAGTGTGAAGGACAGTTGAAGGTCAGAATTTTAAACCAGCACACTTAGTGTGAAGGACAGTTGAAGGTCAGAATTTTAAACCAGCACAATAAATGTGAAGAACTCAGTGTTGTGATGGACTCAGAGGTGTCATAAATGTCAGAATTGTGCAACTAGCACATTTTAGTCTAAAAGGACAGTTGAAGGTCAAAATTTTAAACCAGCACACTTTGTGTGAAGGACAGTTCAAGGTCAAAATTTTAAACCAGCACAATAAATGTGATGAACTCAGTGTTGTGATGGACTCAGAGGTGTCATAAATGTCAGAATGGTGAATCTAGCACATCTTAGTGTGAAGGACAGTTCAAGGTCAGAATTTTACACTAGCACACTTAATGTGATGGACACAGTGTTGCGATGAATGTCAGAAGTTTAAAACTAGCAAACTAAGTGTGAAGGACAGCTGAAGGTCAGAAATTTAAACTAGCATATTTAGTGTGATGGACTCAGTGATGTAATGAAAGTCAGAATTGTAAATCTAGGACACTTAGTGTAAAGGACAGTTGAAGGTCAGGGGTTAACTAGCACACTGAGTCCATCTAGACTGACCCCTGACTTACCTGATCCTGGTTGTCAGCTCCTCATTGAGGACGTTCATCTGAGCCTTACATTCATACAGAGCTGTCTCCAGATTCTCTATCTCCTCATTCAAACTGCCAGAAAAAAAAAACAAAATTTGAAAACAAAAACATCCGTTGAGTAAGTAATAATTAAATAACTAGTCATTTGTGGGTTGTCGATTTTAACATTCACAACAAGGTGTTTATCTTATTTACTTAAAGTTGACTAGACTAGTATTTTGGAATTATAGCATTTAGCTCAGATTGGGAGCAAGATACTTTTCTATTATCATCACCGCCTCCAGGCAAGAAATATGAAAATGTCACACAAAAGTGATATCTAACATGCGAAATAAAATTTATCATTGAAAGAAATCATCATCTATATATAAAAACCAAACCATAATATCGATTTACATAATGGCAGTCAGGATAATAGGAAAAATGAACATTGATGTACATACGTATGATTGCCTGGATTCTCATCCATGGCCTTCTGGACACTGTACAGGTTCTTCTCCAGTCTGCGGAACCTCTGCACATGTTCTCTGTTACAGCAAAAAAAAAAGCCACTCAAATATTAAAGTGCTTCATGGAGAACTTAATTCTCATCACAATCCGTGCAATGAAAGGGGGATAACTCCATAAATCATCATTCAAATTTACTGCATTTAAATATCGATTTATTCATTTCAATGCTATTCAAGGGTTCCATTTATATACTTATTTGATTGGTACTTTACGCTGTATACAAGAGTTTTAAATTTATGCTGTTGCAGTCAGCTATTACAGGAGTAGATGGGGGGAGGGGGGAGCGCTAAGAAATCAGACTGCCTGGAGTGTACCATCAAGAAGCTGCGGTCAAACCAGCAAGATCTGGTGTACTGTCTGTTCTTACTCTTAATCCTCAATAAATTTGATTCTATTTCACCAGATTTCAAAATGTAAAATGTGTTGTTTTACATGATCCCTAATTCCTCAACCTATAAGAATGAGCAACTTCCAGGGCCATTTAATCACATTTCTAATTTGATTTTGGAGACAAAATTTCACTGGACTGGCCAGTTTCAGGGATTCATAAAAAGCAAAATTATTCAACACAGAATAAAGACTTCAGAGTATATTGTAGCGGCTCATATATGATCTTCAAAGAAATCATGCGATAACCTGTCCAAATTCCTTCAATATGTTAAAACATGCACTACACGTATGCCAGTGGTCAAACTTGTTGAGGGTTTAGGCCATACAGATCTGTGTTCTGATTGGTCAGCTAGTTTTAATACCTGACTCTCTCTTGGAGTAGTAATATAGGTGTTTTCTGATCATCCTCTCTTGCTAACAACACCTGGAATTTCAGACTCTGAAGTTTTTCACCAGCTTCCTGTAGCAAGAAACAAAACAAGCATGTCTGAAAAACACAGAAAATGCCCTCTCTGCACAGAAATCAAGAGAAAAATCTGAAAATGTCCCATTCCAAATGGGACTAGCTGATTCATCATCGACATCCTTTTTCAGCATATGGAAAGCTTTAAACAGCCTGAACGAAAACCTTTTGTGTCCAGGCATCTTAGCAAATGCCACATTGTATCAGTTACATGTACATATTGAATATCTGACATCTCCTTGGGAGCATGTACAATAAATATCCAACATCTAGTAGATGATTTTTCTCTGAATTTCATAAACTTACTTGTTTTGCAGATAAAGACTTTTTTAAAGGATACCATAATGTCTATAAATTTAACAGATGTTAGACCACAGTGCACACACCTTACACAAAACAGTGCACACACCTTACACAAAACAGTGCACACACCTTACACAAAACAGTACACACACCTTACACAAAACAGTACACACACCTTACACAAAACAGTACACACACCTTACACAAAACAGTACACACACCTTACACAAAACAGTACACACACCTTACACAAAACAGTACACACACCTTACACAAAACAGTACACACACCTTACACAAAACAGTACACACACCTTACACAAAACAGTGCACACACCTTACACAAAACAGTACACACTCCTTACACAAAACAGTGCACACACCTTACACAAAACAGTACACACTCCTTACACAAAACAGTGCACACACCTTACACAAAACAGTGCACACACCTTACACAAAACAGTGCACACACCTTACACAAAACAGTGCACACACCTTACACAAAACAGTACACACTCCTTACACAAAACAGTGCACACACCTTACACAAAACAGTACACACTCCTTACACAAAACAGTGCACACACCTTACACAAAACAGTGCACACACCTTACACAAAACAGTGCACACACCTTACACAAAACAGTACACACACCTTACACAAAACAGTACACACACCTTACACAAAACAGTACACACACCTTATACAAAACAGTGCACACACCTTACACAAAACAGTGCACACACCTTACACAAAACAGTACACACACCTTACACAAAACAGTACACACACCTTACACAAAACAGTGCACACACCTTACACAAAACAGTACACACACCTTACACAAAACAGTACACACACCTTACACAAAACAGTGCACACACCTTACACAAAACAGTACACACACCTTACACAAAACAGTACACACACCTTACACAAAAACTACACACACCTTACACAAAACAGTGCACACACCTTACACAAAACAGTACACACACCTTACACAAAACAGTACACACACCTTACACAAAACAGTACACACACCTTACACAAAACAGTGCACACACCTTACACAAAACAGTACACACTCCTTACACAAAACAGTGCACACACCTTACACAAAACAGTGCACACACCTTACACAAAACAGTGCACACACCTTACACAAAACAGTACACACACCTTACACAAAACAGTACACACACCTTACACAAAAACTACACACACCTTACACAAAACAGTACACACACCTTACACAAAACAGTACACACACCTTATACAAAACAGTACACACACCTTACACAAAATAGTGCACACACCTTACACAAAACAGTACACACACCTTACACAAAACAGTACACACACCTTACACAAAACAGTGCACACACCTTACACAAAACAGTACACACACCTTACACAAAACAGTACACACACCTTACACAAAACAGTGCACACACCTTACACAAAACAGTACACACACCTTACACAAAACAGTACACACACCTTACACAAAAACTACACACACCTTACACAAAACAGTACACACACCTTACACAAAACAGTACACACACCTTATACAAAACAGTACACACACCTTACACAAAATAGTGCACACACCTTACACAAAAACTACACACACCTTACACAAAAACTACACACACCTTACACAAAACAGTACACACACCTTACACAAAACAGTGCACACACCTTACACAAAAACTACACACACCTTACACAAAAACTACACACACCTTACACAAAACAGTACACACACCTTACACAAAACAGTACACACACCTTACACAAAGCAAACCACACAACTTACACAAAACAGTGCACACACCTTACACAAAACAGTACACACACCTTATACAAAACAGTACACACACCTTACACAAAATAGTGCACACACCTTACACAAAACAGTAGACACACCTTACACAAAACAGTACGCACACCTTACACAAAACAGTACACATACCTTACACAAAACAATACACACACCTTACACAAAACAGTACGCACACCTTACACAAAACAGTACACATACCTTACACAAAACAATACACACACCTTACACAAAACAGTACACACACCTTACACAAAACAGTACACATCTTACATAAAACAGTACACACACTTTACACAAAACAGTACACACACCTCACAAAAAACAGTACACACAACTTACACAAAACAATACACACAACTATGTGCACACTACTGTACCACTGGAGTGAATGTCTTCACATTACTGATGACCATGACATAAAATTATGAATAAAGCTCTGCATCTGCTGCACAAAAACAGGTTTCTGATCTCTTATCTTACCTTTTGTTTGGGCTCCACATACAGCAGAAGATTATTGACTATGTCCAGTATCATCTTGTATTGCATCTGCAGAAGAAAGCAATGACTTGTATAATCACAGTGTTTATACATTCGCAACACATTGTGTGAGAAGCTTACAGTACTGGGTTAGAGGATAGGGTGAAACCCTTGTGTGACAAGCTTATAGTGCTGGGTTAGAGGATATGATGAGACCATAATGTGACAAGCTTACAGTACTGGGTTAGTGGAAATGATGAGACTATGGTGTGACAAGCTCACAGTACCAGGTTAGAGGATATGATGAAACCCTTGTGTGACAAGCTTACAGTACTGGGATAGAGGAAATGATGAGACTATGGTGTGACAAGCTTACAGTTCTGGGTTACAGGATATCATTAAAACCTTGTGTGACAAGCTTATAGTACTGGGTTAGAGGATATCATGAAACCCTTGTGTGACAAGCTTATAGTACTGGGTTAGAGGATATCATGAAAACCTTGTGTGACAAGCTTACAGTACTGGGTTAGAGGATATCATGAAACCCTTGTGTGACAAGCTTACAGTACTGGGTTAGAGGATATCATGAAAACCTTGTGTGACAAGCTTACAGTACTGGGTTAGAGGATATCATGAAACCCTTGTGTGACAAGCTTATAGTACTGGGTTAGAGGATATCATGAAACCCTTGTGTGACAAGCTTATAGCACTGGGTTAGAGGATAACATGAAACCCTTGTGACAAGCTTACAGTACTGGGTTAGAGGATATCATGAAAACCTTGTGTGACAAGTTTATAATACTGGGTTAGAGGATATCACGAAACCCTTGTGTGACAAGCTTATAGCACTGGGATAGAGGATATCATGAGACCATAATGTGACAAGCTTACAGTACTGGGATAGAGGATATCATGAGACCATAATGTGACAAGCTTACAGTACTGGGTTAGAGGATATCATGAGACCATAATGTGACAAGCTTACAGTACTGGGATAGAGGATATCATGAGACCATAATGTGACAAGCTTACAATACTGGGTTAGAGGATATGATGAAATGGTACAACAAGCTAACAGTACCAGGTTAAAGAATATGTCAAGATCATGGTGTGACAAGCTTACCGGGTTAGAGGATATGTTGAAATCATAGTACAACAAGCTTACAGAACTGGGTTAGAGAATTATGAGGATATGTTGAGATCAGAACAAACAGAACAAGCTTACTGGGTTTGTGGACATGTTGACATCATCGTGTAAGTAGCTTACCGGGTTAGAGGATATGTTGAAATCATGGTGTAACAAGCTTCCTGAGTTAGAGGATATGTTGAGATCATGGTGTAACAAACTTCCTGAGTTAGAGGATATGTTGAGATCATGGTGTAACTAGCTTACTGGGTTAGTGGATATGTTGAGATCATGGAGTAACTAGCTTACTGGGTTAGTGGATATGTTGAGATCATGGTGTAACTAGCTTACTGGGTTAGTGGATATGTTGAGATCATGGAGTAACAAGCTTACCAGATTTGATGTAATGTTGAGATCATGAGGGTATGAGGATATGTTGAGATCATGGTGTAACTACACTGACTACACCGTAGCTTACCGGGTTAGAGGATATGTTGAGATCATGGTGTAACTAGCTTACCGGGTAAGAGGATATGTTGAGATCATGGTGTAACTAGCTTACTGGGTTAGAGGATGAGATCATGGTGTAACTATCTTACCGGGTTAGTGGATATGTTCAGATCATGGTGTAACTAGCTTACTGGGTTAGTGGATATGTTCAGATCATGGTGTAACTAGCTTACTGGGTTAGTGGATATGTTGAGATCATGGTGTAACAAGCTTACCGGGTTAGAGGATATGTTGAGATCATGGTGTAACAAGCTTACTGGGTTAGAGGATGTGTTGAGATCATGGTGTAACAAGCTTACCGGGTTAGAGGATATGTTGAGATCATGGTGCAGTAATGTGAAGGTGTCTACCCCTTCTTCTCTCTCCATCATCACATCTGAGTCTTCAGATGGCTGAAATGAAAAGCACAGTTTCTTCAGAAAGATTTTACAGTCATGACATATTCAGATAATAAGTTGGACTCACTTTTTTTACGTTTGCCTTATGGATTCATCTTTTTCAAAAAAAATTAAATGATTAATCCATTATTTGGATGCAAATTTTGTGAAATTTTGAGTTTGTTCTTAGTGACAGCATATTTTTATTCCTTTGCAAATTTCCAGACTGCTGCTGTGTTCAACAGATGCAAGAAAAATTAATAAAACCATGATGAATTCGGAGTAAGTGAGTGCTTGGGGTTTACCGTCATACAAGTTTTCAGGCATATGATGATGAAGGAATCCTTAGAGTGCATGTTATATACCTCCTTGTTGCAGGACGGATTTCCACCGCTCTTTTATCTAGTGCTGCTTCACTGAGACGACGTACCGAAGGCAAGTAAGCCACCTTGCCCAAGCCATTACACTGAATCGGGTCAACCAGTCGTTGCACTATCCCCTTCACGCTGAACACCAAGCGAGGCAGTTACAACTTTCAGTTTTAAGGTCTTAGGTGTGTGATGAATTTAGAGCAAATCCTTCAACACACCTGTCCAAGATAGCAAGATAAGTCAATTCAAAATTTCCCTGGAAACTTACTGGTAGGGGCACATTAGGAATTGACATAGGGTTGACTTCTCCGTAACTGGCGTAGAAAAACTGTGCTTTACACCTGGAGATGACCCTCTGTAGCTGAATTCCTGTGTCTGTCGTGTCCTGTAATTAAGATGGGATACAGACTGCTCAGTCACAATGGTGGCATGTTGAATTTGAATTGTTTATCAGTTTGTTGTCAGGGGATTCATTTATTTATTTCATTGTTATTTAATGTCATACTCAAGAATTTTCCACTCGTAGAATGGCGGTCAGTTTTGTGGAAGGAGGACATCGAAGTGCCCGGGATAAACCACTGACCTTTGGCAAGTTACAGACAAACTTTTCCAACATGTGATGAGCAGATATGCAGGGCATAATCATGGAAGACAAGTAATCTTCAACAAACATTAGCCTCCACAAATACCACTTTAATATTGTAACCAACACCCACAAAAAGTGAGAAGAGGGGAATCTACAGAGGCGGTGATTATACCAATCATAAAATGTAAGGCTAATACTGACCCTGGGGTTGGAGCCAGATTTTCTACTTACAAAGTCAGTGCTGTCAAAATAATATTCAGATATAAAACAAATGCAACAACTTAACTTCTTGGATGTGTTTTCTACTTCACAGCTACACTAATGTGATAATTTGGTGTAATAAATGAAAGAGAATATATATATTATATATATATATATATCTATATCTATATATATATATATATATAAAAGGTAAGCTAGAATTCTGATCAATTCATTCCTTGCTGTAGACATAGCTACCATGATTTAGCAGAAATCTTCTTCTCAGCACATGTACAAGTATTAATGTGGACCTCTTCCATTAACACTTACTTCCCCTGTTGCCCCCACGGTACTGCTGACCACGCCCCCTACACTCAGGCCACTCCCCACCATCTCGGGCACGCCCTCCAGGTCCTGCTCTGAGCGGTCCTCTACATTCTCCATGGACAACCATGACATGTTGTTGTTGGAAAACTCATGACCAGGATCCACTGTGGCATAGTACTGGGGAAGACAAGGATACATTTGGGTTGGATCTCTCCTAAATTTTACTACCCTAATTCTTCTAATTTTTGGGACAGATATTAGTACTGCTGGAAGCAGAATATTACATTTATTTCTTTTCTAGCTTTTTGGAAAGGTCAAGATATGAGTATACTGTTCATTCTAACCATGTGAGACAAAAGAAACTCAATATTCAGGCTACAGTCACATGTATACCAAATTAAAGGAGCCAACCAGGTGTCCTAAAAATTAGAAGAAACAGGGTAGTATTTATTTATTTGATTGGCATTTTACGCCGTACTCAAGAATATTTCACTTATACGACCGCTGCCAGCATTATGGTGGGAGGAAACCAGGCAGAGCCGAAGGGAAACCCATGACCATCCGCAGGATGTCAACCGAGGCCTTCCAACGTACAGCTGGAGAGGACGCCAGCAAGAGCTGGACTTGAACTCACAGCGACCGCACTGGTGAGAGGCTTTTGGGTCATTACGCTGCGTTAGCACGCTAACCAATTGAGCCACGGAGAGCCCCCAAATAGGGTGGTAATAGCTGTAGAGGAATCACTGTGTAAGATAGAAACACTTGTTTTCCTGATTCAGAGAGTTCTACAGATATTTTACAGGGACTTTGAAGTTTGTTCAGAAAAATATCAGTTTCAAATGTCAGGTTTATTTCAAAGAAAGCCTAATTTCATCTTGTTTGCAGGTCTTTACCTTGTAAAGCAGGCTGATTTGAAGTGCCTACCTGCATACAGTCGACAGATCCCACCCAGGTCTTCTTGCTGCGGAGCTGTCCCTTCCTCCAGATGGGCTGATGGGTGCAGGAAAGGATCTGACCACATGCCATGCTTACAATCACATACCCTGGTGTCTCCACACCCTTCAGTACCACCTGGCTGTTGTGGATCTCAACTGTAACAGTAACACACAGACAAAGTGTTATGTGGTTCTCAAATGTAACAGTAACACAGAGACAAAGTGTTATGTGGCTCTCAGCTGTAAGTAATGCAGGCACAAAGTGTTATGTGGATCTCAACTTTAACTGCAACACAGGCACAAAGTGTTATGTGGATCTCAACTGTAGCAGTAACACAGGTACAAAGCATTATGGGGGCCTCAACTGTAATAATAATTCAGAGACAAAGGGTTATGTGGATCTCAACTGTAAAAGTAACACAGGGACAAAGCATTATGGGGGCCTCAACTGTGATAATAATTCAGAGACAAAGGGGTGTGTGGATCTCAACTGTAAAAGTAACACAGGGACAAAGCATTATGGGGGCCTCAACTGTGATAATAATTCAGAGACAAAGGGGTATGTGGATCTCAACTGTAAAAGTAACACAGGGACAAAGCGTTATGGGGGCCTCAACTGTGATAATAATTCAGAGACAAGGGGAAATGTGGATCTCAACTGTAAAAGTAACACAGGGACAAAGTGTTATGGGGGCCTCAACTGTAATAATAATTCAGAGACAAAGGGGTATGTGGATCTCAACTGTAAAAGTAACACAGGGACAAAGTGTTATGGGGGCCTCAACTGTAATAATAATTCAGAGACAAAGGGTTATGTGGATCTCAACTGTAATAGTAACACAGGGACAAAGTGTTATGGGGGCCTCAACTGTAATAATAATTCAGAGACAAAGGGGTATGTGGAGCTCAACTGTAAAAGTAACACAGGGACAAAGTGTTATGGGGGCCTCAACTGTAATAATAATTCAGAGACAAAGGGGTATGTGGATCTCAACTGTAAAAGTAACACAGGGACAAAGTGTTATGGGGGCCTCAACTGTAATAATAATTCAGAGACAAAGGGGTATGTGGATCTCAACTGTAAAAGTAACACAGGGACAAAGTGTTATGGGGGCCTCAACTGTAATAATAATTCAGAGACAAAGGGGTATGTGGATCTCAACTGTAAAAGTAACACAGGGACAAAGCGTTATGGGGGCCTCAACTGTAATAATAATTCAGGGACAAAGGGGTATGTGGATCTCAACTGTAAAAGTAACACAGGGACAAAGCGTTATGGGGGCCTCAACTGTAATAATAATTCAGAGACAAAGGGGTATGTGGATCTCAACTGTAAAAGTAACACAGGGACAACCTGCTACATATGTGTGAATCTCAGCAACAGTAAAACAAGGTGTTATGTGCATGTCAACTGTGTCAGTGACAAAAGATTTTTGTGATCTCAGAAATTTAACAGTAATGTCAACGCTGGTACTGGAACTGATTTTGAGGCATTAACTGTAACAGGTTTCACTTTTTTAATTTTTAACAGTTAATACAAATGCTTTGCCATGATCTACTTACTGTGCCAGTCTTTACCAATGACAGAGTCAGTCTGACAAGCTGCTACTCCATGTAACTGTTCCATGTTAGAGCCTGAGGGCTAGAGTAGGATAAAGAGCATTAATCAATACTAATAACGGTGTTAATATATTAATTAAACTTAAATTAAACTAATTAAATTAATTAAAGTTTCATTTATTTATTCAATCATACCCAAGACATTTTCTAAGCCTTGATTTCAAAAATTTATTAACTTGTTGTCTAAAAATGACTCGGAACATCTGAGTTATCCATACACAAACACATATCCCCAATCCCCTGGGTAGGTCTATAACACATCCCCTGGCTTAAAGCTACAGATGAGCTAGACACACTATGCTTTGAGCCTGTGAGGCAGTTAGATGTGGTGAAAACAGCACTTTAACCAACTGAGCCTGCACAGGCCTACATATCATTCAGAGAAAAGCCTCTGTATAAAATTCTTGATCATATACCTCTGTCTGCTAAGTGCACGACACAAACCCAACCAGTACTTTTTCCATATTGGTATCCACTGATTTCCATATCGACATCCACTGAACATTCACACGCGCCAAACTACCTTCACACTGGGTGACCTTTGGCTGAGAAAGACCTGTCTTTTTAAACGGGAATTTCCATGCAGTGCTGACTTACTTACGTGCGCATGGCATTTCCTTAAAACTGCAGAAAAAGTTTTCTACACTGTCTGCATGCCATTATCAAAGGCAAAATCTTTATAATAATTGTTTGCGATTCCATTCCAAGGCGCATACAGGTGTCATTTCAAACCAGATATACCATTCAAATCATCTGCACATTAAGTCTTATTGCCATTTTACCTCGGCATCAACTACGAGAACTGGCCCTTTAACGAACCATAGCCTAATGCTAGTAAAACTGCGTGTACCCGACTCCTTCATGCTGGTAGAGCAACTCACCGGTCACAAAAATGTTGCAAGCATCAACAATTATGCTGTTGCTTCTCACAGTACCGGTATGCAACAAAAAAAAAAATGAGTCAAATGCACCAGTCGCACGTAGCCTTTCACCTCAAGCGTAGCCCTGGTCCTACCAACCCAGTACACCCAAGGAAATGGACTCATGTCTCCCATCCAGTACTTCTCCATGGTATAATCATGCTTTTTTTTTTTTTACAAAATTTCACACACGATGTGAACCATAACACTTACACAAGCACAACTGCAGGGAGCATCCTTCTCAAACTGCACATTTCACTTGAATTTCTGCCAACAGCAGAATTCCGATAGCAGAAACTTCAGAAGTTTTGAAAGACTTTCTGTCATCCACAATGGCGTGCAACTCACTAATTTTGTGAATTATTGAAGTTATATGTTCACTTGTAAAAGTAGGTCCATTTTTTGGGAGGGGGGGGGGGGGGTGGGGGGCGCATACAAATCTGGGCTATACTCTATTTCAAATAGAAATGTACCACTTGACGCCACTGGCCAGTTGCAATCCAGATGAAGTTTAGATCTTGGGTTTCTCAAAAATTGACCATCTTGATAAAAAAATGTTTTTAAAAGCACAGTTACACACTCAGGATGCTTCACCCGACTATGTGTTTGTCTTATTTTTTTTTCTCTCTTTGTTTTTTTTTTCATATAAACTTCAGTTGTGAACTACTGAAGTACGTTATTTTTAAAACGAACTTCATGTCCGCGTAATGGTTTGGGAGTGTCGTGCAGGATATCACGTTACCAGATGCTATGCAAAAAGCAACACGAAGTACATACTTGGATTTTATTGTCTCAAAATAGCTTTTATAGGAGGTATATGATAAATGGATTGTGGGCTCGCTCCATACGGAAAAGCAACCACAGAGAACTCTAGCAATATGACGATGCGAATCAGCACAGTGTACTGATAATGTCTATGTATTAAAGGTATAAGTAAATGATACACAAATACTGCACAGCGAAATTTGACTACGATGAGGCAGAGCTTACATTTGAAATATTCTCTACGTACATAATATATATTTATAATATATATTTTCATGAGGGCTACAAAATGAGGAAAAATCATACTTTCAAACTAGAATGTACTTATATACCAGACTGATGCATTAGGAGATAATCCTGTACCTCTTCTGTGAAGGCCACAGACTTGCTGTCTGTCTCCGCTACAAGTCTGTGCAACATGGAAAGAGCATGGCTTGTCTGTAGGCGGGTCAGAGGGCTGGGCGTGGCTGCAGACGGAGACACATCATTGGATGGGTTACTGGCTGTGGAGGAAGCTCGACTTTTCTGTAACAGACAGTTCAAAGCATTGATAATCACACTGATTCGGCTTAATTCAGTAACAAAAAATTTGCAGCAAACTTAAATATCAATCAGATTGTTTGATGCTATTCAGAAAGTAGTTTCAGTAAGCTTATTGTCATTGCAAGGTATTCGAGATAACACCAGTTACAGCCGCCGACCTCAGAGATTACAATACCTACTCATCTGCATGACATGTCATATCAGCCAACAGGTCTCCCACAAAAAATGGAAACTTGAAGGCTTTATGGCATACATTATAGCTGTGATGATCAGACACAGTTCCCATGGGTACATGTGCACATATGAGACCTGTTGATGTCATGAAGTGGTTTAAGTGATGTCTAGCAATATTACTGTGATGGCTGACCAATCACTGAGGATAAAGTGTTGGCCTCAAAGCTGGGTTGTACGTGGGAAGGTCTTCCAGCAACCTGCAGACGTTCGTGTGTTTCCTCCAGGTTCTGCTCAATTTCCACCCACCATAATGCTGGCCGCCCTCGTGAAACATTCTTGAGTAAGGCGTAAAACATCTATCAAATAAATAAATAAATAAATCAAAGCTGGGAGACCTGGGATCAAACCTGGGTTGGATCATGCCACAGATTTTCTTTAATGCCATACTGTCATAATGAATCACTTATTCCATGCTCATCAGTTTTATTGGTGGTAGAAACTGCAGACTGCCCACATCTAATATTGATGTACTGGACATCCATTCTACATGTACCATGCTTTGTTGACTGCTGTCCACTTTGAACCCTTTCAGAGCATCTGAGGAAAGGTTCCTTTTCAATGACTTTGCCTTTGTGAATGCATCAAACAAGCCGAAAAGGACGTTACGGTTGCTCTTGATCCAGGCTCCCCTCATGTCATAAATCTGAACACGATGAGTCGGCATAAACTGCAAGGTCAAGGTTGATAGATTACAAGCATGGTCAAGGCCTAAATATCATTGGCAAGATCAAGGTTATAACAAAATCTTTAAGGTCAAGGTTAAAACTTCCTCTATGAAGTTAAAATGAAAACATTTCTGCATGGCATACTGAAACACATTCAACATTGATTTTATTATTTTATTTGACTGGTGTTTCCTCCATCTTCAAGATTGTCCTTTAACTTTGAAACCAAGTGTTGAAGAACTACTGATTAAAATCTAGGAGAACACTTCAGCTATATGACAATATAGGAAATCACAAGAGATAATTTTGTGTTACAGTTAAATTTCTATTTTATTTCATTGGCACTTCACTGATCACCCTGAAGTTTACTAGCCAAGGAATTCAGGGGAGGTTAAAGTCAGTAACAAAATACCACATCGTGAAAAAGAAGCCAAATACCACCCATAAGATCATAGTTATAAAGTGGGCTATTGTCAAGAGACCATTCAAAAAATTTTTCCTGGTCCAGGTTAAGGGGAGATAACTTCAATGCTGAGCCTCCCACACGAGGCACTTCCACTTACACATGCCACCATAATGTCTGACAAAAAATTTTTTCCGACATACATGTATATAGCATAAAAGAATATTCCTAAGACAGATGAGCTGGCCTCTGAGAATGGCTCACCTGATCATATCCTTTGTCTGCGGCCATCTCCTGCTCAGATTCATCGGCCCGGTGATAAGACACCCTGCCTCAGCAAAGAGAAACAATACTGTGTTATTAAATATCTATTTATTCCACTAGTGATTATCGCAGTCAGGGAGGATTTTTCACTTATACAATCAGCATTATGCGTGAAGAAAACCACTGACCTTGGACCACTTACTGGTGAACATTCCTACAGATATGTACACCATATCGGTAAAGGTCAAGCGGTCTAAAGATCTCACACTGCCGAAACAGCCATATGAGCATCGGCAAATGCCTTGAATAATGTCATCTTGGCACAACGAACAATAAAAGCAGAGAAATCTCAAAACTCCCTGCCCTATATAGGTCAGGTTTGAACCTTGCCTTCTGTGTCTGAGCAGCTGATAGATAATCAATCAGCTACATGTACAACCCACTCCCCCACACAACCTATGATGCTCCCTCACACAACCCATGATGCTCCCCCACACAACCTATGATGCTCCCTCACACAACCTATGATGCTCCCCCACACAACCTATGATGCTCCCTCACACAACCTATGATGCTCCCCCACACAACCTATGATGTTCCCCGACACAACCTATGATGCTCCCCCACACAACCTATGATGCTCCCTCACACAACCTATGATGCTCCCCCACACAACCTATGATGCTCCCCCACACAACCTATGATGCTCCCCCACACAACCTATGATGTTCCCCGCCACAACCTATGATGCTCCCCCACACAACCTATGATGCTCCCCCACACAACCTATGATGCTCCCCCACACAACCTATGGTGCTCCCTCACACAACCTATGATGCTCCCTCACACAACCTATGATGCTCCCCCACACAACCTATGATGCTCCCCCACACAACCTATGATGCTCCCCCACACAACCTATGATGCTCCCTCACACAACCTATGATGCTCCCCCACACACCCTATGATGCTCCCCCACACAACCTATGATGCTCCCCCACACAACCTATGATGCTCCCCCACACAACCTATGATGCTCCCCCACACAACCTATGATGCTCCCCCACACAACCTATGATGCTCCCCCACACAACCTATGATGCTCCCTCACACAACCTATGGTGCTCCCCCACACAACCTATGATGCTCCCCCACACAACCTATGATGCTCCCTCACACAACCTATGATGCTCCCCCACACAACCTATGATGCTCCCCCACACAACCTATGATGCTCCCCCACACAACCTATGATGCTCCCCCACACAACCTATGATGCTCCCCCACACAACCTATGATGCTCCCCCACACAACCTATGATGCTCCCTCACACAACCTATGATGCTCCCCCACACAACCTATGATGCTCCCTCACACAACCTATGATGCTCCCCCACACAACCTATGATGCTCCCCCACACAACCTATGATGTTCCCCGACACAACCTATGATGCTCCCCCACACAACCTATGATGCTCCCCCACACAACCTATGATGCCTACGGCTATCCTATAGTTTACTGTGAGAATCATACATGTGTCTTTCAAACTCACCTGGCTATGCTGATGAAGAAACTTCGGTCTACGGGCTTTCGCATGGAGACATTCAGCTGAAACAAAACAAACAATTCTGAGAATTTACATCCCATGCTTAAAAAACGAAACTGCAAACAACATTTTATCGGCGTCAAACAATATTTGAAAAAGTTAATACACAGAAATTAACTACCAATCAGTATAAAGGAAACGGAAATTTACACAACTTATTTACGTAACTGGTTTTCAAACCTGCTATATAAAGGTGACAAAATTTTATCAACCTCAGACAACATTTTAAAGAATTTGTGATCAGACACCAATGCAAGACTGACAGAGAGACCCTGCCTCACTATGAGGATATGTGTGGGGAAAAAACATAACAAGAACATGTAAAAGCAAGGTACTATCCATTGCATATAACATCAGCTGTGACAATATTAGACGAACTCTGCGGAAAAGTCAAGCAAATCCTAGCAGCTTAAAATGAAGCCATAGTACTAATCTCTCAAAATTAAAAATTTTTGCAAATTTTACTTTTTTTTTTTTTGGTTTTTCGAAAATGTAAATGTTACAAACACTGGATGAAAAATAATTCTGTTAACAAAAATCAAACAAAATCTTTTCCGACTGTGCAATACACGCCCAACTTTAAACCACATGGCCACATATGGTTGCCACTGTACATGTAAGTTGTGTCTTAATGGAAATCCGTCCCTAACCACGCACCTCAACCTCTTCCTCGCTTTCACTGTGAGAACTGCAGAGCCACACGGTTGCCTCTGACAGTTCACAGTTCAGCTTGCGAATGCTCCACATTGCCTGATGTCGGTGTTTTAGTCCGTCGTCAATGGGCACCAGACTCAGCTCATAGTCTGACTGTAGCGTGAAGGACTCAGCCAAGAGCTCCGCGCCATGTTGATGGGCAAAAGACATCCAATAACAGATGCTGAATTGTGGGAAATTCATAGACAGGGTGACATGTCTGGTAAAAAAAAAAGTTTAAATTGAGGATTAAATGGAGTTCCCCTGGACAAAATGAAAGAGCAGTCTCAAATATGTATGAAATATGTGTAAATATAAATAAATGAAATTATATAAATACAGTTATAGACTGCACAAGGAGGTATTTAAATGAAAATATACTGTTTCAAGAGTAGTTTTATATGAAACCTATCACGCAGAAAATAGAGCTCAAGCTGACAAGATGATAACATGTGGCATGGTTATTGAACTGCTTTCTGCTATCCAAATAAAGGCTTTCTGTTTTAGCCTACATCTCATGTTATTAGTTTTATGTATTTATCTGATTGGTGTTTTACACTGTACACAAGACTATTTCACTTATATGACGAGTATGATGGTGGGAGAAAAGCGGGCTGAGCCCAGGGGAAGCCCACGACCATCTGCAGATTGCTGGCAGACCTTCCCATGTACGGCCAGAGAGGAAGCCAGCATGAGCTGGACTTGAACTCACAGCGACTGAATTGGTGAGAGGCTCCTGGGTCATTGCGCCGCACTTAGCGTGCTAACCAACTGGGCCATGGAGGCTCACAGACACCTCATGTCTTACATACTGTATGATTTCATGCTCTTTGTCAGAACGCATTCTCCTCAGGCAGATGATTTAAATGGAGTTAAATCCTGAATACAACTCTACAGACATACATTTACATAATTTTGATCCCTTCACCAAAACTCACTTGTAATGACGACTTAGCTGGACTTTCTTAGGTTTGTCATTGTTGAACAGAGGGCCTCGTTTGATTGGTCGCGTCACATTACCTAAGCAAAGCTGCAAAGTGGAAAACAAACTGGTTAGAGAAAAAATGTAGAATATAGGGAAATTGCTGGTACTTTTGTGCACTTTTGAATTAAAAAAGAATCCAGGAACACACAGGGATGCTGTTGGGGTTTTGTACAGTGATTGAACACACCTTTATTTGATCCAGAAATCTCAGCATACTGGCATAGAACAGACACACAGGGATGCTGTTGGGGTTTTGTAGTGATTGAACACACCTTTATTTGATCCAGAAATCTCAGTGTGCTGGCATAGAACAGACACACAGGGATGCTGTTGGGGTTTTGTACAGTGATTGAACACACCTTTATTTGATCCAGAAATCTCAGCGTACTGGCATAGAACAGACAGACTGGTATGTTGTTAGGGTTTTTCACTGTGGGTCTCGTTTCTAATGACAGATGTAAATTCAAATTCTGGGAGCGAAAGGCACGGAATGAATCATGTTCCTGCAAATGAATAAAAAACACATTAAACATTTGTCAAAATACTGTTTTCTTTTTTTTCAAATTTCACCAGAGCTCAACAAAATGCTTATGTATTTATTTATGTATTTAATTATATATTTGAATTTAGTTTTAAGCTATTAGTTTCAAAAGTCTTTCTTTTATACATGTATGACATGGCGTTCGGTTTTGCCACAATGTGAAAATAGACTAATCATTCGCACAAATTGATTACGTGAACATGTAGCTGTAAAGTCATCTACATGTACATTACTTCCTAGCAGACTTTTTCCTTTTATTTACAGCAGCTTGGGCAAAGCCTATTAATTTGTGTACGAAACAGGTTGTACTGCAGTACAGTCCGCCATCATACATATCCAGCGGATCCTCAGATAGCACGGTGGCTACATCGCATGAGCGCTGAACAGCACAGATCAGGAAGCCACTATGAAACACATCTGTTATACAGATTAGCATAACTGATTTATCAGTCTGCACAATTACACTCCACATAACCGACACACGAACAAATCGCTCAATTTTCGTGGCCTGGAACATAGTGGAAGTAAAACAAGCAGAGCCCGGGGGAACCCCACGACCATGCTCAACTTGCTAGCTGAGCCTTCACATGTATAAAGAAATATTTTTAAAAAGTGGCTTAAAATATTGTGTGCATGAGAAAGTTCATTTCTAAACAAGTTCCGTAAATATTCTATAAATCCTTATAAATCTGATCTGAATACATCATTTTCTCAGTGAAACATACGCTACATGTAGACGGTCATAAATTTCATCCATGACTAACTTGTCCATTTTTCTGGATTTTTAAGAGCTCTATAGATTTTAGAAAAGTTTTCTAAGGTTTGCTGGGAACGTGGGATGATGTTTTACTGGTTTCAACTCCAAGAATAATATTTTGTGGCTTTTTTTTGCCTCTAAAAATGCACTTTTATGGACGAAATTTTAGATCACATAGGGTACCTACAGACACCCAGTTGGATGGATATGATGATGACAACATCCTCTAACCAAATGTGGTCGACAGATAAAAAAAATACAATGACTCCTAATCTAAAATCTATTTTAATTGAACTGTACACAAAATTTTGTAGAAGCATGAATTACCTTAATTCTTAATCATTTTTCACCTCTGCTGCAATCAATGTTATGACACATTCTAGGAGGACATTGGAATATAATCTGTTCAATTGTATGAATCGTACATCTTCGAAGTAACACAAGCAAATCATTTTAGCTTCATTTGTACAAGAGTTGAGTGGAAAAAATCAACTGGAAAAAAGTGCTTTTAGAGATAGATAAGTTTGACGATTCACATTACCTCTAGTGAGAATTCTGGCGTCTTGTCGGGTGCACATGGCATGACAGCGTGATGATCGTTGGGGTCCCCCAGACAAAGCCACTCCAACCTTACACTGGAACACAGCCAGAGTTAAGACAGCATTCAAGTTCATTTCTTTGTGATTTAACACACACAATATATCATTTTCTTCAGTTCTCCAAACGATTTTCACTCAAGAATGGAAGCATGTTGTAAGCTTTAATGAAGAAAAATCTAAAAGTCTAACTGATTGGTGTTTAAAAGATGTACAAAAGCATATTTCACCCATCTGATGGTGATCAGTTAAAACAAAAGTGGAAGAAACCACCAGCGTTTGGCAGATAACTGACAAGCTTTTCTACCTATGACACACAGATTTTACGCTGCAAAAGGAGCTCAACGTGTACGCCAGATTAGCAAAAGACAAGTCATCTGCAGTGAACTTAGTCCACATGTATATCAGCATAAATGGTGTTGCTCACTTGTCTGGCAGGGTGCCACGAGCACGGGAAGTACATGTACATGTAGGCTACGACAAGGGAATGTCCAAAATTCTTTGACAGAGCTGGTATTGAACAAACATTTCCAATGATTCACAGACAAGCACCTCAATTAACGATATGAAAATGACTTCATTTAAAGAGAATGTATTGTCAAATTTTAATACATAACAGTATAACTTTTTTATGGTCAGAGCAATCTAATGGAAAAAAGAATGAATGTACTGTGTGCCTAACAATAAAAATATGGTCCACGACACCAACCTTAGAATTATCGCATCATATAAAGGCAAATAATCTTATTCATGAAAGTGTGATTTATTTCCCTGATAGGTGTTTGAACTCAAGATAATTTAATTTTTACAACAGTGGACAGCATTTATGGTTGGAGGAAACTGGGAAGAGCCGGAAGGGGGTGGGGGGGTGGCCTGGAGAGCCTACAACCACCCGCAGGATAGATGGAAGACAAGGAAGTTTGTAGCAATACTGGTATTTAATGATTTTTAGCTACAATTTTCAGAATCTGTTTGATGATCACAACATGTATTGACAGCTTCTTCTTCGTTGCGTTTCCTTTGAGCTAACCGGCCCGGATAGCACAGTTGGTAGAGCGTCCGCTTCGGGACCGGTAGATCCAGGATCAATCCTTGATCGAGGCACACCTAAGACTTTAAAAGAGGAAGTTGTAACTTCCTCGCTTGGCGTTCAGCATGAAGGGGATAGTGCAACGACTGGTTGACCCGTATCAGTATAATGGCTCGGGCGGGGCGGCTTGCTTGCCTTCGGTAAGTCGTCTCAGTGAGGCAGCACTAAATAAAAGAGCGGTGGAAATCCGTCCTGCAACAAGGAGGCACATTACACGTACATGCACCCTAATGATTCCTTCGTCGTCATATGACTGAAAAATTGTTGAGAACAACGTTAAACCCCAAGCACTCACTCACTCACTCCTTTGAGCTATTTTACACTTTGCTAAGCAGATATGTTTTAAGGGAAACACGGTGCTGACTTATCTTATACGAAGAGCTTAACCACCAGTTAAACACTGGACAAACACAGGAAAGAGATGAACGTCTCACCGGAATCTCAAGTTAGGGAGATGGAGCAAGCGACAGTCATCGTATTTGGAAGCCGTTCGAGCATAAATATCCAGGTCTCCCTTCAGCAAGTACTGGGCTGCAACAACAGCGAAAAAACGTTCATAGAAATTTGATTGTCTGAAGCATTATATTATCGATGGGTTGAATTATACTGTCTTCTGTGACAACATGTATGGATCCAACTGTTGTTAATATTTTTTTCTGGTATGGTAAATATGTATTAAGTTAAGTGTTGTTGCAAGCATACCAGAATATTTGTAATTGTTGCAAGCATACCTCAACACCAAATGAAAAATATCTACTTTGCTGCCTAAGAAAGTTTGAAGCAATACTGGTTTTACATGAGGGCATTTTAACTTACAGTTTTCAGAATCTGTTTGATGATAACAGCTTGTGTTGAGAGTTTTCTTGCTGTTTATATTTAAAATTATATTTTGGTTCATTTATTACCTACTGCAAGCAGATGGATATATCCCTACGTCCGTCTGTCTGTCATATTTTTTATTATTTGATTGGTGTTTTCCTCTGTACTAAAAATATCTCACCTATGCAATGGCGGCCAGCATTACGGCAGGAGGAAACCAAGTACAGTTTCAATGGCCATTCACTTAATGAAGGTCCTCAGTGTAAGATGACATGAAACCCTATGAACAAGACTTATTTAAGGATGTTACATCCAGTTTGGATTTACGCAAATTTTGTTGTTGGTTTACATAACTCAAAAATATTGATTCATAAATGTATCAGTACATGAAAACAAATTGTTCATCTTTCAATATGCAATAGTAAAGGAAAAGTTGACACAAACTGATACCCCTAAAACTTACCATTGGTCCAGTCCAGGATGAGATTAGACCAAGTCCAGTCCATTAGCTCAGTGGTGTTGAAAGGGTCAAGGGAAGCGTGGTAGAGCCAGCTCATCTTCTGTAGGGACATGGTCAAGCGGCCATGGAAGAGTAATCTCCCTTTGTCCCACCAGGGCATCGGCCGACTGGGGTCAATAGAAGGCTTGTTTACAAGGTCCAGGGCCAGGTTAAAGTGAGCAACGCTAGGTTCCCAGGCTGCCCCATACGTCACTGTGAAACTGGCTACGTCTGCAAGACAAGAAGAAGTTAATATCATCGTCTCTATTTATTTAGCATTCAATATTTTACTTCATTATTTCATATTTACAAAAGTCAGGTCCTGTTTATGAGCAAAAAAAAGGCTGGCACCATACTCAGGAATACTTCACTTTTCCATGAAAGAAAACATCAGTACATCTACATGACAAACCTTCAGGCATTGTTTTTTTTCACAGGTTTTGAACTTAATTCTACACTCTGAGACTCATTAATACGTCATCTTTATGACAGCAATACTATTTACAGGTATAACAACACCTGGCAAAAACCAAAAGAAAACGTTTCACTTCTCTTGGTACCAGACTGTTAACATGTTGTGTTGTACCAATCAGGAAGAGAAGGAAATGTCATGTTTAATTTCTTAAACAGAAGAAAATGCCATCAAAGACATGGTCTCACTTGTCCAGGGCTAGTTATCTTTTGTGAGAACTCAGTTGCAAGCAACATCATGGCCAACACAGGCTCAAATGAAGAGATCTAATTATATCATACATGTATATTAGGTGGAATTTGTACCTGTATGTATGCACGCTTGAGGATTAACGTTGTACTTAATTTTTTTATATGTGACACATATAATTTGTATGTGTGAAATGGAAGGTCACAAATGTTAAATTTGTTACACATGTCAGAACTGTTTAAAGGAGAAGAAAATTTAAAAAATAGCACTATAGGCTAAAACGAGCACTTTTTTTCTATCTGGTGGTGCCATGCTGCATAATTTTGCCATTTTTCCTCGGCATACGTGTAAGGCCTGAAAACAGTCCATCACATCCTCCATCTTTAACACCCTGTAATTTATGCTGGTGGTGTGCTGCCTCTCAGCCAATGGGAGTCATTGAAACTGCCAGCTTGTTCGTGTAAACTCGAAACCTACGTTCAACATTCCGGTTTTCCCAATCGTCAAACGGAAATCACCGAAGCAACGTGAAGTACCAGTGGTTGGCAGGTCACATTTTCTACTGGAAAATGTTCTACGAACTGCACATCAGTGGTTTCCGGCGGCTTCGGCAATTCTCCTCCTAACACAGAAGACTGCTAGTTATCAAACTAACCACAGCTGAAGTCATGGAAGAACTTGAGGGGAGGCATGCTTCTCTCCACCTGGACATCTCCCCATGGTTCAGCCACCTCGACTGTACAGGAGCGCTTAGCTGTTAACAAAATCACATAGATACATTTTTGTGTATTTTAACACATTAACATAAACCTTTACTGTTCCTCTCCGGCCTTATGTGTATTTTAACACATTAACATAAACCTTCAGTGTTCCTCTCTGGCCGTACGTGGGAAGGTCTCTCAGCAACCTGCGGGTGGTCGTGGGTTTCCCACGGGCTCTGCCCAGTTTCCTCCCACCATAATGCAGACCACCATCGTATAAGTGAAATATTCTTGAGTACGGTGTAAAACACCAATAAAATAAATAAATAAATAAACCTTCACTGCACAGACACCCGCATGTAGGTTCACACATGACTATGCGCTAACCGACTGCTAGGTTGACCTAATTCACATTTTTCAGCACCCAAATTGTCCACAGAAACTTCTGTCACAATGTTCCAGTTATTCACTTGGAGTGCCAGGAGTAAAAACTGGTGCTGGGCATAAACCACCAACCTTTGGAAAGTTACTGACAAACTTTTCCACATGTGAGCAAACAATCAAATAAGCATGGTGGGATGGGGTGGGTGGTTGAGTGGGTGTTTGATTCTACACGCCAGGATTAAACCCAAACCATCTGTGTCCTAGCAACTGAAAGACAGCTTTCTTAACCAATCAGCCATAACCCACTAATAAAGAATTTTTTTCTTTCTGTGATTAACAACACATTAAGCCGCTTAAAAAATCAATATTGCCGTAGTTAATTAAAGTACGTGAACTCTGACCTCTCTTGGCCGCCTCCTGCTCTGCACCAATCAGCTTGCCCCACACATTCACCTCACAAATGTCCATCATTGGCTGGGGGTAGTCCCTTAACAACAACAGCCACTTTTTGACCTTGACATTGACCATACGGCACCACAAGGTCGTGAACTCTAACCCTTCCTCAGGATACGGGCTGGAAAGTAAACATGTTCTAATTATACCATATCATATAATTCTACATACATGTACATGTACCAAACTGACAATTACCACAGCAAATCAATTGTGATATTGGTCAAACCAGTTCATTTTTAAGGTAAAAGCAATTTCATCAAAGTAACTCCCTTACAAACTCATAAGTTAGCATGGACTGTAAAAACAGTTTTGCGATAACGCAAAACCTACAGATCTTATAATATAGATCCTTAAAACTATTTATTTATTTATTTATTTGATTGGTGTTTTACGCCGTACTCAAGAATATTTCACTTATACGATGGCAACCAGCATTATGGTGGGCGGAAACCGGGCAGAGCCCAGGGAGAAACCCATGACCATCCGCAGGTTGCTGGAAGACCTTCCCACGTACGGCCGGAGAGGAAGCCAACATGAGCTGGACTTGAACTCACAGCGACCGCATTGGTGAGAGACTCCTGGGTCATTACGCTGTGCTAGTGCTCTAACCGAGCTGCGGAAGCCCCCTAGATCCTGAAAACACGATGTACGTGTACATTATATACATTATATTGAATTTCTGGTTTGTCTTTTTTTTTTTTTGTCCTTTTTTTTGGCAATTATACCTGTACTGGAGCTAACAGTTACATGTATCTCGCTTGTCATGTATCAATATACCGTGTCCCGCAAAAAACTTGATGAAAGTAGCTACATTATATATGTATGCTTAATATCAAATTTATCAATGTAAATTATTAACTCAATTAAAGTCACACTTGTCATTTTCAGTTCCTTCAGCAACTGACCTGGTCACTATTCCTGTCGAAGTAAACACAACATAACCAAAAGCCAATTTCAGAAACAATCCAACCATTGATAATTAAGACTTTATGTTTGTCATTCCATCCCTCACCCTTCACCCCTCACCTGTCTGAGTCTATATCCTGCATGGCCGTCACCACATTCTCCTTGCCGTGTATGGATGTGTCCGCCAGAGCTATGATGTTCAGGTGGTCAAGCGTCCAGGTGAGAAGTTTGGTCCTGACTGGCGCTTCGTTGTACAGTTTCCGCGAGCGCTGGATGTAGATCTCTGCACTCTTTTTGGCGAGGGAAGTGTACAGCTCGGAGACTTTACCCACTGAAATTTGAGATTGTCCTAAATAAGGGTCTTGTACACTGGGCATTCACCTTGTGTATGTGAATCTATAGGTTATACTACATAGTGAAGGATGAACACTACAACTATCGTTTAAGTGAGATGCGAGAAGCATGAAGTGGGTTATCACTTCTGCTTTTCAAGGCAGCAATATTTATAGTATTCAACCCTCACTGTGCAATATTCTATTTACTATTTAGATTTTGCCGATATACTGATTTTGTGTATCTGTACAAATGTAAGCCATCTTTTTATGCTGGATGTTTTAGCTGAAGACCTTCATGAACTTGTATATAGCATGACATCATGACATCATGTCTTACTGTGCGATGTAGGAAGGTTAAAGTTAACTAAACTTCTATTACAATGATATCTCACACATCCCAGATTGGAACATGATAAAACAAAAACCTTTTTTTTGATGTCATGGCATCTGGGCATGAAATATCAAAATATTACAAAAAGGTGATGTCTAACACGTAAAATAACAGTTTCACCAGGTAAGGAAATCCTGACATTTCACTTCCACTAAAAGATTTAAACTTTCGAAACTTTCGAAGAGTGGGTTAACAATTTTCTGGCCTCTGCCTACTTCTGTCCACAGTTCTGTCCACAGTTTTGTCCACCGTTTTTGTACACAGTTTTGTCCAGTTTAAATTTTGAACATCTGTATGGAATATTTGAGTGAATGAGTGAGTGCTTGGGGTTTAACGTCATACTTAACAATTTTTCAGTCATATGACGATGAAGGAGACCTTAGAGTGCATGTAATATGCCTTCTTGTTGCAGGACGGATTTCCACCGCTCTTTTATCTGGTGCTGCTTCACCGAGACGCCTTAACAAAGGCAAGTAAGCTGCCCCGCCCAAGCCATTATACTGATATCGGTCAACCAGTCGTTGCACTATCCCCTTCATGCTGAACACTAAGCCAGGAAGTTACAACTTCCTCTTTTAAGGCCTTAGGTGTGACCCGACCCAGGATCTACCACTTCAGAAGCAGACGTTCTACCAACTGCGCTATTGGGGCCGGTAGGAATACAGCGTAAAACACATACCTGTATTTTCTGAATTGATTGTAGGAAAAATTCAATTTAATATCCTTTAATCACACAAAAGTATTTTAAGTTGATTAAATTGTAACTTCAGTTCACTGTTTATCCCCAATATTGTGCTAAGCCCCAGAAGACATACCTGGTAACAAAGCATGGGTTTTCCGCAGACTCTGTATTTTCTGATCCATCACTAACTTCCTCTTCTCACTTTCCACCCACTCATCTTTTAACAACTGAAACATACATGACAAAAACATCAGGCAATCTTTCCATATAAAGATACAGCACATGCAGAAGAATGTATTTATAAGATCTTCCGACATATACTTAAAGAGCTATTTTGATGTCAAAACATCTGTGTCTTAAAAGTAAGGTGAATTGTTAAGACTGGGATAGTCTGAATAGCAGAATCGTCAGTATGCGGAAACAAAATATTTTTGTCCCTTCCACTCTGCCTGGTGTGACGTCACCCACGAACACATGGCGTCATCAATCGCTGACGTCTAACCACAAATGGCGCTGCCCTTTCAAACCCTCTTGACATCATCCCAGCATAAATGCCTTACTCAACATCACATCCGCCTGATTTGACGTCATACAGAGAATATTATCACGTCACATCAGGAAAATTTTACCGACACAGCCAAAGATTTTGTTTTTCATGGAATCTTCATATGGGTTAAACAGTATTATAAATCAAAATCCTATTGAAACATAGTGTTAGGCTTACTCTGTAGGATTTCTTTCATATCATGGTAACATTTCTACACAATTTGTATTCTGACAAGATTGGCATTTTAATATTACTGTTTACACGTACAATAACCTGGTTCACTTCCAATGTGCAATATTTTTTTCCTCCAATTTCATGCACGTTACTGTTGGAGGAGGCTGTGAGTAAATTTGACTGTACTTACAATTTCTTTAAAATTTTAAAATTTTTCTTTATTTGTATCTCTAAGCGAAATGCAAGACTTTTGCGGAGAGTAATTGCTTCTGAAATACCACTACTTATATATTCTAATAATGAAACTGAACGTTTTGGTGCATATGAACTAATTAGCCCATAGTCTGCCCCAAGACCAATGATGAGCTAAACGGGTAATATGTATAATAAATTACTTCATAGTTATCACCCAGTTTGACTTCAAAGGGATCATCACTCAGCTGTATCATCATAGTCTGAAAAACACAGAGGGGACAAAAGAGATATTATCAGAGAATGATTCATTCAAAGATTGATCTGGGTTGCTCAGTTTCATGGCTGGAGGATAGTGCCTGGCGTAAACATCTCGCCTTTTCCAAGTAATTAAGGACCTTTCCACAAGCACATAAATTTTCCTCCACAGACTGAACTCAATGGACAAAGTTTGACACACTAAAATTATTATCTGTTAGCAAAGTCTGACACACTTTGAAATTATTATCTGTTAGCCAGGCTTGACACATGTTGAAATTATTATCTGTTAGCAAAGTCTGACACACTTTGAAATTATTATCTGTTAGCCAGGCTTGACACATGTTGAAATTATTATCTGTTAGCAAAGTCTGACACATGTTGAAATTATTATCTGTTAGCAAAGTCTGACACATGTAGAAATTATTATCTGGTAGCAAAGTCTGACACATGTTGAAATTATTATCTGTTAGCAAAGTCTGACACATGTTGAAATTATTATCTGTTGGCAAAGTCTGACACATGTAGAAATTATTATCTGGTAGCAAAGTCTGACACATGTTGAAATTATTATCTGTTAGCCAGGCTTGACACATGTTGAAATTATTATCTGGTAGCAAAGTCTGACACATGTTGAAATTATTATCTGGTAGCAAAGTCTGACACATGTTGAAATTATTATCTGTTAGCCAGGCTTGACACATGTTGAAATTATTATCTGTTAGCAAAGTCTGACACATGTTGAAATTATTATCTGGTAGCAAAGTCTGACACATGTCAAAATTATTATCTGTTAGCCAGGCTTGACACATCTTGAAATTATTATCGGTTAGCCAGGCTTGACACATGTTGAAATTATTACCTGGTAGCAAAGTCTGACACACTTTGAAATTATTATCTGTTAGCCAGGCTTGACACATCTTGAAATTATTATCTGTTAGCAAAGTCTGACACACGTTGAAATTATTACCTGGTAGCAAAGTCTGACAAACACTGAAATTATCATTTGTTAGCAAAGTCTGACACGCTGAAATTAATATCTTTTAGCAGAGTCTGACACATGTAGAAATTATTATCTGGTAGCAAAGTCTTACACATGTTGAAATTATTATCTGGTAGCAAAGTCTGACAAACATTGAAATTATCATTTGTTAGCAAAGTCTGACACATATTGAAATTATTCTCTGTAATCATGAATTTAAAGCACAATAAGGTTATAATCTATTTACAAAGTTTGACTCACCTTGATTTTAATCTGCAGATCTGGTGGTAAAGGTGAAGTCACAGTGAATGGCTTCTTCTCCATCCTGTGAACTAGCTTCAGCCATTTCCAGATACTGATGAGCTATGGAGAAAAAAATGTTATGCATGAATGAATGGTTAACACCATATTGGCAATATTTCAACCATATCATGGAGATAAAAGAAATTAAAAAAATGTTACGAATCTTAATACTTTAGAGGAAAAACAAATTTTACTTTGGTATTGTGTGAGTGAGTGAGTGAGTGACTGAGCGACTGAGTGAGTGAATGAGTGCTTGGGGTTTAACATCAGACTTAACATGACGACGAAGGAGTCCTTAGGGTGCATGTACGTGTAATGTGCCTCCTTGTTGCAGCACAGATTTACACCGCTCTTTTATCTAGTGCTGCTTCACTTAGATGACTTACAGATATGGGTCAACCAGCCACTGCACTATCCCCTTAATGCTGAACACCAAGCGAGGAAGCTATAACTTCCTCTTTTAAAGTCTTAGGTGTGACCCCACCCAGGATTGACCCTGGATCTACAGTCCCGAAACGGACGCTCTACCAACCGTGCTCTCGGGGCCAGTGGTTTGGTACTGTGTACATTCATGTGCTAATATAGTCCTTCATATATCAACATCATTTGAAAGTTTTCAGCCCTGCTGCTAGTTTCAAAACGTAGTCATCACCAGTTTTCTGCGAAATTAACTATCTTTGTGAATTATTCATAATCCACCGACCTTTGGCAAGTTATATGTACATATACCACATGCGTAGCTGCCTTGATCTTACCAATGTGCCACCTCACCTGTTCATAGCAGACTGCGAAATCATACTGGTAAGGGAATACCACTTCAAATCTGTTGAATGACACACACCTAATAAGAAAATAAAACAAAAGCATAAAAATATTCACAATTGCTTTATGAAAGACATGAATTATTTTACTTGAGATTAGCATATATGTACGTATTTATGTATTTATTTAATTGGTGTTTTACGCCATACTCAAGAATATTTCATTTATACGACAGCGGCCAGCATTATGGTGGGAGGAAATGGGGAAGAAACATACATGCATGTGAAATGGAATAAAAGGTATGTTCAAACTTAGCAAGAATTCCACATTTCAGAACATCAAATATGCCTGTCAAGACCCTTTTCCATTTGGTTTCTAAGCCAATATAGTAAATGTAAGAACATCAGCATTTAAACTTTCTTAAGCTCTAAATGAACAGCTATTTGTACTAGTATCAAAATTAAAGAAATCTAAATCCCCACGATAAATACAAAATTTACAATTCCACTCTATAAAGGATAAACCTAAAAATCTGACCAGTTTATGTAGTATCATACCTGGCATGTATAAGAGTTTTTGTTGCAAAAAACATGTAGTCTATATGTAGGGGGAGTAGTGATACTATGTTATATCAGAGCCTCCACGATAAGAGGGGATAACTTACCAAGCTTTGTTTGTTTCCAGCAGCAAACTCTCAGTGGCTTCCCTTTCCTTCTTCAAATGATGAGGCTTGAGGGTTGACACACAAACTCCCTGCGGTGGAAAAATTGTTGAAAGATGAAATTTAACAAACTACACACACAGCATGCTTTTATTAGACAAGCAGATACTGGAAAACAAGGGGACGTGTCCCTATGTAAAAGCAAACTAATTCTTGTCCATCACACACAATTCTGCAAAGTTATGTTGTGAATCTTTGTGACACCCGAAACATAAGACTAGAACTGATGTGTACTGATTTGCACTGTAAGCCACTATAAGGCTTATAAATAGCAGAACAAAGAGCATCATGAAGAGCCAGGCATAGGTCTACAAGAATATGTACCTTTAACGAGAAAATGTTCCTGTCATCAAAGACAACATCCACACTCTCAATCTCTGTCAACAGGTGGGGTAAAGTGGCCGTCAGCAGCACGTCCTCTGTTTTAATGGCCACTCTGACGATTAAACAAATACAAAAATAGAGTTAGGATTAATTCTGGTGACAAAGCATTCAACACAGCTGTTCTAAAGCAAACATATAACTGAAGAAATAGTAGCCTAAAAACATGGGTCATCTCTATAATTAAAGAACTCTATGTTAAGTGCATTGAAACTTATATACATCCACATCATCGATTGATTGATTTATTGATTGGTGTTTTTTTTACACCGCACTCAAGAATATTTCACTTGTACAACGGCGGCCAGCATTATGGTGGAAACCAGGCAGAACCCGGGGGAAACCCACGACCATCCGCAGGTTGCTGGCAGACCTTACCACGCACGGCCGGAGAGGAAGCCAGCATGAGCTGGGCTTCAACTCACAGCGACCACATTGGTGAGAGGCTCCTGGGTGATTACGCTGCACTAGCGCGCTAACCAACTGAGCCACGGAGACCCCCACATCCACATCATCAGTTAATACTCACTTAATCACACAGCTTACACTATAAATGTACATAATAATAGACGGCCTGCATGGCCTGGTGGTTAGTGTGCTAGCACAGCACGAAGACTCATCCAGTAATCCCTTACCAATGTGACTGCTGTGAGTTCAAGTCCAGCTTATGCTGGTTTTGTCTCCCGCTATTAACCTGCGAATGATGGCAGGTTCCCCCTGCACTCTGCCTGGTTTCTTCCCAGCATAATACTGGTCGCCGATGTATAAGTGAAATATGGTGAGTACGGCGTAAAACACCAAACTAGTTAATACATAATAACATTAAGATGTAAAATGGAATCTGCCTCTCCATGGTGTGGCCGTCGCTTAAAGTCAAGTACAGTGCCAAAGGCAGCAGCTTACCCCAGGACATCTGATCTCCAACACCCACAAATCCAACTGTCACCATATCAGGATAAAAGACTTGTGATTATGCCATTAAACACCAATCCAAAAAACATATAAATAATTGAATATTTGGTGTAAAAATGCAACCTGTTAATACTGGAGAGTTGAGCACCAATATAAGTGTCAGCATGGAGAATGAGATTGATTGACAGACTGGGTTGTCCCCCTTCGGTGGCATTCTTCTGCTTGTGTTCTTGCTTAGGAGTTACTACTTCATCAGCCTTCAAGCCTAGTCCTGTAAAACATATACACAAAATATTTACATCTAGAGTTGTGGACTGGAATTCCGCTAAAGAAGTGATGAAGACCAAACGCCAGGGTCCTGTGGCTGCAGTGTGAAGTCCTTGCAAAGCCTCCCAGCTGAAAATAGTTTTAGCATATTTTTCAACCAAACGACCATCAAGTCTGATCTTACTATTCTTCATTTAAGAGGTAAATGTAGTGTAATATTTGATTTATTTATTTATTTGATTGGTGTTTTAAGTCATACTCAAGAATATTTCACTTAAATGACAGTATCCACCATTATGGTGGGAGGAAACCGGGCAGAACCCTGGGGAAACCATGACCATCCACAGGCTTCTGCAAGACCCTCCCACTTAGGGCCAGAGAGGAAACCAGCATGAACTGGGCTTGAACTCACAGTGATGACACTGACAACAGCTAGCGTGCTAACAGAACTGAGCCACAGAGGCCCATGTAGTGTAATAATTCAATGGAACATGCAAATGTTATCACAGTACCAGAGAATCAGCTGGATGTTGAACAAGTGACTTCCTGCCTTAAAGATTGAATACTTCATAGTAACTGGAAAAAAGGCTAAAAATTAAGTGCGGGCTCACCAGATGCACAGCTGAAAGTTATGCATATATACATATGTATACTTTATTTTTCATGATTCAGCAGTCATGAAATTTTATTGCCAAAAAAATATGTATTATTATAAAGTACAAACATATACCTGTGCCTGTGTACTTGTGCATTGGCATTTCTGAGGTAAGCTACATTATCATTTACTGTATAAATTTCGTTAAACAAAACCAGTAAAATAATTCCTGAGCATTACTACGTGTATATTTTTGGGCAATCAAGTTTACAAATATGGACGAGCCCAATTGTTTTTTGTTTCACATTACCACCAGGTCTGTGTCAATAAGGTCATGAGTTCAAATCCAGAACCTGTTGGATCATCTGTGGCTTTTAGGCGAGTCTTGTCACCTGGTGAGGGGAGTGGTTTCCTTCCACCTAATGCTACATACACTGTACATGAAAACTGCTGATCCTTCCAAAAAACATGCTAACGTGTATCAATGCTCCTAACACGATGCTATTTTCACCTGTGCCAATTCTCATTAGCATCACCTGGCAATGACTTACCTGAGAGGTTTACCCTGAGTTGCTTTACCTCCTAAACCAACTGCTGTATACACATATGAGCCAAGACAACAAAAATCAGAGTCACAACAATTAATGCTACAGTATGTTACTGTCATATTTTCACCTGTATCAATTGTCTTTAGCTGATCACCTTGCCATGGCTTACATGTGAGGTTCTCTCTGTGGTGCTGTACATCTTGAATTAACTGCTGTATTCACAAGTGACATCTCGTCATCCAAGACAACAAACATAAGAGTCACCCTAATCAATACAATATTACTTTCCTATTTTCACCTGTGCCAAATCTCGTTAGCTGATCACCTGGACGTGACTTACTTGTGAGATTCTCCCAGAGTTGCTACACGTCCTGAATCAACTGCTGTGGAAACTGGCGATGCAAGATGACCAAGACAAGCATCACGACAACCAATGCTACTGTGTGTAACTGTCCTAATTTCACCTGAACCAATACCTGTTATCATAACCTGACCATAACCTACCTGTGAGGTTTTCCCTCAGTTGCTGTAGATCCTGAATCAACTGTTGTATACACATGTGAAAACTGGTGTGCCAGAGACAGAAAACACGCCTCATGATCTGAACATTCGCCTCCTGCAAAATCATGGCATGAAAAAATGTACGTACACATTGAACAACATAAATCTGATGTATTTCTAAAATACTACAAATTACACAGTACTCTTTATTTGTAAATATCCCTATGCAACTTTTTTCCTGTTTCTTTGATAAGTGCTTTATATGTTTGCTTTGAAGGCATCAAGACAAATAAATATATTTTTGTTTTAGGGTGATGGGTGGGGGTTAGTGAAGGGGCAGTTGTTAACTCACCTTCTCCCTGTGTTTATAGGTCAATCTGATCTCCAGGATGTGGATCACTGGGTTTGACATGTCTACAGACTTTCTGATCACACATGACTGAAATAAAATGACATGAAAACATCTTCATTTATTTATTTGAGTTTTGTTTAACACCTTGACCAAGAATTTTTCACTGACACAATGGTTTATGGGTGAAGGAAACTGGACAGCCCAATGTAAACCACCACTACTGCTCACTTACTGGTGTACTGTTAGTGAACCACTGGCGAACTGCTTGTGAACTACCGGCTTACTGCTAGTAAAATACTAGTGTACTTCTAGTAAACTACAGGTGTACAGCTAGTGAACTACAGTCGAACTACTGGAATGAATGAAGAAATGAATGAAGAAATGAATGCTCAGGGTTTAACATCGTACTTAACAATTTTTCAGTCATGTGAAAATGATGGGTCATTATGTGCGTGTACATACACGCCTACTGTGTCTTCTTGTGGCAGGGCGAGTCCACACCGCCAAAGTGCCGCCACTGAAATATTACGCCACAGACATCCCACCCAGTAACATTATACTGACACCAGGCCAACCAGCCTGCGTCCATGCTCTATTAACCTCTCTGTGATGAGTGCCAAGCCAGGAAGCAACAAGTTTCATTTTTAAAGTCTTTGGTATGACCCGACCTGGGTTTGATACCGGGTCTCAGGGTCCCAACTTCCCTGAACTACTGGCAATCTCTCCCAAATGACATACCAGTGAAAGGCAAGTGGTTATGGTCAAAGTTCATTCCAGAATGATGGGGAATCTTAAAGGGGAAGAAAACATAAAAGTGATGCCAAAATCAGATGAAAGAGCGTCAAAATTTATTTGCAGATATGATCTTTAATATTTTAGCGGATTTTTTTTTCAAAAGGTATTTGAAAATATTTTTGTATGATTAGTATTTGGGACCAACTTTTGGTATTTAACGCTGTTGCATAATAATGTTCTAAATAAGGCTGTGATGCTTGTCTAATAAATTTATTTGAATGTAAATTTGTTGTTTATATGGAAACATATGCATTTAACCAAAATTATAATAATATTTATGAGCATGTTTAAAATATAAATATGATCCAAATTGAGGTTCAATACATTTGTTAGCTGAAAAGAACAAATTCTAGTGCAAAAACATTTATTAAACCTGTGTTACATCCTCATTTATGACATGATTAAACAAAGACTATAAATACCAAAAGATGGTCCCTAATACCCACCATACAAAAATTATTTTCAAGTGTCTTTCTCTCCTTGAGGAAAAATCAAAAAAAATATTGAAGACCACGTTCAGAGATAACTCTTTGCACTCTTTCATCTGAACTTTAAGTCATTTTCATGTTTTCTCCACCTTTAAAAGCATCCTTTTCAAAAATGAAACTGAAGCTACATCTCACGAGACCTAGGACGCAGGCACCGTCTTAACCACTGTGCGTAAACCTCCTCAAAAACCAAACCAACAATTCCGCTGTTTGAAAGAATATGAATTAACTGTTACAATCTGATCACAGGAGACTGACAGAATTTTATCTATTTATTTACTGACTGGTGTTTTACTCTGTACTCCAGAATATTTCAATTACACGATGACGGCCAGGGATATGGTTGGAGGAAAATGGGCAGAGCCCTGGGGGAACCCACAGCCATCTGCAAGCAGACTTATGAACTACATGTCTTTCCAATACTGTGACTAATATGCTCTGGTATACAGCCTCTTCAAAGTTTAGCATTACCAAGAAACGTCCACAAAAGCCTTCCAGATATGTTACTAGGTTAACCTGCTTACCTACCAGCATGCTGAGTGGGTACATGGCTTCATCTTTAATTGAGGAGATAAATTTTCAAGAGCCCAAAAGTCAATATTTTCATCTCGAGAAATATTCATCATAGAGAGTGAGTGAGTGAGTGCTTGGGGTTTAACGTCATACTTAACAATTTTTCAGTCATAAGACGATGGAGGAATCCTTAGAGTGCATGTAATGTGCCTCCTTGTTGCAGGACGGATTTCCACCGCTCTTTTATCTCGTGCTTCTTCACTGAGATGCCTTACCGAAGGCAAGTAAGCTGACCCGCCCAACCCATTATACTGAGACGGCTCAACAAGTCAATGCAGTATCCCCTTCATGCTGAACGCCAAGCGAGGAATTTAGCGACCCAGGAATGAGCTTGGATCTACCGCTCCCAATTCATCATGGAGACGAATATTCATCAGGCTGTATATCCAGGCAATACGGTTGTCTTAAACACAATAAACGGCATGGCAGACAACTTCTCTTGAATTTTATACCAGCACATGTAGTTCAGCCAACGCACACTTATTTTCACAAATACTTGAGAGATAATACTTGCTTTGGTGAACTGCATGCTAGTTAGTCATTTTTGATTAAGTTTGCAAGGGTGTGCAATTTTAATTGTTTTTTAATTCAGTTTTTTTTTCTAAATGTTATTGTTGTTGTTAGCTGAAGAATCATTAAAATACTTTTGAAAATGAAGGTAAAAAAGTTATCGATTAGTACATTGTCAACTAGTGTTCTAACTCGCCGGTGCGTGCCGCCATTAGTGAAGACAAAAACTATCCAATGTACATTTGATAGTATCTGATCGGCAAATGCAGTGTATGTAGCTTTTATTACAGGCAGATAAACCAATCAGAAGCCTTGACGTTTCTCTGAACTGTGATCCATGATGAATACATGTACCTTGCCTGCCTGCTGCATGTAAACAAGCTTCATTCCACAGCTCTGAACCACGGACTGCTGATGGCGTAACTCCAGGCCCAAACTGTCTACCCGCAGCATTATGCACGCTGGAAAGCAATCAGTACAGGGGTTCAGACAAATATCAGTTCTTTTTCAAGCTGTACCTGGTCTGAAATCATCATTCTCAGTCAGAATGCACGCACATATAGCACTAACCTTTAACTAAAATTACACTGTTCAATGTTCACATATCTTTCATTTGAACAATCTTCATTTCAATGCAGGACGGTCTGCCAGCAGCCTGCGGATCGTCTCAGTCAGAATGCATGCACATATAGCACAAACCTTTAACACTAAAATTACGGTGTTCAATGTTCACATATCTTTCATTTGAACAATCTTCAATCCAATGCAGGACGGTCTTCCAGCAACCTGCGGATGGTCGTGGGTTTCCCACGGGCACTGCCTGGTTTCCTTCCACCATAATGCTGGCTGCCGTTGTATAAGTGAAATTTTCTTGAGCACGGTGTAAAAAACCAATCAAATAAATACATTAATCATTCCAACATGTTATTCAATACAATGCAGGCACAAATTTGGTATAACAACTTGGCGATCACATGATCACCCTAGAGTGGGCAAACAACAAAATGGCTACCCCATGTTGAAGCATAGGGAAAATAGCCCATGTTTACCACATTGTCGGTGACGAGGAAGTCCTGGTTATACAAAAAAAAAAAAAACCCACATAATCTCTTCAGAAATAGTCATGTTATCTGGACAACTGAAAATTATACAAATCCAACGAATACACTATACCTGAGAGTGTTTGGAAAAAAAAACAGACAGGTCATGTGGTGTCTACTTCTGGGATGTCTGATAGAATGTGTACCCAAATTTTGCTGTTTTACACACTTGTACATACTTTCAAAAGCTTCACTGAATTAAACTGTCATATTGTGTATCTTTGGTTCTGTTACAATTATACAGTATAATTACTGAATTATTTTATGCAGATGAGGCTGGCATCCAGCATCACTCAAGTTAAACAGATTCTTCATTCAACAACAACGCTGTAATGATAGAGAGGTGTATATGTATATATAAGTAATGCCTACCATTTATTTCTTATGAATGCATCTTTGATATTTGTTTTTATTTTGAACACAAAATTCATAATATTATAATAAATCTAAATAAAGTAATCATTGTGGTATACAGTTTCATTAAATGCTGTAAATGTCTGTACAAATGTCTGTATAAATGTCTGTATAAATGTCCGAATTCCTCATCCAATCAATTTCTGAGTCTGCTAATTAAACATTTGCCTTGAGACACAATCAACACACTCTACCTTTATAATCATTGCAGACGTAAATGTTAACATTTGACAGGCTGAAGTTGACAGTGAGGAGATTTATGTCAATCCACGTCGGTTTCTCCATTGCTTTCTTGGGAGGAGATGGATGACAGACAGCCACAGGGGCGGGTTTCCCCTTTGACACAGCACCAATCAGCTGTAAGAACGTCATCAAGGCAACGGTGGACCATTCTGATTGGATGTTGTCTACCATTCCCTCAAATTTCAGCTCTTTGCCAAGTTTCTTTGCCTGAAGAGAGAAATAGTTTTGAATCACAAAAAATAGTTTCTAATACTAACCAAGTGGCTTTTAAACCACGTTGGCCTCAGGCTAAATGAAAATTTTTTCTTCCTTGGGGTTTAAATCCGTTTTCAGTATTATTTTGGTACCATTTCACTATTATTAACCAATTGGGAGCTGCCTAACTGTAACACCATGCGTAAGACCCCAACCATGACACCTTTGCAAGTTACAGTGGACATGAGACCAAAGAGTGCCCAAGAGTCAATGAAGAAAGTCTTGTCCATTCTGGACAGTATCTGACATTACCTGGGGACTAAACTCATGCCTCAATGATTCTGTCTGAGACTGGGATTTCACCAAAACGTGGTGTAACCATGACTGACATTTATTTTACTTGATTGTTGTTCAGTTACACAAAGGAGGTCAATTTTATGGATGCGGGGACTGGAGTGCCTGAGGTAATAAACCATCAACCTTTGGCAATCAACCTTTCCCCCCTTACATTTATTTATTCATATGATTGGTGTTTTACGCCGTACTCAAGAATATTTCATTTAAGTTATGGCGGCCAACATTATGGTGGGAGGAAACAAGACAAAAACAACAACCATTCGCCGGTCTCTGGCAGAACCTCCCAGGTACGGCCAAAGAAGAAGCCAGCATGAGTTAGGCTTGAACTCACAGCGACCGCATTGGTGGTAGGTTCCTTTGTCATAGCGCTGCACTGGCGTGCTGGCCCCCTCAGCCATGAAACCCCCTCCCACTTAAAGAAACAGATATGTCAGATGTTTGTACCCTCTTCAACGAGACTGGGCAAGCTGTCATATGACGGATGTTAACGGCATATTGTCACTAATGTCCCACTAGCAGTGACAGTAGATATGTACAAATTCCCTGTCCAAGGCCAGGTTTGAACCTCCGCCTTGTGGGTTACAGCCCCTGAAAGGCAAGCATCACACTCTTCTAAAATACCTTAAAGATGACTATGGTGAGATTGAGGATGTAGTTCCAGTAGTGTTGCTTGTACGTCAGATCTGAGAGCGCCACCTGAGAGTCACAGAGACAAGCATACACCGTCTGGATCTCCAGCTCGCAGGCAATGTCACGAGACATCAGCCAGGTGGCATGAGACACATCTGCAAAGACAGAAAACAATTTGACACAAGGCTTGGATCTCCTGCTTGCAGACAATGTCACGAGACATCAGCCAAGACCCATGAGACCCATCTGAAAAGACAGAAAACAATTTGTGACGTGGCTTGGATCTCCTGCTCGCTTGTGAAGTCATAAGACATCAGCCAAGATGCATGAGACACATTGGCAAAGACAGAAAACAATTTGACACAAGGCTTGGATCTCAAACTCGCAGGCAATGTCATGAGACATCAGGCAAGATGCATGAGACACATCTGAAAAGACAGAAAACAATTTGAGACATGGCTTGGATATCCAGTTAGCAGGCAATGTCACAAGACATCAGGCAAGATGCATGAGACACATCTGTAAAGACAGAAAACAATTTGACACAAGGCTTGGATCTCCAGTTAGCAGGCAATGTCACATGACATCAGGCAAGACGCATGAGACACATCTGTAAAGACAGAAAACAATTTGAGACAAGGCCTGGATCTCCAGCTCTCATGGAATGTCATGAGACATCAGCCAAGAAGCATGAGACATGTCTGAAAAGACAGAAAACAATTTGACACAAGGCTTGGATCTCCAGTTAGCAGGCAATGTCACAAGACATCAGGCAAGACGCATGAGACACATCTGTAAAGACAGAAAACAACTTGAGACAAGGCCTGGATCTCCAGCTCGCAGGCAATGTAACGAGACATCAGCCAAAATGCATGAGACACATCTGCAAAGACAGAAAACAATATGAGACAAGGCCTGGATCTCCTATTCACAGGGAATGTCATGAGACATCAGCCAGGTGACATGAGACACATCCGCAAAGAGTGGAAACAGTTTGAGACAGGATCTTAGGCAAAGTCAAGAGACATCAGCCAGGTGGCATGAGACACACCTGCAAAAACAGGAAACAATTTGAGACAAGATCTACATCTTCAGAGGCAATGTCACGAAACATTATAATTAGTGATGATTTGAAGATACAAATCTTCAAAGACACAGAACAGTTTGAGATCTCCAGTTCAAAGCCAATGTCACGAGACAACCAAGTGGTGTGAGATAACTCTACAAATTACATGTAAGACAGAGACAAATTCGAGACCAGAGAGGCAATACAACGTATGAAATATAGGGAAAATTTATAGGGTAACATTAGGGTAATGGGGACGGGGCAAGATTCCTAGTGATGATACACTGTACCTGCCAAACCCGGCTTGACTGTGCAGGATAACTTGGTCTGAGACACGCCAGCATTAAACCCTGAGCAGGACGCCGATGATACTGTGAAGGAAGTGTCTACAACCTCTACCACGGACGACACCTTCTTGTCTTCCAGGTAAGCAGATATTTTACGCCTGCAGGTAGAAATGCAAATAATCTGAAATCAATTTGCATACTAGTTATAAGTCTTAAAATTTAATTTATGAATATTAAAACAATGTATGAAATCATCATAAAAGGAGGAATTCAAAATGGATTTAAACAAAAACAGAAGGGGTTTGTAACTTAGGTTACATAACCATAACTTGTAGCTTGACATGTAGCTTGACATATAGCTTGAAATGTAGCTTGATATGTAGCTTGACATGCAGCTTGACATATAGCTTGACATGTAGCTTGAAATATAGCTTAACATGTAGCTTGACATCTCTCCTTATATTCCACAGTCCCACCAAAACTAAACCACAGGCACACTAGTCGCTGGCCAGTATGAGCAGGCCTCGATCTTCAAGCCTTTAGCCTGGTGCAACAAACCAAAGGCAGAAGCCGGACTCTTTGAGGTGCCTTTTGTGGACTTTTATTTGAAAAGAAGACACTCTATGAGGTTATAGAGTAATTTCTACAGACATGCTAACATAGTATGATGTTTTACAACTAAGTGTTCTGGTCACATGAACTAATGTAAAAATGAGATATGAAATGATTTGTAGCAATTGATAAAACTCAAATAATTATTTATTTATTTGATTGGTCCTTTACGCCGTTACTCAAAAATATTTCACTTATTCGACGTCGACCAGCAATATGATGGGAGGAAACTGGGCATAGCCCGGGGGAAACCCATGACCATCCGCATGTTGTTCTCAGACCTTCCCACTTACGGCTAGAGAGGAAACCTGCCCGGAAAGGACTGATGGCATTGGTCAGAGGCTTCTGGGTCATTGTGCCACGATGGCATGCTAACTCCCCCAGCCATAAAGTCCCCTCCACTACAATAAAAATCCGCTACAAATGTACAATGAGACTTCATCACCTTCATGGCCTACATCTTACCCAATAATCCCAGACATTCCTTCAGGCTTTCCGCCTGCGTCTTGTTTATCCGTGGATCCTGTGAAAACGTCAGATGAAGACGGTTGTGGGGTTACCTCCCCTGATGATGAGACAGGTTTGATGACGTTAGCCCAGTACTGGAGTTCGTCATGGTGATAGTGAAAGTAGATCTGGTGGAGTTGAGTGTTTGTCTCCACGCGATGAGGCTGAGTCTGACACAAAAAAATGTCCATGTGGATTGGCGTTTATGCTGCACTCAAAAATATTCATTATACAACGGTGGCCGACATTATGGTGGGAGGAAACCGGACAGAGTCCGGGGGAAACCCACGATAATCTAACCATGTACAACCAGAGAGGAAGCCAGCATGAGTTCATTTTGTTCTATGTACTGGAAATCTGAACAAACAGCATTACTAAGGACACATCACAAAATCTCCAAGGCTCAGTTGCTTCAGACTGTCTTAAGATTTAACATCGGATTAAATTTTTTTCATTTTTGCACTTGCGCCAGAAAATAATTGTGTAACAGTATATTAAGTATGAACTGCCGCATTTTACCTAGATATGAGCTTTTTTCCTTGATTCTGCTTTATTCAACCATATAAATTTTTTTGTCAAGTTTGAGCCCAAAAACTAAAGTGTTAGCACCAAAAATTATCATTTTAAGGTCTTTACGTCAAAGTTAATTTTCACATGCAAATTTTAGGTGACATACAGTAAGAGGCTGCAATTCCATTTGGTCTCTGTACAACTGTACTGGTTGCTGGGTTGTGTTAAAATCATAAATAATACCAATATGACTTAATACTATTCAGGTTTAGAAAGATTATATTCAGAAAGTGTAATCCCTATTAACGATAATACTGTTACTTAATCCACTTTCTAAAATGACATCTAAAACCTGTCTGATATATTCACCTAAGGGAGTGATGTCATTTTGTGATCGTCGGAGGGGTAATGCATGTTCGCTGTAAAGTCTACCGGTCAGCTACCTTCTATTTTTGTGGAAGGCCTGTTGGCTGAGTGGTCTAGACGGTTAACATGTATTGTTGGCGATTTGGTGCCTGACTCTGAGGACGCTGGTTCGAAAAACCCGCTTGTGGTCTCAGCCAATTTTCAGTACTACAATCTGTGCTATATTCAGAAAGTGTAATCCCTATATCAATAAATATCAATATTGGTATTAGGTAATACTGTACACTTCTCAACAACCACGCCCAGGCACAACAAATACTGATTATTGATTAGATAGCTTAGTGTGCATCTCTTAATGCTCAAGAAATTTTAATAATATGACACAAGTACATGTGCATGTTGTTGTTGACACAAACCTGTAGCCTGATCGTCAGTTTATTCAGGGATGCAAATGTGGCTTGAGGAGACTGGGTCAAAAATTCTGCAAGAAAAATAAGAAACAGAAAATGAATTTAATATAAACTTTTGTAATTCAATTTCGTTATTTGACTCATTATTTTTTTTTTAGTTTTTGGGGGTTTATTTGTTATTCCCACTAACATCAAGCAATTTCCATGCCTGTGATGACAGCAGACACCGAGGTGAGAGATGAAGGCTTGAATCGTGCAGGGATCCGTTGAGCATGTACCTTGTTTATCACAGATTGTCTAACACTGAAATCACGTGACACAATGCTGTAAAAATGGACAGAGACTGATTTGAACAGGTGACCACCCTGGTGGTTGTAAGCAGCTTGTTACACTTTTTGATTTTCAAAACAAAGCACAATTGTTCATGTAGAAATCTGCATATCCTGTCCACCTTTCCAGAATTGAAATATTATTGGATAACCTTGAAAATCCAGACACTTGACCTTAGGGTATATTATAATATACTTTTTAGACTGCTGTTTATACCATCATACTTTTTCAGTTTTATGGGTGGAGGAAACTGCAGTGGCTGGAATAAAGCACCAACTTTTATGGGTTTGTGAAGTGTAGATTTGCATACCAACGGTCTTAACTAAATATCACACCATGCAAAAGGCTCAGGAAGTGCCAGCAATGCTTCTTGTGACCAAATCTCCCCGAAAAATAAGAGTAGGGGAATAGAGACATCATTCTCCATGGTCGGAACTGAACCTGTGCCTCCTGTGACCGACAGGAGTTGTACTGTTAAACGTGAGTTTGATCAGACGTACCTGTAATGCTGAGGGAGGCGGTGATATCAGGTGAGAACTCTCCTGTTTCTGAGGACTGCAGACCTGCATGGAAATGCTTCAATGCCACAGACAATGTCCTGCATGTACACAGACATGAATTTTGAAAACACAGAAAGTCCAAATTGACACAATAATGTCAATATCTAAAATTCTCGACATATACATACATATCTGAAGTCAGTTTACAACCGTTATTAATTCTGTTATTATTAACTTGACTTCTATTAACAACATACTCAAACAGTTTTTTACTTGTATAATGGCAATCAGATTTATGGGTGGAAGGAGTACTTTTGACCACCTGACAAGCTAAGGTACATGTTCCCAACAAACCTGCTGACTAAGGATCTAGCTGAATCAGTCACCGCTTAGATTTGAGCCTGCATTCTCGTTTGTCAGGGTCAGTATAGGCTGCTGCGGGAAAGCACACAATTCATCCGGGGCCCAGGCCAGCGTCAATTTACTCACAGATGTATGAACAGCATGCTACTACAAATTACCTTTGTTTGGTTTCTCTGACAATCTTAATGTCTAACTCTGATACAGTGAAGCTAACATCCTGCAAAACACAATGGAAAAAAAAAATCTTAATATAGACATGTGATTCTGTTTTTCTGTGTCAAACGTTTATGACAATAGTTCCTAATGAGCAATTGTTTATTTATTCAGACATTATTTATTCAAGCCCTTATATTAAATAGATATTATGTCACCTGAAAGCTTAGACATATATAACTGTACATAGACAAAATAATAAATTACTCAATTAAAAAGAACTAATGAAACAAATTCATACATTCACAAATTCCAAAACTGACTGATGTTTACATGTATATGTAAGGTCAAATAAAAATTGACTTATGAAATATTTCACGCTGTGTTAAGGGATGCTGACAATGTTGTCCATAAAGTAATCACTGCTTCAAATTACAAAAACTTCAAGAAACATAAATCATATGTGTTTATTGGCCTTACCCGAGGTAATAACAGAGGTAGATCTGTGTTCCCTTCACACGATCCTACAACAACCAGCGAGAGTATTATTTTATACCATGTAATATGGATGAGTACAATATCACTCCATAATGTACAAAACACCTCACGATAACCGATTTGTTATGTAGCTCTACCTATCCAAGGACTTTCACCTCCCGTTCAGATACCAACTGAAGATACATTTAAAGATTTAGCTGGCCTTTGGTGGAGGATGTTTTTCGACCTCCTTGTCCGGGTCGGGAAATGCAGTTTGTACACACCATGTGAGCAGCTCCAAGCCGCTTTTAATCTTCGCAACAGTATTTAGCAGAATTTGGAAATCAATAAATAATGAAATTTATTCCTCAGTCAACATTTCAACTCATCAATGTTTGCAGAAACGCAGTGCGTGAAGGATACATACTGCAGCGCCCCGAAATGTTGTAACATCTAAAGTTACCTCTCTCAAGTGATACTGTACAATGCGAAAATAAAATGGCTCTCCGCGATCCTATATCGCTACAGGTACAGGACGGTCACATGGTACGACATGACTGATTTCACTGGACCAGATCTACAGATATATTTGTAAGTAGTGTTAAAGTCAGTTCTCACTTTTTAATTTAATCGAAAGTGAGGTTCTCGGCACAAAAGTTATACATGTACCACATCTCTGGGTGAAGAGAGATTGAATACATTCAATCGCGTTCTTGCGATAGCTTGCACAGATGAGACTAAAATGGCTCTTGTATGGAACCACTGGCGATAAAAGTGGGCAGCATCTGTGAAAGTTACCAATACCAAATTCACAATCCTGATTTCCATTTAACCTTAGAATTGCATGTGGAACAAAAGTTAATGACACATCAGTGATGGAAAATGAACGTGCTTTACACGCAGTAGTTACAACACTGTGACGCCCCGTAGTTTAAAAATGACAAAATAACCAATCGTTCCTTGCACGTGATTCAAAGACCTTATCGGTTGACCCCTGAAGGAAGTGTCGCAGAAAACAAACTAAATCATATATACCTTAGAGTTGAAACTTCCATGTTCTATTTTAGAATGAGGACACATTGTCATGGCAATAAGGTCAGTCATTATTTTTCTGAACTTCAACAAACTGCAGTCAATCTCTTCTCAGTTCAAAGAACAAGAATAGAAATCTAGTACTGATATAGCCCAGTGAAAACAAGGGGAATAACTCCAGCTTGGTAAAACTCTCATACAGGGGCTCATGGTTCACAAACATGACTAAGGATTTTGAGCTAACTTTCAACATCTAAGGCAAAAAAAAAACCTTTGCCCAGAGCCAAACATTTTTTCTTGTGAAATTGGCTAGACAAATTGCTAGACAGCTTACAAAATTAGCCATCTAAGCTCAGCCTTAAGACTTTTTTTTTTCACAGGCTCTGTTGTTGTTTTTGAATGTACAAAGTAATCCCACTTTAACATCTTGGAAACAATCTGGCAAAAATGTTAACACCAAACAGACTATCAATTATAATAATTAAGAAGTGGAGTTATCACCAAAATGTAAATGTAAACGGTTTAACAGGCTATCAACCATCTTGCCTGGATCTTTATCATCAGTGAATCCACATGCGACTATGGGTCTAAATAAGTACGAATGAACAATCACCTTTTCTCTTCTCACTTAGACTTGTCCTCCTCTTGCGCCAAAGGTGTAGGTTGTTAAGAATACCTTTTGAGATGAAAATAGCCTCATTAAACATTTAAAACATTCACCCAATCAAATCAATAAATCAAATACATAAATAAATAAAACATTTCATTAATTTAAGAAATATAACAGCCACACAGCGACAATTAAAACACATTTAAAACATATTTATTCATTTAGCACATATATGTGTAGTTGTATATCATTTAGCATGTCACTTCATGTAAACTTTTGAAATGTAGAATGAACAATTTTGCATGATTAAAGCACATGGTTTCACATATTGTTTACAGGAGAAGAAACATGAACATGATGCAAAAATCAGATTTAAAGAGCACGAAAACTTTTTTGCTGATATGGTGTTTAATATTTTTTCAATCTTTCCTTTCAGGAGGAAAGGGTACTCAAAAATAGTTTTGGTATACATCTTGGTATACAATACATATATATTGTCTTTGCCTAATCATTTTTCTTGATAAGGATGTCATGCATGCATAATAAATTCATTTGAATGTAAATTTGTTGATGTTGCATGTTTGTTGAAGATGCATTTAATCTTAATTATCATAATACCTATGAACATTTTTAAAATAAAAATAAATGCACATGTACATGTATAATCAAAATCCAGGCTTAATACATTTGTTAGGTGTAAAGGCCAAATTCTACTGCAAATATATTTCTTAAACATGTGTTTCAGCCTCATAATTTAATATTATTACACAGAGAAAATACATACCAAGAGCTGGTCCCAAATACTAGTACCCATATAATGTATAATCATTATTTTCAAATGTCCTCTTCCCTTTACAGAAACATTGAAAAATACTGAAGACCACATTTCCATGTAAGTTTTCACACTTTTTCATCTGATTTTTTTGGTAATTTTTCTGTTTTCTCCACCTCTGAATGCCCATCTTTAACTTAATTACCTTCTGTGATCATCATCTGAGGCTTGCTTACCAAAACATCCAATACCTGTAAAAATCATGGGGTTTAAATTTCAAAGGTGGAATTTTTTAAAGATCAATATTTAACTCTTAGCATTTGGCATTTCAAGGGATAAATCCTAGACTCAAGTTTGTTTCATCAGGAAGAACTCTGAGGTGCCCTGGTCAAAACTAGATTTCAGAATTTTTGTTTTCTGTAATATTTTTACATTGTGACCAACACATTAACATCTCAGTCAGGTAACAAGTCTAATCTTTAACAAGGAGTATAACTTTTTATTTAGGAAAACTTGAATCTTGTTTTATTCCATTTTACAAGTTCTTGACTTCTTGCTATCCTCAAGAATTGAATATACAGAATGGCCAGGATCCTAACCATCAATCCTACACCCATTATGGCCGGAGGATACGCTAACTGTAGGCCCATGGTCATTCTACGATACACCAACCATGTACCTTCATATGCTTACCGTGATGCAATCCTCCGGCCATCGTGCCCGAACCCTGGGCCAACCCTCGATGGACCCTCAGCGAACTGTCAGCCCATGATCATCAAATGTGTTAACCCTAAATATGGACAAATTTCGTCTAAAGCGTCATGCCTCTTGTGAACACCGTGATGGTTCTCGGCATATTTTGCACAAAATTTGAGTTTTAATAAGTTACCGTTTCGGAATCCTATAGTTTTTGTCTGCCACCTGTATACACTGTTCTCTTGAGGACAGGGGATTCAAAGTTTGTATCGGTGGTGTCGAGTATAAGATATTTTGTATACAACATAAATTACTTCACTAATTATTAAATAACAAGCCTAATTAGATGGTATTTATGGCTGAGTAATGTGCCGACAAATATATGTATGTGTAACACATTGCTTTCTCTGTACATGACAGCTCTATACAACCATGACGGTGTTTCAGAATATGGAAACAGACTTTGGCTTATCAGTTTTTACCACAAATTTACCACAGTTTCATGTTGGATACAAAATTACACAGGAATATTTGAGTTTGGTGTGTGTGATGTGTGTTAGTCTGTGTGCTTATATACAACAAAAGGCTCTTTGAAAAACCTATATTGAAAATGTATATGTAGTGTGTGATATCGGTACATCACAAACAAGGACTACAATTTACAAAATTCAAACCAATGACACTTGTAAAGGTCTGCATGTTAATGTTTTTCCTGTTAAGCTCGAGTCCCTAAATTGTATCCCCATTTTACGATTGTTGATCCTATCGTTTACTGTTTTTTATAAACACAAAAACGTGTTTTATTGCAAATTTGCGCACAACAAGCACAATCATATGTAGCCTTTACACAAATGTACATGTGCTCATGAACACATGTAAAGAAGGTCCTACGCCTATATATACATGTATCTTACAAATTGTAAAATGTATTACATATTTTGAGACTATTTCTGTACTTATCAATGTATAAATTATGAAAATACAACAAAAAAAGTAAAATTAAAACCGGGTATTTTTGGTACCGGTTAAAAAAAAACGTAAGCCCAATTCCAATCCAGATTTTGATGTTACTTTAGAATAGCCCCAATAATTACCTTTCATGAAATATTAGCCCTGTCTGTGCAAATGTCCAAAGATGTATAGAGCAAGTCACATTTTACCTTGAAAATTATTTTAACAATTTAAATAGTACAGGTATCCTGTCATTTACGGCTTTAAACTCGATTGTTCGAATAATACAAGGCCTACAGCGTATGTCCGATGTTGTTTACATCAAACTCACAAGTAAATGAAGGTCGTAAAATGATACGCTGACCTTGGCGCCACCATGTACGGACTGTCGGCGGACTGTGGCCTAACCCTATGCAGGGTCTATGCAGATGATAAGCAGAGGATGACGGCAGGTTTGATCAGGGTGCAGCCAGGGTGGGCGTATAGTGAGCGTATGATACACCAACCACCCGACCACAGGTGTAGGACTGATGGTTACGATTACAATCATATTACAAATCAATGAGGAAGAATTAAAAATTTAACACCTCCTTCGCCTCACTCCCTCAAAAAATTGAGCAGCTGACCGTTGATGAACTCGAGAAATTCCTCAAAAACAGAGGTGTCCCTAAGCTTTGTGACTCTGGAACATGGTGAGACACGTGATTGATAAATCAATGTCACCAAAGGTTGCATAGCACTTTTGACAAATCACATGTTACAACAGGACTGTTTTTACCTTTAATGACAAAAGAGTTCAAACTTAAAAACTCCCCTATTTTCTAAGAGTGTTGCCAACCTTGATCCTGCGAACATCTTCTCGGTCAATCCGGAGATCCACAAACGTACTGATGGATGCATCGGCTAGGCAGCTTGGCTGATTTGACAGCTGATCCTGTGAGATAAAAGCACAAATTTAGTGTGTCCATCTACATCACTGATGTTTGCTTCTTTCATTGGTAATTGGATTGTTTGTTTGTTTCCTTCAGGTTTAATTTGATCTCAGTCATCTCATAACCTTGCCTCCCAATACATGTACAAGGACAGCTTAATTGGAAACATACCTTTATAGTGCTGCCTCACTGAATTGCCATGCTAGAGACCACGTAAAGGATCTCACACAATAACGGTATATTTCTCCCTCATAATAGCACGCTTCTATACTATACTAGCTTCACTATCACAAATGGTGTGCCTTGAATTTTTCACAAAGCTATTGTTGCACACAAAAGTTTCAGTGAAGAAAACCTTCAACTCTTTGCCCTGAGAAGTTTGGTTTTCGTGCACATGTAATTATTCAAAAAACAAAAAGCCATCACGTTGCGTCAATGAGGCTTGCAGTTACCATTACCAGCATCACACCACATTTGTTTCTATATCATGCTATATGTCACAGGCTAACACACCCCATATAAAACACATCACTTAAAACTAGGTGTGGCCTCCGTGGTTAACATGCCATAGCTGAGCAATAACCCAGGAGCATCTCGCCAATGCAGTCACTGTGAGTTCAAGTCCACTTCATGGTGGCTTCTTTTCCAGCCATACATGAGAAGGTCTGTCAGAAACCTGTAGATGCTTGTGGGTTCCCCCCACCCCACCCCACCCCCCTCCATAATGTTGGCTGCTATCGTATAAGCGAAATATTCTCAAGTACAGCGCATAACACCAATCAAATAAATAAATAAAACAAGATAAGCAGATCTGTCCCCCCAAAAACAATGATGCAATGAGGGAGATGTGTATACAGACTCTGGGCAATATATGTTAATATTAAAGTTTAGAATATGACCTACAACTAATCTGATATTGAACAATCTGTCCTTGACCCCGCCATCTGTCCTTGACCCAGCCATCTGTCCTTACTCTCACTACAATACTACAATTCAAGACCGCGCACATCCTGGCAAATCGCTTGCACCAGGCAGTGGCAAGCTGACAGCGATGGTAAAAGATAACATGAGAAGGTACAGGGAAGTAAGCACTGATATTCTGAGAAGCATGGCTGATAATAACCTGGAATTATAGTATGTAATACAACAGAACAATATGCACAGCATATGTAAATTTTGAATGTCAACAAAACCTGGCTTTGGGCCCACTTGCATGAGGTCAAAAGCACAGTTCGGAATTAACTCCTACATGTACACTATTTAGGCAATTTTTCCACCACTGTGACCGAACGAGTAAAGTAGCAAATGCCCAGATGTCCGCAGTCTCAAATGTACAAACGGGAATCTAAAAGTTGTGAACTCACTTTAAATAAAATTAAAACTTTTCTAATTTGCACTATTCAGATAAAGAAGCATGCTTCCCCAATAATAATTCAATTCACAAAATCATCTAAAAAAAATGTTTAAAAAACCATCTCAAGGTGCACATGTGAATTACAAAAGAAAAATGTGGTCAGTCTCACCCCTGTGGAGCCTCTTAGTGCTTTGCAACTGGTGCTCACAAGGTTACCACACACCTGGAAGCTGAAACAGGTGGTAAACATAATGGGTTATGACCAGGTGATAAAAACTTTAGGTAACTATGTGCTGAACACATCACTGGGTAAACTGATAATACCTTATATGTTGCTTGATAAGTCATGGACCTACTGTGTCTTTATGTGATATGAATTAAAGAATATTTCAAAGTTTTAGGAAATTCTTAAAGCTTATATTATTGTGCTGACTTTCAGGCTAACTTGTGATGTTTAACGTTTAAATATAAATAAAATTAATTTCAGTTTTAAATATTTACTACATACTGAATGACGCTAAAACATTTTTGTGTGGTTTAATTTTGTTTCAGTTTAATTTTGATGTTTATTATTCTATATGCGCCTAAATCTGACATTGGTATTCTTTTTTCTGAACTTGCTCCCTGACTTACTTAGTCAATCCTTGTACAATACAAGTGTTTATCTCCTGTCGTTGGGTCCTTTTAAACTGGATTCGCATCACAGTTGGTTAAACACACATTGGTTAACAGGTTTGAACAATGAGGTTAAATATGTAATATACATATCTGGTAAACTGAACTATATGAAAATCCTGGCCATGTTGAACACATACACTGTAAATAAACACATACTATGAATACACTTTCTAAACACATCATGATTAAAACACATCACAAAAATGCGATTCACATAAAAAAAAGATACGTTTCACATGCCGAAAAAAAAAAAGAAACCCATGTTTGATATAAATTCAGAGGAATTCAAAACGCATGATTGAAATACGCAATTGTACATTACCATGTAAGAGTTTCAAAGTAATGGCGTATAAGCATTTCAACACTAGAAATTACTGTTACAAATCTACCCACATTTAAATTCCTGTTAAATGCATATTTTAAAAAAATATGAAAATGTATACTTCAGATGAACTGAGCAGTCCTCCACCATTAACTTGTCACATTACCTGTCTGTGTAAAGACTCATGTCCAGCTTCACCTGTATTGTACCATCAGGTGTGTCATCAAACAGTCCTCTATCATTAACTTGTCACATTACCTGTCTGTGTGAAGACTCATGCAAAGCTTCACCTGTTGCACTGTCAGGTGTGTCATCAAATAGTCCTCTATCATTAATTTATCACATTACCTCTCTGTGTGAAGACTCATGTCCAGCTTCACCTATTGTACTGTCAGGTGTGTCATCGAACAGTCCTCCATCATTAACTTGTAACATTACCTGTCTGTGTGAAGACTCATGTTCAGCTTCACCTGTTGTACTGTCAGGTGTATCATCATATAGTCCTCTATCATTAATTTATCACATTACCTCTCTGTGTGAAGACTCATGTCCAGCTTCACCTATTGTACTGTCAGGTGTGTCATCGAACAGTCCTCCATCATTAACTTGTCACATTACCTGTCTGTGTGAAGACTCGTGCAAAGCTTCACCTGTTGCACTGTCAGGTGTGTCATCAAATAGTCCTCTATCATTAATTTATCACATTACCTCTCTGTGTGAAGACTCATGTCCAGCTTCACCTGTTGTACTGTCAGATGTATCATCAAACAGTCCTCCACCATTAACTTGTCACATTACCTCTCTGTGTGAAGACTCATGTCCAGCTTCACCTGTCAGGTGTGTCATCAAACAGTCCTCCATCATTAACTTGCCACATTACCTGTCTGTGTGAAGACTCATGTCCAGCTTCACCTGTCGCACTGTCAGGTGTATCAAACAGTCCTCCATCATTAACTTGTCACATTACCTGTCTGTGTGAAGACTCATGTCCAGCTTCACCTGTCGCACTGTCAGATGTATCATCAAACAGTCCTCCACCATTAACTTGTCACATTACCTCTCTGTGTGAAGACTCATGTCCAGCTTCACCTGTCAGGTGTGTCATCAAACAGTCCTCCACCATTAACTTGTCACATTACCTCTCTGTGTGAAGACTCATGTCCAGCTTCACCTGTCAGGTGTGTCATCAAACAGTCCTCCATCATTAACTTGTCACATTACCTCTCTGTGTGAAGACTCATGTTCAGCTTCACCTGTCAAGTGTGTCATCAAACAGTCCTCCATCATTAACTTGTCACATTACCTCTCTGTGTGAAGACTCATGTTCAGCTTCCCCTGTCAGGTGTGTCATCAAACAGTCCTCTATCATCAACTTGTCACATTACCTGTCTGTGTGAAGACTTATGTTCAGCTTTGCCTGTTGCACTGTCAGGTGTATCATCAAACAGTCCTCCATCATTAACTTGCCACATTACCTGTCTGTGTGAATACTCATATCCAGCTTCACCTGTCGCACTGTCAGGTGTATCATCAAACAGTCCTCCATCATTAACTTGCCACATTACCTGTCTGTGTGAAGACTCATGTCCAGCTTCACCTGTCGCACTGTCAGGTGTATCAAACAGTCCTCCATCATTAACTTGTCACATTACCTGTCTGTGTGAAGACTCATGTCCAGCTTCACCTGTCGCACTGTCAGGTGTATCATCAAACAGTCCTCCATCATTAACTTGCCACATTACCTGTCTGTGTGAAGACTCATGTCCAGCTTCACCTGTCGCACTGTCAGGTGTATCAAACAGTCCTCCATCATTAACTTGTCACATTTCCTCTTTGTGTGAAGACTCATGTCCAGCTTCACCTGTTGCACTGTCAGGTGTATCAAATAGTCCTCCATCATTAACTTGGTGTGTCTGTGTGAAGACTCATGTCCAGCTTCACCTGTCGCACTGTCAGGTGTATCAAATAGTCCTCCATCATTAACTTGCCACATTACCTGTCTGTGTGAAGACTCATGTCCAGCTTCACCTGTCGCACTGTCAGGTGTATCAAATAGTCCTCTATCATTAACTTGTCACATTACCTGTCTGTGTGAAGACTCATGTCCAGCTTCACCTGTTGCACTGTCAGGTGTGTCATCAAACAGTCCTCCATCATTAACTTGTCACATTACCTGTCTGTGTGAAGACTCATGTCCAGCTTCACCTGTCGCACTGTCAGGTGTATCATTAAACAGTCCTCCATCATTAACTTGGTGTGTCTGTGTGAAGACTCATGTCCAGCTTCACCTGTCGCACTGTCAGGTGTATCATCAAACAGTCCTCCATCATTAACTTGCCACATTACCTCTCTGTGTGAAGACTCATGTCCAGCTTCACCTGTCGCACTGTCAGGTGTATCAAACAGTCCTCCATCATTAACTTGTCACATTACCTGTCTGTGTGAAGACTCATGTCCAGCTGCACCTGTTCTACTGTCAGATGTATCATTAAACAGTCCTCCATCATTAACTTGGTGTGTCTGTGTGAAGACTCATGTCCAGCTTCACCTGTCGCACTGTCAGGTGTATCATCAAACAGTCCTCCATCATTAACTTGCCACATTACCTCTCTGTGTGAAGACTCATGCAAAGCTTCACCTGTCGCACTGTCAGGTGTATCAAACAGTCCTCCATCATTAACTTGTCACATTACCTGTCTGTGTGAAGACTCATGTCCAGCTTCACCTGTTGTACTGTCAGATGTATCATTAAACAGTCCTCCATCATTAACTTGGTGTGTCTGTGTGAAGACTCATGTCCAGCTTCACCTGTCGCACTGTCAGGTGTATCATCAAACAGTCCTCTATCATTAACTTGTCACATTACCTGTCTGTGTGAAGACTCATGTCCAGGTTCACCTGTTGCACTGTCATGTGTATCAAACAGTCCTCCATCATTGTTTTCAGTAAAATCACCGTGACATTCTCTGCTCGAAAGCCAACGAACTACAACACAAAGGTGAAGGCTGATGTACATATATGAAAGTGGTTATGTCAAAACAGTGTTGTTTTTCTTTGTTTGCCTGACTGATTTAAATCATAACATGATTTAACTAAATTATTGGCAATATCCACACTGATAAAGGGAATGAACGTGTGTTCATTAAACAGGATTCATTATTAATGACAATTTCACTGTTATGACACATTAAAAAGAAAATCGATTTAATGCGAGAGCAAAAAAATTAATGGATATTTAATGAAATTTTTAGCTATTAACAACTGTTTCATGAATTATAAAGGGAATTTTGTGGTGTGTTCTCCAAGTAGTATTTACCAAATGCCAATGTAGGCAAAATGATATCACCTGATATCACCATGATTTCACCTGATGTCTATATGTACAAAAAGCCACAGGCCTGCTTACCTGAAGGTAGGTAATCAAATTGAGCCACATTCTCTGTCTAGAGGCCACAGAACTTGTCTCCCCTGGCTGTCTTGGTGTGTCAGGAGTTGCCTCCCCTGTTTGTTCAGGGCTTCCACCACCAGGGTCTGGTGGCTCTGAGCTGTATGACATGCCCACATCAGTCTGTATGCGCATGTCTCCTGTACACAACACCAGAGGTTTTCTGCAAAAAGAGAAATGTCCCCTGTTATGTCATACATTGTTGTACATGAGAACGTAAAACTTCAATCAAGCCTGTCGGTTCAACATGGTTTTATCCCCAAAACTAAAGCATACTGTTACAGGTACAATAAAGCGAGTGAGTGCTTAGGGTTTAACATCGTACTCAACAATTTTTCAGTCATATGACGACAAAGGAATCCTTAGGGTGTATGTAATGGGCCTCCTTGTTGCAGGACGGATTTCTACCGCACTTTTACGTAGTGCTGCTTCACTGAGACGACTTACCGAAGGCAAGTAAGCCGCCCCGCCCAAGCCATTATACCGATACGGGTCAACCAGTCGTTTCACTATCCCCTCCATGTTGAAGTTACGACTTCCTCTTTTAAACTCTTAGGTGTGACTCGACCCAGGATTGTACAATAATGTACTCCCACACATCATATATTGTATAAATACAAAACTCGTACTGTAATTCTTCTAACTTTTCGCATGTTTGCATGGTATTTAATCAAGCATATTCTGAAAGCATTATTCTGTGTAGGCCGATAAAATTACACTTTTTGTGAAGCCATGAAATTGGCCAATCCAACCAATGTAGTTTTGTCCCCAAAATCAAATCAAAAAGTTGCTCTTTTATATGCAAAAAAGGTTGAGGAATTAAGATATATACTTGTATATGTACACATATATGTAATCCAGCCAGCACCATGTACATGTATGTATTACAAGTTGATGAATTAGGGCATGTAAACTCAATAAAATGCCAGGCATGACAGGCTAAATTAACCCTAAAAGAGCTTGTCAGATGCAATTCTAGTGTCATCACAGAGATAGAGCTGACGTCAAGCAGTCAGCTAGCCCAGAATTGAGACAAATCTGTATAACAACACCTCAGGCAAAAGGCGGTCAATGTGTGTGTACTCTAGTCATAGCTCTGCAAAAGTGGTGATTGGGGGGGGGGGGGGAGGGGAGGGGGGGGGAGGAGTAAGGGACAGAGGGTTCACATCACTATATTCACTACAAACACTACCCCCACAGGCTATTAATAGTGGCATTCAATCATGTGCAGAAAACACACAACACCTGTGCATGTGAGTAGGGCTAATCAGTGCAGCGTACCTGTGCATCAAGACAGCTACAAGACAGCTACATGTAAGAACATGTAATAACACTCAGGAAGACCACATTAACAACAATCTCTCTTCCTGAAAGGTGCAAGCTATACAGTGGCATGGAGGGGGAGGGGATGCGGAGGGAGGGCTGGTGGGTGCGGAAAGTGGGTCAGGAAACAGGCCTAAGGATGTGTCACTGTGGATCCAAGTAAATACTGTTACCCTGGTTTTCGATACCTTGCATTAAATAACAGCAGAAATCAAAAATTTATGTAAACGTGCACATGTGAGGAAGTTACACACGTATTTGCACAGTCAAGGTTGACCCAAATGTATTATATATTTATTTGATACATGTTTTATGCCATAACTTACTCAAGAATATTTCATCTATACATTGTACTTGCGATGGCTGCCAGCATTATGGTGGTAGGAATCCGGGCAAAGCCCAGAGGAAGCCCACAACCAGGTTCCTCGCAGGCCTTCTAAAACTTCCTGACATATGTGCAACAGCATGACAGCATGAGCTGGACTTGAACTCACAGCAACCATATTAGTGGGAGGATCCTTGGCCCAAATATATTTACACTAGAAAACTGAAGGGGTAATAAATTTGTAACATGTCTAGACATCTCAATGCTGCTTTAAACTATGTCACACAACACTGCGTGTTGCAATGCTGCAAATTAATTATGCTGCAGATAAGTAAATTATCAAGACATCACAAACTGTAAAACATATTCTGCCCACATGCATTTAATTATTGAACCAGTATATCTGCTACAACACTGAACATGGAGCTATCAACAAACACTCATTTCTTTACAGCTGAGTTCAGTCAGCTGTGACAACAAAAGATTTAATTATTGATAGAGCGCACAAAATAATCATAAAACGCAAGAATGTAATCATGACAACTACAACATACGCACTATATGAAATGTACAACACATGGCATTGTGCTTCAGACAATAAACATAGCTATAAATAATTTACTTATTTGACTGACGTTTTTAAATGCCATCCCTAAAAAATTTTTCATTTCATATATGTTATTAGTGAGAGAAGTTTTCAGAGGGAAAAAAAACACATAATATAATGCCTTATTTAGGATTAGAGAGGTGAAAACAGACCTGACAGGTCACACATGTTTTTCTCTGACACATTTAGTAACACTATACATCAACTTCCGATATGGAATTTTTACAAAGACATGGCCTACATGTGTGTGCCCTCAGAGCCGCCCGAAACACGATGTCGCATCACCTGTACCTCATGCAAATATGGTTGCGAGGCAAATCAGGTTTTGGGTGACGCATGCGGAAACAGACGCGTCCTCAGTTATAGAAATTACTCATGACTGATAAGATGAAACTGACAACATCATGGCTGCGCTTTCAACTCTCTCAATGTGCGTGATTTTGTTTGCACGATATATCTCTGATATCTCAATTCTGTAACATCACAAAACGAAAAGTTATGCTTTTCAAACTTCATGTTAGATACTTAAACTTCGAACGAAGTGTTTTTTTAACTTCACGATGGAGGCATATACACATTTGGTCTAGTCTTGCCTTTTCTTTTAAATGGCCGATCAACGGCAGCAAGACCATATATATGCATACTTAGATAATTAAATTTTAATTTTAAACTTCTCCTTAAAATTAAAATGTCATATATATTAGCTATAGTCAACTTAAAATTAAACTTTAAACTAAATATCAAAGGACATTTTGATACTCCATGGAAAACATTTAATTTACATTTACACTATAAAAAAAATCTATAAGATGTGTGTTAATCTGGCAATGAATACATTCAGTTTACCTGTGTACCATACGTAATATTAGCTTATGGTCGGGAGGTGAAACTGGTATGTCATGATATTTACGTGCAAGAGAAGTGAGTGAGAAGCTATTTTATACATACCGATAGACGAGGGCTGGAAATTTCACATCAGCACAGCTTCAGTAGTTTACAGAGACCTCAATTTTCAGCTACATATTTTTTTTTTAAATTCTGCTACGTAATAAACCAGACAGTGGAATAGTGTTTTGAAAAATAAAACTACATATAATAAACCCCCAAATATATGTTAAATATTGAAAATTATATTATTCTCAATGGCTAAAATGTAATAAAATGTATTTTTGTGAATTAATCGCTGAGTCCATGACGTCCTCCATTTTTAACATCCTGTAATTTATGCTGGGGTGTGTTGCCTCTCAGCCAATGAGAGTCATTAAAACTTCTGGCTTGTTCGTGTAAACTCGGAACCTATGTCCAACATTCTGGTTGTCCGATCGTCAAGCGGAAAAGGAACTGTACTGTTTGCTGCCTTCTGGGAAGAAGAGTTCTACCATAAATTTACGAACGGCACTTTGGCGGTTTCCGACGGCAATTCTCCTCCTAACACAAGAGATTTCAGGACTAGTTCTTTGGCAAAATGGAGTCGACCACAGTGGATTTTGGTGCTGACTTTATTTATAATTTATCAACTTGAGGTACATATTAGAATTTGTTTTGTGGCATGCACCTGCAAGGAAATGCATTCTCTTTTCAATGGTATTTGTTTGATATTTAAATTTTCTTTTCCTTTAATACACAAAAATGAATTAAAATAAGGCTCCAAAATCTTATATGAATACACATAATAGTCAGCTGAGCATAATTAAATCATCACTTGTAATACGCTGGGGATAAACAGTCGAGGGCTATAGTAACGGGTGGTTACAGTACGTGAATGAATTTCCAATATCAATTAATTTACCAACTGTTCCTTAAAAAGACAGTCAAGGGCAGAGTGTGTAGAGGCACACATGCAGCAGGAGAACAAAATGCCGAATCATAATTCAGTGGTCAGTTGGAAAGCCACAATGACCATATGGATGTAGCTTAATGAGGGCGATATGTCACTATGTACATCTTTTAAGACATTCGGTGGCGTGCGGCGTTGAGCCAATACGCGGCCGCACAAGCAGCAAGTAGGAGATGAAAACGCATGCCCTCCGCAGATTGAGCTATATTGATTTTATGTCACGAGTGCCCTCATAAATTTTGTCTTACTCCTCGCCGTGCGACACTACCTTCGTATCGAGTATTGCACTCGACCCGGCAGCTTAATTTCTCCACCTCATTCTCAGCCAATATTACGTCTAATTTACGCGTAACAGTAACGACGTCTAATTCAAATCTATGAGCCTTGATTTCTGCAGACTGAAATGTCTGGAAAAAATTTCTCCCACAGCCTAACAGTATTCATCTTCATTTTGCAGATTAAACGCTACTTGTACCCAGGCAAAAACACAACCCTTGGTAAAGGGTAAACTGGGGTTTACACTGGCAATGAGTGCATTATTTTGGAGGACCTAAGATCATGTTTTCACACAAGCATGGTACCTGAACAATGACAGCATTTAGCAACAGCTGTTGTAAAAATCATGAAAAAGTCCATTGTTTATTGACATGTCGTAAGATTAAATTACTGCAAACCTGCATGATAAATACTGCTCTCACTGACTGCTAGGGTCACTTAGTCAAATGGTGAAGTTAGGGGTCCCTACAGCCAGCCAGTACATTCTCTGATTTCCAATTAATTCAATATCTAGAAATCATAAGTATGTCTACAGGATTTAAGTGAGATTTCTCGAAAAAAACTTAGCTAAGCTGTCTATCCGTCCATTGGTCAGCCAACTTTTTGACATCTTACCTTCAACTATAACAAAGGTCTAGCTGACTCCCTTAGCAAGTGTCCTTGATGTAAGACAACATGAAAGTGTGGGCTTTTTACAGGATTTTGCAGCTATTGCAAATTTGATCATGATTTTTTTTTTTGCTTCTAGTGTGAGTAAGTTATTGTCCTAAAGCCAAAGAAAACACTAAAATGTTTATCAGATGAAAGATCATTACACACCTACCAGGGAAAAAATGCATTTAAAACATAAGATTCTATATTGGTCTGTTGGGGCCCAGAGGGTATCAGTGATGACACGGCAGTAGTTCTGGCTTGGAATAGTTCATTTCCAGGTCCATTCGTTGAATGCATTCACATCTTTAAATGAAGATGCATTCTGAATGATGAACTATAGCGATGCATTTTTGTCAAGTGGCGAAAATCTAAAGTGGCATCACTGGTCAGACAAGGCCACAGTAGAATCTGAAGTTTTAAATATATTTTACTGGGTCAAAAAATACTCTAAAAAATAAATCAAACTACTTCCTAGGACAATATTTAATGGTCTTTCTTCTGACATGTACTTCATGCTAGTGTGTTCTTTGCCTTTAATACTAGCATAAACTGCCACAGTAGTATAAACTAAAGCTCGTTCACCAAACACTGGGCTTCAAAGAAGTCAATGAAGGTAAGAGCATATTATTAATTACAACTGCATGTAATTGCTCAGTAGACCTGTCCACCAATATCAATCCAATTACTGTGCACTCATTGTCATCCAAAATAAATTAGTGGCTTGTCTGTGCTCCCAATCCAAATGGCAACCTGCATGAGAACAACACACTCCATAATGCACCCGTTAGCAATGCAGACTTGGACTGAATTAAATACTGGAGCACATAGCGATACCCCTACATTCAATTAACTTATAAGATACACACATGTAAGCATAATATTATGGAATATGTCCAAATGCAATAACCTTTATGTTTATTTATTTATTTATTTATTTATTTATTTATTTGATTGTTGCTTAACGCAGTATCAGTCGACATACTACTAGGAGATATTGCTACAGGAGACACTGCCTGCTACAAGATGACGCCATCTTTAAAATATCATGAGCAAACAAACAACTAATAAAAATATTTGCGTCACCCAAACCACACAACACGGCCTTAAGTACAGTACTGAATTTATCACAGGTCCCAAATATTCCTCTGCACCTGCGCGGCTAAAAATAGGATGCACGGTTCTGATATTATGAAACGTCTCGCGTTACTAGACATGACAGAGTGGTATTCACACAATACATACAGCACGTGTATTTAGCGATTCTACAACAGGTAGCTACGATTCCTTAGAGCAGATCATCAGAGTAATAAACAATGACAAAAATAAAGCAATAAAAACTTCTAACAACGCCTCTTTCTACCTACATGGCTACAGTATATTTTCTTTTGGTTTTTGATGTCTAATTGTCTTGAATTTCCTTCCATTTTTACGTTTTCATATCTTCCTGCTGTTTTATACTTTCTTTTCAACTCAATTCCACCGACAATTTTATGACTATCTTTCTGCTACAATTAAGCTGATTGTGCTTTGATTCTTTGACATATAACTTTCTGATGATCAAAGGAACAGTTTGTTTTTACAGCTAACTGTCCAACATTGTTCCTTAACATCCAGTAAAAACCTGACAGGTAAACAATCTGACCAATAAAAGTGCTAACAAGGATTTTGGGAAGCCTAAAAGCCTAAACGAATTACATGTAATTACATACAACATTGGCAGGTGTCTGCTGCAGGTAAATAGCATGATGCGGTGTTATATAAATACAACCTAAACAGTTTTTCAGTTTATCACCATACCAGCATCCCCGACTTGACGCGGTGAACTGTGAGTCCAAATGTCAAAGTAGACATTCATACACAAATATCATTCGTACACCAAAACAGATGTTCCAGGTCAATAATCGAAAAGGCCAATTCCTAAAACAACGCTCAACACAAACTACAAAAGAATTAAGAATGTATAATATAAAAAGTGAGAAAATTAGAATGGAACCATGGAAAGAGAAGCAGTCAACAGTTTTTAATGATGTTGGAAAGATGCAAGGAATATTCTAGGCAAATGAATGATTTCAGTATATACGTCATCTACACGTATCATGTTAGTTCACAGGTTGTGGAGGCATGGCATTCCTATGATACATGGTGTTCTACGGCATGTTCTTCCAGTGATGCATCATGGCATTCCGTTTTCAAAGCATGGTGTTCCAGTGATGGCCGGTGTTCTTGTGAAGCATGGTGTTGCAATAAGGCATGATACTCCAGCCAGGGGTGATGTAGGGTGTTCCAATAAGGCATGATACTCCAGCCAAGGGTGATGTAGGGTGTTCCAATAAGGCATGATACTCCAATAAAGGGTGATGTATGGTGTTCAAGTTAGTCATGGCATTCCACAAACACATGCATGGTATTCAGAGTCAAAATAGTTAAGTCATACAAGGTGTTTTAAAAAGGGCATGGGGCGCCAATGCTGCATGGTATTCCAATAAGGCACGGTGTTTCTATGATAGATGGTGTTCCAATAAGGCACGGTGTTTCTATGATAGATGGTTTCAATAAGGCACAGTGTTTCTCCGATAGATGGTGTTCCAATAAGGCACGGTGTTTCTACAACAGATGGTGTTCCAATAAGGCACGGTGTTTCTACGACAGATGGTGTTCCAATAAGGCACGGTGTTTCTATGACAGATGGTGTTCCAACAAGGCACAGTGTTTCTATGATAGATGGTGTTCCAATAAGGCACAGTGTTTCTATGATAGATGGTGTTCCAATAAGGCACAATGTTTCTATGAAAGATGATGATCCAATAAGGCAAAATATTTCTATGATAGATGATGTTCCAACAGGGTACAGTGTTTCTATGACAGATGGTGTTCCAATAAGGCACAATGTTTCTATGATAGATGCTGTTCCAATAAGGAATGGTGTTTCTATGACAGATGGTGTTCCAATAAGGCACAGTGTTCCTGTGATAGATGATGTTCCAATAAGGCACAATGTTTCTATCATAGATGGTGTTCCAATAAGGCACAACGTTTCTATCATAGATGGTGTTCCAATAAGGCACAACGTTCTATGACAGATGGTGTTCCAATAAGGCACGGTGTTTCCATAATAGATGGTGTTCCAATAAGGCACAATGTTTCTATGAAAGATGATGATCCAATAAGGCAAAATGTTTCTAGGATAGATGGTGTTCCAATAAGGCACAATGTTTCTGTGAAAGATGATGATCCAATAAGGCACAATGTTTCTATGATAGATGGTGTTCCAATAAGGCACAGTGTTTCTATGATATATGGTGTTCCAATAAGGCCTATGGTGCTGCATTAAGGCATGGTGTTCCAATGAAGGCTGATATTCCAGTCAGTATTACGATAATCCTGTACTAAAAATAGCTTTGAAGGAACAAAACCCTTGCAATGTGACCCAAAAAAATGGATAACAGTTAACATAAAGTGACTTTTTAAAGAATAAGTTTTAAAGAAAACAAAATGGTCAACAAATTTAATTAAAATATCAAAAAAAAAATGTTCCATATTGTCTTGACATTCTTATCATATACACAGAAAAAATGTATTCGCTTACAAGTTTTTGATTTATCAAAGAAGAAACCACAGTTTAATTACTACATACTTATACAATACCGACAGAAACTCAAGAAGAGCATACACAATGTACTGTTAAAGATTGCCTGAGAACTAAACAGCTAACATGCTGCCCTGGATGTTGTGACTGATCCTTTGTTTAGTTGTCAGTGACAGTACATAGGCAGGTCTGCCAGCAGCCTGCAGATGGCCTTGGGTTTGCACCGGGCTCCGGCCAGTTTCCTCCCACTATAAACTACATTTCATAAGTGAAAACAAGAATGGCACAGAAAACCACACAAATAAATAAATTGATAAATATATGAATACAATAAATCTAAAATAAATAAATTTAAAATGTCAGACCAAAGAGACCCTATTTACATAACATCAAAATGTCAAAAAAAAAAAAAAAAAAAAAATAGAGCTTAAAGGTTTGACTTTCTACGAAACTGTTTCTGATGGCACTGACGATGAATTGATTCTTTAAGTTGTTAACCACATGTGAATTTATCTCTTACAGAGGGAGCATCTGGAGTTTAGAGGATAACATCAGCACTTAAGCGGAGTCAGCTCTTATATAATGTATGCATTTCCACCTGCCTCCTAACATTTTGTCTGACAGCCTGAGGTTTAACATTTTATTTTATTTGTATAAAGGTGGAATGTGAGGATTTCCTTCACTGATAGAAGTGATATATTTCACTCAGTCAGATATCAACATTTTCATATTTCACATCCAGATGCCATGGCGTCAAAGAAGAAACATTTTTGTTTTTAATATGAAGTTCCAAAGCAATCGATCTTAGCAGGATGACATCATAGTACAGATTTAATCAAGATGAACATTACCATACATGTATGTACATCATGCAACAAGACAAGATGTCGTACAAGACGTTATGTGCGACGTCAGGCTATATACTTAAGTTTGAGAAGGCTTACAGCTAAAAACATTGCTTAAACTTGTTCAAATACACACAATCATTATTCTGTCAAAATTTAAATAATAACCAGAAAGTTACACATTGAAGGTTGAATACCAGAAAAATATTTTTCTCGTGAAGGATGTAATGTGCTCTGTGTTTTCAGCATGATTATCACATGTATTTCTCTCAAGGCGGTAAATGTTATTGTCATTGTTTGTCTGGCTGTCTCTCCCTTTTTCACTCTCTCTGCAACTTAGAGGTAACAAGTTATACATGCACAGATTTGGATCATGGATGCTAATTTGGCCTATATCGTGGCCTTGGGATTAGAGCATCAGTCCATTACGTTTTGCTGGTTATTACAATCTTAATACATTTACAAGAGTTTCATGGGAAACACATGTAGGACACAAATGCAAAGTATATTCCCCTTTGCAATGGAGGAATTCATCCAATCATTTACGCTTGTGCCCTCATGTAGTTTTACATGCAGTTTTCATCATACATGTACTTCAACAGTATCTTCGCGTGCCAAGATCACGTCATTTCAGTGTATTTATCTCTGATAATCATGACATTACATCTTTTATAGTTCAAAACATGTCAAGATCTTCAGAAAATCTGGGGTAAAGGGCAAAAGAAAAATTGCCACCACTGAAGTAACAGCCCTGTGTCCTTGCTCTAAACTCACAGTGCTGAGCACCGAGCACCACATTTAAACTTTTTGGTATGGCCTGATGCGGGTTTGACCCGATCTACACCATAACTTACATATACATGTAAGTTGCCCATAATGACTGACTTTGAGGTTTCTGACCATCCTTGAAAGGGGTTTTATGGTATGTTTGGAAAGCCGGGTGAGATCGTCGAAATATGAGTAAATTTCTGCACCTAGGAAGTAATATTTTCTAATTTTTTGTCCATTTTGTTTGATTCTGAATGTTCCCATTATCACATCAAAACTCATTCAATCTCTCCAGGATTAAATATGTTTTCAGCACAACTTGGCTGCAAATTACTGCATGCTGAAGATTACACTACGCTATATTCATTCATTCATTCATTCATTCATTCATTCCTTCATTCATTCCTCCATTCATTCCTTCATTCATTCCTCCATTCATTCCTTCATTCATTCATTCAATCTTTAACCTGTTACCAGTATAACACTAGTATATTTCAAGTGCAAACACAAATTTGACACAAACAACGGAGATTTGACAATTTAGCACATATTAGCACCTGCTTAATTAGGCATGAAAATAAATACGCCGCTTTATTGACTGCCTCTAAACACAGCAACATGTACAGCAAATCCGCCCCATAGATGGTAATGAACACAATGTAAATCCCTGCTTGTCAAACCACCAGTCCTTAAATCAATTACCCATGATCATATACTCCCATCTACTATAATCCTGCAGCCCTGGCTATCAAACAATCAGCATAAGGCCTGTATTCTCCAATTAACAGGTGTCAAATTCTTTTATTCACTAGATACAGGATAAAAGGGGATAGTGATAGACTTTCTATGCAGAAGATTACTGCATTCACGTAACTGACAAGGATTATTTATCTATTTGATTGGTGTTTTACACCTTACTCAAGAATATTTCACTTATACAACGGCAGCCAGCATTTGGGTGGGAGGAAACAGGGCAGAGCCCGGGGGAAACCCATGGCCATCCGCGGGCTGCTGACAGACCTTCCCACATACGACCAGAGAGGGAGCCAGCATGAGCTGGACTTGAACTCACAGTGACTAACTGACAAGGAAAATCAAAGGCAATCACCATGCAGTTGTGTACATTTGTGACTTTAATTTCTGAAGAAAAAAGTATTATCAACTAGGGCCTGATTTCTGATCAGCTTCAGGCTCGATGAAATTTCTAGATTCCTTCATTTTCATTGTTCAGTTTCAGATGATTTTGTGACAATCCAGCAGTTTACAGTGCTATTCTATTTGTGCAGTCGTTGACTTTCACTTCAAAGGTTTCTACCAATATGGAGTGCAAATCAATTAAAAAAATAGGCCCTTTAACTCCAAAAAATGCATTTCTTGGATCTGCATACCACCTGACACTTGTCATTTGTTAACTTTGTTTTAATTTCCATGCACATATCCACCTACTTAACAGGTGCTTTGAAACATATTCTACAGAAATCATGCAAGGAATATGAATACAGGGACATCATGTCACATGTCATAAACTTCACTAATTATAACGAGTTTAATTTGTGAAAATCATTATTTGTTTAACAGCCATAGGTAATTAACACCAAGTGCTTTTGGATTATTGCAAATGCACTTAAAGCAGCAAAATGTTTATAGAAATAAAAAAAATGTTTTCTGTAAAAAGTATAAAGGCTGATGTTTATGATTCTCAAAAAAAAAAGAGACCTGCAAAAAATACCTGGATCTTCCTGGTTCCTAACCACCTTACTAATGGAATGTTTGTTAACTTGAGAAGCTTCTTACGTAAAAATAGGTCAACTGTGCCTTTGAAAACAGTGAGACGTGTGATCAGAAAAATCAATTTTTCACACATTACTAGCTAGAATAAGACTGTTTTCACCTTTAACCCCATAAGAGATTGAACTCAAAACTTCCCTATTACAGTCATGCTATCGCACTCCAACACCTTCCCACTCCTGAAACAAACTTCAGGTGTCCTAATAACACACCAATGACATAATCACTGCTGTGGGAAGTTTGAATTTATAAATACGTGTGCAGATCACACTCATTCTCTTCTGCAGCTCAAAATGTTTGATAATGACACACTTGCTCAGAAAGTGAAAACCTAACGATTATTGGTTGATGACTTACCTGACATCTTGATTCACATAACAGCTGGATAACCACACCTGGTCAATCTCCTGATAAAAGGTAAAAATGAAAAAGGTAAATTAATACAGCAAAATTAAATATTACGTTACTTGAAACTATATACTTGCCTATTTGAATATCGTTTAACACATACACAATTTTTTTCACTTACATGTGTACATTAGCGGTTGTTTTCTACTTGGAGGACACCAGAGTTTCTTGGGTAAAACAACCACTGTTTAAAGTCATTCGGGCGAATAATATGAAAATATGCCAAACTGTTCTAAATCTGAAGCACATTTGAAGTAAAATCCTTTTTTTTTTTTTAAATTTCTGATGGGTTGTGATAAGGATCTCTCATGACTAAAATATATTGATTTATCTGATTGGTGTTCAAGAACTTTGAATATTGGTAGTTCGGTTCGTAGGAGCCAGAAAACAGGGTTCTGTGATTAACTTATTTCTTTGATTGGTGGTTCACCCGCCACTAGAAAACTTTTCTCTATATGACTGCAGCCAACATAATAGTGGGAGGAAACCCAGCAGAGCCTGGGGGAAACCCACAACCATACACAACTAGCTGACAGACCTTCCCACACACAACCAGAGAGGTAGCCAACATGAGCTGGACTTCAACTCACAAAACTACAATCATGTTTTCTGCTTAAAACCAAGCTGATGTTTGCCAACAATTACAAGTGCTACAAAACTCTGGACCTTAGAGTTGGGATTCAGCAAGACCAATGCTTTCCTGGAAAAGTGATGGCCAATAATGGCCAATATAGTATTTAAGGCTACAAGATGACTCCAATTTTATATTATGTTTTGCGGGTGAGGAGACACTAAAAAATCCAAAAGTGGAATAAAGACATAACTGAAAATCCACCTTTTTACTTTGGTTTGATCAAAATGATTTATGATTTTCTTTTTTTTTAAGGCTTTTCAAACACATAAACACACGTATGTGTTTAACAGGAACAATTGATCAGACAGTCGACATTTCTTACAAATTATGTGATTTTTCAGTTTTATTTCTGTACTCTCCTCTGACATTAAAAAAAAATTCACCCTGCCTGTAAAACACATACACCACAACTGAAGGTGCTCTTTGACAAACTTAATATTTTGATGATGATACTGAGTGACCAAAAATTATTTAAAAAAAAAACAGTGTGCTCTTACCACAGACAATCCATTCCTGAAGATGATCTGGACATTTCTGAGGCTGAAGAAACCTACTTTACCGATCTTGACCCCAATCTTCAGACGTTTGGACAATTGCCATTGTATGAGCCACGCCAGTAATCTAGATTGATACAAAGGGAGAGAAAAACCAAAACATGCTGTAACCACCTCACAATCAAATGATTTTTTTTTTCAAAAGCTATTTTTTCGGTTTTCGGCTTTGCCCTGTTTCCTCCCAGGATAATGCTGGCTGCCTTCGTATAAGCGAAATATTCTTGAGTAAGGCGTAAAACACAAATCAAATCATAACAGAAAAGGGCCCCACAGAGTAATAACAGAAAAGGGCCCCATAGAGTAACAACAGAAAAGGGCCCCATAGAGTAATAACAGAAAAGGGCCCCATAGAGTAACAACAGAAAAGGGCCCCATAGAGTAACAACAGAAAAGGGCCCCATAGAGTAATAACAGAAAAGGGCCCCATAGATTAATAACAGAAAAGGGCCCCACAGGTTAAAAGAAAAGACAACAAACAATATCACCATATTTATTTCAGAAGAGAGGTAAAAAACAATTCAGCGCATGAAATCTAGCTATAGAATAGGTTGTCCCTAAAAAGTCTGCCATTAATTTATTATTTCTTTGATTGGTTTCTAACTCTTGAGTGGAATTTTCCACTAACAGTGTATACCATGAGGGTCAGTTTTATGGGTGTAGATTTGGCACTTCATAGTTACCGACTTTCTCTATGAGTGAGGTAACGACTAAACGTTCAGACTCGAAGCGAACGGCCACAAGAGTGATGCTAAAGATTTACTGTCACCAAGTTCCCACAGACACTCACTGCTTGAGAGTAGAGGAATTTACAAATTTCCTGTCCAAGTTTGTCATTGAATACCAGACGTTCTGCACACCTGACCTAGGTGACTGACTAGAAATAATGGTCTCTATGCGCAGCACTCCACATCACTTGGCCTGTGACAACCCCAACAGGAATTTATATCAGATGTTCAAACATGTACTTTTAACTACTGTATTAGCCATTTATATGGGAGTTTTTTTTAGATTTTAAGTTACGACATCGACTTTACAAAAGCTCTGTCACAAAAGAGCTATAATCAGTGTATTGTAAAATAACTTGGTATATCTACAATAATTAATTTTATTCACAGTTGATTTAGCAATTATGTGATTTTTTTTTAGGGTATTCAATAAATAAAAAGCCGTCCTTTGTGTACAATTTTAATTAGGGTATTGACTCAAACCTTCCCTATGAATCGTACCCTACCTAATCGTAACGACTTCCCAAGATCAGGTTCCCTGGTTACATACTTGTACTTGTTACACAACATATCACAGGCCTACAGCACAGCAGGACATCCGCTATGACAGCCTACATACAGTACTACACCTACTGAGCACAGGGATTTTAGCGAATCCACTATAAACCAACAGAGGTATATCATCAGCCCCATGCACATAGGTAATAAATGCAACCTAGATCTAGGCAGACTTTAGATAAGGTTCCTCATTTGCTCTGTCTACATTATTTTCTTTAGCAATCTACATCATGTAGAGACCACCCTGCCCCAATAGCACATTTGTAGAGCGTCCACTTCAGGAGCAGGAGATCCAGGGTCAAACCTGGGTTGAGTCACACCTAAGACCTAAAAAGAGGAAGTTGTAACTTCCTGGCTGGGCGTTCAGCATGAAGGGGATAGTGCATCGACTGGTTGACCCGTATCAGTATAAAGGCCCGAGCGGGGCGCTTACTTGCCTTTTGTAAGGCGTCTCAGTCAAGCAGCACAAGATAAAAGAGCAGTGGAATTCCGTCCTCCGTCATGTTATGTATCTCATAGGACTTGCACAAGCTACCCCAATTGATTAAGACATGTTATGTATCTCAGAGGACTTGGACACGCTACCCCAATTGATTAAGACATGTTATGTATCTCATAGGACTTGGACTCACTACCTCAATTGATTTAGACATGTTATGTATCTTTTAGTTCTTGGACATTCTACCCCAATTGATTTAGACATGTTATGTATCTCATAAGACTTGAACATGCTACCCCAATTGATTCAGACATGCTATGTATCTCATAGGACTTACACATGCTACCTCAATTGATTTAGACATGTTATGTATTTGATAGGACTTGGACTCACTGCCTCAATTGATTTAGACATGCTATGTGTCTCATAGGACTTACACATGCTACCTCAACTGATTTAGACATGTTATGTATCTCATAGGACTTGGACTCGCTACCTCAATTGATTTAGACATGTTATGTATCTCATAGGACTTGGACTCACTGCCTCAATTGATTTAGACATGTTATGTATCTTTTAGGTCTTGGACATTCTACCCCAATTGATTTAGACATGCGATGTATCTCACAAGACTTGAACATGCTACCCCAATTGATTTAGACATGTATGTATCTCATAGGACTTAGACATGCTACCTCAATTGATTTAGACATGTTACGTATCTTTTAGTTCTTGGACATTCTACCCCAATTGATTTAGACATGTTATGTATCTCATAAGACTTGAACATGCTACCCCAATTGATTTAGACATGTTATGTATCTTTTAGGTCTTGGACATTCTACCCCAAGTGATTTAGACATGCTATGTATCTCACAGGACTTACACATGCTACCTCAATTGATTTAGACATGTTATGTATTTGATAGGACTTGGACTCACTGCCTCAATTGATTTAGACATGTTATGTATCTCATAGGACTTACACATGCTACCTCAACTGATTTAGATATGTTATGTATCTCATAGGACTTGGACTCGCTACCCCAATTGATTTAGACATGCTATGTATCTCATAGGACTTGGCCTCACTGCCTCAATTGATTTAGACATGCTATGTATCTTTTAGGTCTTGAACATGCTACCCCAATTGATTTAGACATGCTATGTATCTCATAGGACTTACACATGCTACCTCAATTGATTTAGACATGTTATGTATCTTTTAGTTCTTGGACATTCTACTCCAATTGATTTAGACATGTTATGTATCTCATAGGACTTGAACATGCTACCCCAATTGATTTAGACATGTTATGTATCTCATAAGACTTGAACATGCTACCCCAATTGATTTAGACATGTTATGTATCTTTTAGGTCTTGGACATTCTACCCCAAGTGATTCAGACATGCTATGTATCTCATAGGACTTACACATGCTACCCCAATTAATTTAGACATGTTATGTATCTCATAGGGCTTACACATGCTACCCCAATTGATTTAGACATGCTATGTATCTCATAGGACTTGGACTCACTGCCTCAATTGATTTAGACATGTTATGTATCTTTTAGTTCTTGGACATTCTACCCCAATTGATTTAGACATGTTATGTATCTCATAAGACTTGAACATGCTACCCCAATTGATTTAGACATGTTATGTATCTTTTAGGTCTTGGACATTCTACCCCAAGTGATTCAGACATGCTATGTATCTCATAGGACTTACACATGCTACCCCAATTGATTTAGACATGTTATGTATCTCATAGGACTTGCACATGCTACCTCAATTGATTTAGACATGTTATGTATCTCATAGGACTTACACATGCTACCTCAATTGATTTAGACATGTTATGTATCTCATAGGACTTACACATGCTACCCCAATTGATTTAGACATGTTATGTATCTCACAGGACTTGGAGTCACTGCCTCAATTGATTTAGACATGTTATGTATCTCATAGGACTTACATATGCTACCTCAGTTGATTTAGACATGTTATGTATCTCATAGGACTTGGACTCGCTACCTCAATTGATTTAGACATGTTATGTATCTCATAGGACTTACACATGCTACCTCAATTGATTTAGACATGTTATGTATCTCATAGGACTTGGACACGCTACCTCAATTGATTCAGACATGCTATGTATCTCATAGGACTTGGAGTCACTGCCTCAATTGATTTAGACATGTTATGTATCTCATAGGACTTACACATGCTACCTCAATTGATTTAGACATCCTCATTACATTTAGGCATACATGTACATGACTTGGACATGTAACTGCATTGGATTTAAGACATGTTTGCCTCCTTGGATTTGGATGTGCTACCTCAAGGAAGTTGAACATGGGACCTATTAGGACATGCTACCTCAATGGGTTTGGAAATGCTACATGTACCTCATTGAATTTGAATGCGGTACTTCCATGGATTTGGACCTGCTAACTCCATGGATTTGGATGTGCTACTTCAATGGATATGGACATGCTACCTCACTGGATTTGGACGTGCTACTTCAATGGATTTGGATGTGCCACTTCAATGGATCTGGACATGATACCTAAACAGATTTAGACATGCTACCTCCTTGGATTTGGACATGCTACCTCCTTGGATGCGGACATGCTACCTCATAAGATTTGGGTGTGTTATGTAACATTGGATTTATTTATTTGATTGGTGTTTTAAGCCTATTCAGGAATACTTCACTAAATACAATGGCGGCCAGCATTATTGTGGGAGAGAATCGCGCCCGGCGGAAACACACCACTACCCACAGGCGTGCAACCTTTGGTCATGCTACATGTACATGTACCTTATATGATCTGGACATGCTACCTCATGGGATTTGGATATGCGACCGCATAGGATTTACCTCATTTATCAAAGGTTGATTCGGTGCAGTAACCATACAGTTATATACATAACTCGTCGACTTACACACACGCATGCACACAAATGCATGGAATTTCAAATGCAGATCATCAAACTAACTTCTACCACAGGTGTACCATTTGTGGTATTCCCATTCCCATAATGGCATGTCAAAATGGAGTCATTTTACAACACACTGAATCGTAAACATACATACAATGTTAAAAGACAGAATGGGCCACCACGCCCTAATCTGAAGACATACTATTTATTTATTTATTTGACTGGTGTTTTACGCCATACTCAAGAATATTTCACTTATACGACAGAAGCCAGCATTATGGTTTGAGGAAACCGGGCATAGCTCGGGGGAAACCCATGACCATCCGCAGGTTGCTGATAGACCTTCCCACTTACGGCCGGACTGGTGAGAGGCTCCTGGGTCATAACGCTGCGCTAGAAGATACGCTATGCATCACCTCAAAGTGAGATGTCAGTTTACAATGTTATTACACCATCACACTTAAGGAATGGCACACTAGCCTTCTGTCATGAATTTATTGTTTTCCTGCTTTTTTATTGCCTACAAATATAATGCTCTTATAGTATGAATGTAGGCTTTGGGTGTAGCATCATACTTAACAATTTTTTTGTCATATGATTTCATTTCATTTGATTGGTGTTTTATGCCGTACTCAAGAATATTTCACTTATATGACGGCGGCCAGCATTATGGTGGGTGGAAACCGGGCACAGCCCGGGGGAAACCCACGACCAACCGCAGGTTGCTGACAGACCTTCCCACGTACGGCCGGAGAGGAAGCCAGCATGAGCTGGACTTGAACTCACGGCGACCGCATTGGTGAGAGGCTCCTGGGTCATTACGCTGCGCTAGAGCGCTAACCAACTGAGCCACGGAGGCCCCTTCGTCATATGATGATGAGTAATTAGGAGTACATACATATATGGTGTCTTCTCAGTGTGGCAGGGTGAGTCCATGCTGCCAAAGTGCTGCTGCCACCGAAGTATCATGCCAAAGACACAGACATAACACCCAACACAGTAACATTATCGTGACACCAGGCCAACCAGTCCTGTTTACTTGCTCTAACCTCTCAGTCCTAAGCGCCATACAAGGCAGCAACAAGTACCATTTTTATAGTCCAAAATGTCCTATAGACACTGGATTACATTATTAACAGTTCATCTTTCAAAAACAGCCCAACAGGTATCTTGCCGAAACTTCGAAATCCAATGATAGTGGACATTTCTTTGACTTATTCCACTCAATAGTTTAAATGGCTGGAATACTGTTAAAAAGATGGTTTACCAATGCCGGCTTTGACTTTCTATATACGACTCAGGGAATCAGTGCATACCAAATATAAGGCAGAGCTCCAGCTGTTATTTTTAGTGAAATTGTTCATGAGGAGGTATGATCGGAGCTGGGTGCTGGAAAATAGTCAGCATTTTTAGTCTCAGGATACCTGTGTATCCATATAGTTTCTGTAAATTGACTATACAAGTACATGTTGGCCTACGTGTAATGCATGTATCATTCTATGTATAACTATTCAAGGTGTGCCATAAACAACGGCAGCCTTTAAATTCTTACAGTCCTCCTTCTGAAAATACAGTATAATTTAGAAAACAAGAAAGAAAATGGAAAATTGTGTTGTATCTTCTAGAATATACTCGAAAAGGTCGACAGGTAAGCCACCAACAGGTATTTAAACTAGAGATATTGACAGTATGGTTCACCAAACCCGGTGTCAGATTTGGTCAGAATTCCGAAAATGTCAGTTGTAAACAACATGTAAAGATCTTGTCAGCGACACAAGGCAACACGCACAACAGATGTGAATGTAACAGCGCGTAGATACATTTACCTGCTTGTCGCCCACAACAAAATTAGCGTCCCGAAGATGATAATGACAATGCTTGGCATGTTTCATTCACTATCAGTCTCGCCATTGACATTGTCTACTCCCACCGTGGAGGCTGCCATCTTTATGTAGGTCATAGGTCACATGATTGTTCTAAGCCAATCAGATGGAGAAGCTCTTACCGCCTCGTTGTTCCTCTGTCGAAGTCGCCATTGCAGCCGCCATTTTATGCGAAGTATCTCATTGAGTCGCGAAATTTTCTGTATTTATGGCAAAATAGATGCCATAGCGGACTTTTCCCGTTGTTCTTGGCTTTAGCAGGTCATGGAGTGACCATGAGTCACCCTAGTCCAACGGGAAACGGCTGTACTTTGGAGGATTGCCACACAAATTTATTCGCATTGGTAAGGATATTTATTAATTGCCGCTATCTTTTACTATTGTTTGTCGATAAAGATCACCCTCTTGCTCGCGGAAAATTAGCGGCGCTTCACGCTGCAAGACTTATCCGTTCTTCCATACATGACTGGGTCCAAATCGTGGGATTTAAACATGGGTTCGACTTAAAACATCCCCGTTGTTTTTAAAGATCTTTGAAAGAGTCGGTGCCCGGTGCTATCACCTGTCTTTCAAGGGGGATTTTTTCATCGCAAATTAAAACTATCGACCTCCTACTTTTCCAGGTTATCAGATCAAACACTTTTACCTCTCATGTCTATCATATTCCTATATAGTTAAAACAATGTGTATTTATTAAATTGTAGACCGACTTGTCGGGAATCAAATGGCGAAAGTTAACAGCAGAAAGTGTGCCTGTAGTAGAGCCCCTGGACGACCCGGTGTTGGTTTCTTTTGCCAAATGCATTCAGTCGGACATTTTATGTGTGTGGCGACGGGTGCAGAAACACTCGGAACTGCCAAACATAGATCACCTGCCGTTCAGCAAGGAACTGTGGATCTTCTGGTACGGGGAAAAACCGGCCAACTTAGACGACATCCTCTCCCCAGAACTCAAGGGTAAGTTGTTAAACGTTGTGAGGAACATTACACAAAAAAGGCGTGAGTGGATGATTGTTGTGAAAGGAAGGAGGGGTGGGGGGTGTGAAGTAAATAAACACAAGGTGTCGCGTTTGTCACCTACCTTGGCATGTTTGGGTTGTATGGATTATTTATTTTTTTCTTCATTTTTTTTTCCTAATACAGTGTCTTGTTTGCGGGTGAAAGTAAAACAGTATTAAGAAATGAGCAGTTCCTTGGCCTCAGATTTAGCGAGTTATAAACAAGTTGATTGTTATTTGTTTGGGATGGTTAGACCGATCATATAATAGGTTCTGCCCCTTGCACTGCTGGTAGCCCAACTGTTTTGCCCTCATTTTGAGCCGATGCGGCTAAAAAGCACTCCAGGAATTCAATAGCCCTTGCTCTTGCAAAGCGTGAAGACCGGATTGAATCGATTCAGCCTGTTGTCTGCTGAGAATAAATATTACTGTCAATTATACTCCCTTACATGTAGCCCTGTGCCTGCCTAGCCGATTGACATCCTTACCATTCAGCACAGAGAGAGAGGATGTTTAGCATAACATTCTTTATGATTATGTCAGCAGCCTCTTGTTTATACATGTTCTAAACAGACTGGTTATAACAACACATCAAGCACTGATATAATAACTCATCATAATCTTATTGCCGTCTGCGTCTCAGATTTTGATGTGTTTTGTCTTTCACCTACTGAAGTGTGTAGACTCAGTGTTTGTCATTAATAGCAGACTTCGGCCAGTGAAATACATGTATATAGACTTTTTTACATGTCATGATACACATTGTTGATGTCTAATATTTCTTTTATTTTTTTTACTTAAAAAATTGCTTAGCACTTTCTACCTCTACCTTTTAAACTTTTTTTTTGCTTTGTTTTCAAATTCCATTGTTCTCAATAATTCAGTATTGACTAAGTTGTTAAATTATGGGCATTATTAATGACCATTTATTGTGTTGTCTGTGTCTCATTCAGGAATTTTAATATTTTTTTGTTATGTAAATTCTGAAAGCATGCATGTGTTCAATACTTGATCACCTTGAAATGCTGTTGAAATTAATTTAAAGGCTATGAAATGTAGATCATAATGTCCCTTTGCTAAGTTTGGTAAAGAAACGCATTCGCACTGATTGGGGATAAGCAGATATCTAATTAAGGTGTGAAGAATGAATGGCTTTGTGTTTTGACTAGAGGACTACTCAAACTATTGTATTTCCATTTTTATTAAGGTGTAGGTATTCCTTTGAGAAGGGTAGAGGGACATTTAAAATTTATGCATATAGATTCAAACTAAATAAAAATTCTGTTCCCATGGTGCAATTTGTTATACTGAATTTCAGAGTTTATAAAAGCGTACTGTCTGAACAATCATTGTAAGACGACCCATTCAAATTGTATAAAATGGAAATTGTCCTAATTTCATTTTTAAAAAATCAGGTTAGTTGGGACTATGCAACATAATACCGAGCAAGTGGAATTGATACAGATAAATGATTTCATGTTGGTCTATAAATGATAGGTGTTCGAGCAAGTTTTCATGAAATTTAAACTTCAAAATTTTATATTTTAAATGCAATATTTACCATGCAACATTTTTACAAAATAAATTTTAAGTACAGATGAAGAATAGGTAAGGAAGGTAATTAGATAGTCTATTATAAATTTAAATCGACAAGATTTAAAATCAGTTGGTTTAGTTCATTGGAGTCTGCAAGGGGAAAGTAGATGAAATACATGTATATGGGATATACCCTGAAGGAAGACAATCAATTATCAATACTTCCAGAACAGGTGGATATTTATGCATGCATGCATGCAAGGTTTGTTTTTTTTTACGACAGCTATGCCTATTTTTGTAGCCTACAAATTTGAAATGTGATTTGTATTTAAAGTAACACATTACGTGTGCCAAGCATGCTTAAGCTTTGTAACTCTATCATTAATATCCCACCTCCCAAAGTTCACCAACACACACCTTTCTCAATTGGTTTTGACACTTATGATCAGTTTTTGTTATTTGAATGCACGTACACTGTACATAGTATGTTGTAGGTATACCTGTTTACAGATTGTTAATTGATATTCTTGTGTAGCAAATGTTGCAAACTCATCAAACCATATGCAGTTAATAACTGGAATTGTTTGTATTTTGTTTTCACTCTGTTAGCAGGCTGCAGTGTTTACTTGTAAGAGCCACTTTGGTAGAGTGAAAAGGTTACACATGTAATGTTAGCAACAAAATGTAAATTTAAGAGCTTGAAAAACTCACAGCAATGATAATAAAGAGAATTCTGAAAAACTATATGCAAGCACAAGACCTGAACATCCAAATGATAATTCAATTCAAAGCGGAAGTCTTGGCTGAAACTACATGTAGCAGTGCATCAGTATCAGACACTTGCTGCGACTTGGTGTACATGTAGTTGATGTGATCCATATAGATTAAGTGATGGCTTACCTATTAGCTGATCTGATTTACAAGTAGCCAATTGATAAGGGTCTCCAGTCAAATCGCGGTCGAGGTGTATTTGAGCATGAAATAACCTGTCTGGAGGGGTAGGTTTTTTCGCAGTATTCATGAATTCGTATGATACCTAGTGATGTGTGGTGTCTGCATTAGTGATGTTGGGAGGTGAATATTCTGGTAGTATTTTGAACAGGAATACAAGAGCACAAGTATATGTAGTGTTTATACACATGTAAAGGGGCTTGTTTCAGCTGTGAAGTGGAGTTTGTAGAACTTCATGTGTGTGAAAGAGCTCTTAAGGCAATGTGTAGTTAGTTGTAGATACTGATGGGAGGGGGTTGGGGGTCGAAATGATGCCATTTGTATAGGAAGTTGCAGAAGAGGATGTTTACATGTTTGTGTAAATTATAATTACGAGAGAGCCACATATGGGCTCACCGAAATTGTAATTTGATGGGAAAAACAAGGTAGTAATGGAAATTCTAAGTAAACATCAAAGTTTATAATTTTTTAATTTCACTTGAAAGCAGAGATTTACAGTTATACACGTTTGTGATGTATGTTTTCACACAAACTTCAGAGACGGGGACAACATTTTGTATGTTCAGTGTTGTAGTTACTGGTAAATCTTGATTTGAGAACAAAGTTTCTGTGAGTTACGATAACTATTTCAAAAGATTAACCATATAGATAAAGCCCATAGTGTGTTCTGATTTCAACAGTAGTTTTAAAAATTGAGACTGTCATGGAAGTAGGTCATGAATTTTGCATCTGACTTTGTTTTGAGTGAAACGTGTACATTTGGGATACAGTTACATATGTGGTCATGTCGGAATGTGAGATGTCAGGTATTAATTTACTTACTGGCTAACCTATGTATACTTAAATGTGAAGTACAGACTAAATTGTCTGTTGTACAAGAAAGTGTAATTTTTCCTTTTTGTAATCCTTTATGAATCACAGACTTTCTCATGTTTCTATGATGTTGTGATTTGTACGTGAAGTTTGTTGATATAAGTTTGGTTAGGGCCATAGAGGCACTATTGTAAGTGTGGAATGCTGCCATGATAAATACACCCAGATGTATTAGCAGTTGATTAGATGACACTCACAGTTTAGCTGGTAACATTGTGTTTGTTTACAGTGAGAGACATGGCCTAGTCACAGGTAAATACAAGGTCAACTTAGGTACAGGTATTTGTATAGATATCCATAGTCATTGAAATGAAAGTGAAAGTTTTAACATACGCATGTTCATGTACGCATGTATATCAACTATGTACACATAGGGATATTGTCAAAATATAACCATGTATTGGTTAACAAGGATAACTTTGGGAGCAAATGAAATGCAAATTGTCTGAAATTAGAAATGTGTTGTGCACATACGGTTAAACCAACAGTGTGTATAGTTCATCATATGTTCTGAAACCCTGTATGACTTTCATGGAATGAAACGCATTGAAGGAAAGCAGGTATTGAACAGTTAAGTTTAAGGACCAGAAGTTCTATTCACATGAGTGGTGAAAGAGAACATTGAATGGGTTTTCCCAGTGAAAGTTTCCTCAGTAGGGTTCCAGGGCATATTTGTATACATTACGCAGAATTTTTTTTTGTTTTTTTTTTTTTAAATATTCATGAGTATTGAAAAGCCTTTGCAAGTTTCATTGAAGTGAGATGAAAGATAACACGAGGTGTTGAATGGGTTTTCCCAATCATATACAAGGAAGATGACATCATTAGCAATAATGTTATGCAAGCAAAGCAAGTTATTCTTTTTACGATAAAAAAATCTAAGATTGCAAAGTTGCTAATTTCACCTGATTCAGTTATATTTTTCAGTTTACAAAGTTTGTTGAGAAGACACTCTCTGGAAAAATGTTAAGTTTCACCACTGATAATAATATTTCTCTCCAAAAAATGGACCTTCGAATGTGAATATTTATTTCTTGTATTACATATACATCTGGTATATAATGTTTTGTCTCTGTTTGATATTTATTTATTTATTTATTTATTTATTTGATTGGTGTTTTACACCATATTCAAGATTATTTCACTTATACTACAGCTCCCACAACCGTCCGCAGGTTGCTGGAAGACCTTTCCACGTACCTCTCCGTTTCATAAAGGAACATGTAGGAGTACATGAAGGTTAAAGGCCATGATACCAAGTCACGTGAGCCAGTGATGACAGAAATATAGTTGTCATATTGTAAAGTGTAAATATAGTCTCTGTATCTCAAATGGAAACCTTAATCAACATTCTGCAAACAGGATAAAGAATTTAGTATTGTATCTGTCTTGGAAATATATGTATTATTGTATTTTCATCCTAGCAGCTATGTGAAATCCACCCTGAACACATTACATGGGCCTCTTCGGAACAAAATTCATACTACTATTTTGAAAATGCTGCGACATGTTTGTTACGTAATGTACTAACTAGGGTTGAAGAGAAGTTAAGAAAATGCATTTACAGTGTACATGTACCACCTAATTATAAGGTGATTATCATGATGGCCAGCATTCTAGATATTGCCCGAGCCTAATTATTTATACAATGTTATTGTTAAAACTTACATTGTGTAGATGTGTGCATTGAAAATGAGAAGCATTACATGTGATGAAGAGTTGAAGATCATCCTGTTTGCTCTAACAGTTCCCTTCAGCAGTTTAATTGTTACCAGTTTTTATCTGTCAACGATTGACTTTCACACATCCCACAGATAAGTGTGTGGATTAGTGACACAGCTGTTGACCCAGTTCATACAGCTTGTACCAATGTTCCTGTACTGTAGTACTGGCTGAGCACTCTAGTGAAGCTTAGCATGTACATGTACTGGCTTTGACCTAAACATTTGCCCCCTGAAGCAGTGCATTTTTAGTTGCAAATAAATGTCAGAAAATATGAATTATGACATCGAAACAAACATTTTGCACTAACGTATCATCCATACATCCAAACAAACCTCAAAATACCTTCCTAAGATCAAGAGCTGTATCAGAATTGAACAAAATGAGTAATTAGTGATGGGTGAAATTTTAGGTCTAATGCGGGATATATAACATGCACGGAAAAGTTTTTTGTTGAAACTTACACCTGGATAGTGTCTGTAGTGAGACATTCATTACATCACCTCAGAGTTACCAGCAAGGCATTGTACATACAGTAAACCTATATAGAGCTTCTAAACTGAAGTATTTCTGACAGCTTTTGGAGTATATCCTCATAAGGTTCTAGTGCGTATTTGGAGAAATTGCGCAAAATTTTTCCTAAAAAGTTCATCTGTTTTGAATAGCGTTTGCTTACAAATTGATATAAATACAAATTCACTTTGTTATGTTATTCTGTGCTATAATGTGTAAATGCTGATGGATCTATTGGCCCAATGCTATATAGATCTATCTGTAAAGACAATAAAATATGTGCACATACAACTCTATTTTGCATTAACGATGTAGTTAAACACATGGGGAATGGCAGTGGGTATCCCCAAATTGTGGTTTCCTTCACCCTGGTCAGGTACATACAGTATATTGGGGGACAGATGATAAGGTTTTGTAAACTGCACAGGTAATTTCCTCCAATGATAAATTCAAGTGCCGTCATACATGTATAGGTGAAATATTCTTCTATGTGTTAATCCTCAGCATTAAGAGACATTGAGTGAGATTAAGATGACTATTGAAGCTAGATTTTTTTTTAATTAGCTGTTTAGCTTTAGGAATCGTTCACAAATGTTACAGCGTACTTTTTATTTAGGGGGTGGGGGGATAAAGTGGTAGCATACATAAGTACGTGTACAGTGTATACATGATGCTGAATCAGCCGATAATATACCCTGGCTGTACCTGTCAAAGTATTGACAGGTAAATGTTTCCATATTGGAAGTTTCCAGGTGGACAGTAAGGTGTTTTTTAAGTGTCGAAAGCAAAGTTATATAGTTTCAAGTGTCGAAAGCAAAGTTATATATATATATGTGTTTGAATGATTGTACAGACATACATCAAAGTCAGACTTAACAAAACCCAGTAATATATTTGTGAACAAATGGCCTGACTGCTGTCACATAGCAGAAAACTATTTGAGATTGTGGCCTTAAACAGAAATCAGGTAAATGACTTGAGCAGTAGGCTGCATGCATTATACATGTACGTGTAAGCGACCAATACAATCATGGAAGATTTACATAAGTAAAGAAATGTATCATAATTTACGTCAGGAACATTCTCGTGTTTCACATTCATGGTAAGGTAATCTAAGTAGAACCCAAGATATTTATATTTGTTAGCTAGAGGTTCACCAGCTAGAGGCCATTTCCTGTTTGATGAAGACCAATTTAACACATATTCAGAGCTATTTCAGTATGGAGTGGCAAATAAATATTCGGTTCAGAGGCTGCTGTGCCAAAGATGCTGACAGATAAATTGCTTTAATCTTGTCTTTCAGCACATGTAGGTTAAGGGAATGATCAATTAGGGTTAATGGCTTTTTGTGTTCTTACTGTGTAAAAAGCACATACTGTGACCAAAAAAAGAAAAGAAAAAATACATGCCCTTGTCGTCAGTACCTGCTTGTACAGACACAGTTGAGATTTTTTTCTTCCTTCTCATACTTTTGAAGATGGTTTTGACAGATTTCATTGGTTTAAAGGACATTGTTAAACATCCGATGAAATAATCATTAGCGTTTTTCACATGAAAATAAGTGTAAAACATGTACGTCGTTGCACAAACGGCAATGATTAACACCTCCATTGCTGATCTGTTTAGCTAACGCACTTCCTGTAAACAGTTTGCCCCCTGACACAGTCCTGCTGCATACGCGCGATATCTCATCTGTTTTTAACAGTACTTGCTTTCAGTGAAATTGACACACTGACCTGCCCTTTTACTGTGTAATTCACATCTACATGTATCTTTCCACTAGCTGACCTCTATAGTTAAATGCGTTATCTTCAAGCTTTTGAACCAGTTAGCCACAATTCCTTAGATTGTTTGAAAGCTATTTTTACATCTGTTTTTACATCCTTTAAATGCATGCTTGCAATTTGTATCTAGTTTCTGAGATTTTTCCATATTGAATGCATCACAGCAGTAGTTGGAAACATGGCGAATTTATATTGTGTGAAAAATATGCAATAGCAATTTAGAGCTTTACAAAATAATTTTCAAAATAAATTGACACCCTGACAGCTGTTGTAGCCTGGTATTTGCTCCGGAAACACATACATGTGCTACTCACACGGACGAGGACTTTACCTCGGGCAGTGGTATTTTGGGATGCTTCATTAATAATGCCGTGTTTACCAGGCCAGGCGTGATTATTGTCTTTATTCCCTCATGTTGTAACAACAACGACACAGTCAGCTTAAGAGTTGAGGCATCCACCTGAAGCCTGGACAACAGTGTTAAGTACTTCACCTTATGTGTGGATATGGTGTAGTGCGAGGCAACTGTTGGACAAGCCATGGCACTGGAATTCTTCAACCGTTTCGTATGTTTGCAAGGTGTTTATTCAAACATATTCTGAAGGCATTAGTCTGTTTAGACTGATGCAATTACACTTTGTGTGAATGCCTGAAATTAAAAATTGCACTGTAAGTTGCTCTTTCATACGCGAAAAGGTTAAGGAATCAGAATACCTGTTCCTGTTTTTCAGACCAGCTTCTGCAGTTTAGGGCGTGTCTAAAGAATCTATGCTTTCTGTACAAGTTACTGAAGATCAGATTTATCGCTAATATCTTCCCTACCTTTACACATATTACTTCATGTATGTGTATTTGCATACAGATAAATCTAGTTTGGCTGTGTTCAACAGCTGTTGATGAGTTGAGGTAGTTGACAGTGGTGTGATGCTGTTAAAGGCTTATGTCAAAGTTGAACGGTACTGTACCGACATACATGTAACATGCATTTCATACCTGAAGCGCTGTGTGTATGTGCATTGCTACTACACAGTATTGTTTCAGAAAGAAATTACGTTCATATGTTTTTACATGCACTTATAAATGCAATACAATTGTGTTATCCATAATGGATTAAATGTAAAGTATATGTAAGCAACACTGGAAGCAAATATTTCAAGTATTTTGAATGATTAAACTAAAAATACTTCATTTGATATGATCAAAGAAAACCGCTGTGTCGTGGTGAAATTTCAAGATTTATACCGGAGTAGAGTTAGGTTTGTATGTACATGGAGCTGTACAGAACTCGTACAACGTAGCTTGAAGTATTCATATACATGCAATAACACATGTAGCTGTGTTATCAGTTGCGTGTGTAACTATCTCTGGTGGCCACCCCATGTCTGTTACCCTGTAACACAGCCCCCTCCAAGGGTTTGTTTTCCCCTGGCCACAAATCCAACCCTAATGGACAGAAGCTGTGGGATACACTACACCCGGGTTATGAACCCCTCGTACCTCCTGTTTAAATTGGCACAGGTTCAAGTCGGTCTGAATTGTCTCCCTTCCTATAGATAGCTTTGATTCTGTTCTGTCAGGGTATAAAATAAAATGTGAAAAAATGAAAAGAGATTGAACTGTATCTGAACAGGTAACTGTACACATAATATATGTTTATGGCATTCATAGGCATGCCTGTTCTATTGCACACTGTAGATACTGTACATACTGGGTACACATAATGTTCCTGTATGTACCTATACATAGTGATGAATAGACAGAAATGGGCCTTGCACCTACATGTGTAGAGTTACAGTGTATCTGTGAAAATTCAATGTTCGATCTGCAGAAGAGCTTCCCTCCCTCATAGTAATACATGAAAAAGTCTGTTGCATTTGTATTATAGTGTATGCTGTGCAGCAGGTACACAGAACTTTATACAAGCACAATGCAGGTGAATATCGCTGATTTCAAGTTACTGGTTCCAATCCAGGCTTTGATGGCTCTGATTTGTGATCTTATGTAAGGAGGTTTGTTTTTGGCCTAATGAGTTGTAGCACACATGTACATGCAGATTTTGTCCTAGCTATGCCCAGTTTGCAGCAACCCATAAACCAACCTGCTGTCATTCAAATGACACACACCAGTGAAGTAAATAAATCCAACTGCTGGTAATGATAAGTGAGAAAGTGTTAGGGTGTGACTGACTTCAGCATGCATTTATATACGCATATATTTTAAATCTGCACATAATGCATGCAGGCTATTTATACAGTATGTAAATGCATGGACCTGACACATGCATGTGTGCATGCAGCATCTTTGTGTGGGGCTCAGTGAGGCAAACTCAGAACTGTGTGTAAAGGCTACAGAGTTAAACATCTTTGAGTGGGGCTCAGCGAGGCAAACTCACAACTACACAAAAAGGCTACAGAGTTAAACATCTTTGAGTGGGTCTCAGCAAGGCAAACTCAGAACTGTGTGTAAAGGCTACAGATTTAAACATCTTTGAGTGGGGCTCAGCGAGGCAAACTCACAACTACACATAAAGGTTACAGATTTAAACATCTTTGAGTGGGGCTCAGCAAGGCAAACTCAGAACTGTGTGTAAAGGCTACAGATTTAAACATCTTTGAGTGGGGCTCAGCGAGGCAAACTCACAACTACACATAAAGGTTACAGATTTAAACATCTTTGAGTGGGGCTCAGCAAGGCAAACTCAGAACTGTGTGTAAAGGCTACAGATTTAAACATCTTTGAGTGGGGCTCAGCGAGGCAAACTCACAACTACACATAAAGGTTACAGATTTAAACATCTTTGAGTGGGGCTCAGCAAGGCAAACTCAGAACTACACAAAAAGGCTACAGAGTTAAACATCTTTGTGTACTATTCACCTAATAATGAAATGCACAAGGCATGTTCTCATATGTACATTGATTTTGTAGGTGGCAGTGTTTCTCTTCTCCTGGCCTCATTCGATTAGTCCAGATTACATGTTCAGCTTGTAAGCCCTGGCTGTGTACTGTCATACCAATCTGTCATCAGTAATCCATAAGCACTGTTCTCTTGTTTACAGAGGTGGAGAATGGCTCTTGGGACCACGGCCTCTCCTATGAGTGCAGGACACTGCTCTTCAAAGCTCTCCATCAGCTGATCGAAAGGTAAGTTCTGTTGTGTATTATTCCAAAAAAAAGTGTATGTGCTTACTTAAACCAGTGTTGACCAGATCGTTGATGTTACAGGTGAGTTGTGATGTCTGTAGCTCTACCCTGTAACAGAAATTCCACTCCTAAATCTTGTTGTCGTCGTTTAGTTGAAAGAGTCATAAATCAGTAGATATTAACGCTGACACTAGTGAAAAGACTCTGTTCTACTGACCATCTTCTGCATTAGAAATTATATTCTGTTACAATTTCATGTATTGTACTTTGAAATTTGGCCTTAAAAGTAATGCTGGAATTTATGGTTTCCAGTAGATTTTCAGCCAGGCTTAATAAGTTTCCATTATTACTTTCAAACATACGTCAAAACCTCTTGAGTGGAACTGTCAGAATCTGGTCAGTAGCCATGATAATAGTCAGTGACGCAGTTTTAGGTCATGTACTGGACAGGTACATCAAACTGGCCAAAAAATGGTATTTAGAAAAAAGGGTCTTTTTAAATGTGAGAAAAGGAAACTGTTTTATCAAAATCAGAAAAAAAATGTGCTAAAAATATCGTATTCTGTGACATCTTTAGTAAATTGTGTGTATTCATAGAAGATAGAGTAGGGAACTCTTTATTTATACACGTAATAACAGTTTTACCTAGGTAAGGTCAGTAGTTGTTAAGTGGGCGTCGGGCCAAGAAGAAATCCTCCAGGACTGTATTGGAATCCAATCAAATTAAAATTATTTCCGGCTTCTGTAAACAAATTACATTGTACGCAGATTAATAATAATCCACTAGACACTGCTCCCCGTGAGGTAATCGTATCTGTCAGACTGAAAGCTGTAACAAGCATGATCAATAATTAAGGGATAAAGTTAAGATTGCTGTGCAGGTTTTTTGAGGGTTTGTTTTTTTGTAAATCACTACTGGTGTGGATAGATGTGTTGCACGTAGCTATCGGTTGCTTTGTATCTAGCAGACACAGCGCTTAGCCCAGTCGCTGTGCCAGGCTGAGTAGTTTTGCATCAATAAAAGATGAGACAGAAAGAAGAGAAGAAAAAACAGATATGCTGGAAAATGGACCGGCCTCCTTGCAGTAGGGAATGTTTTGTTTGCCCTATCTATACCTTCTCAACTCGAGCTGATGTTTATAGCTGTATCTGTAGAAAGTGCACTTGTACTTGATACATGTGCCATTGACGTGTGACCTGCTGATCGACAATTTTGTACGCTGATTGTGGTACACATGAACAAGCAGCATGTTGACCACTTGGAGATCAAATTCTGTTTGCCGTCAAAATAGCTATCCACTCGGCCACAAAAAACCCCTCCCCAAATATATTTTTAATTCTGGATTCTTTTTTAAAAGTTAAAATATGAACTAAGGTTCATTATACAAACAACTGAAAACAAAACGTAAAAATACTTTGATGTACTTGTTCATATTTTTTTGAGAGTGCTAAAAGGTATTCAAATATTTGAAAACTATGCTGGGCTTTATGAGCCATACTGATTGTGTCTAGGAACCCTGACATCACATCACCTTTTTTCCTAATGTTCACCAGAAGGAAGAAATTTTTGGGAAGGTTTTTCAGTAATATTTCCCTCATGGGTTTTCAACTCATGCTGGAGTTATTCCAACATTCAGTATCATGATTAGGGTTGGATAAACTGCCTGTGACCTCTGATGAGTTCCTAACCTCTGATGGTATGGTTCATAAAGCCCACCTTAGAAGTCAGATGTTCGGCTTTAACTCTTTTCACAAAAATGGAAAAAAAAGTATATTTGTGTATAGTTTTAAGTGGTCTACTTAGTGATGCCTACTTCAATTTTTAGAGGTCTTTTCCTGTAGGTAAACATCTGATTTAATAACTTATTAAAATATGTAGTTTTGTTGTTTTCAGTTTGTCACAATGTGCTTATACAGGAGCTGTATAATACATGTACATGTTTACAGTGACCTGCAGTTAGTTTTGCACCTCAGTATAACAGTAGGGCAGTAAGACTTATGTCTTCAGAAGAGTGTGGTTTGGATGAAAGTTGATACATTATTGCCCTTGTACCAGGTCTCAGTTTTTCAAAACTGGTTTAGACATAATACCAGATTTAACTTTAGACCAAGTCTTCACTTTTGGTCTTAGCCTAAAAGAAAGTGTGTAACACTGGAATAAATATGAACTCAAACTTCTGAAGTTATACACATACTTTGACGTTTGAAAACTGTATGGGCTGCTGAGTATGGTTATAAATTTAACTATAAAGTATGACCAGTGTTAGCAATACACTTTTGAACAACTGGGCTAATATGCCTCAGCACATGAAGTTAATCATTTGAACTAGACAGGTACAGACATGTAGGCCTTCAATGCTCATACAAGTTAGGGGGGTTTGTTACATTTACATGTAGGTGACTACAATTTTGGAGAAATTTTGCATATCTGTGATTTTACATGTAGAGTTAGAAAGATGTAGAACATACATATACATGTTAAAGGGAGTACCTCCTTCGAAGTTCAAGGCCTGATTTCTCAGAGTAAGCACTTCTTAGCACTTGGGGTCATTTTTGTTGGAAAATCATTTTCCTTTGAGTTCATGTACGTGTACATTATATATATAAGACAAAACTCAGTTTAGGGATGTATTGAGTACATAATATACTTGACTTTTGTTAACATGCTCAGTAGTCTGGAGAGTACATGTACATCAGGAATGCTAATCCATATGCGATTACCACAGGGAGAGGTAAGCCTGAACTAGGTCACACATAGAACAGCCTAGAACAGGAGAATCTGTTGGGTCAGGCTCACCTCACCCCTTACCCATGACCCCTGACCTGGCCAGTGGTCCAGTGAGAGCAGGTGGCCAGGCCTAGGCTGTATCCACAGGGCTCAGGATAATAGGACATAGGAAGTGTAGTATTTGCTCCTTACCTGCCTCCTCCCCCACATAAAGCAGCCACCTTTTCTTGTCCTCTCAGCCTGACTGACTGCTTGCCCACCCTACTGGTTAACAGCCACACAGCATGCCTGGCAGTGCAGCTATGCTCCACATACTGGTGGTGGCTGCACTATTATCAGAGGGAGATACTTGTGAACATCCTTTGTTGTGATTAATGCAGACAGAGAGAGCCACATGGCAGACAAGTTACCTTAATAGGAAGAGCTGTATTATCTGAAACACTAGCACAGTATCTCTGTGATACATTGATACATGTCTTAAATTTCGCCTAATTTGTACACTTTGGTGGCTTCTGAGAGTTCAGTTGATCTTAGACAGGTGTGTTTAGGTTTGTTTGAAAGGTGGGAAAATATTTTCCTGGAAAACGTAATTTTCAGCACCAAAAGTGATTAAGTTATGGCATTTATTTGCCTTCTAAAATGCACCTTTTGAGGAGAAATTTTTAGGTCATTTACCATATACTCAAGTGAAGGTGTTCACTGAAAAATTGGAAAAGATAAAGAGACTACCATGGGCTTTTACTGTTACAAATGTTTATGGTTTTGAACATTAGTGTTCATACACTGTACATGTAGTTCTTTTTGAAATATACATTTACATGGACACCAAAATACCTGCATATTTTGGGTTGTACATTTCCTTGTTATTGTTAGTCAAAATTCCAGATAAAGCTATCAGTAGATACAGTTGTTAGATAAAATTGTTGAACTGTTTTCTGCACATGGTAAAGATATGTGCAGACGTGTATACTGAATGTGTACAATGAGGGAAATGTGTTTGATGGCTGATCAGGAGCTGATTTCCTTGCTCTGTTACTTATACATGCAATCTCCTGTTTTCTGTGACAAGTGTTCAAAAAAGTGTAGGAATTCAGGGCAGTGTTTGATGGCCGATGTATTGCTAATGTCCCAGGCCTGCTTCTTGTACACAGGTAGTTTCCTGTGACCAGTCTTTGAAAACGTGTAGGAATTCAGGGCAGTGTTTGATGGTCAATCTAGTGCTGATGTCCCAGGCCTGCTTCTTGTACACAGGTAGTTTCCTGTGACCAGTGTTCAAAAAAGTGTAGGAAATCAGGGCAGTGTTTGATGGTCAATCTAGTGCTAATGTCCCAGGCCTGCTTCTTGTACACAGGTAGTTTCCTGTGACCAGTGTTAAAAAAAGTGCAGGAATTCAGGGCAGTGTTTGATGGCAGATGTAGTGCTAATGTCCCAGGCTTGTTACTTGTACAGGTAGTTTTCTGTGACCAGTCTTTGAAAAAGTGTAGGATTTCAGGGCAGTGTTTGATGGCTGATCTAGTGCTAATGCCCCTGGCCTGTTACACACATGTACATGTACACAGTCTCCACTTTGACCAGGTTGTATGGCCCAGCAGATGTAATAGAGTCAGGCAGCTTACTGAGGCACCTCACAATAGCCCACAGCCATTGATCACCTACTCCACACAGCAGACCTCTCACTTCTATCAACTACCACCAGTCTCCTGATAATCTACTCTGCTTTTTCCACTGAAGACCTGATTGGGTTGATGGCATGGCCTTGTGAGGATCCAGTGGGGGGTGGCCGATGATCACAGATCTTGAGAATAGCCTTGACCTTAGCACTAATTTTCTCTGTGTGCATGTGAAAGAGGAATTTATGGAATTACAGCTCTCTCTGTTCAGGCCTTATACTCTATATTTATTTATTATTTTGTATTATCTGTTATTTTTATTTTTTATCAGTTTTGTCATGAAGTAACAAGTAGATACATTGAATGTACTTTGATGCAATGCAGTTCATTCATGCTTGACTGACAGCTATCAACTACATGTACATGCCTGTGCCATCCTCACAACTTACCCAACCCTGTCAGTGAAAAGAGAAGGGTGGGTTAGTAGGAAAATCTTTCATTTTATTTTGTCTAATGAGAAAAGATAAACATTTTAAAGAAATTAACACAGAGCCAAAAAAAAATCTAAAAGAAAGCTTTAGATGCTGTTGGAGTGTTATAAAGGTTTTGAACCTTAGCATGCTCTTACTGATTGCCCTACAAAATTTGAAATGTGACTTGGAAGCCAACAAAAGAAGTGAGTATGTGGGGCATGAAATTTTTCCAGGGTATCAATGGTTAACACAGTGGCAGGCAAATTTGACAGTCTGTTGGCCATTAGTGTGAGAGTAGTGAACAGAGTAAAGTTACAGTGTTGAGTTGTGCCACAAATTAGGGCTCATGTCAACCCTGTTAGCAATTCATTCTTCTCTAGTAATTTTATCTTGAATAATACCACACAAACTTGATCCTGGGGCTGGTAACTTCACTATGTTACAGGCAGTGTACCAGGATTTATTCTTCTCAAAAACTGTGAGGAATTGTGAATTTCGTTGCTAGTACCCGATGCAGATGAAATTTAAGAATTAAACAGTTACGGCTTTTTTTAAAGGTTAAGCTACAGTCATGGACACGTTAGTGTATTATATTTTTGGTGCAGAATTAACGGGGAGGGAGTGGGGAAAGTCTTATACACCTGCAGTTTAAAAGAAGTCTTGTTCACTACGCACAAATACACATAAGGGCAGAGATTTACGGATTGTGTGTTTACTTGTATATCTGAGCTAAAATTAAGTCACCTCACCTGTTTATTATCTGTGTATTTGGACTCCCCAGATATGAAGACCAGTCTGTATTGAAGCGAACTCTAAATGTTGCTTGAACTCCAATCAAATAAAGAAATATAAATAAATGGCATTCAGAATATTCTACTGGATGAAAAAGAAATGTTGATGGAAGGTGACCGTCATGAACAAGTGCTGTCTTAATATTATGCATATAATTACATGTATAAACCCCTTTGTGAAGGTAAAGATCTGATTCAAGGGTAGATGTATGTATACCATGTCCATGTCGATGTTCTCTTTGTGTTTATGTGTAAACCAATATATTCATAAACTTTGACCTGGAGAGCTTTTTATCTCTGTGTAAATTTGTATGTGCAGGCTGCCCCCCCCCCAACACCACCATCACCACCACCACCACCACCACCACCACACACACACACACACACTGGCCAAGGGTATAATACTCTGGACCAGCACCACTGATGGTTAGAACCAGGCTTTGAAGTTGGCTTTGTCACAGCCTCCTGTCCATGAAGATGATGTCTAGACCCATTAACCAGGATATTAATCATTAGGTTATTTTTACCCATCATGCGGAAATTTGTACATGGATTTGTCTCCAGTTGAAGTCACTGAAGCTAAGGGCCTTTTCCTGATCAGTGGAATGCAGTGTAGACACATGTGCTTGTTGGCCTGTAAGCTAGTTATCCCAGCCCTATCTGTACTGCCAGCTGAGCCTGGTTTAGGGCCTAGCCATTCAGCCAGGTCCTTTACAAAGTGTAGGCCACTGTTTGCTGCCCCCACATATCCTCTCTCCTCCACTGTTTGTTTACACTTGTCTTGCCCCCTTTACTCTCCTTCCTCTAGACTTGTGGCCTCTCTTAATATACATGTACATGTATCACTGGGCTGGTCTATTCAGTGTGCTAGCCAGAAACTCTTTGTTCTAATAGAAAATTTCGATAAATCTTAAGAGAGCGTGGTCTTATTTTAGGAACGATTTTAGAAAATTGGGAGTGCAGAGCACTTTAGTACTCAGCAGGCTATTGTTACATGTGTGTACATGTACATTTTGATGCCTAACTATCAGCAGACGGGCCTCAGTGGCTCAGTTGGTTAGTGCTAGCGCAGCGTAATGACCCAGGAGTCTCTCACCAATGCGGTCGATGTGAGTTCAAGTCCAGCTCATGCTGGCTTCCTCTCCGGCCGTACATGGGAAGGTCTGTCAGCAACCTGCGGATGGTCGTGGGTTTCCCCCGGGAGCTGCCCGGTTTCCACCCACCATAATGCTGGCCGCCGTCGTATAAGTGAAATATTCTTGAGTACGGCGTAAAACACCAATCAAAAAAAAAAAAAAAAAAATTCCCCAGCACAGTTGAATTTGTAAACAGACATGGGGTACAAACATGTATATGTACAGGTACATGTATCTCTGCACTGGCCTACTGTGTACCCAAGTAGTAGCCTTAGCCCTCTCAGCTGGCTCCCACAGCACAGCCCTGGCAGATTTGCATTTCATTTTGTGAATGTTCATGGGATGTATACATGTACATGTGTCTCTGGACTGGCCTGCTGTGTACCCTAGAAGCCTCAGCCTGCTCAGCTCCCCAGCAGAGCCCCAGCAGATTTGCATGTGTCAACAGACAGGGAGGTTTGTACATGTACATGTGGACATTCATGAGATGATGGATGGAGATACAGCATCTGTATTGATCCCACCATTCTCTCTCTCTCTCTCACTCCAAGGAATGAAACCATGGTGTTCCCACTTCTCTCTGTGACTAGTCAAAAAGCACTATGGGCTAGTATGAGGCCCCATCATACAGAGTGTGGGATATGAAGAAGAGTTACTGGTCTAAACAATACTGTATCCCCCCATCTTCATTCCTTACTGATACATTAGCCACCTTCTGTGCTACTAGCTGCTACTTCATGAACATTTTGATCAGGTAGCCTCCTTTGAGCAAACGTCTGCCAGGCACCTGGCTACTTTTCCATGATCTGATGTAACCTTTTACTCTAAAAGATAATTAAAACCCTGAAATTGTCTATGTATATTTGTTTCTATCATTGAGATAACAGTTCCCCCATCATTTCGGACTGGTTGGTTTTCATAAAAGTGCATCATGAAAAATGATTTTAATAGCTCTGTTCGAGTGAATCAGTACAATCGCTGAGTGTTTGATTGTTCAGTGGAAGACACTTGTCTCTGCATGGCCTAATGTTAGGCATGTGTACATTCAGGTCGATAAAGTTTTGTTTACTCAGAAAATCATTATGCTATAAATAAACATGTCGATGCAGGATTAGAGATTGACTACAGCATTGTTCGTGTGGGTACGGAATGAATGTGTATGTCTTTTGTCGAACAACTCTGAAGATCAGTCATGTGGTAGCATCGTTACTACAGTGTCTGTTTAAATGAAGTTTTAGTCTTTGTGCATTGCTTTTCGAAAGTTACATGCAGTAGTATACCAACCTTTTGGTGCCTTCTCAAATCTGAATATAGACAACTTTTGGAAAACCTTTTAACATATGATTTATTGTATTTAAACTAGATCATATGCATGTTCACGACAGGGAGTAGGAATTTCGCATTCATTTATTCCATTACATAAATATGAAACATGCTTGATACTGTATGTTTACAAACTTGTGTGTTTTCAGTGCTATTTACCTTGACTTTTGTACATGTACCTCTCCGTTTTTTGAGGTGTGCTAGAAACCTGCAGATGGTCATTGGTTTCTGCCCGGTTTCCTCCCACCATAATGCTGGTTGCTATCGTATCAGTGAAACATTCTTGAGTATGGCGTGTAACACCAATCAAATCAGTCAATAAATTGAATTGTGTGATTGCAGGTGCCTCTTGTCCCGGAACTTCATCCGTCTGGGGAAGTGGTTTGTTCAGCCTTATGACCAGCTACAGCCGGAGTCGGACAAGAGGTAAGTCACAGTTCTATCATCATACTCATGTTGTAGAGGTGGGACACCATATTAGGCAGGTGAGGCGCAATATTGGACAGGTTAGACACAGTATTGGGAAGACGAGACACAATATTGGACAGGTGAGATGCAAGATCGCTTCTAGCAGACATTCTGCTAACAACAAATATGCTATGTCAAATACATTTAGCTGACAATCTAGCGACAATATCAATCTCTTCAGAAGTATAGTTGGTCGGGTCATATAACTGTGATACTGTGGGTTTAGGTCTTAATTAGTGATTTAAAGTAGGAAAGGTATGCCACTGAATTGGATAGGGGAGATGCTGAGAGAATAATCCAGATACCATTTTTGGACAAGCAGTGTGTTTAGCTTGAACAGGTCTAGCAAATGTAACACCTTTGAATTCGGGTGGGTAGTTTTGCAAACCATGACAACACGTGCTGAGTGGTTGTGGTTATCTATGTGCCGCCTTGATAAGGCTGGATATTCTAGAGGAGGCATTATACCTCAGTCAGCTGTTCCAAATAAAAGCTGATCAAATCATACAAGTAAATAAAGCTACATGTAGGCGTAGAATTTCGAAATTTCTTGCGAGAATCCAAAGAATTGAAAGCTCAAAACAGTATGTAAAATTTACTTAGACAAATGTAACCTGTACCGAAATCATTAATCCTCAGCCTTGTTTGTACCAGAAAGAGGAACTTTAGTTTAACTGTAATTGAAATAATTTGACTCCATGCATAGGGTTGCCAAACTTTCAGGTTGGCTTCACGAGGTGACACGTGTTTTCATATCTGAATGTTCAAGACGCAGTGTTTTCTGACAAATCTGGCAGATTGCCAATACAGCCTTATCTCCCGAATCATCAGACTCGAACTTATAATTGTCTCTGAGGCCCCTTTCCCATTGCAAATGGCCTTTTCGGAATATACATTTCACTTTTTTCGACGGAGACACGTCCATTTTTACTGAAGCGGTTACCAAGGAAGATACCTGTCCATTTTCCAAACAGTGTGAGTACACCTCTACTGTTTATGTAAACACGGGTATAATCTTCCGCTTTGCTTTATTATTATCATAATTGAGAACATTAAGCATAACCTTAAACTTGCTAAGTTGATATTTAACGCAGACAAGGACTGTTAAATTGATTTTAAATACTTTTGAGTGCTCGGTGAACACTACCGCAGGGGCAGAGGTTGTCCCCGCCACACTTTCGCATGCCTTGAAGTGTTAGAACATTGTGTCCTGTATCACACACTGGCATTGGCCAAAATTTCCCGATTCAACCAGTCAAGGAGTTTGGAACAAATTGAACGGACGGAAGTTGAAACCGAGTGGCCATAACGGTTTCAGAGCAATGTGCGTTAAAACTGAAATTCGTGGTCCTTGTGGAAGAAATAAATGAACACTTCCTCTGCGCGAATATGTGTGGATTGTCGTAGACAAGTGTGGCGCGAGTCTTTGCACAAATCGATTCCCGGATTCACATCAAAATTCTAGGCCTGACATGTGCCTGTACACTGTATGTATAAATTAACACGTGAAAACTATTCAGTAGACAGAACAGCTTATTTATTTCATAGTTGTTTTATGTCGTACTTATAGAAGAGCTTATTTATTTCATTGATGTTTTTACGCCATACTCACAGAAGAGCTGGTTTATTTCATTGGTGTTTTACGCCATACTCACAGAACAGCTTATTTATTTCATTGGTGTTTTACGCCGTACTCACAGAACAGCTTATTTATTTCATTGGTGTTTTACGCCATACTCGCAGAACAGCTTATTTATTTCATTGGTGTTTTACGCCGTACTCGCAGAACAGCTTATTTATTTCATTGGTTTTACGCCGTACTCACAGAGGAGCTTGTAGACTGGAGAATGTTTTGTTTGAGTTACATGTAAGAGTTGAGATGTGATGTTTAATACACATACATGTACATGTGTACATACTGCATTTCTTCTGTATTTTTTGCATGTTTGCAAGCTTTTTGTTCTGTGAAACCTGATAAATTTTTTTTTTTTTTTTTTTGTAGCCCTGAAACTCACAAACCCAACCAGTGTAGTATTTTCTCCAAAATTAAATTAAAAAGCTGCATAAATTGCACTGAAAGTTGCTCTTTCATTGTACATATATCTACGTGTAGGTTGAGGAGTTAGGGTAGTACATACATATATCGGACTGTTGAATTTATAGAATGCCCACCCCCAAGTGTTTTAAGACATCCGCAGTAAACAAGCATGGGGCGACCTTCAGTCTTATTTGAACCTTTGTGGAATAAGGCTTTGTTTACATCCTTGTTCACTCAGCATGGGTTGGATTGATCATTAATGTGTCTGTATGCTGCTATAAATAGCGAGAGAGCTGAAGCATACGAAGCCAGTAATAGTTCACAAATGCTATCATTTCTCCTTAGTTCTGTTTATATAAACACGCTTTCTAGGCATTCATACTGTACATATCGCCAGTCTGTTTTTGACGTGCTAGCAGCCACGATAACAATTGTACATGTATTTACTGGGGGGAGGGTGTATTGGGTTTTGTTTGCTTTTTTTACAAGGCACTACACTTAACAGATAAAATCATCCCATATACATGGTCAGGTACATGTGAAGCTTGTTTTCACATTGAAATGAATGCTTCATTTAGATGATTTTTATTGTGTTTTGTGATCAGATAGCGATGGGTTTTAATATCATTGGGAAAACTGAAACAAGTCAACACAGAATGCCTAAAAGTGAACACATCATCAATATTGTTGCAAAACAGAGCAGCACCTGATCATAATTAATAATTTGATAGGAATATGACAAAAATATAATGATTTACCAATAAAAAGTTTTCATGTAAATTTCTTTCATACAGACTTAAAGGCTGTTCGAAAGCAACATTGTGAGTTGCATTTTTAACATTTTTTTGTGCACAGTCACAATGTCACCATTAATGTTTGGGATCAGCATCCAGTGTTTTTCTAGATATGGCCTTGGTAACTTTTCGTGCAATTTATGCACATTCGTAATTACATGTAGATTTTGGAAACAAAACTACATTTGTTGGATTAGCCATTTTCATGGCTTCATAAAAAGTACAATTTTATCATTCTACACAATGATACCCTTAGAATTTGCTTGAATGAACACTTTGCAAACGTGTGAAAATGTTGAAGAATTACAGTAATAAAGAAAGTAACAGGATTGATATAACCTCTAAATTACATCCTTATCATTAGTGCACTGTGACACAATAGCAAAAAATGGTTTGAAAACAAGCATTCAATCTTTTTGTCACTTCCCTCAATTTTCCATAAAGTTGTAAACATTTTGCAAATGTGCATAAATAATGTACGTGTCTTGCGTCACATGCACCTAAATCTGGTTGTGGCTGCTTTCAAACTTGTCAGTCTGTCTCTGTTCATTTTTGTTCTTTAAATCATAATTAAGACATAATTGTCCCTATATTGTTGCCTTTATCAGATTTAAGCTGTTACTGATAACTGTTTATCTAATTTATTATCAGATGTGAGATATTTATAGCAGTATTTAATACCGTGCATTTTTCTGATAGTAAATGTAAGCACGTTCATATTTTCAGTTTTAGGGTGCATGTGTTGTAAGTAGACAAGTGTAAGACTCCAAAGTTAGAACTTTGAAAATTGAAGTTAAAAGAATTATAGTTCAAATGTGCCAGTGATTTGTTTTGATGTCACAATGCCCTTCTATGTTTCATTCACCGATAAAACTGGCCACCGGCATACATGTATAATTGAGATATCCTTGCGTAGGCTGTGTAACACAAATCAGTGTATTGGTGCATTAATCTCAATGTTCTTGGAAGAGTTTATAGTATAGGCTTTTAAATATGTTCCTGAAGATGATACAGAGAAAAAAAAAGATCACTTAGTTGCAGTGTTCGCTTATTAAATTAAACTTCTGATTGTGCTCGATATCGAGTTATGCTTGTTATTGATTTTGAAAGTCATTAATGGCTGGAAGAAAGTATGAGACTCGTGCAGGTTTTCTGTGGACATTGATTTACTTGTATTCTTGATAAAGGGTTATAAGCTAGCATCTAACTGCAACCACCAGCACGGAGGTAATGTCATGCATAATTCACCAGCTGTTCTGCAGGTGGTAAAAACACAGATATGTCAACAAGGTCAGTGATCTACATCCAGCTGCAAGCATCTGCAACAAAAACTGGTCGTGATTTGTCTTGAGCCATTACTTCAAGAGCTACTTTAGTGATGAGACATGTAGGTTCTGAAGAAAAGGTTAAATGATAAGGATTGAGAGCGAATTGCTTCCTTAAAGCATAGAAAATATTGATTGTATTAAAGCCGTTGTCATTAGTTCGGGAGGATAATACGGAAACAAAAATTTCCAATTTTGCCTGGTGTGACGTCATGCAAGAACATTAGACGTTACCCATCACTGACGTATAGCAATGAATGACGTACTATCAAGCATGCATGACATCATTCCAGTGTAACTGCCTTACTCGACATCAGATAAATTTTACAGAAATTTCCGAGGATTTTGTTTTTCAGGACTCTTGACTTATTGGGATTAAAAAGTGTCATTCAGTGTAAATTTTTTTGAACTGTCGTGCTATCTATATTCCATTGGGTATCCTTCATTTCAGTTTAATATTTCAACCTGGCTTCTCTTAGGATTGAAGTAGCACTTTCAGTTTTGACGGATTCATAAGGTTAAAGATATGATTGATGTGTAAATGCTTATCGGCTGCTGATATACATGTAGATGTACATGTATGTTTATGGAAAATGTAAAAGTAGGGTACTAGTGTCCGTGTACATACAGTTCACATGTACAGCTTCATTACATGTAAGTCCTATTACGTGTACATCCTGCATTACATTTATGTAGGGTACTAGTGTCCGTGTACATACAGTTCACATGTACAGCTTCATTACATGTAAGTCCTATTACGTGTACATCCTGCATTACATTTATGTAGGGTACTAGTGTCCATGTACATACAGTTCACATGTACAGCTTCATTACATGTAAGTCCTATTACGTGTACATCCTGCATTACATTTATGTCTTGATTACATGTACGTCTTGATTACAGGTACATCTTGCATTACATGTGCATCCTGCATTACATGTGCATCCTGCATTACATGTACATCTGCATTACAACATTCATTATAACAAGATTCAGTTCAGCGTAGTGTCAGTCACAACGTGACCTCGTAAATCCACTACTTTGTTGAATCAGTGATTAAAACTGTCAGATTTATTGTTGTTTGCACTCAGGGGCTTTGTTTTTTATTTATTCATTGAAAATATATCTAGTTTTGTGTTTTATAAACTTTTATGCTTGTATATCTGTCAAAGGATATTGCTTGCTAACAGTACCCCTACAACATGCACCACCACTATTTCTCCTCCACATCTTTACTGGTACAACGTTTTTTTAGGTGTATATGCGCAGGAATATGTGTACAATAAATGTATATTACCTAGATATGTGCAAGATAACATTGACTGTAATGGTGTTCGAATGAAGGGAAGAAAATATTCTAAGGGTTTCTGCTCTGAATTCACAAAAGTGAGGCATCAACATAAATTTCTAAATAATTTACGAAATTGTCTGTAGTTTTGCATAGAAAGTTGTTGCACATCTGATTTTGATGATTTTGTTTCAGTGCTCACCTGTCGTTTTCGTTTAACTACTTTCTACATGGAGAGAGCACGGTGTGTGCTAGTATTGAAGTGAAGCAGCATCCGCCAGTATGGAGGCTGGCACCTCACCACCTTACCTTGGCTCAGAGCAACCAGGCCAGCGTGCAAGGTAAGCATTTTTGGATAAGACTTCCTCCAAATTGACAAAAGGGCGTACAATTATGGGGGGGGGGGGGGCTCCATGGCCGAGGTGGTTAGTGTGCCAGCGAGGCTCGATGACCCAGAAGCCTCTCATCAGTGCAGTCACCGTGAGTTCAAGTCCAGTTCACGCTGCCTTCCTCCCCGCTCGTAAGTGGGAAGATCTGTCAACAGTCTGCATATGGTCGTGGGTTTCCCCTGGAATATGAAGATGACTTCGATTTGCATGTAATGTGGCCATCCCAACAGTTCTAAAGCCAAATCACACAGAATTATTTTGACAGCTTTGTTCATGGTGGTATATTATGGGGTTTCGGCCACAACTGCTCCCATCATCAGATAAAAACAGTTATCTGCTGTTGTCTCTGAATGAAGTTGTACACTCACAAAAATGAATACATTTTTTCTTGATTTGCCACTCATACATGTACATATTTTACGCCCATACATTGTACATTATGAGATGAAAGAACCTACTAGACTTACTTCATGCTATGTATTTCACCTAATGTTAAGCATTTGTAACCTTGCCTGCGGGCCAGGCAACAGGTTAGCTATCACTAACATTAGGAGATGCTAGGTTGTAGGCAAATAACTGACCCAAACACAAAATCAGAGTGAGTGATATGTATTGCTACCATCTGGATGACCAGCCAGGCTGATGACCCTCCCAGGTGGTGACTAACTCCTCACTACTCACTTCACTTTAGGGCTGGACTTTTATAGCCCCAGCCAGGACCTTAGAGAAAGCATTTAATTACCCAGTTGTGAGTGTCTATGACTTAACCAAGATTTGTATTTCCAAAACAGTGGAAACATTGCATTTAAAGATAGTCTAAAAGGCACATGTAAGAACATTTAATTGCTACTTAATCTGCTATTTATACTCTAGAGGTATGCAAAATGTGAAAAGCCTACTACCTCTACTTTCATAACTTAACATCATTTAATTGATATGATACTACCTCTACTTTTGTAACTAAACATCATTTAATTGATATGATACTACCTTTACTTTTGTAACTAAATATCATTTAATTTTCTATGAAACCATACTCATTTAAGGTTACTGTAAATCCTCAATAACTTTTTAAATGTCATTCCATCTGCAAGCTAGTAACCATGATGACAAAGTACAACTTAATACAAACTTAGTCATATGCAATATCCCTACCTAATCTCAATCACTAATGATGAATTTCTTCCCAAAGTCATTAAACCTAACACATCAGTGTTGCCAAAAAGGCAGGAAGCCAACAACAGCCTTACTACACATTTTTCAAATGACACATTTTGCTTATTGAATCTAATTGATTCATCCACGTTATATTACAGTCACTTGAGAGGTTTGGTTTTTGTAAAGTTTTTTTTTTTATTTGATTAACTTCCTATTAGAAAAAGCATCTGTGCTTCTGAAAGTGCATTTTACACACCAAACTTTAGATGAAAGAGATGAATTTCATTTAGAGCATTTCTATAAATTTATCCTGAAAGCCTTCCAATTCTCATCTGGCTACACTTCAGTGATGGTCAGCACTGTGTTGATATGAACGATGATAGTAACCACCCAATCAATCAGACCAGCTCCTGGCTGATGATAGACTTCTCCCATTCATAAAGCCAGCCACTTTGTTGCCTCTGTCAGCTCCCTCTGTACTGACAAGTCAGGGGACCTGACCTCAGAGACATTTGTACACAACCAGGGAGGCCAGCAGCACTCTGTAAAGGGGTGTTGGGTCGGCTTGTCCTCCTGCAGTGTACATGTATGTTTTAGGGAACTGCTGACCTGACCTGCCCTGCCCTGCCTTGCCTAGAAGAGTTTATAGGGACTGTGTACCAGGGAGATTAGCTCTAAACATTCTGCTTATGTGCATCTTGAGAGCTAATTATTATATGTTGTGAACACAGTGACTCTGCAGCTGCATCCTTGTATCTTTGTTATTGTGGGGGAGAACGGGAGAGATGGGGGTGTGAGGGAGTTATTGTGATGAGGTATAAGGGGTTTTACGTAGCACAGCGTCATGTTGTGTGTGTACATTCACATGTAGGGCACAGTGGGTAACTGAATGACGTAGCATTACGTGTACTTGCACATGTACAGAAGCTGGACAGACATGCATATATGTACACACGCTACTGTCTCTCGCTTACTTTCTCTCTCTGTTTTTTTCCCTCTTTCCCACAAGCCAGTAGGGTTATTTATAGCACAGGGATTTTGGCCTCTTGATATGTTAGAAAGTGTGTCATTGACTGTGTGGTAACAGCTCTTATTTGTCTAAGGTGTCATTAGGCTGCCTTCCTTGACTTCACATCTGGCTGGAAGTCCTCAACTCCTCTCTGGCTCCCACTCAGTCTTCAGGTTGCAGCAGTTGCTGACAGACCCAGGATGACAGGTCTGGCTCATGACTGACTGACAGGCCTCCACAGCTGCAGGTGGCTGACTTATGGGAGTTTTCAGTATATAAAACACAACTTAATCTCAAACACTGGAGCTGACCCCAGGCATAGATTTCACCCTATGTGAGAGTATAACTTATGTTTTGTATCACCCAGGACTGTCAACATAAACACTCCCTGTAGTTCTACAATCTTACTTTTGTGTTGTTGTTTATGGTGCCATAATACTTAAAGGAGGATCAGGTTGTCATGGATACAGTATAGGGTATATAATTTCTGCATTCTGGGAGAAACCTTTAAAGTTAGTTTGTTGAATGTATTGAATGAAATAAGATGCAAAAATGAGCAAGTGTAAATATGTCACCAAAAACAATACCCCATGTTAAGAATTCAGTGTATGTTATATCAGCTTTTTTTTCTGGCTTTTCTTTTATCCTTTTGTTTCGAATCTCGACCACTTTTTTTCCTTCAATCTATGCTCAGTACAGAATTCACGCAAGTTATTTCAACACAACTGTATGCTCAAGTACAAGTATGTAGTTGACTTCAAGTGCAATTTTGCAAACTTCAGCTTGTTTGTATGGTAAAACTAGTGAGTGAGGCAAGGGGCACCATCAACATTATTGGGAAATGCCACTAAATACTCGGTCATTAGCTCTGTTGAGTTGACATATACATGTACAGGGAAGAACTAATCATTAAGCTTCACACAATACCTGATCTGAGAGTCCTGTCTTTCTCCCAGCTCCTGGTCTGGACCCTCACTGATATTGTCAGCCTCCCAGCCTAAAGTCTCCAAGTAGTGTACTCTGCTACTCATATACCATTGATTGATTGTACCAGCTTCTTACAGATGGGCTAATACAAAAACCTGAGGGCTTTCTTGGGTTTGCCACTTTCTGTGTTGTCATGTCAAGGGCCACCTAGGCTACGAGTAAGACTCCCTTTGCCACTCGAATTTGACGTTACAGTAGCGTAGAATAAATGCTCTTAATTAACTTCTCTATCCATTCTTTGCTCTTTGTTCTTGGTGAAGAGCTTAGGCCAGAACTGGTGTACAGTAGTTTTTGCACATGAAGAAACTTTGCCACTCTAATAATCAGATATCTGAAACTGGTGTACTATTCCTTACATGTGTGCTACTGAATGAACTCAAACTTAGGTCATGAATGATTTTAAAATAGTGGAAACCTTGATATTTACATGTATTGCCTTTAGAACACAAACAGGTGGATAAGTGTTACTACATGTAGATGAACCTGGTCTGTGTTAGATTAGACATGGCTTTTCCACTGTTCAGCCTTCATTGATCAGGCAGGTTATGGAGAGGAGGTAGTGTAGGTGTAGGCAAACCTTGCATCAGGCTGGCCACGCCGAACCCAGAGGCTGGCGGCAGACTGGTTACATACAGCTATTGATTGTTCTCTACAGTGCTAGCTGATTTTCTCCATATAAATACATGACCCAAGGTCTTTTTTTAACCTCGACTGTAGGGAGAAGTTTGGTAAACATGATAGCTCGGTGTACACAGAAGTGCATGGTGCATGTAGGTGCACCACTGTAGTGACAGCAGTTCATTGTCCTGCATCACAACATTGCCAGCGAGAAGCAATAAAATCACTTCAGCTGTTAATGAAGCAGAGTGCAGTACTGAATTATTAGATGTAGTTCAGTGGCATGTGTTCACTAAAGGGAGACAAGTCAGTAGGCACTGAACACCGTTTTCACTGTTCACTTGAAGGTTATGATGGTAAACATACATGTAAGATGGAAGCTGTGAAGGTCAGGCTGCTGCCATTGTTTATTGTCGTCCCACTTATCACAGGTTCATTATGAAAAACAAATTCATGTATTGCGAATTTACGTAGCCATGTAACTCGGGTTCATTTTTTACACTTCTCTTGTTTTGTTTGCTCTCCCCAGTGATCCTCGCCCCATACGGCCTTAACGGGATCCTTACCGGGCAGCGGCCACTGGAGAGTGATCAACATGGTCGTAAGCTCCTGGACGACTGGAAGATCTTTTACTCACTGGACAATGGGGAGCCAGAGGCCTTCGGAGACAGCAACAGACTACCTAGTCTTGTGGAGGTTGTTGTTGGTAAGTCTGTACGCAAGATCCTGTATACAGAGCTTCTAGATAATTTACATCAGAAATCTCTACGTGATTATAACTACATCCATAATCCTGATTTTTACCTTTCAGCATTCTGATATTTCCATCCATTAGGTATCATGATATCTCCATCCGTAATCAGGAGATCGCTGTCCATAATCCTGATATCATAAACCTGATATCTTCATCATAGTCCTGATATCTCCATCCATTATCCTCCTGTCTCCATCCATTATCCAGATATCTCGATTATTCTGATATCTCCATCCATTATCCTGATATCTCCATCCATTATCCTGATATTCCCATCCATTATCTTGATATGGAAATGAAATTTGTTAACTTGAAACAGTAAAGACATCATTTTGACCTATCAAACTGTGGGTAATTTCAGCGGGAGTGAGGATGAAGTACCCTTCCAGTTTCGTGTTTGTCTGTGAGGCGGAGGAGTGCCCTGCCCGCATGCAGGCCGTCATGCCGAGCACAGGGGCAGGCCAGAGCCAGACTCGCCCCCACCCTCTCCCCTCCCAGCTGAGCAGTATTCCCCTCACCCCACCTACCTCCCCTGCCGACCCAAGTCTGATAGGCGTGACAGACACAGGCGTCAAAGTAGTGCCGGCGTCCTCGTACTCAAGTGGCCGACTGGAGTCTGGCCAAAACCCGCACACCATAAACACCATCAGTCAGAGGATAGTGGAGAAAGTATGTCAAGATTGCTGCATCACTGCCGGAACTGCTAAAAGGTTGGTGAATTTGGCCAGATAAAAGAGTGCATTCTTCAATTTTACACAATTTTTAAACTATTTAATGTATGCAATATTGTTTATGATTTCAAGATGCACACTTTTTAAACAATTTGATGTGTGTAAAGTATAAAATATCAGCTATTCGTATATGTAATGCTTTGTTTCTGTAATATGGGTGTGGCTAAAAACTATGTATGTGAAAGCACACATAATGTATAGTGCATGCATTACATGAATTTGTAGATAATGGGAATGTGAATGGTTTAGTTCTTTGTATTGAAACGAACATAATTACGTACATGTAGATAGGCTTTTTTAAATGTACGTATCAGTACCATATTTCTTCAACCTTGTCCCATGTTCAACTTGTGTTAAATATATATTTCTCTACCTTAACTGGAAACAAAAAATTTTGTGTGAATCTTTCATGTCGACAAAACCACAAAGCAAAAATGATTTCCATAATCAAGAAATTAAAGTTAGATAATTTGCATGTAAATGTGCCATTTAGCATGTGAAAAAGTTATATCGCATAATGTCAGTGTGAACATTCAGATATCTGATGTATTGTCTTGTGGTTTCAGGACAACTGATGCCAGCAGCGAGGAGTCAGCTGGAACCTGGGAACTCGCTGAGCCAACGTCACGGTGTAACTGTTCCTGTAGCAGGTAATACATACATGTAGACAGTTTCAGTCTCGCATCATTAATTATAGATCGCTTTATGATATACCATAGTCTGTCAGACTAGCCTGTAAACTTTTGGGCACAAATGCATTATCTATAGAAGCATTCCATTTTTTTAAGCTTGCATGCTTATGTACCTGCCATTAGCCCAGAGGCCTATAGATAATATATCTCATCAGGCACACCTGGAGATTCCAAAGAAAGTTAGTTGGAGAATATATAAGCAGGGATGAGAATTTTCAGCAGATTTTAAGGAGTCTCTTACCTTGGACCAAAATGGTCAAAACTTATCAATTTTGCTAATGGGGATAAGTTAGCAGAAGTACTTTTGGCTGATTTTCGAAAAAAAAGGCTCTTTTCACTGTATAATGTACAGAAGAAAAATAGCAGATGTACTGCATGTGTATACCCATTTTGATATTACATGTATTGGAAACGGGCCTCTGTGCCAAAGTTGGTTAGCGCGCTAGGGTAGCGTAATGACCCAGGAGCCTCTCACGAATGCGATCGCTCTGAGTTCAAGTCCAGCTCATGCTGGCTTCCTTTCCGGTCGTACGTGGGAAGGTCTGCGGATGGTCGTGGGTTTCCCCACAGGCTCTGCCTGGTTTCCTCCCACCATAATGTTGGCTGCCGTTGTGTCAGTGAAATATCCTTGATAGCAGCATAAAACACCAATCATGTACTGGCACTGAAAAGTTTTTTTTGTTTGCAGGCATAAGGCCACAAAGAACAAGTCCGGCGGGCTGGGTCCTGGGAAGGGAGGGTCGGGAGCAGGTAGTAAACATGCCAAAGGTGACAAGGGAGATAAGTCTGATAGAGCGAGCGGACGGCCTAACCGCTCTATGACACCATTTCACCGAAGGTCACCTGTCACGGACGATTTACTGCAATTTGACATGGATATGATAATGGCACGGATGCCCCCTAACCCAGCATTCCGGGGCAGCCAGCCTGCAGGCCCGCCTAGTGTCAGCACACCCACCCCAACTGCCCTACCCCAGTTGCCACGGAACCCGTCGATGGAGGCGAGCGTGGAGTCACCATCTCCTGCTCCCTCCCCACTGGATGACCAGCACAACCCTGCAATGATGAGCCAGACTATGGAACCCACCATGCCCACGCTCAGTCCCCACCCACCCGCAAAGCATGCTGGGGACAAGGAGCGGGGCGAGAAAAACTCAAACTGTGCCGAATGCGTCGGCTGAAAATGGCAGCTCATTTAATGGGACATTAGAAGTGTTTGGTAAGCCTGTGGACTCTACACCTGGATCAGCACGGCCCGAGCCCAGCGTTGTGTCACCCTGTAATGGCGTGCCGCACGTTGATCAGAAGCAGGAGTCAGTCAACAGCTGGTTGCACTCACAGCGACAGCTCCACGTGGATATCCACGGTATCAAGAGGCCCTCCCTGCCCGAAACCGATCTCAGCAACCAGGACGAGATCTCCACAGAATCGTTTTATGATTTCAAAAGTTTAAATTCATGGTGAGTGTGTTTACTAGAATGTCCCAAAAGCTTAGTGTTTTCAAGCACACATGCTAAAAGTGCTTATTGTCTGTTCACTGTGTACTTTCAGTTTTAAAACAAGAGGCTTTGTTGGGGAAAGGCTACAATGCAGAATGTAGCCGGGCCTTACAAGGTCTTATTCCAAGTATTGCATGTTAAAATAGTACAAGTGCTAAACAGCTCTTCATTTAACATGCGACTTTTATGTTCATTACTCATTGTATAGATGACAAAATCTTGCACCCATTGGCTGATTGCAGAATGCTTTCTGAGAAAAATTACATTATGACAGTGCAGGCTCATCTTTTACTATGGCAGTCCCACTGTACATGTTGCCATAAAGATGTTGAAACTTGAACACCCTTACTGATCAGGTACATCCCTATTTCAAAGTTCTAGGGATATTTCTAAACAATATCATCTCCTTCTAGCATAAACATTGTTAAATGAAGTTCTAATTGTCATCTTCCCAGGTTTGAATATCCAATAAAAAAGGCAAGGTTAGATGCAAAGGGAGAGCTGAAACCAGTTTGCCATCTCCAGCTACAGAACTCACTGAACCATCACCAAAAACAGCAGTCCAAAACACCCTCGCCCATCCCCAAGAATGACCCGTACGAGTTCCAGGACGACTGCTACATGGCCCCAGGAGGGTTCAGTCGCTACAGGACGAGTCGAGACGACAGCATTCCCCGCCCCTCACCTTTTGGAAGATCTATGGTGAGACCAGATCTTATTTAATGATGTGCCCAGTGGATTAGCTGGGTTGCCTCTAGAGGACAAGGACTGGGAAAGCCTTGTGTACTGATTCAGATTTGCTAGAACTAGCATCACAGTGTAGATGAAGGGGCAAGCAGCTGGGCTAATAACTTGACATTTTAAATGGTCTGCTAGTAGCGGATAATAATCACTTAGTTTATGGTTTACTTAGTCTGTAGAGGCCTAGATGGTTTGCTTGCCCGCATAGTGCAGTGACCCAGGAACTTCTCACCAATGCGGTCTCTGTGAGTTCAAGTCCAGCTCAAGCTGGCTTCCTCTCCGGCCCTACTTGGGATGGTCTACAGCAACCTGAGGATGGTAATGCTGGCCGCCTTCGTATAAGTGAAATATTTTTGAGTACAGCGTAAAACGCCAATCAAATAAATATTAAAAAAAATTACTTCACCTGTAAAACACTGTCATCGTCTGTAATGTGGAGATATCTCACTGGTCGTGTGGCCTAGTGTGTCTTGGTGGGGACCACAGGCCTCAGCATTAGCCTTGCATGGTTTTGTAGTTAAGAGTTCAATCCAGTCATAAGGCAGGGAATTTCCCCTGGTGGCAAGAAACAGTAAACACCACTCTCCCGGACGACCATATATGTTCACGAAGAGAGAGAACAAGTTGTTCAACAGAAACTTGCTAAATGTTGGTGGTTATGGTTAACTCCAGCCATAAAACAAGTCACCACCATGTAAGGCCTTGCGAATATTACACGTGAAATATTCATGAACTGACCCAAAACTGTTGTGAAATGAGTTTGTGAAGTGAAAGTTTTAAACCTAACTTTATTTTTCAGGATGATGATTCCAGAGATTCCATGCACAATGATGATCGGGGCAGTCAGATGGGTAAGCACATAGATGGATTTATAATTGTGGCCTGGATATGGCCTGGAACAAAAACTGTGAATTAGAAATGGACATTTTGCTCTGGTCGAACATCATGCCAAAATACATGTACATGTAAATGTGTGCTCATTTAAATTCGCCTGAAAAAGTAGACATTTGGAGCCAAGTAAAGGTCATAGAACTATTACATTTGTTACTAAGAGTACAATTTACTTTGTTCTATACTATCTTCCAAACAAATTTCAAAATGCCTTTCTAAGATCAGTAGAATTCCCGGAATCTGGAAAAACTTTGTCATGGACGAAATTTTAACGTGACATACAGATGTGTATAACAAGCAAAAGTTTTAAGAAAGTATCAAAGAATATTAAACAAAATCATTCCTGTGTTGACGAAAGAGCGTCGTGCCAAAATACATGCACCTGCTCCTATTTATTCGGGTTTTTTTTAGTATTAAGAACACCGTGCCAAAATACATGCACTTATCCTTTTTTGTCCAAAAAAAAAAACAAAAAACGCCATGCCAAACTACATGCACCTTTCCTGTTGTGTCAAAAGAATGTCGTGCCAAAATACCTGCACCTACATATCGTCTGAAATCAAGCTGTTCTAGTATGCCTTTAACTCTTATGTAATGAAGAGTGCCACTTTTTCTCCTAATGCATGATAACCCTACTTACGTTTGCCCAGATCTGGATTCCCCCTCAGGGCAAGCAGGACGACCCCTGGGGGTGTTCACCAGGGAGAAGGATCTACAAGCCAGTATTAAGGACCTGGATCACATGTTTGACTCAGATGAGGACGACAATGATGACATGGTAAGGGAGACTACTCTGGCCACGTGATGCGCCAGTCAAATAAAAGTTGTTGAAAATAGAGTGGTTTTGATATATCAAGCGTTCAGTCCAGGAAAGATGAGAAACATAAACATAAATATATCCTATTGTCAGAATTATAACAATAGGTACTAGGTTCATAATTGTTATAAAGTGGTAAAAAACAAGGTGGTTTTGTGACATGGAGTAGCCCAGAAATAAAAAGACAAAAACATAAGAATACATCCAGTTAATAGCCAAGTCAGTTTCATTATGAAAGTTTTGTGTACAGAATCATGTCTACTCTGATCACCATCTTGTGAGTGAGAAATTCTGTAATATGACACTGTACAATAATCCCATAAATAAATGAGTAAATTGCTTGTGTTTCTCCCTTTTAGAACCTGCCTCCTACCCCAGCCAGCAGTAATAAGCCGGAAGAGACGAGTATCAAGTGTATGAAGATGACAAGTATCAGCTCCAACACCATGGGAACAATTGGTAAGATCTCAAAGGGAACGGACATATCAGCGTGCTGGCGCAGAAACAGTGGCCCAGGAACCACCTCACTTATGCTGGCGTGCGCTGTGGTAGCACGGGTGAATTTCTGCCAGCAATCTGTGTCATGGGTTCCCCCCATTGCTTGGTTTTCCGCCCACCGTTGTTTAAGGGAAACATTTTTAACTACTGCATGAAACTCCAATCAGATATATAAACAAACTCACAGGGAGCATTGTCGTCATATGACTGAAAAATTGTTGAGTACGACGTTAAACCCCAAGCACTCACTGACTCATAGGAAACAGAATACACGAGATCTCCCTGCCTTGAGGGCCTTAATGGGAGTGTCAGGGCCCAGTTTCACAAAGCGACGTACAACTTTTTTTTCTTTTGTCGTACATCTGTCATGCAATATGTTGTACGTTGCTATCACCGCACTATTGTCCTAAATGTGTGATTATCGTGCATGTACAACATCTTTGTGAAACTTGGCCCTGGGCTTTCGTGACAGTAAATGGCCAGCAGCACTGTCAGGACCTTTCAGGTAGTCCTGCATGAAGTTCATTGGGAATGACATGCCTTCACTCGTGGGAATGTTCACCTGTTTCTTGCCAAAGGCTGTTTAAGTGATACTGTATATTACTGTCTTCTTTTTTTCTTTCTTATTTTTTTTTCTTTAGCTAAAAGTGAAAATCAGCTTTTTTATTTTGTCCTTTATCTCCCTGTTTGAATGATTTAACCTGCTTACCTGAGCTGTCTGATCATGTAAATATGTCTTTAACAGGAAAAATTACAAGGATAGTCCACAATTCACAGGATATTTTAAGTCTTAAAAATTTATTTGAACATTGGAAAAAAAGATTTATTCTGCCTGTTAAACGGAAATTAAAATTAGTGTAGACTAATTCTGAATTCCAATTTTTACTTCAGGTCCATCGGAGTTGACACGCATGTTCCCCACCCCTCCCTCACTGAGTGAGACAAACCCCACCCACTCCCCAGGCACAGACCTGGGCATGGATATAATTGAGGCCATCTGTACCAAAGTGGAGCCATTTACAGGGACAACCATTGATACAGCATCCAAAGTAAGTCACATTTTTCTACAAACTTTGGAATGGATTGGCTGGCTACCAGTAATATAGATGCATATAGCCTTTGGTGTTAATGCCCCATCATGCAGTGTCTTCCATCAGTACAGGGGGCATTTCTATTCGTCTTGTGTGAGAAAGTTGGCCATAGGCCAGTGGTTTACCTTTGGCACTCCTCCACCTACAAAACGGGCTGCCATCATAAAATCAAAAATCCCTGAGTTAGACAATCACCAATCAAAGAATGACTAAAATGAGGTCAGGTTCATGTTGTTCTGCTGTCCTCCCACCATAATCATTAATGCCATCTCCTGAGTACTTTTTTCTTCAGTACAGCTTAAAACACATATTGAATGATCAGTTGTCTGCTTTATTGTGCGTTTTGTGTTTTTTTCTCAGATTGCTGCTACCGTGTTCGAGTGTTGAAAATCAAACATTCAGTGTCTTTATCTTCGCTACCTCTCTTTCAGGACTGGTCTTATGTTTTTAAGCCTCCAAAGTATTGTCAGTTCCTTGGCTCAAATCGTTACGCCCCAGTGGAGTTGCCCAGTGGGGCACTGTCACCGGTGCAGTCCCCGCCCGAGTACAAGGCCTCGTGGCAGTACGCCATTCCCATCATGGAGAAGCCGCCACCCCCTCCCAGGTCAGTCTTTTACATGTGCCGTCGCACCATTACATCATATACTACCACCTTTCTTGGCATCCTTAATTGCTATGATATAGCTGCTTTATTGCAGAAGTTGCGTTCAACCATAATCATTCGTCATCCTTTACAATACCATGCTACCACAGAAGTCAGAGATATTCATTTGGGTCCGTCGGCATGTCAAAGTTACAAGCAAATGTAGGATACAAAATTATTATTTATCGAAATGGCGATAACACATCAGTGTGTAATATAATATGCGGTGTTCATACATTAACTGAAATTTTGAATTTTTCTTTCTCTGGTTTTTGGAGCCTCGCTCTTTTCATCATTGTCATTTTTTATCAGTGCATGTTATTCTCACACTGAAAACATGGTCTTACCACAAAAATGTGGTATGGCCACATTCACCAATTCATTTTTGTGACATGTTAAACTGAAGCTATGTATTTTATTCGTGTTTCAGTACATACATAAACATACCGTCCGTAGAAACTGTGCCGAATCTGTCACGGTTACATCCAGGCGCCGAGGCGTCACCAGCCACCTTCCACGGGAGTATTCAGCAACGAACACCTCGGACCCCGATGAGCTACGAACTCCAGTCCCCGGCTTCAAACGCGTCATCATACATGAACAGAACACTGAACTCCATAGACAACCAGGGCACAAATCACCAAATCTCCGAGGCGCACAGTTTAGTGGTGAACATCATCTTGATGGACTCACTTCTCAATGTTTACAAAGATCACAATTTTGACAGCTGTAATATATGTGTGTGCAACATGAGCATCAAAGGTGCGGACTTTGGGCTTTACCTGCCCAATGCGGGCAGCGAGCCCCAGGGCCACTGTCAGTGTGCCTTCAGTGCTATCATGAACAGGAAGTACGGCCATAGCTCTGGGCTGTTTTACGAGGATGAGGTGGACATTACGGGCATCAGGAATGACCGGTTTGACCGGCGCAAACCCCCACTCAGGGCCATAGAGTTTCAGCCCGAGGAGGGGGGAGAGCACAAGACGCCCTCAGTTCCAGAGGACGATGTGAACCCGACCATCACAGAACTGTTACTCAGTCAGTTCCACATCTCTAACCCATCCTGTTCTGTGGTTCACCTGTTCAACAAGCTAAGAACGGACGCAGCCACCTCATATAATGGCCCATCTGTGGATATGCTACAAATGCAAGGTAAAGACCAAGTGAAGTGGTGGTACATCTATTTCTAATTGTCAGTTTAGATTTACTAATTTTGATACTTGAATGTTGTGCGTCTCTGAAACTTTATTATTATTTTCATGTAGGTTCTTTTATCGTATGAATTGTTACTAGAATTAAAACTAGAAAAGTTAATGATGACTATTGAATCCTACGGGAAATCACATTACAGCCCAGAAATAACTTCGCAAAAACTGTAAGTCCCAACACTTTTCAGCGTGTATGTGACACAGTAAATAAAAAAAAACAAAGCACATTTCAGCCACATTTGAAACATTGTTTAGCTCTTCAGAACAAATAATATATACATGTAATTGTTACGCAATATTACTTAAATTAGATATACTGATCACACCACACGCTTGGTCACATTTTCCAAAAATCGCCAGAGAATGGATGAGAGGGGTCAACCCTGTAGGTTGTTTAACCCACCTAATCCAGAGACAAACTTTACAACAACAACCTTAAGCATTTCATTGGTTTATTTATTATTATTGATTATCGGTACCGTGTCTGAGAATGGCTTTAGCTGTAACATTGGGGTATCGTCTGTGCATGTATCCTGCTTAATCCCAGTCTTTTCTCATTGATGAAAGTATTTGGAAGAAGCAGTTATCATTTTTAGTAACTTCATTATGCAGACCTACGCTCTGGCCTACCTTCCACCCACTGGCATCGTCAAATACTCAACTTCTGAACAGTTTTTACCATGCAGAGAGCATTGATTGCTGTCACCCTTAGCCAGGTGACAGGACTTGTACAAGACCAGGACCTTCACTTATATTATACAATCCTTAATGGACGCTTTTATTCGCTGGTGAATCGCACACTGCAGAGTCTAGAAACTACAAAGCGCTGTTAAAAAACACAGTTTGTACATGGTGTGTACATGCGGGCGCTAAAAACATAATCGTGATAAAAAATCGTTGTTCGATACACGTGAACGGCAGAACAGGAGAAAAAAGGACCCCGACTTTTATGCATTTTATTCGTTTTATGCTTTTGTTCATTTTATGCATGCTGGATGTCAAGATATTTCTGGGTTGTACTATACATATGTATACATGTAGCCATTAACAAATGAGGTAATGGGCCTACATGACCTGAAGGCTAGCATGTTCGCGTAGCACAATGTCTCAGGAGCCTTTCTCTTGTATGATCATCCTCTTCAGTCATGTAAATAAATAAATGAGATAAGCTCGAACAGTGCTGATGCTGGTTACATGTATGTGCATGTAGGAGGGTTGTCATTTACAGTGTATATTATCCAAAGTCACTCTTGTGGTAGTCAGTTGGCCAAAATATTTGTACATGCTTAAATTCAGCTTGCGTTCAACTGACTACAGCTTCATGTCAACAGTGTTTTCAGTTACCTGGCAAAATGCTGACATTTTCTGAGATATTTTCTTAATGCGGAAAGCTGACATGTACATATAAATTACAAGTAATATACATGTGAGTTCAAATCAGTTCAGTAAATACATTTATATGAACATTTTGGTGAATCTGAATAGTCGTGAGTAAATGGCTCTCATGAATTGTCTTTAAAAGTGTCAGAAAGTTTGGAAAACGAAAGTCCTGGTACCAGTATTATATTCAGAGCATCAGCGTATGTCGATACGTGTATGGGTACTTGTGCTAGTATTATCGCATATTTACTGGGTGGATGGACATGTGCGGAGATTTGTGTTTGTGCTATTGTAATCTTCATTGTGTATTGCCTACTGATCTTCACATTTCGTTGTGTCATGTGGTAAAAGTCATGAATTATTTTCAGTTTTGGTCATCAAAAGTCATCAGTTTTGGTCTTGAAATGTATGTGGCAATCTTGTTTAGGTTTATAACTGTAGTCAGTGTGGCAAAAAGTTGAAGAACAGGGTGGTATCCTCTGTTAAGTAAAAAATAAAAACTTTTGAAAACAGAAAAGCGTATTAAACTGTCCTGTGCTCTCACTGCATGCCTGTACGTCTTTGTTGTGACAGCTAATAATGCTTACTTTCCGGTGACTGTTGTAGATGGGAATGAGGCAGCATATGCTGCTCTGGAACAGGGGAGACAAGCAATGGAACACTGTTCTCCCACCAAAATAGAAGATGTGGCCCTCAAGGCTTCCACCTTACACAAGTGGCCCTATCAAGGTATTTAGGGTAGAAGAGTCAGGGGGAGGCTCGGGGAAATTGTTGTGGTTAAAAGCTCTGAAAATCAATAATATGTTTGGAGAAATAAGGATTACGCTACTTTTTTTTATTCGTGAATGGGTTTGACTTTTTTGTACATGCTTGCACATGAACTTAAAAAATGTACAAATGAATTTGTAAAAGTATTTGTATAATATTGTAGAACAAAATGCCGGAAGGTTATGATTCCAATGCCTTCTGTCCAAAGTTTTTTTTTTTTTTCCAATTCTTGATAAGTTCTAAGATTGAACAAGTTAAATACTCCTTATGCCTCCTGACAAACATGTACACGAGATGGTGTCTGTTTGAACATGCCAATTAAATGTCACAGTAATTGCTAACGATGAGTTTGTCAATGTATTCATCCAGCAGCTCACAGTGCACCAGTCAATCCACAGAATGTTGTACGGCTTCTCAAGTCCCTCCTTCCGCTTTTACAAGACGCAATTCAAAAGAAACGCACAACAAGGTTATGGGAGCCAACATATGAATACTCAGTCACTGGTCCTCTTAGCTGGAAAGATTTTCATAAAATGGCCGGCAGAGGTGAGTTTATTTGAAGACTTCCTGTTTTTAATCTTGAAAAACTGTCACATACGAAAATGGGATCTAGTTCCACAAAGCATGGTTTTACTTCCGCCCAACTTCAAAATGGGACATAAAGGAATGCAGAATCGACGCTGATTTGCTGACAGTGGAAATAGGCTTTCCTGGGTTACATCTTGCAATCTTGGTCTCACTTGAATAAGTGCACCATACCTAAAAGGTACCAGTTTAGGCAAGACATAGGCAGGACTTCCCAATCCCTCACATCAGCCAATCAGTTTCGATTGTGCATCCTTTCAAAAGTTCAATTCCTTCAAAAGTTGAGCTTTTGTTGCCAACGATAGCTTGAGCTTACAAAAAATCCTAGATAATAAAAAATAACAACAAATATGGTATATGCTTCATGGAAAAAACATTTGAAATTTTTATAAGATTTGACATTTCCTGATTCAATTCATTTGTCAGAACATTCAGGCTAAAGATCTGCCTTTGATTTCTTCTGATTGTGTTCAAAAAATGATGTGCTCTTGTAGCGTGCTTTCTTGGTTTCTGGGATTATTATTAGAAAATATATGGTTATTGGATCACGCTTGTATTTCATAAAGTATGGGAATGTATTCATTGAACCTCTTATCAAAGGATGCATTATGTTTGCAGTTTTGTGGAGGACTCCCATTTTTTCTGTGCCTTAAAAATACAATTTTAGCGTGAAGATCATAAGCAGTACTCATCATTTTTGTTATCCATGTTTACCTGTGCAGGTAACAACGAGAGTTGTGAACCCCAGCCCATACCCTCCTTCCTTGTGGGTCACGACAAGGAGTGGATGTCCATATCACCGTTTGCTCTCAAGTACTGGGTAAGTTTTACACCTTTTAGTAGCCATATGAAAGAGGCAAGATAAACAGAAGAGTACATTCCTTTAAAAGGGTATATTGATTGTGTTAAGAGTTATATCCTATTTTTCTTGCCAAAATTTCACACCATAATGTAACTCACTTATTGTGAAAAGGAAAATTTTCTTGTTAAGGTGTACACACAGTGTTGTAACTCTGTATTTACTGCACCTAATAAAATTTTTTTAAAAAATAAATAAAAAGTACTATCTAAAAGTATGCTCATACAGTCATCAAGCAGATACTTTGCGATCAAAACTTACTTCAGGAGTGACACAATGTCCTGAATACTTTAAAAAAGACTGTTCCGATTGCCCCAATAATATGGCAACAAATGTATTCTTGTTCCAGGATAAACTTTTGTTGGAGCCTTATGGGAAGCCCCGGGATGTTGTGTACGTGGTTGTCTCCCCTGACAGTGATTACGTCCTCACGCACGTGAAGCGATTCTTCAAGGAGTTGAGCACAGTGTACGAGCTGAGTCGATTAGGCAAACACTCGCCGATGTCCAAGGTCCTCCGTGATGGTATTATGAGGGTTGGAAAGAAAGCACAAAACCTGGGCAAAGAACAGGTTGAGGACTGGTTCCATAATATAGGTAAAATTGATTTGTAATAAGATCTGATATAGAATAAGTATGTGTAGGTTTGGAGTGATGATGTTATAGCATCGTGCTGACATCCCTTGGTGATGGGACACCTTTACAGTGCGATGAGGTAAAGCATGAGTGGATTTTAACATGACTGGATGTATAATTACCCTATTTCGTCAACTTATCAACAAGCAACTTTCAGTGTAATTAATGCACATTTATAATTAGATTTTAGAGACATAACTGTATTGGCTGAATGAACCAATTTTAGGGCTTCATAAGAAGTATAAATTTTATCAGCCTACACAGAATAATGTCTTCAGAACATGCTTTATTAAAACACCTTTCAGTCATGTGAAAAAGTTCAAGAATTACAGTAGTAAGAACTATTAAGGAAACATGACTTCAGTAGCCTGACTTACCTTTGCAAGTCCTGTAAAATAGATATTTCAAGTCATAAAATTCATGCCATTAAGCGACAACATCACAGCAACAAGGTTACCACGATCTTGTAACGTCACAACTGGAAAACTCGTTGGAGATTAAAGATTGATATCTGTTGAAAAGTTTTAAATTCACTTTCACGTGAATTGATCTGACTGGAGGGTCCATTATTATTCTGTATAGATTGAATGGTGTTTGAAGTGGATCGTTGCAACATCACCCACATGCTACACCTTGAAGTCAACAGTACAAGTGCTTATACACATTAGAAGTTTTATATAAACAATACAACGGGATGAGGACACATTTAAGATACCTGTTATATCCTGCCAAATTTACATATCGTCAAGTATAATGTTAGATCGAATATTCTTGAGTACAGCATAAAACACCAATCAAATAAATAAATAAATAAATAAATAATGTTAGAAGGCTTGATATATCACTTTTATATTCAACAGTGATTTGGAAATTTCACATTCAAATATAAAGTCTTAAATTTCACCCTTATATATTATTCACCATGAAGATGTTCTCGTGTCCTCTACAGGTGACTCCGCTGTGGCAGCAAAACTGCGGCTATATTTCCTGACTTGCCGCTATCATTTAGGTAAGTTTTGAGCTATTATACACCTGTCCTTCACTTTGGGTCTCCTTGTTTCTTTCGCTCAAGGGTTACGCAAGATTAAAATCGCATGAACTTTTTTTCGTTTGCGCAAAAAAAATTAACCATAACCTTATGAACATAATCATGTCAACGGACTACTCCGGCCGCAGCGGGGGCTTCACCCGAATCTCACTTCCAGAAGAATTCTAAATAAGGGAGTTAATATAAGAATTCAGGGGCAATAATTCACCCTGTTCCCATGTGCAGTTTCAACCGTATCAGTAAATGAGCAGACTGTGTGTGTGTAAAGACAGCGTGGAACTGTGGGGTTATGAGAATAAGGAATATATCGATAAAGTGCAGGAAGTGTTTTGCAAATGGCGGCATGTTGTCGAAATGTCCCATCTCTGTAAAACTTTCAAAAAGTGGTGGTTTAGAGACGATTTCTCAACTGAAGTGAATGCCCAGGGCGAAATAACTTTGTTAAGATGTAAAGTGTGCACCCAACACCTGACCGAAATGTCACGCGGGGCCCTTCTTCGTTCGTTGAAAGGTGCAATTTTGCCATCTATTCAGAACTACGCTAACCCTTTTGTGTAAGCTTTTTGCGTATCCTGTTGGTTAGGCAAATATTTTTTATTAAACAAACTATGGGTTACCTAGAGTCCTTTTTTACGTAACCTTTTTTCGGGATAAATAAATTTTTGTATTTTCAAAGCCTGCATTAGAATGAATTGGATAGCAGGACCATGGGGAAATCCCCATTTGTCTGTGTTTTGTTTACCGGTTTCATCAAACACTCTGTATATGCTGTGTTGTTTCTGTTATTTCAGCCCCTTTCCTTGCCCAACAGACTTTGGACAAGCACCTGTTGGAGTGCACGGGGAGCAGCCAGCAGAGACCACCGTTCCGACCACACCCTGAGCCTTCCCCTAAGCCTCCAGCCCACCCCGGATAATTCAGCGGGGGCCAGCACACCTCAACATGGGGGCAGTGAGGAATCCAAAGGTAGGGGATGATAGCCTACATGTTAGACTTGTAACTTGTTGTCTTGACTGTGCTATGTTTTCCTCCCACACCGTGGCAACTCCTGTTTTAATGTAAATCAGAGTTAAGTTGAATCTTCTTCTCTTGTGAAGAGTATTTACATGTAGTTAACAGTTTGCCCTCAAACTTTACACTCTTAGGACCAGAGTACTGTGGATGGTCACTTCAAATATCCATTATAAACTAACACTGTGCACTTCAATTGGAGAGGAATACTGATGTTGGCTTTCTTTTCACATATGAAAGGGTGACCTTCAGAGCAGTTTATGTATGTTTTCACCTGGATTTTGAAGACAAAACTACATTGGTTGGATTGTCGATTTTCATGGGTTGCACAAAATCTATAAATTTATCAGCCTACTAAGAATAATGCCCTCAGAAATTGTTTGAATAAACACCTTGCAGAAAAGTGAAAAGTATAGTACAATTACAGTATATTATGTAATGAGAGATATCACATTTGTCAAACTTAAAGCTAAAACTGTGCTGAACATGTGAATTACATGTTTCTTGGCAGTTTTGGAATTGATACTGAAAGTTATACTCTAGTCCTTTTCACCAAAGTCATCTTCATGATTCCTAGGCCAGGTATATTACGTGGTTGAGAAACGGTATTGAGCTGAAGTAAGAGCATGTGGTATCACCAGAAAATTTCATTCTTACATTTTATGACCCCAGACAGGACAAAGTATGACAAAGATTTTACCTTGTTAGAAAGGGAAAGAATAGTTGAATTTAAAAAACAACAAATTCTGTAATAAAAAATGTGAAGGAGATGACCGACATGTTAAATAGAATACTATTGAACTTTGGCCTATGACCCTTGAACTTGCTGTCTTGTAGCAGATGGCATCAGCAGCACGTACGATGCCAGTCACGTACGGGACAGCATATCGCATGACACGGATAGTGATGACAACGGAGAGTGTCCGGCACTGGTGGTTTACCTGGTTGATCCGTTCACCTACAGCCAGCAGTGGGACCACCTCAGCAGGCTGGCCATGGTGGGACTGCTTAGGTGCTACGAGAGTATGCTACGCTACCTGCCTGAACACCTGCAGAACAATACCTTTCTTCAGGTAAGTCTGAGGATGTGGCTCAGCTTAGGAGAAAACCTGCTTTTCATGGTTAATTTCCTTCAAAATGGTAGGACCAACATGTTAGCGTTAGTCTATGTGATAAATACAAGTATTGCCGCCATTGTATACATGAAATATCCCTCTGTAGGACGTAGAACTCGAATGGAGTGAATAAATTAATATTAAATAAAAAAATTAATTTCGCCTTGCATGAATAATTTGACACCTGAAGTGTTCATGGTGGAGACCTGTGTGCAGGACTGTCATCTTCACTCTCTGTTGTTACTGATTATGAAATTGCAGACTTTGATCTTAGCAGTACGTTACCAGATTATTTTCATGAACGCTACAGAAAAGCATTTTATAAAAGATTTGTCCAGATGACCAGTAAACCTGAGTCAGATAAGGATGCTGTCAGCACCCTGTTGGTCAGCTTTAGAAGATTTGACCAGCCTAGGCCATAAAGCTGGCTGTCAAAAGGAGGGAAATGATGTTTATTACAGTGCAAAACTCCAGGGAAGATACAACCTTTTGAACTATTAAAGCAGTGAAATTTAGGTGAAGAATTTTTTCCAAGTGAAGCTAAAGGAGGTTTAGTTTGTGTCAGTGAAGATTCGTAAAACTGGGAAATTTCTCTACATTCCATAGTTTAAAGAATTGTCAAGTAAATTAATATAAGTAAACAAATGAACATTCAAAAAGTATCATCATAAAAGCCATTTTTTAATTAAATGTATTAAGACATTAGTTGGTGCTCTCTTTCAGATTGTTCCCTTGAAGATGATCCTGGACAAGCAGGAACCTGGAGCAGAGATGCAGCACCTCAAGTCCATGGCATTCTCGGTGTTCACCATGTGTCGATGGAATCTCTCCCACACAATCCCAGGCCGCTCCCTGACCGGCATGGGGCCAGCCGCAGCTGCGGACCACTTCCTCAAGAAGAAGGGGGTAAGGACTGACTTAATACTACGTCAGTACTGTTGATATTAAAAGCCCTGTGGTTACCGTCACCATGTAAGAAGTAAACAGCTACAGTAAAACTTTTTAAAGAGAATTCCTTTTAATGAAATTAATGCAAAAACCTGTGCATATAAATCACAGGACTGCTAGCTACAGTGTATGCAGTCAGTCTTTGTTCATACCTGTTTTTCTGATTAAATCCACAATTGTCATAAAAGTGAAAAGTCTTCTGTACAACATTAAACAAAATTCATGTAAATTGATAAATTATATTTGAGCAATTATCTCACTGCTAGCACGGCGTACAAAGTTGCCTCCTTAGATGTAGATGCAAAGAGTTAGGAGAATTAAGAGTGTTTGTTGCTCAGTGATGTCTCCTCATTTTGGGAATTTTCATGTCTCTGTGTGAAATCTCCTGGTATGCTATAGTAACCTTTGGTGGTATGTTTGTTGTATCAGGGTGACAAGGCCGGTCCACTAAAGCTGTATGCCCCACCCTACGTGTTAGCGCCACTAAAGGACAAACAGTCACAGTTGGCGGAGTCGTGTGGGGAGAAGCTGGAGAAGAGCAATGTGATATTCTGTGGTTACTGCTTGTCAGAGGACCAGCGCTGGCTGCTGGCCACCTTCACTGACCAGCGTGGTGAGATGACAGAGATGTGCACGGTCAACATTGAGATTCCTAACAGGTATGTGCGCTATACAGGCGCTGTGTTAAGTCAAGAGGTTTGATACAGAGCCCTGTGATGGTACCATGGGGAAATCCAGACACTCCGGTTTCCTCCACACATTCACCGGACGGCTGTTGTATCAGTAAAGAGAATTCTTCATCATAGAGTTGGATACCATTCAAATTATGGTATTAATAAATAGCTGTACTGCTATAGCCAAATTATTATTTACAACAGTTACATTAATGTTTACAAGTTTTCATAAGCATCTTGCTCTGCCTGGTTTCCTCCCATGATATTTATCATTGCATATAAGTGAAATTTTCTTGAGTGTGGTGATAAAATAAATAAATCGGTGAAACATTTTCACCTGTTTAAAAAGAACAATGGTGACTGTATTAATTAAATGCATGTATTAAAGGGATATGCCTCATCAGTTACAATAGTGTAAAGAGATGCCAACTGTTGTAGAAATCGAAGGAGAAAGGCATCAGCCAGGAAGATAGGGCTGGCAAAGTTGTGGGACTACATTCTAGGTGTGATATCCATGACGACAACACCATGCCGAGTTGTGATTGGTCGCTTTGGTCGGCTTGGTCACGGAGAGCTGAAAGGTGATTTTTGTTAACTGTTAAGTTTTACCAATGTCTGCGGATCTGTACGTAAAAGAATGGTTAAGTGTTCATTATCTTCAGTGAACCTTGACTTGTAAACCAGAATCTACAAAATCCGATAGATTAAATGTTGCTCTGCAGTCAGCTTCTAACCTGATACATGCGAGACCAAAAGATATGGCAATTCAGTCTTGATGAGAATACATGTGGATGATTATTCTGTGTAGACTGATAAAATATACTTATAGTTAAGGCCTGAAATTGGCCAACCTATCCAATGTAGTTTTGTCTCCAAAATCAAACTAAAAATGTGCATTAATTGGACTGAGGAATTAGGGTAGCTGGTTTTGTGTCGTGATTTTTATTTTTTCATTTTTTTTTTTTGTAGCCTTTTGCCTATTTCCCAGAATTGTTCAAAATCGTACAGCTGTCACTTTGTGAGAAAGCCTTATCACATGTGTTGAATTTACAAGTTTGTGATGAATCAAGTGAAAGGCAGTAAATGAATGGCAACTTCTCAAAAAGTTGCTTTGGTATGCACCGAAATGTCAGATTAAATAAATGCAGAAGCTGTAATTCATTCATGTACCATACCTTCAAGTTAATGCATTTGTTGACTTCTCCAAGGGGTTGACACCAGTGAGTTGACGTACTGTGTACATGTAGTTTTATGTTCAAACACCTAATACCAAATATACTTGGTATCTAATCTGTTGTGTCTTGTGTTTGTGATAGGCTGGGGTGGCCTGCTGAGTAAGAAGAACCTGATCAATGCCAGCAAGCACCTGCGCGAGATGTGTGCCCAGTGCTCCGCTCAGGCCTTGCCCAGCTCTGACCTGCCCTGCATCCTCAGTGCCTGCCTCGTGTCCATGGAGCCTCACCCCACCTTCAGGGTGATGCCCGAGTCTGTCAAGGTGGAGGAGAAGATGAGCAGTAACTGCCCACTGCAGACACCACGCGATGCCTCGTGTACACACATCCTGGTCTTCCCAACGTCCACCACCGCTCAGGTAAGTGCTGGAAAAACACCACAAAATGTGTAAGCTAGATTGGTGACAACAAAGAAGGCGGCAATAAGGTTACATGGGTTAACATGTTTGGTCATTCACTCATTTTTGAGAGCTCAAAAGTGATGACCTCAAACTGAGCTCGAGCCTTCACTAAGATGAATTTGTACCATGCAAATATATACAAATTTTATTGAATCATCATTTTATGACCTTCGTTTTGTCGTTCAATGATATTAATAGATTCTAATGTATTTTACTACTTTAAATCATATTGGTTGACCTCAAATTCACTTCTTCTATACCAAAGATTTTGACTCCATGTATGGAATGTTCAGAATCAGACAAAATAATATCTAAGTATACAGCCTAAGGTGATCTGATCTTGCAACTTTATAACTGTTTATAGGAAACCATATCCTCAGCATTTTGCTTTTACACTGATCAAACACATTAGTTTGGGTCATTGGTGTTCAAAGAAAAAAGGTTGCCATGTATAGATTGTCCAAAATCACAGACAATAAAGACATATTCACAGGTTGCGATTTGTGGATTCTGCTCTCTGAAGTTTACTAATCTAAAAATATGAAAAAAAAGCTATCACTTTATGTTGTAGAAACACATTATTTTGGGTCATTGGTGTTCAAAGAAAAAAGGTGACCATGTATAGATTGTCCAAAATCACAGACAATAAAGACATATTCACAGGTTGCGATTTGTGGATTCTACTGTCTGAAGTTCACTGATCTAAAAATATGAAAAAAAAAAGCTATCACTTTATGTTGTAGAATTTGACTAGTCACATAGAAATAGCTTGTACTGTGTTCTGATCAATGTTCAGGAAGTTTAATTGTGATCAATCATTTGAACAGGATTCCACGATTGTTCTCGCCTTCTGAGAGTAAAGAAAACCCCCAACAAACAGACCTTATAAAATTTTTACTTCTCTTTTGTTATAAAGGGCTTGTGACATGCAACAAATAATATTTTAATTTTGGCCTAATATACTAGAAAGTCTGTGATACAAGCAGGGTTATGACCGACCTTCTCCTTTCCTGTAAAGATTGATTCCTAAGTTCATCTCCCTTTTTTGCAGGCCAACACCCAGTCAAACCACCAGGAGCCCAATATGGATCTGACGCTCGTCCTGAACGATGACGAGGCTGGAGACTGCCTATTTGACGACTCAGAATTGGACTTTAACACTCTGTTTGAGAATGTCTCTCCCCCAGCCTCACCCCACGGACAACTGCAGCACACGTCTTCTAGTCCTCAAGGGGGCTCACCCACTAGTCGAGCTCACTCCCCAGGCAAAACCAACTGGTCAGCCATGGTGAGTCAGAGTTTCTTAGTTTCTGCCCAGCCCCAGTGAAATACAAACCTTTTGATCCCCCTATTTACTGTTCTTTATTTAAACATGTTCTTGCCACATTATGGCTGCATTTTTGCTGAAGTTACGTTAAGCTATATTCAGTTTTAAATATCTTATCAGGGTGCTTGTCTCTCAATCATTAGGCCAGACGAGATGAGAGTTCAAACCTGACCTACATCCATTTTGTGTGGGACCTAGGTTACAAATAAAGGTGTCAACAGTGCGTTTTGGTCAGTCTTGTGTATATCATCAGTGTGACATGAAAGTTAGTACATCACTGGTTAGAAAGCTTGCCAGTAACTTGCCAAAGGTCAGTGGTTTAATTTAGCACTTTGTTTTCATGCACCCATCAACATGTAAGTGGACCTAAATGTGAGCATGGAGTCCCATAACAATCAGATAAATAAATTAACCTTTGTGTTTGACCAGAGTGGAGTGGGAGCGTCATCATTGAACTCTCAGGAAGAGGTGTGCAATCTGTTACTGCAGCCCCTGGCCATGGGCTACTACACGTCCACCGCTAAGACAGGCCCATTACCCCGCTGGTTCTGGGCCAGCTGTCCAGAAGCAGAGAACCATTGTCCAGCCATGTTCAAGGTATGAACCTCAGCTATTGTATGACCATTCTCATTATACAAGAGCTCTTCCCTTCATGGTTGACTCTGGCATTTTTGGTGGATAATTTGCTTTCAGCCATGATGCATGTAATGCATTCAGACATATAAAGGGCTGGAGTGAAAGAGCTTTTGTAGCTAACGGGGTATCCATCCAAAGTCTGCTAAGAAGACTTGCGCACTTGAGGACTGAAGCTGTGTGTTGAGAGATTTCGTTGGATGACCTCTTTAAGATCCACCTGTAATTGGGTGGAACTACCCTAATTCATCAACCTTTTCGCATATGAAAGAGCAAATTTCAGCTCAATTATTAATGCATATTTTTGATTTGATTTTGTAGTAGATTTGATTTTGTATATTATACAAAAAGTATAATATTATCAGTCCGCACGGAGTAATGCCTTCAGAATGTGCTTGAGTAAACACCTGGCAAAAATGTAGTATTCAGTACAGTCAAGGGATTGCCTGCAGGAAACAAGAAATAACTGTTTGCATTGTGAATAGTGTTGTAAGACCTAGTACAGCTTAAGTCAGAAAGGCTTTTTGTGTGCTCATTGACTGCTGAAGGCAAATTGGTGTAAATTTTGCATCTGTGCGATTATAAAATCACTTATTTCATTCATTAGCTTATCTATATCTGTTGTTGTTGCAGTCTGCGTTACACATTCACTGCCCGTCGGTACAACAAAACCCAGATGAACTCATCGACCCCTCACACAGTCGTAATGCTCATTCCCTCGATTCCAGCGAAACGTGCGATGTGCTCAGGTGAGTCTAATTGACAGCTCGAGAATTTGGGCCAGTTCTTTGCTTTACGTCTTCAACAGTGAAAATGCACAGGTCATTTGGGAGGAAGTCTTGAAGGAATTCCAGATTTTGGGATACTAGGACAATGAAATAAGTTGGCCTCAGTGGAGAAAATTTATAAGTAATTGGAAAAGGCCAATATCAGCTGTGAAAGTTTAACTATCACTTACATGGAAGCAAAGATCAAAAACGTTTGTGAGTGAAATGAAAATTGATTTCCTTTTTGTCGTATCCCACTTACATGTTCTGTCGCATGTTCAGATTTGAACAAATTTGGCATACAACCACTAAGGTTGTATTTGTGCTTGTGATACTGCCACAGAGGGTGCATTTTGTTTTGTTGACTCATCATACTGCAGTACTAAAATACTGATTGTTGATTTGCTTGGACGTGTTGACTCTTTATTAAACCAGTCTCTGTTTTTCTTGTTTCTTGTAGATTTGTGCTGGAGAACTACAATGCTCTCTCCTGGTTAAACCTTGACCCATCCAGCAATGACCGCCGCTCCTGTCTGCCCATCCACTTCGTCAACCTTATGCAAATCTACCACGCCCTCAATGCATTTGTCTGAAGGTGCCAGCAATCTGACCCTATCAGAATCTCGTTTACGTGCACCCAGTCGAGCACCTTCAGTCGAGTTGGAAGTGAGCAATGTCCCGTTAAGAGTTGAGAACAAGACGGTTTTAAGAGACTACCGAAAGGAGAAGGATACTGTTTATAGCCCATGTGGATTATGTTACCTTAAGCAAATCACTCCCAAGCCTTGGGCTTTCTCCTTTTGGTTTCCATTGAGTGACCACCTTTTCTGTGTCTATGTACTGATGACAAGGATTTGGGAACAAGACAGTTTTGTGATTCGACTTCTGAGAAGGTAAAGCATGGAGGTCAAACTGCTTGAAACAAACAGCTCACTAGCCGTGGACTCTTTTTCTTCTTTTTTTTCCCACTGGAAAAAATCACATTTTTTTTTGCATACCTTTGCTAGTGATAAGGTGTAAAGAATGGCAGTTTACCAGACTACAATTGGGGAAACTGATAATTGATTGTTCCTGAGGTTCGTGTTGCCTGAAACAACTGGCTACCAAGCTGTCGGCTTTTGTTTTATTCCAGCAAAAGGTTGCACGTTCTGTGTCCCTGTGAAGTAATGTAAGTGTGAAGAATGTGAGTTTTCAAAGAGCTGGTGCACAGGCTCCTGTGTTATCACAGTTTATGTGTGAACAGATCCTCTGCCCCTATGGAGGAGAGACGACCCTGATGTTTGTATGCAGTACCATGCCGATGAAAGGGAAATACATGCATTAACTCTCCGCAGAATTCCCTTATGCAGGATTCATCAAGTACTTCCAGTGACGATAAAAAAGTGATTTTTGGATACCATGGGTTGAAAACTATAATGGTTAACTGAATTCTGGTGTAAATGTGAGGAGACCAGCATTTTGCATCCATTCTGTTTTTCCTTTCTTGTTCATCTGACTTCAAAACAGAGAAAAATTGATTTTCATGAACACTTTTTAAGTTGGCAGGTTTTGGCAGATACTGTGACAACTGAGCCAATTTTTCCCAAATAGTCGCATGTTTCCTGGAGTGTTGTTGGATGAAATGTATTTAATTTAAGTTCCCTAATTTTGCTCAGCAGATTTAAAGTAGCGATTTAAATGCGAGTCAGAACGGGTGAGAGTGTTGAACTCTCAAATATATGTATATGGCTGTAAGCAATCAGGTTTCCACAGGTATTATAGCCCTCATTTATGGGAGAACTCACAATTGTACATGGATGAAAAGTTACAAATTTGAAATTTATAAAAGACTTCAAATTCAGACTATAAAACATTTTTCTGTCAGAGAATAAATGGGGGAAATAAGGAGGTCTGTAATCATGGAAAAATAGAAGCACATTAAATCAAATATGGATAGGTTGTTTGGGCCAATTTAAATCATGTTGTATGTGAATAAGTTAAGCTAACAAAGAGCTAACAGGCCAGCCTTTTTATGAACTAATGGGTGTAGATCATTCAGGCCAAGAGAGACTAACTGTTGTTTTCTGAAACAAAGCAGAATTGTTCAAGTTTTCATCTCTGAGACCAGATTGACTTCCCATTGTGGCATTACTGCATTTTCTGGCAGTTCTCTTCCCCATGTTTACAAAACAGAACACTTCTTAGTACAGGCTGACAGGAAGTCAGACATGATTGCAGATCATGAAGAGCAATTTTCAAGCTTATCCCTAAACACGAGAAGGAAAGCATGTACTAATCAGGGGGCTGTTGCCTTGATCTGTTTAGAAGAATCTGTACACCTTTTTATAGCGGCAGCTTTGCAATATTTTTCCGTACATGTGTACACCCAAGAGAGGTTTTGTCTTTTTATTCTTATGGTTTTTTGTAACGGACTGTGGACTTCCTCTTGGCTAGATTATCTGCTCTCCAATGATCCTGACCAGTTGTTGAAATCTATTTATCAACTTCCGGTGTACATGAACTTTCTATTCACCGCTGCTGCTGCTTCTTTGTGCAGTGATAACCATGTTATTTATTTGTTACTTGTTTGTTTTCTTGTACAGTGTATCGTGACCTAGTCTGTGAGGAAATCATGTATGCAAATCCTTCGTCAAATTTGCAAACAGTTTGTGTCGGAAATCCGGAACAGACCATGAGACAATGCAATGGCACAGTTTAACCCAGGAACTTTGACATGCATTTGTAGGAGACTGATGTCAAAGTCTCTGGGGCAGGCTCTGTAGTTAAGATGTTCCCATGCCCCCAGCCCCACCTCCAACCCTGGGACCTGTCCCTTTATTATGCAGAATGTTTGCATAAAAATTGTCTAAAGGTGTACATTTGAGTAAATATGACAAAACTGAAAAGGGTGCATTGTGCATATCCTGGTATCAAATGCAAATCATGCCTGTACAAATATGGTATACATACACATAGTAAATATACGAAATAAATAAATATATTATATATATATTATACATATGTAAGTGGCGAGATACAAAAGACTTGTGTAGGTTGTTGCACTGGTTCACTTCATCACTCAGGATGGTAACTTGTCCTGGTACAACTCAACGTTGACCGTGTATTTTTGTAAATACAAATAAATTATGACTGAGGCTTTAAGTTATAAATAAATGGACCAGGAGATAAAAAAAGCTGGTGAAAAAGTAGCGCCAGAATGCTGTGCAGATTGTAAGTTAACAGCTGGTGGATTAGAGGTGAGGGAGAAGGGAGCATGAGTTTTCTCCCTTGTCTCGGAGTTCTCTGTGATTATTGGCTCCTCCGTATTATTGTTACTTTATGGTTCATTTGCACAGTCGTGTTTATGTGCAGAGGTTTTGCCAGTAACTACTTATACTGAAAAGCTAGTATGTCCTGTACATTTGTTTATTTCCTCTTTGTATATTTTGTTGTCAAATTTATACTTGTATACCTAATTTTTTTTATGGGAGGAGGGGATGAAAATCTTTGAAAAACCCTGACACCCCCACACCCCCAACCCCAACCCTTCCAGTCCGTGAACAGTTTGTTTTCTCCTTGTGACATCTGATGTTTTAAAGTCATACTAACCAGACCAGTGTTGAAATGCCCTCCGAGGTAGGAGAGAGGACTTCCAAGGTTGAATGGTGATCAGTAGAGTGTTGGATGACCGTGTGTGGTGCTTGTCAGTTGAAATTAGCAAATCCTACATATGGGTACCGGTGGTAAATCAGTCTACTTTCTCTAGAGAAGCACAAGAATGTTGCTGCTGAGCAGTATTGTATGAATGAAAAGAATTTAAATCCCGGTTTGCCATGGTGCAGTCGTGTTTTCGAGTCAGCAGTGAGTATATTCAGCTATTCCAAAAGTCAACAGTCAAAGGGATGGGTAAAGGTGTTTTTTTTTTAGTATGTTTCAGTTTAATGTTATAAAAGTATGAGTATTTAGTCTTTTTGAATAGATTAAGCTTGGACTAAAACGTAACAAACTGATTATTGCCCATGCCCTTATTAAAATATGCACGCACACCAACAAATCAAGTCGTCATTGCCAAACTTTCATTTTTACAGTAAAACTGGCACCCATTGATCAATAGTTCGTCTGGGGAAATTTACTTGTAACGCTCTGATGCCCGAATTGCCGCATAGGTGTAGTACTTGGGGCTTTGTGCAATGTTCCAAGTTCTAATAAGTGCGGTCTGTTTTGACCGAAACCTCAACGACGAAGGAAACAGGTGACAAAGTCGATTGTGACAACAATTGCAACACGAGACATAGTGTTGCCATAGTATTTGCAATCAACTTATTCTGTAATTGCTTCTTGGAATAGGACAAAGGAATGTAGGATTTGACCATGGTACAGAGAAAAGGGTTCTTCTTGGTTGTTCAATTTGCACTGGTTTGTTGAATTATCTCGTGCTCTACAAAGTTGTACTCTTTGCCCGCTGACGGCTTTTGGTTTATTGTTACTTAGTCCAAGGTCAGGGCAATATCTTTGTGAATCACGCTGTTTGTTTCGTTTTTTGTTTGTTTATCTTTTTAACTAACGAAGAAAAAAGTCTTAGGAAAGCCCTCCAAATCTTCGCCGCAGATATTAACGGAGTATTCGGTTCTAGTTATATGTTGATAAAGTTCGGAAGGATTCGGATACATTAATGTACCTCAAGAAAGCTGTCATGTTTGTAAGCTGCTAGAAAAGTTGTCTACCGCCAGCATGAAAGCGTGTACCATTCCCTCATTGGTTGAAAGTAGTCCAGTCCTCGGGACTGTTTTTACAGTTCAGTGATTGGTTGAGCATACAGTGATTGACACCTCATCCAGCAAATCGTGGGTCGTCTATTGATTTGTAAGCCTCCCAACAATTTGCGAGGATTTTCAAGGGCAGCAACTCTCCAAGATTTTTGGTATGCTGTCATGGTTTTGTATATGACGTAAACATTGGTATTTCTTGTAAATAGTAGATAGAACAATCTGTGATGTACACATTTATCATTTTGCATTTCTCTACAAGTCAAAGATAAGCCCTGTATGTATTCCAATACGAAATGAAATTGTAAGTTATTTTTGAGCTAGTGCATTTCATATGTATTCTAGCCATGGAAATAAATTTGGGAAGACTACATATATACTTATGTTTTTGTCTCTTGGTTTAGATCGCTACGGTATGGTTAAAATTTTGCAGAAGTGCTGTTAAGTGGTAATCATTCATTCGTCATTAGAAGCACTTGTCCTTCAATCACAAGGACCCGCGAGGTGCGCATTCATACCAACGACGCTTGTGTGGTCTTTTTGGCGAAGTTCTAATGTCCGTTGACCACTTGTCAACTATGGCGTTCATATCTGTTCGTGACATGTGAGAAAGTTGGTCAGTAACTTACCACAGGTTCGTGATTAAGTGAAGTGTCGTTTGAGCCTTTAATTCATGTATAATTTTGCAAAATGACACCCTCTCCGACCAAACGAAATAATGGGCGCTGTGAGAAGCATCCCACTATGACCCATGCGCTGGCAGGTTCGAATCCAGCTGTAGGTCTTTTGGGCTGTGGCTTCTAGACAACGGGTTTCGAGGATGCTGGCAAATTGCGATTGATTCCTTCAGCACCCATCCGCTCATACACATTGCCGCATGAGAAATAGTCAAATACCTAAATGTATTGACCTCACTGCTTACATAGTGGCATTTGATGTGGAGTAGCGGGCAACCGTTGAAACAGATGAAACATGCCTCCTAATTCAGCTTCACAGCAGCTTTGGGAACCGCGTGAAGGAAGCCTCACATCCTCCTCGTTAAATGTGCTATTGTAGTCCAACTGTAATTCAGGGATGGAAATTTTCAGGCAATTTAGCCGTGAACTACGGTAAAGTCAGCTGCAACGTTCCATATTGGCCAGCAAATTTTACGATGAATAGTTGACATATGTAATCAACTAATCAGAATGAAACTAGGGTATGACGAGTGGTATGGATATGGCCTTTTATCTACCTATATATACAGTATGTGAGTAGTGGCCTCCGCGGCCAAGTGGTTAGCCTTCTAGCGCAGCACAATACACCTGCACTCAAAAAAAGTACTTGTAATCATTTAATTTTAACACAAAGTCTGTTATCTGAGTGACGGTAGAATGAATTCTGTTACAGCACAATATTCTGTCAGATTCAACATAACATCCTGTTAGTCAAATACAAGCTTTATGTGGAATTAACAATTAAGTCCACTGCACTACCAAAAAGAAAACAAAAAAAAATAACGAAAATGGAAAAGTCCATATATACATGTATATACATTAACATATATACACACACATTTATATATATATATATATATATATATATATATATATATATATATATAGCGATATATTTATTTATTTATGTGAGTGCTGTTTTACGCCATACTCAAGAATATTTCACTTATACGGGAAGAAACCGGGCAGAGGCCGGGGAAAACCGACAGCCACCCACAGGTTGCAGGAGGACCCCGCCACTTAAAACGGGAGTGGAAACTCAGAGCCACGGCATTGGTAAGAGGTTCCTGAATCATTGTGCTGCGTTAACCACAAGGCCATGAAGACCACCGACATATCAATATAGGGAGTGGCACCTATGGATAGGACTTTAAACAGTTCCTTTTTATTCCTTAATATGTAATTTTGTGATATTTATCCATTTATTGGATTGGAGTTTAACGCCATGCTGAGGAATATTTTACTTATACGACGACAACCAGCATTATAGTGGGAGGAAACCACGACAATCCGCAGGCCGGAGAGGGAGCCAGCATGAGCTGGACTTGAACTCACAACGACCGCATTGGTAGCAGGCTCCTGGGTTATTGTGCCACGCTGACGCGCTAACTACCTCGGCCACGGAGGTCTCCGATCTTGTGATAACATAACAGTAGAAAAACTCTCAACCTTCATTTTGGGGGGTACTAAAAAGAAGGTTGCGGAGAATTTTTTTTCTTCTCCGTTTTGATACTGTTATACTCTGTTATACCCAAACTGTATATTAAGAAATAAAAACGAACCGTTTCATGTATCCTTTCATAAAATATATATGAAAATGAATGGAATCCAATGAGGAACTTGTAAAACTTCTTCCCGGCTTAAAAAAAGCAGTCCAAAGCCATACACTGTTTTGTTCTTTCCTGTAGTACCTCACACGTTTCTGTGTAGCCCTATACGTGCCCATAAAACACCTCGGCCGGATAAGTACAGCAGTTTTTGGACATTTTAGTGTCTCCTGCAATGGTCTTGTTTCGCCCTATATCAGGTTACCATTATTTATGCATGCGTTGTGAAAATCAGTCATACAAGACATGACGAAGATGCTAAAAAGCAATGCGGAGTGATTGGGGAGTGAAAAGGGAGTGGGGACAACAAGTTTGTAATTACACAATACAAAAAGAAAACGAAAAGAATTATGGTGAACGCTATAACCAAATGTGCTGTATGTTAGCTCCGACTTAGCAAGGCTATTTTAAGTCGGTCGTAAACTAATCTTGAGTACGGACGTGTTTTGACCCAACTCTGTCAGGGGCCACAGGGACAGCTACCCAGCCCTTGCACAGAGAATCAGATTATATATATGTATGTATATAAAAAATTAATGCAAATATGTTGCTGACTGTATAACTGGTTAGTTTAATCCTTTTTCCTCTTCTTCTTGTCCCTTGTCCCGAGGCGCCCCGGGGTTGGAGTATTCCAATAACTATCGGTGTACCAACTTCACTTGTCGATGCATGTATATAGTGACCAACCCAATTATGGAAGAGGAAGGCATATTTCACTTTTGTTGCCGGAAGTAAACGAAGCAGGTCTCCCGAAGATGATACGCGCGAAAATGATACTCGAGGTAAAAAGCCAAAAGAGACAACTGTTAGCCAGGACTGTATAAATAGCAGTTTGGATGTTATAATGTCGGCTGGTGGTAATGTCCGTATCGCGGCCGTCAGTCCTATAAAGTTAGGAGTAGAATTACAAAAGGCAGTGGGTAATATAAAGTCGGTTAGAAAAATGCCATCGGGGGATTTGATTGTGACATGTATTTCTTCAGGACAACATAGCAAACTGCTGAGACTAAATAGTATCATGGGTAGAGATGTAACCTACACTGTACAAAACAAGTCTTTGCTAAAGGGTGTTATATACGGCAATTGGGACCTGCCGGACGAAATTTTTGATGTCCTGAAATCCGAGAAATGTTGTAAAGTTGAAAGGCTAAGGACCGGAAAGAATAAGTCTCCTAACAACGTAATGATACTACATTTTTACCGTAAATCACTCCCAGAAGAAGTAAAATTGGGTTATCAAGTATTTTCAGTCAAACAGTTTATTCCTGCTGTGGTTCGTTGCTACAAATACCAGAGAACAGGGCATATAGCAATACGTTGTAAAGGGTCAGACAGGTGTCCTCGATGTGGTGGGGCGCATGAGTTTCCTAATTGTCCTAGTTGTCCCCAAAACGCTGTAACTGTTGGGGAGAACATAGTGCTGCATACCAAGGCTGTCCAGCCTATAAAGAGGCGAGCAAAGCGCAGTTCATAAAAAACAAATGAAAATGTGTCTTATGCAGTTGCATTGAAAACTGTCCGTGGCAATCCGGTCAATCAAGTTCGAGCTACCCTCCCCCACAAGGGCTCAACACCCACAGCCCGTGCAAGCATTGGAATTTCCCACGGCCAGAGCCAACTACAGCCATAACATAATACATCTGTCATGAACGAATCCCACCCACCAAGACCGACATTCAAATCTCTTCCTCAGTTGAAGCCTAGTCTAGGAAAGACACCAGTCCCATGGTGGAACGAACAATGCAGCTCAGCTATATCAGCGTTTTGTTAGTTCTGTACAATTCTGTGAGGAATAAAATGTATCGCCCCTTAGCATGGAAGAGGGCAAGAGTAGTTCCAAGTGGCAAACCTGGACAAAACGCATCGCTTCCGTCATCATACCGACCAATTGCACTGACGTCTTGTCTTCGTAAAGTCATGGAGACTATGGTGAATTCCAGGTTGGTTTGGTTTCTGACTAAAAGCAACATTTATTCGCCCATCCAAAGCGGATTTCGAGCTAACAGAAGCACCATTGATCATATTGTAACACTTCAGTCAATCATTCTTAGATCCTTGGCCAATAAAGAGCTCGTCTTTGCAGTTTTCTTGGACATCGAAAGAGCTAATGATATGCCATGGAAACACGGCCTGTTGATGAATGGTGGTAACTTATTTGGTTGGGTTAAAAGTTTTGTGTCTGACCGGCTAATTCAGGTACGTATTGGCCAAACCTATTCCCACCCTGTTCTTGTTGAAAACGGGGTGCCCCAGGGAAGCGTACTATCGCCGAGTCTCTTCAACCTCGCCATAAATGACCTCCCCGAAGTGTTGAATCCTAATTTAAGCCGCTCGCTATTTGCAGACGATAAAGCCATATGGTAAGGTACAAGAAATCTTCTGCTTGCTAGAAAGTACATACAAGTAGCTTTGAATGCTATCTCAGCCTGGAGTAAAGCATGGGGGTTCAAGTATTCAACAGCTAGGATAGAAGCCGTAATTTTCATAAACAAGAGGTTACTACCTTCCATGTCGGTATATCTGAATGGTAGTGAGGTTAGAATTATACAAACATTTCGTTATTTGGGTGTTTTGTTTTACTCTAAACTTACTTGGAGTGCTCATGTAAATTCCACTGTAGCAAAATGTCAGAAAGCTGTCAATCTGATGAGAGCTGTATCTGGGAAATGTTGGGTCGCTGACACTTATTGTCTATTGTTAATGTATCGAGAGCTTATTCGTTCACGGTTAGATTATATATGATTCGTTCACGGTTAGATTATATACGATTCTGCCTGTGCTTCAGTTAAAGCTAAGCTTGACAATATTCAATGTTCAGCGCTCCGTATTGCAACAGGTGCGCTTAAAGCAATTCTCTTAAATGTACTTCAGCATATAAGGAATGCATGGCCTCTTTTTGTTCGAAGACAGTTTCGATCACTGCAATTTGGAGTGCAGTTGATGGCTTCACATGGGAACTCAGCAACTGTCATTTTCAGACCATCCTATTATGATATTCTGTTTGAAGGTACAAGCAGAAAACGAGAGCCCTTAAGTGTACGAGCGAAATGTCATTTTCAGACCATCCTATTATGATATTCTGTTTGAAGGTACAAGCAGAAAACGAGAGCCCTTAAGTGTGCGAGCGAAATGTATGTACGACACAATGCAGATCGCCAGCATTCAAATCTGGTACAATTTTATTCCTGCGTTTCCTCCATGGAAGTTACTTCTACCGAATATTTCACAAGCGTTACACAAAGAAGTGAAGAGGTCAGATAACGCAGAGTTTGTCTCCCTTTTCTCTAGGGATTAAATTGCCAGAACGTGGAGCCACTATCTGCAGGTTTTTACAGATGCCTCAAAGTGCCCGGATACTGATAAAACCGGCTGTGTATTTTGTGTCCCAGAAATTCACGATAGTAAGGCGTTTAGACTTACGGATGCAGTATCGGTATTTACGGCTGAATTGACTGGGATTCTGTGTGCGTTGCATTTTTTAGCAGATTTTAAGCCAGCAAGAGCCGTTATCTTCACGGATTCTCTAAGTGCGATACTTGCTTTACGGAATTATACGCCAAGGAAAGGCTCTCCAATCGTCTTTGATATACTTCATTTATGTACCTGATTATTCTACCAAGGTGTGGAAATCTGTTTTGAGTGGGTGCCAGGCCATTCTAGTATTGCAGGTAATGAATGGGCGGACAAGCTAGCGAAACAAGCGCTGTCTCATTTACATATTTCTCAACATGTGTCTGTGTCTGTTTCAGAAGCAATGTATATATGTATGCGGAATTTTATTTCAATTTGGCAGGAAGACTGGGACACCTCCACTAAAGGGAGATATTTTTATAATTTTCTAATTCTCCAATGTTTCTAATTCTCACCTTGTTAGCCTTCCCGCCAGGCGAGCAGAAATCCTATGCAACAGTTTGAGGACCGGGCACATTCGAACGAATTCTTATTTAAACAGATTTCATTTACATGATACGGGTGTTTGTGATCATTGCCAGGATAAGGAAACAACTGAGCATATGTTGTGCCGATGTCCACAATATACTCTCCAGGGACATGACTATTGTGCGAAACTATTCTGTGCTGGTATTACAGATCCCCGCCCAGGCAATGTTTTAAGGCGTGGTAGAAGTATTCGAAGGTACAGTAAGGTTCCTGCTTCCATGTGCTAGGAGAAAATTTAGAGTATAGTTCATTCTCATCTCTATGTTATCATGCATTAATGTGAACACTACTTGGTTTCAGCACTGATCGTGGCGTACATCATTCATTAGAATGGAAACGCCATTAAACAAACTACCACCAGCCACCACTATGTACAACTGTATGTGGGTTCCCTCGCTCATTTCTTGCCCCAGGCAATGCCATCATGTGGCCTGTCTTGTGAAGCATTCGACACGGATTGGTGAGTCGGGGTGCACAGGAGCTACAGTAATTAAGTAAGTACGGTACCCGCCCGGTACTACTTCAAGAAAAGAAAAAAACATTGTCTGTACTACAGTCTGTACTAACACTATGAAAATGTGCAAAGGTTAGGTATAGGCCTGTGTGAGATACCTTTATGAGCCAGGTAGGGCTAACGTCATGATTTATTTATTTATTTATTAGATTGGTGTTTTACGTCGTACTCAAGAATATTTCACTTATATGACAACGGCCCGCATTATGGTGCTAGGAAACCAGGCAAAGCCCAGGGGGAAACTCATCCGCAGGTTGCTGGCAGACCTTCCCACTTACAGCCGGAGAGCTAACGTCATGATGTTTGTTTTCACGTTTCCTCATGACTGAGCACGGCCTATAGCATATACAAATATATCTTCATGGGCATGGAGTTTGACCTCTTCTATATAAAGACAAATACAAATACAGACGGTCTGATTTAAAAGACACAGCGCCAAATGACGATGTCGAGCCCAGTCAAGGCAGAGACTTGGTTGTACGAAAAACTTGACAACATAAAAGTTGGACTAAAGATGGACGAGGTTTTATTCCAGGAGAAATCGCCCTTTCAAGACATACTCGTCTTTCAGAAGTAAGTTTGTTTCAAACTTTCATTTATAATTATATATAATGATACAACGTTAGATGGTCTGATCACTTTTCTTGATGGCGGAGCCAGTATATTTTGATATCTGTACCTCTGACAGTGGGGAAGTTCATCAGTAACTAGTTAGATGGCAGTGGTTTACCCGGTTTATTTTAGTTTATGTGGAGTAATACTAGTTACTAGTACATAAAGTGTGAAGAAGACATTAAAATTCGTTAGAAACTGTCAATTGGTTAAATATGACGTCATATTGTGGGGGGGTGGGGGGGGGGGCTGGGGGGTGGAGAGGTCTGTTTGCGAGATATAGATATACTAACAAAAAAAAGCTTATTCTAGGGTTTTCAAGTTATGTAATTTCAGTGGCGTAAATCGAAAACTATGAGAGCTGGGAATTTGTAATTTCCACCAAATTGTAGCCCAAGATATCCCTTTTCTGTGGAGAGACTGTTTTAAGCTGTCGACTATAATTTTTTCGCTGCAAGTGTTTAAATAACATCGCCCTATTTCAGAAATAGAAATTTAACCCATTCTTCTTCTGTAGCCCAAGATATACCTTTTCTGTGGAGTTTAGACTGTTCTAAGCTACCGTCAATAATTAACTCTCTGCAAGTGTTCAAATAACATCGCCCTATTTCAGAAATAGAAATTTATCCCATTCATAAAACCTAGACTTAGAGGGTAACTAGACAATTATGTACTGTTTAACTACCTAGTTCTGACTATCCATCATGTCCCAAAACGGGTTGTGTATTTCAATGTATCAGCATTACTACGTTGCTAAACGATTGCTACAACATTGGGCTGAAGCAGAAGTTAAAAACCATTCGTGAATACTGATTGGACGTACTGAAACTGCATTAAAATTGAAGTTACAGTTTGAACTGAGCTCGAAAAAAGGTTGAATCACAAATATAACACGAGATCATCTGATAGGGAACGAGGTTTCCAATCCCCATGTCTGCAGGGTTGGTTATCATTTTGCATCTGTGCATTCTTAGCAAATGACACGAGAACACTGCACTTTGGTTTCATGCTAATTTAGAATCGAATACAGCCTAAAGTGGGTCTCACACGAATCGAGTTTCGACTATAGCGATCTCGTGAGAGTACTACCAGCGATCGGCCCTACCCGAAACATTTGCAACCGCTGGAGAGTCGAAGCAAATACCATACAAATATTTACATCGCAATATTACGAATATTTACATCTCAATATGCTCGCAGAAGATTCGCTTCGAGCGAGACCCGCTGAAGATTCTTAAGAAGTCCCGTCAGTGATGACCTCTGGGTCATTGTATACGAGGGTACAAGCCCTTTCTCTGGTCCCTGCTTCTGTTGTTTTCGTGGCCTTGGTGATTATAAACCGCAATCAACAGCTAGTGCTCCATTTAATGTAGTCTTGCATTAAATTCTCTAAAGACATCTTGGTTTCCTGTAATGATACGCATGTCACACTTGGAAATGCTAGGCAGAAAATCTCGCCAATACACTGGTTTCGAGATGTGACGTTACACAACAGAGTGACCTTCCCTCCTGACGTGACGTCCCCTTTTGACGTGACGTCCCTTTACGGTATAGTAGGGTCTGAACTATGTGCTTGCATGAGTGTGTTTGGGTTGCCAATATTGAAAAAAAAAATAATGACATTTTGTAGTACCGATAGTTTGATCCCGTATATTACCAACAGATAGGCCAGTAGCCCTACCATACCGTAATACACTAACATTATTTTGCATTTGGACATCATTCTTACGTCACTCGTAATAAACGCGAAAACTGCGTATACAGTTTAAAAAATAACAGATTAATTTTAACAGAAAGTCTGTTGTCTCAGTGATGCTAGAATATATTCTATTATTATAACACAATATTTTGTAATATTCAACATAATACCCTGTTAGTCTCATAGAATATGTGTGTAATATTTAGCAAAATAATCTGTTAAAATTAACAGATTAATTTTTCTAATGCATTGTATGTGTTTTACGCCGAAGTCGTTCTATTTTTCTCGGCCCAGAAAAACAACCTACTGTAATAGAGAGCGGTATTTTCCCTGTGTACATTTTAGTTGAAGGTAAACGTTAAAATATAATTATTGTTCGATTTTATACTTCGCATTTTACTTTTAACAGCTGACAGTTTATCTTTTTATCAAATCTACAGCTTAGTAGCAGGTCGCCTACAAGCCTCGTCTGGCATAAATCGCCATACCCAAATGTCGAGGGCCTGGTGTGTCAGCGGTAAAAGTCACAGGAGTGTTATGATCGTTGGATTTGTCAGTATTTAAAAGAGCATGTCGCCTGGGTGTGTTGTTTAGTTCTGGGTTAATAATTCTCCTTTATGTACACTGTTCGGAGTAAGTCTACCTGATCTGCGGAATATTATGTGTTGTGGACTACATATAATGGATTTGGCAATTATTCGGTCAGTTGTATATATATATATATATATATATATATATATATATATATATATATATATATATATATATATATATATATATATATATATATATATATATTAATGAAATTTATCAAACATCTTAACACTTAAGTTAAAACTTCATACACAGCTACGACTAAAATTCTTTGCTCTGTGAAGATTAAACTTTTTACATTGATTCTTTATTGCAGAATAATGTATTAACCACAGTCTTAAATCTTACGTTTTATGCATTTAAGACAAGTCTTAAATGCATAACTTGATAAATATGGGCCCAGGACTTTAGGAATTTGAATTTGTATTTTGTTTTAACCTCTGTTGACTGCATTATCGGTGTTTTGAGTATTCCACTGACTGTCTAAACGATCAGTTACCATAAAACTCTGACGTAAACTGACAAGAGATCGGATTCACCCGATCATTTGAGCACTATCACACTGCTCTGGTTTAAATCTGCATGAGGTACGTGTAGTCTTATATATTATGTGAACTTGAAACTTACAAGAAAAAAAAAACGCATCAGCAATAAATATGCTGCACCAAAACGCATTTTTGGAGGAAAGCCATGCTCATAAATGATTGTTTTTGATACTGAAGGTTACAGTTTGTCCAGTGAAACCTCAGCCACACCAGAGGTACGACTACGTATTTGTACGACCACTGCGGTATCGCTGTGATCTTCTGACTGTGGTCAGTTGAGGCCCATTTACCTCACTGAAACCCTAGAAACTGTTAGCAGTCACACCTAATCAAACCCAAAGGCTCTTATAGGGCTCCAGTTTGTTCGCTGGAGTGACGTGTTTGCAGGAAATGTGCATAAGATTCATGAAGATCGATGGCGATGCTCGTGCATAGCTCGTGCGACCAAACCCGTCAGAATTACGCAGATCGTACAGCTGATCGCAGCTGGTGTCTTGCTCGCAGAACAAACACTTGTGACCGCTCAGCTGCCTCGCGATTCGTCGATTCGCCAAGATCCCCCCACAACTTATCTTAAGATCATTTCGAGATTTACGACGATTATACCTGCGATTTTTGTCTCGTAGGATGTCTTAATCAGTTGTATAAGGACGTAAGTGGTGTGACTGTGGTTAATAATACGTCACCCAAACTTGCAAACAAACTTTTACTGTTCATAGTGCCTAATTAGTCACACTTTATACACGTATGTCTTCACGCTCACTTGTTCACAGGCATGTACTGGTCTCAACAATAAGCGCGGTGGATAAAAGGCGTCGGTGGGGCAGTTTCGTTAAAGGCCACTTGCCTTCAAGTGACGAAAATGTTGTGCAAGTCTATACGTCTCATGCACAAAATGTTCGTCAATAATTTGTCAAAAGTCAGTAGTTTATCCCCTTGCACTCCGGTTTTCTTCACCCAATGTTATGTCGTCCTGCCGCACCTTTACACCTGCTCATGTCGCTATGCAGTTGCAATGATTAATCCGTGTTCACGCAGTGCTATTTGTCGAACGAAAATAAAACAAACACTGTGATGCAAGCCGCGTTCACACTTTGCGATTTGCCAAATTCTACGCATGATGTGAAATGACGTGTTCCCCTGAGTGGTCACTACCAACATTGTATTTAGTCAGAGACAGGTAACACGACAAGCTTTTTAATTAATCATTTCTTTCTTTCATTGGTGTTTTTACGGAGTTCTCAAGAATACTCATATTTCACTTATACGAAGCATTACGGTAGGATTAAACCGGGCAGAACCCGGGGGTTCAGACCTTCCCGCTTGCGGCCGGAGCGGAAGCCAGCATAAGGTCGGCTTGAACTGTCAGAGACCGATTGGTGAGCAACTCCTGGGCCATTGCACCGCGCTGTCACGCTAACTGCTTCGGCCACGGAGGCCTCGAAAAAACATGCCAACAATTACATTTTTGAATGAATCAACAACCTCGACTGCAGGTTAAGATTTCGTCATATGGGTACCAAAAATGATCAGCTTTTTACGAAACTGTTTCCACGTCTATGACCTGTTCAGTATTCTCCTGTATAGTTTTTAGTTTCAGAATGACGTTTTGCGAAACACCAACCAGTAAATAAGTAAGTACAATTTTTTTTTGCGTATAGGCTGCTGGAATAATAACTAAGCTACATGCTGGCGACCCATATACACGCAACAGATTGTGCGCAGTTAATCTTGTGTAGAATTAATGTGAGGGAAACGTTGCATGTCTAGCAGTGATTGGTTGGTGAACGTTCGCAGAAATGAGATAGAGAGATTCCCATTGGCTAACGTGCGCTTTGTTGACCAGCCGACCTTTCCCACACTGACCATGTATATATGTATATTTATACATCCAGCCATGCGAGTTGATGCATTTTACACAAGTCTACACTTGCACAGTTCTAACTCCACTGAACAGAGTAAACATGTCGGGCCTGGTGAAATCGGAGGGATGGTTTTATGACGATTTGGATAACGTAAAAATTGGTTTTAAAGTGGATGAGGTTTTGTTCCGTGGCAAATCGCCTCTGCAAGACATACTCGTTTTTCAGAAGTAAGTTTTTCTTCCATGCATACTCTTCGTCCTGTGAAACTTAGGAATTCAGTTATATTTATACAGTCCACTATCCAGTCTTACGTGCAGTGTATGCAGTGTGGTTCCTTTCTACTCCGAGTACGGGAAACATATTTCTTACTACGTACTTGTGAATCTTTGTGAAATGTAAAATAAAACCTGTTCTTTTGAGTGATGTTAGAATGTTATTGCAACAAATTTGTCTCATATATAACACACATACTCTTTGATATCAATATTAAGATTGTATTAGATTAACAGGATAGTATGTTGAACATGACCTAGCATTATGTTATAATAACAGATTACATTCTAGCATCACCAGTCCACAGACTTTCTGTGAAAATAGGTATATTATGATTTTAGTGTAGGCCCCTACCCATATGCGTCTGGGTAAAATTTGTGGTCACATTTGCTATGGTATTCTTGCAGAATTTAAAATTTTCTACATTCTAGAAAGGCTTGAAGTTTAATTGCGGCTAGTTGCTGAACTGTTACATGCTGTTCACTCTGTAGGTCTTTGCATGTCACAGCTGTATGAGTGGTCAGCTGATGTTTTGAAGAATAGCTGAATATAACATGACTGACTTAGGAGAGAGGGTACAGCTGCATGGGCTAGCTGGTCATTTTGTTGTATTTGACAGCCACCTATTCTGCTTACATTAAACAACGAGGTTAACTTGTACATGTACATACCTGTTGGACATTCTAGATAAGGGATAAATCTATATCAAGTAAATGGAGATGACCGCTGGAACAGATGGTGAGGTGGAGATCGGGAAGTTTTTTTTTCTTGTCTAAACGGAGGGTCAGGAGATTTTCTTTTTTTTTTTTGTCACCTTATTTGTTTTCATAAAACTGCATTTTCTTTTTTACCATGGAAAAATAAAATTGATGAAACAATTTCCAAGAACAGTCACATAAAATGTTCTGCATCTCTAGCTGTTTGGATCAAACATGCATATGCATACCGACATCACTAGCTGAGTTCCTTGCAATGAGATTGATGTCATGTAGAGGCGATAATTTTCAGGAAACATGACAGAAATAGAGGTTTAATTATATATTCAAACATTCATATATTTGTTATATTCAAATTAGATCTATACTGTGAGAAAAAAGCTTCCCATTAGAACAAATTTACACTTGTAATAGTGCATATCGGTTGCATGTAAATTCAGGGCAGAAATGTCGCTGAGTGTACTGGGGCGTGTCGCAATGTTGCTTTTTGGTTTTGTGCCGCAATGTGGAAGTTGGTCTCTGTGCCGACCTGTCACCTTTTAGGTGTGTGCAGCGATATCGCCTTTCAGGTTTGTGCCGCAATGTTGCTTTTTGGCTTTGTGCCGCCATGTCGCTTTTTGAATTTGTGCCACGATGTCGCCTTTTGACTATGTGTCAAAATGCCATGTGGTTACTTAGGCTGTCAGTTTTAATCATTTCAGGTATTGGAAACTTGATGTACAAAATACCGGAACGACAAGAAAAATTCACACAGTAAAAATGGTGCCACAATAGCAGAGATCCCTAACCGATATTTGAGAACCGAGATATGGTCGTGTAACAACAACTGATCCATCCAGAGGGACAGAAACTCAGTCAACACTGTACGCGACCTCTTAATTTTTATTTTTAGGCTACAATACAAAATCCTCTCAGTATACGGCTGTTGCATTTCTGGAGCATTTAAGTGCTCGGCTCTACCTGTCATCTTTCCACACCTCACTGCTTATAACAAACACAAAACTGCAGCATTCAGAAGCAAACCAACCGAACCGTACCTGTAATACCAATCATTTAGCGACAATATTCACGCCGATGTCAAATACGGCAGGTATTTCTTGACACTTAAAACGATCCTGCTCGTTTACTTTTCTACGGAATATCAGCATGTCTAAAAATAATGTATATATTGAGCTTACATTGATTCAAAGAGTAGGCCCATTCTCACAAACAAACAAAAATTGACTACATAGTTAACCGTCACCTCATGAGGTAAAGTGCTACTAAAACACTACTATTTGGTACAGGAAGTCCTTATTCAGTCTTGTACAATTCCGGCAGACGTTATTTTCTGTTGGATCAGCTATCTGCGTTTACAGTCTAGGGTGTTTACAAGGCCGTCTTCCCGTTCTCATGGATAGGCTAGCTGTGTTTACAAGGCCGTCCTTCCGTTCTCGCGGATAGGCTAGCTGTGTTTACAAGACCGTCCGCCCGTTCTCGTGGATGGGCTAGCTGTATTTACAAGGCCATCCACCTGTTCTCGCGGATAGACTATCTGTTTTAACAAGACCGTCTTCGCGATCTCGTGGATAGTCTAGTTGTGTTTGCAAGGCCGTCTTTCCGTTCTCGTGGATAGACTAACTGTGTTAACAAGACCGCCTATAAGCCCGTTCTCGTGGATAGGCTAGCTGTGTTTAGAAAGCCGACCGTACGTTCTTGTGAATAGACTAACCGTTTTCGCGTTCTCGTGGATAATCTAGCTGTGTTTGCAAGACCGTCAGTCCGTTCTGGTGGATAGGCTAGCTATGTTAACAAGACCGTCTATAAACCCGTTCTCGTGGATAGGCTAGCTATGTTTGCAAGGCCGTCTTTCCGTTCTCGTGGATAGACTAGCGATGTTTACAAGACCGTCTGTCCGTTCTCGTGGATAGGCTAACTGTGTTAACAAGAGCGTCTGCCGGTTCTCACTCAAAAGATTCACCCCCGCCCCCACCCCAAAAAAAACCTCACCCTTATTACCTTTGTGCATAATAATTATCATAACGTGCAATGATTCACGAGCACAGCTATAGAGCGTTAATTATCATTGTAGAGTGTACAGGCTGGGCTATGTGTGCTTTCCTTCCAAAGCAGCAAAAGGCACGGACTGAAAGTGCTGTGTTCAGATGCATGCAACATGCAGGCTACATTCAGTAACACATGTCGAGGGAATCGGGGATATACATATATATATATATAAAATCAATTAACCTTTCTGATCTTCTTCCGTATTAATGTCCCACGCACAACAATCCCGGCCAGCTCGAAGCAGTCTTGACGCCTACATCAGGGTACTTCAGACCTTTTCACCGAGTAGCATGTTTCATTCGATTCTATTTCCCACATACGCACATGGACGTCATCTTCATTACCGCGCACTATTAACACAGCGTGATCTGGGTTCTTCCATGTACGTATGATATCGATATTATAGGCTATGATACCATGAATACACATGTAGGTCTACTTATTAAGTGCACCACTACATATAATTAGGCGCCATACTTGTCTGATGTAGTACTAGCCCGTATACGCGAGACACGACGCTGATAACGGCTCTCGCCTTTTACCGCGGTGTCTGCGGCTTAATTAAAACGTAAAAGATGTGTTTATGCGTTACTTTATCACGGTATCTGGCACTGTGGTAGTGTGACCCAATTGGATGATTACTGTTTAATGATACCACCAGATATGAATTTACGACGCTGGTTGAGGTATGCTGTGCTCTAAACAAGAGATATTCGTCCTTTATATATCTACGCATACATATGTACCTGCCAACCTGTTTCTGCACCAAATACTGTCTAGAATTGAATAAAATTGTATGTTATTCTATCTATATTTCGCTATCATGCAATTGTTACCTAATCTATTCAAACCTTAGCTTACGCCATCCATATTTATCAGTTATTTCACACGATTCTATTCAAGTGATACTTATTAGACCCCACTATACTTTACTATTTCTTTTACAAATTTCGGTTGAGTTTTATTCTTAGGGTTCCGTTCGTTTTCATCAACTCATCTAACCGCAGTAAAAGACAGAAAGTAAAAACACACGAAGTGATAGGTCAATAATTATAGTCAAATGTCAGTAGTAGCACACGCTGACTCAAACGATTAAAGCGCTGGCTACCTGCCACTGTGCTTCAGGCTCTTCATTGGTGAGATCCCGAGTTCGAATCCACCTCTCGCTGTTTGAGCTGCAACTTTTACGTCAAGACGTTTGTCAGGTACAAGTGGTCAGGGCGATGGTTTACTAAAGGGTATTGCCGTTCTCTCCACCCATGAACTTTACCACCGTAAAAATTCTCGATTAACACCAATACATGAATAAATGAGCCATTATACCTTTTGTCAGCAAGGTCAATTTTAACGCCTTTATGGGTCGTTCAGTACTGATTGGCTGTATAATGAGCAATTAAGTTTATGCGTCGAAACTGACATTCGTACACCAGGCGTCAATCAATGAAGACACGCAGGGGAACCAGTACTTCGTTTCCTCTGTGTACTAGTTCTTAGCGTGCAAGCGCAGTACAACGAGCCAGGAGCCTTTCACCAATGTGGTCGCTGTTAGTTCACGTCCAGCTCAGCGTGCAAGCGCAGTACAACGAGCCAGGAGCCTTTCACCAATGTGGTCGCTGTTAGTTCACGTCCAGCTCATATTGGTTTCCTCTACGGTCGTACTTGGGATGGTCTGCAAGCAACCTGATAATGATCGTGGGTTTCCCTCGGGTTCTGTCCTTTTCTCCTCCGAACAAAATACTGACCACCGTCGTATAAGTGAAATAGTTTTGAGTACAGCGTAAAACTCCAATGCAATAAAGCAAATACTCACACTTCCAGGTTGCTATCTCCCGTTAAAGTTATGTATATTTTGAACAGATCGCGATGCTTTTATTATTGAACTTTTCATTAATTTTTATTCATGAACTGGTCATTACATGCGAATTTGACTTTAAATATTGTTTTACTGGTTGGCGGAATGTAGAGTAATACAAATACTTCGTTTTCATGGTAAAAAATTGTGCTAAGTAATAATGTACCGATACTCATTGTTGTTGTTGTTGTTGATTCTAGTGCAGAGTTCGGGCGGGTTCTTGTGATTGACGGAACCATTCAGCTGACGGAAAAGGACGAGTGTGCCTACCATGAGATGATCGCTCATTTGCCACTCAATTCACACCCTGAGCCAAAACGAGTAAGCTGTAATTTAAAGAAGATGAAAACATAAAAATGATACAAATATCAAACGAAAGACCGTAAAAAGTTATTTGCAAATGAGGTTTTTAATAGTATTTTCGCTTTTTTTGCTTTCAAGGCAAAAGGGTACTTTGTCTGGTGCATATTTGGTACCACTTCTTGGTATTTATCCTAACTGAATAATAACGTTCTAAATAAAGATGTGTTGCGTATCTGACAAATTTGTTTGAAAGTAAAGGAACTGGTATGGTAAGGCGGGGAACCAGCCCTAGTGCAAGAAAACTGTTTAACTCAAGCAGCGAAACTGACTGTAGCTGTGAGTGGCAGCTACTGACAAACTCGTAAGGCTACTTCTTTCTTCACTTGTTTTACTCTTCCTTTCCTGTTATATGTCTAGCATGCGACTTATAAAGCTCCAAACATGCACTGAGGCGATGTACAGGTCATAAAATTGAAAAATTGTAGCTTTGTCTTAACTCGTACAAAAGTATGTTTTCCAACGGAAATAAATGAGAACCCCAAAGATTCGAACCCTTTGTCGTGGTACAACCTGTTTTCAAGTGAGACTCCGTTGGCCCACTGTACTACAGAGAACGCCTGAGAGACTTTGGCAGAAATGTCGATCTTAAAGTTACCAAAATATGAGAAAAAAAACCCCAAAACAGATCGCATCATAAAATTTATGTTTTACATATGAAGACAAGCGTTAACCAAAACAAAATTTTGCCAACACATAGAAATACACACATGAAAGTTTCAGTAAAGATATTTTTCTGGTTAACGTTCATCTTCATACTGTAAAAGTAAAAAGTTAATGTCTCATTTGAACAACAAGATTTATATTTCTGATTTGGAAATTTGAGAATAATGCTGGGATTTTGAAATTTGTACTGTCTTATCGTACCTCCCTGGGGCCAATTCTCCGCCTTATCGTACCAGGTCCTTTGTTGTTTATATCCAAACACGTGCATCTCATCTGAAGCATGATAATATTTATGAACATTTTAAAAATATAAATATGATTTAAAATCAAGTTGAATATATGTCTTGGCTGGAAGGACAAAATTCGAACACAAATATTTATTAAACATTTGTTACATCTTTATTTAGAACATGATTATGCAAAGAAAATATATACAAAGAAATAGAGTGAAATACCCACCCTACGAAAATATTTTAAAATGGCTTCAATCACTAAAAATTGCAAATAAAAAGAAGACAACATTTTCTAACTTTCAAACTATTTCATCTGAAATAGTTTTTTTTGTTTTGTTTTCTCCTCCTTTAATAAGTGAATTAAAGAATGAGTCAATCAATGAATGGAAAGAAAGACTAAAAGAATGGATAATGGATAAGTGGCGAATTAACAAGTGAATGTATGAATGAACGAATGAATGTATGAATGAACGAATGAATTAATGAATATGTCGATGATCTGATAGGCCACCCACACCGAGAGCCGAAGCGGGTAAGCGAGTAAGCGGTGAATCAAGAAGCGAATGGAATAATTACTGTGTGAATAATTGAAAAAGAACACGCTATATAAAAAAATAAATAAAAATGTCGATGGTCTGATGATCAGGTAGCTCGCACATGAATAAATAAATGAATATATGACTATATGTCAGTCGTCTGACACTCACCCCACACCCACATAGCCACGATATGGATGAAATACTGCCGGTGTGGCGTTAAGCCATAATCATTCATTCATTCTTTCACTCCAGAGCCGAAATGGATATTAATCGATGGATTACCAGGCAAATTTAAAGAAAGGAATGAATGATTGACTGACTGACTTCACAAAAATGGGTTAGCTTGATATGGGGCTGCGTATTTGTTACACCCGGGGTATAATTTGTGAACTTCACTCTGTTTCTTGTAGGTTCTGATCCTGGGGGGAGGGGATGGGGGTGTGGCCAGGGAGGTGGTGAAGAATAGCACGGTAGAGACGGTGGACATCTGTGAGATTGACCAGGTGAGTTTTCACTCATGACTTTGAACAATAATATTTGTATTTACTTATTACCCCTTTATCTGCATATTCACATGTGTGGAGTGAACCATACAATGCGCGGAGCAAACACCACGTGTGACATTCGTCATATCGATGGAAGGCAAGCTGTCTCCTGTGAACTTCACGTAAGACAACACGAAAGAGCACTAACTCCCGCTGAAAACAAATGATTTGGGCAACCAGGGGAGATCACTCTCAGTGGCAAATTACATGATGCTGCACCCGACGCATATGCAGCAACGAGGGACATATTAGATCCTCTTTTTGCCACGAGGGGTCGCTCCTCTTAAACACAAGCGGATTATTGTGTCTGGGAGTACATGCCTCCGTACTCTCTTATGAAAACAAAAGATGTGCGTCACCATCCCCACCGCAGTGGGTTGTCTGAGTTTAAAGGCTGAGAAGAGTAAAGCTTAAAAGATTTATTGGATCTTCCTTGCTGTTAACGTTACGCAGGGTTAAATGTTGATAAATAATACCGTGGAGCTACAAAGATAATATGCATGTAAATGGGGGTGGGGGTGCTGGCTGTGTCTAGCTCCTAGCGGCCATTTTCTTTACGAAATAAGCCATATTCCACTTCCACTGAAATCGAATACGAACTCGTGTCATTGTTTATACCACCAAGACCATGAAGTTCATATTCGAAACCGCAGTTTGGCTCACTGTGAACATATATATTAAAAAATACTTAGTGAATTATTTTCACAAAATAAAAACTTCCTTAAACACCTTCCTCCTTAAACAGGAAAAATCTGTTGACAGCATTTTTTGCGAAAATTGAAAGCGTTGCAGTTATAAACAGTTATGTATCAGTAAACTGGACTTACTAGAGCTAGATAGTCGGTACCGTGATTATGCTTTGGTCATGTTTACCAGATGGTCTTAGACGTGTCTAGGAAGTATCTACCCTTCACCAGTTGCGGACTCGACCACCCAAAGGTCACCGTTCATGTGCAAGACGGGGCAGAGTTCATTAAGGCCGTCCAGCATAAATATGACGTCATCATCACCGATTCGTCCGATTTTACAGAAGGTGTGGTTTTCCTCTGTTTTCTGTTTGACTGAAATTAATTTTAAACTTGTACTATTATTCTATTGCTTTGAGACAAGTAGCTCTTTGCAAAAGATATATTTGATTCTTCATTTTTTGGTGTACTGTAGGACGTCTCACTTAATATACTTCATCCGTCATTTTTATTAGGGGAGGGAACCAGAGTATCTTGAATAAACCCCCGAAATTAAGCATGTAACTGGCGAACATTCTCACATGTGACGAACATATTTTCAACCGCACATAAAATTTAATCCATTTTCCGTATTGATAGAAGACAAAATATGAAAAAGGAACTTTTTATCGGTATGAGCATCTAATTAATATTTGAGGGCAAATTTCCCTGTCTGATGGGGGCAACAACTCGCATGTCCGAATGATGAGGCACCTTTTCCACCGTAATGGCAGTTCGGGTCCAAGCTGAATTCGCCTTTGTTCTCCAACAACGTGATTGGTTTGCTCAGAATACGCCATTGCGAAGGCAAGAATGGACAATAGATTATACAGCTTTAGCCCATATTATTTTAAACAAAAAGGTTCCCATTCACAGACAAGTATAGAAAGTGTGGGGTTACGACCTATGTCCTCTGTAGGAAAAATGTAAAAGGGACCATTCTTGCCAAATTACGTTTGTCACATATGATAATCTTAATTTTAAGCCCAAGGCCATGCTGCCAGTGTTGAAAGGACGCTTTAACGTGGGCTGCACTTATCTTGTTAGAATGATTTTTTCCCCTCCTAAAACCAGATTTCTTTCGATTAATTGTTTAGTGCCGAAGACAAGCAGACAGCATCTAATTTCGAAACAACAATTTCCTTCGTGATAAGCTGAGCCCATTTAATGAAATCTTTTTTATATTTCATTTTAGTAAATGGATAATCTGTTTTGTTTCGTTATTTTCTTATGTAATGATACGCTTACAAATCATCGATCCATTACTGCAGAGCCCAGTCCGTCCACGGCTTTGTTTCAGCTTCAGTACTACCAGGGTGTGAAAGAAGCCTTAGCCCCCGATGGGATCATGTGTTCTCAAGGTAACAAGTATTTAGGAATTTCCCTGTCCGTATTCCTTGCCTGGGGATTTCAAGGTTATCAAGTAGTTTTGATCGAAATCTTCTTACACGTTAAAACACGTCTAGGGGCCTCCGTGGCTCAGTTGGTTAGCGCTCTAGCGCGGCGTAATGACCCAGGAGTCTGTCACCAATGCGGTCGCTGTGAGTTCAAGTCCAGCTCATGCTGGCTTCCTCTCCGGCGTACGTGGGAAGGTCTGACAGCAACCTGTGGATGGCCGTGGGTTTCCCCCGGGCTGTGCCCGGTTTCCACCCACCATAATGCTGGCCGCCGTCGTATAAGTGAAATATTCTTGAGTACGGCGTAAAAGAGCAATCAAAGAAATAAAAATAAATAAATAAAACACGTCTACAGTCTTTACCAGACAAAAAACTACATGCAACCGCCACTCTCTAAAATAAAAGAAAGCAGAAGACATCGGTTCTTGAAGTAGAACTACATGTATTTTAGTATTCGTTTTCCACCTATCCTATGCGTTGTCTCGAACACTCCCATACTGTGATGAATGGTGATGTTCTTGTCCCGAGATATCGAATTCTCGATGTGTCTGGCCTTTTTTATGTGTTGGTGAAAGAAGGTTAAAAATGAAGAACAATCATTTGCTTTTAAAACCTTTTTAAGAAGGTTAAAGGAATCCAAATGTTTGAATTCTAGTGGCAGGATAATCTGACATCATAACATGTTCACCTACAAGAAAAAATTTTGTGAATTTTGTTGATGTAATATTTTATTCGTGCATGTTGATGGGGTAATACGAGCTATAGTAACATACAAATCTATGTTTAAAGTGGGGAAAACTTCTTGTGACGTCAGAGTACTCATTCGTCAGCTGTATGGTTCATAAAGCCCACCATAGAATTCAAACTTTTTAATGCATTTGTGACTCTCTTAAAACTTTAATAAAAAAAATAAACAAATAAATAAAGTATCTTACGCATAGTTTTCACTTTGTCAGTCTTATAAACCTTATCTGTATTTCACTCGGAGACTAACGGAACGTGGATGAAATCTAAATGGCCCATGAGGGCTTCCATACTCACCAGCTTGACAACATTTTCAATTTTCAGCCATGGGAATGTGGACGGATGAGGATCATACCCGGATGATATTCCAGGCCTGTGCCTCAGTATTCAACTCTGTGGAGTATGCCCACACATACGTACCGTCTAGTCTAGGAGGCTGCAATGGTTTCGTGCTCTGTACAGACACGCAGGTCAGCATTCGCAGTACTTCCTGTATGTCTCTTTTCGATGTTGAAGTTTGCTTGCTTCTCCATTAAACACCATTGACTCCTTCTTCTTCCAGATTGTTAAGTTTCGTTGAAATTACTACAGATACGCGTCCATAGCCTGGTCCCTTTGTATTGTTTTAATGTGATTGTATGTTAGATGTGATGACAACACAAAATTTGAGTAAATCTGGAACACTGACGTCTAATAAATTGCAATTAACATCATTGCATTTTTTGGTTTTACCTAAGTCTGCTTAAGCCATATGCTCGGGGGCTTGTAAGTTGGTACTTCTTGGTACTACATGTATTAAAACACTTGAACGAACAGCTATGATAAACCCTATCCGGAGTAAATTGACAAGACTTGATTTTTCCGTAAGCTAGACGCCGCGTTCTTTAAGATTCATACTCTCGTCAACTGTATGTTTGTAAATAGCCTGTGACAAACATAACAGCCAACAGTGCTGGGTTATAAGTGCGCAAATGCAGTACCCGTTTGTGACGTCATTATCACTTAATTTGCATGCGCACAGACTATTCCACAGTGCATTTTTCTTAGTCACTCTCCAGAAATATTCTGTTAAATTTAACAGAAAGTCGGTTGTTGGAGTGATGCTTCTGTGTATTCTGTTAATCTATTAACACAACATGAAGAATGTATTACACTAACAGAAGACCACTTGGGTGGCCTAATGGTTAGAGCGCCCGCCTCGAAGTCGGGAGACCCGGGATAAAACCCGATTTGTTTCATGAGTCATGTCTGGTGTCTTCGGCGTGATACTTCAGTGGCGGCATGTACTCTCCCTGCCACAAGAAGACACACTATATGTATACACACCTAATAACTCCTCGTCACTATATGACTGAAAAATCACTCAGACTTACCGTTAAAATTAATAGATCATACACTGTAAGAATTGAATGCAAATTTACAGCCTGAAGCAGTGTATATTGTTACAGTAAATCATGTTGTAAATATTTTACACCATTTTCCAGAGCAATTCTGCACCTATGTGGTGTAATTTTGCTTTAGTCGACGTGTATTCACAGCATTGTAAAGCTGTACCGGTTTGACCATTTACAGTGCACTTTGGTGTAAATGTTACACTGGTTTTCTTGGTAGATATGTAGATTTTGTTAATTTACAATGGAATTTACAAAGGTATACGTGGAAATATACAACTGTTTTGGGTGTAAATATTAAACAACACATCTTGTAATCTACACTGAAAAGAACTGGCCACAAAATTACCAGCACTTTTCACTGTAAAATTACAGTGTAATTTGTTACAGTGTATAGTCTAATAAACCCCTCAAATATGCAGTCGATCGGATGAACGCTTCTGGAGAAACTACATACAGCGAGTGTTTACTCTGATGTTGGATGAACACTCTATGGTTTCAGGATAAGAGTTTCTCCAACCCTCTGGTCTTGTGGTCCCCAGAAGAGGAATACCAACATAACTGTCAGTATTATACCCCAGCCATACATCGTGCCGCCTTCACTCTTCCCAGACGCTTCCTACGAGTAAGTGTGACTTGCCTTACACAAATTTGGCAAATACTTCCCTGATGGCATTACCTTTACCATAATCTACATGTGATATTTTCGTGGTTCTGTCATTTCTTCCAGAGGTGTCCTCGTTGCCTAATCTTTTGTGTATATATGTGTCGAAACTGACATTCGTATACCTGTCGTGAACCAAATTGGCCGTCCCGGGTCAGTAATCGCAGGGCCAATTCCCAAAACGCTGTTTTACATAAACCACCTAAGAACTAAGAAAGTATAGAAAGAAGCAGAGTAGTGACACAGGAGCCTCTCACCAATGCGGTGGCTGTGAATTCAAATCCAGCTCATGCTGGCTTTCTCTCCTTAAGTGGGAAGGTCGTGGGTTTCCCCCGGGCTATGCCCGGTTTTCTCTCACCATAATGCTGGCCGCCGTCATATAAGTGAAATATTCTTGAGTACGGCTCAAAAAACCAATCAAATAAATTAATAAATCAAATGATATAAATCGGTGAATTATAGTTAACCCTATCTATTTCAGACATTGTCTATTGGCCAGACGTCATCTCCATCATCATTGTCGTCATCATCGGGGGGATCATCGCCTGGGGTCGTGCGATAAATTTATTGTGACGTCATCAGTACACCAGTGGGCGCTGCTGAGTTTACGAGAACAACCCGTCTTCACCTCTACTGCAATCATTGAGACGACGGCTTTCAGCGTTACCTTCTTAGTCATCTCATTGACCTTGACCTTAAGCCTTATCGTAGTGTCAAATGCGCATATCATAATCTGGGCCTCAAGGTAGATAAACACTGTCACTTTGTTAAAGCATTGGAACCCTGAGTAGAACCACAGGCCTTTGGCCAAGTTCAACTATTCTAGCCCAGGCATGAAAAACCACTTATTTTGGTTTGTTTGAAAAGTGGAATGCTCTGCGCATGCGCACCGATGTGTAATTGGAACTCCGACAAGGCTTAAAGTTTTGGTGGTTGGAGACGCCAGCAGCTCCATGTTGACTGAAATTATGAGTAGTGTGATCAAACATTTAATTTTAGTTTTGAAAGTAACTAAAATAGGCGAAGATGTACGTACCGATACTACTACTCTGTCTTTCAGTTCAGAATTTCTTTCGTCCTTTGGCATGTTAATGAGCAGTTTCGTTTTAATTTGTATCACATGTACAAAGCAACAAAAATTTACTAACATAGGTGCAACAGAGCGGAACTCGCTGTGCCCAAAACGTAAGCAAAAAATCCCCACTGTGGTCAAGAATTAATCTGAACCAAGCTTAAGCAAATCCCAAACTTGAGACAGGTTCCATCTGGCCGTTAAGTAGAGACTGATCTTGTACATTACCTTGATCTGTTTCACGACAGGTAAGTCAACAATCTGAAAAACGGATACTGGAGCAGGTGGGACCACAAACAGTCATTAATGTATCCGATTCCAATTGGATGATAGAACAGGTGGCATCAACTACGCAATCATTAATATATCAGATTTCTAACGGAAGGTGTAATGGGTGGGACCACAAACACAGTCATTAATGTATCCGATTCCAATCGGATGATAGAACAGGTGGCATCAACTACGCAATCATTAATATATCAGATTTCTAACGGAAGGTGTAATAGGTGGGACCACAAACACAGTCATTAATGTATCCGATTCCAATCGGATGATAGAACAGGTGGCATCAACTACGTAATCATTAATATATCAGATTTCTAACGGAAGGTGTAATAGGTGGGACCACAAACACAGTCATTAATGTATCCGATTCCAATCGGATGATAGAACAGGTGGCATCAACTACGTTATCATTAATATATCAGATTTCTAACGGAAGGTGTAATAGGTGGGACCACAAACACAGTCATTAATGTATCCGATTCCAATCGGATGATAGAACAGGTGGCATCAACTACGCAATCATTAATATATCAGATTTCTAACGGAAGGTGTAATAGGTGGGACCACAAACACAGTCATTAATGTATCCGATTCCAATCGGATGATAGAACAGGTGGCATCAACTACGCAATCATTAATATATCAGATTTCTAACGGAAGGTGTAATAGGTGCTACCACAAATGCAATCACTATATGTATATGAAATTTCAAATGGATATTGGAACAAATTGTACTACTAATTTATCCAGTTTAGATCTTGGGCAATTCGTTTTCAAAACCTGGAACAAATGTATCCGAAACACAGCACGTCGTTATCGTCGAGATTATCTTTGCATTAACTGTCCAGAATAAAGATGGGGGGATGTCACAACCGGATGTACAGGATTATCCGGTGGAACACCTGGCATATTACCTCAGTGAGGGCTTGACTCCAATTGTATACAATTTTATTATTTAAAATGCTTCTTTCAGTACGCTCAAGCTCAGTTTTTTGTGGAGCAGACATTGATTAATAATCAAAGCGAAATACTTGCAGGAAATACACGTAATTAATTCGCTTCAACAAACGAAATCTTGTTACTGTATGAGTAGCCTTCCTCGCCTAAAGTAACTCTGCCAATAAGCTGTACAGTTAATTGTTAATTTCTGCATTTGAGATGACGGCTTATGGGCAAACAGGTCATGTATGACTTATTCATTGCAGCAAGAGAGCGGTGGCCTACTCAGCTTGGAGCAGAGCCACCGTTTTAGCATCACTTTTGTTTGTGGTTCATCAAACTATATCCAATTTTCAGACCACTCTGATGTAACGGTTTACCAAAGGCCAAAAACATTCAAATTAATAACTTTGAAATTTTATAACTTCAAATCTCCTGACATTTCCTCCAAATTACTCGAGGCTGGGATGTTGCATTCGACTTGACCAATCTCAGCATTTTGGAGTTAGGTTCATGTGAACATTTGTTGCTCTTCCTGTGCGTAGGTTTTAACTCTCAGCGAGTCATAACGCAGGTAACATCAGAAGATGACATCTCATTGGCTGACTAATTTTAGCTATGTTCTAAAGATTGATCTTATTGGACGAGAAACTGTCCATTCTCTCCTTACCGAGAATGCCAGTTTAACTTTTCAATCGACTCTATGCAGTGGAATACAATTGTGATATAACGGAAAAACTGCACATATGTGAAGAAACACGATTCATTCCATTGGTATATTATTTAACTAATGCTCAGTTTAATAACATGGGGAAGTTGCTGGCTTAGTCATCTAAAACGTTGGACTGGAGATAGAGAGACGACCAGCCTATTACTAACTGTTTAGGTCATGTGGACGAATTCTCCTCTCGCTAAATCGACCTCTGCCTTGTGTCAGGGCGTTTATCAGATGGTTTCTGATGAAATCTGTACGGTTTCCTCGATCTATATTCATGACCGCAGCCAGTGATACAATGAAAGACTCTTGGGGACTGCATGAAAACCAAATGAAATAAATAATTAATTAAATAAATTAAATAAAATTGGGACATCAGTGTCGTCGGGCTCCACCTTAATCGTTCATGTAGCACATTAGGCTTACATTTTCTGTCACCAACGGGGAACCTTTCCCGTCTAAAGTTATTCGGGTCCAAGCTGTGTAGTCTGTTGTTCATTCCTACATATGCGATGACATTTTATGGGCAAACTGGTGACGTAGTACTCATTTAATGCAAGGGAACAATGGTCAAATCAGCATGGAACCTAGTGATGCCATTGGTCGGGAAATTGTACTCCATTTGAAAGATGTATTACACTCTGTACATCGATGGGAATGTAAATAATGATGAATACAATGACATGGCTGAAATAAAATAAGAGCTGTCAATTCGACTCACAGTGTCCGTGTGTTTTTCTATTTATTAATATCTGAACGCATTATCACTTAATACACATCATCACGAATTTCAATACATATTCCCTAACGGTTTAAAGCGTGGGAACAGTAGCTACTTCAGAGTCCATAGTAGAACAAAACGGCTATATTTGTGGATATCGAAGCTGGGGCCTGGTCTGTAACTTTACTAGTTGGAAGTCATTTACTAAGTTTCAATTCAGAATAAACAGACGTTTTGAAAAGGTGATCCGGAAAACCGTGAAAGTCCAACAAACAGGACGAAAATGTCTAAATAATTGCGTCGACAATGGACGAAACTGTCCGTCACTCGAATATTTGTGTAACTACTTGTCATGGGTACGAATTGTACCAAGCTTAATTTAATACCACGAACCTTTTTGGCAAAAAAATGTCCGGAAAAATATATCATGATGGACTTACAGGCCGTATTCCATTGTATGAAATCACTGGAATGCATCAGAAGTAACTCGTACCTTTCCTTCCTGCCTTGATCAAAGCCGTCCAAAGTTAGTTACTCCTTGTTCTTTCTTGCAGTATAGGGACTTTTTAGTATTTATTTTATCGGTGTTTTACGCCATACTCAAGAATATTTCACTTATAAGTCAACGGATAGCATTATAGTGGGAAGTAACTGGGTAAAGCCCGGCGGAAACCCGCAACCAATCACAGTTTGTTGGAAGACCTTTCCACGCAAGGGCAGAGAGGAACAATATGTGTGCTCACAAAACACTGACGTATTACACAAACACAGCAGCGTCAGAGGAGTCAATGATGTTTTTATATATTTCTTCAGTTTGGACCTTTTTGTGTGCTGTACAAAAGATGATGAGAACTTATCAGTTACGTGTAAATATACTGTGTCTTATTATGGGAGGACGAACCCACAGTGCTGCCGCCACTGAAGCATCATCAGAAGACACCACCCAGCAAGCAACACCCAGTCACATTATACTGACATCTGGCCAACCAGATATGTTTCCTTGCACTAACCTCTCAGTGCTGACCTCCAAGCCAGTATAATTTTTAAAGTCTTTGGTTTGTCCCGAACCAGGTTTGATTTTTGGGTCTGCCGACTTCGAGGCGGACGCTCTAACCACTATGCCACCGAAGCGGTCCACGTACGTGTGTATGAATACAACCACAGCTTTAGTATTTAGTATTGTTTCTATAATAACTCTGATATCATAAATATTATATTCTTAATTAATTGACTGATTGTCTTCTTGTATACGGCGTAAAACACAAACGAAATAAATAAATAAATTGGTTGATTTTACAGTGTACAGAAGAAATCTTCACCTAGACGACGACGGGTCTCTGGGGCCTGTTGTGCCACCGCATCAGTGACACAGGAGCCTCTCAACAATGCAATCGCTGTGAGTTCCAGAGCAGCTCATGCTGGTTTCCTCTCCAGTCGTAAGTGGGAAGGTCCGCCAGCAATTGGCATGGGTTTCCCCTGGATTCTGCCCGGTTGTCTCCAACCATAATGCTGGCCAACGTCGTGTTAGTGAAATATTCTTGAGCGCGGTGTAAAAATCCAATTAAACGAATAAATAAACAAATAAATAAATAAATAAATATATACATCTATTTGACAATGCACTCAGATGTACAGGGAAAGGAAATTGATCATAGCCCAGGAGAAACTATAAGATCTCTCCCTGTAACTGACACAACTCCTGGCTTAAGGAAGCGGCAAATCACAGGAAGATTGGTTCGGATGATTGATTGATTGACTGATCGACTGGTGTACAATGCCGTGGACAAGAGTTTTTCACGTATATGGAGGCGGTCAGGTTTATGGATGGATGTAATCGGAGTGCCCGGTGTGCCTGGAGTGCCCGGAGTGCCCGGTGTGCCCGGATTGCCCGGTTTGCCCGGAGTGCCATGAGTGCCCGGAGCGCCCGGAGTAAACCAACGAGCTTCGCCAGGTACCTGACACACTTCATGACTTAAACACACAGTCTGAGCAGCGAGAACGGGATTCGAACTCGTGACCTCATCGGCCAAAGGATTGGTAGTTGCTGCGAGTCAGCCCAGAACCAGAAAAGCACCCATTTCCACAAGGATACAATTTTAGATCAGTGTTGTCACAAATAACATAATGGAGAATAAAATGACATACATCTTTAATCTGACGTATAACGTTGCATGTAACAGAATATTCAAGAAGGATTTCATTCATGCCCATGATTACCATTTTGATTTATTTATTTATTTATTTATTTGATTGGTGTTTTACGCCGTTCTCAAGAATATTTCACTTATACGACGACGGCCAGCATTATGGTGGGTGGAAACCGGGCACAGCCCGGGGGAAACCCACGACCATCCGCAGGTTGCTGGCAGACCTTCTCACTTACGGCCGGAGAGGAAATTACCATTTTGTATTTGTAAACGAATGAATGAATGAATAATTGAGGCCACATCGGCAGTATTTCAGTCTGCGAGAGCATGTTTAAATAGAACATGCGATTGAAATTCGAGAAATAAAATAACTGATTATGCCTCAGCGCCAAATTGGCAATATTGCTACATACTAACACTGATATGTCAATTACAAGAACAACAAAGAGGGGTGTATTCTTTGTATATTTTTTTATTTTTTGTGTCGTTATTTTTTGTGACTTTTTTCTTCTTTCGCCGACCAAACACTACATCTGGTTGTTTTGTCACCTCTACAATTCTCTATGGCGGCATGCACAACGGCATTGGTAAATTTTCCTCACAGCCATTGGGGCAATGTCCGGAAAACCTGTCACAATCCACGTATGAGTGGCACAGCCCACACTCATTGCCACAGTTGTTCCCCCAATAGCCGCTGGAGCAAGCTACCGAAAAAATGAGTGATTTATCAACTACAATTAATTCATGACAAAGTAAACCTCTATGTATTTACAAAGAATAGCTGAATTTTTTGCTTTTCAGTTAAAATGATTTTAAAGTTTGAAAAAGTTATAATGTCACCATCTTAAAGATTTGGAATAACAACACGTATGCAGAAGAGGATGATGTTTTCTGAATGGTAATTATTTGGGCTATTCCAAAACAATAGCACAGATTCAATTGGATTTACCCCAAAACTCCGGTACAGGCTCTTTAATACCTGATGGCCCACTTATAATGGATTTAATAAATATTAAACTTTCTTATTAAACTCTATTATGGAAAGCATTAAAAATTTATCTCAACCAAAAATTCCTTCCGTTTTAATGACAAACATCACATGCAAATTATAGGAACTGCAATGGCTACTAAAATGGCGCGGCTCATGTAACAACAGTTATGGGCTATTTAGAGACTAAAGTTATATGACAAAATATCCTTAACCTACTGGAGATAATTTCAGAAAATTATTGTTATTTAAAGAAACATGGCACATATATATGGACGATTGTTTTATTTTCTGGCCCTCCAGTGCTGGCGCCATTGAACCTCTACATGATATACTCAACACCCTGTATTAGCAAATTGTATTCACCATTGATGTCAGCGACGTCAGCATACCATTCCTAGATAAACTAATCCAGAAATCATGAAAAAGTGTATTTACAAATATTTTTAGAAACCCTACCGACATTCAACTTTATCTCCAATTTAACTCCAACTATGCTAGGCATACACGGGAAAATATTCCATATTCACGAGCGAGTCGAGTCTGTACCATTGTAGAAGACTTAATTGTTTGTAATGAACGACTTAGTGAGCATAAAACGACCTTAGTCTCTAGGAGGTACCTAGCAGGGTTCATTGATCAGAGGTTAATGAAAGTCATCTCTCCGCCCATTGGTGAATTAAGAAAATACTTCAATAAACCAACCAACACAAAAGATATTATACCTCTGGTAACTAACTACCTACAATCCTAACAACGATAATTTATTTCCGGTTGTCATGGATACATTAGTACTATTAAATAATAGCGGTAGAAAGAAAGATGTAAAATTCAAATCAGTCGTTATTTACAGCAAACCTCAAGCCACTTAAAGAAAATGTTAACTTGGGCTCGCTTCTCTGACAATCCGTGTAATGCACAAGTCACTAAATGTAACAAACCTAGATATGGAGCTTGTGCCCGTATCGTGGATGGCCATGGCATTCGATTTAACGCAAACTCTGTTTTGGAAGTTAAATTTAATATGTCATGTGAACCGAAATTTGTAATATACTGCCTTATTTGTTCCGGTTGTTGTTAAAAATACATTGGCTAAACTATATATCTGCGATCTAGGCTAACTTTTCACAGGTAACAAATCCATAACGAAAACCTTTTTCTACCGATTAGCCGTCATATGAGGCAATATGCTATTTCTCTTTCACCACCATTTACCCTCTTCCCTTTTCACCAGGTATCACATGTGAAAGAAATTCTATTTATTGAAAATACAAACCTGTGTTAAATGGAAATCACCGTCCCTAATTCGTATTTAACATATGAAACTGTATATTAGACTTACCTTGGCCTGTTTTTCAGGCTTAACAGCTGTCTTTGTATCGTATTGTATTGTACTAGGTTTATCCTACTTGATCTCTCAGTTGTGTTAACCGTACAGCGTTAAATTCAAGTCAGTACTGGCCGCTTCTGGTTTCGTGGTGTTAAGCGACCACTGTTGTCAAGTGTACACTGTATATAATCATTACTTTATACTGCTAACACTCGGTATCCCTGATGAGAACGAAAGTTTGAAACTGCAGTTGGAATACAACGATGTAGAAATTTGAGAAGGTTTTCTTTGTTTCTTCTTATATTTTTTCACATACAGGAAGTTTTGGGTTAAACTTACGATCTAGACACTCGACCCCTGACCATCCGCTGTTACAGTGGTCACAGCGTCCTGTCGTGGGCCAGCATGCCGTGCCGTTCAAGCATTGTCCACAGGGGAAAGAACAGCCTGGTCCATAAAGTCCCGGGTTACATTCTGCGAAACAAGAACAGAACTGAAATTAATAATTATGTTATATAAGGAAGAACGGAGCCCTAGCTCTCTGCCCGGTGCAACAGACATATAGGATAGTTCCTTTTCCTTCTCGTTTTTTACCAATGAAATAAAGAGTTCGAATCCAGCTCACACTGGGTTGGTTACAGAGTGAAGACATTTGTCACACACCTGGCGGGAAGAGGTGTTTATTAATGAGTTTTGGTCTTTTTTCTCTTTTAACCTGACTGAAGTCTTATCCTCTTGTTGAAGTAAGGCGTAAACCACCATAAGAAATAAATATAAGGAAATGAACGTGGATCAAGCCAACCGGTTCGTTTTCTCTCGTAACCAATTCTAATTAGTCAGGAAAACGAAGTACGACTGAAACTAATTTTAACTTTCAATCTCTTTGTCAGAGGAGGTAATTTACATATCTAATGTTTAAACATTATGTTTTTGGAAGGTCGTTTTGACAACGCAAGTCAATTTTCACGTTCCGGCGAAGAAATTGCGAAAAAAGAGCAAATGTTTTTACATCTGACAAGTTACCTTGGGTTTGAATACTCTAATTCTTTCTTAAGCTCTTCAGAAGCAAACTTTTGGTTGAAAACATATTTTAATAAGTTCAAAAAATATGAAAAAGGCCCCCAAAATCTGTGTGGTTTAAATCTGATTACTACATTTTTATTGATGATTTATTTATGTTTTCGTTAGGTATACAGTGTACAATGTTATCCAGACTGCTTCGGTGACCTAATGGTTAGAGCCTCCACCTCGAAGTCGGAAGACAACGAGATCAAACCAGGCGTTATTTACAATGTATGTATTATTTCTTACACATTACTTTAGAAACTGGTGATCTGGGTCGCTTTTGGAAATATATCTTGCGATTACGACTTGGATCGTTCTTTCATGGTTTAAGAGCAGTATATGAGTGTTGGACTCGAGTGTTAGGTTTCCTCGTCTTCCCCACCCCCGTGGGGAAATAAACAATATTGCAGTCATATGACGACGAGGAGTCATTAGGTGTATATATACATATGCTGAGTCTTCAGGGTGAATCCATGCGGTAAAAATTCTGGCGCCACTGCAATATCACGCTCAAGACACCAGACATGACTTTCCACTCAGTCACACTGTAACGACACGCAGCTAATCAGTCCTGTTTCCTTGCCCTGATCTCTCAGTGCTCAGCGCCACGCAAGGCAGCTACAAATGTCATTTTTAAAGTTTTGGGTATGAAATAAATAAATAAGTAAATTCATAAATGAATAAATAAATAAACAAATAAATAAATGAATAAATAAATAAACAAATGAATAAATGAATAAATAAATAGAAACTAGTACCAGTAACGCAGCGAGATCCAACATAACCATCCTTGCAAGTTCCAGGGCAACTCCCGTGAATTTGGTCACACGCTGCCCCTTTCTCACACTGACCACACTTCTCCGAACAGTTCTTCCCGTATGTCCTCGCTGAGCAACCTACACAAAACTCACAATTCAGCAATGACCTTGACATGACCTTCATATACTTGCAGTTCTCCATAGATAGGAATAGGAAACTAAGAAACAGAAAGAGTATGGGGGACATTAACCTGCTCATTAATTTTGGTTTTATACTTCAAGGACGTGTTGGATTGGAAACGTTTTAACATTTGTCTTAAGGCAGATATTTCAGAAAAGTGACACGCATGAACTGTCTTTCAGGTACAAGTTAGATCACGGACGTTATATATTTAGTTATTAGTACCGTATGAAAATCGCTTAAGGCAGATTAGCTCATGGCATAAGTTTTGGTATTATCATGCCGTCATCATGTGCTTTTTTTATTTATTTGGTGGAGAAAACCGATGTGCCCTCAGTAAGTTATCGGCGGAGGAACACACATATGCATGGCCATTTTAGAAAAACAGGTGGTGTTGAACGAACATGTGACTATGCTGTCACTAAAACCCAACAAGCGGGTTTGAGAAGAATATCATTCTGGTGAGACGAGTATTATGGTCATGATGGTCACGCAAATGTCACATCAATGAGAAGCCTTCCAACTCTGAAGCTGTTTCATAAATCCGAGGATGACCTCATCGGGCACGTCTGTGTATGGATGGGTGTGTTCATTGAGAAGTCAGGTCACACGAAGTTTGACTTTCAGAAGATGGGTCACACTTTCGTTGACCTTGAGAAGATGGGTCAAACCAACCTTGATCTTGAGAAAATGGGTCACATTTACCGCTTATTTAATGACACAACTCCCTCTCACACTCACCGTACATCAATTATGTCACAGATACAGTAATGTACTAGTTTTACAGTAGCCCTGTGTTCCCTTTCTACCGGTGTAACACCTCCCGTCGTCACGCTCCTTGCTTCTTTATACACGGTTTCTTCTCCTACCCACCACACAACGCTGATGTCACGGACACACTATCTAATGCTACTGTCACACCAAAGTTGTTCTGAAAACATCCTGTGCGTCCTACAAAAAGTCGTAAAACGGGCTGTGGCCGACACAGAACTTTGGCCGAATGATGTCTAATAAATACGATGCACATCAACACATTAAGACATAGGGGCTGTCTACAAACGAGGTACAAACGGACCCGGTGGGTATGCACGCGTACTGCAATTGACTGCACCACGACGTAACAGGCCCCCCTAGGAGGGTCGAAGTACGGCAATTCCGTTCGTAGTACGCCCATCTCGTTTTAAGTATGTTGTCAGTCCGGTTAATTGCAGAACGGGATGGCTGTCAGAAAATTTTATTCTAGAAGTTCTGGAGCACCCTTCCTGTCCGAGTCCGTTCATGTAGTTCGTACAGACCGTAAAAAGTTGCTACGACGTCCACTCCGTTCGCACACAGTTTGAGTCCGATCGGCAGGAAATTTTAAGAACGTAGTGAGAACTTGTTTGGTGTGATGGGGGTGTTACTGGTTTCACGGTAAATTCCCTTCCTGTCAGTGTAACACCCCTCGCTAACACACTGCCCTATTTCTTTATGATAAGGTTTCTTTTCCTACCCACCACACATCACACACGCTAACTTACCGGTTTTACAGTATGTTCACTTCCAGCAGGTGTAACTCTCCCCGTCGTCACACTCCCCTGTAACTTTATTACAAAGTCTTTTCTCATACCCACCGCAGACGTCAAAGACACCGTAACTTCCATGTTTCCTTATTAAATAACTCCTTCTCACACCCACTACATATCATCAGTGACGTCATAGACACAACAACTTACTGGTGTTACAGTAGACTCCCTTCCAGCCGCTGTAACACTCCCCATCCTCACATTTCCCTGATACTTTATTACATGGCTCCGTCTCACACTGTCCACACTTTTGACTGCAGTTCACACCGAAGTAGTCACCGGTGCACACTAAAACCAGATAATGAAATACTTACATTTATCAGGTAAAATATACCTGCTCAGCAAAAGTATGTTAGCATGTGTGCTTTGGTTTTTTTCTGTCGTACTTAGCAATTTTTCAGTCATATAACGACGAGGAGTGATTAGGTGTGTGTACATGTAATGTGTCTTCTTGTGGCAAGGCGAGTTCTTCCTCCACAGAGAATTATCATGCCGAAGACTCCAGACATGACACCCTCACTATTCACACTATAGTGACACCAGGCAAACAATTTATGTTTCCTTACTCCAACCTGAGCCGCATCCAGAACTAGTCCATAGAAAACCTTGCGTTGAAGTTTTTTGTGAGTACAATCCTTCACGTAACGAATCTAACCGTCATTTATTCATTGTCGTAACAAATCGGAAAGTTCCTTTCAACTTACAGAATCTTTTCTATCAACGTCTTTGCAGAACAATTTTCAGTTAGCAACTTGCTACCATATTCGTTTTGGCATTCACTGTTGTGAAGTGTTGTATTCTTGTTGTATTCTGTATTTTTTATTTATTTATTATTTTATTACAATTAAGACCGGTAACACCCGAAGAAGGAAAAGGCTCGTCATTGCTATGGAACGGGTAAGCTATTGCCACTTCCGTTTTTCGGACGTTTTTTGGTGTACAGATGCAGGCGTGGTTTGAAAATAAAGGAAACCGTCTAAACTTTGGCAGGTATAAGTCCTAGTGTTGAGCTTTTAAACTCTTGGCGATAGAGGGCGCAAGCTCTCAGGTTGTGATGAGGCTGCGAGTGACCTCCCCTTGGTATTACCAGATACCCGTCCCATATATACCCGTATGCTGGTATAGGATTTTGACGGTCAATCAACGTTAAAATTTTTATGGCTGCTTTCTAAAGACCGGGCGAAGTAGGCTTAGGCACCAATACCGATTGGTCATGGAATGTTTGGGTCATGATATTTATTGGGTATACAGAAATAGTTGCATTTTCAGATTAATACCAAGATGGTACACTGATGGACAGAAGTTTGATGGAGGAAACGCCCAAAAACTCGTATCCAATCTGTAATCTGCAGCGAACAGTTTTGAAAACTGTGGGAAACGGTTTGAATAAAAACACCCAAAGTTTTGTCCTAAAGGGAACTTTAAATAGGTTTTGATCTATAACTTGTTATAATGAAGCCTTGTAACAAACTGCAGTTCAATACGATGTACCGCTTTGAAGGAAAAATCCGGAAAACAGTTTAAACGAACGCTGCAATTTTGTCCAAATTGGAGGAAGGGGTTTGAAACTCGAACTTTATTTGCGGTTTGTTACGGTGGAGCAAGTCATGGGTAAAAATTATAACAAACGTGCAGAAAACTTATGTGAAGGACTGACTGAGAAACTGACGAACGCGACATAACTACAGTTGTGGGATGAAGACCCGATGTAACTGAAGTTGTGTCTTGAAGGTGCGATGTAACTATAGTTGTGTGTTGAAGGCGTGATGTAACTACAGGTGTGTGTTGGAGGCGCGGTGAAACTATAGTTGTTATTGAGAACGCGACATAACTACAGTTGTGGGATGAAGACCCGATGTAACTAAAGTTGTGTCTTGAAGGTGCGATGTAACTACAGTTGTGTGTTGCAGGTTTGATGTAACCTTACTTATGCATAGTGGCAATGATGTTGTTACTGTTGTGTAAGGAGAAGGCGATATAAATTCCGTTGTGTACAGAAAACGTGACCAAACTTCGGCTATATTCTGTATACGCGATGTGTTTAAATTTATGTGTAATAATTAAACACGACGTACTACACCTTCACTGGATATATGTTAAACATCACTCTACCAAGCAGTCTGGTAGTTTTATTTTGGCAATACATGTTCCGGATAGGTTTAAGCTGCCAAACTAAAGCTTGTAGCTACATGTATGTCATAGTGCCCAGAAGAAGAAAACCGCCATAATGTTGCCAAAGAATGAAAAGGCCCATAACTCAAAAATGGTCTGTAACCCCTCGTGCTGAAGCCACCCACTCAGTTACAATTCGATACTATGACTGGTTTGAAAGAAAATACGTAAGGAAATCTTCTTTTGTGACAAAATGATCAACTGACTGACGGAATCAGAGGGATGGGCCTCACCCACCTTAAGTACAGGCAAATGATTTATAAACAAACAAATAAATGAAAAAAAAAACAAATAAATAGCCAACGATAAATAAACAAACAAATAAATAAAAAAACAACAAATACATAAACAAACAAACAAACAAAAAAAAAAACAAAAAAAATAAAAAATTAATAAACAAACAAACAAATATGCTGTGTTAGTACCGTACTTGTATTACACATGTCGGTTTCGTAACCTGGGTCACATCCCTGTGGACAGGTGCCATTCACGATGTCACAGGGTACGCCCCTGGAACAGTTGCCACACCTCTGTGTGCAGTCTTGGCCATACTTTCCTGGTGAACAGGCTACAACAGAACGCAGTTATCTGACCGGGACACTCTGCAGGTGCGCGGACATGAAACCATAAAGACAGAAGCCCTTGCAATGGGACATAGACCCTTAGGACGTACACTCTTACGACGGGGTACACACAAATGCCGGATTGGGTACACACAAATGCCGGACTAGACATATACAAATACCGGACTAGGTAAACACAAATGCTGGACTGGGTACACACAAATGTTGGACCGAACAAACACAAATGCCGGACTGAACAAACACAAATGTTGGACTGAACAAACACAAATGCTGAGCTGATACACACAAATGCTGGACTGAACAAACACAAAGACTGAGCTGATACATACAAATGCTGAACTGGATACATACAAATGCTGGACTGGATACACACAAATGCTGGACTGGACAAACACAAATGCTGGACTGGATACACACAAATGCTGGACTGAACAAACACAAATGCTGAGCTGGATACACACAAATGCAGGACTGGACAAACACGAATGCTGAACTAAACAAAAACAAATGCTAGACTGAATACTGGATAAACACAAATGCTGAGCTGGATACACACAAATGTTGGACTGAACAAACACAAATACTGGACTGTATACACACAAATGCAGGACTGGACAAACACAAATGCTGAACTAAACAAAAACAAATGCTAGACTGAATACTGGATAAACACAAATGCTGAGCTGGATACACACAAATGTTGGACTGAACAAACACAAATACTGGACTGTATACACACAAATGCAGGACTGGACAAACACAAATGCTGAACTAAACAAAAACAAATGCTAGACTGAATACTGGATAAACACAAATGCTGAGCTGGATACACACAAATGTTGGACTGAACAAACACAAATACTGGACTGTATACACACAAATGCAGGACTGGACAAACACAAATGCTGAACTAAACAAAAACAAATGCTGGACTGAATACTGGATAAACACAAATGCTGAGCTGGATACACACAAATGTTGGACTGAACAAACACAAATACTGGACTGTATACACACAAATGCTGGTCTGGATACATACAAATGCTGGGCTGGATACACACAAGTGCTGGACTGAACAAACACAAATGCTGGGCTGAATACACACAAATGCAGGACTGGACAAACACAAATGCTGAACTGGATACACACAAATGCTAAACTGTATAGGGCCTAAATATGAATACATATAGGGCCCTACGAAATAAACTCAAATGCTGAACTCAAATTCTGTACTCAGTAACCCCATGTTGTGTGTATATAGTACAACGTTATATTCAGTTTCGTTACCCAGATGTTTTGAATACAGGAACTTTAGAAGCAAATTTAGGAGCTTACCCTTCCCATAATGATCCACTTATTTATTTCATTTTTCACTTATTTCATTGGTATTTCGCGCTGGACTCAAGAATCTTTCACGAATACCACGGCGGTCAGCATTATGTTCTATAAAGATCGACAAAATGAAGGCATACGTGTTTTGCACTTTATTCCTGTATATCCCGGTGTGCAGCCAACCTGACAGTCCCCCGTGGTGATGCTACAGTTGGTCACGTGACAGTGCCCACATGTCTGGTTACAGTTAACCCCGTAGCTCCCAGGGTCGCAGGCTGTTGGAGAGAGGATAATCAATCCAGAAATCTTCACAACAGAAAAAGAAGATTCTCAAGGAGAAAAAATTCAAATGGAAATGTCTTACGTCTTAATTTGCTGAAGCGCCCAGGATTACAGGCACACAAAATAATCAGGCCAGAGATCGTCACATACAGAGATTTTCATGGAAAAACTAAATCGTTTTTTGAGACCGTAAGATGAAAACCGAAAAGATGAAAACCGAAATGGTGATACCTAAAGGCTGGTTCCAGAGAAGTTGAGGTCCCCCCTACTGGCGATGATTTATCATCGATGGTCCACTCACGATCCTCCACCGGTCGGCACCGGTGAAGGTGACACGTATTCAACTTTCTCGGTCACCGCAGATGTGCATCGTTATGAGAACACTGTGTCGCCGTTCCAGTCGGACTCCAGGTGTAGCATGGTTCTCATACGCATGGCCGATGACCGCCGGCCGCCGGCGGTTGGATGTGAGGGGACCGACGGTTCAAATGTTCTCATGACGATGCATACCGGAGGTGACCGAGAAAGCTGAACACGTTTTATCTTCTCCGGTGCCGACCGGTGGTGGACCCATATCTATCCCCGCCAGTGGCCGTCTAGTGTGCTCTCATGAGAGCCAGGCTTTGATTAACTAATTATTCCGACTAACCCACGAAAAAAATGTGGTTTTGACATTCTGATATGTCTTTTTTCATTTCAGTGTGTGTAACTAACCTTACTCGGGTGATCCTGAAGATTACGGGGAAGTTGTATTTGTTGAATTGTGTATTTGACTGTTTTTGTTTTCTTGGAATATAGAAAGATGTCCTGACCGATATTTATATCCACTGATTAATTTGCGGACACATTGCGAGGGAGCCAGGGTACAATAACTGTAACACCTGTATGTTTCTTTTACTATTTTTCGGTGTGAAGACAAAGCTGGAACAACACTGTGATGTATGTACGCTAAATTATCATTTCGCAGGCGTGCAGAGCAAGTAGGAGAGAGATGAATATCAATACTTAACCTTTTTCATTTGTGCATGTAAACAGCAAATTGAAGTGAAAGTTTGATTGACAAGGGTAAAAGAAAGAAAATGAATTTAAATGAATATCAAATATGAGTATTAAACCCTGAAGGCGTTTCTGTAACAAGTGACACAGAGTTCCTTCAGAGATATGTTTGTCATCTTACGTTTAAGACACTGATCTCCTGACCAGCCTGGATCGCAGTCCCCGGGGCAATCCCCATCACGACTGTGGCAGGAGACATTGTGGGAACAATGTCCACACGATATATTACACGAGGGACCGAAGAGACCCAGCTGGCAAGCTGTGATACAACAGACCGACATGCAGACAAATAATTCATGCAAGACGAAATGGATAGCCTTCATTTGTGTTTGATTGATTGATTGATTTATTTATTTATTTGATTGGTGTTTTACGCCATACTCAAGAATATTTCACTTATACGACGGCGGCCAGCATTATGGTGGGTGGAAGCCGGGCAGAGCCCGGGGGAAAACCACGATCATCCGCATGTTGCTATCAGACCTTCCCACTTCCGGCCAGAGAGGAAGCCAGCCTGAGATGGACTTGAACTCACAACAACCACAAGTTGTGTTTGATAGTAATAGTTTTAATTCATCAGTTCGCATCTTCAGTTGAAATAAACAAGCTGTAATTAAACTATACGGCTCAGTGCTGAAGACGAATGAATTAAAGTAAAATATCAATCAGCTACATGTATCCGTTTACGTTTAATTGTTGTTCAAAACCGTATGTTCCAGTTTTTTCTCTTATATACGTCTGACATAAAGCCGCAACAGTAAGAACTGTATTCGAGCTTCGATCTCTTAGAGCCTGGTCTGATAAGGAGAGAATAAGGCTTAAGACCGCTAAGCCAGAGAGCATCCTGGACAGGAATGCTGCAATCGTGAAAACTGGTTTGAGCTCCAGGTAACAAAAAATTTCATTTTTACAAATATTAAAGAAAAATGTGTGCGGTCGTCCGTAAAAATCTTAAAACATTATCTTTGTGGAGTATTTTTTAAAACTAGGCAAACAATAAATAAATAAATAAAGTGAAGAGAACTTACTTTCGGTGCACGTGTCACCAAAGTGATCCGCGTCACAGCCTGAGTGGCACGTGCCGTTCACGTGGTTACACGTCTCGTTGTTCGCACAGTGGCCACATTGACTAGCACAGTTCTTGCCGAATCGGCCGTCCTCACACACTGCAAGCAGGAAAATCAAAATCGTCAGGGAAACTGTGTACGTGCGCCACTCTCCATGCCCTCTTTTCCTTACAGCGATCACTAGCAAAAATCTTGAACAACGCCACTAGGTCACTCGTACCACGGTGATAAGGCAGGATTTTAATGTTTGAACCCCCACCCTCACCCCCGACATACAATGTTAGGACCCCCACCCTCACCCCCGACACACAATGTTAGGATTCCCACCCTCACCCCGACATACAATGTTAGGACCCCCACCCTCACCTCCTACACACACTGTCAGGACCCCCACCCTTACCCCCGACACCTAATGTTAGGACTCCCACCCTCACCCCCGACATACAATGTTAGGACCCCCACCCTCACTTCCTACACACACTGTCAGGGCCCCCACCCTTACTCCCGGCACCTAATGTTAGGACTCTCCCACCCTCACCCCCGACATACAATGTTAGGACCCCCACCCTCACCCCCTACACATACTGTCAGGTCCCCCTCCCTTACCCCCGACACCCAATGTAGGACTCCCTCCCTCACCCCCGACATACAATGTTAGGACCCCCACCCTCACCCCCGACACACAATGTTTGGACCCCACCCCCATCTCCCACACACAATGTTAGAACCCCCACCCTCATCCCCGCAGGCACATGAGCTTGGTTATACTGGACAGCAGGCACGTGAGCTTGGTTATACTGGCTTATATCTAAGCGCAAGTCATGACGAGGAGACCCACTGGCCTCAATTCCTGTCGAAATCGCTGTGTGTCTCTTTTTCGTAAAGTTGCTGACAGACAGACAGACAGACAGACAGACAATGAAACAAATATACACTGACAAAAACATCCTTGGCGTGCGTAATAGAGTCTATACCGGAGATTTGTGGCAAAAATCCATATTGTCTAATTAAATCAAATTTTCTGTATTCAACGAGAATAGCTCAAACCGATTTGAACAGTTGCACATGTTCATACGAGGCTGTTATTTTGTGAAAGGTATTTATTGGGACTATTTCAAAATTCGACCGGATTTGCGCGGATGGATTTTTGCTGTGTTTACTGTGTAATCCGATCATACAAATATACGCCGACAAAAACATAAGCTCCTTGGCGTAGGTAATAAATATAAAAGACGGTAGCATGGAGCTAAACCATAAAAGCCAAGTTATGAGGCAGAGAAACGTGACCCTGTGGTCGGTTTACCATCGTGACAACGTGTTCCGTTGAATCCAGCATCACACCCTGCAAGACACTCCCCTGTCTTGAAGTCACACACGTTGGCGTTCCAACAGTGACCACAAGACGATACACAGTCTCTTCCGTACCAGCCGTCGGGACATTCTGCGAGTACGAAAAGGCATGCATGTGGCGTCCGACAATTCTTTGACTATATTTCTGATAGACTCGACATTTTTTTCACCCAAAACACTCTCACCCTGAGATAACAAAGCTAATACACCTATTTGATTTTGGCATGAGTCAGAGTGAAAATAGATGACTGACAATTTTGAAAACACAAAACGGCGATTTATGATAAAATATCCATATTCGATATCGAATTAAACTACCGAGAATAGTTTAAATTGTTATCTTTGGTATACATAGTATAAACTGATCCTAAAGTTTGAAAATTTATGAAAATAACATCATAACTTCTACTTTATTACCAAATTTGGACGGTAACACAGACAAAGCCGATATTTTGTGCAAGGTAAATTATTTGGGCCATTCAGAAATAACAGCAGAAATTCGATTGTATTTGCGCTGATTAATGTTAATAATGTTGCCATAAATCTGCGGCATGGCGACTTTGACAGTTGTGCCATTAACAGTTACTTTGACTACTACACAGACCGAAGGGGCCATAAGTAGTCACGCTGACTTTTATCCTGGCCGAGGCTGCCATTAATAGTACCTTTTGACAGAGAATGTCATTTAATAGTCACCTTGACTTACTATACGGGCAGAAGGTGCCATAGATAGTCACGATGACTTGCTACCCTGACAGAGAGTGTCATTAATAGTCACGCTGACTTACTATACGTGTAGAAGAGGCTATGAAGTCCCTTTGACTTACTATCCTGGCAGAGGGTGGCATCAATTGTTACTTTTGACTTACTATCCTGGCAAAGGGTGCCATTCCAGCCCTCTTCACAACCACCGGCGCACTCCCCGCTCACGAACCCACAGGCCTCGTTATTGTTACAGTGTCCGCATGAGGCGTTACAGCCAGTTCCGTATGTATGGTTGCCACACGCTGGAAAACACATGGATGTAATACTGAACTACAGCTATCATTAAAATCACGACTCGCAGCCTATGAAGAATGTATTTAATGATGAATAAGCCTGAATTGGCGTTTATTGTTCTCTGGGATTAAGTGACTATAAGCGGGAAACGGCGCTCTTTTGCGCCGTGCTGCATGAAGTTCACTGAAAATATGACACACGCGGGAGAGTTCGCCAGTAACTCACCAAGGATCAATGGTTTTCCCAGTTAAATCTGCTTTCCTCAACAGATATAGTTGGTCATCATTCATCCTTCAGTGAAAAATTTGTCAATATAGCGTTAAGCAATAGTAATAAATAATAATTGCTTTTTTATTAACAGCACTGGGAGGTGATTGGCTGACTGAGAAATTAATGCGCCTTCTGATTTCCTTGTACTTCTGTGCACTCAAATGGTAGTGTGATTTTACATAACACATGATTCAGTTTTATCGAAACAACCTGTGAGCATTGAATTCTGCTTCATTTTGGAATCAAACATATCAACGCATCTCCGTAACAAGAGTGAGTGAGTGCTTGGGGTTTAACGTCGTACCGTAACAAGAAAACAGGAATCCTCTCTATACCCTACATTTGTTTTGGCCACGAACCAGCTCCTTTACATTACAAATTAGTCTTTGAATGAGTGAAAGGGCTATACAGTGGACGGGAGTGGGGTTAGTTCGCTCGCTGCGACCACCACGCCGCACAAAGAAGCAGTTTCGAATCCAGCTTTGGCTGTTTCGGCTGCAGTTTTATGTGAAGGAGTTTGTCATGTACTGGCGAAGGTCGATGGTTTCCTCCCTATAAGTACACTTGGTTCGTCCACTCATAAATCTCACTGCTTCTTATAAACCAAAACATACTTACACACGGCTTTAAGCATCAAATCAAATAAGTAAATAGTCAGTCATGCCACTACCTTTTTAATGTGGTCGAAAGTATTGGGAAACCTCACAAGAATACCCACGTGTTTCACACATGTTCCCTTGATATCCCGGCTTGCAGCCAAGGAGACAGACCCCATCAGTACGATTACAGTTTTCACCGAGGCAGTTTCTACAGTGGTGGCGACAGTTTCTCCCGAAATATCCACTCTGACATGCTAGAAGACAAGACACGATGAAGACAGTTTGTCAGTGACATATACAAGCGGTAAAATGACTTTTATTTTACTCAAGGTTTAACGTCATTTCCAGACGTTTTATCTGTCCAATCTGTGACCGATTCGTCGAATCCATTTATGACCTAACCCAACATTTAAAGCCTCGTCACTGCCCTTAGTATTTCATATGGGAAGTTGAAACTTGGGTTGTGGGGGATGATGTGGGGGTGGGGAAGGGGGGATGGGGCGTTAATGTTGATTTCTATCACCCCTAAATAACTTCTAAAATTGCACAACAAAGTTTGTCCTAAGTCAAAAATGGATTAGACAAATCGGTTTCACGGCCTTGTCTCTGCATGACAACGCCGATATATTTAATGCGTTGTCTAATAGAAACTATAACAACTCGAAACTAAATATACAGAAAAATCAATTTGCGCATGTACTATATATTTGAATGTCCTATCACTACCTATTCATGTTATTTAAACACAGAACGTAAGAAGTAGTGCAATGCGTTCGCTGATCAAAAGTAGTTGTGTAAAAAATGCACACGCAGTGATCACAACAAGCAGTGTAATACGTGGACTAATCACAACAAGCACTGTAATACGTGTACTGTTCACACAAGGCAGCGTAACATGTGTACTGATCACAACAAGCAGTGTAATATGTGTACTGACCACAACAAGCAGTATAATACGTGTACTAATCACAACAAGCAGTGTGATACGTGTACTAATCACAACAAACAGTGTGATACGTGTACTATTTACAACAAGCATGCATCTTCATTGAATCAAGCACTACGTTTACTACCTTGATCAGGCGGCTAAGTGAAGTCTTCCCACCTAAGCTTAACAGACTTTCACCGATATCCAATCAGATACTTGCCAGCTCAATTCTGCACAGGATTTATGCAAATATAAAAATTCAGACCAGCCAATCCAAAACACTGTGCAATGAAAGCATTTAGCACATGGCTGACTAATTTAAGGCAATGATCGAACGCTCAGAAATGTATTTTGACATCATTGTTATGGCAGCAAACCAGTAATAGGCCTGCCTGCCTTTCTTGTCTCCACTCTGAGAGAGTGGAAAATGCTTCTTTTACCTAATTTTATCTTCCAGCGGCCGTGAATGCCGACAACCTGTGCATATTAATATTTGTATTGTCTTTTCTATGCATAATAATGGAAACTGCTACTTCATTGGATACAGCATCAGGTCAAAAGTTATTAATATTCATGAGCTATCGGTTCGTCTTTGCTGTCCATCATTAACGAACCTATTATTTGATTGGATACTAGGATACGTATTAATATATATCATGAGTCAAGTGGGATGGATCGTTATCGTTGCCTGTTGGATCAAGGTAGTAGTCGTGGCAATATGCGGAGAACCTGTACTGACAAAATGAGAAGTTGCTGACTACGTACTATGGTTACAAGCAGCCATGTAGTATCCCTCAGCGCATCCCGATGGGCATCCACCGTCCACTGAAGAGCATATATCCCCTAGGTGACAATGAGCACACGGTTCGGAGCAATGCAGACCAAACGTTCCAGCTGGACAAGCTGTGATAGAGATACACAACAACATGGCTCTGAAACTTTCCTCATGAATTTCCATATTCTGTGAATCGGTTTATTATCCGCTTACGTTGAAACGTTTTAAAACCACTTTTTCATTTTGCATTTATTTGTTGAGCGAGTTTTTGGGGTTCACTCTTGCAAATCGTAGGGAATCCATTTTTGGAAACTTTTCAGACGTTTTTCCAAACCTGTTTTTATAGAAAAGCGAGTCTATTGGATGCACAGGGAAGGTCGGGTAGCTAGCCACGGGTAGTTTCGTAGAACGACCTCAAAACCTCCGATTTCCGACATGAGACGGGCTTATTTAGAGGTTTACGTTCCACAATTTCTCTACATAGTAAACCAGATTCCTATAATCTGTCTCGTATTCACTCTTAAAGATTGCAATTTGTCAGTGATACGTAATAGCACGAGCTGTATACATTCTGATTTGTCAAACCTCCATATTATTGCCGTTAGAGTACTTTTTCAATTCATGATGTTGAACTTAATAAGGTTGGTGTATGAACTCAATGTCTCGGGAGACGTCATAATTATTTAAAAAAAGCCCCAGTGGCATGCTGGATATTGGCTTATGGATTTTAACATTGTGAATTTTCTTTCGAATAATAAAAAATCAAACCTTCACATTATTGCTGTTTTGCAATTCTTTTCCAATTCATAACGTTGAACTTAATAAGGACGGTGCATTAGCTCATTGCCTCAGGAGACGTCATAATTGTTTTTTAAAACCCCAGTGGCTTGTTGGACATTGGCTTATGGAGTTTGTGGAATTGTATGGACGTCAAGCACATCAGTGTGTAGTGTTTGTAATGTCATGTGTCACTAACGAAAGGCTATTTTGCTAGCGAGTGTGACTGATTTTACAAAGAGCTGAATATAGGCAACAAGTTAAAAGAAACAGAATATAGGGGATAAATTTGAAACACATGAATTTTTGTAATTTTTTTTTTTCTTTTTGTTTTTTGATTTTTTAAAATCACATTTCGAGAGTACTGGGACAAATATACTTTTATACTTCTACAACCGAACGTGATTTTGGAGCACACATATGTTTTATGAAGCTCTCCAAAGCATATATGACCTGTTTGCTATTTTCGTTCAAACAGTTATTATGAATATAAGACGTACGGAAGTTACAGTGGGAACCATTATACCCAGGGGCGCAGCCAAGTGAGCATGATCCAGTCACGTGATCACATGTCCCATTTAGGCAATGTCCACACGTTCCGCTACAGTGAGGGCCGAAATGTGTGTCATCACAAGCTGCAAAGTGGAAAATATCATAACACTATATGCTTTGGTAAAATGAATTAGTGTTAATGAATGAACAAATATGGATATAATATAATTTTAACTGTGACTATATTTATTTATTCATTTATATATTACGCCAGTAGTGACTGCGCACATCAGAGCACTTCCCTTCGCATGTTGCATTGGTAAGTAGATGACGAGGTGAAAGAAGATAACACTGATAATAAACAACAATTTTCTGATAACTACAGCTGCTAGTAACCAAAAATTAAGGTATGTTAGACAAAAGAGCATTCTACATAGCATGCAAATTGTGAACGTCAAGAACGCATAGTTGCCCTGAAGCAGGGTATTTACTTCATTTGGACGCTCCGTACGACCGGAGAGGAGGCCAGCGTGAGCTGGACTTGAGCTCACAGCGACCGCATTGGTGAGAGACTCCTGGGTCATTACGCTGCGTTAGCGCGCTTACCAACTGAGCCACGGAGGCCCCCGTCACATTAAAGGCAGCACGACGTTACATTGGAAGTTACATTGTAACGGTGTAGACGTTATGCTACAATCCAGTGTTGACGTAACAAAGGCTGGATGTCCTGCTTCACACTAGTGCCACCTCAAAGGACTGAAAAATATGCCGCTTCCCCACCAACGACATAGTTCTTAATTCGGATGGGTGGTATGTAAACTTTATATCTAAATGAACATACATACATACTTTCATTACAAAATGATGTGTCCCACCCGTCCGCGCATAAACCAGGACAGGCACCGTCAGTGACGTCACAAGTAGCGTTGTCTGCGCAATGTCCACACTCAAAAGAACAATTATAACCGTAATTCCCTGAGGTGCATTCTGAAATCACCGAGTGTTAGACGTTATCCGTCACACAAGCTAATAGTGCAGACAATTTATTTGCGAAACATTTAAACACTTATACATGACCAGTAACAATATGTTTATTAAATCCTAAATTTTGAAACATTTATTTATTTATTTATTTATCTGATTAGTGAATATTTCATTTATACGACAGGGGCCAATATTATGGTGGGGGAAACTGGGCAAAACCCAGGGGAAATCCACGACCACCTGCACGTTGGTGCCAGGCCTTCTCACTAACGACTGGTGACTTAAATCTGATACAACTTACCACAGTGACATATACAACCTATACTTTACTATACATGTAATACCCCAGGCGTGTAAAACTCCGTCCAACCTCGGGTTGTTCGGCGTTGTGACATTCATTCTCAGCTTAGTTTTATTTATTTATTTATTATCTATTTTTATTTTTACTCAAGAATATTTTACATATACGACGGCGACCAGCATTATCGTGGGAGGAAATCTGGCTCTGGAAACACACGACCATCAGGAGGATGCTGGCAGACCTTCCCCACGTACGGTGAGAGAAGAAGCCACCATGAGCTGGACTTGAACACTGGTGAGAGGCTCACCGGCCATTACACCAAGCTGGCGTGCTGACCACCTCGGCCATGGAGGCCCCCAACTTTCATGCCACTGTGTAAGTCGCTCTGTGGGTCGGTCGGTTAAATTGTTGACACCCGTTTCTTTAACATGGGACGTTCGTATAACGAGAGATATGAGTGCAAGGCGACATCAATTTTTTTCGCAGGCTTTCACAGCTATTAAGAATTAACGCTTGTTTTTAAACGGCACAGGATATTTAGTCAAGTTATACCTTTATCACATTTATGTCCAAGGTAACCATCGCTACATCCGGTCGGACACGTGCCATTCTCCGCGAGACACGACGTGTTTCCATGACAGTGGAAACACCTGGCTTTGCAGTCCTTTCCGAAATAGAAAGGATCACAACCTGTTAATAAATGGCAACATTCAGAAAAGTTATTCGACGGTAGGTGGTCATATTTTTTTCTTCAACAATGTTGTATTTGTTTTTTCAAAATTTAAACGTTTTCAGTAATCGCCATCAAAATTTTCACAGTGTGCGCTTTCTACCCAGTGCCCGCTGACATCGAATTGCCTTCTGGTTCATGCAGATAATGGGGACCTTTTCCCGCCTAAAATGATTCAGGTCCAAGCTGTTCAGGCATTAATACTTCATTACTCCCTTTGCAAGGACGATTTGTGGGCAAATTGATGACGCATTACTCGTGTAATACGACAATGGTCAGTCCAGCTTGGACCCGAGTCGCCATTGCTCGGCAAACAGATACGGCCATTTAATAAGTTACGCCCACACCAAACATACCACGTGTTAAAGCAAAGCCGATCAAATAAAAGAAACTCATTATTGAACCATATTAAATATATGTTTGTCCGCCATGTAAGGAGATTTTTATTGGGTTCAGGCATATCTCTACTGATCATCGCTGTACATTCCTGTCTGAATGCTTAGCTAACTGTTTTCCTTGGGCCTTGTCTTTTTTTCGGTCATACCATCTCTCTTTTCCGGGTAGGCCAGCTTTAATGCCGGTAAAGTTGTCGTAGGCTACTGCGATTACTGTATTTGTAGTGCTAACCCCCGTTACATCGTTTAATGACCGTAGATATAGTGTTTTAGTTATACTGTGTTCAAGGTATTTCTCAAACTATCCGGTTTTACAAGATTAACTCACTTTAGTTACATCATCTGGAGAGTTACTTACACCTCACAGCAGATATACAGTTGTCAGCACTGAAGGTGTAATGTATTTATTTATTTTTTCCAGCATAGTGTTTTTCTTTGTGTTTCAAAGTGTACCGTACTTACTGTAGTTACAATATTTGCCATACCATCCCGGGTTACAGTTTGCGGCTAGACACCTCCCGGATTGAGGACTACAGTCCAGGGAGTCGCAGTGGTCACATCTCAGTTGACAGCCCGAACCATAATTGCCACGATCACAAGCTGTAAAAGATGTCGTCGAGACAAACAGTCAACAACAACAACATTACACGATCGATAAACTGATGCACGTGTGTTTGAAGGGTGAGCTCAAAACTCTTCCGTTTACACAGATGGCGATTTATTTATTTATTTGTTTATTTCATTGGTGTTTTACGCCGTACTCAAGAATATTTCACTTATACGACGGCAGCCAGCATTGTGGTGGATGGAAACCGGGCAGAGCCCGGGGAAAACCCACGACCATCCGCAGTTTGTTGACAGACCTTCCCATGTACGTCCGGAGAGAAAGCCAGGATGAGCTGGACTTGAACTCACAGTGAGACATAGATGGCGATTCCATTTACTTGTACACCGACATCTAAATACATAAAACGCCAGCAGTAAAGGTTATAATTTATTTGATTAGTGTTAACCCTAATATACTCATGAACTTTTCACTCGTACGATGGTGGTCAGTACTACCGACTGACAAACGGTTACTGATGAACTTTCCCATAAATGACCTAAAAACTTTTCACCTGATGTTGGTTGAAGACGAAGAGTTTTAACAAAAATAAGACTGTGAGCACGGTCCTGCAAATTAGGGTAGTCCACCTCGTTAAGGAGAAGAAAACATAAAAATGATTCCAGAATCATTTGAAAGAGTCCAAAATCTTATTTGCAGATATGGTTTTTAATATTTTTTCCGATTTTTTCTTTCAGAAAAAAAGGTATATGAAAATATTTTCTTATGGGGGGTATTTGGGACCATAACTAGGTGTGTATCGTCTTTAATAGTGTTCTAAATAAGGATATGAAAGCATATCTAATAAATTTATTTCAAGACCAAATTTTTGTGCAAATATCTTTATTAAACATACGCTAGATCCTTTTGATAACATTATTAAACAAAGACAATATATACCAAGAGGTGGTCCCAAAAAAACACCATACAAAAATTATTTTAAGTGACTTTTTTTTTAAAGAAAAATCGAGAAAACATTGATGACCATGTTAATAAGGAACTTTTCGCACTCTTTCATCCTGGCCCCGTTGTTCAAAGCTGATTTAAGACTTAATACCGGATTTAACTTTAAGCTTCAATTTTGTACTTAGCCGAAAAAAAAATTGTGTAACAGGGCATAACAAAATGTATAAAGACAAAGACGGTAAATAAACCTTGAATAATTTCTGAATTTTACTGTGACCACTGAACCACAAGAAATACATATATAATATATATATATATATATATATATATATATATATATAATATATATATATATATATATATAAACCCCATATGACCACTGAACCACAAGAAATACATATATATATATATATATATATATATATATATATATATATATATATATGTATATATATATATATAGTTTAGGAAGAATATATAGATATATGAAGGATTCCTGTTTGCAAATTCTTCAGTTTAAATTTGAACCACATCTTAAACTATCTAGTAAAATAAGCATATGCATTATTAACAACTATCCTGATCAGAAACTAGCTAGCATGTCGATGGATGTATCAACCTCAATCACTGTGGAAGCCTTAAACATTGGTTAGTCATTGGGTATACTTACTGGAGTTACAATGATCACCTTTCCAACCTGCCGCACAACCTTGTGCGCATGTGCCATTGGTTTCGTCACATCCGGCGTTACCCAGACAAAAACCACATGAACTGTTACAAAACGGTCCAAATTTGCCACTTGGGCATGCTGAAATTGAAAAGATGACGTATTTCCTGTTTTGATAACGTATATTTCTGCAACCTATTTATCTTCTGTTAGCGCCTTAATGCAGGTTACACCAGAGGTCGATGCTATAAAGCATTTTCTGACTTCAAAATTTAAAATTTCATCAAAGTGCTTATGTTTCGGTTCTGTATGTTAAAATTGTGACGATTATATCTTCAGATGACATTTATGAGGTGGTCTAAAACGTAATTTCTTGGTCCAAAAAATAAGCTCTAAAATTGTGCTTTAAATTTTGAATCAAAGTCAGAAATAGCTTAGTGGAATTGGCGCCGGGTTCCCCGTATGAGCGTAACCAACGAAGCGGACAGTGTTTTAACGTCATAACTGACGTTATCAGAAAGTACCGGTATGTTTATTAGGGTGCACTATACAGTTTGTAGTTTTTGGTTCCATTTCGTGGCTTTTTATCAAAATTGCGTTAGTGAACTCTGACTGGTTTTTAGCCCAGTCCTTTTTGTCTGCGTGTTTGAGGCATTGTTGTAGTGCTAGACTTTAAGCTTGAGAAATGAATAAGAAAAGTGAACATGCCTGTCATGCAGTGTTAAAGAGTTTCTCTTTGTTGTTTCGTAGGCTGTCCTGTGTATGTCGGAAAACTGGCACGTCAACTAGATAAACGCGTTTTTGAAAACTGAATAGAAAGCCAAATCTTAGGAGAGTCGAAAATATACCTTTAAGTTTCTATACTAATCTCATGCAACATCTCAAATTACACAATGTGTTATTCTCAGAAAGTACACTTTTTGCCCATAAATGATGAAAGTATGTTTGGCTTTGTTATGTTTAATATTGCGACTATCTTATAAAATTATTATGTTATTTTTAAGTTAGGAATATGTTCAGTCAGGGTTTTATCCTGTCAACATCATGCACAGCTGCTGACAACAACCTTAGTGTCACGTCATATGCAATGATGTAACAACTGCTCTGATCTGTTTGTGCGTCACGACGTCATTACTAGATCCCTTTGCATTAGGGCATCTTGGGCTAGTATTGTTAGGAAAACGTCACAAATTATGACGTCACCTGAATCGAGGGTATATTGCCATTACTGAATTCTAACGTCATTAACGTCACTGAATGTCGTCACAAATTACGACAAGCCGACGTTGTCATAACAGATAGAGATAAACAAAACTTTGGGCGGCGGTAGGGTGTCGATAGGTAGGTTAACAGAGAGAAAATTTTCCGGCAAAATGTGTGACAACGTGGACAAAAAATACGCGACGACTTGTGCCAGGGGACGAGGGAAGAAAAAACGTGTGACAGGGAAGAATGTGCTGACTAGAAATGGCATCGGAGTGCATAAAGATAAACTCGATGTTTGTCCAGCGAAGAGCGAGGTGCAGAACGACGATTCCGCTAAGACAGGATGGGAGGGTTTTCAACCTGACAAGGTCAGCACGGACGGAAGGGAGAGCTAAGATCGGCGATAAATGTGATCAAGAAGGAGAGATGAAGGAAACCGAGGAAACAGCGGAGACGGGGGCTCAGGAGGACGATGGAAACTCCGATAAAGGCAATAATCAGATCATACTTACTGGAAATAGCGGGGATAACATTCCACATGAAGACAGCGACAAGCATGTAGATGCAGAGAACAGTAACACAGAAAGCGAGGGAGGAAGACAACGATCGCCGGTGAGGAGGATAGCAATGGAAGAAACGATGTGGGATGGTCGCGATAGCGAGATTATGAAAACATGTGATCATATAATGAGAAGATTTAATAATGATTCTTTCAACCAGACGGATAAAGGTAAATTCGTCTTGCAAACAGAAAACAATGGAAAAGAGGCCACCAACATGGACAATATTTCGATGTGATGGAAGCAGTGAAGGTGAAGAACAACGATGTGTGTACGACAGAAGAAGAGAAAGACGACAAAGATATAAAACTGTTTGAGGGAATAAAGCAGAACGACACAATCAATACGGCGCAGGGATATGAAGGATGCCATCAGTAAAACATCTACGGATGAAACTAATGAAAACGGAAACATTAATGTAACGAAAGGAATGAAGGTAGTCGTATGATGTAGAAGAGATATACGAAATGACAGAGAACGATCACATAAACATGATAAAAGAAGTGAAAGAAAACAGCAGCACAAAGCTGACAGATGGAATAAAGCATCTCAACAATGTAAATACCGCAGATGAAAAAAATAAAACTCATATTACGGCAGTGGCGAGTGAGGTAAAGACGACGAACGTATTGAAAGAGGAGGCAGTTGAAACGTGTCCAGGTAGAGGGTAACAAAACGGATAAACGTGCGACCACTGCAAGTGACATTTTAACGTTTTTATCTAACGGAGCTCAATTGCGGAAAACGAGTAATGATATAAAACAAGTTGTACCACGAAGTCAAGATTGAAAGCAGTGGTTCAAGTTGGAAAGACCAGTGAAGGAGAAGAAGATTGCAGCGAACAGCAAGTAGACGATACAGAGGGCCCGAATCATTCATATCGTAGTAGAATTACAACAAAAAAACATGATAACAGCTATCTAACCAAACTAATAGCAAAGCCTTCTAATGGTGATCAGCCTCAACATCAGGGCAGCGTGACAAGAAGGGAGGAATCGGATGAGGTTCCGGAGGAAAGTGGGGTCACAGAAAAGAATGGGGTCACCGTGCAGAGTGGGGTCAGTGTACAGAGCGAGGACTTCGTCGAGAGTGCTATCACCGCACAGGATGAGACCAACGTACAGAATGCTGTCGCTGTAGGTCTACAGAGTGAGACCAAGGTAAACAGCCACATGAACTCTCCGACGGCTATCGACACACTCAGAAGTCAGGATGCGCAGACAACTGCCAAAATGGGGTCAAGTATGGGATCGAAGGTCCATGGTAAAATCTCCGTCATCAAAGTGATTCCCAACAGATCACCTGCAGGCCGGCAAACGGCCGTACCGCGAATCATAATCCCCAGAGGGGAGAGGGAGGGTCAGAAGTCGAGAGCTATCTTCGTACGGCCCACGTATGTCCACAGAAATAACATTCCCATTTTGGGACTGGCCTCCATTACTCCGAAGATGACCTCCACTGACTCACAGCAGGCGTCTCCATCTGACCAGGAGTGGGCAACTTACCAGAGGTCGGAGTACATGGCGTACAACGACACGCTAGAATTGAGCACACGTTCAGGCCCGTGCAGTTCCACAGCTGGTGAGCGGCGATCATCATACCAGCTGGAAGTTGCAGCATTTTCCAACCAAAAGGAAAAACTCGACAGCGACAAACGGTCAACTCTTTTGTTGGGAAACAGTGCACCAAGTAATCTAATAGAAGAAAACAATACAACAGGAGGCCTTTCAACCAAAATTCGTTTAGAAGGCAATCTTTCACCGAGAGGTCTCCACACGGGGAATGCAGCAACAGCCCACGCCCTCATCTGGACTTCCTATAAAAAAACAATGTGTAGGGACAAACCATGTGCCTGGGAATCTCATTGAAAAACAGAAGATATTAGGTCACTGTCAAAATGTTAACCGAAAAGAAGGAATCCCGACACCTTGTTGGAAGGCTGTCGGACACCCCACAAAACTTGTTGCGCTAAAAGTTGGAACACTACAACAACAACACGAAATACCGAAGACATACGGATCCCATTCGTCAATCCTGCGTTTGATTCAGAGTGAAACCAAGTCGGTTGACACAGCATCTGCATCCCAGGGATGTTCAGTCAAGTCTACCAGTCAGTCCTTTCAAAACCCGACGCCAAAGACACACAGCCCGCAGCCGGAAAAACGCATAATCCTGTGTGAACAGAAACCTTCAGACGTAGAAGTAAGTCAGCTTCGAACCGATTGTCTCCCTTCAATTCTAAACGCCGACGATATCCAACGCCACCTACAGGAAACAATTTCAATGACATCTTTTCGCCCATTGGCTGACGCGTCCCTCGCCGTGACGTCAGAGACGTCACATTCAGCTAGTGAACAAGAATCGCCAACCTCCATCAAAGTCAAGCACGAAGAACACACGGACTGGGAGGCGATACGAATCAGCGAAGAAACAGCTGCAGCTTTCGCCAGGGTCTACACGCAGGGACGAAAGGTTGAGAACGACTCTTTTATACACGGCTGCTACATCGTGTATGCCGCTGGAATTCTGCTGAGACAGTGGGAGAAGTACATCACGTCAAGTTTTGAAGACCTGTGTCGGCAGGAGGCAAAAAGACTGCGTCATTACTACGCCCAAGAGGCCTTGGAAATGTTAGAAGATGACGGGCGTTATGTGTGGCAACTTATTGAGGAGCTAGGACCAACGGATTTCATGTTTTGAATAACTTACGACAGAGCAGGGTACAAATGTGCTTGTACCCTCCATGCAGATGTGACCACAGTTCTTTTGCTCGAAAAGTAGGACCAACAGACTTTGTCTTCTGGAAAACTAACGAGAGAGTTTGAGTACAAATGGGGTACACTTTTCCTTGCAATGATGACTGCGGTCCACGCTTATAAATTTGATCTTTGTTCTCTTGCTATGCACATGAGCACTTCGTCACACAAGTTGGCCCACAAAACGTCATCGTAAAAGTAGGAATGAACGACAGTCTACTCAGCTTAGGCCGGACTTATCGGGAAAGGTTGCCCATCAGGATACATTTGTCATTTGTTAGGGACAGTGTTGTCAGTGCTTAAGGCTGTTTTGTTACAAATTGCGAGTTGTTACAGCTCGACAACTAGTTGTTGCTTGATAGGCTCGCGATGTGACAGACTGGGAATGAGTTATTACTAAATATGACACAGTTGTTCAGCCCTCTCACGACAAAACTTTTAGGCAGCCCCCCCCCCCCCCCCCCCCCCCAAAAGCGATACAGGAAAATGTATCAATAAAAGCACAAAACAGAAGCGGCGACCGCCGTATAAGGTATCAGGCCGTGAGATGAAATGGCTCGTCCAACGAATTCTCCATATATTGGGCGTTTTCCATGTTGAAGAGCTATCAACTACATGTACCTCGACACAATTCGGATTAAGTTACGGTGTAATATATAAATGGATGAGCAGAAATGTGTATATTCTAGTTGACTTTGTGGTGTTACCGCCACGACTGTTTGAAGTTAGCAGTAATAGTTACGACTTAAGTCAGAAGGTTTGTCAAGCATCTGCCGGAGGGCGGTAGTTTACTCCAAGCACTTCCGCTTCCACCACCCATAAACTGGGACGTCGTGGCATAAGTCTTTGAAGACCAATCGAATAAATAACTAAATGTTTCAGACGTGAAACTTCATGTTTTTGTTTTATTGATGTTAACAATGCATTTGTCATCCACTCTTCGTACAAAGTTATCACAAGCGAAGACAAATGCAATTACCATGGTGACTTTTTATATTTTTGAAATATGTTGCCATGGACGAAACGTCAGATGCATGCTTTGTATATTGTTGTGCTAGACGAGCCACTTGTCACAGTTGATGTTATACGGCGTACTAACTATCAATGATCAGTCTCCCACCATAATGCTGGCCGCCGTCGTATAAGTGAAACATTCTTGAGTACGGCGTAAAACACCATCAAATAAATAAATCAACAAATCAATAAATCAATGATCAGCAAGATCACGCAAGACAAGTATAACCTAAGGAGATCAGAATCTCTGCTTGGTAATATAATCCCTCCCTGACAAGTACCCGATAATCTACTCCAGAGGTGGGTTGAGAAAGTCCTGCAAGAGATAAGTGGGTTGAAGAGAATCCGGACAGCGAGATGTGGGTTAAAGAGAGTCCAGCATCGAGGGACGGATTAGGAAAGTCCAGTTAGCGACAGGCGGATTAAGAAATTCCAGGCAGCGCGAGGTGGGTTGAGAAAGCCCAGTCAGAGACAGGGGGATTGTGAAAGTCCAGCCTATTAGCACCCAAACTTTTGTCACTGCGAACAGATTGCGTGTTTTCTTTTTTCATAACAGATTTTCATGTATCATGTTACATATGTATTATACCGAAAATGAAAACAATTTCAAATATGGAAATGTCAGGCAGCATTAACAGTAAAGTAGGTCATATATTATAAACAACAGGTGCCTCGCTCAGTGAAAATATGCTGGCCTCCTCTATTTATCCAGTTTCCTGCTCAATTTTGAATAATTTTGTGGTCACCTGTGGCAATGATGTCTTCGTCTCGAAAAAAGCTTGTTAAGTCTAACACTATGAATTAGGAAAAACTATTGCAATTTTCTTTGCAACATATCGACGTGTAGAGCTTTTATATTTTGATAGTTTGATAGTGATCTCACATTGATTGTTAGCTGAATCAACCTTTTGAAGGGGGAAAGTAAAGCTCACCTTTATCGCAGCCGGGTCCCATGAAGCCAGGCATACAGCCTTCGAGGCAGTGGCCCGACACTCCATCGCAGCTCCGGTCCAAACAGTTGGGACACTGCTCGCTGCAGTTTGCTCCAAAGGTTCCGTTGGTGCAGGCTGTTGGCACAGAATGACACGACTAAGTCGCGCAAAGTTAGCATTAGAGCGTTTTGATATTTTTGATAGGCATTCTGCTAAACGTTTTGTTTGTTTAATAACTGTATATATTTTACACTTACAAGCTCGAGCAAAGTATCGACCTTTCACTGCCTCATCTTCAACCATGAGGCAAGCGGAGAGTTTACACCTTCCTTTCGGTTGTAGGAGGAAATGGATGTAAAACTATTGACACAATGACCCATCTACCTCTCACCATTGCGCTTGCTGTGAACCGTAGTCGAGTCCTCTCCCTCACCAACCTGTCGTGGGTTTCCCTCGGGCTCTGTCCAGTTTTCTCCCACCATACTGCGATCCGCCGTCGTATAATTGAAACATTCTTGTATACGGCGTAAAACACCAATCAAACAAATAAATAATTCCAAGCTATCAATAAACATGGATATCCATATTATTTCATTTGGAGTATATTATCTTATATCATCAATATTATCGATTGATTTTTTTTTACTTTATTTCACTGGTGTTTAACCCCAAACTCAAGCTTTTTTTACGCATGCAATGGGGGTCATTTTTATGGCGAGAGAAAATCAGAGTGCCCGGGGATAAACCACCAATGCCTCATGGTATTAAAGTAACACCTACCTGTCTGACAGAGAGATCCTTTGAACCCAGCCAGGCATCCAGCTGGACACGCCCCAGTCACGTGGTCACAGCTAACTCCATCTGCGCAGTGCCCACAGAAGTGTGCGCATTCTTCACCGTATGTTCCATTCGTACATTCTCCAAAGAAGAAGCATCATGGACTTTGTTAAAGAATTTGTAGCGCAAAAAATAAGAAGGTGTTTTTTTTTTTTTGTTTTTTTTTGGAAGGAGTATTGAGTATAGATCTATGCGGTCTGCTCATTACAAATTCAACAATTTCGTTATTCATGCCATTGACAGAAAACTGGATCATACTTTGGGGAATTGTAAATTTCTACGGTTTATAATTAACTAAAAAGTAACTGAAACGGTTTAAACTATAATTCTTTTTGCACAATTAACCAATTATATGCACAGAAGTTTAAAAGTTTGCAAACTGAACTGTATTTCTCAGCAGTTTTCTTTCCAAAATAAGTGCTTTATCAGTAAAACAAAAAAAAAGAGAAAAACATGGCAAAAGAATTCGCAAAACTTCAACTGAAATTCGTACAGTCGCGCGAGAAAAACATTTCCAAGCATTCAACGTTAAGCTATAAGAGCAATCGTAATGCCAAACCTACAAAGGTGCAGTTATTTCCATCTTCTTGTTTCTTGCATGCATTTGGAGCAATTCTGGGTCAGTTACTATTGGTTAAATGCATTTTGAGAAATTCTAGATCAGTGATTTTTAATTAATTGCTATTCGCATCACTAGTTTTGCTTTTGATTTACTCTGATTTAGCCATGGTCCTGGAGGCGTGGTGGGAGGGTATGTGTGTGTGTGTTAGTTTCTAGGGTTTAAGCATTTAAATGCACAAAATAAATGATGTCATGTCTGGTGTCTTCGACATCATACTCTAGTGGCGGGAGCACTTTAGCGGTATAGACCAGCCCTGCCACGAGAATATAATTAAAGACATACAACATAGACACAGCACACACACACACACACACACACACACACACACACACACACACACACACACACACACACACACACACACACACACACACACACACACACACACACACACACACACACACACACACACCAAATGATGTCCTCGTCGTATTGTGACTGAAAATTGTCCAGCACGTCGCAAAACCCCAAGTATACATACATACATACATACATACATACATACATACATACATACATACATACATACATACATACATACATACATACATACATACATACATACATACATACATACATACATACATACATACATACATACATACATACTTACATACATACATACATACATACATACATACATGCACTCAAACATACACACACGCACGCACACGCATACATACATATAAGCATACAAAAACAAGAATTTTCATGAATATAACTTATTTAACAGCCGCACCTATCTGACAGATGTATCCACGATAGCCCGCCTTACATCTCGCTGGGCAGATACCAGTGAAGACGTTACAGTGAGCCCCTGACTTACAGTGATGACAATTCTCTGCACAGTCCAGTCCATAGGAACCAGGAGAACATTCTGCCAACATGGAAACAAAATAGGGGAGTTCTGACATCGAATTCTTTGGTCGATGAAAGTAAAAGTAGTCCTACTGCATCATGTGACTGTCAAAATGACGGTTATCTGATAGGATCCGATTTGGTGGTATTAGTTTACGAATCATCAGTCTCACCACGTTCGAACTAGTGGTTGACGAGATAGCGCAGCTAAATCAGCCAGGAACCCTTCACCAATGCGATCGTTGTGAGTTCAAGTCCAGATCATGTTGGCTTCCTCTCCGGTCGTGCGTAGTAGTGGGTTTCCCCCAGGTTCTGCCCAGTTCCTAAAACCATACTGCTGGCCGTCGTCATCTTATACTGAAGCATTCTTGAGTACGGCTTTACAATCAAATAAATAAATACATGGCACCGTGTTCGGGAAGTATAAATGACACATCTGTATGTCTAAGAACTTCTTATGTTCACAAATACTCAGCTTATCAATTCTCGTTGTCGTCCGTCTACCGGTACTCAAAATAACTGTTTGAACTTTACAGGCGAGCATGTTAAAATTGTCTTGAGAAATACTAGCCTATGAGAAAGTAGCCTAACATTTTATTACAGGTCACATGATACAGTAGGACTAATTTTACATTCATCGATAAAAGGGTTCGAACTCGAAGGTCTCTTACTATGGATTATCTGTTTTTCCGTATCGTTCATTGTAAACGTCGATGGGATGCAAACATTGTTCCAGTTTATGGCTAAAGAAGGGACTAGGAGATGTAACATTTAATAACTAGGGCCTGTAAGAGGAAAGACGAAACTAAGTAAATCGCCTTCTATGGTCGGGGGTGGGGGGTGGCTTCATAAACCAGTTCATACTGGTTTCCTCTCCGGCTGTACGTAGGAAGATCTTCCAAGAGCCTCCGATGGTCGTGGGTTTCCCTCGGGTTCTGCCCGGTTTCCTCCCACCATAATGCTGGCTGCCGTCGCAAAAAGTGAGTACGGCGTAAAACACCAGTCAAATAAATAAATAACTATATGGTCAGGACTATAAACAAGAATCAAGGATTTTACTACCGTATACAAATTTAAAATGCAAACACAGGATCTGATTGGTTATATTGCTCAAGTGAACTAAATTTTCACACCATGTATAAATCCTTCAGAGATTATAACAAGGAAACAGAACTTTTTGGCCCTTTTTGACAATATAACGTGATTGTGTGGCTTGTGTTTTCGACGGTACTTCAGCGGCGGTAGTAGTTTGGAGGCATGGACCCATCCTGCCACAAGAAGACACAAGATGTACACACATAATGACTCCTCGTGGTCATATGAATGAAAAATTGTTAAGCACGATACAAAAACCCAAGCACACATGTACAAACATATAAAGACAATTCGAAAACGAAAAGAACCTTACAATACTGTACTCTCTGACACTGCTAATCTTGCCCATAAACAAACCTGTTTTACATTTCGACAAGAATGAGCGCGTGGTACTTAATAATTTTTCAGACATGTGACGACGAAGGAGTCCTTAGAGCGCATATAATGTGCCTCCTTGTTGCAGGGCGGATTTCCACCGCTCTTTTATCTGGCACTACTTCACGGACACGACATACGGAAGGTAAGTATACCGCACCCAGGACTGACCCTGGATCTCCCGCCCCTGAAGCGGACGCTCTACCAGCTGAACCATCGGGGGTCGGTATATTTCGACAAGGAGTACTGACGTGTGTATCCGTTACCTTGCGAGCAATTTGAACCATGATATCCATCACTACATCCTTTTGGACAACTTCCGTTGACCGCGTCACAGGCTACGTCATGGGCGCAATGTCCACACTCCAGGCTGCAGTTGTTACCATAGAAACCATCCGGGCACTCTAAGAAAAATGGGTAACGTTTCAATGAGGTCAAAGGAAACAACTCGTTCCATGTCATAAAAAAATGTCGCTTATGCGCCATATATACACGGTCTATAAATGAAGATATACATGCATTTGGTTATTAACGTTAAAATATCTACAGTTTTCTTTTTTCAGTTTAATTAGATGTACATACAAATAAGTACATCTCGGACGTAGTTATATATACACACCTGTGTAGAGATTTACTCTACATACAAACCAACAAAAGCCTTGGTGACCTCAACCCAAAAACCACCGCAATATACAAAGGTGAGATATTCTCTAACAGGGTGTAAAGCAGCCTGTCCGAGTTCATTACTATATAGAAACTCTTACTGCCCCATCACCACCCACAACGTATAAAACAACGACGCAACAATGCCCTGATTCAACTCCACTTTTGATCCTTGTTCTCGTTTTGGGAGTATATAAAAACACGTACGCATTGCGCAGTAAGGCCCGTGCCATCCTCCTTGACAGCCGGACAGACACTGGCCACTGACTGGATCACAGGTCGCTCCATTAGCGCAGTGTCCACACTTTCCACTGCAACCTTCGCCATACGTCATATTTTGGCAAGCTGTAACACACGTTAGAATTACAACTCAGTTCACTGACAAGGCCACATGCAAATCATAGACGGCTTACTGACAATACATGGGACTTAGATTTAGGATGTTCACGACATTATGACAACTTTTTTTCAGCCATATCGGGGTTAAGAGAGAACCTGCAAATAATATGAAAATGAAATGAAAAAATGCCAACTAGGCATGCTGTGATTTCGTCAATTAAACTCCCAAATATATGCATCACATAGATATAATTTTGGCCGCTAATTCCACAATGTTGTGTTAAATATCCAGCCAGATGTGAACATCCAGTTTCAGATATTTTGTTTTGTAAAGATTAAAGGTTTGATCATTAGCACAAAATGGCTTTGCGAAATTGGGCTTTCATCTCTGTCGAAAACACCAAGGGTGAGAATGTAAACGAGAATGAATAACTTTCTCCTAATGAAATACTTTACACATATACAAAGTTGTTATACTCCAATGTACAAAGAAAAAAGACATTAAGGGAGTTGAAAGATTCTGTTTCCTGGAGTCTGACAGAAGAAAAATTTTTTTCTAATATTGCGCTTCTAGTTGTTATAAATGTTCATTTATGACATGTTAATCATATGCCTTTATAGTGCTTGCTTGATGGTTTTACCGTAGTACAGTATAACTGTTGTTGCCTATACAGTTCCCTTATTTACCGTACACAATGCACGAGGCCAGTATTAACGTGCTTTAGGTCTCAGAGGCTTACCAGCTTTACAAAAAGGTGGCAGATAGCCGCTGGAGCACGGCCCCGGACAAAGCCCAGTCACCATGTCACAATGTACACCCTGCTCACAGTGTCCGCACTCCATGCTGCAGTTTGGGCCGTAATATCCACCAGTGCAGTCTGCAATGAATGTTTAAAGCCATATTTAAAAAAGAGATAATGTATTGTAACTGTGACAAATTATCCGTACGACTCTTCGACCACACTCCATGTGCAAAAGAAGCATTTTCATCAGAGCCATAATAAACAGTCTCACCAATACCAGATTTGGAGTTCTTCCTCGCTAGCTTACTCCAGTGAAGTATTTCAAAGACCGGTGATTAGTTAAGTCGGAGGTTCTAATCCAGTTCTTGCTGGTTTAGCTACAATTTTAAGACAGAATTTATGTCAGGGACCTTGCGAAAGATGTTGGTTTGTACCGATCAATCAGGTTTTCTCCAACCATGGAGCTGACCGCTGTTGTATATTACCACGTTCACATGGGCAAAGTTAAGCTGGCTTAAATCTGAAGGTGGCTTTGAGCGAAATTGACGTTGCTCGTGTGAACGCAAAGTGGTGGCATTTAATCCGATTTGACCAATCTGATCGCTGTGAGTTCAAGTCCAGCTCATGCTGGCTTCCTCTCCAGCAACTTGCGTATGATCGTGGATTTCCACCGGGATCTGTGCGGTTTCCTTCCACCATAATGCTGGCCGCCGTCGTTTAAGTGAAATATTCTTAATTACGGCGTAAAACACTAGTAAAATAAATAAATAAATAAATAAATAAATAATCCGGTTTATTTACCCCTGCTAGGGACGTGGTTTTAAGCCAATTTCAAGGGTTGAGCTGGTTTATCTGTGCTGTGTGAACGTTCATTGGATTTAAACGCCCCCAATACGTGGGAGTCAGGATGACGTTGAAATTACCAAAGCGGCTTAAATGTGACCGTGTGAACGAGAAAATTCCTGAATTGGTTTTAAACCGGCTTGGCCACATGCATGGTAGTGTAAAGTGTGAAGCGTATTGTCAGTTTACATCAGTCAGGTTACTGTTCATTTAAATGTTTAAATAGTAACAATTTACAAGCTCCTTAGCACCATGGCTTAAGCAGAATTAGGCCAAAAAATGCAGTGATGTTAAACTGCAATTTATCAGGCGTGACTGATCTAGAATTACTCAAAATGCTGTGTTGTCATCACATTTAATATACAATTACATTAAAACCATACACAGGGACCAGGCCTCAGGGATGCTTGGTCCACCAGCAGAATCTTTTTCGCAGGCAGTCGGCCATTTTAAACGATTATCAATTTTCAAATCACTTAAGAAGCTGACGACACATTAGGCTAGAAACTGTTGGCTGTGTTTAGGAAAATAAATACTTCATTTATTATTATCTCTGCATTATATTTGCACATTATACGTCGAAAAAATCGTCAGTAAGTTGCCAAAGACTGGTGGTTTAACCCCGAAATGCGGTTCCTGCACCTATAAAACTCACCACCATCGTGTAAAGGATTCAGATGAATTAAAAAAATATACCATAATGCTGAATAGGAATTCCCATATGTGATTTATCGATTAAAGTATATATACAGCTACACTTGACTGGATTTGGACATTGAGACACCGGTAGGAATGCAAGAAAAGCAACTACTAATGCATGTAGTACGAAGCCTTTTGAGGGAGTTTTTCGCCGAAGTAATAATTTCCAGTGAATTCAGTGTCTTTACATCTTGTTGGGTGTTTTCAATAGACGCCATAAATGCGTTTATTGCCATCAGCTGATTACAGAATCAGGTACTGCAAGTGCATATAAAGTAAACATTGTGTAGTTTTAACCGATTTTGTTACTTGCGTGAAGTGTTTTGGGGTATTTGTGGAACAGAGAAAATAAATACATTTGCACAGATTAGAGGAGCTAACCTGAAATTAAATGTGGGCCAAATTAAGCCTATCTTAATTATAGCTTTGAGCATGGGTTTTTTTTTTATGTTTTCCCATCTGAAAAAATCTTCACCTGATTTGCCTTGGATAGTGATACCCAGCTCTGACTGTTTCGACTGCTACCTAAGTCAGCAGGCTAGCTAGAGTCTCGCATAGGTCAATCCATAAACATGATAGCTCTGGTATAAGTGAAAAATTTTTGAGCACGGCGTGAAACACCAATCAAATATATAGACAAAATAATCTGCAATTACAAATAAGTAACTGCTGGTAAATACAAATAAATTTACGACTAGTCTTGGTAGCCCACTTCATTCATTTAAATCAGTGCGCTGGTGGAACTACTTTCGACTCCCTAAAGAAACATTGGCCACAACAATTCGCCTCACATAGATTCTTATAAATCACATGTTTAAATATATACTTACTAACGTTGCAGAGATGTCCACCCCAGCCTGCCTTACACGTACAGTTCCCAGATCCTTGTCGCATGTTGAATCACATCCCGCTGCACAGCTCTCCGAACAGTTTAAACCGTACTTTGCCACCTGCACACTCTGTGGGACGACAGACAATGGAGTTACGTTTAAGCACCGGCACCTGACCTTGTAGCATATTTCGTCGTTGTACAGTAATGCTACAATAGGGAAGGCCTCACACAACGACGGTTCCGGTCGTTTTAAATGAGCTGCAGAAGATTTCTGATCCGGAACTAAAAGTTTTCACATTAATTACCTGGTGATCACTGTGCTATATTTTTTCTGGTCATTTGTATACGAATATGCAATATGTAGACTATATTTGTCCAGAAATACGCGGTGTAAATCTGGAACAGGAGGTATGATTTGATCGAAACTCCAAGGGTTGTTGCCCTTTGATATGATGGCGTCTTGGAGTCAGTCATCCTAGTTCATTTATCTGACAAACGAAGACGTCACAAAAACTCTTGAATGACGTAGACCACTGTGATGTGAAGACGCTCTAAACAGGACTAAGAGATAGGCATTTTTTGCAGGACGTTAAACTGAACCGTAACGAATTATATTCAACGGAAAATGAAATGTTTTCACACAGAAAAACCTCCATTCTTACACAATAACTTTAGAAGCCTGGGACCTCTTTCACAAAGCGGTGTACGACATTTTTTACCGTAACATTTGACATACTATATTTTGTATGGTACTATTACCGTATCATTGTCCTACATGTGCGATTATCGTACATTCACTTTTTTTGAAAGTGGGCCCTGCTTACAGCTATTTTGTTCCAAAACTGAAGACTCATTTTAAGTCACATATTTTGAGAAAACCAACAATAATAGACAAATCTTTCTCAGCAGTCATGTGTTCAACATGCGGGATAATTTATCAAGCCTACACGTGATAAAAACAAATTATATTAACAAAAGTACAACAATACGAAACTCATATTATTCTGATTAAAACAGCATGGATTAATAATGTCTTTACTGCTAACAATATTACAGGTCCTAATATGGTACCCTTCAAAATGAAACCAATGTCAAGAGGGTAGAGGAATGCCATTTCTTTTATTTTATATATCTACTTATTAGATTGGTGTTTTTAGATTGATTGCAATTTTTTCTGATCTCAAATAAGGTGTAATTTTCATTTCATCCTGAAGTGTATCAGGAATATGTGACGCTGGCCAGTTCGGTACGACAGTACTTTGTTAAATCTTTGGTCATCTTCATTCCTGAGGCTAAGAGGTGTCAGTAGGAGCTAGACGGGATCTTTTGGGCAGTTTCGTCAGTTGCGCCCACGAAAGTCGATGTGGACTGCGTATAGGGCAGTTTGTGATTCTGTCCTGCTTGTTTTTGTTTTACTACAGTGACATCGAGGACAGTCATGGACAGAGAATGAGAAAGTTTATAAATTGTTAGTCGACATCTTGGTGTACTTTTCACAGGCCTGTTCCTCGTCCCGCCCATCTTTGCAAACTCGCAAAGGTCACAAACTCGATCCTTCAGATCCTTCACGAGTGGTAGTTAGGAGACGTGAGGTCTACAAGTCGTATGCGTGTTACGGAAAGCAGAAAGTGACTGTTATGCATACAAAGACAAGTTTCCTCTGCCCGATTTCCTCAATCCAGATACATACACGTCACTGTGTGGAGCAGTACAACAATCCGATAAAATGGTGAGTGAGTCAGTGCTTGGGGTTTAACGTCTTACTTAACTTAACAACGTCATATGACGACGAAGGAGTCCTTAGAGCGCATGTAATGTGCCTCCTTGTTGCTGGACGGATTTCCACCGCTCTTTTATCTAGTGCTGTTTCACTGAGACGACTTACCGAAGGCAAGTAAATCACCCTGGCCCAAGCCCACTATACTGATACGGGTCAATCAGTCGTTGCACTATCCTCTTCATGCTCAACGCCAAGCGAAGCAGTTACAACTTCCTCTGTTAAGGTCGTAGGTGTGACCTGACCCAAGGATTGAGCCTGGATCCTGGCGCTCCGCCCGCGGGTGCTCTACCAACTGTGCTATCGGGGCCAGACCCGACAAAATACAACATAAACAAAAATAACTCTAGTAATGATACATTAGTTTTTACCTGCGTGGACACCCAGGTCCGTTCCATCCGGGCAAGCAGTCGCCATGACAATCTCTCCTGTTACGTGATCACATGTTGACTGATTGGGCACATTTGCCACACGTGTTCAAGCAGAAGTCTCCATAGCTTCCAGTGGGACACACTGTAGTAAACCATTTCATAATGTAAGGAAAAGAAATTACAGTGAAATCCTATGACATGGGATGATGAAAATTTCATGAAAACAAGTACTTATACTTTATTGCCATACAACAAGACCCGTCTCCTGCAATGTTTGTATGTACAGACCTGGGCTCGTATTTATCAAGCAGTTTAAGACTTTCGATAAGTCAGTAAGTGCAAGGGTTGAGAAAGCCAAATTCAGAACAGCAAAGAACTCAGATTGTGGTTGGTACATTCTTCCGCCGAAATCGTACGAAGATTAAACTCCATAAAAATTTTAATTGTAGTTGTTTGAATGTTCGACTTGTGTGTGTTGGGGAGTGGGGGTGGGGGGAGGGAGGTGTGCATATGGCGTAATTTGTCGTTGTCTGTCAAAAGATGTATTTTGTCATCTGGAACGCTCGTGAATGGCGATTAGGACACAGGGGCCGTCATCACAATCGGGTTCTTTTACAAAAGATGTTTCTGTTTATCACACGAAATCACACGATTGATTAAAGGATTCTTGAAAAGGTACTATAAAACATAAAGTATGGTTATACGGAAAATGATGAAAGACAGGCCAGAAAAAAATGAGAATTTTGTTTTTCATTTTCAAGGCATATTTTTCGCCCGTGCACGAGAATATTTGGAAATATTCGGAAATGACGTCATCGATGAACATACACATATCTGAAACTTTGGAATCCACCCCCACACCAGGATATATTAATTTTCGGACTGACCCCTGATATTTGAAAAGCCATTTTTTACGCCCTCGAGAAGACAGCAGAAAAGCTCTTCATGTATCCTTTAATTCAATTGAATTGACTGTTCAATCTTTCACCTGTGTTACACGTTTGGGGAAATGGCCATGTAAAACCTTGGGCCATTTTACTTTGTAATCAATATTTTATATAAATAAATGAAAAAGATTGACAAAGAGGCCAAGGTTATAAGAATATCTCTACACGGCCACTGTATGAAGGAAACCAAACAAAACTGAACCAACTCCATTTCTGCCTGCTATCAAGCTACATTTGCTACGTAACCCACTGTTCATTAATATATCTAATGTATGTATTATAATAATGTTTGACCTGAACAAATGAGCGCTGTTGCACGAATTCAATCCAGGACAACGTTGCCAATAACGCTGAAGCATCATGATGTCACTCTGTAAAACCGCAGTGCAGTCTTGGAGCTACGGTTTGCCAAAATGTAGGGGCTTACAAATGTGACAGTGCACAGATCATTAACAATTTGGATTTCTGGTAGCTAAGCTAGGGTAATTCAAGCCTTAGAATTTCTCCCACGTGTAAGGTAAGTTACTAAAAGAGACAAAATGGCACTTTCACAAGGAGTGTGAAACATTATAAATGTGAAAAAAGGAAAAAACATTAAAGGAACACCTCCCCCCAACCCTTCAACCGTGAAACCTTCAATGGAAACATACAGTCATATTATTTGATTCTGTGCAGTTGAACAGTGTGTTGAACAAACAACGCAGTTTGTTGAAAATCTGCTCTTAAGGTTACACTTGCACAATTCGGGGAATTGTTTCTAAGATTTGTCTCCGAAATAAAGAGTGAAGAAGCACCGATTGGATAATAATGCCACAGACACATCTAGGTTGTTGATACACTATAAATTTCTGCACTTCTATTTTGCATCTAGTTATTAAAATATATCAGAATTGTGTTTGTTTTGGACATTTGTTTGTTATTACCCACATCCCTGAAGGTTTGCCATGGTAACAAAATGTTATGACTTTACTTCCGGCAAACACAGCTAAAAAAATGATTAAAAGTTGGATAGCGCGCTAGCGCAGCGTAATGACGCACGAGCCTCTTACCAATGCAGTAGCTGTGAGTTCAAGTCCAGCTCATGCTGGCTTCCTCTCCAGCCGTACGTAGAAAGGTCTACCAGCAACCTGCGCATGACCGTGGATTTCCCCCAGGCTATGCCCGGTTTCCTCCCACCATAATGCTGGCCGCCGTCATATAAGTCAAGACGGGTAAGACGTAAAACACCAATCAAATAAATAAATAAATCGATCAAAAAAATGGTGGTCGCGCAAGGCGAAAGTTAGGGAATATATATTTTTGATCTTGAACTTGCTAAATTTACCACATAAATAGTCAGTAAAATCAATGCGCTCGTGAAACCTTAAGACCCCTTTAGATGCCAAATTGCATTACGCGTTCAGATGATGATGTCTTCCCCCAATAAGCTTTACCGGCCATCTACAAAGAGAGGTAAATCTCAAGGACTACGGCATTTCTAAAGAAATAAACACTACCTCAGGAGCTGTCCTCACCGTACGCCCACAAGTAAACAATGCATACATAGTCTGCATACTGAAAACTCAATCTTTGTCAAAGAAATTGGTCAAATTTAGCCTGTATTCACCTTTCCGTTTCGTTGAGTCACGGTAACATTACATAAACATGTGACGGTTTAAGATGGTACGGTTGTTCTCATTGATTAGTCTAGATTAGCCACCTGTGTCATATTTGTGAGCTCTTTCAACAGAGGTAGCAGACGGAAGGCAACAGGCCTCTGCATTACGGGAGCAGTGATTGCTGTGCCTAGCTGAAGGTAGATGTGTAAAATATTTATCTGGAAGATGGTTGACTATAGTTTACCTACCGTCTTGACAATCGCTACCCATCCACCCAGGCTCACAACCACCTGCGCAGACCCCGTCGTGTATGTTACAGATCCCGCCTTCGTCGCAGTGACCACATCTTGATCCGCACCCGACTCCGTACTGACCAGGCTCACAACATGTAATCAGGCGAGAGAACTCGCTTATTTACTCAAGGTAACACCAATTAATATATTTGTTTTACGGACAGAATGAATCTTGGTTTTCAATGCCAGAGGAGAGTGTGAAATAAAACAGAACGATCATCTGGTTTGTGAGAAATCTGGACTCTTCCAGAAATTGTTCCTGTTAAAAACGTATTTACGCAATCGAAAAACGTTGACAAGCAGAAAATCATTAAAAAATACACCATTAAGATGAAAGACAATTAAAAACTGTCAAGAAAAAAGTTTGATTGAGTATTTTTGTTTCAGCCCAGTGAAATGCATCTCAAACATTTGATCTGACCATATTGTGATCACTGACTTCACAGTGGATTTTTGCTACTTTTAACGGGCAGACTACTAGATCTGAGTACCGGTACTCAAAATGCATGTTACACAGAGTTATGAATGCATTCGCAGAATGAACCTTGAAACTATCCGCTGGTTGTTGACAGGCCTTCCCACGTAGGGCCGGAGAGGAAGCCAGCATAAGCTGGACTTGAACTCGTAGCGATCGTATCGGTGACCACAATACTGGGCGCCGTCGAATAAGTGAAATATTGTTGTGTAGTAAATACTACTTAGGGCGTTAAGAAGATCCTTAAGTTTTACCATGTTATTTAATGCGACCCGTCATATCAAAGACTTTAAAAATGGTACGTCTTGCTATTCTAAATTGATAGCGAAAATTCCACTAGATTTGTGCTGATCGATTTTATGTCCAATATTTTCAGTATAGTCTATACACCAAGTTACATACTTCGGCCGGTCCGGGGCCAAAAAGCACGCGTTAACAACTCGACCATCGCGGTATGTCAAATGTTTTACTTACTGTCACTGCACGTGTCTCCGGTCCACCCGTCCTCACACCCATTCGGACAACTTCCGTTCTTGAAATTGCATACATCAAAGTTAGAACACTGTCCGCAGGATTCCGAGCACCCGTCGCCATAGTAATATGGATCGCATTCTGGGAAATGTGAAAAGAAATGGAACGCACATTAGAAAGTTGGCCAGTCATGATCATGATGTCTGTTTGAATAAATTTTAATTTGGGTATACTGTATGTATAATACCTTTGCATAATGATCGTGGATTTCGAGGTCATAATATGGATTTTTTTTGAGTTACTATGATATTTTGCTATAATTGTGCCATAAATATTTTTAATAGGTTTGGGCCAAATAGTATTTAAATTTTAAATGAAATGGCCAAGATAACATAGCGGTATGCAAAATAATTTTGCCATAATTTTATGAAAATGAGAAAACGACAGACTCAAACTATATACACGTCATTGCTATAACCTGTCGAGTGTCAGCATTTGTTATAAATATATACAATACGGTAGGGCTCACCCGTATCACACTTATCACCAAGGTAACCTTCAGCGCATCCTCGCGAGCACGTCCCGTCCTCGTTGGAGCACGAGTCCCCATATGCGCATGCGCCACATTTCAACGTGCATTTGTCCCCATACATATTGCTGTCGCAAGCTGAAACATTTGTTCATATATAATTATTTGAAGTTTGTTAAAACTCCGTGAAAAGTTTCCTTTAACAAGTCACCCTAATTATTAGCTTTACGTATATTATTGAATACGACCCAACCTTATGAGTGAAGGGGAAATAATTCCCTCTTCGGTCACATTTGAATTTTTAATAAGTTTTGCGCGATAAGATGTACAATTTTTAAAAAAATATAAGTAAGGTACACCGGTGGTGTATGGAATACCAAAGCGTACAAGTCAAGACATCTGATGTTGACAATAAAACTTAGATTGTCTTTCTGGATGTCGAAATTTTAGTTTCAAAAATGTAAAATACTGTTCCAAACAAAATAACATATATATAACATATATCTGAAAAATGCACTCTTCTTCTTGTCGTGTGTGTCGTGACATTGGTCTCGGCGTGCTGCCTGGTGCGTTCGTGAAAACACAGCTGGCGTTGACTGAAGTACCGGTATTCACAAAATTGGCCTTCATTGTGATAAATTCGTCATAGCAAAAATTTGGATTCTTGAAAATATTAATCATCTCGACGAAGTATCAGGTCGTATACTCACGCAACTCGCTGGTATAACGTATAGTTCATTCCCCTCTAATATGAACGACCAAAAACTCAGTCTATTAAACAGAATAACCGGCGTCGTGTATTTCTGGCAATCAACATTACATGACACAACGAGTTTCACTTACAGGTACAAACTTTCCACGATGTGCCAGCTTAAACTAAATGTAGTTCTTCCTGTCGTCTGCTTTTTCCCCGCCAAAACATGGCATCATCAGTTTTTGCAGAGACGTGCGTCTTGGCATGTACATATTGTGTCTTGAGCAAAAATCAGAGTCTTAGTGATAACTTTTGTTGACAGTAATTTACAGATCACGTGATCCGCCCTCTTTAGGGGGCACAAATGTCTTACCTCCAGATAGTTCTTAAGTTTATCAACGTTCAACTCCTCAATTTTCTCAATTTTACTGTTCGTATAGTCTAAATAACTTTTTGTGAAATTTTTTTGCAGACGTCCATGTTATTGTAAATATAATCAAAATTACATACCTAACACTTTTGACATGCCACATGGTACAGTAGGACTTTATTTTTACTTTCAGACATAAATAAACTCGAAACTCCCCTATTGTCTTGGTTTAAATCTTATATTTCAATTTAAAGTTGAGAAATCGAGCTAAAATTACGCTGGGGAATTCCATTGTTTCGTTGGCGGATACTATCATATAATGACTGCACACTTACTAGAGAGAAAAAATCATCATTGCTATGATAGTAAAAAAAAAAAAGTCAAATATAAACTTGTCACGTTTGACTACATTGTTATTAATGAAGGTCAGCATGGTGTACATTAATAACTGAGTGTCGTCAGTTTAAGAAGTGACCTTTCCTGCCTTGGGTGTCTAGCACCCATTTTATAGTCAAGAAGGTGGACGAGGTTATTATTTTAGGTCGAAGACCTTTTATTCCGTTTTATAATAGACTCGTCCGTTATATTTACGCCATTGGACGAGTGTTTTGCACGCGCCCCAAAGGGAGTAAAACATGAGATTTATAGTCCGTTGATCATCTTCCCTTATATGTAATAAGAAAACAGTCGAGGGTTATAGATTCTTACGTTTTTCACAGTCAGGCTGTTGGAATCCTGGGAGGCAGCCATGCACGCATGCGCTGTCGCTCTGGTTGCACGGCTGATCTCCATTTTGATCCGATCCACAATTTATGCTGCACTCTTTATCACACTTCGCCCCCCACAAATATGGTACAGCGCAGCCTTTGTTACAGTCCCCAGTTGTCTTGTCACATCTGTGGTCTTTACAGCCCAGTGGACAAATACTTTTGCAGTTGTCACCATAATGTCTTTGTGGACACTCTTTAATTTAAAAAATACAGATGTATTTATTCTCCTCGACTGTACAACAATATTTATTGATACTGGGAAGTATCACATATAATAGTATTTCAAAATGATCAATATTCAATAATTTTCAATAATCTTCAATAATTATTTAAGTCTCGAGTGTTCAGCTGATGCCTGTAAATCCAAATCCATGCCTCAACAATAACCAGGACATAAAATCCAATATTGCTTCACCTAACACGAAATTAATAGCTATGGGATCTCAGATTTTAGTGACATAGAGAGACACTGAGATAGCTCTACTTAATCTGAATAAAGCGGCAAAAATGTATGGTTAGACGGATTGCAAGAGGTATATTCTATGGATTTCAAGTTCCGTTTTCACTGTTCTCTGAGTATTTGTCAAAAAATGATAATAATCAGTGGTTTCCAAAACCTTTTAAACACATATATTATTCTGTGTGCATAATGTACACATAACTAAAATGGTTTTATGTAGTAGTTTGGTGTTAAGGCAACGTCACATCCTAGACCGCGCAATTGATAAAATTCCCAAGATAGCTGTCTCAGTTCCCACCAGCCTTTGGTTCAGTATTGTCAGTTTGTTTTATCTATTATTCGCTGAAATCACTTCGGAAAAATTTAGTGTTGTAATTTTTACAAAGCTTGAGCATCCTGCTTTCGAATGAAACATGTTCTCCTGCTGTCTTCTCCTTTAATTATAGACAGTTTTATTACCTCAAAACTTACTCATTTATTTGATTGGTTTTTTACGCCGTATTCAAGAATATTTCACTCAATGAAAGACTATTTATTCTAACATCATAGATTGCCAGTGTCTATTGATGACCTCCTACTACCACCCCAACCTCACCCCCTCATCAACAACCTCACAACATTTAATACATATCGCTCTTTTCATTGGCTACATCCACTAAATCATTCCTCAGTCTAACCATGCTCTCTGTACACAATACATAGCCCTGTGTATTGTTTGTTTATGCACCCGAACTGTGTATATATGCACCAGTAACCCGTGTGACTTTTTGCCTATCTTCTAGATGACAAATAAAATTTTTGTCGAAACATTGAAACGGCAAATAAGTGACAATATTTACAAAAAACAAGTCACGAAAGCAGAGTATTTTGATTTACTAGAAAGCATAGACTAAATGTTTTATTTGATATTTGACAATTCATAACCCATGTACTTCCGGTGCAGGTAGACCTACAGTCTGAAAAACTATCATAGGTTTGCTTACCTTTATCCTTGGATATAGCCGAATTGATAAATACCCCTGACTGACCAATGACAATGCACACTGTAAGGAAATAGATTACATGTGTTTCACTCAACCAATCAGTCATTCAACTAATGCGTGAACTCATCAATCAGTAAGACATTCAATAAATCAGTCAATTAATTATTGATTCATTTAATCGGTTTGAATTTACAGTGCTGGTTTATTCATTTATTTTTTTTTTTGAAAACGAACACCTCGTCAATACACAATACAAATAAGAAATGCAGAACATAAATAAATACGTACCTACATACATACATAAGCATATAGGCAAACACTTGTAATAAGAGGCATGGGCCCAACGATCGTGAAAAATTGTGTTAAGTCACAGAAAGACAGTAGGGTTCTTCAACATAATTAGGTGTACATTTGATACAAGTTCGAAATGAAAATATACTTCAACAGACATTGTGTATGCAAGCCGGACGCAAAGTACAATTTGACACCGTTGACCATGAAAAAATTGCCAAGGTTTCCGAGCTTTGGGAGTCTTCCCAATGCCTGTGAATGTACATTTGATATAAGTTTGGTAAAACCTGGCTATATAATCATTCAGCAGATGGTGTGTGACGAAGAAATAGGCAGACCGGAAAGGGGGCGGTGGAAAGGGGCAGGTGAACTGGTTGACGCCGGCCTCCATACAATAAAGCACAAATAGGTCAATTTTGGCCAAGTGGTAAAAAAGACGCATTTCTTACATTACGTTACAGATATTTCCTGTCTAAGTTGTGCTCTGCGTGACGTTGCCAATTTGATAACACGCGATGTTACCTAATTCTACACAGTGTCTATTGGATGTCTCAGTCCATGGCGTGGACTTGGGCTAATGTTCTACAAAGTGTCTACAAGATATCTTGTGGATTTGGGCTGATGTTCTAAAAAGTGTCTACAAGATGTCTTGTGAACTTGGGTTAATGTTCTACAAAGCGTCTACAAGATGCCTTGACGACTTGGGCTAATGTTCTACAAAGTGTCTATAAAATGTCTTGTGGGCTTGTAAGAATGAAGCGTTGTCTCATGAGACCAATTAAAACAAAAACATTTTTGACTGTTGTAAACAATTGAAATGTGATTTTAAAAATTTTTGATCGTTGATCTTTGGAAGAAAAAATAATGCATGAACAATGAAGGTATTGAATTTGGTCGAAATGTCAGAGATCATAAATGGAGCGTTATGTGAAAAAGTCTTAAACGCTGGCTTCATTCCTATACCGCTTTCTGGAATTTGCCACTGGTTACAATAGTAGTATGGTTTATAGCCACTGAGCATAAGTCTATGTATAATAGTTCTGGTAGACAAACGTCTGGTTGAAAAGATTCATGAGTGATAGCGCCGAACCTCTGATAAGCAATTCTGCTGAACAACTCTCTTGTGTTGCACAACAACTTAATCTAACCTATATAAATACACAAACGAATCGAGGTAGACATCAAAGAAATGCAGAATTATATCAAAACTTACTATATATATATATATATATATATATATATATATATATATATATATATATATATATATATATATATATATATATATATATATATATATAATGCCTTGAATCTGTAATTTGAAATCTGCACAAGGTAGTACTCTTTGCGATTAGTAAAACGGTGCATGTGTCAATGGGTTCCTTAAGTTGACAGGGTTGTGACCATTAGCTATACAACGTCGAAAAAATCCCTCACATATACCAAAGCCGCGTTCACATGATGTGATTTATAGTATCGACTCGTCGAATTCTACAGTTGGAATAAAATAGGACAAGCCTCTTTCATAATCCAGACGATGCGATTTGTGCAATATTACAATGGCATGTAATAGCGCATGCCATATTTTTTATTCGACAAGTCAATTTTGATCGAGACACGAATGATGATCCTTTAAACATCCCTAAAACAACGCTTATATACCTTGTTTTCGAAGGTTTCATAATTTCCTTGCCATTTAGTCAGTTACCCAAAGTATCGGTATAGTGTATAGTAAATATAATAGCCCGTATACAGACTACTTACATATGAGGAGGGCAGTAAACGCCATGCCGTTAGTTATAACAGTCCTGGGATCTTTGCCACGTGTGGTCTGATAGGTGAGCCAGATTCCGACGTTTATAAGTAGCATATATATGCGATAATGGTATCTCTTGGGGTCGTTTGGAGTGTATGGACTTACCCAGTTCAAGTTGGTTCCCTGGGCACTTTACGTGAATCATCTCTGTGTCCACTGGTTCCGTCAGAGGGTTTATTTTCTTTGTGCTGATAGTGTTGGGATTTATGATGTTTGAGTGGTTTTATGGATTTATGTATTTAATAGTTTACGTTTTGTTTTTTTTCTCCCGAGAAATCGAAGACCCCTTGCCTGACATATAGAACATATTATGGTGGGGAGGAAACCGGACAGAGCCCGAGAGCCCGAGCATACCCGAGTTCAGCTGATTAAAAGCACGTGGAAAATTCGTCAGTAAATTGTCAAAGGCCAGGGGTTTACTCCAGTTTGTTCTACTCATAATACTGACCGGAATCGTACTAGCGAAAAATTCTTTGGTACGTTGTTAAATAGCAATCAGTTGAGTAGATAAATCTGTTGGTCAATAACAACCAGATGAAACGCCCAGGAAGCTCTCCTGATTGCTTTAGACAGCCGGAGAAAAGTTTAAACATATTTGGACACACAAATTTATCTTGATTTATTTGACTTTCTCCGAGTGAACTTAGCTGTGGTATAGATAGTCACATTGCCAACGTACATATATGTGAAAAACTGGACCGGTACGCCAGACACCAGACAAGAGCTCACACTGTCAGAGTATATATTTCTTGTAGCAGACCGGTCTCGCCTCCTACATAGCTACATAGCTAGTGCTGCCTCACTGGAGGCAGCATACAGAACAATATATCCCTGTCAAGGCGCTCACACAGTCACATTATATATGCCTTGTATAGATCGGTCTCACTGCAGGCTTGCATGTAGCTATAGTGCTGCCTCAGCGGAACACTATATAATACTGTATTATAGCACACTATATAGTGCTGCCTCAATGGAACACTAAACCGTAAGATACGGGACGTCTCGCACATGCAGTCTCGGTAAACGGACTCAGTCCTTCTAGAGAATAGGATGTGGCTTAATGGTAATGTACGCGATTTAAATCATGAGTTAATTCAATCCCGCGTTCGGTTCAATCCTTGTGTTGGACAGAGAAACTAAGATTCATCTCCTCTAATTGTCGCGGTGCCTTTTGACGATAAGCGGTCGTTTGCACAGTGTTCCTAATGTTCGTATATGAGTTTCTATATTGTTTCTATACGAGTAAGGTGCGCAAGGCCATGTACGTCACACGTGGGAATGTTCGTCCGATTTTCGCCACCCATAAAACTGAGCTATCTTATGTACCGGTATCCGTTTCTCTGCATGCCTTTTACCAAGCGATGCAATGCGTAGAATCAAGATTGTCGGTTTTGAATTGAAATTGCGGAATTGAACTTGCCCCCTTCAGGATGTTGCTTATGATACGATTAATTTCCTGCTGAAATCACCCTGTGAGTTCATGTAGGCGTTTAGTATTGCCCCCGGGCTGGCGGTGACCCACGCAGTGCATTTAGGCCTGTATACATGTATGCCTATACGTGGGGCCTTCCAAGATTGTCTCCAATGATATGAACTTCTTTGTTATTTCTGAGGTGTGCGCTTTGCATGGTATTAAGAAGGCTTTCAGGTTTGCAGATGTATAGATATATACATACGCGGACTTTCACTCTACATGTTGCTGTAGGGTGCTCAAGACATGGCGATTTTAGCTTGGTTGTTGGTCAGTTTGACCATTCACGTTCAATAGCAGTACGTAGCCCCACACCCACACCCACACCATCCCTCGCCAGCTCTTTCCGAAGCCAATGCGCCGAGTAAGCCAAGGTACGTGCCGGCATGAACAACACGGTATACACAGCTTTGGAATATAGCTTCACCAGATGGCACACATGTAGGCCTACCGCTTAATTAGTAAAGTTCTGTTTTCGATATAGGCCTACTGGTAATCATAAATTGTATAAATTTATTTCATTATTTGATTGGTGTTTGACGGCCGTAGTCAAGACTATTTCACTTAGACGGCGGCCAGCATTATGGTGGGTGGAAACTCACGACCATCTGCAGGGTTTCTGGAAGACCTTCCCACGAACGGCCAGAGAGGAAGTCAGTATAAGTTGGACTCGAACTCACAGCGGCCGCAATTGGTGGGAGGCTCTTGGGTCATTGCGCCGTGCTGGCGTGGTAACCACCTCGGCCATGGAGGCCCCACAATTGCATAACCCATGCAGTAAAATTGTGCATGTATTCTAAACAGAGTTTACCTTCGCAGGGCAACATACACATATTAAAGTTTTCTTATTCTTTTTGCCTTTTCTAACAAATACAAAATATCTTCACATCACAGGCATTGATTTGCCATTTAGAACGAGTCAATTTGATATGTGGGCCACATGTACTCGTGTGCTCGCGCTTGCGGCCTTCAGTCACGTGACAGCGATTAGGCCCCGTGACGTATCGCGCCTAACTCGGCCACACGGAAGCGTGCATTTGTTTTTCGTGGTCGGGTGGACTGACCGAAAAGAAAAGACCAGTGGCGTAACACGCGAGATATTTGTACGAGGTTTTGGGTCTGTTTGATTAAAAATTAGTTCCCCGGTTGCTGTGAGACGAGTCTAGATCTTCACTCAACATCCGGCGGAAGTAGGTCAAAACTCTGAATTGAGTTCGAGCGGCAACAGTTCAACAGTTTGACAGAAAAGCGAGAGAAGTCATGGAAGATTTAGGTAAGACAAGTTTGCTATCACTTTTTTTTTTTTTTGTTTTTTGTTTTTTTTTTGCCACGGGTTGGTTTGAGAAGATGACGAGTATGTTGTTCGTCTTTAGTCTTCATGCTGCCCACAGATATTATTGACTTACTTCTTTCACACAGAGCAGTCGATGTTGTTTTTTGTCAACATGGTGTTGTAGTTGTAAACGTGATTTTTACAGTTGATCGAAGTTCCTGGTAGGCCTCCTTTCTTCTTCTTCTGCTTTATACCATGTTATATTTTGAATACGAACGATCCCCATGCCCTTGTTTAACTCCAAACTCAAGACTTCGTAAAATATCACCCTTCACAGTTCGCTGGATCACGGCCCAGATGCCAATGGTACCTGTCATATAATCATACCTGCTTTGCATGCTGTCTGTCACACATCGATGTTGGGGCGGATAAAAAGTGTCCGTCTGTACATGTATGCTCATCTTGGCGAGATGTCCCCTCTTTCGATCGCTAGTAAATCCAGTAGAGCCGAATACTACATGTCCATCGCTGCTAGGTACGTCAGCTCTTTATGTCGGAAGGACCTGAGAGCAACCAAATGATATTCTTGCGAGGTAAAGCGGGTTATTGAGAACTTGCGAGATCATCAGGACAGGTGTGTTGTGTGCCTAGCAGTGATGGCCATGTAGTTTTCGGCTCAGTTAGATTTACTAGCAATTGGAAGAGAGGACATCTGGCCGAGATAAGGATTTCGGTCAGCTACTAGTATGTACACACACTTTTTATCCACGCCTACATCGATGCGTGACGGACAGCCTGTAAAGCAGGTACGGTTATATGACAGGTAGCATTGTTGGCATCAGGGCCCTTGTCCTTTAGGATGAAGAGACAGCCCGTCAGAGCTAGCCCTAACTCATAATTACATCAGTTGGTTTATCTTTGAAAAAACCTAGATGTGAAGGTGCCATTTTTTTTCATCTGGTTTACATGCACTAGCTTGTGTGTAATTTTTGGGAGCTGCTAAAATTTCTCCCACATCATGTGTACTTGCAGAACTTTTCAATTCAATATAGTCTATCCCTCACAATCATTATCCGTATGTCTATGATCCTTGATTTTGTGAACTTCCGAGTGATGAGCCTATAGAGGGTTGTCTGGCAGTAGAATGTAGCTGTGTGCATGTAATTTCCAGAGATTGCCTGCATTTTGTCTCTTCGATATACCTTACCTTATTCCATCTGCATACTTTATGGGGACTTTTTGAAAGAAGATTTGAACATTTTTATCAGTATTACACAGACAAATATAGGACCTGCAAATAGAGTCTTCAGTTTTGGGCCCTGGACAAACATATGGCGGAGATGCTGATAGTGTTAAATGTTCAACTCCAATGCATCATTCCGTATATAATGGGTAAGAGGAGCAAATGTTTAAAAAAAAACTCGGGCTACTGCAATAGAATTGATGTAGAATGTTTTTCTGGTAAAGTTTGCATGTATGGAGAATCAAGTCATGCATGTGACTTGGTAAGATTATGTTGCTTGCTCAAGCGGAAATTCACTCTAGGCTGTCACAACTTGCATTTATCTTCTTGAACAACAGTTCACTTGGATATAAGGGATTCCGTTAATTATTTGCTTTCGCGGCATAATCGTTACTCCATATATATTTGCATTTAGATTATTGAAATGTTGTCTGTAACATGCATGTACAGTGTTCAAAGCCACAGTTAATATTTGATAATAATAATAATAATTTAGGATTATTAGGATTTAGGATTATTCTATTGTGCAGCCCTAATTTTATCCATAGCTGCAAGATGGGTAGTTTTTATAACTGACAGTGATTTAAGGCTCTGGAATGTTCATGTATAGAATATACAGAGTGTAGCTACATTTGGATGTGGTCTGCAGAGTACATGTAATTGTGATAATTATTGCTAACACACCGCATAAATGTACATAAGGGATGAGATCTGGTAATGATATCCTACAGTTTGAGCTTCAAGAGTGACATTTTATGACCTCTAAAAATGTACTTTCTGTGACAAATTTGTAAGCCAGGGACAGTGGTTCTTGAAGCTGATGATTTTTCATGCACTAGATCATGTACATTTATGTTTTTATACCCCACTATATGCAGTGTAAATATGTCAATATATCTGTACCCTATTTCTTCTAATTTTTTGGGACACTTGGTCTGCTCATTTTGCCCAATATGTATGCCATGGTAGCAGGAATATTGAGTTCGTTTTTTTCTCACATGGTTAAACCATATAACGAACAACATGCTCATATCTTTACTTTTCCAAAAAGGCTGGTAAAGAAATGTGATATTCTACTTTCAACACTACTGATGTCTGTCCCAAAACTTAGGGTATGCTCACTCCAGGGGCTTAAGCGCATTTCTACGTGCCTGTGCTTATGGTACATGCTGTGATGATTGAATTGAAGGAATCTTGGCAACTTTTTCCTTAATTTTGTATCATATTTTTAAAAAAATCCAGTTTTATTCTTTTTATTATTATTATTATTAATGGGAAATGTACCAAAGGAGATATTTGTACTTGAACATTTATTTGATCAGTGTACATATCTCGCCTTGTAGCCTTTGTTAGATCCTGCGTGTTGTGTGATGATTTCAATCAACGTCACAAGTTAACTTGTCTGTTAAGGTTATTCCACCAAATGCCTTCACTCCAAGTTTCTTAAGTTTTACAATGAGTATAATTATCTTGTAGGTAGATATGGACAGAGGGTCCAGAATCTCTGGTACTCTGCTTCATGATTGTGTCTAATTCCATTTAGCCCATTGCTAGGGGCTGTATATTCATCGTGTTTAATTAGATCGCCACTTTGGATATATGAACAGCGCAACTTAGATGCATATTTTGTCATAGACAACGGATATTCTTATTTGGTACATAATTTGAATACTGATTTCACTCAGTCGTCTTGAACATACTTTGCGTCTTTCCTACGTCATTGAAAACTGTTAACCGCTTGTCTTTGTATGGTTCCATCCTATTTTCATACTTTATGTTTTTTCTTAGATCTTTGGTAATTTGTGTTAAATGGCGTTTTAGGAATTGGCCTTGCGATTATTGACCTGGATCGTCCTTATTGGTTGACATCTGGTATATGGATGTCTGTTTCAACATATAGATTTAAGCCTACATGTACTTGACAACTGTACATGGAAATGTACATTGTGCTGGCTGCCTATACAGAGATACTTTTGTATTGGCAGCTTTGGACACTGACTTTTGATATCTTTGACTTTGTTTACAGATACATGTGCTTGTGTACATGTATGGAAGTTCATGTATGGGTGTACATGTATGGATGTACATGTATGGATGTACATGTGTGGATGTACATGTGTGGACGTTCATGTATGGATGTACATGTATAGGTGTTCATGTATGGATGTACATGTATTGATGTACATGTATGGATGTTCATGTATGGATGTACATGAATGGATGTACATGTATGGACGTTCATGTATGGATGTTCATTCATAGATGTTCATGTATGGATGTTCATGTATGAATGTACATGTATAGATGCACATGTGTGGATGTACATGTATAGATGCACGTGTGGAGGTTCATGTATGGATGTACATGTTTAGGTGTTCATGTATGGATGTACATGTATGGATGTACATGTATGGACGTTCATTCATAGATGTTCATGTATGAATGTACATGTATAGATGCACATGTGTGGATGTACATGTATAGATGCACGTGTGAAGGTTCATGTATGGATGTTCATGTATGGATGTACATGTACTTTAATACGATGACTGTATGATTACTTTTATGCATATATTAAAGAGGGTTTCTGTCAAACCTCACTATTTGGGCCTTGTTCAAATAGCAGAAGTTTTGTGATGGAGTATGTACATGTACATATGATTGTTATGCCTCAGACTGCAGGCTGGAGGTAGTGGGTGTATTACATACATATTGTACCTGACATGATCATACCCTGTGCTGCTATCTGATGTGATGACTAACCAGGAATTAGTGAGCAATTTGGACAGCTGGTCTGCTGAATATTAGCGGGAAATTGATGAGGGAGGCAAGCCCTGGCTAACAGGAATGCGATAGGTTGTGATGTAACTGTCCTAAAAATCTCATGCTGCACAAACACAAGGAATAATACATGTAGATTTTAGAGGTGTAGTGCTTGTGGAAGAAACCTTCTCATGAATGTGTTTTCCCCCAATTCCTAATACTACATGTATTTACAGGTATGTCCATGTATTGTACAATGTTCATACATGTGCCTTGTGCTTGGGGTATTGTTATAAATGTGGAACTTTGTTGTTGGTTTGTGTGGAAATGGAACTTTGTTGTTGGTTTGTGTGGAAATGAAACTTTGTTGTTGGTTTGTGTGGAAATGAAACTTTGTTGTTGGTTTGTGTGGAAATGAAACTTTCTGAGAGGGAATGGTACAGATATTTAGTGTAGAAGGTTAATGTAGAATGTTAAAACTTTTTTTGTTTTTGGCTCTTTGATGAGGACAGTGTCCACAGACACTCAGGAAATTCCTAGGCCTAAGCACACATGTTATTCAAGTTGGTTTGTCTCAGTTAAAACATTGTCTTCATTTTCAGAAATTGTATCCAATATATAATCACCTTGACACAGGCACATGTATGTACATTTACCACTTATAAAATTAAATTACATGTACTATTTATTTTTATTTGCTTATACAACCAGTGCAGCTACCTACAGATCTCAGCTAGGTGCACCCTAACATGTAGTTTCTACTTTTACACACTGTATTGTATAGGAAGAACTTTCTGGGCTTTCCTCTCTCCATGATTTATATAATGTAGGCCTATTTCACCTAAACTTCACTTGTTTTTTTGTTTTTTTTAGGTCGTACATTGTGCTTGATTCATTCACCTTATTACTATATAATTTCACTAAAGAATTTTTTGTTTGAAAAGTTTAATTAATTTCTTATCAGAGAAACACATGAGTATAATTTTAAGGCCTTTGTGTGCCTGTGAAAGGTCATCTCTACATTACATGTACTTGAACATGTATCAATCTCTGGGTGAAATACGGTACCCCTTAATGGACTAGCTGGTTTGAATGAAGTATTACTCTATCTTAGTGGAATGAAATTGGTACGTTGTATATATGCAGATGTGTACATAATTACGACATGTTTACATGTACACATAATATGGAAGCATATCTCCACAAGAACGTGCATCTTAAGGTCTGCATATTGAGCTGACTCACCTTCCTACCAGATGGTAACTGAGTCTTATTTTTTTTTTTTCGAGGGGAGAAGAAGGGTGGAGGGGAAGGGACTATTTATCCTTGGCATGGCCAGAAGTAAAAGGTTTAAGAAGGGACATTGAGGAAGTAAGAAAAGTAAGGTGACCCTTTAGGGGTGATGATTGCTGGGAAGGTCTAATTTAGCAGAACCCCAACTACTTCTCTCCCTCTGACTGTATTTGACAGAGTTTTGAGGGCTGTACAATGCATGGGGTAACTAAAGGTTGGGGGTGGGGCAGAGATATGGTGATAGGGGCAACTCTTGACTCCAGTTTTATCTGTATTCTAGACTAGGCCGAAATGTGTTTATTTCGCGTAACCCTATACAGTACCTAACCCTTAAAAAATAAGCCATGTTGAGCAAATGTAATGTGTACACCTCCTACCCATTAAAATGGACCTAGGATTATGAGTTTCCTCCCAACGTAATACTGGCCATGTTACATAAGGGAAATATTGTTGAATACTGCGTGTGACACCTATCAAACAAATAAAGAAATAAAAATGGTGACAGAGAACATACCTTATGTTTGTGCTGTGCTGATTTTTGACCAGAAATTATTGCAAGTTATTCCTTTCCTGTGCGTATTGCCAGTGGAAAAAATGTATTGAAATGGTGAAAAAAAATTTACAAACTGAGCTACCCTTATTTTCTGGAAAGGTTTAGGTGATATGAAGCAAACACTACATGTATTTTAAAGGATGGCCTCAGAGGGCGCATTTTGCATTAAGGGTAAGGAGAACGGGCAGTAAGGGTGGGGGTGTTTCTCAAATACATTGCTGCAGGCATAGAAAGGTGTTGAAGCTTACATATTTATCAGTTAAATATTATCCTGTCTCCCAGACAAAACCCAAAACACCTTTCTAAGATCAGTGGAAGTCTCAGAATCAGGTAAACTGTGTAACTTCGTTCATGGGGGGAACTTTAAGTCATATACAGTAATTTAAATATAGGGCTGTACACTGTGCATGTACATTGTAAATCCTGACCCTCAACAGCTTCATCATGCAGAGGTAACTGGCTCTGATTTAATCTGTGGAAGTCCCCACATTCTTGTGTACTGTGATGAATTCCTCAAGTGAAAAAAAAAAAGTGACTTCTATTTTCAACAGTCTTGGACGACCTACTGTACATACATGCATATAGCATTGCCATCTTTCTCGTCCTTAAAACAAGTTTCCTGCACCCCCTCAACCTACATGTACACTCAACGATGTTAGTAAATTATGATGGGCTCTAAAACATCAATTAAAAAAACAAACAAATTCTATAGGTACTTGTTCATCATTTTGTAGTTGATAAAACAGCATTATTGTGCTAAAAAAATGTCATTTTTTAAACCATTTGAAAAATATTCAGATGTGATCTTCTTTCTCCATACAATTACATGTCGTGTACATGTACCCTGTGGCAAGGTGATACATTATAGTCATACATGTAGATATTTACTTCATAATTAGAAGTACAGGTGTAGTACTAATCATTATGTGTATCTGTACATGTTACAAGTACTGTTAAATCACTGATTCATTATAAATGTGTATCTTTCAAATTTCATGTTGAATTCAGCATTAGTTAAAAGTTCAGCTTTATTGAGTTGGTGCTTTTTTTATGTTGATCTATATTTTTGGAATTTTTGAAAATTTTAAAATTCCAGAGTCATACATGCTACAGGAACATATATCATTAATGCTAAATAACATCAGCTTGCCTGAATCTGTGAAAGCTTAGGTACATGTACAGATACATGTACATTGAATATCTGAGGAGAGGTGGACACACTGTATATACGGGCCTTTGACAGATGTTCAACATGTGTTTATAGCCAAGAGTTTCTATTCAGGAAATGCCTGAACATAATCATAAATACCATAGTATATGGTAGGGCAGCTTTTCCTCTAATCTTGGTTTGCCCTAATTTGGCATTGTTGATCGCTATTGACAATTCATAAGTTTCATATACAGTGTGTAGCCAGACTTCTTACTGCATGAATATAACATACATGTACACAAGTGCACATCTGTTGGTGCTGAGAAATGTATGTTTGCTTATCTTGCTAGCCAAAAGTTCAGCCTCAAAATAGAATTTGGGTTTATATGCTAAAACTGATACTAGTGAACATTCTGGAGAAAAAATGCATGTACCTTTGTCTGTGATTGTTTTCAGGGGAGGTAACACAGCTGTGTTGCATCAACACTCTCTCATAACTGTTGTGTAGTTACCTCCCCTGAAATATAGCAGTTACGCATAACGCATGTATTCTTTTTTTCATTTCTCCAAGGCATGGCTATAAAAGAATGTGAAAATTCTGTTAAGACAATTGTTTACACCAACAGACAGTATATGTCCATATATTGGTTATTTTGAAAATTTTTGAAAATTCGCTCAAGTGATCAGTTGATGTTAAGGCTTCACAAGCCTGATTTGCCAATCAGTGATTGTGTACAGGTGAGTAAGGCAGTCTCAAGATCAAACACACAAAGTTGCCATCTGCCCAACAAATGAGTACTGTTCAGCAAAAGTGCACATTTATGTAAATATCATTAAATCAATCCATCTTAATCAAAACTTTTGAATGGCCCTAGAAGGTGGATGAATCAATCGGAATCAAGCAAAATTTGTCACTTGAGAAATGCCAAAGTTTAGGTGAAATATAGCAATAACACCAACAGTGTGTGCAGGTGAACATCAACTTGTACATATATGTGTATTATGTAGATCCAAATTGTTTACCTGTACATGTATATTGACAGTGAAACATATTCTCAGGCCATAGGTAAAAAAATTTGTTGGGCGATAAAAAAAAATCTGGTGGTAGGAAAGTCTTTTTTAAAAATTTTATCCAGTGGAAAAGATAGGAATTTTAAAGAAATTAACATGGAGAGAAAATGCAAAAAATCTTCTGTTCATATCCCATTAACAACTTGTAAGCAATTTGATTGTATAGTTCATGCTTGACAAAACATACTTTTAAGGAACCCTACACGTACATCTTTTTCTTCCACCTTTTACCTGCTTCGATTTGGCACTTACCTGCCCGATGATATTGTAGGTAAGACTTCTTTGCGATGGCTTGGTCACTCGATCTTCATGAACTGTGGATACATGTACATTTCCATTTCCATTTCCATACATTGTACAAGCACTTTACGTTTTCCGTACATAGATACTGCATGTGGCTATGCACATACATGTACACTGTAGGTGTAGGTGACAGCAGAAGTAATATCATATGCTTCATATATGTATATACTTGTGTCAGTTTGAGGCAAGGTACCAGTCTCCCTATATGTCAGCATACTGTGCCTTTATATAACAGTACATGTTGGCTGATGAGTTTAGCAGAAAGATGAACTACTACAGAAAAGTACAAAGGTATGCTGGGATGGAGAAGTGGAAAGCCAAAAAAAAACCCCCAAAAACATCACTTTTTCATTATTGCTGCGTAGAAACCTGTTTTGTGATGTTGCCAAGAAGGCGTCTAGTTTATATATCAAGCTGCCTGGATGATGTGTATATTTGTGCGAGTTCTGCCCCGGATATCTGGTGTTTCTTATGCAGGGAACCAGTGCCAGGTTTAATTCAGGCCTGTCAGGTTGGGTGGCTACCTAATTATCAAACAAGGATCTGGGATGAGACTTAATTTAATTTGCCCAGAAACAATGGAGCACATTCATGTAGTATCTCTTGATTGTACTCTTTTTTTTTTTTGTTTTTGTTCGACCTGTTGGAAAAAGTGCATGATACGTGTATATGATAATGTATGGGTGTTGATGACACATGTAGTGTTTTAAAGGTGAACCTGACAATGTAGGTGTACATAGAGTGAGCCTATTGATGGTTTTCAGTGGTTGTCAACTATTTTTTGGAATTCTGCTTTTCTTTAGCATGTGGCAAACTGGTTGAATAAGATTCTTAGCCCTAACAACTCTCCTGTTCTATTTTTGGCCTGTAAAAATGCACTTTAAGAAGGACATAAAAGGCCATAAAATGAATTGACACTTTTAATATCAACACTTATGTTTTTCTGATTAGAAATTATTCAGACTTCTCAAAAATAAAGACTGTTAACTGGCCGCATAAGTTGGATGAACAAGTCGGAATCGAGCAAAATGTGTCACTTGAAATATGCTAAACTTTATGTGAAATACGGTAATTGTTGTTAATTTACTTCTGATGTCAAAGTTGGACAAGTTACACGGCTGTGGATATTTCTGAGCCTTTTTGGGGGGTATTCCAGCCTGAGTTATCTCCCATTTGAGCCTGTTACCCGCTGTGACCAGTCCTTTAATACCCTTAATTATAAAATTTGACTTTTGCCCCTTGTTAGCAAGTTCCAGGTGGTTTGCTGCCTGTCCTAATAAATAATGTCTGAATGTTATTAAATCATTAATTTATCATGTGGAAAATTTAAAGCAAAATAAGAATAGAATGTACTGTGCTTGTTCTGGTATCTAATTTACAATGAGTTTTGGGCGAAACAGAATTTTTTTATTGCTATTTTTGAAGTGTTTAGTCATGATTCTGTATATCTACATGAAGAATTTAACTGCCTGAGGTTGTACTTGTAACTGACATTCGTGTGATACCCAATCTAAATGTTGATTAAATTTAATTGAAAGTTACATGCGTCTGTAAACTGACAAAAAAGGGCTTTTCTGCAACTAGCTCTGAATAAAATCCTTTGAAAACATGAACTGTAATGAAATGGTACATGTACTTCCATGAGATGTTTTAATTTTCCCTCTTGAAGTGCAGTATATTACGTGTAGTTGTGAACAAAAGCTGCACAGAATCAGATGCACATGTACAATGCGTGACAAAGTGTGTACATGTACAATGTGTGACAAAGTGTGTACATATACAATGTGTGACAAAGTGTGTACATGTACAATGTGTGACAAAGTGTGTACATATACAATGTGTGACAAAGTGTGTACATCTATAGTGTGACAAAGTGTGTACATCTATAGTGTGACAAAGTGTGTACATCTATAGTGTGTGACAAAGTGTGTACATGTACAATGTGTGACAAAGTGTGTACATGGACAATGTGTGACAAAGTGTGTACATGTACAATGTGTGACAAAGTGTGTACATGTACATATACAATGCATGGCAAAGTGTGTACATGTGTAGTGTGTGACAAAGTGTGTACATATACAATGTGTGACAAAGTGTGTACATGTACAATGTGTGACGAAGTGTGTACATGTATAGTGTGTGACAAAGTGTGTACATGTACAACATGTGACAAATGTACATGCACAAGTATATGTGACAAAACCATACATTCTCAGAGGGGTAGGACCAGGGGCTTCCTTCCTGGGTAGGGTCACACCAGGCTGACCTCATCACCACTGTAAAACTGAGATTGTACAGAGCCTGGCAAGTGGCCTTCTACCCTAACAGAGCAGTGATCTGATAACTGTGTTCCAAGTTAACATACATGTACACATGTGCTCTAAGGACTGGCCACTGCACCCTGCCTATACTGACTCCCTGGCTGGCTGACCAGACTTCCCACTCTACTCACTGAAGCCCACTGCCTGAGGAGCCGTGTGCAAACTCGGGCGCCCCCCTAGCCTCCTAATAAGGGTATGGTGACCAGCTTGGAATTATAACACTGCTAGAGTAAGGGCAACACGTCTTGAGGCTGTAGCCTTCAGTGTTTACCTGCCGTACACTGTGAACGTGGAAGTTGGACTGCTGTACTTGCTAGGGGATCTCTTCACAGGTGTCGAGATAGGAATTACTTTACCTACTCCGCTGGTTTATCTCTGTGACTGGGTTAAGGCTATACCCACCCCAGGGATATGCTACAGAGTCTCCACCCACGTACAGTCCAGGTAGGGCAGACAGTCTAAATGCATATATGTATGTAACTGCGCCATATGTGTGCTCTTAAGGTACATGTTCAAGTACATCCATCTTAACACTGCATGCTTCATGAACAGGACTACGAGAGGACTATGTTGTGGACCTCCATCTATGTTGTGTGCAACTACAACATTCTTTATGTCATATTTACATGTTAATGAGTCATTCGTGTCATTTGTTTAATCTAACTGCTGGAGTGGATGAACACTGGCCATTTGATAGTTTTAAGGCTGTTTCCAGTAAAATGTGTTAAATGTTTATAAATTCTTTCATATTAAACCTCATATATACATGCCCTGAACATGGCAAAGAATAAAGGTGAGGCACGTATTGTGATCTTTGGCAAGACATTGATGCCTGTCCAGTCTGGACTTTAATTGTCAGGTACAGTACATGTCTTAGTCTCTGAACATAAGGGTTTCCTTTACCTCATACATATACAAATCTGACCTTGTGGGTTTAGGCCATAAATGTGAAAGAGCGTGTCCAAATTTATGCTTCTTTTTTGAGCAGAGTTTCATTCTTGCTTACATGTACATTTGTATTTCTCATGTGAAGAGAAAACAGTTCAGTGGGATGCTTAGGGGAACTTCAGACATGTCTATGCAACTGTCATGTGGTCATGTCATGAGGTCATGTGCCATGTCATGTGTAGCCAACTAACCCTATAATTTTTTTATTTATTTGATGGGTGTTTTACGCAGTACTCAAGAATATTTCACTTGTACAACGGCGGCCAGCATTATGGTGGGAGGAAACCGGGTAGAGCCCGGGGGGAAACCCACGACCATCCGCAGGTTGCTAGCAGGCCTTCCCACTTACGGCCAGAGAGGAAGCCAGCATGAGCTGGACTTAACCTTATAATGCCCTAACTGTTCTGATTTTGAACTGCTGACAACAAGAGACTTCAGGGTTATGTGTCAGCTTACAGTAACTATATTAGCTCACAAATTGATAACGTACCTGTTTGTGTAGATGAAAACACAATGACATTGTGCGAGTTTGCGGAGAAAAACTTACGGCTGATACATGCAAAGTTGACAGAATTGCTCCTTGAAAAGTGTTTGAAAAGTGTTTAACTGTACCCTTCAACATCAGTACAGTGTACAGAATTATGAAGTGGACATGGTACAAACTTTGCCAGTGCTGTTTCTGGTTACAGTAACCAACATGTACAATGTACTGTACATGTACAATATTTATTATTTGATTGGTATTTTATACCGTACCCAAGAATATTTAAGTTATATGAGGATGGTCAGCGATATGGTGACAGGAAATTGGTCAGAAGATGGTGGGGGGGGGGGGGCGTGTTGAACTGACGACCATCCACAGGTTGCTGCAGATTCTTCTCATGTATGGCTGGAGAGGAAGCCAGCATGACCTGGAACATGTACAGTAACATGTAGTTGGGTATACATGTATATACACTGTAGGTGTGCATGTGCACTTAGATTTGGCTGTGTTGCATGCACAAAGTAATTCACCTGGCTGTCTATAGAGTTAATTATCTGCTTCTCTAGCAAAGGTGTCTCACAAGAATGCATGTTGGTGCGGAAAGTCAGCAGGGCTGAGAACGTTTCATTGTTACGGGCTGACATTTACAGTCTGTGACCCGCCTCAGGGCTGTTTTCTTTCATTGTCAGGTGTCTACAGGTATATACAGTTGTTGTGTAAGGCATTGCTTCTTGTATAAATAGCTCTAATGCACTTGTTGGCTAAAGCCATACATACATGCACGTGCCCATTTCTTCGTGAAGAATCATGTACACCTAAAACTTTGGTATTAAGGGGCATGTTTTTTGCCCCTGATGAGATTGAATTTTACATGTATGTTGTATTCATGTGTACAAGGAACAGAATTTTTGAATGAAAAACAATATTCCCAGTATTGCTGGCTGTTTTTAAGGATGTTACAAACATTTGCATGGCACATACTATACATGTACATGCATGTTATGAATCAAATGGTTTCGTATTGTCACTGTTTAAATTTAATGCTTATCAGTACAAAGGAGGATTGTTATGAAAAAACTTGATTAATATCAGTTTCATCAATCGATTACCACCAGAGTGTTGCCTTAAGTTTTGCAGTAATGGTATATCCTTGCCTGCAAACCGCTTAAAATACATTACCATGGACCAGCTTTCGTTACGATGTAAAGGTTTTGGTCTTTAGACACCTAAATAACTCTCTTGCCATTTTGTTGCCAATGGTGGGTGTCATTTGTCGTCCTTATTTGTAACAATGTGGAATCCAGATGTGTATGATTCTCCATGGCTGCACTTGGAACTTGGTTTAATTTCAACTAGGCCAATGTGACTTTCATCTAGGCCAATGTGACTTTCAACTAGGCCAATGCAACTTTTAACTTGGCCATACAGCTTTCCACTTGGCCAATGTGACCTTCATGTCATGGAAATAAAACAAAAGTATGAACATTTTATCATTTTATCATACGCAAAATATCTCTATATCAGTCTTAGGACTCACTCTGTAAAGATGTCTGCCATGCTCTTTGACCCTTGGAGCCATCATGGCCATTTGACCGCAGCGATAACAACCAAATTCAACAATCCAACACAAAGGTGTGTTTACTGTGTTTGTGTATTAGTGTAAGGTTTTGACCAACTGTGGCCCTCAATAAGTATTCTTGATACCTCAGAACTTCCACCAGAAAACAACCCTAATCCAGCCCATATCGTCTTACTTCCACCAGAAAAAAGCCACCATCCTGTCCAAATCTTCTCACTTCTAACAGACAACAGCCTCCATCCTGGCCAAATCTTCTCACTTCTTCCAGAAAACAGCCCCCATCCTGTCCAAATCTTCCCACTTCCAACCAAACAACCCCCATCCTGTCCAAATCTTCTCACTACTACCAGAAAACAGCCCCCATCCTGTCCAAATCTTCTCACTTCTACCAGAAAACAACTCCCATCCTGTCCAAATCTTCTCACTCCCACCAGAAAACAGCCCTCATCCTGCCCAAACGTTCCCACTTCCACTGGAAAAGAACCCCTACCCAGCCCAAATTTTCCCATGCTTGCCAGAACAAAAAATCCCATCAAGCCCAAATGTTCCCACTCCTGCCAGAATACAACCCCCATCTAGCCCAAATGTTCCCACTCCTGCCAGAATACAACTCCCATCCAGCCCCCCTCCTCCCAGGGCACCACATTACCCTCTCATCCTCTATCAGACTATCAGAGATTGTCAGATACATGTACATGTGTGTTGCAGAAAAGCTGCACAGCCTATCGCATTACAGATAAAATACTAGGCCAGTTACCGAAAGTGTCTTGAAATGCTTAAAATACAGACCTGTATGGAGCTGAGAATAGAAGTGTCCAAACTAGAATAGCTGACAGCCAGCCAAAGTGGCCTCAAGCTGTGTACCTTTCTCATCTGGTTAATTTGAGAGGTAAACTGTGTGGAGGGTTCTGCTTCATAACACCAGGCCAGGAAAGCATGCCAGCTGGAAAATTGGAATATTAGATCACTTCAAGCTATATACTTACATGTGTTATACAGGTACACTATATAAGGTTTTCATCAGGAAGTTGAGATACAGTACATGTACCTCAGACAAAAATCCTCAGGTTTTAAGATATGTATACATACATGTACGTGTACAAAATGGTTTATTTCAGTTGTTGCTTGACCACAATTTTGTACTCAAGGCCATATAGTAAAGCCATTCTAGTTCTGGAAAACATTTGGGCTCCTAGGCTGATCATGCTGTATTAAACTTTGTACGTAAATTGAAACAACATATGGTGGTTAACCACTAACAAAAATTTTTGATTCACAGACTTCAGAAATTTCTCAGAAAGCATCATTTGAGTTGTCATTTCATAGCATTTTTCCATGCATGGTCACAATGTCACTTTTAAAGTCTAGGATCAGAACTTTCATTTGTAATCTAGATATGGCCCTGGGACTCCACATGTATGTGCAATAGTTTGATCATACACTATTATGTTGTGGAGAAGCTTTAAGAGTTCTGAGAGAAACAAGACTGAGTATTTGCAATGACATGTAGCAAACAATGGAACTGAACTGACTTCATGGTCGAAAAAGACTTGCCTTTACACGTATGATTTACATGTATAATGCCATTTAACAGGTTTTACAAACATTCCACATTGAATAAGGTACATGTAGGTATATTGGTTATTGACCGGGGATGTGTGATCATTATGGTTGATCCTAGGAATGTCTTTTCTGATACCTAGGTTTAAATGTAAGTTTGACTGCAGTGATATAATAATAATATTAATAATACCCGTATTTATCGAAGGTACATATGGCCACTTTACTTTGAAACTGTTCTTCATCAAAGCCTTCACAGAGAAAACAACATATTGGAAACGTACTTCAGAGTCCAATCAAAAAATACATCAATATATATAAAACAAGATAAAGCATCATGTAGTTTGAAAATTCATTCATAGAAAAAAAGCAACATCACAACCAATAGTGTTGTCCTCGCAGCTGTCCCAAAAAGCAGAAGTACATGTAGGGTGGTGGGAAACGACCCATTACCGACCCTTTTCTGCCCCCCTACCCCCTGCTGGCTGGGAGCCCCTACGCACATGTACAGAGAACAAACCAAGTGAGTGGGATATGGTATTTGACAGTGCAGCGTCATCCATGAGCAATGGCTGATGTCATAGATGTGTTTTCTTACGATGAAATCTCGGGCAGAAGTGCAAATGACAGAAGTATTTTCTTTTTGTGTGATCCTGTAACATGCATTAATACCTTTAAATTAGGGAAAGCAGCATTGATTACATGTACATTTACCCACATCATTTGTGTTCTCCTAAAATACACAGGCTATGCTTACAATTTTGAGATCTACAGACGTTTAATGTGATGCAGACCTTAAAGTGGTAGGACATATATACTTGCGTACATGTATGTAGATTGAGTGTATGGGCTGCAGTCTTTAATTTTGACATTTGTGGTGGAAGTTGACATTAGTGTAAATGACGTGCAGGCTAATTGTTGGTTAATGGCGCATGAGTATGTATAAATTGTGACACCAGTGTGGACGTGTGGAAGTGGTTTTTGATGTGAAGTGCGTGTACTTTCCTTCGGTTAATTTTGCGGAGGTGTTTTGAGAGTCAGTGCACGTACAGCACGTTTCGTGTATCTTTTATCCAGTTCTGAAGCCCACTTTTCATCATGTACTGTCCACATGGCTGTATTATATGAAAATTATCCTTCAACATTTATGTAGATTATAGGAGTTTGACTTTAGCCGCCAAAGCACAGTGTTACATCGCTCATGCAGTCTGGAAATATCCAAAAATGAAGACTTGAAAAAATGATATGGTTTCCCCATATTGCCAGCAGAAAATACCCTTAAAAACTGATCAGAAAGTTGTTTTTTGGGGGTAGTGGGCCAGTGTTCATGTTAAATATAAATATTTTCAAACATATTATTGCACAAATGCATTTAACTCATAGATCAGTCGCTTATCAATGATTTTGACATTAGAAATGGCGTTGTAATTGGGCTAGTGTTTGTATGAATGTGAATATGCATTGAAATAGTGGTAAATTATTTATTCATTAAACGTTTCACTATGAGGTGTATGAAATCTCATAAAGTACTTGTTCTGGGGCAGCACTTAGCTGTGAACAGCTGACTAATAAACACAAGGGATCTTTGCTCAGGAGAACACAACTGGTGAGAGTCAGACTGCACAAGGCCGTGGCATTCTCTCTCTATCACAGTCCCTCTACACCTCCATGTCCACACCACTAAATTTAGATGATTCCCTACGAAAGGGGCAAAGTGTTTATTTGAAACAGGTTTGGCTGAGGTCATATGTATGGAATTTTTGCCTCCCTTGCAGTGACTGTTTGAGAATCAGGCATATATGCCCACACCTGTGTATATTGAGCTGATTATACAGACTGGTGGACTTTGATGTGTTACAGGTGTTTTACCTAGTGTTGTAACTGTACATGAAGAAATTTGTAGCTTGTGTTATTCTGGAAATCAGCAGCAGGGATAGTGTCCTCTGTGTAATAGTACATGTATTTTGACATTGTATGCAGGGGTGGGGTGAGGGGGGGCTGGCAAACTGCCATGTAAATAGCATGTTATCATTTTAATAGTGGAAATGATGCTGAAACATTTGCCATTATGTTCGGTGGCAAAATTATTTCCAGGTTTAAATTATCATGATGTGTTTCTAGTAATTTGTTTTGGTAGTAATTTCCCCCCCATGATATTAAAAGCTCATATGTGTTTAGTGGAAGGGGTATTTGGTAAATGTTATGCTAACAAATTTTATGTTTAAAACTTTGTGCATACGTGATGTAGTATGATTTTGTGTGTACACCTGTGTACACCAAGTCATTCAGGCTGTTCCAGAGGAATTCAGTTGCCAGCTTAGGGCTATTGAATCTTCACACTGCAGTTCAAAAAAAAAAAAAAAAATTTGGAACACGTGCAAGCCCTGCAGTCTAATATCACCCTCCCCCTCACGTTTTGCTCTCATGACATCCCCTCCTACATGTAAGCGAAGCCAGATTTTTGTGTGTATCCCACCACATGTACATTACATCTTGCATGTATGGGAAATTCTTTGTCCCTGCAGGACTGAGCTAAGTTGCCTTTCCCATAATGTACATTATGTGTGTATGTTCTTCTTGTAATGTACATTATATGTGTATATTCTTCCTGTAATGTACATTATGTGTGTATGTTCTTCCCATAATGTACATTACCTGTGTATGTTCCTCTCGTTATGTACATTATATATACATGTATGTATATTCTTCAAGTAATGTAGTACCATATGTGTATGTTCTTCCTGTAATGTACATAATATGTGTATGTTATTCCTGTAATGTGCATTATATGTGTACACTGTATGTTCTTCCCATAATGTACATGTACATTACCTGTGTATGTTCCTCTTGTAATGTACATTATATGTGTATATTCTTCCTGTAATGTAGTATCATATGTGTATATTCTTCCTGTAATGTACATTATGTGAGTATATTCTAATGTCTGATATAATTAGCAGTCTGTACAAGTACATGCATCTCTGGCTTGGCTGAACTTGAAGATACAGTGGATGAAGTTGAAGATAGGGCATGAAGGTACAGTACATGTATAGATCAACACACACATTAGTGCAGCCAGGAAGATGTGGTAGCCCAGACATCTGCTTGATAACTAGTGGTTAGAATAGCTGAAGTGGGCTGACCAAATCTCCATGATTCACCATCATCAGCCCCTGTCAAAACTTCACTGATGTTCTGGCTGGCAGTCCACATGTAGCTAGCTGCCTGTCTGTCTTCCAGTCAGGGTATCTACTGTGTACATGTGTGTGCGTTGCCCTATAGGTGTTATAGCTGGTTGTAGTGGGCTACCAGTGCTCATCCCACACTGCTTACTCAGGATAGAAGCAAAGAGCCTGGGAAAGGTTAACTTGTGAACCACTGCACAGGATTAACCCGGGTATTCCTGAAAGCACAGGTACAAGCCCTGTAGTTGGCTTCAGTAGAAAGTCTCAAAACCTTTGAGATAATACCCTGTATTGCTGTGGTCGGTGTTGTACCTTCACACTGGAACAGGTAGGCAATAATAACATATATACATGTACATAATAGCTGATGTGTGATCCTGAGCTAATGTAACTCTTCAACCTTTTCACATGTTTGCAAGGTGTTTATTTTTAAAAGCATTATTCTATGTAGACTGATGAGAAATTATACTTGTTGTGAAGCCCAGGAATTGGCCAATCCAACTGATGTGGTTTTGTCTCCAAAATCAACTAAGAAGTCTGCATAAATTGCGCTGATAGTTGCTCTTTCATGTATAAATAGGCTGAGGAATGTAAATGTGGTACTGCCTGTTTTGTACATAAACACCATGTACATGCATACATGTGCATGCAGTAATACATGCTGCAGTGATTAACTCCTGGTGCTGTGTAGAGATTTGGCTATAGGTTCCATCCCTAAGAAACTCATCCCATCAGTACAATACACTGTCCTTTGAATAAGAATATAACCCTCTAGCCAGAAGTGTGACCAAACAGCCCATTTTAAGCCTATTTTTGATTAGAGTGTCCAGATTTCCTTTTTTCTCCCAAGTTGGAAGTGCTGAAACCAGGAAGTCCAAGTAAATGTAGAACTCTGGTTTTCTGGAGAGGTATGTATGTAGATTTTGTTTCAAAATATGTTTGTACATGTACATGTAGGTGTATACATGTACATTTAAACATGTAGTGGCTTCATACACGTGTGCATGTGTAGATGGGGATGGAGTGTGAGTGCAGCTTTCACGATGGCACGCCAGCTACTGGTACACTAGCTAGCTACTGGCACACTAGCCGCTGGCACATAGCTAGCTACTGGTGCACTAGGTACTGGCACACTAGCTACTGGTACACAGCTAGCTACTGGCACACTAGCCGCTGGCACATAGCTAGCTACTGGCGCACTAGCTACTGGCACACAGCTAGCTACTGGCGCACTAGCTAGCTACTGGCACACTAGCCGCTGGCACATAGCTAGCTACTGGCACACTAGCTACTGGCACACTAGATACTGGCACCCCCCAAACGTTGGTAGGTTTCCTGTTTACATGGACATACACTGTACTGTACATGTTTACACATTGCTGTAGATCAGCGGCATTGTCAGTGCTGTAACATAATGGTAGATCAGTCCTGTGGATCGATGGGCCAGAACAGCATGCATTGTGCAGAGACAGATACATGTACATTTTGTGCATGTACACATCAGGATTGTTGGCTGTGCTGATTAACTTGGCGTGATTGTGGATTTACGATCATCATTTACGTTGTATATATTCATGTTTGTAAGGATTGGACGTACATAAATGTTCCAGCAGATCAGGCCTGTGTGGCCACATTAGATGTACGTGCAGTGTACTACAAACTCAGTCTTGGGTTGAGTGGCAATGTACAGGCACAGTGTACTGTTGTGAAACGTGAATGAATGGTAAACACATTCCACCGTACAAAACTGTGCTAATTATGGCATGTTCCAGCTGCTACAGCTTAAGCGTACATGTGCCGTTACTTGTGAGAGAATCGATGATCAGTATGACTGCTGTATTGTGATGTTGTTACGATACTGATCGGACTGTCTATGATTCTTATGATGAATGCATTTTTGTCATCGATTCCAAAGAAGACACCAGGTAACTTAACCTCTGGTGAAACGAAATGTCATGGATGTTGCAAGATTGTATCATACATGTACACATTTGGACTCATTCCCTGCAGGTTATCATACAAATACCTATTTATTTGTCTGCTCAGACATAATATTGTATTATAGAAGGCAGAATTTCATCTTCGTCTTCTGACTAGAGCATAGATGATTTTGGGGGAAAATTGATCAATGATTTCACGTGTAAAAATACTAATGTGTTTTTGTACAGTTACACACGTACAAGTGTGTAGGATGATGATGTTACATGCGAGTTCACCTATTAAACCTTATTTATGAAAATTTGTTTTGGCACTGCTCATCGTACCATGATTTGATTTACAACTTTTGCACAGTTCTTCAGGAAGAACTAATTCTGTTAGCATTGATTTGCCTGTCACTTACTTGCATGTGATATGTAAGTTCCACATTATGGCCCTACTGTAGCTGCAGTGAGTAATTAAGGACTCACACTGACAAGGTTGTTGTAAGATGTTTTACAAATGTTGATAGCTAGAGAAGGATAGGCAAGTCCCTTAAGGGGAGTTAAGCCAGTAAAATCACTTGTTCAAATCCATCTCTGGGCTTGCAGATTCCAAATTTAACCATGATTTATGTATGATCTTGTACAGTCCTTTTTCCAAGTTAGAAATGTACATGTGCTAAGTTAGCCATGCTACTCCTGTACAGGGGTTCATCTGTGTTTATATTGAAAGCATTCACATAAGTGTTTCATACATTGCACATCTACTGTACAGCCCAGAAATAACTTGCTATCTAGTGCACATAAAACAGAGCTAAGTTGCTGCCCATTATCTGAGTGTTCTGCCATCTACACACATCGAACAGCAATTGCATTGTGACTGCTGGATGTCTATGGAGGTCATTGTTTAAATGTTTATGGAGCTCGTTGTTTGAATGTCTATGGAGCTCGTTGTTTGAATGTCTGTGGAGGTCATTGTTGGAATGTCTATGGAGCTTGTTTGAATGTGTATGGAGCTTGTTGTTTGAATGTCTATGGAGCTCATTGTTTGAATGTCTGTGGAGGTCATTGTTTGAATGTCTATGGAGCTCGTTGTTTGAATGTCTATGGAGCTTGTTGTTTGAGTGTCTATGGAGCTCGTTGTTTGAATGTCTATGGAGCTCGTTGTTTGAATGTCTGTGGAGGTCATTGTTGGAATGTCTATGGAGCTTGTTTGAATGTGTATGGAGCTTGTTGTTTGAATGTCTATGGAGCTCATTGTTTGAATGTCTGTGGAGGTCATTGTTTGAATGTCTATGGAGCTTGTTGTTTGAATGTCTATGGAGCTTGTTGTTTGAATGTCTATGGAGCTCGTTGTTTGAATGTCTGTGGAGGTCATTGTTGGAATGTCTATGGAGCTTGTTTGAATGTCTATGGAGCTTGTTGTTTGAATGTCTATGGAGCTTGTTGTTTGAATGTCTATGGAGCTCATTGTTTGAATGTCTGTGGAGGTCATTGTTTGAATGTCTATGGAGCTTGTTGTTTGAGTGTCTATGGAGCTCGTTGTTTGAGTGTCTATGGAGCTTGTTGTTTGAGTGTCTATGGAGCTTTTTGATTGAGTGTCTATGGAGCTTGTTGTTTGAGTGTCTATGGAGCTCGTTGTTTGAGTGTCTATGGAGCTTGTTGTTTGAGTGTCTATGGAGCTTTTTGATTGAGTGTCTATGGAGCTTGTTGTTTGAATGTCTATGGAGCTTGTTGTTTGAGTGTCTATGGAGCTTTTTGATTGAGTGTCTATGGAGCTCGTTGTTTGAATGTCTATGGAGCTCGTTGTTTGAATGTCTAAGTAGTGATGTCATCAACAGTGGTATAACACAAGTGAAGGGCCTGTTTCTTTTTCGAAGATGACAGTAATCAATGCTCAGTGCACAGTAAAAACAGCTATTTGACTTGGGGTTGTAGCCTTGTGTTTGTAATTTGCCAGCCAGCACAGGTAGGGCAAGGGGAAGGTCTGTATTTTGAAGTTACTAAAATGATGATATTGCTTCTTTCAATTTCTATCATCAATGAATAAAGACTGGGATTAAGTTTCATGACACATGCGGAGATGTGTGAAAGTTGATGCTATTCTCAGCTGTACTACTGATAATACCATTGGTCAATGAAAATCGATGAATAAATATGTAAGGCTGGTGTTGTAAACCTTGTGGCCAGATCAGGGTTGATTGAACAACAGATCCAGAGCCTGCAGGGCTGACCCAGCACAGAACTCATCCATTCTATGCTGAACTATGGAAAACGGCGAATAGTGATCAATCATTTGGTTACATTGTGCAGTGATTAGATATTATTGACAATATGATACATGTGTTAACGCTCTTGTGTTGAATCAAAGTGCTCAACAGTGTTTCAAGTGCAACTGAAATGCATTTTATTGTTTTCTTTATAGCGTCGTATATGCGCTGAAAAAAGCTGAGATTCAGAGAACACAAAAAGTCCTTATGGTTTGCTTGCACTTCATTTGTGGTTTTTAATTTTTGTATTGTAAGGTTATTTCAGGGCTGTACATGTACAATGAATAGGTAACCAGTGAAGTACGGCCTCCTGTCAGTTTACATCAACCTTTCCCTAATTCCTCAACCTTTTCCCATATGAAGGAGCAGCTTTCAGCAAAATTTATGCACATTTTTAATTTGATATTGGAGACAAAACTACATTGGTTGGATTGGCCGGTTTTAGGCCTTCACAAGAAGTATAATTTTATCAGTCAGTCCAAAATAATGCCTTCAGAATATGCTTGAAAAAACACCTGGCAAACATGCACAAAAGGTTAAAGAATTACAGTAGTAAGGGTTTTATTCCAGCTTATTTCAGTTATTGTTGTGAAATTTGTACATTACATTACTTCATTTTTTTCACTTGTGCATAAAAGGGTAAAGGTGGAATATCCTGGGAATTTGTCAGTCGATGTAAAACCCATAGGTTAAGAGAGCTGATATGTTTGTCAAGGAAAGGTCAAGCTGTCCTGTGTACATCTCGGCCTGTAAGTTTACCTGTGACAGGTAAAATGCAGGGGTTAGCCAGAGGTACAGCCCAAACCTGTCCTCTCACCCTAACCAAAGCTGATTCACATGAAGCCTTTAATGGCATAGAAAGTTCTGACCAGGGATTCAACTCTGTACACTCCAGACTCACAAGGTCAGTCTGGACCAAGGATTCAGCTCTATACACTCCAGACCCACAAGATCCATCTGGACCAAGGATTCAACTCTGTACAGTCCATACCCACAAGAACAGTGTGGAATGCATACATGTACATTTTCATGTGTCTCTACATCAGTGTAATTTGCTGGAACCTCAGTTTTATTTCATTTATCGTTGGACATACAGGATACATGTACACGCACCCAGACAGACAAGCAGATAGACAGACTCCCTACACGTCCCTATGTGCATGTATACTGTAGTGTGTGTCAACGCATATATATATATATGCATGTATATATATATGCCTATATATATAGGTACATAATACATGTATCTAAAATCTGTTGTATATTTCCCAGTTTAGCTTTCAGAAGTACAGATCTGTACTCTGATTCACAATCTTTAAACTCCGTCTTTTCAACTGTGCTGCCCTTGACTTGTCAAAGCGGTAATGTCATGTACCTGTATGTGCTACGGAAACATGCTTTCTTCAATCCTAGAGTTATTTTTGACTTCATTGTTCATCACCTAGTTATCTCTGAATGCTTAGCACCATAACATCACATTGAACACATGTATCTGTTGCATTGACAGCTACACAAACTTTGCTAATGACCCTATAAATTTATCAATATGAGTCCAGGCAGTGACAGGAAAAATATACTTGTAAACTTCAGTTTCTGCATAATTTTGCTAAAATCGTGTGTGTCTACTGTGTACATGTAGCATGCTGGTGCCGTACATATTATTGTATTTATTTATATACCCTGTTGTTTCACTTGTAAGGTCATGTTGCTCTCACTCAAGTGTACATGATTATATAGTACAGGGTCTGGCAGCGACCTACGGATGGTCATGGGTGCCCCCACCCCCCCACCCCCCACCTCCCGGACTCTGCCAGGTTTCCTTCCACCATAATGCTGAAAGCCAGCATATAAGTGAAATATTCTTGAGTATGGCGTAGAACACCAATAAAATACACAAATAAATAAATATATAGTACAGCTGTATACTGACACTGCTGGCCTGAGTACTGCACAATGCCAAGTCAGGGAAGTACTAGGCTGCTAGATTAGTTTGTGTTCTTCAGAGATGCGTGTGATAAAACATCACAGTTCCCTTGGGTCGTCTTCAAGGAACTCTACCCCCACACCTCTATTTATAAATACAACTGTGGTATGAAATCACACATGCTTGATGCCCCAGTAGTAATAAATACACATGGATGTACTAGTGCTAAAGTTTCTCGATAGTCCAGGGTGAGGTGTGTGTACAGCAGACTTTTGTTAGTCTCCTGTTGTGGTACATGTCTACATTTATCAAAACCTGTTCTCGGTGGGTGAGTACTACATGAGATTTACATTCAGTGCTGGGTGCAGGAATGTCTGAAGGGAAATGTCTGTCAGGTGTCTGTTGAAAGGGCTGGAATGTGTGAGTGTCCACACTTATGTGTGAGTGTGGGTGGGTTACAGAAGAGGCCCCTGGGGGTCAGGCATGTCAGGGGAGATGACTGGGACGGGTCAAACCACAAGTATGTATAGTGTTTGTCTCTGTTTACTCTACATGTGGGAAGTGTCTGGGTGACATAATAGCAATACTGTCACACCTATAGACTGGTAGAGGACCTAACTGTAAGGATTCGTGCAGGTACAAATACTTGTAGTCGCTGTTTGCTGTACGCACAGGTACTGTGTATGGGGACAGTGTCTTAGGTGACATAATATTGTTACACCTGTCAGACTGTAGGGGGCCAAGCTTGAAGGAATCACACTTGATGCCTGGGGTATGTACATGTACATTTACACGTATAAGGCCACATGACAAAATCCAGGCTCTTAAGTGGGAAGGTCTGCCAGCAACCTGCGGATGGTCGTGGGTTTCCCCCGGGCTCTGCCCGGTTTCCACCCACCATAATGCTGGCCGCCGTCGTATAAGTGAAATATTCTTGAGTACGGCGTAAAACACCAATCAAATAAATAAATAAATCAAAATCCAGGTGTTCTTTAATAGTGTTTCTGACAGCAGACTGTACACCTTGTCTAAAGTGGCCCTGTTTTCTAGGCCTGTACCCATATAAGTCAGGTGTCAGAATATCAGTCTGTATGGTATTTATGTTATTATAGATGTATTTATTTGTTTATTTCTGTGATGGTGTTTTAGGCAATAATTTTTATAGATGTCCGTTGTACACATAATGTTGCTTGTGATTTTAAACTCTTTGTGTCTTTTGCATTCTTGAAAAAAGGTTAAGAAAATTCATTTCAACCAAGTTGGTTGTGGTTCAGACATTTATTTTGTGAAATGAAACAAAATATTAGCAAAGCCATCACATGCATTTTAACCCACACCTAGAAAAACAAGCGCAGTTAAAAAAAATGTATGAATGTGTGTTTGTATGTATGTATGTATGTATGTATGTATGTATGTATGTGTGTTTGTATAATGTACGTACACTTAATTAGTGAAATAGTTGTGGTTTAATGTTGGTTACACGTAACTGTTGTCATACCTGTGGTTATAAAATCCCATTAGCTGTCAGACAGGTGAGGTGTAGACATGACAAATTGTACCTGTCTTTGTAAGGAGATGTTCTAAGACCAGAACTACCTGTAGGTCATCATGTCAGTAGGTGATGTTAAAGTTTCGCTTGTTTTTTATCAACTAATGAAATGAATTTTCTGAGTGTGCTTTTGAAATGCATGACTGCTTCACTCATTTTTGATGTCATGATCATACTTTTTTGTATTTTTCATTGACATTTAGCACGATTATCAAGAATTTATAACTTTTATTACTACTTCCCAGCAGAAAGTCCTACATGCCAAGGCTGTTCCCATGTGGAGGACCACCTTAATTCTTCAACCTTTTCAACCACCTGTGTAACTTATAGCTTGAAACATTCTGAGACAACTGTGGGGTGCAGAGAAATAATTTACACAGTTTCATGAAGCTTGAAAATGTTGAAGATTTATAGTATACAGTTTATATCATATGTACAAGTACCATATTTCACCTAAAGTTTTAGCATTTTTCAAGCGACACATTTTACTACATTCTGATTGATTAATTCACCTGAATAGTGCCACTTACATGTTTTTTTGTGTGTGAATTTAGTGTGAATAATATCACCTGAATAGTGCCACTTACATGTTTTTTTTTGTGAATTTAGTGTGAATAATTTCACCTGATATTTAGCATTTTTCAAGTGACACATTTTACTACATTCTGATCGATTAATTCACCTGAATAGTGCCATTTACATGATTGTTTTTTTGTGAATTAAGTTTGATTAATTTCTTATCACAAAAATTTAAGTGTTGGCATCAGAAGTGTGGTTTTAAGGCCTGTATATGCTTCTGAAAGTGCATTTTTACATTCCCAACAGTAATACATGTTTTTTTTTTTTTACTCTTCATTTGAGGTATCTTTATGTACTTCATGTCATTCCACCTACATTTGTAGGCAGGTTAGTTATTAAGGACTGGAAAATCAGACTAAACAAGTCTGGCAAGTACATTAAGCTACATACATGTATACCTGTAGATGAAGACACCACTGTACGGCGGCTTTATGCAAAGTACCTGTAGCTAAGCTCTATCACAGGACTTACTCTGTATGGTACAAGCACAATAACACTCTAGGTTTCCTCTGTCCATAAAACTGAACACCATGGTACATGTACATAAGTGAAAAATTGCTTAAGTAAGACATGAAGCAACAGTTCAGTGTTGGATCCAAGAATGGTTGTCCTGAGTCCTTATTTCAATTTTTGGAAAAGTTTTCTCCCGCCGTAATGAGGTAAAACAAACCAAAGTAGCCAGGAATCTGAAGGCTGCATATTTTGTGTATGCTTGGAAATGTATTTTCAGCCATTTTAAGCCATTTCTCTGCACAATATTTAGATATTTATGAGTGCCTGCTATGAAATGAATGTGAAAGATCTTAAATCTTAAGTACAAAGTTATTAATACATGTACATGTTTTAGAAAGAAATCATTTGTCTTTTTTTCAAATTTTTTGCCCTATGGAGTCCATTCTGATGGACACAACAAGACCCTGTGTCCATCCCTGCAATTAGTACATGTGCATGTAAGTTCATTGGTCTGGTTTCCTGTGTTTGCAGATGCCTTGTTAGCGGACTTACAGTCCACCACAGCACACATCTCTAACTACCAACAACAACACAAGGGTGCTCCGCCTCCAGCTTCCCCGTCCCAGCATAACCCACCTCTCCAGCAGTATTCAGGCCAGCGGCAGAGTTACAGCAGTGCAAGGTCAGACTCACGAGGGTCAACACCCCCTCCTCTACCCCCTCCCCCGCCCAGTGATGTGCTGGATGGTGTGGGGTCCAATCACTACACTGAACAGGTGAGTTGTCTGCCGATTGGAATTCTTTTTCATTTGTACGTACATGTATAGGTACCAGAATTGTGCATTTATTCATGAATGATGAAGACTTAAGGGCCCCGTGCTCCGCCTTGTTTCCTGCTACCATAATGCTGGCCGCCCCTGTATAAGTGAAATATTCTTGACTACGGCGTAAAACACCAATCAACTAAATAAATAAATAAATAAATAAATACTTCATGTTTTAACACAGAAAATCCTATCTTAACTGTCAGCCTATTATCATCATTTCTGCATTTTTTAAAAAGAAATGAAAAGAATAGCTGCAAAAATGTTTTCTTTTGTTTAATAAGGATGATTTTTGTGCATGTAGTTGCAAACTAACTTTTATTGCTACAAATGCATGATAAATGTTTGTACACATATCCGTTCTTGGAAAATTTTGAGAGCAACCATTTCATTAGTGGGTTGTCAATAATGAGTAGTCAGTAATGACCCGGATAGAAAAAAGTATTCTGCTGGTTTTACATAACAGGAATCAGCTGACTGGACCTAACATCCTGAAAAACAAAAATTTGGACATAATAATTGGCCAAAAATTAGATATTGTTTGAGACATAATTTAGCTACTTGTAGATATCAGCTTCCTCTATATGCTGGTGATACGAAGCCCCATTGCTTGCGTGTTTGACACAAGTGGTATGAGTGATGGTATGAAAGGTGGCCAACTGCAGGTACATGCACTAGAGTCAATGCAGCTGTATTGTCAATTTTACTTCTGCATTCCCAGCCAATCTGATTTCTGCATTTCCAGCCAATCTACGAGCCACAGAACGTCCGAGCCTCTCCTCTGACTCCAAACCTGCGGGAGGAGCCGGTCACGGTCCACCGATCCTTCGGCAGCAGCAGTAGCAACAGCAGCAGGGACGTGCAGCCCTCGCCCAAACCAGGCATGTCACTCAGCAACAACCTGTCAGAGCTGGATCAGCTCCTACAGGATCTGAACTCGGCCCAGTTCATGGCGGAAGTTGACCGAAGAAATGCAGGTACTTAACGGGAAAGCTTGCTTCCTGATTCTCGCACGCATCCGTGTGACACTTGAGAGTCGATCGCTGCCATTGGCCGGCTGGCGTGTTCCGATGTCAATGGGTTTAAGTGGGCAATGAGTCAGAACTTGTAATTCTTAGGATGTTAGGACTTTTGTTTTTTTTACATCACTTCAAGTCAGCAGAGTACTAATACTTAGGTGTATTACACTTCAGTACCAATGTACTGAAACTGAAGTACTAGGCCTGGTTGTTCAGAACGGTGTTAAGACTCAGTACCAGATTTAACTTCAAGCAAAGTATTCAGTGTTGTATTTTGCCATAAAATAATTGCATAACAGTATAATGTTTAAGAACTAAGTCTTCTGCTGTTATACTTTGGCTTTGGAATACTGCAATGGCTGCTATGTTTCACTAAAATTTTAAATGTGTAATATGACTTAATACCAGTAGTACATGTAGCTAATTTGCTCTCCAACAACCAGGCCCTGAGAGGTAAACCAAGAAAACATTTTCTAACTTTTAGACAGCACTGTCTCCTCCATTGTGATGGTTGAAACAAAGGAGCTCTTTCTTACACCACATCATTTTGGCTGTGTACTAATTTTTACATGAAGTATTAGTACTGATGTACTAATGTAGACATGTATTGATATAGAACAGCTGAGTGAGAAAACACTTTCTGACTTTGTTCAGCAATATTACTTCATCTGCAAGCTTTTGGATTGTATCCTCTCCATTGTGATAGCTAAAACTTTCCCATATTCACAATAAACAATAAAGTGGCAGTTATGTGTCATAAACATGGACACTGTCAAAAGTTGAATATTTATTTATTTATTTGATTGGTGTGTTACGCTGTGCTCAAGGTTATTTCACTTATACGACAACGACCAGGATTATGATGGGAGGAAACCGGGCAGAACCCGGGGAAAACCAACAACCATCTGCAGGTTTGCTGGCAGACCTTCCCATGTACAAAATGTTCCCATGGTCAAAAGTTAAATATGCAATAATAGTATGTCAGCAGTAATAAATGCGTGTGCATGTATGCAGTGAGCGGTAAAGCGGGAAGTGGGATGGTGAAACAGTCAGATCAAATTTGAGACGTGTCTTTGTGTAAAGTCGTGTAGTGTTTTATTTGGAGGAATTTTTTTTTTTTTTAATGATCAGTATATGCAATATACATGTATATATGTAGGCCTGAAAATCTGTTTGACTGTCAAGAAAGCATATTAAAGTGAACTATTGATTGAAATTCCTTTATATTCTCATTGGGTAAGATCACTGATGAAAATGCATGGAGATCTTTGACTTTTATTCTTAATGAGCTATTTGACTTTTATTCTTGATGAGCTATTTGACTTTTATTCTTGATGAGCTATTTGAATTCTGATGTTACTGGGCTTGATGCCTTATCAGTTACTATGTACCTGCTTTGCTAAAGCTTAACGGTGAAGTTTCTAAAAATACCCAGGTTTAATAATATGTTAGCCAAGGCACATTGTAATAATGCACGCCCCCTCGTTTGTTTCCAGTAAACCAGCCAATGGTAAACGGTACGGGAGACAACAGTGGAGTGAAGACTCCTAAGTCTCCAGGATACGACAACAAACGATCGTCGGTCGATAACCTCTTAGATCAGTTGGAGAACTCGGTGCCATCTCCTGCCAGGTAAGAGTTTCATATCAGAACATTTGCGTTAGACTTCATAAGAGCTGATCTTAATCCATTTTATGATTCGACTTTTCATTGGAGTTTTTACCATTTTTTTCAAATGCTGCCAGCTATTTCTCACATTTTCCCCTCCCATACCAGTAGGTCTGCCTCTCTGTCCTCCTTCACCTACCATGTGAACAAAATCAAGTCCATACATGAGCGTTAAAGGATACGTGTGCCATGTTCTCGAATTACTATGCAGGCGTATGTTGTGCCAAGCCACATCAGGAATTGAGATGTTGTTATGATTTTCTTCCCATCATGCCCCAAATTCCTGATAATGGAGTTACATATATAACTACCCCTCTCTGTTTCTGTCATATTCACTGTGCCTGTGAAAAGACATGATGGGCTCATATTTGTTAAACAAAGTCATAAATTTAAAGTGCTTAAAAATCCAAACTCACAACGGGAAAGAACTTAAATTGTGGCGTATTGTTCTGCAGTAAAAAGAGTCAGTGTAGAAATTTTATACTTCCGAGTGTGAAGCATTTTAAATTTAGCTTTAGTAAATATGGACCCAAGGCACAAATCTTGCAACATCACAGATTTGTCATATTTGAGCTCATTCTTGCATATGTATATATTCTTGTGAGAAGCCTTTAATGTCTTGCCTTTATGTTGGCATTAAAGGTTTTGATAGAAAATAGGATTGTTTGGAGAGTTTCATCCGTAGCATCTATTTCGCTTCCAATTTGAGTGAGTGAGTGCGTAGGGTTTTTTTAAAAGCTAGCTTTTATGGTGACCAAAAAAATATTCTTGAGTACGGCGTAAAACAGCAGTCAAATAAATAGATATGCTACATGTATATCAGTTGATGATACTTTATTACCTACATGTATTCTACATGCAAATATTGTTGTCATACCATTCTAGCCGGCCCCCTCTGGCGGCTCCCACAAACCGTGACTCCTACGACTACCCGGTCCAGACCATCGAGGAGACGAGGACAGTGTCGACTCACGAACAGAAACAGGTGCATGGCGCTTCCACGGCAACACAGGAGCTGGATGAACTCATGGACTCGCTCTCACAGTTCAAGGTGAGGAACCCATGTGTTGTGTAAATATAGCAGAAAAGACTAGTGTGTGTGATTATGCGTAAATAAATACATGAATGAAATACATATACGCGTGTGTGGTATCACCATTATTGCAGTACAGGTACTATAAGTGAAATATTATCTAAAGGACAGTTGAACATGATTACCAAATGCTAATTACTTATTTATAGTTCTAAATTATTTTCTGACAGATGCAGAGCGGTGGCCAGGCTCAGATCACTCAGCACTCCATGTCCCCGGCCCAGTCTGCGGGTGCCGACCCACCGTATGCCAAACCCCACAAGGGCAAAGGTCACGAGACCCCGAGCCCTGTGAGCCCATCACGGGGGAACAGTCAGCTGGATGCGATGTTGGGGAATCTCCAATCTGACATGAACCGTCAGGGGGTCAGCACGAAGACCAAGGGAACGTGTGCTGCCTGCTGTAAGCCCGTCGTCGGACAGGTAAGGCTTCTTATAACCCTGACCATCATCATATACCTTAATTGACCTCAAATTTCGCCCACAAAAGTGCATTTTTAGAGGCAAATAAATGTCACGAAGTATTGTTTTTGGTGTTGAAACTTGCATTTTTCCAGTAGAATATCATTACATATTCCAAGCAAACCTAAAAAATCCTTTATAGAATCAATAGAACTCTTAGAATCGGGGAAAATGAGCGAGTCATAGACAAAATTCATGGTCATTTAGGGTAAATGAAAAATTCTCGAGTTCCGTGTGTGAAACACCAGTCAAATAAATAAATAAATGAAATTGAAGCCATGTAACCTGTCATCATTTGGAAAATCAGTAAACCATTACCAATCAGAATTCTGTGAACTTTCTCAATGCTCTGGAGTATGTTGTTGTTGTTGTTTTGAATTTACATGTGTCTGCTACCAGACATACATTATTATCAGGAGTCAGCTTGATACAGCCTGATGATTTGAAGGGCTGTAATTAGATATATGAAAGGTGTTCTTTTTCACATGTAGCTGTTAAACAGTCAGTGATACACGGAGATGTAATTTCAGTTACATTTATTTATTTATTTATTATTTATTGATTTTATTGGTTGTGTGATGCCGTACTCAAGAATATTTTTCAGTGACATGTACATGGTCGAGAACTAACAGGCGCACCTGCTCTGCAGTGGTTTGGACACTTTTTTTGACTGTGCTGGGTTCTCTCGTTAACAGGTGATAACGGCCTTGGGGAAGTTGTGGCATGTAGAACATTTCGTGTGCGCCCATTGTAAGCTGGAACTGGGCACGCAGAACTTTTACGAGAGAGATGGTCAAGCTTACTGTGAGAAGGATTATCACAACCTGTTTGCCCCACGATGTGCTTACTGCAACGGCCCCATCCTAGACGTGAGTTACTCGTACATTGTCTGTTTTTGTGGTGGAGAACCCTTTTTTTCTCCTTTGAAAAGCAGGTCAGGTCCAAGCTGGATTGGCTGTTGTTAGCTTGCATGATAGGTTAGAAGAAATTTTTGCATATATGGCCAGAAGCTTGGAATCAAATAAATATTGAACTCTGCTGTGGTGAACATGAAGTTAGAGCTTCTGCCAATGTAGTGTTCAGGAGACGGGATTATTTCCTGGGTGTGGTCATACCTAAGACTTTTAAATGAGCAATCTAGCTAATTCCTTGGCTGTCAGCTTCAGGGGCGATAGATCCAGGGTCTGTCCTGAGTTGGGTCACACCTAAGACCTTAAAAGAGGAAGTTGTAACTTCCTCGCTTGGTGTTCAGCATGAAGGGGATAGTGCAAGGACTGGTTGACCCAAATCAGTATTATGGCTCAGGCAGGGTGACTTATTTGCCTTCGGTAAGACATCTCAGCGAAGCAGCACTAGATAAAAGAGCAGTGGAGATCTGTTCTGCAACAAGGAGGCACATTACATGCACTCTAAAAACTCCTCATCATCATACTGTGGAAAAATTGTTAAGTACCACGTTAAACCCTAAGCACTCACTCATTTAATTCCCTGTGTTGGTGCTCAGCATTAGGGGATAGGCAAAGGTAATGGTTGGCATCACATTAGTATATTTTGACTAGATAAGATGTCTGGTGTTTTTATTACAGCCTATTCAGTGAGGCAGCACAGTAAATCTATCAACACTGAAACTTGCCTATTACAACTGTACAATGATAAAAAAAACAAGTTTCAGCAAAACCAAACAAATGATAGAGATTGGACTAAGGTATAAAAAAAAAAATGGCCGGTTCTGGTTTTGTTCATGATTAGCTACACATATACATGTAATAAGTACCTGCTGGATCAAAGGAGCAGTTGGGGGACATGTTTATTTGTTTATTTTAATATATATGTATATATAATACTTATTGAATACTTATTTATTTATTTGAGGACTCATTTATTTTATGTGCGACACAAAATTCTTGTGTTTCAAGCAGTCATATAGGTATATCCCTTAGACATGTTCAGATGATTATGTATCTGTGTTTCAGAAATGTGTGACGGCCCTGGGAACCACATGGCACCCTGAACACTTTTTCTGTTCCTCCTGTGGTGAGACGTTTGGGGAGGATGGTTTTCATGAGAGGGATGGTAAAGCCTTTTGCAGGTCAGTCTACCTTGTACTCAAGGGGTTTTTTTTGACTTCATACATGACAGCAGTCGTGTTCTTACCGTCCAATGTTCTGGGATAACTGACAGATGTACTGTTGTAAAAATATAGACAACCCTATCTCATGTGGTCTTGAAAATACATTTTTAATATCATTAGCTATAGGTTAATCTTCAAAGGGATTCAGTTCAGACATTTGTACATGTATCATAATCTGATTGGAGTACTGTTTGAGCTGAAGGGAGATAACTCTTATTTCAAGGAAAGGAGTGAAAAGCACCCTGCAGTATAAAATTAAGACACTCATGTGTTAGTGTGAATTGCATGGATATTGTGCTGCTTTGACTGTATGAAATGTACATGTTTTAGTCTGCTGCTGACTTACAAAGCTCTAAGTTATAGTTTTGTCTGTATTTTTCATTAAGGTGATATGTATTTTGCTATTTCACAGAAGGGACTATTTTGACATGTTTGCTCCCAAATGTGGAGGTTGCAGTCGGGCCATAATGAATAACTACATCTCCGCTTTAAACAGACAGTGGCACCCCGAGTGCTTTATCTGCCAGGTGAGTTCACAGGTGGTCAGTCATCAGTTAGATTCCCCATGTGATCAGGCGTCACTTAATTTATCCGTTGATCATTCAGTTTTAGGGTGTAGATCGTACACGGATATTTCACTTGTGTTTTGGCTACTAGAAAACTGAATTTATCTCATAAATTTGGGTACTCAGCATTTCCACACTACTGCTCTACAGGTGTCATTTTCAAGGAATAGATGTATACACTAATTGACAGAACCGAATCTTTTGTAGGCACATTGAGGCAAGTGAATTAGAAATGTTGAATACCAAAACCAAAGTTAAGAATTTGTCTAATGTTGGACTACTGAAACTAGTCCGTGTAAGTTCGGGATTGTGACCATTTACCTTGACAACAAAACTAAGACTGATTCGTCCACCCTCCTGGCGACTCAGGTAGGGGCCTCTGTGACTGGGTGGTTAGCATGCCAGTGGAGCTCAATGATACAGAATCATCTCGCTGTGAGTTCAAGTCCAGCTTATGCGGGCTTCTACTCCAGACAGACGTGGGAAGGTCTGCCAGCAACCTGCGGATGATCGTGGGTTTCCTCCACCGTAATGCTGGTTGCCATCGTAATAGTGAAATACTTGAGTACGGCGTAAAACGCCAATCAAGTAAAGAAAATAAATTCAATACAAGTATGTACATACTGAATATTAAACATATCTTTTCCCAGGAATGTCACGTGCCGTTCGGTGGAGGAAGTTTCTTCGACCACGAGGGTTTGCCATACTGTGAAACTCACTACCACGCTAAGCGGGGGTCGCTGTGTGCCAGCTGCCACAAGCCCATCACCGGGCGCTGCATTACAGCCATGTACAGAAAGTTTCACCCGGAACATTTCGTCTGTGCGTTCTGTTTGACCCAGCTGAACAAGGGCACGTTTAAGGAGCAAAATGACAAGCCCTACTGCCACCCATGTTTTGTTAAGCTGTTTGGTTGATACTGGGAATCTGTGGCTGCCATTGTGCATGTAATGGAGATCTGTGCTACCTGCTACATGCCTGTATGCATACTGTATATCTCCGGCTAAATGACTGATATACCTGCAGACCGCTGACTGAATTCATTTCTGGAATCCGCAGTAACTTCATGTTACTGCAGACTGTGTTCTCTTTGCCTCCAAGGAGAATTTGTGTATGGCCTTCATTGCTTATGGGATTGTATATGCTGCATTTAAACCAGTATACAGTATAGCCAATGGTGTGCCTTGTGAAATGTGTTTTGTCTCCATTCTTGTTGAAAGACTTCTATTGAAGTCCATCTGCTCTGATAAAATGCCATTTGACAGCCTGAAGAGATGATTGGATGAACAGGATTACATGGGAGGTGATGGAGTGTGCTGATTGGTTGTCATTCACCCATGGAGTTCACCTAGTGTTCTGATTGGACGGGTTATCTGCAGCCTTCTCTGTTGTTGTTGGATCTCTACTTTGAATGACAGCAGTGATCAGTGATTAGATATTTCTAGCTGCAGTTTAATGCCTGAATGGATTCCTCCGGTAAGCGGCAGTCTGCCTTTGAAGGATTGACCATTGATCCCAACACAATTTTGCTCCATCCTCAAAAAAAAGTACAGTCAGGATTTTTCTGCCCAATAAACAAAATTAATTGTTACTGCTCTGATTTTACTCTCCATGTCAGAGTTCCCGCTGAAAGTTCCGGTACTTGAATTTTGTGGAAAGGTATTCCAGTCCTTGAAAGAACTTGATTTTTCAGTGTTAAACAGGTCAATGAATACATGCGGGGTGCATGTACCAAAGTAGAATCCATTTATCTCCACATAACGATTTGTACTTAAATCAAATGAGTATAATCCGTGAGTACTAGCAAACACAAAATATTGGGCCCATCCATGGGTGGGAGCCCTGCCATTCTGTGGTCTTTTACTGTATATTGTTCTGGTACTGTACGGCAGTATATGTGTAGATTACTGGTATCTAGCTGCAAGTGGGTACTTAAATTATACCGTGAAACCAATCTGTCGTGACAAGTGATTCTAAACAAACCGTTGGGCAAAATGAGGAAAAGGGATCAGAGGTACTAAACAAATTTGGTGTCACAATTTTATTTTAACCAAAGACTCAACCATGAAACTTAAGATACAAGCCTTTCAGTTCCCTCATGTTTTTGCATCAGTTAGCAGAATTTGTTTGTTTCAAGTATTAAATTATGTAGTGTAAAAGCTTACTTTGTAAAAAGACTTGAGCTCTAACCCCGGGCTGAGGTACATTTGTGTACAATTAGTTGATAAGTATTGACTGATTAACATTAAATAGGGGCAAAATAAATTCAGTGAGCTGTGTTAGGAACTCCTGTTTATTCTTAATGTAAATATTATACATTTTGATTCAATTTACATGTAATGTATATTTTCAACCCACAGTACATGTGTACCTACATGTAGTATCTGTATTAACACTTGTCTAGTTGTTTTTGTACGTTAAAACAAATCTGGTCTTCCAAACCGAATTGAACGCTGATATTTTCTTGTACTGGACGTACATGTGGACATTTGTACAGTAGACTGTTTGATATAAGCAATGCATGCATGTATATGGTTTAAGTACTACATATACCTAAAAGGAACAGACCTACATGAACATGTACATGGTTACCTTGAAATTAAAGTCAGGCACACTTGCACATCTTTGTGCAAGCCACTGAAAACATGCGCAGATATTCAAATAAGTTCTTTACAACAGTCAGAGGTGGGTAGCTTTTTCAAGTGCTTATTGTCTCACAGTTTTGTCCACAAGGAAGATTACCACAGATCTGAGAACTAAACAACAGAATCATTGTCAAGAAGTCTGAGAAAACCGGAAATCATGTTAATGTTGATACTGTATAAGGAAGTATGGAATCTATGGTTTTAAATGAATGGCAATTCCCCTGGCATTGTTGAATATTTTTATGCTGGAATTACAAACTTGTATAATTGTCACATACATGTTATGCAGGGGCCTCTGTAGCTCAGTTGGTTAGCGCACTAGCACAGTGTAATGACCCAGGAGTCTCTAACCAATGCAGTTGCTGTGAAGTCCAGCCCATGCTGGCTTCCTCTCCAGTCGTACGTAAGAAGGTCAGGCAGAAACCTGCGGATGGTCGTGGGTTTCCCCTGGGCTCTGACCGGTTTTTTCCCACCATAATGCTGGCCGCTGTCGTATAAGTGAAATATTCTTGAGTACGGCATAAAACACGAAGCAAATAAATAAATAAATAAATAAAAATACATGTTATGCCTGTTGAGGCAGAGCCAAGTGTCAACTAACTGGTGAAACATGATTAATATTCAAGCTGCTAATGTACGTGCTCAAACAGCTAACTTAAAAAATGATACAACAGGCTTTGTGGTGACCCAAAGTTCCGTGATCATAGCACAGAGAACGTTGCGTAAAGGTTACTACCTGCTGTAACACGTAGAATAAAGCATAATACATGTGAATCTGTATCACCCGGTGTACTTCTGGATCTGGATTGGCCTTTTGCTATACACGTACATGTATATGCCTGTGTCGACATACATGTACATGTGCATGCCTGTGTCGACATACTTGTATGTGTACATGGCTGTGTCGACATACATGTACATGTGCATGCCTGTGTCGACATACTTGTATGTGTACATGGCTGTGTCGACATACTTGTATGTGTACATGCCTGTGTCGACATACATGTACATGTGCATGCCTGTGTCGACATACTTGTATGTGTACATGGCTGTGTCGACATACGTGTATGTGTACATGGCTGTGTCGACATACATGTACATGCCTGTGTCGAAATACATGTACGTGTACATGTATGTACACTTAACCTGGTTACAACTGTACATGTAAAGTTTTGTTCTTAAGGCACTAGTATAAATTGTACATGTAACTGCATGTAAGCATGTGTAAATTTACATTGTACATCTTGAGTATGAATGAAGTTAAATGCCATTGAAATTAGTAAGCATTGACAATCATGCTATGTGCATGGTGTACTTAATATTTTAATACAGTGTTAAAACCTTAATTGAGCGAATAAAAAACCTTATGTTTTACCCAAAATGGAAAACTTCAAAAATTATTGTTATTTGCAAAACACACAAGGCAATGTACATGTACTTTGAAGTCATTAAAGAGGCATCACAGGGATTTTTGGCAAAAACATGTTAACTGTAACTGTTAACACGGACACATACGGCGGTAATATGCTGTGAAAGGTAATAATGTGGGCTTTTCTAAAATATTCGTGAAAATTTGATTGCATTTGTGTAACATTTTTGCCCCAAATCCCAGGTATAGTTTCTTACATATATAACATGTACCTGTACAAAGAAGTTAATTAAAACTTTATTGTGAGAAGATAAAAGACTTGGTTACATGTACATCAAATATAAGAACAAAAATTGCAACAACTTGCGCAGCTTCCGTGTGACGACATTGGTTAACATTCTGTCCAATGTACGAGCACAAAGCCATCATTTCTGCCGCAGTGTAAGTAAATTTTATACAGGTGCTATCAAAAATGAATTACCTGCATGGCATGCCTATGTCTTTATGTTGCCCAGTGATCGTAAAGGTTTGTACCTGTGTGCAGACATGTCTATACTGCCATAAAATCAACTTTACTCGGAATATTGTCCAAATCTAACTTGTCTGGTTGGTTGGGGGACATTCTGTAGTAGGCTTCAAAACCATGTGGAATATGACTCAGTTTTGTACTCGTAAGAGGAAACGATACTCAGTTATGGGGATGATGGCTGACAACCAAGATAGGCAGGATACATGTTAGTGGTCTCTGAGGCAAGGTAACGCAGTGGTGTACAGTGGACTATATGGCCTCAAACCCCTGTGAATTAGTCTGAAGCGTTCTGTGACCAACAAGCATTGGTGCATACCTGTACATGTATCTTGCTCAGCCTGTGAGAAAGAAGCCATGAAAATCTTGACATACATGTAGGTTGAGCATCAAAATCTGGACCTTCCTGTGCCAGCAGCTGGGAGGGGTGCCAAGTAGTGCCATGGGTACATCCCTCACGGCATCATCACCACCTGTCTCCTTATGTCGTCTTGCCCAAAATTTCAAACTGTCATCATTAAAACTCATACCTGCCCAAAGTTTATAATAACAGTTTCCATGACTTTGATACCAAGTATGCATCTGGGCACCATAAATGGAAGGCTGGCCGTGACAGCAGAAAGAGATTTGTGTTATTATAGGGCACTGGTTGCTAATGGGCAACATCAGTGCGTTATCTCCCCTCCCCATGGCAGTATGTGCCTGTCTCGGTCATGGGCCATAACTGAGCATTTTTCCCAATAAAGCATCATTTCACACATATACATGTATATTGTTTAGGTGCCAGTTCAAGTCCAGTTCCTGTTATTTTGTTACCACTGTTTAATAGATTTACATTTATAGTAAAACTTAAAAAAGAAGAACTGGCCTTATGTCCTGCCAATGTTAACAAATTACTACACTTAACCGAAAATTTCGTCCAAGAATACGTTATAGATTTTGCCCGATCCTGAGAATTCTATTGATCTTGGAAAGGTGCTTAGTCGTTTGATTGGAAGGCACAGGGCGATACCGTAATGGGAGTATATGTGAATCGGCACCACAAGTAGTATTTTCTGACCTTTGATGTGTTTGTCTTTAAACATGCACTGTTTGGGGAGAAATTTGAGGTCAAATGCAGTGTAGTTGTAACTGTTAATCCTGTTGAAGAACGGCAAAAAGTTCAGAATTTCAGGTTTTATATTGATGTGTATGACATTGAAGCTGCCAGTTTCAGTACAGGGGTTTTATTAGTGACGTGCCTTTAAATTACCAAAGCTTTCTTGTACCGGAATATGTCATTCTTTTGTAGACACAATTTTCTGCACTTCCTGTGCATCAACTGTGGTTTCCTTGTCTTGTCTGGTTTCTTTGCATGGATTAAAGAAAGAAATGTATTCGTGAACATGCAATGCTTTAAATTTACATTTACCCACATGTTTATGTTAAAGGGGGTTAAAAAATGAATGTTTTATAAATTTGTTTGACTTTCAGTTTGCCTCTTTTTGTTTTTCCTTTTGTTTTGTGTTTTTTGTTTGGCTTTTTTAATTTCAAGCATGGTTTGACTGTATGACAGTGCTAGCTTTGTTGAAAATGTCACTGCTTCATTTGGAATGTTTATTTTGCTGAGTTTAGTTCAATTTTTCTTGTATTATACTATCCCAGTATCTATTGATCAAGTTATAAACAGTACAATTTTAGCAATGAACAGGCCTTTATTGCCTACCTACTTTTGTCTTTGTTAAATCTCAGGCTAATTCCACAAAGCGTCTAACATGTAAGTCAAAATTTGGAAATGTGATTTGAGAGCCCATTTTGTGCCTCTAAAGATTAAAATTTGACCACCTGATAAATGTGATCGAAATAATTCAAAATTTCACTATCCAATATCATTATGCGAGCACTTAGTGTTGAGGTTTGAGTGTTTGATTTTGATCAGCCGAGAGAAAAGACTGTGTGGAATCAGTCCTGGTCTTGTAATGTTGTTACCTTTTACATCCACATGATGAATGCCAAAACTACAGACATTTTGACTTGTTAGATGAAGTTTTGTGGTATTCTTTTATTCTAAACCCAGTACAAAGGTACAAAATATAACTCCTGCTGATGAAATGTTACTGATGAAATGTAACTGATACTGACAAAATGTAACGGATACTGGTAAAATGTTACTGATGAAATGTAGCGGATATTGATAAAATATATCTGATACTGATGAAATGCAAATGGTGAAATGTAACTGACACTGATGAAGGTAACTCATAATCTATGAATTGTAACTGATACTGTACCAGACATTTTAGGTTAGCTTTGTACCTCTCCTCCGTAAAATTTCACAACCGAGAGGAAAACCAAATACTGTATTACTTAACTAGTATATGTGGTGTTATTTTTTACAACTGTATGGCGAAGCTCACAATAAAATCTATATATATTGTTCAGTAAACTGTGTTGTTTGTTCCTCCCTGTAATACCTGGTTACAATCTGTAGTACATTTTGTTGCCTGTGGGTCATAATGGTGAGCATACATGAAACTTGTGTGAAACAAGATACTGTAAATCTTCAACCATTTGGATCTCCAGCTTCAGAAAACTGTCCAAATTAATTCCCTGCATCCCCCAGTTCTCTCAGAATACTTCAAAATACTGATTGTAGAGGGGGTTGAAAAGGTTGAACATGTATGCCAGGCACAACCTTCCAGTATGGTACAAAATGAACGCCAACGTGTTCCAGTATGATACAAAATGAACGCCAATGTGTTCCATTATGATGCAAAGTGAACACCAACATGTTCCAGTATGATACAAAGTGGAAAAGTTATAATGTGACCCAATTTAGAAATTTTATTTAAGCGATTATTTTGGCTATTCTAAGATTTGATTGGATTTCATTTGCGCTGATCAATTTCTTGCAAAAAATCCCTGGTTTAGTACCATGCTTAACAAAGCACTTCAAACCTATTGCACTTGTTCTTGGGCCTATTTTTGTGTCATCAGTCTGAACAGGTACCAGCTACCTTGAGTGGTTGACACACTGAAGATCAGAAATTGGAGCAATATGCTTGGCCAGATACCAGAAATAGACTCCAAGAAGTGGCCGTAGACTTACTAACTGCATATGCCTCTACATGTAGACGGAATAATGAACAAATGGTTGCTATTTAAATACTGTTCACACTCAGACATTTTTATTTATAAGTACGCTAAAAACGGTTATATTTTTTTAACATACTTTGTATAAAATTCTTGAATAACCTGATGAAGCATCACGACTGAATGGTGGTGCTAGGTGCAAACACGCAGTAGTGGTTTTCAGTGAGAACATATTAGGCCACTTGGCCAGCATGAGCAACATTTGATTTATTTATCTGATTGAAGTTGCTGTATGCCGTACTCAAGAATATTTCACCCATAAAAGTGGTGGCAAACCTTCTCACTTATGATCTGAGAGGTCAGCATGAGGTGGATTTGAACTCACAGCAACGGCATTGGTAAAGCATCAGTTACATATCTGCTTTCAAATTTATTGAAGGCATAATGAATGACTGATAAATACCAACAAGAGAGCAGAAATACTTGTGATATTTTATTTGAAAATAAACATTGCAAATTAAACATGAGTAACTAGTGATTTTGTACACTGTATGTGTAAACATTAAGTGTCTTTGTACTGACTGAGACTATACTTTGTGAACCAAATCAGCTGTAAAGATCAACGACACAAACTTGTGAAAAGTGATCGATGAACAAGCGTACCATACATAAAAATGTAAACTGTTAACTATGATTATAAACTTCTAATTAAAGCCATGAGATATTGATCTGAATGGCTTGTGTATAACAAGTATCAACCATGAAAACTAAAGATTTGATCAGTCATGAGCAAACGAAAATAAAATGCTGGGAATAAACCACTGACCTCTAGCAAGCAAATGCTGAATCTTTCAATGAGCACCATAGTGAGAGCTGTTGGCATATGCCATATTGGGGAATTAAAGATAATCTTGGATAAACCTCCTGTATAAAGACCATATACATGTACTACCACTGTTATAGCCCTTAAGAACCGTAGGCTGCTGTCCAAACTTCCTTGTTTGAGCATTGGACTGACTTCTTCAACAAGCACATCATTCAGAGGAGCCAAAAGAAAATTATGTTGCCTGCTCATAAGCAATAACACTTAAAGTGAAATGTAATTGTAAGTAACTGAAAAAAAAAGCAGTCACTGATGATTCAAATTCAATGTATGAGAATGAAACCAACAACATATTCTACGTGTACATGTAACTTAGTTTCACATCATGCATGGAATTTGAAATGATCCCTTTTCTTCTGCCTTTCCAATAAATGACTGCAAAATCAAATTTTAGGCATACATGTATTTAATCCCAACACATAAGCCTTTTTACACGTGCTATGCCTTTGCCACTATACACTGATACATATTGTTCATATTAACAGTTAGAATTTAAAGTTAACAGCTGCCAAGTAAAACTTAAAAGAACAAACATCCAGAAGACTGGAGTAAGATTTAACGACCATTAACAGTTGTCCTCACGAAATGCATCAAATAATACGATTCTCTGATTGGAAGTGAGACTAGTGAATACAGGATCAGTTGTCCAGTCGAACGGGTGCACACAAGATGTGCCTTTTTAGTCCAGTTTTTCGGTCCAAAAGGTGTATGCAAGTTGTGCGCTTCAGTCAAATGAGATGTGACTAAAAACTAAGCTGTACACAGGGAATAATTTTCATAAAGATGAGGCATTTTAGTAAATAAACAAGGTGCCATGTTATAACTTTATCTGGGGGCATAATGAAAATACTACCCAATCAGCCGGACTAAGTCTCGCAATACACTGGTGGGGCTAAACATGGCCTGTGTCGCGAGTTCAATTCTCCCTCTGGTCAGAAACTTTGGTGGTGTGACTTTAATTCTCAATTAGACACTTCAATAAAAAGATTGAACAGCATGTTTCTCTTCCTCTGAACTTGAAAAAAAGTAATCGAAACAAAAACAGAGGAAAATGTTCTGTGTTCAGTATCTGTCGGTGAAGATGTGTGTGTCTCTTGGAGGGGGGGGGGGGGTGCAGGAGCAGTACGCGGCAGATATAGGCAGCTACTAAATTACCTCCCTTGTCACACGACAGCATTTATGACATGTATAAGTGGGGCTTCCAATTCAGTCAAGCATGAAGTGTGTAAGTCGTGTCTAGAGTGTATGAACATGTCAACATCCCAGCTGCAATCACAAAATGTGCTGAAAGCAAACCTGTCATTTATAGATCTACATTTACATTAGCTCTGAATCATGCAGAACATGTAACCCCTACATATTACAGTCCCCAGTGGTTCCAAGCTGCTGTACATTTAAATGACAATTAGCACTTGTAATCAGAATTCTGCTACAGAACAAAAACCGGGAAGTTACATGCATAATAACTGACATAAGGTTGAAAAAAAAATCTGACCCCCCCCTGCCCCCCCCCAAAAAAAAACAAACAATCTACATATATATATATATATTAGATATACCAGATACATGTATATCAAAGAACATAAAAGGACCAAAATACTGTTAAATAACTGCATTCATTTGCTCAGTAATACTATTCATGCATATGTAAATCAGCTAAAACACAGAGTTCAAGAACCTGGTGGTAGGGCAGTCAAATAAGACCTTTAAGTACAATTTCGTAACTTAAAACAGATGATTTCAAATTATATAAATTAGTTTTATAAGATTTATTTACAGGTGAAACAAAATAGAACACCCCTTTGAATAAATACATGTGCATGTATCCATAACAATTACATGTCAGTAATATAACAGACAATGATATAACTCAACTCATTATCTGATTTATTTGTTTGATTGGTGTTTAATGCTGTACTCAAGAATATTTCACTTATATGATGGCAACCAGCATTACGGTGGCAGGAAACCGGGAGAAATCAATGACCATCGGCAGGTTACTAGCAGAACTTCCCACTTTTGGCCGGAGAGGAAGCCAGCATGAGCTGGACTTGAACTCACAGCGACCGCATTGGTGAGAGGCTCCTGGGTCATTCCGCCATGCTGGAGTGCTAACCCCCATGGCCACAGAGGCCCCAAAATAATTCAATATTTGTACAAGCACACTCTTTGCAGGCTTCTGTCACATGTTACCACTTAACAGAGGCTTTCAAATGATGCTAGGCTATTGACACACTACAGCCAGGCTAGCAGGGCACTACAGCCAGGCAAGTGGCACACCAGTGCCATGCTAATGGCACACTACTGCCAGGCTAGTGACATAATAGAGCCAGGCTAGTGCCACAATAGAGCCAGGCTTGTAATGCACTACAACCAGGCTAGGGGTACACTACAGTCAGGCTAGTGGTACACTACTGCCACGCTATTGGCACTCTACTGCCACCCTAGTGGCACACTACAACCAGGCTAGTGGCACACTACAACCAGGCTAGTGGCACACTACCACCAGTCAGACAGCACACTACAGCTAGGTAGTGACACACAACTTTTTTATAGAAGGCATCCAAAATGACCTGTGCTGTACATGTATGTGTAATATGTGGCTAGGCAACAAACCTGAGACAATTTGTGCTTTAATGTTCACACAAAATTACATACATACGCACACCACAATTCTGCACCAGTAAACACAGTGAACACATTCTTGCTGAATGTGGATGACTTTTTTGTTTACAGTAACTTTACAGTAAGTGACTCCAGTAAGGAAGTGCAGGTCACACAAACCCTGTGGAGATTACATATTATTAGCCCATGTACTGCTGCACCTTCTTTAATTATTCTAAGTGTGTGGCTATATCATGAATGTATAAATTGTAATTAATTCATGGAATGGCACCAAATCTAGACTCAACTGTCCAATAAGCAATAAATACCAGCAGCAATTCTTTTCATATCTACATTCTAGTGTGATCTACAACAGATTCTAGTATGAACCAGTGTGACAATACCATTAACAGAAAGAAAGAAGTATTTGTATACAACATTAATAGCAAAAAATAAACTACAAAAATGGATTAAATTCCCAAAACCATGGAAACACATGCCATTAAATAAAAAATCGTCTCTTGGCCCAAGTTCATGTAGATGTTTGGTATGTGCTACGCTGATATTAGCATGTGTACATAACGGTTATTGAATTCTTGAAATCGACTGATGAAAAGATAATACTGGATTTGATGAAGTGATCAGTCAGTCATGTCACTTTTAAAACCTAGTCACAAAAAAAAAAATAGTCACAAACACTGCTAAGTACGAGGATGTGAGGGTGAACTTTCTGCATAGCTTAGTTATGGAATTGCATAGATGTTTTGACATAACTGCTGCTACACGCTACATACTACAAACCTATTTATCTCAGTCTGAAGCCTAATGATCTGATGCAAAAGCTGTATTAGGTCCTACAAACCAGTTTATCTCAGTCTAAAGCCTAATGATCTGATGCAAAAGCTGTATTAGGTCCTACAAACCACTTTATCTCAGTCTGAAGCCTAATGATCTGATGCAAAAGCTGTATTAGGGCCTACAAACCAGTTTATCTCAGTCTGAAGCCTACTGATCTGATGCAAAAGCTGTATTAGGTCCTACAAACCACTTTATCTGAGTCTGAAGCCTAATGATCTGATGCAAAAGCTGTATTAGGTCCTACAAACCACTTTATCTGAGTCTAAAGCCTAATGATCTGATGCAAAAGCTGTATTAGGTCCTACAAACCACTTTATCTCAGTCTGAAGCCTAATGATCTGATGCAAAAGCTGTATTAGGTCCTACAAACCCCTTTATCTCAGTCTAAAGCCTAATGATCTGATGCAAAAGCTGTATTAGGTCCTACAAACCCCTTTATCTCAGTCTAAAGCCTAATGATCTGATGCAAAAGCTGTATTAGGTCCTACAAACCACTTTATCTCAGTCTGAAGCCTAATGATCTGATGCAAAAGCTGTATTAGGTCCTACAAACCACTTTATCTCAGTCTAAAGCCTAATGATCTGATGCAAAAGCTGTATTAGGTCCTACAAACCACTTTATCTCAGTCTGAAGCCTAATGATCTGATGCAAAAGCTGTATTAGGGCCTACAAACCAGTTTATCTCAGTCTGAAGCCTACTGATCTGATGCAAAAGCTGTATTAGGGCCTACAAACCAGTTTATCTCAGTTTGAAGCCTAATGATCTAATACAAAAAGCTGTATTACGTCATAGCCACGGCCATATCTAGAGCTCAAAAAGTTTGCTTTTCATACACATTTCCTTTCATTCACAGGCTTAAAAAAACTCTCTGAAAGAGTCATTTAAGTTTTATAACATTTCTTTATGCACGGCCATAATGTCACCTTTACAGTTTGGGATCAGAACCTTTAATCTTGTTCTAGATATGGCCTTGCTACCAAAGAGCATGAGGGCCCTGGCCAAGGCTTGTACATCATGTACTTCCATCTGGTGTTGAGAAAGTCCCAATCAGTGAAGTTGTCATTTCAGCCTGTGATGATGGAACCAGCCAATGTGTTAAAAGCCTAGTTGCATGTACAACTGGAAGTTCTCACTGTCACAACTGGCAGCAATGAGGTTCCATGCTTTACAGTTGCAAATAAGACACTGACAGTCCCACCTGTTGGTCAAGGTTCTAATCAGTGACTCTAGCCCAAGCTGGCAGCTCTGACTGTTGTAACTGGCAGCATTGAGGTTCCATGCTTTACAGTCGCAAATAAGACACTAACAGTCCCACCTGTTTGTCTGAAGATTCCTTTCAGTGACTCTAGCCCAAGCTGGATGCTCTGACTGTCACAACTGGTAGCATTGAGGTTCCATTCTTTACAGCTGCAAATAAGACAATGACATTCCCACCTGTTTGTCTGAAGGTTCCTATCAGTGACTCTAACCCAAGCTGGAAGCTCTGACTGTCACAACTGGAAGCACTGAGGTTCCATGCTTTACAGCTGCAAATAAGACACTGACAGTCCCACCTGTTGGTCTGAAGGTTCCAATCAGTGACTCTAGCCCAAGTCACAATGGAATTGTGCTAAAAGCCCAGTTGCATGTGCCTTTGGAATCAGAGTGAAGTCACAACCAGATTTCACAAATGCTCATGGAAGTCACGGCTGGACGCTTCTTGCAGTCCCATCTTGTGCCTCAATGAACTGGCCGGGCTAATGGCTGGATGTTTTCAGAACATGGTATCTTTTCAGAGACATGCGTATAGAGCCGAGTTCTTTCTCTACTTTGTCCAACTGGTTGTCTAGGTCTTCCTGGAAATGTAAGAACAAGCGAATCATGCACAGATCCACATGTATATGGGTAACTGATTGACTGATTAATAAGTGAATCTAAATCTTTCACTCATCAGCTTGTGCTTCTGTGAGTATGCTTATGTATGCTTGAAGTTTTACGCTGAACTTACCTATGTTTCAGTCATAAATGTATGACGACGAGGAGTCATTAGGTGTGTGTACATATATTGTGTCTTCTTGTGGCAGGGCAAGTCCATGCCATCAAAGTGCTGCCGCCACCTAAGTATCATGCTGAATACATGACAGACATGACACCCAAACAGTCGCACTGACACCAGGCAAACCAGTCTTGTTTTCCTGCTGTAAACCACTCTTGTTCCCTGCTGTAAACTCTCAGCGCTGAGCAACAAGTGGGGCATTAACAAGTACCATTTTTAAAGTCGTTGGTATGACCTGACCCAGGTTTGATCCCAGGTTCCCCAACTTCGACTTGTGCTTCTGAGCATCATCTTTATATTCCATACCTGATTTTAAAAGGCGCTGAGTATATTTACTTATTTCATAGGTATCTAATAATGTATTAAATAATATTGACTCATATTACAGAAGTCTTTTTCGTGGAAGGAGGAAACCAAACTGCCTGGAGGAAGCCCACATATTTTTCACACACAGAGAGAGCTAAGTGTGTGTGCCATACTAGCGGCAGGCAAGAGATCCATGTAAGATGACATGATTGGCTCTGTGAGGGATTCAATTCTAATCGCAGCAGAGAAAAGACAGGGTTTAGAAGAGTTTTGAAAGATGCAAAAAATGTAAATAATAACAAAAAAATAAATTTTAATTACATTAAACCTGTTGGGTTAACATGCTCACCTTTGCTTTCCTGTTATGATGATTCACTTTTCCATGTAAGGGCACTTTACTTAATGCCGACTCCAACTGAAGAAAACAAGAAAGTTTGTTTTTCTAAGTTTGCTTGTAAAATCAGGTAAAGAAACTTCACTTTTTAAATTTTTTTATAAAAAAAAATTCTGTGTGCAGATTCATCTTGCTGCCCCTCAAATGAAGCTCCAAAACCTGTGCGATCCGTACATGTTTAAGATAGGACAGAAATTCTCAGAATTTCCTTCTTATTCCCGAGGTCAGATTTCTGGTTATGACAAGACAACACTTTTGTCCCTTCCCCAGATCACTCACCTGTCTTTTTTCCACCTGCAGGTCGTCATACTTCACCTCCAGATCATGGATAGCACGTACTCTCTCCTGAATCTTTTCCTCTCGATGCTGAATAATTAGTAACACATGCAAAATTCATAACTTTGTGGTTTAATCTGACTTTATTTTTCTTTGGAAGAGGTGTGTGTGCTATTCACCTGGAGAAACTAAAAGACACACATTGGGCTTTGTGTGTTTCCAATATTTGTTTTAAAAAACAAAACAAAAAAAAACACAGATTAAATATCCCAAATACTGCATTTATTGCTTGAACAAATTAAATAACTTGCACCTGACTGGTTAAAATTGATAGCATGGCTGTGCTTTCGATTTTCTCAATGTTTGGGATTTAGCTTACTTTGATCTGCGATATCTCAGTTCTGCTACATCACAAAAACAAAACGTTATACTTCCTAAATTTCCCAAGGGATACTTCATCAATGCATATATACATTTGGTCTTGTGTTGCCTTTTCTTTTAAGACAAAAGTCCACTACAGATTTTACCACATTTTCCACCACTCAGCCTGTGGGGAAGCTGACTTACCTTAGGGCCCCCTGGCTGTGCTGCCTTTCCTCCCCTCACTGTTGTAGTGTCTCTGTTCTCCCAGCTGGGTCGTGTCACGAACTCCCCCGCCCTCATCTTCTCCAGGGTGCTCTCTACTGCCGAGTTCACACCCATATCTGCCCACAAACAGATAAAATGTTAATAATTCAGCTTTTTTATTTATACTATTACATTTCTGCTAACCTGAACAGAAGACAATATGGGTATCTTTTCCTGTGTAATACTGACTCATGTCCAAACTGAACTGATCAGTGTTACTTTAGGCGAGAAGGGTTCTCTCTTACATGTAAAAGAGGAATCTAGTGTGTTCTTTAATACCAACTATCCTAATTACTCAACATGTTAGCATATGAAAGAGCAACCTTTTGGAGAAAAAAACTCCATTGGTTATATTGGCCAATTTCAGAGCTTCAGAAAAATATACAAAAAATATAAATATCTGTCAACACAGAATAGTGCCTTCATAATACGCTAGAATAAACACCTTGCAAACATGTGAAAAAGTTGAAGAATTACAGGGGTGTGAACTGATATTCACACACTTCACCCACTTTACTGAATTTTTCAGGTTTTAATGTATTTTTACTTTGTGTTCTACTCAGGGACATTTCCTTTTTAAGACAGCATGTTTTGGGTGGAGATAATGCTAGAGCCAAGTGAGGTACACAACAAACATCCCTCTGGTATAAACAAGTACATTTTCTTGTTTAAATATTTATTTATTTGATTGTTGATTTACTCCGCGCACAAGGATATTTCACTTATACGACGGCGGCCAGCCATTAGAGGAAGGAAACCGGGTGAGAAAACTCATGACCATCCGCAGGTTGCTGGTAGACCTTCCCACTTACAGCCAGAGAGGAAGCCAGCATGAGCTGGACTTGAACTCACAGTGACCGCATTCGTGAGAGACCCCTGGGTCATTACGCTGCGCTAGCGCACTAACCAACTGAGCCATGGAGACCCCCTAAACAAGTACATATATTTGTGAATGTTTTCCTACAAAAGATACATTACATGCATGTACTAAACCTAATAAATACTTCATTTATACACACACACAAAAACAATCGACCACCAATCTTTGGTTCTCAAGATGAAGTTTAAACCTACCCTTGTTACTTTGCTGTAGTTTTGTCCCAGCTTTATCCTTCTTAACCGGAGATGTGCGTTTCTTGGAGCTGCTGGGTGCACGGCTGCTGGGAGCTGGTCGTATGTCGATATCAAACCGTGTGGGCGTACCCCCTGTGGGCAAGTGTCTGTCCACGTTTGTCGTGAAGAGTTTTCGCTGCGGTGTTGACCTGCTCATCAAAGTGTCGATGATTGTTGTAGGATCACTCCCCACATGCTGCGTCGCGTAACTGCTGATCTGACTGGAAGACACACCATTATTAGGACTAGACTTATTGCTACTACTTGGCAAAGACATAGATGGTGATCTGCTCCTGGAGTTACTTCCTCTTTGCTCCACTCCACGTCCAGGTCCACGTGAACTCCGTGGAAAGGACCTTTGCTGCGCTAAACTCTGACCAAGGTTTTCTTTTACAGTTCTGCGTAAGGTTCTTAAGTCCTCTTCCGCCTTCACGAGGGGAGATTTGCGGACATCTCGCCCCTGGGATGGGGACTGGTTTGTTCTGGGTGGAGAATGGAATACATCTGGTTCACCATTCAAACTACAACAACAACAATGTCAAAACAATTAGAAATGTACATATAGGGCATAATGGTAAAATACAAGCCATTACAAGAGAAAATGTTGTCTCATAGGCAGAATAATATAAAAAAATTAATCATACATACACAAAGAAACAAAAAGGATTAGAAGTAGTACCCAACCCCTCAATTTCATGCTGCAAGTTTTGAGACAGCTCCTTTGGGTAGATTATTCTTCGGACAAAGTTTAATGTCCTGAAAACAAAAACGGCCGCAGCATCCATGTTTTATGCACATTTTATGTGGATTTTTACAAGTGGATTTAAGTTGGACAATTGAGACACCCGGTGAAGTCTGGCACAGCTTGATTGACATACCAAAGGTCAACATCCTCTTCGTTGTCACTAAGTATCTCAGACATGTCAGGGGAGGGCTGGCCCGAGACGCAGCGTGACTCCATCGGGTAGTGCGAGGTCTGAGGACTCATGGACTCACCCAGCCCTGATTCCTGACCACTCTGCGGGTAGAATGTTGACAATCTGTTGAGAGAATAAATACCATGAGAGTGCTTAACAAACAGTAAATCAGTATATCCTGCTCTATCTTCAATATAGGGGCCTCCGTGGCTCGGTTGGTTAGCGCGCTAGCGCAGCGTAATGACCCAGGAGTCTCTCACCAATGCGGTCACTATGAGTTCAAGTCCAGCTCATGCTGGCTTCCTCTCTGGCCGTATGTGGGAAGGTCTGCCGGCAACCTGTGTATGGTCGTGGGTTTCCCCCGGGCTGTGCCTGGTTTCCACTCACCATAATGTTGGCCGCCGTCGTATAAGTGAAATATTCTTGAGTATGGTGTAAAACACCAATCAAATAAATAATAAATAAATAATCTTCAATATACTAGCAAGTATTCAGTCACATGCTGAGGAGTATTTTTGTCATGTCATTTTGACAAAATTTCATTTACTGAAAAAAAAAACAAAAAGTGAATAGTGAATAAAAGAAGTCAATGCTTTGGCACAGCCACACACATAACTCACCCAAGAGAAGAAATCAGTCCTTTGTGTCTCAAATTGTTGTTCTCTCGACCTAAACGATTATTTTCCAGCTCCAGTTTGGAAATCATTCTGTGGATGAAAAAAAGGAAAACTGAATAAAATGCCAGGCTCAAAACACATGACAAGTGCAGGGTTTTCAAGTAGAATTGGAGAAGGAGGTCAGAGTTCAAAAGTAGGCGGCTGAATTGAAAATAATCATGCCACAATTGCTTTTGATTTAAATAGTAAGAATATTCATTATAGGCGGCTACGGAGACGGCAGTCGACAGCTGTCTGCAGCCTGCTACAGGGACGGCAGTCGACAGCTGTCCGCAGCCTGCTACAGGGACGGCAGTCGACAGCTGTCTGCAGCCTGCTACAGGGACGGCAGTAAACAGCCGTCTGCAGCCTGCTACAGGGATAGCAGTAAACAGCCTTCTGCAGCCTGCTACAGGGCCGGCAGTAGACAGCTGTCTGCAGCCTGCTACAGGGACGGCAGTCGACAGCTGTCTGCAGCCTGCTACAGGGACGGCAGTAAACAGCTGTCTGCAGCCTGCTACAGGGACGGCAGTAAACAGCCGTCTGCAGCCTGCTACAGGGATAGCAGTAAACAGCCTTCTGCAGCCTGCTACAGGGCCGGCAGTAGAACAGCTGTCTGCAGCCTGCTACAGGGACGGCAGTCGACAGCTGTCTGCAGCCTGCTACAGGGACGGCAGTAAACAGCCGTCTGCAGCCTGCTACAGGGATAGCAGTAAACAGCCTTCTGCAGTCTGCTACAGGGCCGGCAGTAGACAGCTGTCTGCAGCCTGCTACAGGGACGGCAGTCGACAGCTGTCTGCAGCCTGCTACAGGGACGGCAGTAAACAGCTGTCTGCAGCCTGCTACAGGGACGGCAGTCGACAGCTGTCTGCAGCCTGCTACAGGGACGGCAGTAAACAGCTGTCTGCAGCCTGCTACAGGGACAGCAGTAAACAGCCTTCTGCAGCCTGCTACAGGGCCGGCAGTAGACAGCTGTCTGCAGCCTGCTACAGGGACGGCAGTCGACAGCTGTCTGCAGCCTGCTACAGGGATGGCAGTAAACAGCCGTCTGCAGCCTGCTACAGGGACGACAGTAGACAGCTGTCTGCAGCCTGCTACAGGGACAGCAGTACCCACTGTCTGCAGCCTGCTACAGGGACGGAAGTAGACAACTGTCTGCAGCCTGCTACAGGGACGGCAGTAGACAGCTGTCTGCAGCCTGCTACTTGCCCTTTTTGAACACCCTGCAAGTGAGGTGTCAGACTAGAGCTATGTATAGCACTAGACAGCCTGTAAAGTTTTATTAGCCTGCCACTGGCTTTCCTGTTGCATGCCCATAGTAGCTATTTTGCACAATGGTGTGCAATTATTAGCACTAGTAATTAAGGTTACTATTTTTTAAACTAAAAAAATTCAATCTGTTATTATATTTGATCCTTATCTTAAAGGTTATCTGTAAATAACCGATCTCTACGTCGGCATACACAAGAGCTTAGGTCCCATCCAAACTTAACTCAATTGTTGTGTCGGGGTCCTAAGTGGTCGTGTATACGAAATAACAATGCGACCCAAATAAGACACCACCACATGCATGCCAGTTCAATCCAAGGTCATATGGCCTTAAATGACTGAGAGTCATGTCTTAAACGAGTAAAGAATCTATTCTGATTGGCTGGTGTGAGCCATAGGCTAATCGAGGCTATGCCTTGCCTAAGCTTAATTTAGGATATGGTGCACTTACTCCAGCATGATGATGGCTGTAAGATTTAACCCAGAAAACCCTATCTCCACTGTCAGCCAATCAGCGTCAATTCTTCATAATTTTGAGCTCTCATGTTTGAAAAGCTTTCAGACATAGAATATCACAGAAGTGGAATGTACAAATACCTTTTTAACTGAACAATCTCCATTCTGCTATCATACAGTTTTGCATCCATTTGGCTCAAGGCTTCCTGAAACGAACATCAACTAACAAATGAGAGATCTGTATGTGGAAGAAGACACAGTTGTTCCATTCTTCTTCCTACTGTAACGAGTTTACAGGTACAATCAAACCTGCCTTTTCAAGCAAAGTAAAAGCGTTTAACAGCCACATACAAACTTTTATATTTCAGTCCTCGGACAGGGAACGGCTGAGATTACCCTGTTTCCACTCTTCTCATTAAAAGCAACACATCTTTGTGCATTCATTTGTCTGTCTATTTATTTGATTGGTGTTTTACGCCACACTCAAGAATACAGGGATGAGACAGACATTTGGATGAAAAAGAGGACAACTATACATAATACTCGTAATTTTGACATTTTTAGCATTTTTGAAGGAAATTCTGAACATTTCTGTGATGAAATTTTTGCATAAATAAAGAGGAATTCCTCCAAAAAGAGAACAAATTTCATGCATGACAATATTTCACTAATACGACGGCGGCCACCGTTACGGTGGGAGGAGACCGGGCAGAGGCTTGGGGAAACCCACGGCCACCCACAGGTTGCTGACAGACCTTCCCACCTGCGGCCTTACACATTCAGGTAGCTAGTCTTAAATGAGGCTCTCTGCAGAACATGTGCCTTTCACCAACAAGACATACATTTTGATGTCACCTGTGGGAAATGATGTCACCTGTGGGAAACTCTGTCATTTATGAGTGGTTTTCTGCATGCACTCCAGTTTCCTCCACCCACAAACTGTTTCACCGTTATCAAAATAAACAAAATATTCTTGAGTAGGGCAATAAACCACGTTAAAAAAAAACAGAACAAATACTGACCTTGTTAGATTCATTCTCTCTGTTCAAATTATCGTGTCTCTCAGCAAGCTGAAATGATAGTTAAATGTTTTTAAGGGTTCTGATCTGATAAATAGAGACATTTACTGATATTAATAGTTCATTCATCATGAATTCATTGATCGATACTGATAACAAATGTTTACTTGATCCTCACAGAAGACTGGTGCCTGACATCTTTGATACATGTAAAATGACTCCTATCATCCACAGTGTACAATATTACCACTTCCTTCACAGGCTTGATATCTTCTTACGTGTTCTCGCAACATTATCTTGACATTTGAGGCAAAAATCAGAGCCCCCTCATACCCACCACCCCAACCCCCAACCCAAGCACCACCACCACCTGTCGCTCTGTCTGACCCCTCTTACCCTCTTCATGGCAGCTTCTTCTCTCTTGGCCTCTGCGATTTGCTGATCCTGTATCTGCAGGAAGAAACATTTTTATTATTAATTCAGACTTGACTTGTATACTTCACACACTGTACATTGTAAAAAGTTCCCCCTGAGGACCTTCCTATTTCAGCCCAATCCCAGCCCAACATGATGTATCAGCTCTTAAGCTGACTCTGCATCATTTACGGATAAAACAGCTATCTTTAGCTGTGACTACCAGCTCTAAGGGAGGACAGTTTTGTTGTTGTTGTTGTTAGGAATATTGTTCCAGCTGTATGTGGGAAGGTGTGCCAGCAACCCGCGGATGGTCGTGGGTTTCCCCCGGGCTCTCAATTGTTGGTACCATAAAATCAGAACAATAACTTCATATCCAGTTGCTGATGTTTCCTTACCAAATGCGTTATTTGTTTTGTTTTGTAAGTGAAGATACAAACTAACGCGGGAAGCACATGTAGGGCCTCACTCTAATGGCTCTCACCTTGTAGGCATCACTGAGTGCAGTGGAGAGCCTGCTGTTGTCAGCCTCCAGGTGTTTCACCAGGCTGTCCTTCTCTGTACACAGTACCTGTACCTCGTCCAGTTGACGCCTCACGGCACCCAATGTCACCTGTGACTCCTCATATTTCTCCAAAGTGTCATCCTGCCAACCAGGCATGAAATCAAAATTCTGTTAGTTTTTTTTACAAAAGCCAATGAAAACTGAAATTTTCAGCAATCATCACCAGTGAAAAAAAAAAAAAAACACTACTACAGTAATAAAAGACATTACACAACTCTAAATGAAGTATGAACTTAAAACTTTAAATTTTTTTTTATCACACTGGACTTATCTGACCCCTACCCCTCATGTAAAGATTTGCGTCACTCACCAGCCTGCTCTGTAACGTATGTACTTTACTCTCCAGTTCTCTGTTGGCTCTGGGAAAACAAAAGGGAAAAAAAATTGAAGCCAATTTTTGTCTTACATGTTTACTGTATATGTATAGAAAATCCTGGGACATCATAGCAAAATGGCCTATTTTTTTTTTTTAATACTCTTTTGGAATTGAACTTGGGATTCCAAGTGGATATTTTATTAACATACTCGGTCTTGTCTCTACAATGACAGATTGAAGCCCACGTGGTACATGTAAATAGCTCTTGTTTATTATTTATTTATTTTATTTGATTGGTGTTTTATGCCGTACTCAAGAATATTTCACTTATACGACGGCGGCCAGCATTATGATGGGTGGAAACCGGGCAGAGCTTCCCACGTACGACCGGAGAGGAAGCCAGCATGACTCTTGCTCATTAGGCCAACCCTCTGCAGCATGATATTTCACTGAGACAGCACGATAAATGGTCTGCCACAAAAAGACACTGATGTGGTAAGACCAAAATATTGCTGACAGTGATGTTAAACCATAAGCCAATAAACAAATAAGAGTCCTCTGTGGAAGAGGGGGTTAGCACGCCAGAATACGGTCACTTTGAGTTCAAGTCTCATGCTGGCTTCTTCTCCAGCCATACATGGGAGGGTATTCCAGCAACCTGCAGATGGTCGTGGGTTTCCCCCGGGCTCTGCAATGTTTTCTCCCATAATAATGCTGGCCGCCGTCATATAAGTGAAATATTCCTGAGTATGGTGTAAAACACCAATAAAATAAATAAATCAATAAACAAACAAAATTTTTGTTGGCAGATTTTGTTGTTTTCAGGTCAAAATTTAAAATACAACTACAGAAGGTATGCTTAGGCCTCAGAAATCAAGATTTTGACCACCTTAAGATAAATGTGTCAACATCTCAACTTCCCTATGCCAAGAGTTAAGCATAGAGATGAACTTTTATTTATTTATTTGACTCGTGTTTTATATTTCACTTATACGACGGCCACCTGCATTATGGTGGGAGGAAACCAGGCAGAGCACGTGGGAAACCCATGACCATCCGCAGGTTGCTGCAAGACCTTCCAACATATAGCCGGAGAGGAAGCCAGCAAGAGCTGAACTTGAACTCACAGCGACTGCATTGGTGTGAGGCTCCTGGGTCATTACGCTGCGCTAGCACTCTACCAACTGAGCCACAGAGGCCCCCAATGAAGTTTTAAATTTTGACCTTAGTGAGAAAAGGCTTTGTGGAATTGGTCCCTCTACAATCATCCAATCAGTACTGACCTCTTGAGAGCGCTGATTTCATCCTCTTGCACCTCTACACGCCCCTGAAGCTCCAGGTTCACCTCCATCACCTGTTTATACGGGGACTGGGACTTGATGTACTCAGGGGAGGTAAGTGCGGCCCTCAGCTCCTGTAACTCCTGCTCGTAGTAGCTCCTCAGGTCCGACAGGTGCTTGGCATGCTTCTCACGCAAGCTAACACGTGCACTGAGGAAGGCAGAACAATACCATTGATTACTTTGTTTTTTATGTTTGGTCTTTTACTTGTTGTTTTACAGACAGAATAAACATTGATTACTTTGTTTTTTTTTAACGTTTTGTCTTAGACAACCCCACTGTTAATTGTTGTTTTCCAGGCAGAATAAACATTTTTTCAGTGTCATTTGTCTTATTATATTTGACTAATAGAATGGCAGTATAGTGTTTTAGGAGTGCAGGTTAAACCAATGACCTCTGGCAAGTTACAGACATTCTTTTCTACGCGTAACATACAGACGTCCAGCCCATATCAATGGAAGACAAGGTATGTTCACCACACAAGACACAACAAACTCGAGGACGAGCACCATCAACCTTATTGTCACCCAATGTAGGGAGTCCTGCACATTGAATACACGAACCACATAGCCATATCCACCCCCAGCCCCTAATAAGACAGTACTGGAATCCTTCATATGTCAGACTGACTACAGCACTCACTTGGCTGAGGTGTTTCCTTCACCTGCAGGTGGTGACACTGGGTGCAGGTGGGCCTGATGACTCCTGATAGTGGTGTCGTGCAACAATAATGAGTGTCGAGGGTCACTGACATACGAATGCACGAGATCCTCCACATCATCTTGAGCTCCTCGAAGTGAGCTAGAACGTACCTGGTTTAACCCCAAAAACAAGCATAAATACACAGTTTTTAATGTATAGAAAGCAGGTGAAATTTGAAAAAATATACACCTATCTCAATATATACTTTAAATGTTTTATTTGTGAATTAGGTTAACAGAAAAATGGTTGTACTGGATTTTGTCCTGATGATACCACGTGCAGATGTACACAAGTATACCAAATTCTTCTGTGAGAGACATTTTGTGAATTAACTTTTGACTTCTAAACCTCCTGACTGAAAGCTGTAATGTTAACAGTGAGAGCTGAATTGACCTGCAACCTCATTGGTTAAGAGCTGAAGTGACCTGCAACCTCACTGGTTAAGAGCCAAATTGACCTGCAACCTCACTGGTTAAGAGCCAAATTGACCTCCAACCTCAGGTTGGAGCTGATGGTGAAGAGAACAGTTTTAGTAGAGGAGCACATCCTAATTTTCCTTCTTGAATGTAGTTTTTAAGCAGTCTGTGATTTGTCAACCTTTTCACATGTTAGCAAGGTGTTTATTCAAGCATATTCTGAATTCATTTTTCTGTGTTAATTGATAAAATTATACTTTTTGTGCAGCCATGAAATTGGGCAATCCAACCAATGTGGTTTTGTCTCCAAAATCAAATTAGAAATGTGCATAAATTGCACAGAAAGTTGTTCTTTCCTACGCGAAAAGGTTGAGAAATTAGGGTAAGCTCAACCTCAAAATAATTTACTGTATTTCATAGAAAGTTTTGAAATGTAAAATTACACCTACAGTACATAAAGACTTTAAAATCCCACTTCTGATATTTAATTATTTCTTCAAACTTCAAAAAACAAAAAAACCTCTTTAATCAAGTAGAATCAAGTACACCGTGTCAGTGGAAAAATGCTAACCCTAGGTGAAATACAGTACCTGTACCTGTCTAGCTAAAGGTAACATTTATTTAATCCGCATGTACATGTTAGCTCACATCTCAAAGTAATATTACCTGTTTAGTTACAGGTGAGAACTGTAGAGATGAAGAAGTGAGGTGATGTGAGGCGCTATACATTCCATCCCCATGCACACGTGAGGAGACATCGTCCCGTACAGCACTCCGAGAGTTTGACTTGATCCGTGGGGATCCGTCCTCAAACATGTCCACCTGGTGGCTGCGAGTACTGCCATGTACCTTCTGCCTGGACATCAACGATGACGGTTCAAGGAGAAGATCATCCAGTCTGCTGTCCTCTACTAACAACGCCGAAGCCGAGACAAGTTTCTCCGAAACCGTATCATTGTCATCATCATCACGGATGAAAGGTCGCGGTAAAGAAGCAGTCCTGCGTCCTGTCACCTCCGATGCCTCGCTACCTTCAGACACAAAGTCAGCGGGGATGTAACTACCCGCGAATGAGGAATTGTGCAACAGGAGCTCGCGGTGGACATCCAGTTTTTTCTGGAAGCTGTCCTGCTGGCGACAAAGGTCATCCTCGATCTGTTCCTGCAAGTGTTGAATGTTCCTCTGGTGCTGTTTATACTGCGTCAGCAGGTCAGACTGGTGCTGATCCTCCAACAGCTTAAACATCTTCATCCAGCTGGCCTGAAAAGTGAATGTGAGGAAGAAACGAAAGTAAAAGCAATTATACACATACCGAAATGACACAGTAATTAAGGTGCCTTCAGACTTTCCTGGTAACAGATGGTTCTGCTGTGAATTGCAAGTTTTAAACTTTTTGATTCGTAACGTCAAACAAGCAGTGTGCTGTGGTTTTACGCACATGTATAATATACATGTATGTGTGTATATGACCTACAAGGTGCTGATGATACAGTAAAAATGGTTCAGCCTTGCTCAGTGAAATGATATATTCTGCCTATATCCCTTTAGACTAAATGAAATGACGCAAGGGAAGAATACATGTGCTTGTTTTTCCACCAACAGACTGGCTGCCAGGATATTAGGCAAAAATTGTTGAGCACAACCTTAAAGGAGAAGAACACTTAAAACAATGACACTATAGGCTGAAAAGAGCACATTTTTTTTTATCTGACGGTGCCTGCTGCAGAATTTGGGGATTCCTCGCCACACACGTAAAGTCTGAAAATGGCAAAGCTGGCATAAAAATTGATGAGTTCATGGCGTCCTCCATCTTTAACACCCTGTAATTTTATGCTGGGTGTGTGTTGCCTCTCAGCCAATGAAAGTCGTTAAAACTGCCGGCTTGTTTGTGTAAACTCAGAACCTACGTCCAACATTCCGGTTTCCCAATCGTTAAGCGGAAAACGAACTGTACCGTTCGCTACCTTCTTGGAAGAAGAATTCTACCGGAAATGTACGAACTGCACTTCGGCGGTTTCCGACGGCAATTTTCCTCCTGACACAGAAGACTTCAGGACTAGTTCTTAGGCAAAATGGAGTCACCCACAGCAGATTTTGGCTCTGGCTTTATTTATAATTTATCAACTTGAGGTACATTTTTTTAGAATTTTTTTTATGGCATGCACTTGCGAGGAAATGCATACTCTTTTCAATGGTATTTGTTCGATAATTAAATTTTCTTCTCCTTTAAATGAATAATAAAGAACAGTATATTCAGTTACTCAAATTACATTTAATGCTGCCTGTACATGCTGCATCAAAAATATTGACGGGATTTCTTATTAACTGTGTCAAAGCTAGATTTGTAGTCCAATTCCATTCCATTTAATTCCCTCACTTTTATGAAGGTAACCACTGGAAAGAATCTGAAGGAGGAAAGTCAATCACCCACCTGTTGTTCCTGTAACGTTCTGAACCCAGGGATTGGCCCCGATCCTGTACTGGAGACGGACGTGGACAGATTGGGCCGCTGTGGTGATGCTGATGTGCGGGCATTTCGCTCGTCCAGCCATCGCTCCGCACGGTACAGTGCAGACATGTCTATCTTATCTTGCTGTGACGTGAGTGATGGTTCCTGAGGACGAGGGGAGATAACTGGGAAGGTGTCCTGTACAGCTTCTCTGTAACAAGTCTGGTGCCTTGTGTCATATGTGCTCGAGTGCCTGGTGTAATGGTGGTATCCATCCCCCTCCAGCTGTGAATCACCCTCAAGCCCCGGCCGTAGGTCTGACTCTGTCTCGTATATGTCCTGAACTGTTCCCAAATCTGCAAGGTCACGTATGCCGGCACTGTCTCTGGCAGATGAGCTCTCGCTGCTAGACCGCGGCGATTGTTTGCCAGGACTACTCGCACTTCCTCGCTCAACTCTGGAGCCCTCCACAGCTGAGCGTGCTGAGTGATTATCTCTCGGACTGACTGCGTTTGTTGAAGAATTCCCGCTTCCCAAACGAGGTGAACGAGTGGATGAGTTCTTAACTCCTCTCGGAGATAAGGGCTCACTGGACGATCTGTTTCGAAGGTCAAGCTTTGGTGAACCTTCCAAGACATTTTCCTGGCATTCTTCATCATCTGACTTATCTACCTCTTGAGAAGGAGTATCTGTGGCATTCAAGATCAAATTACTGAATCTCAATGTCCCATCCTCATTCTTGTGAATTATCTTGAAGCCAGATTTAGGACTCTGGTTTTCTGGCCCTGTTTCTGAATTCCGACGTTCAGGGGTGTGGTTTCCTGATGAGAAATTGACAGGTGAAGCGGAGTCATCCTCGTCTGAAGACTGTGATGTTACCTGCACAGGTGAGGGTGGCTTCCTACATGTAACATGCTCGCCTGTCTCTAATATCAGGCACTCCTTCACACCTGGCTCCACCTGCCTACACACCTTGTAGTTGTTGTAGTTAAACGGGAAGTCCGGATGGCGTTGAGCTGAGTCAGACTGAGAATATAACTGAGCAGGTTCATTTTGCCATGCCCCATCTTCCTCATTCCCTCTGCCTGTGGGTTCTGAAACCTGAACGTTGTCCCTTCCTCCGTGGGTGCTCATCAAAGGATCCTCTAAGGAGTGTACAGACTGAGTGTTAGACTGGGCTGACTGTGTGACACTAAGGGCCAAATGAGAGACATTCTGGGCTGACTGTGTGACACTTTGGGCTGACTCTGAGACATTCTGGGCTGACTGTGTGACACTTTGGGCTGACTGTGTGACACTAAGGGCCGATTGAGAGACACTCTGGACTGACTCTGAGACATTCTGGGCTGACTCTGAGACATTCTGGGCTGACTGTGTGACACTTTGGGCTGACTGTGTGACACTAAGGGCCGATTGAGAGACACTCTGGACTGACTCTGAGACATTCTGGGCTGACTCTGAGACATTCTGGGCTGACTCTGAGACATTCTGGGCTGACTGTGTGACAGTTACCTGTGCATCTGAGGGGAATGCTGATGAAACCATGCCTTGCCCTCCGAATGCATTCTTATCAACTTTCCCAGACCACCTAGACTGACTGTCTCCTTCTCCAGACACCCAGGGCTGCTCATACGTATCTACTCCTGCAAGCACACTGGACTGCTGTTCCTCTAGGGTGTGCTGTGGGTGAGACTCATGCCCCATGCCTCCATCTTCCTCTCCTGTCTCCGCCTTAACCTCCGCCTCGTTGTCTCCACCAGTGACTGGAGCCTCAGTCAAGCCCTGCTCATCCACCAAGTCTTCACTTGCAGGAATTTCCTCAGACTTTTCACCAGAAATGCACGGTTCTTCCTCATGCCCAACGTTAGCATCATCTCTGGGGGACAGATCCTGTTCCTGAGCGAGGACATCTCCTCTTAGCACCAGGGTGTCTCCGCTGTGGAGACTACCGTCTATACTCACAGACTCCAGGCTGGAGCCACTAATGTTTAGACTGTCCAATGTCCTTCCGCTTTCCTTTGCTGGCTCCTCTTCCAGAGCAGAACTGGGATGTGTCGCCGGCAAGATATCCTGTGTCTCAGTCTCTAAAGTTGGTGGTATGACTTCATCTGTGCTGTCACACACATGATCTATGGCAGGAGATGCACTGTCACTCCTGCCAGCTATGGAGTTATCTCTCATTACCTCATCCACATCAAACTCTCCTGCCCCTGTGAAGACACCATTCCCGTTCTATCGTGAAGTTCAGCATCACTGCCTTCCTCCACAGATTCATCATCATCAGCTCCTTGGCTGGCCCCCTGGTGACCATCAGGGGCAGTAACTCTCCTGCCATCACTGAGTTTGACATCACTCTCTGGGTGACCATCACCGTTAGAACCTGCTGGCTCCCCAGGTCGGTCTGCATCGCTTTCTGGTGCAGCTTCTCGTATGTTATTATCCATCCTAGCAAAATATAATCAGAAACAAATGACACAATACAGGCTTATTTGTGGAGAAGTTTCTTTGTTTCCTTGATGTTAACAGCATTTAATTCAGTCAGATGAGGAGAAAAATTTCCTTTTTAGAGGCCAATAAAGATCATAAACTATTACTTTCGGTGCAGAAACTGACTTTTCCTGTATGATAAATATCATCCTCAAAACATATTTTGTCCACAGTCAGGCCTTAAAATAAGCGGGGAACGCTCGCACAGGTTACGCATTGATCGCCGACATGCTAAATGTGGAAAACAATTCATTGTTCATCATAAAAATAAATAAATATATTTAAAAAATCAGTTCAAAGATGGCATCTACAAATTTTGCACATTCTTGTATCACTGGCACTGATTGAAATGACCTCCAAAGACAGAAGAGTAAACCTTGTTGCCAGGGCAAAATTCAAGTTTTACTTGTCAAAATGGCGAAAATCAGCGTGACAGGCTCGAATATGTCACTAACAAATATTACCGACGATGTAAACACTTGGCACAACGGCCACAATGAAAACTTTCAAATCGTGGGATTTCCACGGTGATGTTTTTTATGACTTGAATGAGAAAAATAAATTAACGACTCTTCAGTGCATCGCCGACATCTGCCGAGAAGCGAGGCTTGCAAGAATCTCGGGACAGTCACAACAAGTGGTGATAAATTACGTGCAGGGCATGAATTATATTCACAAAAGTAAGGCACTGAGGCACATCAAGCCAGGGTCAATACTATTCCATCTAGATGGACTCAGTGTGCTAATTTAAAATTTTAACATTCAACGTATTTTATGATTCAGTCATTTGATGCCTCTCAAACAAATCGCCTCGCATAGATCTGCGAACTTTGACTCAATATCAGACTGATTTCAGTGCAGTCCATGCTGGAGGCACGAAAGCCTCTTGTAGTAAAAATCCGCCTCCTTTTTTATGCTGTTTTGGATTGAATTAAGAAGACTAAAGTTGTTCTTACAGATGGCAATCAAAATATATTAGTTCTCTCGAGGATTTCAATGCCAAAGCTCAATTGCATTTCAAACCCAGAAGTAGGTCACAAGACACTTCAAAATGGCTGTAGACGGCGAGGTGCTCGGTACTATCATAGTTCAAGCAGTCACTGTGACCACCAAGCAACAAGTAAATTAGTTTCAGAGGTCGGGATAGCACGTTAAGAGGCTTTAATTATGCAACAATGCTGACCCAAACATTTCCTTAAAAATAATATCTAAGTTAAATAGTGAATTCATATCATTATGAACAAATGAACACTTTTACTTTGTTTTGCACAAAGAATAGGCCTACTTATCTAACTCATGAAAAACAACAAACAGCATATTTTTATAAGAGTTTTATGCATTGTCAGTGAAAGTTGAAGTAAAAAAATCAAGTCTTGTTATGATGTATGTTAACAGAACAAAAAAAGAAACATTACACAAAGGGAGAAGCTGTTTGTGGGATTTCACCTCTGAACAGGGAACACAGGTTTGAATATAAACAGTGGTGAATTATAACTGGAAATACAAAATATGATGTACTTGTTTTTGACTGAGATCAGCAATAAACTTTTGCTTTCCAATTTAGCTGCATGGACGACAATGTGTGGTAACCTATTTTTGTAAATGGTTACCAACTACCTGAAAGACGTTACCTGTACATGGGTTACCATAACCGGACCTTATTTTAAGGCCTGACAATGATAGATGAAATTTTAAGTCAAATACAGTATTTAAAGAGCTATCATACCGGACTCCATGTCAATCCCTAAACACAAGACATATCACCCACTCATAATACATTGATACAGGATCTATTCCATTTTACTGAGCACCATATGTGAAAATATTCACATATATAGTAATAAGCATGACTCAGTGACCTATACATACAGAATGAACTAAGCACTGTCAGAAAATTGCTCAGTAAATCTACCCCGAGGTTTATGTTAAACCATGAAATCTTCTGAATACAAATGATTTCAGTTAATCTGGAGAATGGAAACAAATGACTGAGTTTATTATCATTTATACGTAGAAGTTTGTCAGAATGTAAACGAGTCTGATGGATGTGAACTAAAATTGACAATCACAGACTACGACTTTAATTTTTTTTTATATTCTGTACACTTTTTCTGCAGAACCTTTTGTCATAGGCCATAGAAACTTATTACCACGGATAAAATATTACCATCAGAGTGCACGTGTGTCGCTCCGATAGATGTGTCCCTCAAAAAATAACGATTACCTCAGTGCATAAGAAGACTTCAGCTAAAACAGCAACAACACAACAAACCCTAAACCGTAATCCGCCCCCATAAACTTCCTGATAAAAAAAGTAATTGTTTACAAAGTCGTACGCTCAAGATCCGCATAACCCTTACCTATTGCAATGTCTCGGTATGTTCAAAAGGATAAAGTGATTAAAACCGCATCTTCAAGCAACTGCTAACGCTGCTAATCGCTGACATTTCGGACTTGTCCAATCAAGGAAATTTCCTAAATTTTCTTGTACGAACTTGCGCGCAATACGCGCGTTGTGCTGTTAGCCGCGCGATGAATGAAAAAGGCTTTCGGATTAAATGCGGAAGATTGGTTTTTGTGATTGACACGACGCAAATCTGCGTAAGATTTGCAACTTTTTTGAAACGTATATGATTACTAGATCTTCCGCGCCAGTTTATTTCCTTTCAATTCTTTAATTTTCTTGTGAAAATTGACGGTTTTACCTTCCAAGGGAGATAACTCTAGCAAGAATTTCGTCTGCTCGCGCCTATTGTCGTCTATATCCGGAACTGGAAATGTGTGAGTAGGCTCTGACAGTAGAAACTCTCGTCATGCATTTATTAACAGTATTGATTTGGATATAACATGACTTGAAGCAATCGTTTGTACATCTGTAATGATTGCTTATAGCTGCTTGATACATGACCTTTATTAGTCAGTCAAGTGACATACCGCCTCCAGACTGATAGCAATGGCCACATCGTGATCTCGTACCTGTGAGATCTGTGGAGAATAGGTAGAAAACAGAAAACAGAAATCGCTCGTGTGGTGAAAACATGTAAAATTGACTTTATGATTTATAGTTGATTTATATAATTTACAGGAAATGCAAATATTTTAAAGATACCGTCAGTTACTGACATATGAACCTGTCTTTTCAGATTGACCATCGGAATAAACCCAGCAAACACATACATTAAATTGTAACACACAGCACAAGGACCAAGGAGCCGCTCACCAATGTGGCTGCTGTGAGTTCAAGTTCGGCTCATTATGGCTTCCTCTCCAGCTGTATGTCGCAAGTTCTGTCAGCAACCTGGGGATGGCCGTGGGTTTCCCCAGTCTGGTTTCCTCCAACCATATTGCTGGACGCTGTCATATAAGTGAAATATTCTTGAGTATGGCATAAAACACCAATCAAATAAATACGCCAGAAAATCACAAAAAAGACCTACTCTCTTTCACTCCTGCTGTGACTTCTGCAATGGGATGGCAATAAAAAAACTTGGAAACACATGTAACTTGTGGAAACTTTGAGCTGGCATGGTAGACACGTGGGCAGTTATGTGTGCTGTACATGTATACATTCTGTTGTTCAGACACATACCTTTACAAGCATTCAATATTCATGAGGTGTGGGTTCAGTTCCGGCCTCAGACTTTTTTTTTTTTGTGTTACGGAATCTGTTGCTCACACTTTTCATGGGGCAATGCTTACAACAAGCTGTCGACTCAAGTAGTCGTTGGTACAGTTGAACACTGACTGAAGACCAGTTATCTACCACCACTGTAACCTGTTGTACATACCTGTACCTGTAGGTACATCACTTGTGGAAAAGCTTTTTAGTACTTTGGCAAGTGTTGGTGGTTTGCATGAGGCACTCTGCTTTTCTCCCCAAAACGAGTATAGTATAATTGAAAAATTATGCTAGTAAACAACAACATCGACATCGTGAAATAAAATAAAATGACCTGGTTATATTCAGATGCATGCACATTTATAGATGAACATACATTAAGTGATGTTTTGTAGATCCATTTGAAGTAAATTCAGCTAATTCATTTTAACTCTGATCATCTTCTGAAGCAGAAGACATTTAATGTTACTAAATGATATTCAGAGTAACATATCTGTTAATGTGTTGAAGGTTGGTCATTGCAGATACGGAGGCCCTACTACAGCTCAGCTGAGGAAGACAGTGGATTTTCTAACATTCTAGAACTGTAGTGCTCTCTCCAGGCAAATTAAAGTAAGTGATCAATCCAATATGGCTGATATGAACACAAATTTCATGTGTTATATTATTATTTTGTTGAAGCAGTGATTGCTTTTTCAGGTGAATAATGGCAACTATCTCATCACAAAGAAAAGCACTTATCAGCTTTCATCAAATGTGTCAGTACTTCCACCAGGCATGGAGAAGTGCAAGTCAGCTACCACAATATTGGGAAGACTTTTTATCAGATCCAGAAAAAACAAGCCATATCCTGTCAGTGAAGAAAATGGCTATTTTAACTGTGATTGGTCAGCCTTCTTTCAGTGTGATTGATCAGCCTTCTTTTACTGTGATTGGCCAGCCTTCTTTTACAGTGATTGGTCAAATGTGTCGACAATATCACCAATCTGTGAACTGCCATTGGTTGAGTAAAACTTCCAGAGGTATTAAAGAGGTGCCATCAAACAAGGATTCGGCAGGCTGTGGGATATCACTGAGGTACATTTCCAAGAAACACTACGAGTTTCCGGAACTTCTGGAGTCAGATTTGGAAGAACAGTTTGTGAGAGGAAGTGGCCCAGGGGGTCAGTCAGTCAATAAGACATCCAACTGTGTTGTGTTGAAACATCGGCCCTCAGGACTCATGGTGAAAGTGAGCACAGCAGTGTTAATCTTGTTCAGTACTTTTGGTTGTGTTGTTATATTAATTTAAGGGTGGAGAAAACATAAAAATGACATAAAGTTCAGATGAAAGAGTGCCAAAAGCTCTTCCTAAATGTGGTCTTCAATGTTTTTCTTATTTTTCCTTAAGGAAAAAAAGTTACTTGAAAATAATTTTTGTATGGTGGTTATTTGGGAACACGTTTTGGTATTTATAGTCTTTATTAAATAATGTCATAAATGAGGATGTAACACAGGTTTAATAAATATTTTTGCACTAAAATTTGTTCTTTTCAGCTAGCAAATGTATTAAACCTCAATTTGGATCACATTTATATTGTAATATGTTCATAAATATTATCATAATTTAGGTTAAATGTTTATGTTTCAATATAAACAACAAATTTACATTCAAATAAATTTATTAAACAAGCATCACATCCTTATTTAGAACATTATTATGCAACAACGATAAATACCAAAAGCTGGTCCAAACTACCCACCATATAAAAATATTTTCAAATACCCTTTTCTCTTGAAAAAAAAAAATTCAAAAAAATATTATATCATATTTGGAAATAAGTTTTGATGCTCTTTCATCAGATTTCAGCATCACTTTTATGTTTTCTTCTCCTTTAAAAAAGAAAAGAAATAATAACAGTAGTTGTAAATTTCATACTAAATACTGTTAATGCATGCTAAATTGATGTGGTATTAACACGTCTTAAGTGTAGCTTCACAGTAAGAGAAAATTGGGGGAACCACTGGTTGATTCGTTGTCAGTATATTGTGAGTAAGAGGGTCTCATGTCTGATTTTGAAGTATATTATGTCTTGGTTTTTAATATTTTAAATGGTGTATGCTGTTTTCATTTTCCTAGAAACGAGGTCAAACGAGGTTATTGGATGCTAACAGAATGATTGTTTGTTTGGGTTTTTCAGTGTCATGAAACAAGGTCATTGGACACTAACAGAAAAATTGCCCGCCAAAAACTACGTGAACTGCTTGACGTGGAGATGAACAGAGAGAAGAGCTTTACAGAGCAACAGAGGAGGGAGGATTCCATTAGCAGGAAAACCAAGAAAATACGAGCCAAGAAAAATTTGGAACGGAAGCTAGCTTTCAAAGAGAGAGAAGGACTTGACTGACTTCCGATAAACAGAGGAGAACCTTTGCTAGAAGAGACTTTAGATTTTCTGTTTTTAGGTTTTAGGAAATGTGTATATTGAGGCATATTGACTCATTCGAGAAGTAGACTGGAGAGTCATAAAACACATGAATATTAAAAGCTTCATTGGTAGTGGTGACAGAATTTATATGTAGGCCAGTTTTGGTGAAATGCTCTCAAAAGCAAGCTTAGTGAATGACAAAGTAATGAATTAAACACACACAGCTTTGTTTACAGGAGCTACCAAAGCACCAAGCCCAACTGAATGTGTATGTAATGGTCATGGGATTTACCTCCCTTCCAGTATAGATATGTATGCTGTGACATTGCTGGGCTGCACAGCTGGTAGATTGAGATATAACGTGATTATCTCCCTTGTACCAGCTATTTGTCCAGAGTTACAGCCTTTGGATGTGATGTCCTCATTCAACATTAAATTAAACACAAGGAGAAGCTTTGTCATTGACTATAAATGAAGCCTATGTTATTTATGAGCCATAATTAAATGATTGCAATGAAGTACTGTATCCTGAAAAAAACTGAAATCTTTCGTGATGTGACACAGTGCACTCTGCGGTAGAGTCAGTGAGGTGGTGAGGAACTTGCCAGTCCAGGTTTGCTGGTAATCATTGTGCCTTCACTGAGAACACCCAGTCATAGTCTTTCCAAACCTCATACTTCCTCACACTACCAGGCTTCTAGCAGAGAGCCTAGTAATTTTCATTCATGGGTTTAAAATGCAACATCAACAAATAGATTGAAAGGCAGAGACGTCAATGTATTGTGATTGGTTCATTTGATTGGTGTTTTATGCCGTACTTAAGAATATTTCACTTATACGATGGTGACCAGCATTATGGTGGCAGGAAACCGGGCAGAGGCATGGGAAGCCCACGACCATCCGCAGGTTGTTGGCAGACCTTCCCACTTACTGCCGGAGAGGAAGCCAGCATGTGCTGGACTTGAACTCACAGCGACTGCATTGGTGAGACGTTGCTGGGTCATTACGCTGTAATAGCGCGATAACCAACTGAGCCATGGAGGCACCCTAAAGGATAAGACATCTGTAGAATAAATGTATATATGCATTGGTAAAGTATGCAGGATGAAGTTTAAATAGCATACAATTTTATGTTTGTGATGCATTACTGAGATATCGTGATTCACCGTAAGCACATACTTTTGGAAAAGCGAACGTGCTGCCATGTTTTTAGTTTCAACCAACCAAGCGTGAGTTGTTTCTGTTATCCGAGAACGTACCTGTTTCCACTGTTTTCAGGTGGACATTGTTCTATTATTTGACATCATGTTTCAGGTTTCTCAAACACGGTGCCTCCCATGGCATATTAAGAACTCCTGATTAAAAGTCGATTTCTTTCTTTTAAGGTTTTGAAACACCTCAGGTGTTTAACCCTGCTACAACTGAAACAACATTAAATAACGAACACATTGTCTTGTGGAACTGCATGTACTTGTTGTACTAGTATTTGACACCTTATAAATTTGGATGAGATAATTTGATCAAGTTATACAAGACTAACCCTCCAGTTTCCTTTAACAGGGGTTGAAATTTTAAAACTTATGTTTTTGGGATGCAGAAGTTCCAGCAGAAACAAATTTGTTTAAACATTACAGATATTTATATTTCACAATTTTAAATCCAAAGATCTTTGTATTTCTAGGTGATATATTTTCATTTTTCTTCATAACTGTAATAACCTAGTGTTTCATTTTTTTGCAAGAGGGAGTTGTCCCCCAGTTAACTTGAGAATAATCATTTGGGATTGTCTCCCCTGTTTACATGAGTGTAACTATATGGGATTGTCTCCCCTATTTGTGGGAGTAATGATTTTAGGTTGTCTCCCATGTTTACTGTTGGCAGTTTGCTAGTGACGGACAGCTATTGTATTGCACTGTGTATCAGCCATGGCTGCTAAATTCGTTGATGTAAAACCTGACAGGTAAGCTGTAGCCAGTCTGTAGTTGAAACAGAATATTCATGTATGTATATATGTATGTGTGTGTGTGTGTGTGTGTGTCTGTGTGTGTGTGTGTGTGTCTGTGTCTGTGTGTCCTGATACCTGCAGTAGGATAAGACTGATGATTTGTAAACCTTTAAACTAATATTAACATAATTTGTAAGTAACAAATATTATAGTGTAACAGTAATACATGTAGATACTGGGTCATGCAAAGTAAAATATACTCTGAAGAATATTGTCATGTACAAGAGTAAAAATTGTCCAGGCGTATGGGAGAAGCATGCCTCTAGTTTGTCAGAGATTTGCCTGTAGTGCACTGGTCCTAGCTTACCTGTTTATTGTTAACTGGCATGACCGGTTAAGCATTGCAGTCTTAAACCATCAAGGCTGATGGAGAAATTATAGAAGTGTGCTAGTGATATGGTGTGATATGACAGTGGTATGCTTGTAGTGAACTATGGATGAGCTAGTAGTGTACTAGTGGTGTGCTAGTGGCGAGTTTCTTATGTCTTCTGGTGGTGAATTAGTGATGTGCTTGTGGTGTGATAAAGGTTTGCTTTTAGCATTTTACTTGTTATGTGCTAATAATGGCGAGCTAGCAGAGAGCTAATGGAGTGCTTGTGGTGAGCTATTGGTGTGCTTGCATGGTGCTTGTGACCTAGTAGACACCTTGTAGTGAGCTAGTATGGTGCGCTAGTATGGTGCTTTTGGTGAGCTGTTATGGTGCTTGTGGAGAGCTAATGGTGTGCCACCAGTCACTTTAAGCCTGTATGTCCTCTGCCAGCAAGTCTGAGTTGGCATTTTGTCAGTATGTCTTAAGCATTGACTTAACCTTGACTTAGCCATGTTTCTTGTCCTTTTTTCCTCCAGGTTCCAGTGCATTACACTAGATGTTGGGAAACAGACCTTTGCAGACACAGAAGATTTCCAATACAAATTAAAAGGTAAAACATATAGTGTCTGTGATGTGTCAAAATAGAAGTTATTAACTCACTTTAACAAAAACAAAAAAACAAAAAAAAAATGCAAATGAGTGTGTGAATTTGTCAGTCCAGGCAATATTCAAGAACAGCTCATGCTGGCTTCCTCTCGGGCCGTACGTGGGAAGGTCTGCCAGCAACCTGCAGATGGTCGTGGGTTTCCCCCGGGCTCTGCCTGGTTTTCACCCACCATAATGCTGGCCGCCGTCGTATAAGTGAAATATTCTTGAGTACGGCATAAAACACCGATCAACACCGAAAAAAAAAAAAAAAAAAATAGTATGGTTGAAAATTAACAAGTACATTGAGGTATTTGCTTTGTAAAATTTTACAGGCTGATGTTTAGGTCTCGGTCAAGTTAACCTGCCTTTTTTTAGTTAAAGTTGAGGTGATCAATTCCTGGATGCCATCAACAACAACCTGTTGGCTTGAACACAACCTATGTCTACTTGTCATGGACAGGTGATCAGTAGTGAAAATGAAGAACCAAAAGGATGCATATTTGTCTGCATGTCTGTATATCGGTACGCTTGTAACTTGTAACATGTATAATCTTTGTACTCTAATATACTTGTATTTCAGGATCTCTGGATGCGTGGAAGTCATCAGGAATTCGTGGGGTTTCAGTTAAGATTCCAACAAAGCAGTGCTCAGTTGTTAGTGTTTGTGCAGAGGTAATTATTTGATAACATTGAGACAAGCCCACTCAACTATGTATGCACGAACAGTGTCTGATATACACAAAATAATGTTGAAAACAACATTACATCATGGAAACAAACAGAAAATGTATGTGAAGCATAACACATAAATAATCTCCAGTTTAAAACCTGAGGGCAGTGAACAGCTACAATATTTAATTAATAGTTCACAAAGTTTATCATTTGCTGACATGTTGTTGTGGTTTCAGTTTGACTTTGAGTTCCACCATGCTCAGCCAGGCTATGTGATGATGAATCGCTGGCTTCTTGAGGATGAACCTAGCCAGCTACCAGAGTATGCCAATCAGTATATGGGTAAGATATCTGTACTTCCACATGTGTAGTTATATTTTACTCCTTTGTGTAGTCCGCGAACGTAGGACACCTGCTTTCCACACCGGACATCTACAGTGTATTTTCAGTCTTGCCTATAAAAACTTATAAATATATAATAGGGGAGTTTTGAGATCGAACCCTTTTGTTGTTAAAGGTAATGAAAAGCCTACAGACTTATCTATTACCTGTCTCTGTGTTCCAGGCACGAATGACACCTTTTTTCCTTCAGGAAAGCTCAACTCCTCAATTTTCTGTATCAGTTGTGTGCTCAAAATAACGCTGTGAAATGGCCATGTTATTGTGTTCATATATATGTATATTCAGAACAATGGTACAGTGAGACATTTTTTACCAAACTGTCCTTAGAGTAAAGGAATAGCGGTAGGTCAAGCACAGTGTCTGTATGCATAGACTGGAACTTTATTCTAGTGACCACAGTTGGTAGAGCGTCCGCTTCGGGACCGGTAGATCCAGGATCAATCCTTGATCGAGGCACACCTAAGATTTTAAAAGAGGAAGTTGTAACTTCCTCGCTTGGCGTTGAGCATGAAGGGGATAGTGCAACGACTGGTTGACCCGTATCAGTATAATGGCTCGGGCGGGGCGGCTTACTTGCCTTCGGTAAGTCGTCTCAGTGAAGCAGCACTAAATAAAAGAGCGGTGGAAATCCGTCCTGCAACAAGGAGGCACATTACACGTATATGCACCCTAATGATCCCTTCGTCGTCATATGACTGAAAAATTGTTGAGTACGACGTTAAACCCCAAGCACTCACTCACTCACTTACTCTAGTGACTGTTATAATGTTGTACGGTACTTGGGAAGGTCTGTCAGCAACCTGGGAATGGTCATGGGTTTCCCCCAGGTGCTGCCATGTGTCTTCTCACCGTATTGCTGACTGGTGTTCCATAAGTGAAGCATAGAGCTACAGCATAGAGCTTCAGTGAAATAAATAACAAAATAAATACTATTTGTTCTTTTTGTTTGAAGGTGCTGGTGGGTTTGTGGTGAATGACAGGCAGCAGTTGTTGGTTGTGAAGGAGAAATTTACCAAAAACCCTCACTGGAAGTTACCAGGTGGTCATGTTAATAAAGGTACAGTAATCCATGATATCTTATAGAACAACACTAGGTACAGTAATCCTTTACATCATATTTTATAGAACAACACTGGGTACAGTAATCCTTACATCATATAGAACAACACTAGGTACAGTAACCCTTTACATCATATTTTATAGAACAACACTGGGTACAGTAATCCTTTACATCATATAGAACAACACTAGGTACAGTAATCCTTTACATCATATTTTATAGAACAACACTGGGTACAGTAGTCCTTTACATCATATAGAACAACACTAGGTACAGTAATCCTTTACATCATATTTTATAGAACAACACTATGTACAGTTTTCCTTTACATCATATTTTATAGAACAACACTAGGTACAGTAATCCTTTACATCATATGTTATAGAACAACACTAGGTACAGTAATCCTTTACATCATATGTTATAGAACAGCACTGGGTACAGTAATCCTTTATATCATGTCTTAAAGAACAACATTGGGTACAGTAATCCTTTACATCATATCTGATAGAACAACACTGGGTACAGTAATCCTGTACATCATATAGAACAACACTGGGTACAGTAATCCTTTACATCATATCTTATAGAACAACACTGTGTACAATAATCCATTACAACGTATCTTATAGAACAACACTGGGTACAGTAATCCTTTACATCATATCTTATGGAACAACACTGGGTACAGTAATCCTTTACATCATATCTTATAGAACAACACTGGGTACAGTAATCCTTTTCATCATATCTTATAGAACAACACTGTTTACATATTCTAACACAAAATTAAACACGGCTTGCGTTATTCTAATTGTCAAGTTGGGAAAGCCTCCATGAATTAAATAAGCCGTAAGGGCAACGATTCGTCTAAGAACAAACAAGCACTCAGACATATTAGAAATAACATCCTTTGGTTTGTGGAATCATCATTTTTTAGTGGCATCAGGACGCCTGTTGGATTTGTATTGGAGGTGATGCCAGGGAATATTAGCTGCTATGGTGATGCCAGGTTATATTAGCTGTCATGGTGATGCCAGGGAATATTAGCTGCTATGGTGATGCCAGGTTATATTAGCTGTCATGGTGATGCCAGGGAATATTAGCTGCTATGGTGATGCCAGGTTATATTCGCTGTCATGGTGATGCCAGGTAATATTAGCTGTCATGGTGATGCCAGGGAATATTAGCTGCTATGGTGATGCCAGGTTATATTTGCTGTCATGGTGATGCCAGGAAATATTAGCTGTCATGGTGATGCCAGGTAATATTAGCTGTCATGGTGATGCCAGGTAATATTAGCTGTCATGGTGATGCCAGGTAAGATTAGCTGTCATGGTGATGCCAGGTAATATTAGCTGTCATGGTGATGCCAGGTAATATTAGTTGTCATGGTGATGCCAGGTAATATTAGCTGTCATGGTGATGCCAGGTAATATTAGCTGTCATGGTGATGCCAGGTAATATTAGTTGTCATGGTGATGCCAGGTAATATTAGTTGTCATGGTGATGCCAGGTAATATTAGCTGTCATGGTGATGCCAGGTTATATTAGGTGTCATGGTGATGCCAGGTAATATTAGCTGTCATGGTGATGCCAGGTAATATTAGCTGTCATGGTGATGCCAGGTAATATTAGTTGTCATGGTGATGCCAGGTAATATTAGCTGTCATGGTGATGCCAGGTAATATTAGCTGTCATGGTGATGCCAGGTAATATTAGCTGTCATGGTGATGTCAGGTAATATAATTTGTCTTGGTGATGCCAGGAAACATTAGTTGTCATGGTGATGTCATGTTCCATCAGTTGTCATGGTAATGTCATGTCATGGTAACATCAGTCGGCATGGTAATGCCAGGTCATGGTGATGAGAGGCAATATCAGTTGTCATGGTGATGCCAGGTATAAATATTGGTTGTCATGGTGATTTCACAGGTGAGGATATCACAGAGGCCTGTCAGAGAGAGGTTCTAGAAGAGACGGGCGTTCCCTGCCAGTTTGTGTCAATACTGAGCTTCCGACATCAGCACGGCTACAGGTTCGGCTGCTCCGACGTGTACTTTGTTTGCCTGATGCGGCCAATCAGTGAAGAGATAAACGCCTGTGAGAAGGAAATTGCAGATTGCCAGTGGATGAATGTAAGCTTTGTATATGTTGAAGAATTAATTCCTAGGAAATAGAAGTTGTGTTGCTGTAGCAGCAGTGGAAAAGTATAGTTATCAGCGGCTGACTCCACAAGGCCATTCTATGTCAAAATTTAAAACCTCTTGACAATTCTTAGTTTTTTGTAGTGGAATAATGAAATTTGGACACATTTGTTTTGAGATAATATTGATGAGGTGGACAAAATCTTAATTTCTGAAGCCGAAAAATGAGTTCAAAGATTGCCTTGAAAAAATGGTCAGAAATGGCTTTGGGGAACCGATCCATGTTGTTTACTTTTGTTTGGATGTGCTACTGCATTTACCCCGAAAAAACCAATAAAAGGTCATAAAATATTACTGTTGCTGCTGAAACTTTTTCATCACAAAGTGGGATATATCTTTCTAAGAATACATCTTTATAAGATCCATAGAACTCTCAGAATCCGGCAAAGTGAGTAACTCATAAAACTTTAGATCTAATGTAGTAATCTCTTTCCAGGATGAGAAATGAATGGGAATTCTCATTTTTGTTGTCAGGAAGTTGAAAAATTAGAAAGAATTTTCTGCTATTTTGTAGAATGGAAGACATCAAGTGTAGCCATTTTGAGTGTAACCATTTGGTGTTTTCACTGGAATCTAGGGCAACAGTTGAAGTGGGTCAAAATTAACTTTGTACTTGGATATTTTACTCCCTTCATACCCTCTGTGATGAATTCTTAATCAGTGATTAAGCTGTTTATTCAGAATTAGTATCCCTGACCTATGGAGTTGTCTATTTGAATGCTGACCTCTGCATCTTAATGGCTGTTCGAACAGCCTTACGTGTTCAGGCAAAAGTTCAGAATATACATGAGAATGTGCACTGACCTTGAGGATGACCTTGAGGATGGAACGTATCATATTTGTAGTCTTTCAGTGATCTAATAACTTGCATGAATATTGATTTTTAAAATATGTAAATTAGGTGTCATGTTTTTGTACTTACTTGATACAAAAGCATATACAGAACACACATGATCTGATCAACATGTTTCTGTTAAAGGACACAGGTTGTAGTAGTTTTCAAAAATTATTTGGTAATTCCTGGTTTTAGTTTTAGAGTTGGAGCAGCCATTGGTTTAGGGAAAATAGACATGGATCCTGGCTAGTTGTTGGTCATATGACTTAAGTACATGTATGTCTTTTCTTTCCTCACAGTTAAGAGAATTCCATCAGCAGGAGAACCTATCAGAAGCCCTTCGTTTCTTCACAGAGCAGTATCTGAAGCAGAGACAAGCTGCAGGCAAACATCAGCTTGTACCTTCCAGTGTGCTGTCTTTGGACAAGAAGAAATACAACAATATATATGGCATACAAACCTTGGATTAACACTCACACAGAAACACTTTCACAAAATTTTACAGATCAGTTTTTCAACTTTTTTTTTCAGAACCTTGTGCAACACAAATTTTATTTTGTGTGGGCGAGCAGACACTAAAAAATCTTGAACTGGCATAAAATTGAAATTCCATCTTTTTATTTCGTTCAATCTAGATATTTTTATGATTTTCCTGTTTTTCCTGTGCTTTCTGATCATGTAAATATGTCTTCAACATTTAAGTAATTGCTTTTTTATTTTTGGTACCTCCTCAGACATTGGAAAAAGATTTATTCTGCTCCTTAAGACAACAGTTCAAATTTGTGTGGTCTTTGTTCTGAAAAAAAAAAATGTTGTGAGAAATTGTGCTTGAAGATTTTGTGAAAATCCAGGAAAAAGGGTAGCTGATTTAAAAGCCAAAGTCACATACAGAAATATGTTTACATTTTCAGGGATTAAAATTTTGTAAGGTTCATTTTTTATTTCTGTCAAGTTTATAGCCCTAGCTCAGATGGACATGTAGGGACCTGTCCTCATTTAATACAACTATTTCAATACAGGGTAGTCACAAATGAGTCCCTCAACTTCTCCACCAAGTTTTTGCACCAAGTTTTTGCAGCATGCTTCTGTACATTCTTCTGTACATTCTTCAAACATGTCAAATGATTCATTGATTTTTGTCCTCAAAGAATGGTTATGAATACATTAATTGGAATTATTTTACTGACATTAACATTCTGCCTGTTGGCTCAAGGCACAAGTTCAATCCCGGCCTTAGCACAGGGAGTGTAAAGATTCTCACACTGTCACTGTTCATGGGGCCTTGGTGAGGTCACCCACGCTCGCATCGCCATTTAGATGAAGACAATATATCATCCACCAATCCAGTGTGCTTATCAGCAGTTTGTCAGTAACTTGACGGGGGCTGGTGGTTTTTTCCATCGCCAACTTATAAGTAAGAACACTTTCAAGTATGACATTAAATAATAATAATAATAATGAAAGAAACCGTACAAGCCCAGATACTATTACACTCACCACCCCTGAATGGAGCTCAATAATAAAGCAGAAGAAAGCCTCTGGTTTTACTCCGTATGCTGAACGTCTTTAATTATATTGTGATGGAGGAAAAGTGTATATGTTTAGAGGTTTATATTTTGTCAAAATCTGCTTATTCTTCATAATTAGATGCTGGTCAGATTGACATGGTAAAGTTTCAAAGCATTGTAGTAGCATTATTCACTTCGACAGTGTCAATGCATTAAGTAAACAATGGCCATTAATGTATTCATTTATTTATTTGATTGGTGTTTTACGCCATACTCAAGAATACTTCACTTATATGACGGCAGCCAGCATTATGGTGGGAGGAAACCGGGCATAGCCGGGGGGAAACCTGCAACCATCTGCAGACCTTCCCACTTACGGCGGAAAGGAAGCCAGCATGTGCTGGATTTGAACTTACAGCGACTGCACTGGGGAGAGGCATTAACAATTGGTGTGTGTTTTAAGGTGATCAGGGTATGTGCATGGGTTCTTGTACTGTTAATCGATCCTGCTAATTTCTGCTTTACCTGTGCTTGTAAACAGTGATCAGTGGGAGATTGGTGAGAGCAACAGTTCTGAGATTTATGATCAGTGTCGGGAAGATTTCCAGGAAAACCCTATTACCCATTAAGGTTTTAAATCTGAAGCTCCCTCAGATTTACCATCTTCGTTTGCACTTTATCCTCAGGTATGACGTAAACACCAATCAAATAAGTAAATAAATAAATAAGTAAATCATTTGTACTTGGGACTAATCAAATGGCTTTAAAGAATAGAAAATATGTGTATTTTGACCATATTATGTGTAAAAATAATTGTAAATGTTAGATATGATATTATAGATCATGAAATTATATGAATAATTTTTATCAAATATATCAGTGTGTCTCAGATCAACCTAGGGTAATGATATTTACATGAAAATGTTTTTAGATTATTATGTTTTATGGTGCAATAAGCCCGAGAAACTTAAACTGTGCCTATAATTGTAATCATTTGGAATTCTGGAATTTGTAATTGTATATTCTGTGATGATATTATACTAGTACTTTTTACTTTAGATTACTGTTGTGATTTTTGTCCTTATTTGTATTTGATAAATATGTATGTTTTCCTAGGTTCCTCAATTATTCTTTAGTTTCCAACCATTACCTGGGTTCCTCCATTATTCTTTAAGTTTCCCACCATTACCTGGGTTCCTCCATTATTCTTTAGGTTTTCCACCATTATCTGGGTTCGTCCATTATCTTTAGGTTTTCCCACCATTATCTAGGTTCTTCCAATATTTTTTAGGTTTACTCATCATTATCTGGGTTCCTCCATTGCTCTGTAGGTTTTCCACCATTATCTGGTTTCCTCCATTGTCCTTAGGTTTTCCCACCATTATCTGGGTTCCTCCATTGCTCTGTAGGTTTTCCACCATTATCTGGTTTCTTCCATTATCTTTAGGTTTTCCCACCATAATCTGGGTTCCTCCATTATTCTTTAGTTTTCCCACCATTATGTGGGTTCCTCCATTATCTTTAGGTTTTCTCACCATTATCTAGGTTACTCTACCACTGAGTTTTTCCGTCATTGTTTTGGTTCGTTCATTATTCTTTTTTTTTGCTTTCAATATACATTATTTATAATAAGCTTTTGGTTCACAACAACACATTTTATTTTCAACGAAAGTTTCCCACTATTATCTGGATTCTGCCATAATTTTTTAGGTTTTCCACCATTATCTCGGTTCCCGCACTACTCTTTAGGTGTTCCAGCATTATCTTGGTTGCCACATTACTCTTTAGGTTTTCCACCATTATCTGGGTCTCTCCATTATTCTTTAGTTTCCCACCATTATCTGTGTTCCTCCATTATTCTGTAGGTTTTCCACCGTCATCTGGGTTCCTCCATTATTCTTTAGTTTTCCCACCAATATGTGGGTTCCTCCATTATCTTTAGGTTTTCCCACCGTTATCTGGGTTACTCTACTAGTGAGTTTTTCCGTCATTCCGTCATTGTTTTGGTTCGTTCATTATTGGGTTTTTCGATTGTAGCATATTTTTTAATCGTTTTCCTTTATTTGGAATGCAACCCTAGATGAAACAGTTGAGCTCGTCTCTTTGAGAGTTAAGCGAATGTCACATCTTTGCGATTTTTGGTTCGAATGCCGAGGAAAAGCCACGGATTCCGGATATTAAATATCCTGAATTGGAGACGTCAAGGGTAATAGCTGTCAAAACAACTTGCTTGAGGAGAGAGCCGAAATTAAGTTCCGCGCTCCCAGTCTGTTCTTTGACGACGTCATTTCCGAATATTTCCGACCACTGACGGAAAATAGAGAAGTTATGAAGAAATATAAAATACGCTTCAAAAATGAAATATCTTTTTCTCTTTTTTTTTCTTTGCATATCTTTCTTCAGCATCCTCAAAACCATATACTATACGTTTTATAATGCTTTTTCATGTATTCTGCAAGTCAAACATAGGCTTAACTCATGGTACTATTTCTAAACTTGTCATGAAAGTCTTAAACAACTGTTAGTAGTAAAATATATATTCTCTAACGTTAGTAACCATTTTAGTGCAGTAAAACATAAAGAATAAATCAGCCCGGATAGCACAGTTGGGTAGAGCGTCCGCTTCCGGAGCGGCATATCCAGGATCAATCTGGGTCGAGTCACACCTAGAAGTTTAAAAGAGTAAGTTGTAACTTCCTCGCTTGGCGTTGAGCATCAAGCGGATATTGCAACGACCGGTTGACCCGAATCAGTATAATGGCTCGGGCGGGGCGCCTTACTTACGTCTCAGTGAAGCAGCACTAGATAAAAGAGCGGTGAAAATCCGTCCTGCAATAAGGACGTAGATTACATACACCCTAGGGATTCCTTTGTCCTCATGTGACTGAAAAATTGTTGAGCACGACGTTAAACCCCAAGCACTCACTCACTTATAAAGAAAAATAATACTGATATTAAGACTATAGTCTTTGTCAAGTCTAAGACAGCTGGGTGGTCAGGGAGCCAGACCTGCATCTGCTAATATGGGTAGACAAGACTCAACACAGTTTTTGCTATTGTTTGTAATCAAGTGTGTGCAATAGTGTAATTCTTTGAGCCAGTCGCCTATATTCAGTGGTCTGTAAATCAGGCATACTCGCTACGAAAATTGCCTTCAGTCAGTGACACGTAACAACACAAGCTCTACACATCGATAGGTTTGAAGTTCATATTCTTGCAAGGGAAATGAAATTATAACACTTTTTCTAATGTATAATGTTAAAGTCAATCAGTTCGGTTTCGACGGCAAGAACCCATTGCCTCGGGTGTCGTCATAATTATTTAAAAAAAAAAAACAGTTGCTGACTATACGCGACTCGCTAACAGAAGTAGACCATAGTGTTGACTAGGCCTTAGCTACTTTCCCGTAAATGCGAATTGCAAGAGTACGAGGGTCGTTCCCGGTCAGTTTGTGTATTTTCGGACACGAATCATTTTCCGGCATTTAGTGATATATAATATTTTGCTTGTTTGTCAGTCGCCTAGAACATGCCTAGCATCTCTCCAACATCACTGAAGTCTGTTGACGGCTTCTCTTTGCACGATTCCGTTCTAATTTCGTACTTTATATACTTTCTTAGTTCTTTGGTGGTTTGTGTTATACGTCGTGTTGGATATTTGACCTTATTGGATGACGGCTGGTATAAAAATGTCAGATTCATGAGTATAATTAGCATATGAAATGAATATTTCTGTGAACATGTAAACAGTAAAGGTGAAATGATTTACGAAAGCACGCTTACCAAGGAAAAAGATAATAACACTTGCAGGTGAATTAAAAGCTTGTCGAAACTTACTCTTGTTTAATTACCTACAATTTTGTCCAGAACATTTTTATTCAAACATAATATCGTCTTAGTCTAATGCAAACTTCTCGTTGATTTAATAGAATATGTGTGTTATATTTGACAGAAAAAGATTAAACTGAAGGCACATACCTGTGCCCCTTTGAAAAATGCATGTACATCCATGATTGCCGCAGTGGGAAAAGTATTGGAAAGGCAGGGACGTGGTCAGTTTATTAGTGAAACGTAACAAAACAGATTTATTTGACTTAAATCATTAGTGTGGATAGATTCGGTATATTTTACTTATTTTATCGCAGTGGCAGGTGTCATGGGTGGAAGGCCAGAATTGCCCAGTGTAAGCCACGCATGCGCATTTGTAACGCTTACATTTTCAATCGCGAAAATGAGCATTAAAGGTTTGCCATGTTGGCGGAAGAGACCACTGTAACAATGCTGAAATTGATCAGTTGTGTCTGTCATGTGATTGTATGCATGTATAAACGTAGTCATTTTCTATACTTACACCATTGGCCGAAAAGAAGCCGACCACGTTGTAAGTCTATACATTATAGTTTTAATCCACGAATAGACGTCACTGTAACAATTTGGCCCACTCTCGTGTAGTCACGGCTTTGAGTACATATTGACGTTATTATGCTGGTCGTAGCAGCGGTTGTCGGTTTCCAGAACACCTGATGGAAAACATCGCCAGGTATCCTGGGTGACTTCCCGCCATTCCATCAGGCGTTTTTGAAGACTCTGCAGAACCTGGGCGTACCCAGGCATGTAGGCCAGGTTTGTCAGTTCCATCGGGTCCTGTTCCAGATCGTACAGCTCCCATTCGTCCCTGTAGTAATACTGATCCAGTGTCTTGAACCAGTTCGTCGGCAGTCCGTGAGCCGTCCGGTTCATCGTGTCCATCCAGGTCGGTGAGCCGAACAAGTCCGAGGCCGCTGGGAAAGGCATTTTGTAGTTTAGGTTTTGTAGCAATCTGTATTTGCCGGATTTGATGACTCTCATTGGATAGTACATGGTGATCTCGTGGAAGTCATGGCTACCGAATGCTGTGTCCGAGTGCATCTGTGAGGGTGATGACGTCACCGGAAGAAGTGACGTTCCCGTCAGAGTTACTGTGGGCAGTCCGGCCCGAATCTTGTATTCGGGAAAGGAGACATTGAACCAATCCAGAACCGTTGGCACTACGTCAAGGAGACTGGCATGGGACTCAGTTCTCTGTAGGTAGAACAAGATGGTTATACGAATTAAATTCATGACAAGGCCAGGAACATCTCACGAGAAACCATTGGATTACTATTTTCAGATCAATGGAATTGATAGTTATATATAGGCTACGTGTGTTTGCGCATGATTTTACCCATTTCCAAAAACCTACAACCCTGACTATCCATATTTAGGAGAAAAAAGGAGGAGACAAGGAGACGATAATTGGTTGTCTCTTTTTGATAAAAACCGGTCAACTTAACCCAAGTAATGGCTAAAGAAAAAGCCACACATAAGGAAAAGAAAGGAGCAATACTGTTTCATCCCGTCCACTTATTGTTCTTCCTAGCTGTAACCAAATAATGAGTGTCCGTTCTGGTCATTCTGGAATTCTGGAAACTCCCTTTGTGGAATTGCAATGGTCACTTCTGCCATACAGGATATTGTCTTAAAAAACATGTATATTAATAGTTCAGTTTTGTGACAGCTGAAAAAAATCCTGTCTCATACAGGCATACCTGAGCCACAGGCTCTTGTGTTTATCCATTCAGAATTCATGGCGTTGGGTAGATGGTTGGTACACATGACCAGTCCTATCCCAATACTCTATAGTGCTCACCGGCCTCCAGTATTCCTTGCAGTCTAGTCGTATGTGGGAAAGTCTGTCCGCAACCTGCTGATAGTCGTGTGTTTCCCCGGTTCTCTGCCCGGTTTCCTCACATCATAATGCTGATGGCCATCGTATAAGTGAAATATTTATTACGCCAATAAATAAAATAAATAAATATGCCTTGCTGTAAGAACACAACGGTGCGTTCATACACTGCAGGCCGGTACAGGCTAGTCTTTGTGTTTGGCCAGGGAGTTTTCATGGCTCTATAACATGCCTTCTTGGTTCGATTTCTATAACAGAATAGACTATATTGCTTACCTGTCCCCAGGATTCCTTGTGTAACGGTGAGGAGACCATCATGGGTTCTGACATGCCAGGCTTGTACAGGTTAGTCTTGGCGTTTGGCCAGGGGATGCCGTTATCGGCCGTGTAAATAATGAGCGTGTCGTCCATGTGGCCAATTTTCTCTAACTCTGCCATGATAAGTCCAATGCCTAGTGAAAGAAGAACGACAAGATATCACAATTTGCTTTTTTTTTTTTTTTTTTTAAACTATAGGCCAAAAATGGCCTAGGCGTCTTGGCGAATTTGTTAACTTTTGTGGTCAAACCCTCTGCCCACTTGCTTGTAAACACAACATCTTTTGGAAATTTGTAGCTAAGGTTTGAAAACTTATACCACATGTACATGATCAAAACATAACTTAGGTCTACATAAAAGACTACCGGTCAGAGAGTAAAACCAACGCAGTGACGACAGTGTGTATTACTGGTGAAGTTAAACAGTTGGAAAAACTTATTCATTTTCTTGGTCATTGGGAGGATTTAAGTTATGTTTTGTGACAGGCTTCACTCGGCATCTTTTAAACTCTTTAAGCAATTTTCATTAAACGTATTGATTCGTGTAGGAGAACTCCATTGCTGTTCAGTGACCCTCACATATTTGTCAAGGTCGATAGGTCTGTGCCTCCAATATCTTCATTGTAAACATTACATATGTCTATCTCGCAAGTCTGCTTATATGGCAGAGGACTATTTCCTGCATTATGTTTTTTTGCGGATGTTGTCATAAAATTACATGTAACTGCGAGGTATTGAGACGCTCGGCCTATAAATCCTGTAGGCCACATATATGTAGGCCATATATATATATATAATGCACAAAGACAGTGGCCCAACACAACATAATAGGAATGAAAAATAACCTCTGTGCGATCACAAGCTGCGATGCAAGTATTTAAAGGAGAAGAAAATTTAAATATCAATCAAATACCATTGAAAAGAGTATGCCTTTCCTCGCAGGTGAATGCCATAAAAAATTCTAATATGTGCCTCAAGTTGATAAATTATAAATAAAGTCAGAGCCAAAATCCGCTGTGGGTGACTCCATTTTGCCTAAGAACTAGTCCTGAAGTCTTCTGTGTTAGGAGGAGAATTGCCGTCGGAAACCGTCGAAGTGCAGTTCGTACATTTCCGGTAGAACTCTTCTTCCCAGAAGGTAACGGACAGTACAGTTCGTTTTCCACTTGACGATGGGGAAGCCGAAATGTTGGATATAGGTCCCAAGTTTACACGAATAAGCCGGCAGTTTTAACGACTGTCATTGGCTGAGAGGCAACACACCCCAGCATAAATTACAGGGTGTTAAATATGGAGGACGTCCTGGATTCAGCGATTTATGCCAGCTTTGCCGTTGTCAGGCTTTGCGTGTATGGCGAGGAAAAATGGCAAAACTATGCAGCAGGAACCACCAGATAGAAAAAATGTGCTCTTTTCAGCCTATAGTGCCATGTTATAAAGTTTTCTTCTCCTTTAATAATTAACCTGGCGATCAAAAACAAGAACTCTACAACAACAACACCGTCCTAGCACAGATATTCACGCACATTCTCAGTGAAACTGGGGAGTGTTGATCAGTCATCCTTTTTAAAGGTTCTCCCACTTTGGAATCTAAACATTGCAGGCTATACAGATTTTACTTACTGACTTACTGTCGTTTTAATTCTGAAATACTCTAAAACAGAAGACTCGCGTATTTATTAAGCGAAAACCTGAACAACTAGACACTCATCACGTTTGGATACAGTTCTTTAGCCGATTTTCCTCTTGTACTCAGTTGTATAAAAATGAATTGCCAACAAAAGGGCAAATAAACAGCCATCTACCTTGATGGATAACTTGATTGATATCTGCTCAATACCTACCCTGATCGATACGACTCATGGTTGTGTACTGAGCTGCGATGTCTGCCCGGGCGGCGGGGGTGTCTGGGATAAAGTACGGTACGATGACATCATCTGGGTCGTAATGGACGGGCTTCCAGTCTGGGATGACCCCCATGCCGGGTTCTCCATTGCCGAACTTATTGGCGAATGGACCATGTTTACTCTCAAAAGCATCTCGATGAGGGTCAAAGAATCCGACGTACAGGAAAAAGGGTCTACAATAAAGAAAAGCTTGGATGTTGTTCATTTGCTAAATATATTTTCTCGACCTCGGATGCATTTCACGTGCGCGAAAGATACCGAAAAAAAGGCGTATGTGTAAGTGGAGAAAATGAGTCAATACTGATTCAGGGTAGAATATTATTTTCATACCAATTGTTATTTTTTTTCATATTTGTTTTGAGTGAATAAAGTGTTCGAATTCTACAGTCGTCTTAATACACCATATTGGAAGTGAATAACGCCGCAAAGTTTTGCGTCGTATTAAATTCAAGGCTTGAAAATATCCTAATGCGTCAAACAGTCAACGATGCATGTAATGAAAGTTAAGGATCTGCCGCCACAACAATGGACAGTATTAAATCTATATCAGTATAAATGAGCCACAATAATGAGTATCAATTCTCTTTAACTGGATTAAGATTTTATCAATGACGCTCAGAAACCTGATGAAAAAGGGTTCCCCAAACGTTTTGGTCGTGAAGCTGATGAAGAAAGCTAAATATGGATATGTTTTGGTCGTGTCCCAAGCTGATGAGGGAAGCGAAACAAGGACAAGCTTCGATCGAGAACCTGATGGAGGAAGCTAAATACGAACAAGTTTTGCTCGTGAACTGGATGAAGAAAGCTAAATAGGGACAAGTTTTGGTCGTGAACCTGATGAAGGAAGATAAATAGGGATAAGTTTTGGTCGTGAACCTGATGGGGGAAGCCAAATACGGACAAGTTTTGGTCGTGAACCTGATGGGGGAAGCTAAATACGGACAAGTTTTGCTCGTGAACTGGATGAAGAAAGCTAAATACGGACAAGTTTTGGTCGTGAACCTGATGGGGGAAGCTACATACGGACGAGTTTTGCTCGTGAACTGGATGAAGGAAGATAAATACGGACAAGTTTTGGTCGTGAATCTGATGGAGGAAGCTAAAGACGAACAAGTTTTGGTCGTGAACCTGATGGGGGAAGCCAAATACGGACAAGTTTTGGTCGTGAATCTGATGGGGGAAGCTAAATACGGACAAGTTTTGCTCGTGAACTGGATGAAGAAAGCTAAATACGGACAAGTTTTGGTCGTGAACCTGATGGGGGAAGCTACATAAGGACGAGTTTTGCTCGTGAACTGGATGAAGGAAGATAAATACGGACAAGTTTTGGTCGTGAATCTGATGGAGGAAGCTAAATACGGACAAGTTTTGCTCGTGAACTGGATGAAGAAAGCTAAATACGGACAAGTTTTGGTCGTGAACCTGATGGGGGGAAGCTACATACGGACGAGTTTTGGTCATAAGCCTGAAGAAGGAAGCCCCAGACGGACAAGTTTCGGTCATAAACCTGAAGAAGGAAGCCCCAGACGGACAAGTTTTGGTCATAAACCTGAAGAAGGAAGCCCCAGACGGACAAGTTTTGGTCATAAACCTGAAGAAGGAAGCCCCAGACGGACAAGTTTTGGTCATAAACCTGAAGAAGGAAGCTACAGACGGACAAGTTTTGGTCATAAACCTGAAGAAGGAAGCCCCAGACGGACAAGTTTTGGTCATAAACCTGAAGAAGGAAGCTACATACGGACATTAAGATTAAGAAGTTAGAAAGGTATTGTGTTACAAGAACAGAACAACCTACCTGGTGTCGTCGGACTCCAAAAACGGGCGAATCTTCTCCATCATGTACGTGATATTCCGGCCCACCTGATCTAGGCTGTTATTCTCCTCCGTCTCTTCGTAATCGTATTTGTATACCGTGTCTGGACCGACATGCTTTTTGCCCACAATACCTGCGAACACAAGCAAAATTACTTTAATCCTTGATCATTCATTTTATTTAAGGCATCAGTTTTGGGAGGCTGTATGGTTATCCATTGAATTCCCTACCAAAGTCATTATAATAATAATAATAATACAACGTCTGTGTGCCAATACATCCTCTATTGATCGAAGATTAGGTTGATTTTTCAGTTTATTCCTTTCTTTTATTTGAATAACGTTATACTCAGTTTTCAATAATGTTTCACTTTTATCACAAGGGTCAGGGTTATAAAACACTATATTAGTAACTGGTAATGGATCAGTGGTATGATTTTAAATTGTCCAGAGCGCTCTAAGCGAGCCAGTTTTGCCGGTCATATCCGGACTACATTTGCAATCTTAATTTTTTGTGGGATAGCTAGACACAGAATTGACGATGTGTCAATTACGGTGGTGATTTTCTGATTGCCAATGTCCTCATCTAATATATAGACAGCCATTTTTACTTTCCATTCTTGGCTGATACATATCAGGTTTCGCTCCTTTCCTTAATTGCCAGTTTCCCAAGATCAGCTGTCAGCCTACTGTGTAGACAGAGGTATATATGTTGGGATATACATAAGTTCACATAAATTAATGTTCTGAAATGACGAATTGTTGGCCTTAACTGTCACATTCTACATGAGACGCAGACTTTCAAAACCATAGATGAATAAATAAACCTAGATAGATCCGGCATCTGTTGCATTTACATTTTTCATATTTTTTTTCATGTATTGATAGGTATCTCGGAAGGTCGCAGATACAGGGGTCTGCCCGTACTGTTGTCTACTGAACAAAGTGCAGGTGTTGCAAAGGCTGCCAATCATTGATACTAAACAAAAATAGTGACAATGATCTGGGTATTATTACTAGGTTTTATTTCAAACGCAAGTGCAAACATGCTTGACACTAAGTAAATACTAAGATTACATATAATGACTTGTAGCCAGACAATGTATTAATACAGAGCATGACTCCACTTAGCACATATTAGTGAATGAACACGGACATCTGCCATAAACTCCTGTTTTATATTGGGATCAGTTGTTAAATGTAACACGTTTCGCAGGCCTAAGTATTTTTTTTTCAATATGAGAATTTACGTTTTTATATAAGAGTTGTTTGGTTTGTCTTTTATCCTGCCGCACAGGCGCTTCGGTTAGGGCCTTCCACACATTGAGTCATGATGTAACGTCATGTGATGATCAATATACAACATCGCCCAGTGCTTTGAAAATGAATTGGAATTCGGTGTAAATTTGGATTTGGGCACAATCCGTCTCGAGGCTTTCTCAACGATTTGTATCCAATCATAGTGCACCGATGTCCTCTCCTGAACGCATCTATTTCATTGCAGGTCCCCGGGTCAAGCGAGATATTTTGAGAGAGCAAGATGCTTTGTGAGAACAAGCTAAGAGAGAGTAATAGTGACGTTAACGTTTCGGGTTAAGACACTGCAACAAGTATCAAACCATTTTAAATCTGTCTTACCTGTCCGGATGCCGTGTTCCCCCAGAATGACGGGTAAACTCCTAACGCCATCGAAAGAGTTGAAATGATGAGGGTCGTGATGAAGTCCATACATGCCGTTTTGATGCTGAGGCAAGCCCGACATCAGAGTCGACCTTTTTGTGGATTAGAAAGCGTAAGCAGATTTAGACAAATCGCCCATAGCGTTTTCTTGAAAAACCATCAACGATTAATTTACAGAAATGACGATTTACGTACAAGCATTAGTATATGTTTTATTTTTATTGCCAGTTACACCTCACCAATAACTTATAAAATCATGGATTTTCAAAATCGATGTTTTGACAAATGTTGCACAAACGAACTAACCAATCAGTAAATCAATATCCATCAACTGATCAATCGGCAATCAAAACGCAAAGAAAAAAGAGCACCGAATGAAACAACTGATCAATCTCTTAGTATATGTAAAGTATACGGTGTCCGAACAACCTTTGGTGAATATATGGTTGTTTTGTTTCGTTGGTAGTGAATTGACAAGAGGCCGGATTTTAGCGGTTACGTGTAGCCAACTGACAACTATCAGATTATCGTCGCTCCTTTGACTTTGCTCTATGTGCTGTAGAATTTTACATGGAATTTAACTCCTTGCTCAAGAGCGTTGCAGGTTAAAATAGTAAGACTAAGGTGTAAAAAATTGGAGCAGAAAACTGAAACGAGGAAACCTGTACGTTTTGCCTGTTTCTAGTATCTAACAGACCGTGCTACAAACAAGCCAGTGAGGTAATCCTGACATAAGAGTCGACCTTTTGGTGGAATAGAAACCATAAGCAGATAAAGACAAATTGACCATAGCATTTTGTTTTAATCCGTCAACGCGTGGTTTATGACAGCAACAAGTTTTGAATGTACTCATCTGCATATGGTTTGGCAAAGCGAGTTTTTAACGAGTTTTCAAAGTTGACGCCTTGAAAAGTGTTTAGTATTGAGAAAAAACCAACCAATCAGTAAATCAATTTAAATCTATTAACTGGTTTAACGATGAGGAAGAAACCGCTCAGGGAATCCACTGACGAATGACTTAATGGCAAGATTTGCTGGAACAGACATTTGGAGCAGGAAACATGGACCGTGGAAACAAAAGCACTTTGTCAGTTATCTTACAAAATTGCTACACTAAAAAAATATTCTGTTAATTTTTACAGAAAGTCAGTATGTTATTGTAGCATAATACTTTGTTATATTCGACACGGTATCTCGTTAATTCAATATAATCCTTACGCTGAGATAACAGAATGCGTGTGCTATAGTTAACAGAATAATTTGCCACAATAACAGAATACATCTTGGCATCACTTAAACAAAAGACTTTCTGTTTAACGTCAACTGCATTCGAACTAGCGACCTTATAGGTGAAGAATTGAAGTGTTTTGAACCGAGACAGTTTTAGACAGTTCGGCAAGTGAATGACTGAAACCTAGTAACTATAGCCTTTGCTGACCTGCTTGGAGAACAGCTACTGACAGTCGTAAAGGCTCTATCGAAAACCACACTTCTCTGAGCCAGCTTGTCAAAGTTGGGCGTCTTACAGACGCTGTTGTTGTATAATCCCATCTGGAAGCCGGCATCGTCCCCTGCAATGAATATGCGCATGCTCTTTGCAAAAAATACAGAACATTGTCCTGCTTGGATACGGAGGAAACGCATTGGAAAGGAGAGTCTCAATACAATATGATGTAGTTCATTATTTTTTTTCGAAAGATAGCCTATGCCAAGTATTGCGAAGTATACACAATAAAGACAAGGACAAATTTTACATATTATAATGTGACTGAACCCTTTCACGTTAACCCCATTTGACATTAGAGTTCAATGATGGGTGCATATTTATTATACCTTCACTGCTTTTTACGCATGCATTGCCCAAACGGACAGGAAGGGAAGTGAAGGAAACCCAGCAGTGCCAGGCTGAAACGTACTATAGGCCCGATGAAACTTGGCACTTCTTTATGCAGGTTCCTCATCAACATTCTACTTGAAGTTGCAGAGGAACCTTGGCGAGATGAATTGGAACACGCCACCTCAGTGGTATCTAATGTATATGACTAGTTCGGCTATAGGGTACTAATGGAGATTGATCAAGGCGTTCAAACAGACATTCGTACACCAGTCGTCAACGAAAACGGGCATTCCAAGTCAATAATCGCAAGGCCAATTCCTAAAACAACGTTTAACACAAAAGAAATAAAAAAGGTATATAAATTACGAAATTAAGACGGAGTCGTACAAAAAGGAACAGTTTTCAGTGGTTTGGGAAAGATGCAAGGAACACTTTAGGTGAATGAAAGAAACCAGCATCAAAATCGTGTGCTAATGCTAGTTTGTAAGCTCTCAATAACCCAAAAATCTATCTCAGTTGTGCTTTGATTGCAACTGCCCCTGAGTAAACCCTGACCTATTTGCACCGTTGCACACAATTCCATTTCCACTTTGGTCATGCGCAGTTAAACTCGCCCTGGCATTAGGTATTGGTGCCTTTCTTTTGTAACGCATTGAGTTTATCCGACAACGTGAAATCAAGCTTTGTAGGTATATACTTACACGTGAGCTTCTTGAGATACTTATTTAATTATTATTTGACCTGGAACTCATTCATGGACTACGAATTTGAACTTTGATATGGAATTCACGACTGGAATATCCACTGTCTGCCCGGCATCATTGAAAACTGATGACCGCTTCTCTCTTGTGTGTTACCGGCTTTATTTCTTATTTGTATAATTTCTTACATACCTTTGTCTTTGGGAGCTAGTGTTAAACGTTGTTTTGGGCATGGATCTTGCGATTATCGACTTGGAACGCCCTTCACGGACTAGGAATGGTATATGAATGCCGGACATGACTCTTATATTTTAACTCTGTAGCCTACATTGGAACTGCACAATTCTTTAATAAATCAATCACATCCTCAGAACAGACTCCAAATGACGATCAAATGAACTTACCTATTATAACGAGTACATTTCTACGGCCAGGTGCTACGGTATTCAGACCGTCAAACCCGGGCAGTATTAGAGCAGATAGGCACAACCCCACGGTCAACAGCCATAGCGTTACACCCATGTTTGAGCAATGATAAAGCTACCTCTGTGTGTAAAGAGAAACAAAATGTGTCGTCTACAGTGAAACTTACTCAGTGGGCTGATAACATGTGTAGCCTGCGTTTTGTTCCCTAGGTATATGATCGTAAACGTCAGGCAAACTGTCTATACCTACGTCAGCTGAGGTGATCGAAGGTTGTCATAACCACGTGCAAGTACTTGTCATTTCAATAGGATGCTGACTACAGTACAGTCGATACCCTTTGTTTTTAGGTCATCAGAATACATTATATACATGCTGCGATTTCTAGGTCATCGTTTGACTGGGTTATTGTGATAGCACTAAATATTGACAGTGACCTAGTAAAATAATGATGATAAAGTATTTGTGTAAAGATATAAATGTCTGCTTTCGTCCTCCGTTTCATTTAGGGTGGGAGGGGACCTCCGTGGCTCAGTCGCTTAGCGCGCTAGCGCAGCGTAATGACCCAGGAACCTCTCACCAATGCGGTCACTGTGAGCTCAATTCCAACTCATGCTGGCTTCCTCTTCGGCCGTACGTGGGAAGGTCTGACAGCAACCTGCGGATGGTTGTGGGTTTCCCCGGGCTCTGCTGGGTTTCCTCCCACCATAATGCTGACCGCCGTCGCATAAGTGAAATATTCTTCACTACGGCGTAAACACCAATCAAATCTATCAATCAATCCTTTAATCATAAACAGTTTTCGCCATTAACAAGTCAGTTTAAGAGGTGTACTCTTTGTTTTTTTTTTTCCTGAAACACGTCACTGTGTTTGTATAGTGGTAAGTCACGCGTTTTACACAGATTAGAGCCTACTTGCTTAGGTGGGTAGATTTCTCCATTTCAGTAATCCGCATGTTAGCTTAAACACGTATTTTCCAGTTCTCTACTTGGTAAACTGGATAAAACACATCATACTAAAGCGTTGTATTTGTGATTTGACCAACGAAGAAATAAAGAGCAAGTAAAATGAACCATAACGATCGAAAGGACAACCAGGGAAACAAATGCCCAGATAGGACGAACACATCAGGTCTCCGTCGTATTATGATAGTCCGGAACCGAAATACTCACGCTCAGATCAGCAAAAGGGAAATATTTTGGAACTTGGCGGCAAGCATGCATCAAAAAACATAATTTACGATCTAGACAGCGCAAGGTCAAATGCGTTTCTCCACAAAGAATAAAGCATATTGACCTGGAACGTCCATATTGGTTGACGGCTGGTATAGGAATGTTGGTTTCGAACCATATGTAGATATAGAAGAAACTAGCATACAGTTTGACACAACGCACAAGTCACGAAGCATTGTACCACAGAGCATAACACAACATAACGGTCTTTTGGCAGACATCCCCATCCATAAATGTTCTCCATGTCATTCTTACCCTGATCCTACAGCTCCTTCGAAAAGTTTGTCCGGAAATATGTTTGTGCGCCTGCTCGGAACCTTGAGTATATCGGCCAGCCCTTGCACACCTCTATCAATAGCAAGACAGTTGGGAGGATTCAAGTCGATTCGGGGTCGAAATGACAGGTAGGAAAATAAATTCACAGTGAAAATACAACATGGATATACAAAAAAATATATACAAAAATAAACAAAGCCCTTAATAAAGCTCTTTTTCACAGAAATTTTTAACAAACAAAAAAGTATTTCCGTTGTTCGGTTACCCTTCAAGTGCCAAGACACACGAGGCGCGGGTTCAACCCTGGCTTCGGACACGGATTTTTCAGATTCCTCCGCTCACACTGTTTTGTGGACCTCGTTGACGGTAAGCGGATAACTATGCTAGTGTGTCTGGTTGTAAAGTATAACCCTTGTCAAAGAACACATGTTTTTCACTATTGTAATTTGCATATCTGTACCTCACACGAGGGAAAGTTCGTCAGTAAATTCCCAAAGGTCGGCAATTTATCCTAGCCACTCTGGTTTTCTCCACCCATAAAACTGACTTAGTTACATGGATTTATTAATATGAGCCGCAGTGGGCGAAGTATAATCCATTGACTTTTGGTAAAATTTTCACGAACGTGTGACGTACAGTTATGTATGGAGACCAAGAAATAACCTTTCCTTACCTGGACCTGTGTAATACATGGCTTGGCCTGACGAGGTGATTCATCCCGTCATCTCGCCAACTCGCTGCCTCTGCGGGCACAAATCGTATCGTTAAAAAAAACGAGGAGGTCAACAACGAAGGTTAGACTTTGCAAGCATCCACCATAATGTTTCACCTTAAATTTATTAATTTATTTGATTGGTGTTTTACGCCGTATTCAAGATTATTTCACTTGGTGAAATCTTGGTTCTTCAGGATTCTTTTGAGAACCGCGTTCCCATAATTTGTTCTTGTGAAACCTGTTGGTATGTAATATAATCCAAAACATTTGATCGCTGCTGGGTAGGCAGTCAACATTGTCTCTGGAAAAGATGTGAAATCTAACCGTTAGCGTTGGCTATAGAGTTGCTACCTTCTCAGTCGTTAGATGGCCCTGGTTCAACCTTAACGTCGCTCTGATGGTGTGGGCCGAAAAGAATCATCAGTGCCAAAAGTACACTGGAGGCCAGAGACGATTCGCTTTAGTCCTGCATAGAAAGTGTTTGCACACCGAAGAACTCAGTGCAACGGAAGGAAGAGCCCGGGGGAAACAGATGACTACTTTCCCATTAACAAAATTAAACGAAGCAAGAAAGCAGAAATTTTTTTGTGACGATAGCGCTTTATCTTCGTTGTATTATTAGGCCACTCTGTTGAAACCTGCGTATTATGTAGTGCTCACACAATAGCAACCTCAAAACGATGACCTAAAAATTGCAGCATATATAACATGCCAATCTCTGATGACCTAAAATCTAAGTTCATTGATTGCTTTTTTACCTGCGTCTAAATTGAATGATAATGTACATACACCGGGATATGACAATCTTCGATTACATTGTCCCACGTCGCTAAACACAGTTTGTCTGGCTCGGATGACCACAGTCCTTTAGCACCCGGACGTATTTTAGTCATTATACAAACATGGATACAACACAACGGCTGCTGATTGTGGGGTTGTGCCTATCTGCTCTAACACTGCCCGGGTTTGGTGGTTTGAATACCGTAGCGCCTGGCCGTAGAAATGCACTAGTTATAATAGGTAAGTTTATATGAACATCATTTGGAGTCTGTTCTGGGTGTGGCTGATTTATTAGGGGTTGTGCAGTTCCAGTGTAGGCCACAGAGTTAAAGGTCTCACGTGCAAGTATTGTCACAATTCATACCTAGTTTTCCATTTACTTACATATTAACGTTTGACCTCCCCGCGATGTCTCCAAATCTGTGAGTACCGAGCGCTCTTGGCCTGATAATAATTGCCCCCTGAGACAGCACCACTTCAATTCCTGACGGGGTTGACAGATATAATTTTTCAAAAAACTGACAATTAAGTGATAGCGGTCAAAACCGCCAGAGGCCATGCAGTGAAACGAACTTATCTCTACATTTGGCTTTTGTGTATCCGCCTCCACTTCTAAAAGACACAAAAAGCTCTACCTGGAATAACATTTTGAAACTTCTACGAACTGATACCACACAAGCAAAGGGAAAGAGAGAGCAACCTCATAAGGCAAACAAAAATACTACTAAACATAGCAAGGCGTTACATGTTATAGCCGACCTGTAAGCATTAATTGTATACTGTAGCCCCTTTCTTTAACGGCCGCACAGTCAATTAACCAACGAACAAATGCATTAGAAAGGAAATAATCTTACATGATATGATTATCATCTTACTGTGTGATATTTGGTCGGGAAATGTGTGAACAGGCGAGATTCGAACGCAGGCTCGAGTCCACAACGCGAGATTCAGGCGCAGGCGCAACATTCTCGACTGAATATCCTTGGAGTCTCGTTGGAATCTCGTTTCGGAGTCGCTTGTCGCCCTTATCTCGACTAAATCAGGCAGTGTCGTTTGAATATCTTTCTTACCTTTTTATAGTAAGTATGTGAAAGAGAGCATGGCCGCATCTGGCTCCCATATAGATATGTGAGGTCTGGTGTCACATAATCTAGTTGCAACAATAACGTTGCTGGTACATTGACACAGACTTCATACAGCTTGTCCTTGACTTGAGAAGTGACGTTTTGCTAATTCATCTCCAGACTACTTCAGCTCAGAATGTTAACCAGGTTCCATCCAGCCATTGATACGTTCCCTTCACTCCCATACCTGCACGTCATGATGTTATATTTTTGGGAACTGCGTAAAGAGGCAGTGAACATATAATAAAAATATGCACGCAGGGTTGAACTCAAATGCTGCATGGTGTCAATATGGGAAGGTTCAGTCATATTCATACTCAGTTGTATCAATGTCTTTATTATGTTTACAAATACTTCCCATTCCCGGAGAAGGCTATATTTCGGTTGAAATAATGAGTTACAGTATTTTGTATTCTCCGCTCAAATGCCTTTCTTTTATCAGTTAGGGGCCTCCGTGGCTCAGTTGGTTAGCGCGGTAGCGCAGCGTAATGACCCAGGAGCCTCTCACCAATGCGGCCGCTGTGAATTCAAGTCCAGCTCATGCTGGCCTCCTCTCCGGCCCTACGTGAGAAGGTCTGTCATCAACCTGCGGATATTCGTGGGTTTCTTCCGGGCTCTGCCCGGTTTCCTCTCACCATAATGCTGGCCGCCGTCGTGTAAGTGAAATATTCTTGAGTACGGCGTGCAACACCAATCAAATAAATAAATAAATTTTTATCAGTCCATGATAATGTTCTCTAAGTATTTACCAATAGCATATGCACACGTCACTGCAGGGGACGATGCCGGTTTCCAGATGGGGCTTTACAACAACAGCGTCTGTAAGACGCCCAACTTCGACAAGCTGGCTCAGAGAAGTGTTGTTTTCGATAGAGCCTTTACGACTGTCAGCAGCTGTTCTCCAAGCAGGTCAGCAAAGTCTATATAGTTACCAGTTTCCATTCATTCATTTGTAGAGCGGTCTGTCAATGCCGCAGTGCAGAACACTATAGCCCTTCAGCGATAAGGTCACTAGTTCGAATCCACTTGTCACTGGCTTGATTGTAGCACGGTCTGTTAGATGCTAGAAACAGGCAAAACGTACAGGTTTCCTCGGTTCAGTTTTCTGCTCCAATTTTTTACACCTTAGTCTTACTATTTTAACCTGCAACGCTCTTGAGCAAGGAGTTAAATTCAATGTAAAATTCTACAGCACTTAGAGCAAAGCCAAAGGAGCGACGATAATCTGATAGTTGTCAGTTGGCTACATGTAACGGCTAAAATCCGGCCTCTTGTCAATTCATTACCAACGAAACAAAACAACCATTTATTCACTAAAGGTTGTTCGGACACCGTATACTTTACATATACTAAGAGATTGATCAGTTGTTTCATTCGGTGTTCTTTTTTCTTTGCGTTTTGATTGCCGATTGATCAGTTGATGGATATTGATTTACTGATTGGTTAGTTCGTTTGTGCAACATTTGTGAAAACATCGATTTTGAAAATCCATGATTTATTTTATAAGTTATTGTTGAGGTGTAACTGGGAATAAAAATAAAACATATACTAATGCTTGTACGTAAATCGTCATTTCTGTAAATTAATCGTTGATGGTTTTTCAAGAAAACGTTATGGGTGATTTGTCTAAATCTGCTTACGCTTTCTAATCCACAAAAGGTCGACTCTGATGTCGGGCTTGCCTCAGCATCAAAACGGCATGTATGGACTCCATAACGATCCCCATCATTTCAACTCTTTTGATGGCGTCAGGAGTTTACCCGTCATCCTGGGGGAACATGGCATCCGAACAGGTAAGACAAAGTTGTAAAAAGATTTTCATTGGTTCAAAATTATTGTGATGCTTTCACTGGAAATGTTAACTCTTGCAAAACGTCTTATTATCGCAAAATATCTCGCTTTCTCGCGTGACCTGGTATTCAGCTGACAGCTATAAGCGTTTGTAATACAACGAAGACGCTCCAAGGAAATGACATCTGTCCACACTGATTACATTGCTGCCGCTGACTTGCGCTCTGACGATATTTATCAGTAGGTGAAGAAAAAACCATCAGATGGCAGTCCGACATCGATTTATTCCTTCACCTTTGGTTTTAATTCGCTAGACTGTGTGCATTGTTGAATATAGACACAGACGCCGATTGACACAGACGCCGATGGACACAAACGCCGATAGACACACACGGCGATAGACACAAACGCCGATAGACACAGATGCTGATTGACACAGACGCCGATAGACACAGACGCTGATTGGCACTGATGTCGATAGACACAGACATCGATAAACATAGACGCCGATAAACACAGATGCTGATAGACACAGACGCCGATGGATACAAACGCTGCTAGGCACAGACGCAGATAGACACAAATGTCGATAGACACAGACGTCGATAAACATGACGGCGATAGACACAGACGGCGATAGACACAGATGACAACAGACACAAACCTCCTATGTATCCATCACATACATGCATTTAAACGGTGCAAAACAATTGAAGCTGTGTCAACCGCAGATACACATCAATCGTCCTAGTCATCCATCACATATTAAAATGGTAAGTGCAAAAGAATTTAAACTGCGGCTCGGACAGGAAGCCATTCCTAGCTATATATTGACCTTCGGATTACAATGGAAATCGTTATCGCTTTGGTGTCCTGATGGTCAGAGCCATCCACAAAAAATTAGAACTGCAAATGCAAAACTGGAGTTGTAGTACGGATATTACTGAAAAGGCGAACGGCCAGAAAAAAAATCGCCATGGCAAAATACAACCCGCTAACTGTCGGAAGTATGATTTGGACTTATACGTTTGGAATGGGATTAAGATTGACTTGTGCAGAGCTGTTTGAAAAATCTCCGTTCCTGTCACTGATCCATTACCAATGAGGTTTTATTATCCTGACCCTTTTCAAAAAAGTAAAATATTCATAAAAATTGCATCGAACATAACATTAATAAAATAAAAATCAATAAATTAAGAAAACATTTAGGATGTATTGGCAGCTAGACTGTCGTCACCTTACCGTGAGGGACTTTGGTAACTAAGAAATTCTTCGTTATTGTTCTATTATTTGTTCTACATCATTAATGTATCCTCGAAAACTGATACCCCATGGAAAAGGAAAGATCAGGAGTGGATGTCAATTTCTTTTTGTTGCAGGTATTGTGGGCAAAAAGCATGTCGGCCCAGACACGGTATACAAATTCGATTACGAAGAGACGGAGGAGAATAACAGCCTAGAGCAGGTGGGCCGGAATATCACGTACATGATGGAGAAGATTCGGCCGTTCTTGGAGTCTGACGACACCAGGTGGGATTACGATAGGCACAGTTGCCGACAGCAGGCTGCTATATTGAGGGTGCAGTTGTAAATGTGGTCATCAATATTTGTTTCTTTAAAGAGACACTTAAAAATAATTTTATACGGTGGGTATTTTGGACCACCTTCTGCTGAATACTGTCTTTGCGTAAATTAGGACTCTTAACATTTTTAATAACATATTTGCACAGCAACTGGGGTCTTCAGTTAACAAATGTATTCAACGTGGATTTTGATACTATTCATATTTCAAACATATTCAGAAATGTTATCATAATGCAGATTAAATGCATGTGTTTCGATATTAGCAACAGATTTACATTCAGATAAATTTATTAGACACGAATACCCATCCAACACATCCTTATTTGGAACATTGTTATACGAAGAGGATAAATACCAAGAGGTGGCCCCAAATATCCACCATACAAAAAGGCAGGCCATATTTGTAAATACCTTTTCAGGCACCTTCGCCTGATTTTGGCACCATTTTTAGTATATTTTTCTCTCCTTTCTTTTCATTTAGTTGAATCGTCTTTCCTAAGGGAGTGAAACCAAAACAGGGTTATAGTCTATTTCCTTAGAGAGTCGCCTATATTCAGCTGTCTGCAAAACCAGTCATAAATTGCCTTGAGTGAGTGACACGTAACAACACAAGCTCAACGTCTGCATACGGCCTATGTTTAAAGTTCATATTCTTGCTTGGAAAATAAAGTTACAACAATTTCTAATTCATAATGTTAAAGTCCATAAGCTCGGTTTCGACGGCAAGAACCCATATGCCATCATAATTATTCAAAAATGTCAGTGGCATGCTGGGTATTGGGTGGGGTTCATCATGTTTTTGAAGGAGGGTGACACCAGTTAGCTGAACTGCTGTCGACTTTATTGTAAACCCTGTTTCTGCCATATTTGAAATCGTTCGCACGTTTTAATATAATATGACCTTATTAAATGAATATTACTTTATCTCTTGTAGTATATGACCTCACTGCAATATTGTTTTAGAGATGGACTAATTACTCTCCACGCCCTCTGTCCAGCATGCAACTTGTTTTTGAATAATAATGGCGTCCCTTAGACAATGAGTTCTTGGTGTCGAAACTAAGCCCACGAAGTTTAATATTATGAAAAAGTATTCTTACCGCAATTTCTTTGTAACAACATGGACGTCCAGTGTATCAATGTGAAGAGTTTGGGTAGTTATGTAACATTGACTAAAGGCAATTTTGGTAGCGAGTATGAATGACTTTGCAGACAGCTGAATACAGGCGTCTCTGTAAAAGAAATAGACTACAGCCTGTAAATAATCGACATCTGACACAAATCAGGTAAACACGCACGATATAGCAGAAATTTTGAGATACGGCGTCTCAAATACGACGAGTCGATACGAAAAACCGAGCATATTTAGTGAATGGCCCATGTTAAGTAATAGGGTATAAAATTTGACTGGCCAACTATAATACTGCTTGCAGTATCTATAAGGTAAGTAGGGACCATAACTCAAACTTTAGAATTCAAATATTTAAATGAATTTAGGCCCAGTGGAGTTGTGTAGATATTTCGCATACACAAGTGCTGAGACGGGTAAAGTCCAAAGCTCCCATGCATACCGATCTAAATTCATCTACTGAGGGGAGACAGAAATTAGACAAGGCCCAGAATATAAAATCGCACTTTTCTGTATCACAGACCGTTTTTCCTGTACATCGGAATCCACGACCCTCATCGAGATGCTTTTGAGAGTAAAAATGGTCCATTTGCCAATAAGTTCGGCAATGGAGAGCCCGGCATGGGGGTCATCCCAGACTGGAAGCCCGTCCATTACGACCCAGAGGATGTCATCGTACCGTACTTCATCCCCGACACCCCCGCCGCCCGGGCAGACATCGCCGCTCAGTACACAACCATGAGTCGTATGGATCAGGGTAGGTAACTTTAACCACCAGGCAATCGGGGTAATCTTGACAATCCCTGATGTGAGAATGGCGCCCTCCCTCCCCCCCCCCCCCCAACCCCCCGTCTCGTATGACCTAGAGCGATTCAAGCTTCACCATAAACTAATATAATTACTTAATATAATTAAAGACGTACAGCACAGAGTGTAAAACCAGAGCAGCGACGACGGTATTATAGGTGAAAAATGATCACACGTAACCAGTGAAAGACGGCCTTTTGTTAATCCACATCAGTCAGGGTTTTATTCTAACTCAGTCTGCATCACGGCTATGTGGTAGAACTGCGAGCAGTTGTTCATGTTGTATTGAATGGCAGCACTGGCAGCATGGCCCTTTTTGTGGTTGTCGGTAAGGTAGGGGGTGGGGTTTGAGGCGTGAACTGAGAAGTACGCACACTTATAGGCATTGTATATTCATCGTGTTGAATTAGATCGCCATGTTGGATATCTGAACAGTTGCAATCAGAGCGCAACTGAGATACATACTTTATTATCGACAACTGCTTTCTTAGTTCTTTAGTGGTTTATGTTGTACGTCGTTTTGAGAATTGGCCTTCCGATAATTGACCTAGAGCGTCCTTATTGGTTGACGGCTTGTATACGGCTTTATGACTACATCTGCAGATAACATATACGCTGCACTGTACTAGTTACCCAATGGGGATCTTCTATACGTATGTATGTATCCTTGGGGTTTAACGTCGTACGTGGATCTTGTATATCACAAGGTACACATATAGTACAAATTTGATGAAAAAAAGGTCAAAAAAGGTTAAGAGATATTGTGTTTACAACCCTATCACAAAGTATAACTATAACTTAATGACTTCAATGATGAGTGATTTGTTGTCGTTCTTCTGCCACTAGGTATTGGACTTTTCATGGCAGAGTTAGAGAAAATTGGCCACATGGACGACACTCTCGTCATTTACACGTCCGACAACGGCATCCCCTGGCCAAACGCCAAGACTAACCTGTACAAACCTGGCATGTCAGAACCAATGATGGTCTCCTCACCGTTGCACAAAGAATACTGGGGACAGGTAAGCAATATAGAGTCTTTTCTGTTGTAGAAATCGAGTCAAGAAGGAATGTCATTTGAGCCATGAAAATCCCTGGCCAAACGCCAAAACTGACCTGTACAAGCCTGGCATGGTCTCCTCACCGCTACACAAGGAATACTGGGGGCAGGTATACAACAGAGCTGTCATATGCTCACCAGAAATGTAAGCATTACATACGACAACACCTGACCAAGAGACGACCTGACATATCTGAATCCACGATGTCCTCCTCGCCGCTACACAAGGAATACTGGGGGCTGGTAAACAACAGAGCTTGTCATATGCTCACCAGAAAGGTAAGCATTACATACGACAACACCTGACCAAGAGACGACCTGACATATCTGAATCCACGATGTCCTCCTCGCCGCTACACAAGGAATACTGGGGGCTGGTAAACAACAGAGCTTGTCATATGCTCACCAGAAAGGTAAGCATTACATACGACAACACCTGACCAAGAGACGACTTGACATATCCGAATCCACGATGTCCTCCTCGCCGCTACACAAGGAACACTGGGGGCTGGTAAACAACAGAGCTTGTCATATGCTCACCAGAAAGGTAAGCATTACATACGACAACACCTGACCAAGAGACGACTTGACATATCTGAATCCACGATGTCCTCCTCGCCGCTACACAAGGAACACTGGGGGCTGGTAAACAACAGAGCTTGTCATATGCTCACCAGAAAGGTAAGCATTACATACGACAACACCTGACCAAGAGACGACTTGACATATCCGAATCCACGATGTCCTCCTCGCCGCTACACAAGGAACACTGGGGGCTGGTAAACAACAGAGCTTGTCATATGCTCACCAGAAAGGTAAGCATTACATACGACAACACCTGACCAAGAGACGACTTGACATATCTGAATCCACGATGTCCTCCTCGCCGCTACACAAGGAATACTGGGGGCTGGTAAACAACAGAGCTTGTCATATGCTCAGGAGAAAGGTAAGCATTACATACGACAACACCTGACCAAGAGACGACCTGACATATCTGAATCCACGATGTCTTCCTCGCCGCTACACAAGGAACACTGGGGGCTGGTAAACAACAGAGCTTGTCATATGCTCACCAGAAAGGTAAGCATTACATACGACAACACCTGACCAAGAGACGACTTGACATATCTGAATCCACGATGTCCTCCTCGCCGCTACACAAGGAACACTGGGGGCTGGTAAACAATAGAGCTTGTCATATGCTCAGGAGAAAGGTAAGCATTTCCATACGGCAACTCCTGATCGAGAGATGGCCTGACTTACATGTATCTGAATCTATGATGGTCTCCTCACTGCTCGACAATAAATACCGAGGACACGTAAGTAACAGAGCTTGTCATATCCTCAACGGAAAGCACGATAAGCAGTTCACAGAGCAACCCCTGGCCGAGAGATGGCCTGACGTATCTGAATACATGATGGTCTACTCACCGCTAAACGATAAGTACTGGAAACAGGTAAGCAAGTGCTAGGCTGGGTTATATTCCAGTCAGAAAGCGACCAACCTTTTTATGAAAAGAAATTGAAGTGTCATGTTGCGAAACCAATTATGGTATCCTGGCCACTACACCAAAAATACTAGATAAGGACACAGGGCGCAAAACTTAGTTAAGGAACATCACCCGTATACGGTTTTGTCTGACGAAACTGAAGTATTCTTCTATAACTGACGTTTCATAAGACATTAGGGGCGATGGTAGAGGTGGTAATTTTACCCAAAATCTAGTCACGGAATGGTAATGTGGACAGAGCTTCATGATTTCTTGATTGCAGTTGCTAAAAATTGAAATTATGAATAAATATTTATTCCGTTGTATTTTCTTATTTGTGTATAGTTTCGTGTTGATTATAAATACATAATATCTGTCGCACATTGACCACTTTTAATCAAGAATTTGCAAACAGTAATAGAAACCAACCTTCTAAATACGTCATTAAGAATTTTTTATTATAGACTTTTGCCACCTTTCAAAGGTTCGGACCCTCAAAAAGTAGCCTCTAAATGCCAGTTCCATTGATTTTGAAACAGTTTTCTCGTGAGATATTCCTGACCTTTAAAGTAAGGTAATTAGTAAAATTTTCTTGATTTATTCACAGAGAACTGAGTCCCATGCCAGTCTCCTTGACGTGGTGCCAACGGTTCTGGATTGGTTCAATGTCTCCTTTCCCGAATACAAGATACGGACCGGACTGCCCACCGTAACTCTGACGGGAACGTCACTACTTCCGGTGACGTCATCACCCGCACAGATGCACTCGGACACAGCATTCGGCAGCCATGACTTCCACGAGATCACCATGTACTATCCAATGAGAGTCATCAAATCCGGGAAGTACAGATTGCTACAAAACCTGAACTACAAAATGCCTTTCCCAGCGGCCACGGACTTGTTCGGCTCACCGACCTGGATGGACACTATGAACCGGACGGCTCACGGACTGCCGACGAACTGGTTCAAGACACTGGATCAGTATTACTACAGGGACGAATGGGAGCTGTACGATCTGGAACAGGACCCGATGGAACTGACAAACCTGGCCTACATGCCTGGGTACGCCCAGGTTCTGCAGAGTCTTCAGAAACGCCTGATGGAATGGCGGGAAGTCACCCAGGATGCCTGGCGATGTTTTCCATCGGGTGTTCTAGAAACCGACAACCGCTGCTACGACCAGCATAATAAAGTCAATATGTACTCAAAGCCGTGACTACACGAGAGTGGACCAAAATGTTACAGTGACGGTTGGCTTCTTTTTAGATCATTCATGTAAACAATTAAAAAAAATACATTCATACGAAATTAACTGACTCAGGATGAAATATTTTATAGTGGCAGATGGAATACCTGGACGAATTATTAGTATTAGCCTCATTAGTAGTACTGAATGCTGAAGACGTCTTAATGTTACTTTTCGATCTATGTTCAAGGGCACATCTAAACAACTGAAGATAAAAAAGCTATTAACATTTGAATCGTTTTTCGCTTATAAAACTGACAAACCGTTTTCTTCGTGTTTTTATAAATCATTTCACCTTTTCTCTGAGGTAAATTGTCTGTTATGCATGTTTGCGGAAAGTACCTTGAATTGCAAGTTAAAAGGCGGAAACAATAAAATTAATTTTTGATTTATTTATTTGATTGTAGCTTTATGCTCTTGACAAGAATATTTCATTTATACGACAGAAACCGTGCAGAACAGGTTGCTGGTAAAATAGAACGTGAACAATTGTGGAGTAACTCAGACTTGAGTGAAAAAAAAACGAATAATGTAGGGAGGCCCCAGATCAAGATCGTGGTGGAACTCAAATATCAGTACGCGAATCCACATAACTGGGTTAATGTTATGTTAGGAATGATGGTTGATGATTATAGCATGAATCAATCAGCTCTAACGACCACGACCGGAAGGCAAAGCAATGGCCTATACATTTGTTCACAAGCAGAAATAAGTGAAATATTTCACTTCTACGACTGCGGCCAGCATTATGGTGGGAGGAACCCGGGCATAGGCCGGGGGAAACACAGGACCATCCGCAGGTTGCTGAAAGACCTTTCCACTTATGCCCGGAAAGGAAACCAGCATGAGCTGGACTGGGACTCACAGCCATCGCATTCGTGAGAAACGCCTGGGTCACACAAATAAGTATAATAGTCACTGAGTATTATAATGTTCAAAGTACAAATTTTCTATCACAGGATATACAATTCAGAATTCCACAGGATTACAATCATAAGACTTTTCCTCAAATTTCCTTTTTCCATTTTTCAAACATTTTGCATGTAATTGTAATTACCTTACAACAGGTTGTTCTGGGACAACTTGATACAAATTGTGTAACAGGAAATGTCATTATGAAGTATGTACATTTATCACATCATTTATCATTATTTTTTAACATACAAAATGGGAAAAGGCGCGGAGATTTGCGTCAACCAAGCGTCTGCATACATAAAAATATCATTTAAAAGTTCAAATAACCTGATTTTTTCGTATTTTCAAAAAAGGTTTTTAATTAATCCCGATGACAAACTTATAACCGAAGACAATAAATTTCAGTGAGCTTAAATTTAAAACCCTACTAAGCAGTCAACATCAGTAAAGCTATATGGTAATAAGGCTTCATGGAAGTCTTTTTGACACTCTTTGCAATTTTTACAACTGTTACTTGACGCATTTCCTCAGAGATCATTCCTATATCGTGTATCGTTTCCGTCATCAAAATTATCATTTTTTTTTATAAATGCAGTGAAAAACAATGAATACTAGACGGAAATAATAGACAATCGATTGCACAGAAAGGGTGACTCTTTATGTTAACAAGCACACAGCATATATTTGTCTATACAAATCTTGTTTTATTCAAACAATTTATTGTTTGTCGTTCGGATCAAATTTCTAACAATAAATTGGCAATACTTTTGTGCAATTGGCTCGATTATCAGCCATTTGAGCTACACATTTGACACCTTCTGACGTAATTTACGTCTTTGCTCATCAGCGGGGAACTTCCGGAAGACAAACTTATTATCTTCCTTGTGACACGTCATACTTTCTGTGTTAATTTTGTCCACAAATCAGTGACGTAGAACACATATGTATAATGCATGGTCAAAAATGTCCCCGTCTTCACCACCCTGGTGATGCCCTCTAAATTTCCAGTATCATTAAAAATTTTCACTTTATTGGATTAGTTTAAATCACAAGAGTATCCAATTAACGTATCTTCGAAAAATGGAATTTTCTCCAGTCCCAAATCAAGTGCAGCTTGCTGAAGAGCTTGGCGATGTATGTGCGGACAAACGAAAACCAAGGTACACTGATTGGCCAGACAACTGGTGGCAATAGTCACATGATGTGGAATGTGAGCCAACAGGGCCTCTATCACGCCTGTGACGTCAGCATCGTACGGTGCGTGACATTGCATTACGTATATCAAGCCACCATTGGCAGATTCGTAATACCCACCAACAGTGACTATATCGATACTGCGAATTGTAGAAAGCAGCACACATGGACGTATTTTTACGATGTCCTCAATCTCATTCACATCCGGGTCGTACATCTCCCAGACAACGAAAATTTTGTCCGGAAATATGCTGGTGCGCCTGCTCGGATCCTTGAGAATCTCGGCCAGTCCATGCACACCTATATCAGTAGCAGTGGCGTTGGGATGTTTCAATTCGCTTCCGGGTCGAAATAGAACAATCGCCTGTAAGATATGCACAAATAGTTCATGCTAGATATTAAACATTTTGTCCGTTTATCTGCCATTCATTACGCAAATTCTGAAATATATTTTTCCAAAAATAAAAGTGGAATATTTCAGATCGCGTTCATATATCTGGAAACGACGACTTTAAAATGTTAAAACGACTTTTGAAAAGGGATACACTTAAATTGTCCACGACGGGTAGGACAAAAAATATGGTTGGTCAGATTTGTCATGAGACACTGTAAATATAAGACTTACAACATAGTGAGTACAACCACAACAGCGACAACAGTGTGAAAGCTACCAAATGGTCACCAGTAACCGGTGAAATACGGCCTCTTGTTAGTGTACCTCAGTCAGGGTTTTATTATAACTGTTCATGTAAATGCTTAAACAATAGCTAAATACACACCACCTGGCAAGAAGGCTTAAGCAGAATTAAGTAAAAAAATGCGAAAATGTCAGTGAAATATATCAGACGCCACTGATCTAGAATTACTCAAAATGCTGTGTTGTCATCACATTCAATATACAATAACATGAAACAACCCCAAAGGACTAGGCCTCAGCGATGCTTAGTTCACCGGCAGAATCCTGGTTTATACTCTCAAGCTGATTGTACTATATGCTGCTAGCTGAAGTAAATAGCGTTCAGCTTTCATGGGAAGAATACTGTATATAACATGTATAGATTTATAAAAATATATTAAAACTATCTAACATCTAGCTTGACAATGTATGAAGAAATAGAAAAAAACAATTTATTGTGTGGTCAAGATTAATCCCCGTCCATTATCTCACTCTTTTAATCGCTAAAAAGAAGTCTACAGTTACAGGAATCAAAGTCGTTCTCCTATTCGACACAATGGTTTTAAGGCAGGCATGTTATCACTGGACCAATGCGGACCAGTGATAACATGGAGAGTGTTTGGAGAGTGCGTGAATGTAGAGTTCCTCTGAACTTCCAAATTATTTCTTTTTTTACGATTTATGAAAGTATGATTGCGTGAACCAACACAATACTTTGTTAAAGCTTACTATTCCCTAACTAGACGTCAAATACGTGAAAATGATTTTGATTAACGTAATCATCTTTATATTATGAAGAGAATTCCTGCAGGAAACAAAATCTGCTTTTGACCCTATTTTTGTCTTCTAATAAAACAATAATAATAAATTTCACACACATGTTCTGCAGTAATTGTACTTCATATTCAAGTAACTTTACTTGTTTTTGTGTATGAAAAAAAATACACCTCACTGCTGCACCGGAGTGGGGCGATTTCTTATCTAGTTGCAAGGGGACTTTTTTAATGGAATACGAGCTTGATTACAGCACCTGACGGAAGATCTCTTTGTATTTCTTGTTGTAGATCAGATTCTGAATGGCTGGGTTTTGAGAACCTGTGAAAAACTCCCTTGTTTTAACATTAGGGTACACTGACGTCACTTCCGCCTGGAGCCGTGCCTGCAGGCGACCGTAAATCCCTTTGCCTCTCCATTTGTCCTTGACTCTTCCACCTTTGGTGATGATCTTTTCTCCGCTGTGATGGACGTAGGCTCCACCGAAAGCTACCTGTAAAACAACAATAGATTATTAAAATGGTCATTTCCCCTCAGTTGTTCTTTATCAGGAAACTTAATCAGATTTTTTATTATATAATCTGTAGGCCCAGTATTACAGGTTTGAGAGTGCCAATTAAATTATATTACATTTAGCTCCAAATCCGAAATAGGACCGTGAATCAAATCAGATCTACTCCATTTTTCCATTTCATAATTTGATCCAAATTCAGAAGCTTCTTTCGAGCGTGTTTGCTATACCGGTACATTTTTTCAATGGAACAGATCGATTAAATAACGTATGATATCACGTGACAAAGTGTAGGAATACCAGTGTAGGAGGAGTTGGTTACACCATGTCAGAATGCAAGAAATGCGAGTGGGATTTGAAAGCTGGAGAAAAATCGTGCGGGTCGTGGTTACTTTCGAGGACATCCTGCCACCAAAATGGAGACCACGGTCTTTTTTTCGGTGGTTAGTTCGAACTTTATGTCGTGCTGCTGTTATTGTTTGACTCTCTAGTCTTACCCTTCAGCCACGCCTTTTCTGGTCAGTAAAGTTTAAACTAAACTGTCTTGAGCTATTGGCGGAATAATATCGAACGCATCAGATGGTTTTTACTAAGAATATATCCATTCAAAGACACCCGTTATCTATCATATATCACACCTTTTTACAATGAACCTGATAATCAAACCAGAGCATGCACAGTAAATTAGCGCGACCAGTGGTAAATAGCTTTAAAAAATTACTACAATCTGATAGCAAAAATCTTTGTCTGTTTGAGCACATTGCAAAGGCGAATCTGCTTACCGTCTCTCCTTGGATTTCGCCAATTAGTCCGTAAAAGCGTGGGTTTTGGATGATAGCTGGAAATGCCTCTATCAGATAATCTATACCGCTGTAGATCGCACCAGAAATAGCCGCGACTCCATCATGGTCGTCAGGAGTGGCCCACCGGAAGTTCAGAGTCTCCATTAACTCCACAAAAGATTTCCACCGTTATACTCCAGTTGTATTCTATGAAAACCCTGATCTTGGAGGCGAAGGAAGTCCATAAAGGCAATAAGTTGAATAATGGAAATTTTAAACAAATAGTCGACGAAAAATTTCGTTTAGTTTACAATTCACTTTTCTCGGTGTTGACCTTATAAATAAAACAATGTGTCCATCTTCCTCTCTTCTATTTGAATAAATGAACACTTTTCTTTAACATAATCATGAGGTTGACGCCATTAAATATATGTACACATTTCGAATAACGATATCTTATGAATTAGTATGTTATTCTATTTGTATACAGATTTATTTTATTCAAATTGAGAATTCCTTGCCTCGTTCTTTCCAGCATCAAAGTCATCATTGTCGCCCATGTGTGCGCTAATTCTGGTGTTTATATTATGCCATATAGAACCATGCATTTCGCAGAAAACTTGACAAATATACGCAAAAAACTTCACACGCTAACGCAGTCGTCTTGCGCATTGAGCACGTGTTCAACATGTCGCCATGTTGTCATCAGGGTGTGGTAACTGCATGGACTGTAGGTAATTCATACTCTCTATAAACGACAAGTAAACATAACTATAACAAAACTGAACTTCTACACTTTTGTGTACCAGAGGTAGGCAACTTGAGTATTACATTACTGTGTACATCTAGTTCACAAAAGTGTAGAATGTTCAATTTTGTCACAGCCGTGTGTACCTATGCAACACAGTCGCTTTTAGAGAGTATACTTACCATGTAAACTGGATTACAAAACAATGATTTCATAACCCCGAAATCCAGCTATAAGTAGACCATTCATACCTTTGAACCACTTTTACTACGTATTCACAATTTCAGTTTGTGTATACCCGCTAAGTTGATTGGAAATACGAATCAGTTCTAATACATCTATACCTTCAGATTGTGATTCCCTCCTGTTTAATTATCCCCACGCTAAGGTGAACACAGGTGAGGACCTCTTTCTCCCTCGTCACCACCCTTAGTACACCAGGGGCACTTGCCCGTCAGATAAGGTCAGATAAACGTTCAAGCTAAAGGATCGTAGGGCAGTATGACCTCTATAATGAAGTTTAAGAATGACAGCTCAGGCGTGATCATGAGTGGCAATACGATCACAGGATCATAGGGAGCTTCGGAAAATAAGACAGGAACAATTCAGTTTTGTAGGTGTAGAAAACATAAAAATACATTCATAAGACAGAGCGCGAAAAGTGACGGTTTAGACCCTTTGGCCTCATTTCAGCCCACCATGGGTGAGGCAGCTCGATGTGGGAACTTCCTGTGGAAGTAGTTAGGTGGTAGATCTGGCAAGTGAAACACAAGCTGTGCTGGTTTGGGCTGAGCGACCTACCTCTGGCGGATGGGTTTCCAACTCCCCTATTTGGGTTAGCCCACGCTTGCACAGTCAGCCCTGCAAGGCCCTTAAAAATGACCGCAGGGAGTGCTGTCCCTCCAACCAAACAATGGTCACCATAACTTCTCTCCCACCTTGCGGAACCCTTGTACTGCCGGCCACAGGCACCTATTAGCGTAGTCCTCCATAGACTCATTGGACCCATAGACCTTCGTGGATCTCCGTTGACAACAATGGGCCACGTCCGGTTTTGGCTCTTGCTGCCCATATCGCTGCTCTAACTCTCTAAATAGCCCCCTAAGATTAGTATGGGTGTGCCTTGGTCTGGTTTGATAAAATTCGATAGCCCAACTCTGTAAGTGCTACAGGGCCTAGCGCCTTTTCACGTTACCAGTGAAACCGTTCTCGGGCTGCCTGGAACTGGAACGCAAATGCTGTCGCCTCTAAAGTATCTCCGGAAAAAGTAGCTAGTTTTAACGCCGGTGGGCTATCAGTACGACAATAAAACCTAGGACGTGAGAGTGTGTCAGCTCGGCAAGGTCTGTGCCCGTCGACTAGGGTAGGGTGGCCTTTACACAGCTTGAACTGCTGGTCACCTAAATTACCATGTGAGTCAGAAAAATTATGCGATTACTTCTGAATTCTTCATGCCTCCCCCTCCCCCCCCCCCCCCCACACACACACCCACGACCCATAAGATTGAGCTTACTGGCCGTTTCTCCTGCACTTAGGGATGGGATCTGAAGACGACCCAATGGATCACTAGCCTCACCCTTGCCTGCACCCGTCGGGTGCTTTACACGGAGCTTATGACCAGTGGATTGGTAGACTTTCCCCCTCACGGTAGGCCTCTTGCCCTGAAGCCGCTCATGGTGGTCCCTGGCTTCACCTGCCTCCCCAGCTGTTACCCTTGCTAACACTCCGATGAGCTAGGGTCTCCAGTGGGTGTCGAGGCCATATTGGCGCCAACAGGTGATAACACCGTGAACCCACTGTCGCGGGTCACTGGTGACGGGCGGGTGTCAGGTTGACCTGGTTGTATTGATTGCTCAGGCAGAGTCGTGTGCAGCAGTTCCTTTATCTGTCCACATAAATCTGTAAGGAGAGGCACAAGCAGCCTGTTTCGACGTTACTACCCTCCCGCCCCCCAACCCCCCTTTCCCACACACACTCCCTAATCTGAGCAGTGGCGCTATCCATCCCTCATCCTGTAAATCCATTAAAACGAAAATGCACGGACTGTAGGCTCGTGGAGCCTAATGTAGGACTGTAGGAGCTTAATGATGGTATCTACACTATCAGGGGTTAACCGAGGGACCTTCTCCTGCAGTCAAGAGGTTTACAGGGAAGGTACGCTGATTGGGCATGATTTTGTGGCTCGCCCGGGGCGACAAGAAGGCAATCCACTGAACACAATCAATGTATGACCACTAATAATGGTCACACGTGAGTAACCAGTGGGCTAACAACTATTAGGTATCACAAAATATGCCAAAAATAAACAAATAACTACGTAAGCAACGCTAAATGTAATACCCTACACAAAAGTGTCCTCAAATATGGTATCATTACCAAAGATGTATACATGTATACGTTCTCAACAACACCGGAAGGAAGCATGCATTCCCGACTGAAGCGTTCGTTGGACTATAAATTGTTTGAAAAATTGCTCAAATAGCGCACTAGTGCAAGTGTAATTTGGATGTATGGTGTTTTCGTAATTAGATCTTTGCTATAGCCATCTCCTCTCGACAGGAACTTGATTCAAATTCAGAACGAGATACGTTTTGCACGAGGTTGAAGATACGTGTTGGCAAAAACTCATTTTAACCCTTGGTGCTGGGAGTGGGGTGCATTAATTTGCTGCCACTTAAAAATTTACACCAACAATTAGAAAAAAAAACGTAATAGAGCTAAACTGACAAAACGCCGGGTTTCACCGGTTACGTGTGACCATTTACCAATTTCCTGGGTTTATTATCCATTTATTAGTCACTATCCAGATGTCACTGGTTGAGGTATCTTGCTGACACTGACCGATTGACGATGCTCGCATTAATGTTTGTGCAGTCTAACATCCGTTGAAAGCCACTTGTCCTGGATCAATGTGCTATGCAGATGTGTATGTCACATGTGGGAAAGTTCGTCAGCAATTTACCAGATGTCGACGTTTTATTTCGGGATCTACGTCTTCCTTTACCCACGGAACTGACCGCCATCGTGTAGTGAAAATTATATGGTGGTAAACAACAGCTAAATAAATATGTAAATCCATGCCGAAGTCAACAAGTTATTTCACCTTTTAATCGCGGTTTGGAGAAAGGAATGGAAAGCTATTTAATGTCACAATGGCGACTGTATTTCGAATAATGATATGACACATTATGATATGTCAAATTAATGAAAAAATCTTAAAGTAAATCCCCATCGCTGAGTCTCCCAAACTGCAGACAGATAGTTTGATGTCCCCTGAATCCATTTCGATGTTTAAAACGTAGAAAAGGGAAGAAACACGGCAGAATTTGTTCATCAAACATCAGCAAATCTACTCCGCTACGATCGAGCCACCGTTGAACTTGTGACGTCACAGCGGTACATACACTGCAAGCATCCGAAGGTTCTCCATGTGTTCCTCACAGACAGCAGGGAACCATCGCTACACTTTTACCGATAATTTCGAGGTTATTTCATGCCCATGTGTGACTTGCGACTGCATTAACGAAACGCAGAATACTGTAAAGTTACACACGTGGCCTAAAATGGCACTGATTCACAAAATATGGACCAGATCTCATCAAAGACGCTGTTTGATTACAGGGGACTTGATAGTAGTTGAATCAGACTTGCTAATTCAGCCATAACTGCTAAAAGAAAAGGCCGAAGGACGAGCCTTCTTATAATATTCCCCCCCAAAAGCCAAACGGAAAAGACGTCCTGGTTTTCATTCCATGAATGCAAAAGTTGTTTAGCTACTTGCTTGTTTAAAACAGCGGGCTGTGACTCGAACAGAAGGGAGCCGCTAGTCTTTATCCTCAACGGCCACGACGCTACAGGACGTTCAATCATCCGCTCAGTTCGCGCCTTGCCTCTAAGCGCTTGTCTGTTAAATTAAAAAAAAAATATTGTCTGTTAACTGCGAAAATCGTACTAAATTCTCCACAGGTACTGCCATAAATCAGTGGATGTCAGGCAAACCAGACAGGAGCGCATTTGTGTTATCGACGTGACCGAAAATCGGTCGTCATGTCGCCCAGTTGCTATACTGTACATACTCCCCCCCCCCCAACCCCGAGTCTAATATAACTCCGGTAGCCTATGTCTCAAAATATTTGTTGTAAAACTGTTCTATTTATATTATTTTCAGGGTGCTAATTAAGAGATGTACATGAACGGGTAATTATAGATAAAGTCACTTGATAGCTTCTGAAAAGCACACAGTCAGCAACTTAACGAATGGATTCAGCTATGCTTTGGCAGGGGCTTGTCAATGCGCAATCCGGGCATGACGTCACTTGGCCAGGGCTCGCGGTCGACAACATAGGTAGAAGGTTCAACTTTAAAGGTGGTTTTTTTTTTTTTTTTTTAAATGAAAATAGTTACCAGGGTTTAGGGCACATTTAGTGTGAAAATGAAGACGTTGGGTCTCTCCTGTAATTTTGAGGGGCAAAGTGCCTGGGGATATGGGGCAAAACGCCCCGGAAAGCATTTTACCTGTTGCCGTAGGCGTTTCGCTTAGATCAAGGGGAAAAACGCCGGAAATGTTCTATTTTTCATAATTCTCACTTATGGCTGATTGCCAGAATGTTTAGCTGTTGTTGGTAAATAAAGCAACTGTTACGTCATCGATTTAACCTATCATCTGTTCGTTCCAAGTTTTACGCTGGATGTTACAGCACGTTTCCCTTAAAGTGGGCGTCTTGCCCTCCTCTATCCTACCATGCTAGAATATCATGTATGTATCTCCAGCTGCACTTTGATTGCAACTGTTCATATTTATTTATTTATTTGATTGGTGTTTTACGCCGTACTCAAAAATATTTCACTTATACGACGGCGGCCAGCATTATGGTGGGGTGGAACCGGCAGAGCCCGGGGGGAAACCACGACCATCAGATTTCTGGCAGATCTTCCCACTTACGGTCGGAGAGGAAGCCAGCTATGAGCTGGACTTGAATTCACAGAGACGACATTGGTTGAGAGGCGCCTGGGTCACTACGCTGCGCTAGCGCGCTAACCAACTAAACCACGGAGGCCCCCTGTTCATATATGTATCCAACGTGGCTATATGATTGAACACGACGAATACCTAGCCCAGGGGTTAAGCGGGAGTAGACATAATCAGAAAGATTCTGCGCTCTCTGTCCATATTTACTTCAACTTAAAAGAGAATTATACTTATCGTAAAACTTAAGAAACTTATTTGGAGTGATTGGGTCTGATGGAACAACCTTGACACACTAGTTTTGTAGTAATGGCTTGTGACGTTGACTGAAATCATCACACAACGCGCGGGATCAAATACATGCTACAAGGTGAGATACGCACACGCCATGTGCAGGGCCCTTTGGTATATTGCTAACCAAGTAAGGGGTAATTTACAACGTCAAACTGAAACTATCCCTTTAGTCGTAAAGTCTGGGCGAGAACAACCTGTTTTGGTCCTTGTGCAAATATAACTCCAGATAGGATGTACCACCCGGAAAGTCTGTGGTTTCCTTTAAATCCAAGGAAGGTGGGTAAATATCTTTCATAGCCCCTTGCTATATATTGGATTGCTTAAACCTCGCAGGTCATCAATATACCGCTTAGTGAATGAGAAAGACCAGCCCTGGTGAGGTGGGGTGGGGGTTGGTCCTCCATGGCTCAGTTGGTTAGCGCGTTGGTTAGCGTCTCTCATCAATGTGGTCGCTGTGAATTCAAGTTCAGTTCATGTTGGTTTCCTCTCCCGGCCGTACTGGGGAAGGTCTGTCAACAAACTGCGGATGGGTCGTGGGTTTCCCCCCGGGACTCTGCCCGGTTTCCTCCCTACCATAAAGCTGGCCGCCGTCGTATAAATGAAATATTCTTGAATACGACGCCAATCAAATAAATAAATAAATAAATAAATTAACACCGAGACAATTAGGGATGAAATTCTATCTATTAAATCTGTGTAAGGAATATTACATGCTTACAAGAGAATAATTGTAAAATTTAAGCCGTGTTCAAGAGTAGGAACATTTCTTGCGATGTTAACCAGCTATCTGGTTGATAAAGCCCAAAATAGAATTCAAATAATCAGATTCATTTCGAAGTCTTAAACGATTTTTTAAAAAGTATTTAAGTTAAGTATTTTACATATTTATTTCACTATGAATGTATGCCCAGGCAGGCGCCATAATCAGACGGGACGTTCCCGTGTCCGTACACTGCACAGTACGTACGTGCTACCCCATATATTAAGAACATGCACCGGCCAGAAACCACTGAGCGCCTGGTCTAACTGGATATGATGTAAAAGACGCATAGAGCGCATAGGGTAAAACCAGAGCAGCGACGACAGTGTGATAGCGGTGTAACACGGCCTTTTGTCAGTTCACCTCAGTTAGGGATTTTATTCCAGCTGTTCATGTAAATGCATAAGTAAGTAGAACAGCTGTCAAATGCTTTAATAAGTAGAAAACCCACCTCCCCTTCCCACTTTCCCTGCAGTACCATGGCTAAAACTGAATAAGGTAAAACAATGCAGTGATGATTGCAGTTTAATAGACGTCACTGAACCAGAATTACTCGAATTGCTGTGGTGTCATTAAATTTAACACAAAACATTAAAATATGCCAAGGTCTTTTGATTTGGTTCAAGACAAAGTTGAAAATTGCTTTGTCTTAGCAAAAAGTAGAGAGCAACCCATTCGATGTAAGGTGTTTGGTTTCCAGTAAGTTCATCGATGACGTCTCTTCCGAAAATTTCCGACCATTGACGGAAATATGCTTAAAACCCAGGGTCTATTAAGAGGTATAAAATATGCTTCAAGAATGATTCTTTCTCTTCTTTGGCATAATTTTTGTCGTTTTATTAAATCTGTAATCTTCGTTTAGTGTTCGTTTTCTCGATTACTCCGGATTACCAGCGCACGTAGCACAGATTTCTGGTATCCTTCTGTGCTCTAAATACGTACACAGCGTTCTGCTGTTTGTCATTCTTACACGTCAGCCGAGATTTATTTATTTGTTTGACTGGTGTTTTACGTCGTGCTGAAGAATATTAAGTCACCCGTGACGTCATGAAAATATAGCACTGGTCTTAGTTACTTGGTGGGTGCAATTCGCATAGCTTAACAGTTTTCCGTCACAGCAACACGAGTTCGTTTAGGTCACGCGCACAAGTCGTACTCGTATCTCGTTGACGGGTTACTCACAAAGTAAACAAAATCGAGTCAAAAGTCTCTTCTAAACCCCACAAAGCATTCAGACCAAGGCTCCACTGTTACGAATCCATACATGTCTGCAGTTTTCTCTACTACGTGTTTGTAAGGTCTATCACATACAATCATGCACCACCCGCCACTGTTCATCTCGCGCATGCGCCTTAGCTGTGTGTTTAAGTTTTCACCGAATCCCCGAGCAACGCGTGTGACGTCACTATCAGAGGGCACAATCCACTGAATCACGTAACACTTGGTTGTTACAGCAACACCAATCGTCATTTGCAACACATCCGTCTCGCGCTCCCCAAGGGAGGCTACTATGTACGGATGGTAATCAGCAATCAGTTCCAGCTCACTCAGCACCGGTTCAAATGTGACGAAACCTACAAACACCCTTACAGGGAAAAGCGACTGACGCAGGGATTTGTTTTCAAGTATAGTTTTGAGTCCTTCAAGTCCAATCTCGCGCACATTCTCAGGGCGATGTTCAGTATTTTTGATAATGGCCTGTGATTTTGGAGTCAGCTCAAAGGTCAAGAATGGCTGAAAAATACAACAACAAACAGAACAAAAACGATTATTTCATAAATACGACGTTTGCAGATCGAAGTAACACCAGGGAATTAAAATATCAAACGACAAGGCATTGGAACTAATTTTCTCCCAACAGGGTAATCTGGTCGTATTAACAACAATTTAAAAGATGCAAAATATGTTTTGTAATTCATGAATACCTTGTGCTTCGGAATTTTCGAGGAAAATATAAGGTATTTTTTAATGTGTGTACTTACTTTACTTTTTTGTTAAATCTTATCACGAGGGCAGGTTTTCACCTTATTTCCACGTTGTTCCAAACTGGAACATTTTAGACTGTGCTTATATAACTTGCCAGCAGCTTCCACATCTCACAACGACCATAAACGTAAGTGTTTTGTTTGAACCATTTGTACGATTTTCCTACACTGGATTCATGAGGAATATCACGAAAGCATTTCAGCGATCAACTGTCTGACGGTCCTCGTATTATAAGACTAATTAAGGATTTTAATCGAGAAAATAGAAACTCAAATTTGGTGGAAAGTAAATATTTGATTATATGTTATGATGTTATGATTATATATATATATATACTTTTTATCTACTTTTTACCCGTTCAAAAACCTGGCGATAATCCGGACTTCGCTGTAGCTTATGCAGGGACGGATTAGTGTCGTGAGTTGTGAACTCCTCAACCTTGATATCCGGATAGCCGGATGTTCTTACAGCCCTCCGGAAAAACGCCCCTATCTGTCCGTATATTCCGTTATTTCGGAAACGTTCCTTCACTCGCCCGGATCTGCAGTACAGCTTGGTGCCTTCCATCTGAAGAGTGACTGCTCCAAAGGCAATCTGCAATTGTAAAGGAGCTATACACACAAGCAGTTTCACTCAGAAATAGCTTCAGTCAAAAAACAGCTCCAGCCAAACTGGATGCAGACAAAAATTACGACCAGAAAAGGACACGGGTAGAACGTGGTTACGTCCTGAAGTAGATACAGTCAGAAACAGCTACGTCCTGAAGTAGATACAGGCAGATATAGTTACGGGAGGAAGAGGATACTGGCAGAAATAGTAACCGCCAGAAACGATAATTATAGACGTACAGCATCAAGAGTAAGACCAAATCAGCAACGACATTGTGATAGCTGACAACAGTGTGATAGGTGACAAATGATCACACGTAGCCCGGTGAAATACGTCCTCTTGTCTATTTGCCCATTTACCCGTGATTAAGAATGTCTACAGTGTCACGAACATGAACATTAGTAGTGGATCTGTGCAAGGGCTGACGCCATCAGCTATTAGCCTAGTATAAAATTAGAGGTTTCTGGTAGTACGTGGGAAGATCTGCCAGCAACCTGCGGATGGTCGTGGGTTCTCCCTGGGTTTCCCGCTATCCTGTCAACCTAATGCCGCACAAGTGAAGTATTCTTGAGTACGGCACAAAACATCGATCAAATAAGTAAATAAATAAACTCATACTGAGTGTACAACGTCTAACTCCATCCCATCCACGCATACCAACAGTCGAAACAGGTAAAGTCACAAACATGTTCAGTCCAAAGCAGTATAGTCATAAACAGGTAGGCCTAAAGCCAAAACAGGCACTGTCACAACGGGTACAGATAAAACTGTTTATGTACATTAACAGTCAAAATCGGCAGGGCTATAGCCAAAACAGGAAGAGAAAAAAAGTTACTGAAAACAGGTTGGCCTATAGCCAAAACAGGAAAAGAAAAAACAGTTATAGTCAAAACATGTGGCGTAAAAACAGGTAGGCTTATAGCCAAAACAGGAAAAGAAAAAACAGATACAGTCAAACATGTAGTTAAAACAGGTAGGCCTATAGCGAAAACAGAAAAAACAGTTATATTCAAAAGCAGGTAGGCTTATAGCCAAAACTGGAAAAGAAAAAAACAGCTAGTCAAAATGTGTCAAAAGAGGTACAATCACCACAGCTAGGCATGCATTGGCAAAGAAACATGTTTGCTTGTCTTACCACTTCGCCGTTCAACTCTGCTACAGCCCCAAAGAAGCTTGGTTTCTTTAAAAAGCTGGTGTATTTCTCTATGATGTATTCCATTTGCGAGCCCAATCCCGTGTCGATGTTCCGGATGGCGTCATAATCCGTCTCTGTAGAGAATCTGTAAGTTACTTCTCCTAAGTTCGCCATGTTTTCAACTTTTGACCTGATCCTTTGTGATCAACAGAAGAAAAAATAAATGTGTAATGTTCGAGGACAATTTGACGTCAAAACTGGAAGGTCCGTTCCACACTGTGTCAGAACACTGTACTTTGTTGTTACACTGCAGTGCATGTGAACTTTGTCCTCGCCATATGGGCATAACCATATAGAAACAGTGGCGTGTATTACACCAAGAAAATGGAGAATTAGGCCTGTCCCACTTCATTCAGGAGAGTTGTGTTCCGCACTGAACTGGATGATTACTGTATCACATGTTATTCTTCAACGGGCTACAAATCTCAGCTCTATTTTCACATTTCTTGAAATAAACACTTTTCTTATTTTGAGGTTGTAAACAAGAGTGAGTGCGTGAGTGCTTGGGGTTTAACGTCGTACGAAAACAATTTTTCAGTCATATGACGACGAAGGAATCATTAGGGTGCATGTACGTGTAATGTGCCTCCTTGTTGCAGGACGGATTTCCACCGCTCTTTTATTTAGTGCTGCATCACTGAGACGACTTACCGAAGGCAAGTAAGCTGCCCCGCCCGAGCCATTATACTGATACGGGTCAACCAGTCGTTGCACTATCCCCTTCATGCTGAACGCCAAGCGAGGAAGTTACAACTTCCTCTTTTAAAGTCTTAGGTGTGACTCGACCAAGGATTGATCCTGGATCTACCGGTCCCGAAGCGGACGCTCTACCAACTGTGCTATCCGGGCCGGTTTGTAAACAAGAAGAAACATTAGAAGAATTATGGTACGGTCCTGCTGGCATACTTATCAGAGGTCTGTGTACTTTAATACAATATCTGTGACCTTCAAACAATGCCGGCAGGCGAATGGGGGACCCGGTTGCCGAGATAAGGCTGTCGTAACATAGAGAATGCTGTCATGCAAAAATTCTATGCTGGGCGATGGGGACCAATTCTTACTTTAAGCTAAATGTCAACGCAGATGCTGTGAGAAACAATTCCCAACGCCCTCATGAATAAACACGAAATCTCGAAAATGAGAAAGCTAAAAGGGAAAACTAACGACATGCACGATGGGAAACCAAGCAAGAAAGAAAAATGCAATGTGAAAATTTGCTGTCGCAGATACATCAAAAATGAACAAGTTTATATTGATTACGCATTGTTGCTTTGAACTAAAGTTGAAGAGGTTTTTGTCAAACATAGTGATGAAAATTGTACATCTAAAACGATAGCATCATACTAGTATCAGCATACGCTATCCGTTAACACAGAGCTATGTTGTGGCTATATATTTGCCATTATATATATATATATATATATATATATATATATATATATATATATATATATATATATATATTGGATTTCTTCAGACCAATAGAATGCAGTTGAGGGAAGATCTTACTGAACTGCTGAGAAAAAAAAAACGAGTGAGATAATTTATGACGTGTTTTGATACTTCAGGTTTGCACTCGTGGGTCCTGGTTGTTATAACACTGTCCGGAACAGCTCTTGGGGCGTCTCTGTTTTGATCCGTCACTGATGTATAGGTTTTCTTCATCCCCATGCTTAGTTCATTTACATCACAAGGCGCTGCTGTTCTTCTGAAAGGCTAGACTGTTTCCGGTTTCCTCAAACCGTGGTGATATCCATCCTTTAAAGTTATTTCACAATAAGTTTTAACTTGTGTGGGACAAGCTGTTCGCTTGTTCTCTGAATATGTGCTGGTACTATAATATTTATAACCTAACACAATATGAGGCCACGTATGAACTGTGTGGACGTGCGAGGTCCATACAAGTGTAAAAATGTATATGTGTAAGTCCACGTATATCTTAGGCACTCGATATATATACAAAATACTGTGGACTCGGCATTAAGTGGACATAAATATATCTCGATATACATTTTTTCCCCTTCAGATAGCACCATTGGCTTCCGTGTTGAGAGGTGTTACATGTGAAAATGTTAAATGCGAAACGTATAGGTATAATGTTGGCGATTACACTTACTCACTTGCTTCCATTGGTAATTACGCCATGCTTTGCAAAAGAAAACTGTCATCGAACGCTATACGAAAACTATGTAGAGTATGTGGATTCAGACTGCTTTAAAATAAAGTTTTACATAAGGGGTAACCTCAACCTTTTTGCATACAAACTTTGAAAAGCAATGCAATTAATTTGATTGATTTATTTATTTGATTTGTGTTTTACGTCGTACTCAAGAATATTTCACTTATACTGCGGGAGAAAACCGCACAGAGCCCAGGGGGAAATCTACGACAGATTGCTGCCAGACCTTACCAAATTTGTGCCGAGCTAGGACACTGACTGCTCGGCCATGGAGGCCCCCTTATGTACAGGACGAAAATAGGACGGTATCCTACCAAAAGAAGCAGTCAATAGTTTTCAATGATGTTAGAAAGACACAGGGTATGTTCAAGACGACTGTGTGAAGTTAGAATTGAAATCGTGTATCATGCTAGAATATAAGTTGTCGATAACAAAATACATATCTCAGTTGCGGTTTGAATGCAACTATTCATACATCCAAAGCGGCGTTCTAATTCAACACTATAAGTATACGCCCAAAACACAGGGGGTTAACCGGATTTAGACACAATCATGAAGCATTTTTACTTAAAAGTGAATCATACTTATTGTGAAACGTAAGGAACTGAGAGTGACGGCGTTTGATGGAATAGCTTTGACACACTAGTTTTGGCAGTAATAACTTGTGACGTTCATGGAACGCAAAACACAGCTATTTTAACGCCAGTCGACCATACATGTGTTTTAGATCTGACGACTGGAAAATGAAACCTACTTTCCATGACAACAATTAGGCTACTCTGAACAGTTGATAACATCAGTTTGGTCTGAGTCCTGCCACATTCGCTAGCTATTCACGGAACAGGCGAGGAATACTCCCGAGCAAACAAACCATGTGTGTCTGGTGAGCGGTTGATGGCTTTTGACGTACGGGTTTACCAAGCATATCCCAGACAAGTTCTAACCTTGAGTTTGTAGTTGAGCATGAATGGTGAAAAAAATACGAAGTGCCATTTATATTGGTGAGCTGAGTACATACATGAATCCCTGTGCATTCCTCCCATGTCACTGCTTTTATGTCATCACAAAACAGCAATCAAAGTAATTCTGGATTAGTGACGTGTACAAATTTACCATTAACATAACTCTCTGTTGTGTTTACCAAATTTTGCTTGCTATATATAAGTTGCTACGTATATGGCGATTATATGAAGAGTTAGAATGAGATCCTAACTGACAAGATGCTACATTTCACCGGTTATATATGAAACTTTGTCAATTACCACACTGCCTTCTATGGTTTGGATTTACTCCTCATGCTGACATATTTTACATTGTATACCGAGTCAGACGTGTTACGATATAATTAAGACGTAGAGCATAGACAGAAAACCAGAGCAGCGACGACACTGTGCTAGCTGGCTAACGGTCATTCTAACTGTTCATGTAAATGCCTAAATAGTAGCAAATTACACGCTCCCTAGCGACATGGCTTCAGTAGGATTAGTTAAAAAAAATGCAGCGATGTTAAGTGCAATTTATTAGACGTCAATGGTGTAGAATTACTCAAAATGATGTGTTGTCATCACATTTAACATACAATCACATTAAAACAATACAAAGGGACCAGGCCTCGGGGATACTTAGTCCACCATCAAGGACCAGGCCTCGGGGATGCTTAGTCCACCATCAGGGAACAGGCCTCGGGGATTCTTAGCCCACCATCAGGGACCAGGCCTCGGGGATGCTTAGTCCACCATCAGGGACCAGGCCTCGGGGATGCTTAGTCCACCATCAGGGACCAGGCCTCGGGGATGCTTAGCCCACCATCAGGGACCAGGCCTCGGGGATGCTTAGTCCACCATCAGGGACCAGGCCTCGGGGATGCTTAGTCCACCATCAGGGACCAGGCCTCGGGGATACTTAGTCCACCATCAGGGGCCAGGCCTCGTGAATGCTTAGTCCACCATCAGGGACCAGGCCTCGGGGATGCTTAGTCCACCATCAGGGACCAGGCCTCGGGGATTCTTAGTCCACCATCAGGGACCAGGCCTCGGGGATGCTTAGTCCACCATCAGGGAACAGGCCTCGGGGATGCTTAGTCCACCAGCCGAATCTTGTTCTATGTAGGAATATAATTAAGACGTACAGCATACGGAGAAAAACCAGAGCACCGACAACAGTGTGCCACACAAAGTACACCTGTGTTCTTATTTACTTGACAAATGATGCAGTAAAGATAGTTTTTTTTTTCATCAAAAGCTTGTAAGCGAAAGGGAGTGAAGAAAACGGAGTAAAATAATGCGTTTGCTCTCTTGCGCCCTTTTACCCACTGTTGAAAGAATTAACTGTTTTCCTGTCAGTGTAAAGGCTACCCCTACAGCTCTGGTGACAGCCAGGCAGAGAAAACAACGTTCCCACTGGCATAAAAGTCGGCGCGAGCTCACACAGAACACCACCATATTATACATACAGCCCCCGCAACAAGTGGAAATGAATGTCATTTAATTGCTTCAGAGACGTCTGGGTTTTCATTTCTTCAGCACATAATAGGTGCTTTGGGGCACCACCAGTAGCTGCTAGTGATCGCTGCTTTTACTGCTGTTATCGCCGCTCGTGGTGAAGGAGCTTGTGTCGGCGGAACAATAATAAATAACTGTGTACCTGGTCCTTGTTTGGAGCAATTTTTACTCCAACTTTTACGATGAAAGCAACGTGACATATTTTGTAGGGTGTTCATCTAAAGATAAACACATCCTGTGTTACATTTATTACATTTTCAGGGATCGAGTGGTTAAAAATGGATGTCTTCTATTAAGGAGGATGCCTTGTTCATTTTATATCAAGTGCAACCAATACAAATTGTGTAAACTGACATTGCTTTTTATGTATATAAATTTGTTATACGAATTCATGTTTATGTTCTTGTTGTACAAAGGTGTTAACGTTAATGAGTACTATATCCAACCAGGTGTGTCTGACACCTTTCTCTCGTCAGTCAACCATGACACCTAATTATTGCGAGAGTCGGTTGACATCTGTGGACAAACCCGTTCACGTGCGAACCACCTACCGGGTACACCTAACACCGAGTCTCGTGGGACCGGTTCAAGTAGATACATGAAGAGGGTTTCCCGTGGTTGTTGACGGAGCGACGTATACCACCTGGACGGCCTTGGATTGTTGGAGTGTAGATATAAACCCCAAGTCGAACAGAGCAGTCAGTCTCTGGATGAACAAGGCACCCTCCTTAATAATTCCCCGTTGAAAGTACAGAACCAAATTCTGGCGCAAAGGATAGATGAAACGCTTTGGTTTTAGTTCTTAATGTGCAGATTATGATGTGTAATAACATATAACAGTACAAGTACAAAATACTTGCTTCAAAATACAGTTTTCTTAAGGCCCCAGCGCTCAGTCCCAAAATTAAGTAGCTTACAGTGGTGACATCAACGATGATTCCTGTTTAAAAAGAACTCAACTGGGGACAGACCGAGCAGCTGCAAATGGGGGAGGGGATGTGGCCACAAACCCCCATTAATTTTCTATAAGCGACAATGTTAACGTTTAGCCCTGTAGCTCAGCCCCAACATTCTGTGGCCAATAAGCTTTGGTGCATACCTGACCCAGCCTGTGAGAAAGAAGCCATTAAAATCTTGACGTAGGTTGACCGTCAAAATCTGGACCTTTCTATGCCGGCAGCTGGGAGGGGTGCCTAGCAACGCCAAGGGGACGTCACTCGCAGCGTCATCACCACATATCTCCTTGTGTTCTGTCGCCCAAAATTTCAAACTTTCATCATTAGAACTTATTATTTATTTATGTGATCGTTGTCATCATTAGAGCTCATACCTGCCCAAAGCTCAGACAATTTCCAGCATTCTGATACCAAGCATGCACCTGTGCACCAAAAACGGCAGGCTGGCAGCAAAAAAAGACTTTACACCCTAAAATATACAGAATTACATTCGTCCCTCCCGAAAAACGGAGGTTGTAATGGGGGTCTGTGTCCTATCACACCAGCCAACTTTTTTCAAAGTCAATGATTTTTGCACCACATAGTTAGGGCTTGATACATGCAAAAACTTTGTAGTAGGAGGAATTTAACATGGGGTACCTAGTTAACTTGGGGTAAATATATATCAAAAGTTAGGTAATTTATTTATTTGAGAATTCATTTACAAAATATAAGACATGCCTTTTAGCAAATTTGTGCAAAATTTGACTTACAGTGATACAGGGGGGTACCAAAGCTGATTTTCAAAATTCCAGAAAAGTCCACTTTGATCACATCAAAGTAAACATATGTATCCAAATTGATATAGAAATGCTCATAGGCACTGTCTCCATGGATAGGGCTTAAGAACAGACTAGTATCCCTTTTACAAAGTGATTCACATGATAAAACCCTTTAAAAGAACACCCACTCAACAACGGAAGTTGTAATGGGGGTCTGTGTCCACAAACAGTTCATATGTGTCATGGCGTAGTACAGGACCAATGATGGGGATTCTGGTTCTGCCAAGGGAGTGGAAGACTGCTTCCAACTGGTTTCATGTGGCGGGAGTTGTAATGTTTGGGGTTGAGCTACAGTGCTAAAGGTTAACATTGTTGCTTATGGAAAATTAATGATTGGGGGTGGGGGGGGGGGGGATGGGGTCATGTAGGAGCGGAAATCGGGGCTAAGTTGTTTCAACTTTCCCACACTGTCGCGACACAGTTCACTTCGGGCTCCGAACTCCGGGGAAGGTCAACGATGAGTGTAACGGTTGGTAATAAAGAACTCAGTGCACGTAGTTTCTTGGCATTTACTGATATACTTTTGGGCTACATTCTGCCCATCAATGCTCTACGTTTAGTACGTGATACTGCCAACAAAATAAACGCCAGCAATTTTACATGTCAGCTTTACATGACACATTTTCCGTTATGACAAACAAGAAACAGTACAATTTGCGCTAGTAAGTATATGTCAATCAAATACATGATCAGTTACATAATTTAGAACAAACAGATAAAGTAAAAACGAAGGAAGAATATTGAAAGAATGGCTCGAAAACATTCGCATTTCACTGCGTACGTTTAACGTTATTTTTATCACATTCAAATGTACCTCGCATAAAGTGGAACAACTCGGGGGTAAACCATGCCAACAAGGCGGAAATGCGGTGCACACCTAGTCGAGGGCAAGCCGTGTCAACGAAGAAAACTATTTACTTTACCCTAGGAAAGTTACGCCGCTCACAGACACAAAATATATGCGGCTTATACACAGAGATATACATGTAAATATTTGCATGTGACATTAAGACAACAATAAACTGCGTACCGTTATTTGGGCTTCATTACGTTCTTCCATTTCCACGCTGTCTGTGCTTGGGATTCGCCATGTTTGTGTCTTAATATTCTCGCGTTCAGACCTAAGCGACACCTATTGTGATAGCCTCCCCTAGTCAGCTAACTAATGATACGTGAAAGCGCATGCGCTGAAGCTAAAACACAACATCTCACTTTAACAAACATAAAAAAGGCAGTTTGGCCTTTACAATGAGGTTAAGATCAAATAATACCTTATATGGTGTGTACATCTTAGGTCATATGGAAAATCTCCCGCGTTCAGAACGGGTAGACGCCAGTTCAACAACCAACACCAACCAACCCACATCAACCGTTTATCATGGAACAGCATCTTGAAGCAGACACGAGAATGGAACTCGCTTATACGGCCAACAAGTGGAGGCGAACTGAGGACGAAGCTAATCAGAAAAGGGTGTTACAGAGCCTAACAGATTATACAAAATTGTTCTTCGGTCGACTTGAAAATCATCGGAGAGTTCTGTACAAAGCAGACCATGAACCACGGTTAATATATCACAATGGAAGTGAAGTGAAGTCTGGAAATGAGCAGAAAACTGGAGCAGGTGATACAACGCTAGATGTACAATCAAGCCTGATGGCGAAAACACCAGAGAACGACACCTCATCTCAACGACAACGCTCAACACCGCATGTCTATAATCCGAGCCTGAATTCAGGACAAAAGCAAAAGAATGAGAAGCTAGAAAGCGTGATACATATACAAAAGAACAGAATGGAATTAGAAGATCTGGTACGTGTGTTTGATGAAGAAATCGTACGGTCAGGTAAGCCTTGTTTAAAGTTGAGAAAATGATTGCTTCTGAATGGCGTGCTGAAGAATGTGCACCTCTTTGATGGCGTTCAGGTTTACGGGGATAGGACATCGAATGAGCAGTTATAAGTTCATTAGCTTGTCAGCTGCGATCTCGCAGCTTCACTGCATTCATATTATAGTCTGTTTCTTTTAGCCAGTCACTTATATTCAGTTGTCTGTAAAATCAGTCTTAGTAATAAAATTGCCTTTCTTTAGAGACACATAATACCACAAGCTCTACACATTGACATGTTGGATGTCTATCACCATAAACATTGTTTTGTGTATCAATTGCCTCACACCCCAACGGTAAAAACACGATGCCATGAGATCATATACTTCAAGAGATGAAATAGAATTAATTTATTAAGGTTATATTATTCTTAAACGTGTAAAGAATTTCAAATTGGCAGTGTGAAAAACAGGGTTTGCGGTAAAGTCGATAGCAGTTTAGGTAACTGGTATAGCTCTCCGTCAAAACATGTTGAACCCCGCCAAATACTCAGTATGCCGCTGGTTTTACAATAATGATGACGTCACCCGAGGCAATGGGTTCTTTGTGTCGAAACCAAGATTATGGACTTTCAGATTAAGTAATTTTTTTCTGTAATAATATGGGCATCCAACATATCAATGTGTAGAGCTTGCGATGTTACGTGTCACTAAAGAAAGGGATTTTTGGTAGTAAGTATGACTCACTACATGCAACTAGGGCCTGTCTTTCAATGAATTCCGTTCACAGTGAATAAGACTTTTGTTCTCGGCTATTGCCGATAACATAATATCGTTTTAGATAAGCACTCGCACAAACACATGTGAACGGCTCGGTCAACCAAAAGACAGTTTATAGGCTGGATACTATTTTAACCCGGCCTAAAGAAATCGAGCATAATTACAGACATTATAGTCTTTTAAATCTGGCTAAATAAAGGATAAGTAATTCACGTAAACATGAATTCTTAAGCAGCGGCCTTTAATACCAAGAAAACAGATGATATAGCTAAATAGGTGACCTTCCTAGAAACAGTATTCCACCTAAACATAAACAGGATGTCATGGAGGTTGTAACTTACAGATATGTTAAAATATTCATTCGAACTGGTTCAAGTTCTTACAGATATGTCAAAATATTCATTCGAAATGGTTCAAGTTATCCTCAAGTACAAAGTTTTCTACTAATCTAGTTCACAAATTCTATCTCCATTCCATTCACCATCTATAGCAACAGATTAGTTCAAACAGGCCTTCTCATAGCTCAAGGAACATGTGGAAATAAAACTATTACCGGTAGCCTACAATGCTGGCCAACTAGGGCCTGTCCTTCAATTATGCGCGCAGTGAATAAAACTGTGTTCTCGGGTATTTCTGGTGACATAATATCGTTTTAGATAAACAAAGAATTTATACTTGCACAGACACATGTGAACGGTTCGGTCAACCAAAAGACGGTTTATAGTCTAGGTATAATTTTAACCCTGCAGGCAAGCAGGTCTGCCAGAGACTTTTTACTGATGCTCGACCCATACTACTTTATTGTAAATTAGAAATCATGTTGTCGTCGTTACACTGTTCAGTATATACTTTTAATTTTAGTGCGATAACATTTCTGTTCAAGGTGATTCTATAATTCTTGCGATATAAACGCAAGTGTCAGAATGTCAACACTCTCTATAAGTGTTAAGCTGATAAATCGTGTTAAATATTATAAAATGTGATTGCCCACACCTTAAAACTATTAAATCGAGTAATGCCTACATGGAAGGTACATAATGTTAGATTAAAAGACTTTAAACATAAAAATGCCTTATAAAAACAAAAGAAGTGGTGGTTGACGTAAGATAATGGTAAATTACTGCACTGTCTCCTTATATAAACTGTTAAATTTCTTAAACCGCAGAAGGCTTAACCTAGCATTGTGAATGTTTTCACACCTCCACCACTGTCACCATGTTGGAATTAGCATGATTAAATTTGTATACAGCATTTCAATTTTAGGAAAGTATTCAGTTTAAAACCAAATCAATGTATCAGGGTGATATCAGGTTTGAATATTTTCTTATAATGTAGTGCAGTATTCAACATGAAACTCTTATCTCACAACAGCAGATGTGAGCAGATGTGACACGGCTCTGCGATATGTAGTACTGCATGGTTCTAGACTGCACTGCACCATGCGGCGTCTACAAAGTGATGACATGAAACAGCCCACACGGCACTGAACACCACCATACAGATAAGAACCATCTGAACCAAAGATGTCCTGCCATTGCTATGTAGTATATGTTTCATATTCTAGGGCGTGAGGAGAATGCAAATGTCTGAATCTCTATGCAGACTGATGATGATGATGGCTGTAGTCTTATGGCGATGAGCTCCAGTCTATTAAATGGTGTGCGCCAAGCCATTGGTATATATGTTCAACACAACATATCCATTATAGCTACACTAAATGTACCCACCCTGACGAAAAATACAACGACATGTCTGTTTGTACATGTTGTTAACACTTCTGTATAAATAAAACTGGTCCAGTGGTACAGCTGGTACATCTAGACGATGAAAATAATTTGCCAGGACAAATCAGTCGAGTTGTTATTTCCATTTCATATATTTCCCATACACAAAGGCAGTCTTATGTTTAAATTACACAGGACTTACAAGTATAAATGGAAACCATTAGGCTGACACCACAATTCACCTGATGGATTATAATGATACATAGTGCATCCCCACTTACTATAACTACACTGATGGTGACCTATACCAAATTAGACTAAACCATTCAAAAGCAAAACAAGAAACAAAATCACCCATAACCATGAAAATATCCGTCATTATGAATCTACAAAAGACACGTACATGGGCAGGGTACATAACTGGATCTAAGTAAAATATAATCAATGTTTCCCATGCGAACAGGTGTACATTATGTGCATATTGGTATACCTTTAAAACGATGTACAACACTCATACGCTATTAACCACAGTCTTGCCCATGTTAGATTAATCTCATATACACATACATGACAAGACCTGATCTAAGCTTGGATAGAACTTAATTTTGGCCACCCATATAAGACGTTCCAACGTTTAGATTGTTTCAGTACCTTGATAAATTAGCATGGACCCATGGTACTAAAATTTCTGGCAACTAGTTAGAACGACGGCCAGACCTTGGAAACTTGGGGATACATAAACCCTACAGAAAAGTGTCCGGAATGCAGTTTACAGAACAAAATATTAGCACGGAAACGAGAATCATGTAACATTCACGTTCATCACAAACTACTGCATGGACACCCATCAAGAACACTTACTAAATAAATCGCGTCTCAAACTGCTCAAAAGTAATAATGTACTATATCAAATGTTTTTACATTATTGGCTCGATATCAACGAGTCCACTGAAGAAGAACGCGACCGAGATCGCTCAGCTCTGAAGTCGTATTGTTGGAGTTACGTGACCACAACGGCAAGACAAGCTGTGTCGGTAACCAACTGAAAATGGCCCCCGTGGCTAACGATTCCGGCCTATTCAAGAAAGAGACCTGAAATTATTTCTGGATGAGCCTATATATTGATAAAAATGATTTTCACATTAGTTTCCTTTGTGGATGTTAATTCACACCGGGCCTACGAGATCTATCGAGAAAGTTTGCTATAGAGGCATTAACGTATAAAGCTCGTTATCGAGAGAATCGTTAAGTTCATCCTCGGCATCCTGAAGAGGTGATCCCAATTCTTGCTCTTCTCCTGCTGCACATTGAGGACACCCCACGCCCTGGTCTGTTGCTGGTTTGATAGAGCGCAGATGGTGAAGCTCAGACACTATCTGCTGTTTGTGGCTCTCTACAATTTATTTTGACTGTGGATCAGTCAACCTTTGGCCGTTGACATACACGTCAACGGACACCTCGATGTTTTCATGCGAAATCTGGATATCTTTGCAGAAGTGTATGAATGACTTCGGAATTGCTTTCTTGGATGTTTTGCCTGTTGAGTCAATAGACTTCAGGAATAAGAACTCTGATTAATATTAATACATCGCAGCGTACTTAATTAGGAGGAGACATTTTGCGAAGCTCTACATGTGACATTGTTTCTCAACAAAAAATTACACAATCATAATAACATAAATGTTAAATGTTTCATTTTAACTTTTCATTTTTAACATTGATTTGTATGAACATTTTTCTGATGCGAACAGGAAGGTCATCTGAAAGCTGATCGCCTCCCTGGATGCCGAACACCAAACCTGGTCACGGAGTTAATCTTAATCCTAGCGCGAATGTAAACAAGATTGAAATTTAAGATGAGTGCACGAGTGAACTCTAGTCATGGGATGAGATAAGTTGTTTTGCCCTCCGCCGTTCACATCCCCACTATTTACTCATTACATGATATGGGCATGTTAAACTTCTTATTGGTAGAAGCAGTAAACCAATTATGGCATCAAATTATACCACACAGTTTTAGCAATTTGTGTGTTTTGTAGAATATCAATCTATTCCTGTTTTCCTTACAGAAATGGGAATGTTTGGTATCTGTTTCATCTTATGGGAATAAGATATTAGCTGGGCGCATTTCATTGACGTGACATAAGCATGGCCTGCATGAATCGCAGAATTACGCTCACCCATGCACACCATTAGGATATGTTGAAATGTGTAATATTTTGTGAATATGATGGCAGGGTGTTATTGTAATATGACTTAGCACACGACCTTGAAATAGTCATAATTAATTTTATTACCCAAACGTAACACACTTAAAGATATGTCAAAATGAGATAGGGTTTGCTCTCATTTTTTTCACTAGTGCTGTGGGAATATAGTAATTGTTATAGTACATGTAGTATACACGTTATTAATAAATATCTCCAGTAGATGTCAATTTATGTTCTGCACAGCAATTTTGATGAGGTTGACAGGAAAACATTTCCTTGTATTTCAAGAAACTATGCACAAACTATGATTTGATCTCTAGACCTCCTTTCGACCTTAAACTGATTCGATTTTACCCAACTTGCAGTCGATATCGAAGAGTTTGGGGATATATTTGTTACATTCAGCGTGTGAACTATAAGTTCACGTATTGTTTAAACATAGGTAACGTTCCTGCATGTAGACTAGTTTGTCTGATGACCTATTGTATCTTATATGGCAGAGTGAAATATAAAAACCATTCAAGTGCTTTCTCAGTAAGAAGATTTTCAGCACGGAGAGAAAAACCAAAGCTAGCAGGGAAGACAGGGTGATAGTTGGCAAATGACTGCACACAACAGTTTCTCAATCAAAACGTGATTGCTTATCACATCGCTATGCATAATTGTTTGACATTTTAAACGGACATGTGACATAAAATGTTAGGTAATGTTTTGGTATTAAGGTTTTTGTATTCCTTTAAATTACAAAAAGACATTAAACTTAAAAATAATTTCCATTCAACAACCATTAACTGAGGCGGAATTATTTTTGTTAAAGATCTGTGGTGTACATGACAGACCTAGCACATCCCTGTAATACACGGGCTCTCCGCATTGTCGGACTGACGGACGTTGTGCTGCGGCGAGTACCTACCCGGAAATACCAGATGGACGCAGGGAAACTTGAGGAGATGATAACAGCAGATACTGAGGTCAGTTAAAGCGCGGTTTTCCTAAAATATGTAAAGTGTACAACAAAGATATTTCAGACGAAATTTCAGAGAAGATAGTGAACTGTAAAGTGTGCGTCGTAGATCAAAATTTTATATATATAGTGTTCAATACATTAGAAAATAAATTTATTGCATGGAAACCAAGATCAACCAGTAAGGTCAAAGGTTTCATGCGTAAGAAATAAAACTCATGTGTAAGCCATTATAAACTAAGGGTTCATTTGCCTTATATTCCAGGACGGCTTATTTCCATTTATGGTGATTGGTACCATCGGCACTACCAGCCTGGGAGTTGTCGACCCCTTGGGAGCGATCAGCGAGGTGGCCCAGAAGCACGGTCTGTGGTTCCACGTGGATGCTGTAATCGGAGGCCTCCTGATGTTAGACGAATCTGTGAAGAGGAGATGTGAAGGTGAGGGTATTGAAAGTAAGGGGATACATGTACCTACTTATACGAAGAATTTCAATGAAGTTTCTATGCTAAGCGTGTTCTTCTGTCCACTATTGCAAGTCCAGTTTCTTCTGAACAAAATTTTGTTCTGAAATGTGTGAAGTTATGCATAATGCACAGGTTCAGAGTGAATGTTGAACTAATCAACACATCTTTGTGACATGTTTCAGGAGTACATACGGCGGACTCAGTGGCCATGGATTTCCACAAAAGCCTCTCAGCTCCATACGGAACTGCGGCTGTGCTGGTACGCAACGGAAATCATTTGCGTAAGACCATGGCGAGAGACAGCGCCCCCTATCTGGCAGACTCTTCAGAAGAGGAGTATTCACCACTGGATTTAAGCTTTGAATTTACACGACCGTTTCGAGCTTTTCCTGTGTGGGTTATGCTGAAAACACTAGGCAGTGAAATGATAAAATCCGCGATTCAGGAGAAAGTGAAATTAACAGAATACGCTTACAAAACAATCAGCGATTTCAGGAATGTCGTCACGTGCACGGCTCCCGATCTGACTGTTATCGCCTTCCGGTACGTCCCATCTGGGAGCGAAGACGGAAATTACGCCACGCGTAAATGGCACGAGCTAATAGCTGAGGAAGGACAGGTCTGTCTGACACCGACAACAGTAGACGGCTTATTCTACATCCGGTTGTGCATTTTGTCGTTCCGGTCCCACATCGAGGATGTAGAAACAGCCCTGGTCTCCATCAAACGGAACTTAGCCTACGTTCTGTCAGGGAGTTGAAATAAGGAATGGTTTGTTGGCCTTTGAGAAATTAATAAAATGCACATAAGTGAGCCATCAGAGTAACAGTTCCTTGCAAGAATTTTGGACTCTACCGTATTTTTCCATCTACTCACGTTTATTTCATTTTTTTTTAAATTTCATTTACCATTTGAAGGAAACCCGTGACCTAAATATAGTGCATTTGTTCCTAATTGTTTTACAAATAATTGCGTTCCTTCCATGCTCCAATAATGGCGACTTAATATGATTATCGTAAATTGTTTGTCCAGCATTGGCAAATGCCAATGTACATGACAATTATGTATTACCACAGCTGTCCACCATGACATTAGGTGGAAACATGTTAAAACCATGTATTTATAACTTATAGATAACTTTATAGGGGAAATAAATCATTTTTCTATTTACGAACATGTTGGTCTTTTTATTAGTATGCAACATGTATTTCTGATTGATCTTGAAAGATTATCAGGACGTGAGAAATTTAGCAGAGTATATGTCACCATCTGCGCGCTGAATCGAACTCCACTACAGTACAATAACAATAAGTTGATTGTAACTAATCGCACTCCACTACAGTACAATAACAATAAGCAATAAGTTGATTGGAACTACCACACTAACACATCTTAAAAACATATACTGCCATGGTAGTTACAATCAAGTGCATAACCTGGGGCGTTGGAACCGTCTCCATAGTAGACTCTTGAATAACAGAAAGGCATAGGTGACACTCGATCTGGATACCAGATGGTGGGCTGAGAGCCTGTGTTTAGCTGGTTTCATATCTGAAAACTATGTCAATTTTTTAATGATTTCTGCATCCCGGCTTTCTCTATCTCATGGTGTAAGTTTCATAAGATGTATTTAGAAGTTGAGAGAATAACATGCCACAGTTAGTATATGGATAACTCCATATAATGATACATAATATCATAACTCCATATGATTACACAATATGTAAAAGTTCGAAGTGATTCTAATCTAGGACTTCAGGACACGTAGAAGGTTATATTTTTGCCAGCGTTTGTCTGTTTTTCCTCCCCTTTATCTACATGTAACTGTCTGAAATTAAGGGACATGTTATGCAGGTTGTGAGAGGTTATAACACTTGGGTGGTACTTGTCTTGGACTAAGGACCGAGCCATTAAGTCTGGTCATGGTATTTAGAACGATACTTGACCCTTGACAGTTTGTACAGAAAGACTGAGTATTGCCCTTTCGTCAGTAGTATGGGGATCTGTCCATTTAGTTGAGGAGCAGGTTTACCCCAGTCTCCCTCAAAACCCCATGGGTGAGGCGCTGGTAGAGAGACAAGTTAGCCGGAACGGTAAATTAATCAGAAATTAACCGGATTATCCATTCCATGTGGACAAAATGATATAGTTTTATTAACCAACAACAAGATCAAATGAACAGCCCAACAGACCGACGGACACACAGACGAAAACAAGAGCAGCCGTCAATCAGCCCCATTGCAAAATCATACTCGTGTTTTATCCATGTAAAAACAACATTTTATTTATTTTAATCTTAATCTGTTAAGCAATAGCTCATTAAACAGGATGATTAGTGTCTGCTTACCTAATATGAAGCATTATGGAATTGACGATTTCTTGCCGTGATAATGGTAAAATATAAAGGTATATACCGGATGATATTCGCCAGTGGACATACGGAATATTCTTGGATGATATTCCAGGAAGGTTTCTCCTAAAATGTTGGCCAATAACTTGGATCAGTTTTTGGACATGTTATTAGCGTGTTAAATGAGTCATAATATATATTTCTTTGATTGGTGTTTTCGCCGTACTCAAGGGTATTTTACTTTTACGACGACAGCCAGCATTATGGTGGAAAGGAAACCGGCGGGAACCCACAACCATCCGCAGGTTGCTGGAAAACCTTCTCACATACGAGTCATAGGAACATAGAAAACATACAATATTTAAATGCACACATATATACAGTTAAATGTGGACAAAGACAAGACAATATTCTACATTAACCCTGTAATTACAACATCTGTTATTACACATGAAAGAAAAACCCGAAAGGAATCCAGCAAAAAGAAACATACGTGACGTGTATTTATGCCACTGGCCGGGAGGGTGGGTGTTATAATCACCCACTAAACAAATCCATCAAATATGAGGTCAAAATAGTTTCAAAGCATATCAGAAAAGAAACAAACCCCTTTATATATCTGCATTCTTCACAGCACAATAGCCGGTACTCAAAAGTTATGCTATAGGTTTGTCAGCACTGTGTTGAGCTAAACTGAACAAGCGGAACAAAAACATGCAACTCAACAGAACCTCAATTATCAGCTGCCAGCCCTTTCATGCGAACTCATCGCTGACAAACAGGCATGCATGCCGGATTAAAGGCCCAAGAAGACAAGGCACCCGGGTGTAACAATGAGACATTTTTAGGCCCACTATGAATCGTGTTACAACAACTGCATTGCCTTCCCTTGCCTTGCGCTATATTCCATTACACTGTTTGTTTATATACAGTTTAAAGCGGCAGTCAACATTTCTTGTATTTTTACAGATCTGGTCAGGTATATGGTTGCCCAGAGGAAACCACCGCACTTGCATCACTAAGTGTCTAACAAATCTCCTGACTGAAAGCATCACCCGACAAAGCGAGAGCTGGATTTAAACACGCAATCTCTTTAGCAGAATCGAACGAGCGCCTTTACCTCTTTTACCTTTTGATCCAGCGCCGGAAAAACCGACCATTGCCAGTCCTTTGATATACTTCGTGAAATACAGTCGCACATAAAATAACCAGAGCTGGATTTGAACCTTTAACCTTACTAATGAGAGGCTGAGCGGACGCAGCGTGTGAAACGCTTTTACTGACGGACCCACGACTAAACATTGTAGACAAGATATATAGACCTATAATAACAGTCACCTAACTGGATACTTCAAATTTGCCACATTTAACTGACATGAAACAATGAATAGAAAACTAAATGACTGTTGGGGTTAAAGGCCACAAGGGATGTATTGTAGTCCTATCGTTGCAGTCTTGAAATTAAAGGGAAATGGAATGTTTTGGAAAGTTGAACAACTTGTAAATAACGTTAACTCTCTAAAACAATTTGCACATGTGCCACGGCTTCAGTTTTCATTTTTATTTTCAGGCATGTCTTCAGTTTACCATTGTCCTGATACTTGTGTGGAAGGGTTTTTCAAAGTGCTTTAGTTACACAGATTGTTGTTACTTCACCCGTCATTGTTGCTCAGTGATGATTTCTAATAGCTAGTATGGAAAACACTTCAATCTTAAGTAAAGCACTACTAACCGGTAAGCAGGCGTAAGTCTTACACTGTAACTTGCCCACTATGTTCGACCAATTCTAGCACGTAAGGACCAACAGTGCCCTTCAATACGGGACACATATCACTACAATATTTGCACATATAATCTGCACAAGAAATATATTTTCTTAATTCATAACGTGCAAATACATAAACTTGTTGTTTTTATCCAAAAAATCATTGCCTGGGGTGACGTAATTATTATTCAAACACAGGGGACGTGTTTGTAAAGCTTCGCTGCTCATGACAGTGCACGTTGAGGGGCAGACTTGAGTCATAGTACACATCCGCCTTTCGCAGGGTATGTGACGAATCTGCGGATTAAAGCCACATCTGGAACATCCGTCCAGCTTGAATTAGTCTTTTGACGTAATTTGTTTTCTCCGAATGATCCAGGGCGCGACGCTTTATCCGCGTACATGTAATTTGTTATGTGAAACCCTGTGATATCATTAAAACTTCAGGTGTACTCACACTAAAAAGTAAACAGTGCCTCAAGTGAAAGACAATAGAGAACAGTCTCCAGAAATTCGTTAAATTGTATTTGTTATTTTTTTTCCATCGAAAAGGTATATATGTACCTTTTTCAGACAATTTTTTTATTTATTTATTTATTTTTACATTATTCTGAGCGCCTGAAATTACATTTAAACTATTCAAATCATCCCAGAGGTAGTTCATTCTTAGTGTATTTGGAGAGCTTTTTTCAAAATGTTCCCAATACTTATAAGGGTAATTAAAAGACTAAGTTGGGGGGGGGGGGGGGGTCCGAGGGGGTTATCACTTCAGCACAGCGCAATGAACTTAGGTAGGAAGGTCCACCTGTGGATGGTCCTGGCTTTCCCCTGGGCTCTGTCTGGTTTCCTCCCACAACGATGCTTTAAGTCGTTTAAATGAAATATTCTGGAGTAAGGCGGGAAACGCCAATTAAATAATTAAATAAATAAACAAATACGAAGAATATTACATCTCAACACAAAGGACCTGGTACCGTAGGGTGACAAGAAAATCCAAATTTCAAAATTCAAGCACAGTTGTGTAAATTTCCAAATCAGAAGTATAAAACGTGGTCGAATCACCCATAAAAGTTATGTGGCCATAAAAGAGATGGTTGTTTAGCAATAACCTGCCAAAAATGCATTCTCGATCAAAAACGCCGTCTTTTCGTTCAAACGAGCCACTGTGTCTTCAATTTACAAAATGAAGATCAACTTTAGCTAGAAAAATATCTTTACTGACATTTCATGTGCGTATTTCCTCATGATGTCAAAGTTTCGTTCTGGTTAACGTTGGTCTTCAAATGGAAAAAATGAACTTATAATGTGATCAGTTATGTCATATTTTGGCAAGTTTAAAATTCGTATCTAGGCCATAATCTGTTAGGCATCCTTCATAGTACAGTGAACTGTGGAAGTTACTATAGAACAGGTTATATTTCGAGAAAGAGTTCGAATATTGCTTATTCTTTTATTTCTTTGGCAACATACTATTTGTGTGAGATAAGATGTCTTGCATTAAATAAGATCTATCATTTAGAATATAATTGTTAAGTTACGATATTACGGTGATTTTCTCCAGTTTATAGAGACTAATGCAAAAAAATATTCTGAGGTCCACAATTTCTTGCACTAGCGCCAACTTCCCATCTTAACATACCCCATCCTTTGGTCCTAAACGTCCACTTCTTTTATTGCAAATTCTGAATAAAATAAATGAAAAGAGATTAGAAAACAGTTCTGCACCGTGCTGTGAATGACGCGTTTAGATAAAAACTACAGGAAGTGACGCATTTAAATCCTACAATGTACTTCACGCGTGTTTTTATCTTTTCAATTTATTCTTTTAAGGTAAAGCCACATTTTTTTATATATTGCACGTATTAGTAATAATGTGGTGATGACGTTCACCAGTTTATCATTGATTAACCTTCAGCATGTCTTGTCTCGCATTACTGTTCACAACAAGACACATTTATTAGAAAACATATACAAAAATTAATGTTGCTTTTGTATGTTTTACTAATCCATCGTTTCACATGATTAAAAGATTTACAGAGGGTACTGTCGATGAGTGTGTGACAGGATGAGCTTAGGGACTCGTACGGCAGTATCAAATGGTTGGTTGTAAAAAACACTGACTGTCTTAAGCAAATATTGGTGTGTCTGCCTGATGCCATGAAGAACAAGTTTTGCAAGGCTATTGGGATTCACACAATAACACCCCTGAGGCTATTGGCAAGTACCAATGGTCGAATCGGCGAAATGCAAGAGCGCTTTTCAATCTCCACAGGGTCACCTTTATCAGTTTATGGTCATGCCATTTGGGTTGGTAACTGAATGTGCCACATTTTCAAGGTTGACGCGTAAGTTACTGGGCTCGAAAGGAAATGACGTGAATAGGCCGGTAGCCTATGCTAGTCGGAAGTTGAAGTCTAGTGAGAAAGGGTATGCTACTGTCTAAAAAGGGTGTTTGTTCATAGTGTGGGCGATTCAGAAGTTTCAGAAGCATCTGTATGAACAGGAGTTTGTTTTAGAGACTGATCACCAGTATTTGGTTTGTCTGAACCGGGCAAAGATTGCTAGTACCAGATTGATGAGGTGGGCCCTTTCGCTCCAGTCTTATCGCTTTCGAATCGTACCGGTGACGGGAAAGTAGATCCACACTATTTGAGTCGTTTGAAAATCGGGTGGATGCACCAAAATTTTAGTGTAGGGCCAGTACTTCATACTTCTGTTAGTGGGGAGGAATGTTACACTAAACTTGTGATTGTATGATGTGAGGTACCCAGTAGTAACCCTCTTTGGGTTGTGGTCAGCTTGGGGACTAGAGTGACTGTGATGCAAATGTGTGAGCGAGCCTCAAGTGGTTTATGAGGGGTAACAGCGTGCATCTATTTACCTGGCGTTATATAGTAGGTGGTGTGTCACACCCATCGGTATCCTAAGTTGGACGGGTTGGTAGACTGGTCCAGAGCTGGTCAGGTTCTTGCAGGCAGGGTGTGGTCAGTGTGCTCGGTGTCTTGTCTTGGGTAATATCTCTAAAGGCTTGGTTGAAAAAACCGGTTGCTTCTGAGGTAGGTTGTGTGTATACTTTGCTTTGGACTGACTTCAGCAGTTCTGAATGTATTGGTATAGGAGTACTGTACAGTATTATTGAACATAGGCACTATGTAGCGGCTTGTATACTCGTGTATAAAATGGAGTAGTGCTGAACAGTTACAAGTATATTGCGTTTGGAATATATTGACGTATTCCCTGTGTATTCCAGTGCATGTAGTAAGTAGCTGCATTTGACCACGCTGTACGTGTAGTAGCTGGTTACATTTATTCGCCGTGTAGTATAAGCTGTGTAATAGGAGTAGTGTAGTGGTTGCAATTAGCCACAGTACAGTGTAATGTAAGTAACGTATGGAGCACTGTTAGTAACGTATGGAACACTGTTAGTAACGTATGGAGCACTGTTAGTAACGTATGTAGTACGTGTAAGTGACCAAGTAGACATACATACAGATCCCGTATGGCTGGAGGTATGGCGTGATACGCCCGGTGGGTCTGTCTGATTACAGCACTGAGATCCCGTATGGCCGGAGGTACGGTACGGTGGGTCTGTCTGATTACAGCCCTGAGATCCCATATGGCTGGAGGTACGGCGTGATACGCCAGGTGCGTCTGTCTGATTACAGCCCTTAGGTGAGCAAAGCGGTTTGACGAGTGGTGCAGCATCGCAAGCCCGGATGTGGTGGTTGCGTCCGTATGTGGTGGTTGCGTCCGTATGGGATTGTGACAACTCAAAGATGGTCGGGTGTTATTTACTACAGATGGCCGAGTTCAACGATATATTTTCCTCCGCATGGTGCCGGAACTGTGTACAGTGTAGGCCTACTGTGAATTAAGGACTGTAATCGTGACTGTGCTATGTGATGTGTATAGTGTGGCCACGTGTAGTGTGTTGTCTGACTTTGTGAATTGTGTTGCCTACTCACTAAAGGCTGTACTCCTGAAGCACTGTTTGTCGTTTGTGACCTTCACGCTCAGATCCTCTTGCGACAAACCTGTGTCTAGTGCTTATAAAATATTTAATGTTCTTTTTTTCCACAGATCTTTCCAGTGGGCTCCATTAGGATCAATTGGCCCACATTACTTTTTTTGTCGTTCTTCTGCCACTGTTGAGTGAACAACGCGATGTGCGAAGACGACTAAGCCAGATATAACGGGCCTGAAACAGAAGCCACATTGCACAGGTAACTACGATTCAGCTATTTGTACATTCAGGATGTGGTTCTTATACAGTCTGATGTCACAATGCTTTAATCCGTTAGCCTTGAGCTTACTCTAAAATTCTTGTCCATCGCGGCAGTCATGGGCACGTGTGAAAATGACATGAAAGAGACAGGTCTAGAAAGGCACAGCCATGTAAAAGAAATAGGTAATTTTTCCCGCGCAGTGGTTAATCTGGCCAGTGCTATATTAATCGATGTTTTCTGTAAGCTGAGTATTTCGTTACTAGTTTGGGCACAGCAGCAGTCAACAGCAGATTATACAACTTAGGCTAGGGTTATTTAAAGGCGGAAAAGGTTCTTCATTCCCGCCCAAAGAACCGCAGACCTGAGCTAAGTAATCTGTTACTGCATTTACGATGACGTTTTGTGGGCAACATGGTAACGTAGTACTCCTGGAGAATAATGGCCTATATGGCTTGGACCCGCGTCGCCATTTCACGGGAAAAATGTATACCAGAAAGAGTAGACGATTTGCTAGTTCATTGTACAAATTTAAAGTAATAAACAAACAGTACCGTGGCGCATGTATACAGTTATAAGTTCATTCATGCAAAGGGTTACGAGGATGTGCTGTTCCCGGTGTCTGGTGTCTGCAATTGGCAGTTCACGGAGACATCAGCTAGTCTCGTTGGACCTCATCTGTCTCGCGTTACCTCGCGAAAGCTAAAGCTAAGCCAGTGACATAATCTACACGTTTACAGCTGACGGCATGTTTCTTGACGTTTAAAATCTCTTAGCATTGTATAAGTTTGAGGCCGATTCAGCAAAGCCGGTTATATCTGGCGTCACCATTTCAAAGGGTATGGTTTGGTAAGGAGGGGAACAAACTCTGCATCTCAAGACACGAAACAAACCTCAGCCGTAATTGTCTCGTTTGAAGGGAAGTGTATATATGGCTGATTATTACCAAAAAATCATCTCTTCTGTTTATAACTTTGAGGGCTTCGACCAAGCTTTATACATTTAATTCGGAAATTTTGCACAATTGTGCTTGGATTTTGAAATTTGCACTTTTTTATCGTACATCTCATGGGCCTGTTATCCTTTTTACGGTACCCGGTCCTTTGAGTCTATGCTTCTATTCAAAAACGAATGTTAAATCTTGTAATACATAAATATTATGTCATGGCAAATCTATCTTCAAACGTAGACTATACTGTGATAAAAATAACGTCGGAATTTGCCCCTGGAATCATTGACACTATCGGAAAAAGGTTGTACTGGGTATAATTAGAATACTAATGCTAGTTAGCCAATGAGAAAAACATCGACTGTCATGAAATCTGAAAATGGTTACGTCTTCTGTATGTGTACTTTTCTCCTCGAGCCTGTACACGCAACGAAGCATGAAACGCTAAACGTAGAAACAACTTTAATAACAGGCAATAACTAGAAAGGGTCTGCGAACAGATACTAAGCCGGGATCCAGGATAGGATCTAGGACGTTTTCCGGACCCTATAATACATGGCCTGTATAAGGACAAGTTTATACTTCCACCTCTCAATCCACGACCTGCCATGCACAGACTAGCTGGCCCTCTCCTCTCTCCTGACAACGGGGCTAGGCAGCCATACTTTTGTACCAACAAAGCGGTTTCCATGCAGCTTGCAGCTTTATGGATTTTACTCAAGTGTAACTCTCACACATTTATACAGACATATAAAACTGCAAGTAAGCCACGTTACTGACCTTTTTCAACTGCTTGTGCTTTAGGGCATGAATATTCATAAAATGATTTGGGCTAAGGTTTAGCTTATCAATACGGAAAAATGTCTACGGGGAAGACAGGGGTAGGAAAAAAGTCCGGAGGGGAAAGCGTCAGTTCCTTAGCGGATCAGACTGTTGATAAATATTGAGAACCAAGATCGATCATTCTCTCTGATTATCCGATTTTGATAATCAGATTTGGCTTAGTATCCACAATTCAACACACACGCCAAATTTCATCAAATTCGAACAAATGGTTCACGTGGCCAGGCAAAGTTGAATGCTTGTCTTGTCTATTATAAAATATCACAGAAAGCACAAATGATTCTTTGCAGAAAGTTAATACGATTTACTTTAATAGCATTATCTGAAAGTACAAGCTATACAGAAGGTGTACTGTATTCCGGTGGCAACCTCACGAAGCTTTATTAACAGTTTACACTCTTGTGGGAATATAAATCGTATGTATGACCCGTTGCCAACTTTACTGGTAATATCAAGAGCAAAACTGAAATAACAAAATAATCCCTGCTAATATAACGCTCTGTGCGTCTGTGACTTATCACATTGTCCAGTAATAGGTGGTTAGATAAGCACGATCCCTTATGTGTTACATACACTTTTCCCTGCAAGAAGAGGGTTTCGAATTGAAATAGCAAAATAACCCCTGCTAATATAACGCTCAGTGCGTCTGTGACGGAAATCATTGTCCTGTGATAGACGGTCAGATAAGCACGACATATTATGATACGGTGTCTATAAGGGATAAAGAGACAAAGGACGTGTCCTGTGAAAACACACAGAGCCAAAGAATACATACATGAAGCTCAGTGTTTGCGATTTTATGTATATAGCTCAGGAGTCGATTAAAAATGGATTTTGAAAATGAAATATTGTGTAATGTGTATTTAAAGTCCGTATCCTAAATGTTCTCATTACTAAATCAGATAAATATTTGTTTTAGGTGTAAAGGATTCTAAAAAAAAAGATAAGTTAATTGGAGGGGAATAAAGTAACCTAAATAGACACATATGATTGACAGGCATTTAGCAGGAATAATTTCCGCTTTCCGTTTCAATTAGAAGGTTGGAATTTTTTAAAATATCGTAGCAATACAAACAAATCCCTTAGTTTCCACAAGGAAGTAATTATATACTGGCTTTTAATATATAACAGAATTATGATTCTTATTTCTCTGATAAAATACTGTTCTCGCAAATTGGTGCAAGTTGGATTGCTCTTCATGTTAGTTATTTGAAACCATAAGAACGGAATGACTTAAATAATTTTTATCATTGGAAATGGGACATTTACTAAAATGTTCAAATTTAGAAAATTTTAAAAATTTCTGGAGAGGACATCTTTGTCTGGTGGACTATTTGACAGTGATTTGATTATTTAATACATTTCATAGTATTTTTAGCAGCCTTGAATATAAATTTGTATTCACAGCAGTTAGTAAATAGTTTGCACCTTGATTCTGTAAAATAGTTGATGTGGGAAATTTAGCTACATACACTTGATACCTACAGAATGGTTGATAAGTGAGGCGATATCGCTTAAAATAAGCCGACAAAACCTGTTACAGGTTTTTAAGTTCAGTTATGAATTTATTATGAGAATCTGCTTTTATGCCTGTTAAATATTTCCCAACCTAATCCTTGGAAAGTAGTTAACGCGTGCAATGTATGGTTTTTATATTTAAGCAGCTAAAATAGTGTGCTGGAGATAGTGTTTGTGTAAAATGGGCATACATTAAGTGGTTTCATATGCAATAGAAAAAAACATCCCTAAAGGTTCAAGATGATTGATAAAGAATGCAATCTACTAAATAGCAACTTGAGTAAGTAATGTCTGTTATCAGAGGAAAATTGAAATCCCAAAATATGTTAACAATAATTCAAATAATATTGACGATTAAATACTGGTTACCCTGACGGTGTTGAGTGCCACCTGCGCTAAAAAAAGGTCGACTGTTAATCTGAAGCTTGTTACAAATTCGGGTTTTCTTTCATTTCATTCGATAGTCTTGAGATAAGTTTATCTTTAGAAACTCATAATTGAAAACGAATACGTTATCAACGTATATAAAAATGTAATCAATAATGTTATGTTAGTAACAAATAAATTTAATTAAGATGGGTTGTTTGACGAGTTAACCGAAATACCTTTGACGATTCCGATTGGATGAGTTGGTCGTTTTACCATTGACCGTAATTCATGAACTGACCTCTCTGATGTAAACGTGCAATATTATTTGATTCATTCATTTTTTAAGGAAACTCCATTGGCACCGGTATATTGTGCATGTATGAGGTTCGGAAAATTAACTGCCAAGTAACTGTCAACGCTCCGAAAGAGTTGTATTTACAGTAAACGAGATCTTATCCTAGTTTGTATGGATGAAAAAATGGACATACGGCGAAAAGACCACAGTGTGATATTTGGAAAATGGTCACATAACACCGATTGAAAACGGACCCTTGTTTACGTCAATCAGGGTTGTATCTGGGTTTTATTCTAGCTGTCCATGCCATTGGACATACGGTAACATCTCACATGCCCCTTAACACAGCGGCTTGAACGGAATAAGACAAATCCGGTATAGTTGTTGTATACAATTTAATTTAAGTCTGTGCTCTCGCCAAACTAAGTCAAAAATAAGACACTGGAAATGTGAACAAGTGTCTGGGGCGGATTCCATAAAGCGGTTTATGACAAGTAAAACTTTAAATCTCCCTTATGGTAGGAAGCTCTATGTTAGACATATCTGACTTACCTTCACATTTATGAAGTGTTCAGAATTGCATCAAGTTTTGTGAAATATGAAGCCTTTCATCAAGTTTCAAATATTAATTTAATTCTGAAATCCCTCTGTGGAATCGGCCACTGGCCACGGGGAATTTTAGCCCACCCGAGGAATCCCAGCATTTTCAAACACTAGGATACAAATGGGAATACAGTGAAGAGAATAACTAAAACATTTGCGATAGTGTAATAGTTGGAAAATGGTCACACGATGCTAATTGAAAACGGCCCCATGTCAGTTTACCTCAGCGAGGGTATTATTCTAGCTGTCCGTGTGATTGTATATACAGTAACATGTCAGACGGCGCTTAACACCAGTAAACACAATGGTGAAAGACCACGGCCACGTGAGCGGCAACATCAAACAAATGAACAGAACTACTTTCTGCGTCGGAAAATTCTGCAAAATTCATGCATCTGCGGTGGTACAGTGGGTACCGTCTATATAAGCATGTGTCTTCTTACAAATCGTTCTGATTATTTTCTTTGTCTGATAACTCCTTAAAAACTTTTTTAAAATTCTGATCACTGTTCAAGTCAATTGTACTTTAAGGTGGCAATGCCGACACCAAGTGCATCGAAGACCCCAGTGTATCAAGCCGAGTCCAAGGTAATTTATGTCTGATTTATTTGTACTTGTTCGTACTATATCCACAAGGATTACGGCTAATATGTATATGTAGACATCTTAATGAAAGCTTTATATTCGTGTTTACATTGGACTTATTTGAATTCAAATTTGGATTTGAAATAATGTCGTGAGAGAGGCTGAATGCAAGTGTATCTTCGAAAGCGTTTCAACATTCGGCCGTAAATATTATGGTCTGACGAAATTCATTCTTCAATTTTTAAATAGATTACACATGTAAGCCCATTTATATTTAAGTAAAAGTAAAACGTTCACAAATGTCTTTAGCAGAGTAAAATACGGAAATGCGCAGGTTTCATGTATGACCTTTCTCACAATTAATGCCTTCAAGGGTCAAGAAGGTCATGGATAATAAATGCGTTTTTCTATCAGCTGGTTTTTAAACTGATTATTCGATTTATGTCATTTTAGACGGAGTTTTTTTTATCGCCAGTTTTCACAAACTCCTTTTCATTAGTGCAATGTGTGTTTACTAAAGAGTGGTTGTGACAGAGTTTGAAGTTTGAACGTGGGCTAAGCACACACGGGAAAGGCAAAAGCGTGCGTGTACGCATGATTCAACATGTTATCTAGTTATCTCACAGTCCTGACATAAGCTATAATAGATCAGCTATTGTCATTTAACACGCTTAGTCACTATCTAGCGGATGAAGACTTTGAAATTAAAACTACTTCTTAAACTTTAAAAACTTTAATTAAGCATTATCACAACTTCTGTTTTCGTATCTCGCTGTATTTTTTCTAAGTCTTTTAAGCTTCTTACTAATAGCATTCTTAATCTATAACAAGCCCTTTAGTTACATATCCTAGTTTAAGAAAGATTATACGTCAACGTACAAAGATTATAGGCCAGTTCGTGCGGTAACTGAGTACTACCCAACCTAACTGGTTCAAAAGTTATAGTTAACTCGTACTTGTATCTGTGTTGATTTCTGTGGAGTCCTTGGAATAATTTCATGTTATTTAATAAACTACTTTTCTCCCTCAATTGTTTGAAATTAGCACATTTCCCTAATCTTATGCGTTGTTTCTGCGATCGTTTAAAACAAGACTGGAACTAGAACCAGGCGTAGTGGTGTTTTCAGCGAAGAAGAAAGTATGAGTGTAGCTTCGCTCTGTTTGAATATGATTTTGACCTGTTATTAGAAGGGGCATACCTAGCTCCCACTTGCACATATGAAGTTTGTCAAACATGAGACGGGACCGGTAGATCCAGGATCAATCCTTGATCGAGTCACACCTAAGACTTTAAAAGAGGAAGTTACAACTTACAACGGGGCAGCTTACTTGCCTTCGGTAAGTCGTCTCGGTGAAGCAGCACTAAATAAAAGAGCGGTGGAAATCCGTCCTGCAAATCCGGAGGCACATTACACGTACATGCACCCTAAGGATTCCTTCGTCGTCATATGACTGAAAAATTGTTGAGTACGACGTTAAACCCCAAGCACTCACTCACTCAAGCATGAGACGGTATACATAAAATAATGAAAGCGGTGACATTTAAAACGGTTTTGTTTGGGAGTTCGATTAAGTTAAATACCTTTTATGCATGTTTACTATCTTTTTTTTTTTTTACCAGATTAAAAGCTTACGACAGATTTTACCAAAAACACTTATGGGCATCTATATTTTACTTTTAAGGGGCCTCCATGTCTCAGTCGGTTAGCGCGTTAGGGCAGCGTAATGACCCAGGAGTCTCTCACCAATGCGGTCGCTGTGAGTTCAAGTCTAGCTCATGCTGGCTTCCTCTCCGGCCGTACGTGGGAAGGTCTGCCAGCAACCTGCGGATGGTCGTGGGTTTCCCCCGGGCTGTGCCCGGTTTCCACCCACCATAATGCTGGCCGCCGTCGTATAAGTGAAATATTCTTGAGTACGGCGTAAAACACCAATCAAATAAATAAATAAATAAATTTTACTTTTACTTGCTGAACATCTCACGTCTCTGCATGTGGCAACTCAGTCACAGCTTTTGATAACTTTTGGAAGAGTATCTTTGATAAAAGACGTATTTTGAGAGCACAGTTGCATTCTTGTTTACAAATATTCTCCGAGAACTCATCAAGGAGAGTGTAAGGACTCCTCACGTTGCTAACACTTTTGATCGGCAAATGATCAATATAAATGGCGACATAGTTTTGTAAGTAATAAAATTCTCAAATTGCAATTATTTTCAAATTACCGTGGGCTTAATATTGCACGAGCTAATTTAGATTTTGAAGGATTTGGGCGAGTTGGCTATTGCACGAGTTGACACGTGGGCCATAGTTTGGTCTTGATATTCTTTGTTAAAACAAATTTATTTCTTTGAACATAAATACGTTAATGTTCCTTTTTTGGCCTTGTTTTCTCTTGATACAGATTACTGTAAAAGTGAAAGTCCTCAGTGAACCGACAGATAGGCATGGAGCAGGAGGAGATTTTGTCTCAGTAAATGTTGTGGATTCAATTTCCCAGACAGTGAAGGTGGTATTCATGCCTTTGACCATGAAGGCGGAAATGAACAAAGATAACTTTTATCTGTTGAGGAATGTTTCTGTTGGCCAGTTTGTCAGACGTCCAGGGTAAGACATACAGCTTCATTTTACAACGAACAACGTCTATGAAAGACTTTGTCCACTCTATTAACTGTAGGACATGAGGATGGAAATAGCTGACTTATTTCAAACTATCAAGTATTTTTTATGTATGCTTTCGTCTACACTTGGAACTTGAAAACAATGATTGATATGTGAGGATATTACTGAGTGTAAATCTGTAATTTTGTCAATATAAGACAGATCAAAGAAAATGGAAATATTTTTGATATTAATAAACAAGATGTTGTTGGAATTTTTGTTCGTAGATTATGCTGTGTGAAAGATTTTCATTCCCGGAGGAAGTTGAAAGGGAGTTTTTCAACCCGCCGGTTGTGAGTGTACGCGAGGCCTTGGTATCACCCCACAAGAGGCGCCTGTCTACCACAGGGGAATTGTCTGATGTAATAATTCAAGTGATGGGTGATATACCACTTCCATGTCATGTGTATATATATTTTTAATAATCACCTTTCACAATTCACATTTTTATTAAAACACATATACTGATTATAACATAGACTACACTCCACTCATAAAAACAGATTGAAACAGATCACACATATACTGATTATAACAGACTACACTCCACCCTTAAAAACAGATTGAAACAGATCACACATATACTGATTATAACATAGACTTACACACCACCCTTAAAAGCAGATTGAAGATCTCTGCAGAAAGGACACAGCCAAAACAAGAGTACTATACCATAATCTGTTTACTAGCTTTAAAACCAAAACACATTTTCTGTTTAACAGGTATCGAGTGTAACAACTACCGCAACATCCAGACGGAAGATATTAAAGCTGTCGAGAGATAACGACGAAATAGAGGTGAAGCTGTGGGGGCCACAGGCGGACCTCGCGTTACCACCAGTTGGCCACACAGTCAGTGTCATATCTGAACATTGCAGAGTACAGGGGGAAGACAGATGCCAGTTTTATATTATATAAATTATATAATGTTATATTGTTCCGAGTGAAACAGATTTACAATGGTTTAAGCAGGGCATTTCATGCATGCAGAACGTTGAGAAAGGGGCTAATTGATCCTGCATCGAAGAAATGTCCAACAAAGCTAAAGAGCTTTGTCTATTGCTTCGTTCTTTCTTAAGTAAAATGCCCAATATGAATACATTATATTAATAAGATTTTGTGGTATTGCATGCTTCCGTACACAGACGCATGTACAGTTTTAAACTTGTATTTCCAACAGATTCGCAAAACATCACCATTTCATCCCGACACAATCCGATCTTCTAAATCTACCTTCACTGATCAGAGAGCTCTGTCACTCAAGTCACGTGATTTAAGTGATAATCAGTATAAAGACATACAAATGTACAAAGAACAGACAAGTTATGATCAAGCGTACATTGAACAAGATAGTCATAAAGAACCTGTAATATAAGTTTGATTGGCAGAAAAAACAACACGACGTCTAATAATTACTGGATATTCTGTTTACAGGAAGATAGTGAAGCCACTGATTTTGAGGGAGAAGTAGGAGGAGAGATGCGAGTATTTATATGAATATTGTTGGATTATTCGCTGTCGATGTGGATTGTCACTAAGACAAAGAAATATACTATCTATTGTCGTGTGTAACTGTGCAAGATAAAACCGTCACCAGGGGCAATGCTTTGTCGTGACTGAAATTCTCCACGGAGTTCGAAAGATGCATTTGTTTTAGAAGTTATTGTGGTATAAGAGCTTATGTTAGTTGTCACCTGTACTAAATTAAAAGTTTGCTTTGTTTTTCTAGGGACGATTCTACAATAATTCTTAAAGATGAAGAAGATGTGCGTTAACACATGATCAACTTTTGACACTATTCCCATTGGAGCTGTTTGAGGACAGTGTCTGAGAGCAGGGGAGAAGACAAGGTCCTAGAATACTTTCAATGTAAGTCACTAATCAACATTATATGCTGGGCCACAACGAAGGCTAGCCCTTATCTAATTTGTGTTACTCAGGTAAAATAAAGATTGTATTGTATTCTATTCTATATGATCCAGCCGTAAGAAGCTGGACAGTCAGGTGTCATTCGAAGAAAAGCAACCAATAATAATTAAACAGAATGTAAATCTGACAAATTTTTCCCAAGTTATTCTATATATCTTTGTCCCAATTTACCTCTACTTCTTCCGTTACCATTATTCTAGTTGAAATTATACACGCAAGCTGTTGTGTTATGGCTGAAGTAACACTTCAACAGTTTTTTTTGTGTTCAATATGCAGAGCAGAAAACGAAATGTGCACAGGCCTACAATGTATCAATTATTTCATGATAATTCGACAGAAACACTTCGGCTAGGTGTAATTACAAACAAGAAAGCACTATTATATCGATTCAGTATACATCATCTGCAAGAACATGCTTTTCACATGCGGTAACCTTTTTGCCATACAGGCAATTTGTTTATCTTACACTAATTGGAAATTATTATTTGCAGTGAAAGGATCGATGACGGAACCTCTTAAGCCGGGGCATACCAGTTGGCACCTTTTGCTAAAGGGTATATACTGTATATAGGTATATATTTAAAAAGGATTAGTAGTTTTAGTGACAAAAAACCCATATCTATGTATCTGTATTAGTGCGTTCAGTACCTCATCGGTGTTAAACAATTCATTTAGACATTTGGTGAATAACTCATATAACTACATACTCAAAACATACGTTGACATATGTGTATTTTTTAAAGACAGCTTTGGTTTTTGCTTTATTTGTACTTGTATTCTATTTTTATGTCAGTTTGGATCGTTCCATATTTTGTTCTACAAACACGATATATCGTCTTAAAATAAAATTTTGTAAACCTAATCGCTTCGTTTTCTGACTCGATTGATTTAGTTTAAAAATAACACGAAATCCTCCGTTTCACAAGTTAATTGATATAGAAGGGTATCTCTAGACCTCTTACATGTATGATGACGTTTTGAACCCTGTGGACCTATGCATTGTAGATGTTCAGTTAACTGTTGGGACGCCCTTCACTTCCAAAAGTACCACCTCCAATAAAATGGTCTCCTGTCATTAAGCACAATTAGTCTCGTGATGTTCAAATGTGTGATGCTGTGTAATATTTGTTAGAATGGATTCGTACTGAATATTCCTTCCTGGGAAGGATTCACTGGGAAAATCTAACTTCCGACATTTGCCGGGGGGGGGGGGGGGGGGGGGGGCATTAACAGCCATTAACATACCCTCCATTTTTCCCACTCTAAGCTAACCGAGCCGGGAGAAACTGATATAGTGAGAGGCGGAAACATAAAGAACTCGTAATATAAAGGTTATTGCTTTGCATTCTTAAACATTAACAGAGATCGTCATGGCTTTGCACTGGAACCGGTGATTTTTTATTTCCCGCCTGTCCTCCTTGCGCAACTGTGCAAAAGATAATTCGTCATCTGCCAGATGTTGAGCAAAGTGGTTCCATTGTTTAAGATTAAGGCGACATGCAGATAAGTACTAAGACGACGGGTGTCAACACCGGTCAAGAAAGAATACGATATTTAAAAACAAGTACGAACTATTGTACTGACCTGATGCTGACGGAAATCCATCTTTGTTTCGAAGCTGGGCTGGAGAGAACACAACCATTTAGTACTCAAACAGCATTGAAGTTGAAAATTAATGAAGAAAAAAGATTGATGACGGTTTATTCTTTTGACAAAAGAAGTTGTCGTTGCCTTAACATGAATAATGAGCGTTCCTGTTTCGCTGTCAAAGTTTATAAATCGTTCCATTTAATTGTAAGTAAAACAAGAGTAGACGCATATTGATTTGTAGCCTCTCACCAATGCGGTCGCTGTGAGTTCAAGTCCAGCTCATGCTGGCTTCCTCTCCGGCCATAAGTGGGAAGGTCTGACGGCAACCTGCGGATGGTCGTGGGTTTCCCCCGGGCTGTGCCCGGTTTCCACCCACCATAGTGCTGGCCGCCGTCGTATAAGTGAAATATTCTTGAGTACGGCGTAAAACACCAATCAAATATAAATAAATATTGATTTGTATCTTTCGAAACCTGTTGAATTCTATTGCTATTTATTTCAGTGTCGTGGCATTAAATTGTCTGTCACGGAGTAGGCCATCCTGCTTTATGTTTAAACGGAGCTAATGAAATACATACTTTTTATTACGTCATTATTTGCTTGACACACAGTAAGCCTAATGCACTATTAAAGCACTATACTGATGTCATCTTGGTACCGTGACCCAGTAAACCCAATTCAAGTTTGGGATAATCTCGAGAGAGCCACGTCATGATAGTTACAGGGGGTAACAGATCGCGGGAAACATACCATAAATTCTAATATACTAATACGGTACCTGTAATCACAAATGTAGCTTTACTTGTTGGGGTCTGGTTTACCTCAGTAGGCCTACTGATTGACGTAAAATAGTTGCAGTATGAAGGTTACACTTTTCACAAGTTAGGGTACCGGTACTAAACAAGTTGGCTCTTAAAGTTGACTAGAAATGCATACGTTTACATTCTCCTATCACCAGACATTGTATAGGTATGATGCTCTTAGGAGAATTGAGGGCATTTTCCGGTAAGTCCACTCCAGTGGGTGTATATGTAACGTGATGAGCAGGGTACGAAGTTCACAGGTGTGTTTACCTCGATCTCTCAAATAATTTTGAGAGAAATTTATTGTTCTAATTCTGCGTATAGAGCTCTGTAATGTTATTACGGATATCTGCCATATACTGAATAGTAACTGATTGATGAAGCATGTGATTGTGTAAATATAAATCTTTGGGTACACAGGTTGCAGATTTATATCCATAATGGTTAATTACGTTATTTGCAATTATGTAATTACTGCTAAATTTGGTGAAATTCGCCCTGCACATTAAACTGTAGGCCTATAAATATGTTGAAGGGAGGAGGGGTGTGGAGGGCTGCCTAATTCACCCGTTTTGACGCCCTATTTTAAGTAGTCGCTCTTATTCATACTGTTTGTTATATGACTTTCCTTGTTAGAAGTATGATAGCTTAGAAACAATACATAATAATTTACTTAAAAGAACTTACACACAAGACTCTGTTTAAGTCTTTTATTCGTTTGTTCACTGGCACTTTTATGTAATAGGCTAATATCAAAGCAGTTGTAGGCCTATAAACACATAACAAATCGAAAACGTCAGCGTTCAACCAATATGTCAGGCATGCATCGCGAAGGGGGTCAGGTCCATTTGATCACTGTATGAGATTAATGCACTTGTGGTAAATATTTCTCTGAACACTGCCTTTGAAACTAGGTCAATCATTTGAAATTATCACTTAACCCCACACAGGTGTTGTGTAGCCCATATAATGGATTCTCAACTGGTGCGCTCTCAACTCTGTGTGGATGTTTGGTGGCAACTGCGAAGTTTCAGCCTATTTTTATCACATGACATTTATGTGACCAGGGGCCTCAGTGGCCCAGCTTGTTAACGCGCTAGCGCAGCGTAATGACCCAGGGAGCCTCTCACCAATGCGGTCGCTGGGAGTTCAAGTCCAGCTCATGCTGGCCTCCTTTCCGGCCGTACGTGGGAAGGTCTGCCAGCAACCTGCGGATGGTCGTGGGTTTCCCCCCGGGCTCTGCCCTGTTTCCACCCACCATAATGCTGGCCGCCGTCGTATAAGTGAAATATTCTTGAGTACGGCGTAAAACACCAATCAAATAAATATCGTGCTGGACAGTGTTTAGTGTTTTGTCTGTATATTCGCAAGCAGTGGGAATTCTCTGGTGATACTTGTAAATGACAGTGTTTGACTTTTTCACGAGAAAAGCATACAGAGAAATCGACTTGCAATACTGAGTTCTCCAATATTTAGGAAGTTCCCTTTTTTTTCGAACATGGCCTCCTCTCCAGCCTTCAGTGGGAAGGTTTCTGAGCAGCCTGCGGTTGGTGGTGGGTTTCCCCCGGTACTGCTTTCTTTCCTCCCACCATCATGCTGGCTTCCGTCGTGTAAGGGAAATATTCTTGAGTACGGCGTAAAACACCAGTCAAATAAATAAATCGAACATGGTGAAATGGCATAAACCGGCCACTGTAGCTTTAAAAAGGGGACTGGAAGGACTATGCCCTATATTTAGCCTACAGAAAGGTCAGTAGTTCATATTTCATCCCCCTTCGGTGAAAACGCAATAACCGTTATCAGATCCCAGCAAAAATGCTGAGGCAGGGTCTATGGCGGACGAATGTAACAATATAGGTTTACTGCAGACCCCCTACTAATGATGACAGAGTGCGTGCCAGCCTGAGTCTTGTATCTGGGACACGTTGTGCGTCAAATGATAACTATATTATAGGGCCTGGATATGTACATTGCGAGTCATCTGTGTCGCCAACGTGACTTTATATCAAGCAGAATCAAGGAGACAATTCAGTTTTTAAATAAGATAAAAGGTCTTATTAATACATGTATATATTAGGAGGTATTGTCCACAGAACGAAATATTCTAGAGGAAATCAGTCATAGCGGGAAATGTTCGCACTCCCCTTCTGACACATTTGCTTAGGTTGGTTGGTGTTTAAAACCGTACTCATTTTTCACTTATATTATGATGGTGGTAGTTAATCCCGAACTACACCCGGTTTCCTCCGACCATTATGCTGGCCGCCGTCGTATAAGTGAAATATTCTTGAGTGCGACGTAAAACACTAATAAAATAAATCAATTAAATATACTTTGATAGTCAGTTGTATGAGTGGAGGAAACTGGGATTCTCGAGGGAAAGTACACACCTTCGCCAGCCGCCTGACAAACCTCCTGAATAAAAGCCGTCGCCAAAACAACTGGACATGGCTTCGGTCTCGAGACATCACTGGTCATGGGTCTGGTGTACCACCTAAGACAGCAAGTCTCCCACCACCGACACGAATCGATATACATACATTTAAAGTGTTGTGCTGGGGGTCTGATAATGCCATGCCAAACACACTAGACTCGACTTCCCACCTATTCTGACGCAGTTTCTACCTGTTACCAAACAGGCACATTCTCCACCCACGATTCTTCGAGAACCAGGCTAGGATGAGTGACGGTTTCACCATGAAACCCGACCTGGATTAATCCCTGGTCTCTCAGTTAACGGAAAAAGGCAGATCACATCTGATCCGACCCGTGTCGTCTCGGTAAATTGTACCTTTTAAACTTTCTTTGTATATGTACATCAAAGGGCTACGCCCGATCCGAGAGAAACTATAAACTGGATGTTTGCATGAAAACACAACAATACTTATAACTCAATGTCATACATAAATGAAAAGAAAACTCCAAATACTACCCTCTCGAATATCGTAATATCTCGTAAGCCGATCTGTTCTACGTGGTGTGTTATCAACGGATCAGATTTGGGTTTAGGTTAAATGCAAAATGCATGCATTTCAGTTACATGTAAAGTTCGTGCATTTGGGCTACATGCAAAATTCTTGATTTGATTTATTTATTTCATTGTTTTACGCCGTACTCAAGAATATTTCACTTATACGACGGCGGCCAACATTATGGTGGGATAAAACCGGGCACAGCCCGGGGGAAACCCACGAACATCCGCAGGTTAGAGGCAGATCTTCCCACGTACGTAGAGGAAGTCAGCATGAACTGGACTTGAACTCACAGCGACCGCACTGGTGATAGGCTTCTGAATCATTACGCTGCGCTAGCGCGCTAACCAACCGAGTCACGGAGGCCCCTGCAAAATTCGTGCATTTGGGTTATAGAATTACATCCGATTTGAATAAAACTGCAACACTGACATTATAGGTTGTGGATACGCAATAAATTCCTGCACTGTAACATCAGAGTTTTTGTCTGTTTTTAAAAGAATTGAGAACTTTTAGCCCAGGGTTGCTGTCCAACCCCATGGAGTTTACCAAAGTGATTACATGCTATTACCCAACATCGAGGAACAACGACTCAAAGACAAAGGTCATGCAGCGTTGATTTTTTGATATATTGCACACAGAGAAATGCAAGGCGCATAGGCTTGTTTGGCATGGCATAGCACGAAATGTGAGATGGAGCTAACATATTTACCATATAAATGATTAAGAAAATCAATGCTCTCAAATAACCTGTAGCTGCCCAGATACCCTTTGGAAACCAGACGATGGCAGTTTTCTTAACGCCAACAAACGTCTAATCATCGAGAAATGTTTATTTGTTTATTTATTTCATTGGAGTTTTACGCTTTACTCAGGAATATTTCACTTCGCCTGTGCAACTGCGGCCAACATTGAGGTGGGAGGAAACCTGGTACAGCCTTGGACAAACCCACGACCATGCGCAGATTTCAGCGTCAAATAGATGTGTTCTATAAGAACACTAGGAATTGTGTGTACGTGTCCTAACAAGACACTTGTCTGATACCGTCAATGAGTTCAGCTGAGGCGGCCTACGAGATCTCACGGGGTTTGAAACAGCGGTTTGAACTGTTTATTCTCTCCTGAGATCGGTTAAAGCTGTGTTTGAAGTCGCAAAACACAAGAATGTTATTCAGTCCCAAATTCATGCACAGTCACATCACAAGCGACATTAATGCCAGCGAGTTTTGGAAAGTTCTGGCTCAAAGGCTATCGAAGTGAATTTTTGTTGTTCTATTAGCATTTTTAATACATTATCAGCAGCGGTTCTGGATTCAACACAGTTGGCGTTATCAATGAAACTCTTGTACATCTGTATTGAAGTTGTCACATGTGTTTAATTACTACACATTTTACACTCAATATTTAAGTGTTGAAATGGTTCGCATCTCGATCAGTCCCATTGCGGTTGTATGCTTGGCATATAACATCACATGAATTCAATATCCTTGGGAGAGACGAGCCACATGTAGGTTCACGATAAAACAAGTGTGAGATTACTGGAACCTATTTCAGAAAGAAAATATATGGACGTCAGTGTGTGCACGTGATTACTGTTACGTGTTAGACAGATTGCAGCCCCTTAGTAGTTTTATTGCACATAGATTGTCTATTATATGTATCATGAGCTCACCAAATGGTTATTAACGAAGGTCATCTGGTCATCTACTGTAAATGAATGTGATCTGCAAGAAGAAGTGCATGTGTTCATATCACATGTTTAAATACGGCGACTGAAACCTAGTATTGCAGGTTGGTCAAATGTCTTTTGCTGGGCAAATCCGAAGAACTGCACGTTACATTGAATGTTTTCTACAAAACCGCTTGGTATGAATACTCCGCAGGCTTCGGTGTTCGGACCAAATGCTTTCAAATGCTCTCTGAAGTGAAGGACAACATGCTTTGAAACTGTGACTGGCGACAGCTCCTGGGAAAAATGGAAGTGTATAATGTAGGTTGAGGATCTATGCCTGCCGCCTGTGCTTATCATCTGGACGACTTCGCCATCCGAAAACGAGGCTACGATAGCGAGTGACGTCACAGCTATGGCCTCAATTTCGCTGATCACGGGGTCAAACATCTTCATTCCGACAAATAGCCTGTTGGGAAAAATCCGTGAGCACTTGATTGAGTCGCCTAGCACCTCCTTGAGTCCGCTCACACCTATGTTCTCTATTCGAATGTCTTTTAACTTCTCTTCGCCGTCCCCATAATAGCAAGCGACATCATCCGACAGTTTCCGAAGTGCCAATATATCCTGAAAATATTCTCATTATTGGTATATTTTATTTATGTATTTATTCAATAATCTATTAATGTAGTTATGTATCCATATGATTGTTGTTTAATGCCATTGATAAAAATTTTTCGCTTATAACGGTTTTTATAATTGAAGTAAACCAGAGTGTGCCGGGGTAAACCACTGACCTTTAGCAAGTTACGGATAGATTCCCACGTGTGACGTATACACACCACATTGGGAGATTACAAGTGGTATTCAACGAACGTTAGCCTGCGCAACGGCCATACGACTGTCGTCGACAGCTTCTTGCTAAACAAAATCCAAAGAAGTGAGAGCGGCGGAATTTGCTGTCCTTGCAAGGCACGTTTAAACCCGTAGGTACATAGTGTGTCTTGACGTTTGAAAGAAAAGCGCCTTCAATCATGGCTCGCCCGCAAAAAATATTCAAACAACGTAAACAAGAAAACTAACATGGTGCGGCTTCAAGTTTGTCAACTATTATATTCTTGATGAAGAATAGTTTAAAGCCTTGGAATTTAATGGATTTTATTTAGTTTCGAAAATATAGCACAGGGCAATTTACATAAGGTTATGTTCTAAATCAATACCCTTTCGAATTGGGTGATACCATAAAAGTTTAAAGTCAAACACTAGCAGCAGTAGCAAGAGAATATTAAAATGATTAGATAAAAACACCATTAAACAAAAAAGCATTAATTTCGTATAATTTTTGCAACCGAGTGAAATGTCTTCAAAATATTAAATTCTAATTCCACCTCAGGGGGTATCAATGGCGTCATGGTAGTTTTTTCTTCTTGACATAGTTCGTTTCAAGATCCAGTCTGTGAATGCATTCATAGCTGAATATGAATATGGAGTTTGACTGAAAAGATTTAACAGTCTGTGTTAAATGGCAAAAACTGATGTCAGTTTATAGAATTCACAGTTTTTAAATGAATTTAAAATATATTTTACTAGGTTACAAAAAAAGGAACTACTTCCTCGACAGAGTTCAATTCTTTTCCATCTGGCAGTATTTTCTTCGCCTTAAATCGCTGGTGTAGGCCTTATCATTTGTTCCATTCTCAGAACCAGACAGGAGAGGGCAAGAGTACACAAAATAAGTACGATGTACACAAAGTAAGTACGATGTACACAAAATAAGTACGATGTACACAAAATAAGTACGATGCGCACGGACAGCAGAACAACAGCAGCATATATGTACCGAAGGCGAAGATAAGAGAAAAAAAACAGGGGTTTGTTTGCGCCAAAGTAGGCCTATGTATAAGATTACTTTAGTGGATTTCAAAATAATATACATGCATAAGAAGGAGTGAGTGAGTGAGTGAGTGCTTGGGGTTTAACGTCGTACTCAACAATTTTTCAGTCATATGACGACGAAGGAATCTTTAGGGTGCATGTACGTGTAACGTGCCTCCTTGTAGCAGGACGGATTTCCACCGCTCTTTTATTTAGTGCTGCTTCACTGAGACGACTTACCGAAGGCAAGTAAGCCGCCTCGCCCGAGCCATTATACTGATACGGGTCAACCAGTCGTTGCATTATCCCCTTCATGCTGAACGCCAAGCGAGGAAGTTACAACTTCCTCTTTTAAAGTCTTAGGTGTGACTCGATCAAGGATTGATCCTGGATCTACCGGTCCCGAAGCGGACGCTCTACCAACTGTGCTATCCGGGCCGGTTGCATAAGAAGGAAACTAAAGTCTTGAGAATCGGTCCGTCAATGTCGGCCTACTCATTTTTGTGTATGACAGGTTGGTCAAAAATGGTGACCAAAGAATATTCATGGGGCATGACTGAAAATTTATCTTCTGGACCTCATTAACTGCTTGTAACGTGGATGATGTGGATACTGTTTTCGCCATTGACTGCTTTATATGTTGTATTGTCAAGTGGGAAAGCATGAAACTGGGAAAAAAATCACTCAAATTTTAATTTTTGATAAAAGTAATAAACAACCTTTATTATGAAGGGGTTTGGATTTTCAGTTAGGCTGATTGCCGTGAAAACTAATTCTAATTTACATAATTAGTTGACGATATATAATTACGTGACAGTAGATACATTTTCTGCCGGATAGGAGGAACATTCTGTTGTATGACATTTCTAGTCCGACACAAAAAGCAGCCCCTAATGAACAGAACAATTTGCAATTGTAGATGTACCTAAATTTACCAATATAGGCACCACCCAAAAGATACTCACCCGTGTGAACAGATGACGATATGACGGACTATTTAATACTCTGTCCAGTGACTCATTATCCCCGTGGGTGAAGAACTCCTCATAAGCAAGACCCGGGTATCCGTTCTCTCTCAGCCGGGCCCGCAAAAACTCCTTTAGTTTTTTATAGAGCCCCAATTTCCGCCAATCCTCGTGAACTCTTCCGCCAAACGAGTACAGTTTCTTTCCGCTTAAGGTGACGTACGCACCACCAAACGCCACCTGGAAGAACGTGTACGTGTCAAACAAGCAAGGGCGTATAAGCTGATAAATAAGAATACACAAGATCAGTTACAATGGAACCCGAACTAAGGTTAATTGATACGAAGCCGGATTTCAGCAGTATTAGGCTAATTGTGACCATTTACCACTCTGTCGTCATTGCTCCGGTTTTACTCTCTATGCTGCAGCCGTATTTCTCCAGTTACGTGTTACCGTTTGTCAGCTATCACTCTGTCGTCATTGCTCCGGTTTTACTCTCTATGCTGCAGCCGTATTTCTCCAGTTACGTGTTACCATTTGTCAGCTATCACACTGGCGTTACTGCTCTGGTTTTACTCTCTATGCTGTAACCGAATTTCACCGGTTGCGGGTGACCATTTGCCAGCTATCATACTGTCTTTACTGTTTTCGTTTTAATCTCTGCCGTGTTTCACCGTGTTTGTGTTTTATTATTTTGTAATACAAAGACGTGCACCTCACATTTATTTATCACATTTCTGTATTGAATGAGACAACACAAGTTGTGTTAGATTTCAACACAGGTGTTTTTTTGCGTGTCAACAGGAGACTGACAGGGCGTTAATATACCATAGTCTATTTTAAAACATTGAACAACTTAGTATGTGGCATGTGCACTGATTGATGGACCAGATCCCAGGAATGTCGCAAAACTGAGACTGATCTGCAAACAACCTAGAAACGACCCCGCACAGAAAAGCCAAAAATGACGTTAAGTAACATTTAATAAGTGTATTTATTTATTTATTTGATTGGTGTTTTACGCCGTACTCAAGAATATTTCACTTATATGACGGCGGCCACCATTATGGTGAGAGGAAATCGGGCACAGCCCGGGGGAAACCCACCGCAATCCTCAGGTTGCCGGCAGACCTTCTCACGTGCGACCGGAGAGGAAGCCAGCATGAGCTGGACTTGAACTCACATCGACCGCGTGGGTAAATAAGTGTATTGAAGCCAATTCTAAGAAAACAGACCTCCAGGCACACCCCTTTCTTGAACATCATTCTTCAACACCCTTTCTGAAAATGGATTTTCAACACCCTTTATTAAACGCCGTTTATCTACCAGAATACCATTAACCTTCTAAAAGGCGTGTTTTTTGTTTATAGCTTCTCAAAACCCCTTCTCCACTTAACATTACTATAGGCCTCTTGTTCAAGGTACATGCAGATAATCTAAAACAGCTATAAAAAAAAATACCATAGCTACCAACTGCACGCGTCCCAAATCTAGTTACCTAAATCCAAACTATCAAAAACAAAGTAAGTAGCGTTACAGTACTGCTTACGATCTTTCCTTCTGCTTCAGCCACAACTCCGTAAAATGTAGGATCTTTCATTATCGACGGGTAGATCTCCATCATTGCGTCATAACCGTGATAAAGGCCAGGGGTCATGGCAAGGATGGGCTTATGGTCGTCAAAGGTGGAAAACCTGAACGTAACTTTCTCCATCTTAACTACTTTGATCCCCAACCCAACAAACTTCGCCTAAAATAGGTATACGGTTTGGCAACAGTGGACAAAGAGAGCTCTGTGCGCGAACCAATTTGTCAACTTCATTTCTACCTGATTATGTATATAAGCCCACATGCTCTTCACTCGCTATGAATTAATATGGGGCTGCATATTTCAGACACGTTCACTGTGCATGTTCAGGCATACGCACAATGCAAGCATATTTTATTGCCAGGCAATCTGAAGTGAAAGATATGTCCAGTCATTAGCTACTGACCTAAAGACTGGAATGTATCTAACTTGTTACAGGGCATAGTGGCTCCCCGTTTTCGGTAGTCAACACACGGCCACATGATATTCCGTAAAACCTGTTGTTCTCCGATAACCCCCGCAAGCAAAGTAACGTCAAACTGTAAAAGACTCGCATTTAATGTGATTTAAATCACATTGTTATTTGTTCTGTTTACAGTGATTAAGTGACTACACTGCACGTCGTTATCATACCAAAGACTGGGCCAAATTTTAACCAACCTATGTAGCCATTTTTTTCATTTGGCGCAGGGTTAAGTGGAATTGAGTACACAAATATCTATAAATCTCTACGGCAACTTCGTCAAAGGAGGTTATCCTTCTGCCTGACGATATTTGTTTTTCTGAGAGCAAATTAAGGGAAGAAAGTAATGGACGGGTGCACAACCTGGCCTTGCGCCAAGCACTTATACCTGCCACAGCGATCTGAATCAGAATCCAGGAAATTTTTAAATCATTCTTCATCGTTGCATTATCAAAGTATCTGTCATAAACAGACAATATATTCATTTATTTGACTGGCATTTTACGCTGTAATAACAAATATTTTATTTACACGAAGGAGATCAACATTAAGGTGGGACAAAAATGGGCAGAGCCCGGGGGAAAGCCCAACACCATCCGCAGTTTGCTGGAAGACCTTCCCATATACACCCGACAAGGAAGCCAGCAGAAACTCACAGCGGCCGAATTGGTGAGGCTCCTGGGTCTTTGCGCCGCGCTGGCACTCTAACTACCTCCACCATGAAAACCCCCAATTTACACAAAAAGCTATGCCCGTATTTTGGTGAAGTTTATTTATTATTATATTGGTCAACTAAATGATAGTAGGTATCCAGGGATAACGATAATATTACACCTTGAACAGGTGTTCATGTGATGGTCAACTATCTCAGAAATTCAAGAACAACATACAGTGGACATCCAGGATTCATGTTAGCATTACACCTTAAACACATATTCAGGTGATGGTGGACTATCTAAGAAGTCCAAAAACCACATGCCAGTGGACATCCAGGATTCATATGTTAGCATTACACCTTAAACACATGTTCATGTGATCCTTGACTATCTAAGAAGTCCAAAAACCACATGCCAGTGGACATCCAGGATTCATATGTTAGCATCACACCTTAAACACATGTTCATGTGATCGTTGACGGTCTAAGAAGTCCAAAAACCACATGCCAGTGGACATCCAGGATTCATATGTTAGCATCACACCTTAAACACATGTTCATGTGATCGTTGACGGTCTAAGAAGTCCAAAAACCACATGCCAGTGAACATCCAGGATTCATGTTAGCATCACACCTTAAACACATGTTCATGTGATCGTTGACGGTCTAAGAAGTCCAAAAACCACATGCCAGTGAACATCCAGGATTCATGTTAGCATCACACCTTAAACACATGTTCATGTGATCGTTGACGGTCTAAGAAGTCCAAAAACCACATGCCAGTGAACATCCAGGATTCATATGTTAGCATTACACCTTAAACACACGTTCACGTGATCGTTGACTATCTAAGCCCAAAAACATCCATGTGGATATCCATGCACCATATATGTTAGCAATACAGGTGGTCAGTTCATAATTAATCTAAATTCTGATAGTTCTGAACTGAGTAATATCACTTGAACATGCGATGAATTACAGGGCTTAATCCCACATTTGACAATTCTTCATCCAGATTTTGTTCATGACAACACAATAATGTCAAATACCGAAGGGTGTTGGCTTTTCACGCTACATTTGAAAATGTACCATCATGTGACATCGTCCACTCCTCTCGGTGTCAGCTGAATTACCACTGATCCTTTACTGATTGCCTTCAAGAAAAAAACCAGGAGAAAAATCATTAACAGGCAAGACAACATTTATTTCACATGGCTGATGTTTTACACCCTATTTCACACGACTTCTCTCTACCAAATAGCCTTATGAATGGACAAAACTGTGAAAAGTGACCACTCTCGCCAGGTAATTTTACAAATACCCAAAATAAATCTATTTATGTATTTGACTGGTGTTCTACGCCATACTCAAAAATATTTCACTTATACGAGGACGACCACCATTATGGTGGGAGGAAACCAGGCAGATCATGGGGAAAACCCACAACCATCCGCAGGTTGCTGGCAGACCTTCCCACATACGTCCGCAGAGGAAGCCAGCATGAGCTGGACTTGAACAAACAATGACCGCATTGGTGTAAAATTAATTGATCAGGTGGATTCAAGCCTGCAAACTCTAAGAAAGTCCTTAGCTGAACAGCACCTGTAGGAGAACTATTCAGCCAATCAGCACATCACATGGCTTCACCACACTTAGGCTCATTTCAAGAGTTTCAAGAATCACATAGAAAGCTACAAACAATTAAAAATTCCTACCAGTCTTGAGCTTTTGGCAAGCCTTGCTCTGCGTGTGTTGGCTGTTGTCTTCTCCTGCCGTTGAAGTACAACGCGTGTGTGTGGAGAATGGAGCCAGGTCCTCCCCAAGGCTATGTTTACGGCTCCGAAGTCTGCTCCCAACAAGTTGTTAGTCACCTGTACAGAAAAAAATGGAGTAGTCAGTCTTATACAAAACACTTGAAAGGTGTTCCAAATTTTAATTTATTTATTTTATACAGTTGATTGGTGTTTTAACATGTAGCTACTCATGTCTCGGTTTGAGAACAAGACTTACCAGAACAGCACAGGAGAACTCAGAGCTGATCAATCTCAGTTTTAGGCCTATCTGACACATCAGAGCATGACCTAAAATTACCAAAAAAATTGTACATGTAAATCTTCAGGTACATGTAAATTAATCTGACATAACAGAATTACTGAAAGTTTTCCCATGACTTGAAATTGAACATCCCTTGCTAATGAGGACTTTAATCTGAATACATCCTTTCAAATCAAGAACAAAATGTTACCTCTACCAGATAGAAAAAACGCAGCTTTACCTGTGCACATAGGCTCTGAGAAATACATACTCTAATGATAAAAAAGCGATCACTTGCTTACTGATCAGTTAAATAATTATTGGTTATTAAATGAATATCAAATGATGTGGAGTTTTTACAAGCCTGCTGCAAATTCACCCTATGCAAAAATAGTGTCCACATCAGCGGGTATTTGTTACCTATTTATTATATGTATCGACCAAAAATTAGACAATTCAATTTGGGAGCAATGGTTTTTAAACTATAAACACGAAACATCAACTTTTGACACAAAGAGGAAAGGAAGTGAAACTTGTAGTAATATTTTTATGAATGGTATAAGAATACGCACAGACAGAAAAGATGTGATATCAATGGATGAAGTTACGCTAACATCACGTGGTTATTGCCATATTTATTTACTTATTCGACTTGTGTTTTATGCTGTACTCTAGAATATTTCACTTAAATGATGTCGGCCAGCATTATGGTGGGAGGAAACTCAGGGCTACTGCCACAGTGTAATTTGAAATACGTGTCACAACGGGGAAAACAATGACAAAAAACAGATAAACCTAGAGGTATAATATACACACAATGTTACAGAGAAATGCAGCGTTGTCTGTTTATCCAGTACTGACAATTAATGAAATGTTTGTTTATTTATTTACTTGATTGGTGTTTTACTCTGTATTTCACTTTTACAATGTTGGTCAGCATTATGGTTGAAGGAAACCGGGAAGAGCACGGGGAACCCTCAACCATCCACAGGTTGCTGGAAGACATTCCCACATACGGCCGAAGAGGAAGCCAGCATGAGCGGGACTTGAACTCACAGCAACTGTATTGGTGAGAGCCTCCTGGGTCACTGCGCCGCGCTGACGTGCTAACTACCTCGGCCACCTCACCCCCTGAAATGCTTTTCTTGTATACAAACCATCAGACTGCTGGCCTCCTAATACAGGGGAGATAACCCTAGTCACACTGTCCACAACGATCAACTTGAGAGAGGTGTGAAAATCATCTGACTGAAATGAAGAAATATGCAGCCTTTTGTTAAATACTAACTTTTTTAAATCATTCAATAGTTCCAGGGTTTTTTTTTTTTTGATGGGAGAAACTAGAAAAGATACACCCTGATTTCAAATCCTGGCTAAATCTACAGCCCTGGTATACCTCATCTCATGCTAGTGTGAACATTCAGACAATTTCACAAGCTGAATACCATTTTAATAAGCACTACCTTCCTGGCCAGATTTGATCGGGTTTCCTCCAACATTTCCAGAAGACTGAAGATGTCCAACTTCTGCTCACAGCAGATACAGTTCAGGGATGCTGGGATATCCTGCCAGAAGGAATACTGAGCTGTCAGAAAACTTTTATTTCAATTGCTGTGGACTGTACTCAATACACCACATATATGCATGTATTCAAGCGTTGTTCACATAATATATACACTATATGTCAGTTTATGGGTAGAGAAAATCAGAAATCCTGCATAAACCCCAGGAAAGTTTGTGACAAAACTTTCACACATGTGACACAATAACTTCGACGTCATAAGGTTGTTAATGTTGGAAGACAAGTGGAATGTAAGACTGCGTAAACAAGACTCATTTCACCACTTAATGCTTAGCAATGTTTCCAGGGGGCTGTTTCTCAAAGGGGCTGTAAAGTTACGCTGGCTTAATCGCCATGACCTCGCATACTGAAAACAAACGCCACCTTGGTATTTGCGACTGGATTTCATTATGACCCCTTTGAGAAACCGGCCCCCAGGGCTTTATGAGTACCAGATTAAGGATACCTGTGATTTATACACTTTTGCCTGACCCTGAAGCTGCCTAACATGAACCTACATACACACATATAGACCCAGCCAGAATACAAATCACATACTTTAATTATGCTTACATGCATTAATGACTTAATATATTGTCAATTCATGCATTTATGATAATTCACTCATGAGTTAAAAACAAGTGAGTTGCTATGGCAATAAAAAAAAAGAAAGCCTGTGTGTGAATCTCACAAACAGAAATCTGACTTTCAAGTTTCAAATGTTTCCTACCTTACAGCCACGTTCCTCCAGCACCTCTTCCAACCTTTCCGCTGTGAATGACCCACATGTGTCTATGAACAAGACACTTTTGTTCGTTTCCATGGCAACCACGGCAGCCACGGTAAAACAGAGCTGAAATGAAATCTCATAATCTGAACATATACAGGCTAAAGTTTGGAACAGGAACAAGAACAATGCTGCTTCATATTTTAGCCTTTTTGTCTGTTGGTCTGTTTTACAAAGTGTTTACAAAGAGTTTTACAAAGTGTTTTTAAATTGTGATAGGCTACATGTCATACATATAAGTTATCAGGTAGGTATAACTGTCGTTACCTATGGCAGGGCCAACCTTTACCTGCCATCACAAAGCCCACCTCTCATCACACACCATCACAATACTGAGATTACAATGTGCAGTCAATCCACCAAGTAGAGACCAACACAAATATGAGCGCTACGATTTCGGTGGCCTCAATTTCATTCCAGAGGAGATTGACAGCCTCAAAGATCATCACCGCACGTTAAAATGAAACCAACCTGTAATGTTGACAGCATCAAGTATGTAAGCAATGATTAGTGACTTCTCAGCATTTGGGCCCTTTTAAAATTTTGCAGAATTGAATTAGTGATTTTTAACCACACAGGTGGACAATTTTTTGGCTAGTAGTTCTTATATACATATTTGTGTTGGTCTGTACTTTCGCAGGACACGTGAAAAAAAGTCTCTTAGGTCAGAGTTGGCGGAACTCTGACACTATTCCAAGAAAATCAAATAGAGCATTGTGTAGCTCTATCCCGTAGTGTTAGCAAAGGTGTAGAGGTACGTGGAGATATTGAGCGCAAGGGTACGTAAAGGACATCTCATTACATATTAAACTCGATCTATATTATAGACACTTTCTCAGTTTTAACTTCTGGGAAGACAGACAAATATGTTCATGACTCAAACAATGTTTCTTGAATAATCATGAATAGCTTTCTATTTATCTTTATATGTATTTACTTGATTTAACAACATACTGCAGAATTTTCCCACTTTCAGGATTGTGGTCAATCTTATGGACAGAGAAAACCAGAGAGCCTGTCGTGAAAAAATGACCTTTGGCAAACTTCTGTGAATCACCTACTGATTGCCACCACGGCTACGAAAACAGATGAAGTGAAATCAAGAAAATTTCCTTTCAGAATTTTGGACTGTTCTCCTGGTGATTTTAGTCGCTAAATGCCAAGCTGGATTTGAACTTGCGCTGACAACCGACCTGTGTTTTACCAGCTGAAATATCCCCTACTACTTCTGTAAGCTCTCCGGTATATATTCCTCCATCTAACAGTTGGTCTAATCTGCAACACAAAATCATCACAAACTTTACCAGTAGTTGTTTTTCTTGTGTAGTAATTTCACACAAAACAAATAAAGTTCAATCATACACTGGACAAAATAACAAAGGCATGTTAAAGTACGAGACCTGATTAACTGCCAAATTTATATGACACAAAGATTTCATTACTATGAAAACATGAATATAAAACCTGTGAGAAGCAGTTTTTCTTTTACTGTTATTTTTTACTTTTTGTATTTCTAAATAAATTTTATTATATGAACAATTTTCTACCAATTTTTACTGACTGTCCTTCTCATACACAGAATAATGTAATGCTCAACAATGTCTCTCATCAGGAGAGCCTGGGCTTATACATGTACTTGTAGGTTAGCAGTGGGTTCCCCTTCTGTGTTCAGACCGTCTTCAGCCCCAGTGCATACATCAGATCTGCAGTAGCAGACACTTACACTTGTGATCCTGTGGACAGGATGGAGACAGATGAGAGGAGGTGAGTGTAAACGTCAGCCCCGGTCACAGGAAAGGCAGAATACTGAGCCAGTAACACACGCCGTATTGACAACAGGTCCTGTGGAAATATACACGCAGAATTTGAGTAACCCCAGTTTAGCATATACTAGACCTGATTTAAATTTTCGATCATAAACAATTTTACCTCATTTTGAGAGTTCCATTCATTTCAGAAATGCGTTATAAGGTATACTTAGAAGGTATGATGTGATATCCTACTGGCCGTGCCACCCGTGGCCTTTTTTTTCCTTTCGCCAATGTGACTAAACTGATCAGAAATGTTTTAACCGATCAGACAAAACAACGTAAACAGCAGTTCTGAAACGCTGTGAATTTTTTAATTCACGTTTTGATTTCGCTCCTGGCGAAAGTATGAAATTTACATTTACCATACTTATGTGAAATATACACAGAATGATGGGTACAATGGCCAACTTTCTAGTGCAGCATAATGGGGTCACGAAATATGCACCCCCGGTAATGCCGACTTACTATCCCACCTTGTACGGTAACGAACGCTCAGACGATATTTTCTCTAGGTTGGACGAAATGTAATCAGTAACGGAACAAATTCCAAGTTCTTCTAATGTCTGGAGAAGCTTTGGCGTGGCTCCTGTACACATGCCAACACGTAGCTTCGGCATTTCTACATAATCTTGTCTGCTATGCCGCTGAAAGTTTGTAGTTTGGCGCGAAATTCAGCATGGTGTTTTTTACCTCTCCACACAGAAGAGCTCTCGTTTCAAAAGTAGTCTTACATACACATTTTTATGCTTTAACGTAGCTATAGGAGAGATCGCACTAAAGTGCTCCATCAGACTTATGCTCAGAATGTTCCTACGTGTATTCTTAGTAAAACCCACGCATTGTTTGGTCGTTGGCCTACCTTATTAGAAAGAAACTCCCGCCGCCTTGTTTGGCTTCGCTTTGACGTCGGTAGCCTACATCTACTCAGAGAAAACGTAGAATTCTGCCCTCTTGAACTTACTGTAGAGTTTCTCTATCCGTACTGATTGTCCATCCGATCGCTACAGAACACATGACAGACGGGTATAGTAGCAATATCTAGACTGACATTTTGTGAGGAAGGGTGGGCGGTAGGCCTATAATCAATGTGTAGAATTCGACGTTTTCCTATAGCAGATGCACACTAGACTTCGCCCCGCTGGACCAACCTTGTCATATACGGCTTGTGGCTAACCGGGTCAAGCGCGTAAATGATTAATCTTACGGATATTTATACAGATTAATTTATCGGAAACATAATACACTGTGTACGATAGCATATTCATGTACTGTGCCATGTATTGCTTGTTGTTACCTATACATGTAGGAGCCTGCTATCAATAGGCCCTACTGACATAGACGGGGATACATGTATTTATTGTGCTGTCTCACTGAAACGATATGCGTATTTCAATGAAACCAGATACTGGTATACAGAGTCTACCTAATGGGAGCACCGTATTAAATGTTGGAATAACCCATGTTTGCGCTTAAACATTACTAGAATGTATCCAGCATTGAATTATATATATATATATATATATATATATATATATATATATATATATATATATATATATATATATATATATTATTTTTTATTTTAAAAATCCCCGAATATACTAGGTATATACATGTATATAGGCCTAGGCCTGTAGGCTCCTTGGCACTGACGTATGGGCCTATAGGCCTATTGATTAATTATGCCTACACACTATGTATACCCGTGTATATAACATACATGTATGTGCTTATGTTCAGCTGTAGATAAAATGAATATGTCTATATGCTTCAGTATTTCTGAGACAAAAATATACCAGCTTGCAACATATCAGTTCAATGCATTTCTCACATATGTTGTACTATGTAGGCTTTCGTATATACTGTATAAACAGGTGCAGTGCAGCTCAGTGCAAGGAGCCTCTCAACAATACGTCCCTGTGAGTTCCTCTTCGGCAATACTTGGGACTTAGGGTCTGTTAGCAGCCTGTTCATGCCATGGTCCGTGGGTTTCGCCACGGGCCCTGCGTGCTTTCCTCCAATCATAAAGCTGTTATGAGTCCTTAAAGTTAAACACCATGATCTTGAGTACGGCATAAAACACCAGCCAGTCATTGTCCCCAAATGGCACAGCAACCATCGTAAAGAGAAAAGACAGGACGTTATGTTGTTTAGCTTGACTTCATAATGAGTGTTTCACTGATCATTCGTGGTGTGCATTAATTGCATTACTGGTATATCCAGAGAAATGTAGTAATTAGAACAAAATACAGTGTACATGAAAATCGAATATTGCACTAAGTAAAGCTGAACAGGAAAAGCTTAATTACGAAAATAAATATCCGATTGTAGTTAAACTTAAGCATGCACAAGTTTAGGTTACATGGGGAAGATGTATATGCTATAAATTTTACGGCAATAGGTTCAATAATTTGGCAAGAGTTGCAGGACAAAATCAGAGTACATGGAGTACACTGTTATGTTATTAAGTCCTAAATGAGAGGTACTTATGAACCCTGTTGCCATTAAACAATTTAATCTGTTTTGAAATTAATCAAAAAATATGGAAATCTGTCGATTCAACATTAGTTTTTGTTAAATATACAAGACAAACACTCCGGCGAATAGTTACTTGCAGTCGGACCGGCGAGAGCCGGATTCGAACGCTCAATCACAATCGAGTGCAGTGGTACATTACACAATTCAGCCATCGACGGGAATGACAATAACTCTCTGGGAATGCTATTCAATGACTCTTATGGATCTCATGAATACTGACTCCGGCTTCCACACTCGGGCCGATTCACGTCTATTGTTGTTTATACGGACTGCATCATATCTTGTCAATACGTGTACCTGTACATGCGTTCCGGTGTGACATTGGTATGCCTGTAACACCGCCAACTTTTTTAAACGATAAGCTTCGGATATTCTGAGATTTGTTCATAAATATCGGTAATTTTTCGCTTTGGAGAAAATGTGGATAAACAACCGATAATGTTGATCAACTATATAGCAGAAGATCGGGCGGAATATTAAGAAAGAAAAAGACTGATGCATATTATATGCAGAAAGTGAGACTGCTAGCGCGGCTATATCCCGCCCAGCGTTAACGACGTGCGCAAGCGCTGGTCTGACTGACCACTACTCGCTGTACCCACTATATTGTCTAAACTATGGCCGCTCGGGGGGCACCAGAAAAACACAACTGGCCATTGTGACACTGGTCAACAGATGTCGGCGTAAACTGGACATGAAGAAGTGAATAAACAAATCAAACTGAAACAATGTGCTGACCGCGGCAGGTCTGCGTATATGCTATCGAATGGCAATGCAGGGACGTTTATAGGCCTATGGTCGCACAAGGTGAATTGCTAGCTTAATTATAACCGTGAAGATGTTTCCTTTTAAGAACCGGCAACGCCACACTTGTGGAAACCATCGTAACACAATGGACTTGATGTGAAGATGATGGTTGACATATCGAGTAGTTGTCCAACCGATGGTTTAACTTTGACCCCAGGCCGGTGTCCCACGGGGAATGTGTGACATCACCTGTATACCGAACTGTTCCAGAAGATTTCTTCGTAAGGAATGTTCATGAGGTAACAATGTATGCAGGTGAGTTGTTTATCTTAATTGGTTGATTAGTGAACATTCCTTTAGGTTTATTGTCTGGATGTGAGGATTATATGGGGTATACCCTCCGGCTGTTTGTGTATGATGGTCCATGCATTTTCTGTTATGTAAGCCTATACCTATATATATATATATATATATATATATATATATATATATATATATATATATATATACTTCTCATGATTTTTAAACATATTTTTTGTTTCATGTACCGCTCGTACAGATATGATTATGCACTTTTTATAGTATGTGACAATTGGTAAGACATGATTTCTCTTCCTTTGGTCTCTGTCACAATACTTCGTAAGTACACTTTTCATAACTTTTAAGGTAAATCACAGTGCTTTATGACGTTTTAATCCAGAAAATGTCATTGCGGAAGAAAAAGGTTACTGATATGAGAAAAATAGATTTAGTGCGTGGTTTTGCGATAGTGGTTGCCAAAGATACTCACGTCTCCCACTTTTCCACCTTCCACACTTCCACAAGTCCGTGGAAAATTTTGTGAAATTGGGCTCTGCTTCGGAGTGCATTCACGTCATAAAAAAGACCGCATGCACAATGTGGTCTTTGATCAACACCTGTTATCTGGGTCAAATGTTATGGAATGTGTAATTTTGTGGAAATTGAAAACTAAGGACCCGGTTGTTCAAAACTGGTTTAAGACTTAATACCAGATTTAACTTTAAGACAATTCTTCAATTTAGTACTTTGCTTAAAAAAATTGTGTAACACTATAATAAATATGAACTAAACTTGCTCCTGTTATACATTGACTCTGAAGCACTGCACTGAGTTGGAATAAAACTTTAAATATAAAATATGGCTTAGCACCAGGTTGATCAACCGAGCCCAGGGCCGGTTGATCGAAACTGTTTAAATACTTAATACCAAATTTAACTTTAAACCAATTCTTCACTTTTGTACTTAGCCCAAACATAGTTGCATAACAATAAGAATTAAATACGAAATTAGTCTGCTGCTGTTATACTTTAGATTTTGACCAACTGTATTGGCTGCTGAAGAGGGTTAAACTGTTAAAATTTGACTTAATACCAGTATTAACTAATACACTTTTGAACAACCGGTCCCAGGGCTACATGCTGAAGGACAAGGGCCCACTCGCACGACACTCTCATAACGTTAAGAGCACGTAACTACCATGGCGACGTAATCCCTACAATGCTGGTTGCCATAGTAGTTACGTGCTCGTAACGATAAGATGGATTCGTGCAAGTGTGTCACGTGCTGTGTTTGTTATATGTATCTGGACAATGTATCCAGCTGGAATTCTGAACTTATCGATTGTCCCATATGGACGACAGCCTGGTTTTAGTCTGTGGAATGGGAAACTTTTCCCGTTGTGAAGTCGTTTCTTCCTGCCTTTTCGATGTAAGCAAACCTACAACATTATAAATACTCAATGACTTCACGAGAGCAATGGACAATTCGGCCATTTGGACATGAGTCGCCACTGAGTTGGAAAAAGTACCCTAATACTTCATGTATGCATCGCGGGAAGTTGGCAGATAGTGTTTCGGATTGAATTTTACGTACATGTATATAGTGGTCAGAATTTCATAGTAAAAAGAAGCATACCAGCATGGATCCAGGTCAATTTGCGACTGTTCGACTGGAACCCAGCGAATAATTCAGTCAACATAGGGTCCTAGTTACACACGGTTATCTCTACTGTTATCATTTCAGTAACAACAGACATGGCGATCTTTATCAATATAATTGCGCAATATCTTGTAATATATTTGCTTCGGGATCCATTTGAAAAAGCGACATTTACCACCAAAGCCCTCGCGATTCGTGCTATCCGGCAGCTGTTGGGTAGTGATGACATTGCGTATTACCGGGGAGTGAACCAGTTGGATGACCTTTACAACTGCTCAAACCACGGCCTAGCGTAGACACACCTATACCCATAAATGACTCAATCGTATGACCACTATACATTAGCCGACATTAATGATGCATTGTTTTACTGAGCTCTCAGGCTCCAATTAGGAGCGCTGGTTACGCAGACAAATAAAGCTGAAGCTGCCATTTAATAATTGAAACCGTGTGATCTGGATGAACCGTCGAGGGGAAAGCGTACAAGGCTAAGTTGGGTGTTTTAATGCATGACTTCAGGTCAGCAGATAGTAAGTGCGCGATTAGAAGCACTTGCTACGCAGACAAGTGAGAACACACGACGAAAGAGTGCGAGGCGCGTGTGGTTTGGGTGTATGAATAGGACCATGTGATCGCGGTGTGTGATTGAGACGCGTGTGATTTTGATGTTTGAGTGAGACGTGTGATTGGAACGTGTAACTGAGACGTGTGATATTTCTGTGATTGTAGTGTATGTAAATGTGACTTGTGAATAGGACGTGTGTTTGGGGTGTGTACTTGGAATCGGTGATTGTGATGTGCACCAGTTGCCAATTACTGGGGTATGGGTGAATGATGTGTACTTTGGTGTGGATTCTGCTGGTGGACTAAGCCTTTCACGAGTTTGGTCCCTTTGCACTGTTTTAATGTGATTGTATATTACATGTGATAACAACACAGTAATTCTAGACCAGTGACGTCTAATAAATTGCAATAGACATCACTGCATTTTTCCCCCTTCTTCTGCTTAAGACATGGTGCTAGGGGGCATGTAAATTGCTACTATTTTCTGCATTTACATGAACAGGTCCAGCTAACACTTGCTTCCTCTCCGGCCGTACGTGGGAAGGCCTGCCAGCTACCTGCGGATGGTCGTGGGTTCCCCCCGGGCTCACCCGGTTTCAAGCCACCATAATGCTGGCCACCGTTGTATAAGTGAAATATTCTTGAGTACGGCGTAAAACACCAATCAAATAAATAAATAAATTAAATTTACATGAACAGTTAGAATAAAACTAAGTTAACTGACAAGAGACCATATTTCACCGGTTACGTGTGACCATCGTGTGCCATCTATCACACTGTCGTCGCTGCTCTGGTTTTACTCTCTATGCTGTACATCTTTATTTTTTATTTTGTGTATACTGAGGTGTTTGTAAACGCGCAATTGTAACGCGTTACTTAATTGTTGTAAGTGCGAGTGTGATTGGTGTGTGTAATTGGCAGGAGCCATTATGACACTTTTATGGTTGTTTGAGTAATTCGTATGAACGATTGTGACGCGTGCGTGGTTGTGTGCGTAATTGATCCTGGTACGATTGTGACGCGTGCGTGGTTGTGTGTGTACTTGGTAAGAAAGATTGTGACGCGAGTGTGATTGGTGAATGTAATTGATAGGGGCGATTGTGACGCATGCGTGGTTGGTATTTGTAATTGGTAGGAGCGATTGTGACGCGTGCGTGGTTGGTAGGTGTAATTGGTAGGATCCACTGTGACGCGTGCGTGGTTGATGGATGTAACTGGTAGGAGCGATTTTGACGCGTGCGTGGTTGGTGGGTGTAATTGGTAGGATCCATTGTGACGCATGTGTAGTTGATGGATGTAATTGGTAGGAGCGATTGTGACACGTGTGCGGTTGTGTGTGTAATTGGTATTGGAGCGATTGTGACGCGTATGTGAAATTGGAAGGAGCGATTGTGAAGCGTGTGGTTGGTGTGTGTAATTGGTACTGGAGCGATTGTGACGCGTGTGTGGTTGGTGAGTGTAATTGGTAGGAGCACTTATCACGCTTGTGATTGGTGTGTGTAAATGGTAGGATGGATTGTGGCGCGCATGTAGTTTGTTTGTGTAATTGGTAAGAGCGATTGCGATGAGTGTGTGGTTTGTGTGCGTAATTGGTACTAAAGCGATTGTGAGGCGAGAGTGATTGGTGTGTGCAATCGGTACTGGAATGATTGCGACGTGTTTGTGTGACTGATGTGTGTAATTGGTACTGGAGTGATTGTGAAGTGTCTGTGAAATTGGTACTGGAGTGATTGTGACGCGTGTGTGGTTGGTGGGTGTAATTGGTCGAAGCGCTTGTGAAGCCGGTGTGGTTTTTGTGTGAAATTGGTAGGAGCCATTGTGACGCTATGTGGTTGGTATGTGTAATAAGTACTAAACCGATTGTGACTCGTGGCTGGTTGTTGGTGTAACTGGTAGGACCTATTGTGACGTGTGTGTGGTTGGTGTGTGAACTCGGTACTGGAACGATTGTGACGCTTGTGTGGTTGGTGTGTGTAACTGGTACTGGAGTGATTGTGATGCGTGTGTGGTCGGTGGGTGTAATTTGTAGGAGCGATTGTGACGCGTGTGTGGTTGGTGTATGTAATTGGCATGAGCAATTGTGACGCATGTATGGGTGGTGGGTGTAATTGGTCGAAGCGCTTGTGAAGCGAGTGTGGTTGTTGTGTGAAATTGGTAGGAGCCAGTGTGACGCGTATGTTGTTGGTGTATGTAATTAGTACTAAAACGATTGTGACGTGTGGCTGGTTGGTGTGTGAAATTGGTTAGAGCGACTGTGAGGAGAGTGTGATTCGTGGGTGTAATGGGTAGGAGCGATTGTGACGCGTGTGTAGTTGGTGTGTGTAATTGGTAGGAGCAATTGTGACGCGTGTTGTTTAGTTGTGTAATTGCTACTGGAACGAATGTGACGTCTTTGTGGTTGGTGTGTAATTGGTAGGAGCGATTGTGTCGCATGTGTGTGATCGGTGTGTCTCTTGCATACGTGTGATTATTTATTCACTTGTTTGTTTATTTATTTGATTTTTCCTTTGTTTTACTATACATGTCAATAAGGCGATGAGCGCATATCTTTTGAAGATAAATAGATGCTATATTTTATTGATAATAGATTACAAACCGTTTACGGACGAAAGAGCGCTTGATGTCCAAATATCTGCAGCTGTGTTGTTAAAATAAGCTCATCCACTCCTAACCGTATACATCTTTGAAAACAGACAATGTCTTTAATAAAATCCATGCTAGATTACACGATTCTTCTTTTGCCCTTCAGTTTGTGATATTCCTTTTGTGGAGCACGGGGAGGTAACTCTTCTGGAAGGCGGACGTAAAGCCGTGACCAGATGTTACGACGGATACCACCACACCTCCGGAGACTCGATGCGAATATGCAACGTTGTGAATGGAACATGGAGTGGGGATACCATTATTTGTCAGTTGTTGCCTGGTTAGTGAGAAACTGTCAGTGATAATAACTGATATATAAACATATGTCTGTGTAAATGGATATGTAGTGAAGAGTAAATATATAAAAGTAAATATATGAATAAATCGAAAGCGCTCTTTCTAAACTGTCTTTTTGTTTCTATTATTTGATTAATTCAAATGAAATTAATCACCATGCAGTCCTCTTAATATTCTTTGCCATTTTCTTCCCTCCACAAACAGGTTTGTCAAGCACGAAGATCATGCTTCTGATCATAGGACCCATCCTCCTTTTCTTCGCCGTCTGTCTTCCCATCGACTACTATTTCTTCAAAAAGCGGAAGCAGGAATCACGTGAGCAACAGGGAATGGTGTATCACCGCGAGCTCCGTCGGGTGGGGATGACCCGGGCGAGCATGGAGGGCACACTGGAAGAGCCGGATCCTCGTCCATCCGGCGCCTTCGGCTCTCTCCGCAATCATATTACTCGATTCAAGTCTTTAATAGGCATTTTGTCGTTGAAACGAAAAGTCACTGGTAGTGGAATGGATCAGGAGAATCCCAAGCAAGAGAAAGAGGTCGAGGAAAATGAGAACAGCGGGCCGAAATCGGACCTGGACATAATCGCTGAAAGTGAAAGTGAAAGTGAAACTGAAAGTGAAAGCTCCTCGGTGAGTACGGACAGAGGCATTCGACCAATCCTTAATCGCGTTACGGACGGCGTTCTGGCGGTGAATGAGCCAGTCATATTGAAGGTTTGTCCGACGGAACAGGCAATAAAGACGGGTCAGGCGCCTGTAATGGCTAAACTGCCGCCCATAAACCAGGTTCACCCTGTTCAGGAGAAACGACAGCTTTACGCCATGAAAACAACGTCATATCAGAACCTGGCATCAGGCGAAAAGTGTGTAACGGAGCCCATCCCCGTGCCATTAGGTCGATCTGTTCATATTTGATGAAAACTGGACGTTGAAAGTGGCAGTGCTAACATACATCTAACACGCATGGTTGAGACGGGTAATCTTGACTGATATAAAATACCTAAAAGGAGAGAACATTTCAGGAACAGTTTATTCAGCGTGCACGACGTGACAGAGAATTCGTTAATCAGTTCGCCAGCTGGTTATTAGTTCTGTGAAATAAATATGTGAATATCAAAAAATATCAAACCAGTGATACGGAATTAAGTCAAATGCACATTGCACGCACCTGTACTTTATAATAAGTAGTTAAATCAAATAATAGTCAATTAGACCAAGATAACTGTGTGCGTAAATGAAGAACGAAATTTCTCCATCATATTACATTAAATGACAGACGCCAAAAAAAGAAATAAAAAAAGTAAAAAATACTGTCATTATCTCGCAAATCTTGTGAAGATATGCAACATGAAGATCGTCAACTAAAACAACTATTCAACTTTTCTGGTATACAAATGAAAGTAACAAAATACGTGTAGCTTAATCAAATTCGAATAATCCAATAAAATATCAATTCAGGGGGAACAACTCTTACATGGTATAATCAAAGCAACAGCGCTATATATCATTCAGATCACTGCCCTACACCAGTCACTGAAGGAATATGCTTAGCCAAGTCAAAAAATTAAAAGAAAATAAATGCATTACTACATACTGCGAACTGCTCGGTCAAAAACTCGATGAAAATATCTCCCATTTATGATAAAAAAAACATATCTAGACAAGCACTTAACTGTAGAAAACACAATGCACTCATTACCCTGTCTAGAACAAGGGAGCACTCTGCTGTGGAAATACAATAAACTAGAAGATTTACTGAATGAAAAACATGCGTATAATGCATTAACTCTACACAAAATAAAATAAAATAAAAATCTTGATTACCTGAAGAGTAAATCTCCTAGCATTTAGCGTACAAAATTTACAAGTTTCTTACAGTGCAGCAGTGCGTGCAGCCTGCAATATTGATCAGTCACGGTGGCGCAAAGGGGAATAACTCAAACAACCCATATCTTTAAAGACCAACAACTCTGTCCAAGTAGCCCCACCATAATGCTTGCTGCCGTCGTACAAGTGAAATATTACGAGTAAAACATCTATCAAATAAATAAATAAATAAAACCTCTAGTGTGGGTGCTCGGCTCAGACAGTTAAAGGGTTTCGCTGCTACTATCAGACCCTTGACGAGGTTGTGTGTTCGAACCCATAAAAAGATAACTAAATAAATGACTTTATGGGAATCAAGTTTGGACTGTGTCATTTATAATGGATAAATAACATTTTTCAGTTAAATAACGACGAGAAGTCATTAGGTGTGTGTACATATACTGTGTCTCCTTGTGGCACCGCGAGTACATGTCGCCAAATTGGTGCCACCACTGAAGTGTCATGCCCAAGACACCAGACATAACACCCCACCCAGTCACATTGTACTGACCAACCAGTGTCTTCGCTCTAACCTCTCAGTGCTGAGCGTCAAGCGAGGTAGAAACAAATACCAATTTCAAAGTCTTTGGTATGACCCTTTGGTTTGATCTCGTATCTTCTTACTTCGAGGGGTACGCTGTAACCATTAGGCCACCGACGCGGTTATGTGTCATTTACATCTCGGTGGTATCTGATCTGTGTCAAATTCCTCGACACCGCATGCGTCGCGCCCGTCTCTCGCTTAAGGTTATATCAGCACATTGGTTTTCCTTACTATTTATGCAGTAAATTTGTAACTTACTGTACAGTAAGAAGGGCATTGTCTAGGCCTACTCGTGAAATATTTTTAAAAAGAATTTCCTTTCTCTTAACCTCCCTGCCTTTTCGCCATGACCCCAGTGACCTGGGTGATTTTGCTCCAAATGTCTGTACAAAACTTGGTGCTTGTATTCAGAGCTAGCGGTGAATGCGCTGTGAGGAGTGCCCTGTGGGCACGGGCAAACTGTCTCAGAAAGGTGGATGGCCTATAGACTTGAACATGTTTATTGAAATCTTAAGGTCAGAGTTGTCAGTAATTTGAGGTGATCCACTCGCGATCCGTGACGTATATTGACGTTTCCACTTCACCATATATCTTTCGGCATACAATATTAAAAAATAATATAAGAATAATAAAAGAAGTTTTTTAAGCCGTGAATGAACGAAAAGAAAGGAAAACATGCCAAGGAGAATATAACTCACTAACACAGGCTCCACCATATGTAAGAGATCTGTCAATGCGGACTTCGTTTTTGGGCAGAAAATGGTAATATTATCTGGTAAAATCTGGTAACACAGAGATATGTTACCTGAAAATGAAATAAGAAATCAACCTGTGCTAAGCCGAAAACCGCATATGATTGTACAGTGCTCTCATTCTGCGAGCCTAGTCTTATCCAGACAAAAACGCCGTGATGTTTAAAAGGAGAAGAAAACATAAACATGGTGCCAAAATCAGACGAAAGAGCGTGAGAACTTTTTTGCAAATAAGGCTCTTTAATAATTCTTTCGATTTTTGTTTCATTCAGAAGAAAAAGAGTTTTGTATGGTGGGTATATGAGACAATCTCGTGGTATACAGTGTCTTTGAATAATAGTGTTCTAAATAAGGATGTGATGCATGTCTAATAAATTTATTTGAAATATAATAATATTTATGAGAAGCTTCCGTTACCGGGGTGGTTAGCGCGGTGCAATGAAAAAGGGCCCTGTGAGTTCAAGCCCTGCTCATACTGGCTTTCTATCCGAAATATTTTTGGGCACACCATTCAAGTGTCTTTTGCGCTTTAAAGAATAATCGAAGATATACTGAAGATCACATATACAATTAAGTTTTCGCACTCTTTCATCCAAAGTTTGTGTATTTTTTCCAATTTTTTTCCACTTGTAGCGAATCACACAAAACAGATTGTAAATTAGTTTATTTTAACACCACATGCAGTTAAGCAATGGAAAGACTTTGGCCAATGAAAACTTTTATGCTTAGAGATTATGTCCGTGTGGCACGTCGAAGTAAGCTATTTTTATCTTCAGTAAAAATCAGTTCAAAATTCATTTCAAAGTTTGATATGTTTTTTTTTCATAGCATTAGAGGAAAACAGGAATAATCGATTAAATAAAATTTAAATCTCTCAAAATTACGGAGAAGGCATTTGGAGTGGAGAAGCAAGGCAGAAAATTGGGGAACCCCAGCTGAAACTCGGAAAAGTCACAAGACTGGCCCAAACATCAACTTTACACATGTAGAGATGTGGGATGCGCTGGAGTGGACCTGGAAAACCCACAAAGTCAACGCAGAAAACCCGGCCGTTGGTTTGTACAGTCAATACAAGAAGACCAACAAATATCGTGTAATTGTAACGGAAAATATATCAAAAGTTTGACTGCATTTTATTCTGGTAGAAATGAATTAATTTTAGATGTAGCTTCACTACAATTTGAGTTGATACTTTGCTAAATTACATTTTTGATATCACTTAACGAGACGCCTGCGTTTAAGATACATCGAGTTGTCGCAGCTAGTATAAGTTAACATTAACACCTTTTTTTTCAAAATCACAACCAATGTGAATGACTTGCACCCATTTTAAATTTTATCTCTATTGCAGCTGTGACTGAGGGTGAAACGTAATGATAGAATGTATGCTAAAAGTATCACACTTTATGCTTATAGCTTTTCCATCGTCGTGAATTGTATTTGTGTTTTCCCTTCAGGACAGCTTCTTTGTGACTTGTGTAAATATTTAATATACGGTCTTAATAGGTCTTTGCTCTTTGACAGTTGAAAAGTCAGGGGCATAGATCATAGCCTCGTTAATTCACATAGTAACGTCCTAAATGGTGATCAAGATCATAAAACAATGAAAACCACCGGGCAGTTTAATTCAAGTGCCGCAGAGAGCATTGACTTGTTGTCTTTAGAATTAATACGACTCAAGCGGCAAAAGTGCACTGTTTAGTATTCACGCTGGAATTGTCGTCCATCAGGTTAATGAGGACGGGGCAGCATTATTTCACCATCGATTTCACCTGTGCCTTCTACAAGTGTTGCAATGTGCAAAAGCAAACACAAAATTACCAGCGGAAAACTATTGCTTATGTTAATGATTACTTCGAATGGAAGCTTTAATCAGTATTTTGTTTCAGCTAATTAGTGCCGTTGATTGGATGAAATATTTCGTGGCTTTCCTCAGTAAAGGTATGTTTTTATGTGCTTAATTCACAGACAAAAAAAATCGAGACTCTTTAATTAACCAGTTCAGATCTAAACGATAAAATTTTTAAAAAAATGTCAGTATCTAGGAGACAAGCGGAGTGATCGAACCGCTGCCACAGCTATATACGTAAATCATTTACAACATATAAAGGGATAATACTGTGTATTTGTATCGTATCTCAAGTAAAACAATCCAGGATCGATACCCATCAAAATAGAATGGACTGTTCCTTGTGCCAAGGTCAAGTTGGGTGCATGTTTTACCATAAAGGTACTGACACACGTTTAACAATGGTGAAAAATAGTTTAAAAATTCCATGTATCCATATTCACAACCAAATTACAAACCAAAATTCAGTGGCCCTTAACCTAAGGCAAAACTGAACCACTGCACCAAATTTCAACAAAATTCCTTCAATACCTCTTAGTAAATTTACACATAGACAGATAGACAGGCAGATAAGCAGACAGGTATGTAAACAGACAGACGAACAGGCAGGCGGGCAGAGAGACGGACAGGCAGGAACGCAGAGAGGCAGGCAGACAGGCAGACAGACAGACAGAAAGGCAGGAAGGCAGAAAGGGCAGGCAGACAGACAGACAGAAAGGCAGGAAGGCAGACAGACAGACTGGTAGGCCGGCAGGCCGGCAGGCCGGCAGGCAGGCAGACAGAAAGGCAGCCAGGCAGACTGGCAGACTGACAAATGAAGGTGTTAACACGCCAATTCACAGCATATACAAAGCTGGGGTCCGTTTTCTGACTCCCCCCACGCGGAACACGCGGAACACAGAGTACCACCTTCATTCTCCCACAAAGCTCGCAAACCATGTGGATCTGCGTCTGCGTGATAGATGCTTTCAGCCGCCGTAGGTTGCGCCATCATGACAATTTGTGTTTGACTTTAGGACCTGCATTACACCCATTTTGAAAAACGTGTCACAGGTCGTGAATCGAAATATCCAGGAAATAGAGTGGATATACATGTAATATGTTCGACTGTGTGTCTGATGTGGAAGATTTTGTCCTCCGTATTCTTCTAAAAAATAAATTTATTATAATTTAAAAAATTTTTAAGATATATTTTTGTCATCATGAACTGTTCTTGAACAACATGTGCTATTTTCAGCCTACCTTCTCCACTCCCCGTGCACTAAACAAGGAAAATTTCCCACGAGCAAGTTCGAGTTCGCCGGTAAATGCTACACGCTGAACTACAGTCATGGTATGACTCCAAAAGACATTGTGACTATTACTCTGGACATCTTGATATGATTGACAAAACTCTTCTCAAAAATGGATCCGTTTTCCGACAGCTGTTTTATGAGTTGTGTTGATACAAGTGTGCATGGCTCGGTCTATCAGATTGACAGACTGAAGGCGAGTGGAGATGGACCAATGGTGAGTGAACAATATAACGTGATTAGCGTCTGTCACTCAAGGATATCTCGAAAATCCTGTTCCCACATTTTTCATTGCCACTGCAGAAAATTGTCAAATATATGAAATATAATTATGGTTTGGCTGTTTAAAGGGGGCCTACGTGGTCGAGGGGGAAAGCATGCCAGCACGGCGCAATGACCCAGGAGCCTCTCACCAATGCGGTCGCTGTGAGCTCAAGTCCAGTTCATGTTGGCTTCCTGTCCGCCCGTAAGTGGGACGGTCTTTCAGCAACCTGCGGATGGTCGTGGGTTTTGCCCCGTTTCCTCCCACCATAATGCTGGTCGCCGTCCTATAAGTGGAATATTCTTGAGCGCGGCCTAAAACGCCAATCAAATAAATAAGTAGATAAATAACTGTTTACATCCCAGAAGCCTCTCATGAAAGAGGCTGTGAGTTGTGAGTTGAGTTGAGAGGCTGTGAGTCCACCTCTACCTGGCTTCTTCTCCGATTGTAAGAGGAAAGGTCTGCAGCAACCTGCGGAATGGAGGCAGGTTTTCTCTCCGGTTTCCTCCCACCACAATACTGGCCGCCGTCATGCAAATAAAATATTCTTGAGTACGGCGTAAAACACCAATCAAGTAAGTAAATTAAACAACACACACAAACAACACACAAGTGGTGTAGTTCCGAAAAACGAAAGCTTCATTATGACTCAATATTTTAGCATTTTATTATGACATCATTAGGAGCAACAACACATATTAGTCTAGGAAGAGTAGGCTTAACATATCTAAATACATATTTATCGGTCAAACAAAAATACAGTGTACTTGTGTAGTATAGTATACATACGATTTTATAAGCAAGAAGGTATCAGGACCTATGGTGACAGACAGAAACAAAACAAAACAAAATAAGATCAATTAACCTGGTTTAGTAAAGATTAAAGAAAAATCTTTAAAAAGTCGAGACAGCTGAGGAAGATTCCCACGCTATAAGACCACGTGGTGCCAAACCAGCAAGAGCTCACGTCCTCCCGAAAATACACAAAGATTATGACGAAATCTCATCAATGAGATCAATTTTAGACAGAAATGGGGCCGTGCGGTCGCGGGGAGTTCAAGTCCAGTTCATGCTGGCTTCCTCTCCGGCCATACTTGGGAAGGTCTGACACCAACGTGCGCATGGTCGTGGGTTTCCCCCGGGCTCACCCGGTTTCCTGCCACCATAATGCTGGCTGCCGTCGTATAAGTGAAATATATATTCTTGAGTGCGGCGTAAAACACCAATCAAATAAATAAATAAGTAAATCAAATGGGGCCGCCTACTTCAGTGTAGGGAAGTGCCTTGCTCACTGCTAAATCCCCTCTCACAGAATGATTATTTATTTGGTGGACCGTTTTCCCAAATTTTACAAAGAGCCCCACAGGGCTCAAATGAGAGCAAACCATGGTTATGGGAGAGCCTGTTCAAGTATGAAAAGCAAAGATAGTCATTCAAGGCTATGGAGGGGCTAGGGATATACTTTACATCAGATCTGGCTAGGAATATAGTAGTACATGAAGCGGCGACCAGAACTGACTTACAGTGAGAACAGTGAGGTAGGAGTGAAGTATTACATTCATGATGGAATAAATTTTAAGTAGATGACAAGAAACTGCTTTTAGAGAAACAACTGATCACTTACTTTTTCTCTTTGCAGTCTTGGGATTTCCTGGACGAGAGCCCTGAGTTGATTTAGGCTCTGTCGAAAGAAAAAAAGGAAGCCGGAACCTAACATAGAACCTTATAGAAAGCCCTGTCTAAAGACTTTCTTTGGTCAGCTATCTGAGAAACGTAAAGCCACAAGCGGAATCTAAGCAATTCATTTGTCCAAAGGTCTCTGTGACGTACTTTGGCATTTTCTCAGCCTTGTCGGTCCTGATTTGCTTTTGATTTTACAACAAACGTCAGAGCCGTGCACAGTCAAGGAGAAACCCACGACCATCCGCAGGTTGCTGAAAAGCCGTCCTAAATACGGCCGTAGACAAAGCTAGTAGTATCTACAGTAGTTCGCACTACACAAAGTATGCAGAAAGTAGTGTTTATATACAATTCTAACTTCGAAAAGCCAAAAAAAAAAAAAAAAAACCAAAAAAAAAACCATATCTTCATAGCAAATAAGAAAAGCGTTTCATAGCTTACTCTTTTCCACAGGAGGTGTTTGGTCATTTGCAACAGCATCTGTTCGAAATACAAAATGTTGTAAACTGTGAGCAAGTCGCTACCAGACTATAGATCATCCCAAAGGTAAATTCAATTTCTCCGCTCGATTAAACTTCACGAGAAGGGTCGCCCATTATATATGCCATCTGGGTTCCTGGGTCACACACTCCTACCGTTTGAAACCGCGAGGCTTTTGAACCATGATAACCATCAAGATGTAAACAACATAGTTACAGACTGAAGGCAGCGGCCATTTTGGAAACTTTAAATCACCCGAGGCGTTGAACTTCAGGAAATATAGATAAATATTTACCTTTGGTGTGATCAACAGATCGGGATTTTAACAGCCGGGCACTCCTTAGGGCCCCAGACATTGTGAAGAAGTAATTAGACAAGCCAGTAAAGTTATAGTCAAGTGCGTTCCTAAATTTTACTAAGTATCCTATAGCAGTGAATGGAAGCAATCTATGACTCTGCGAGCATCAGTCTAAATATAAAAAAGCAGACAGCGTCATTCATGGCTAGCTTTTCCATAGTTCAAGAAATTGTGTTTGCTTCCCTGTTTTTGGGTTGCTTTTTAAATATAATGTCTGCATCCAAAGAAGAGTCGTGTAAAGGGTTAGGAGCAGGTATTACTTCACATGCTTTTTAAAATTTATTTAAAACTTCCATAGATACTTTGAATGTGTAAATTCAATCACAACTTAATGAATGTATTTTTCGCTGGCTGCAGAATTATGGGACTGTGTTAGAGTTACTCTTCTGCTGATTTTCACAGTGAATTTACAGTCCAACTTTTAATATTTTGTCAAGAAAATGTGAGATAACTCTTACTATTAAAATAAAAACTATCACTATAAGTCACAGTTTTACAATTTTATAGTGCTTTAAACTTAAATCTAAGACAGTTTCGTGATCCTGGGACCGGAAACACTGTTTGTTTGATTTTTTGTCGGGGTTTTATATGTTGTAACCTAGCCACCCTACCTTGCAAACGCCAAACAGTCTGAACTGTTGCGAGAATACACGGTTTGATGAAAGATGATCGTTTTTGTCTCCAGGATTGGTTTTTTGAACAACACGTGTTCGAGAAGAGAGTCCCTGCCATTACGATGTGTCCTCGACTGTGCATCTACCCCATATACCGGGTTTTCAACTACATCTGGCAAAATGGCAAATGCTGAGGAAACAAACTGGATGGCGCGAAGAGGTCAGCGTGGGACGCATGGGAAATTGTTATGATTTGAACCTGCAAACATGGCTTTATGGGATTGTCAGTAAGAGTAATGTATTTATTTATTTATTTATTTGATTGGCGTTTTACGCCTTAATCAAGAATACTTCACTTATACGAGGGGGGCCAGCATTATGGCTAGAAGAATCCGACGACCATCCGCAACTGATTCCACCTCACATTACACGCATATTATCATACAATACTTCTGAGTAGGGTGACGCAAACAATACATCTTACATGTAATCATTTATGTGCAATGGAGAAGTATTGCTCTGTCCTCCCACTATACAGCGTAAAACCCCGCTCAAATAATAAATAAATATGTAATATTTCTTTCTTATATGTCTTCCATTGCCAGTGGAATGGTTGGAGACGACTTGCTTTTCACCAATCAGGCCAACACTGTATTTATTTATTTGATTGGTGTTTTACGCCATACTCAAGAATATTTCACTTATTCGACGGCGGCCAGCATTATGGTGGGAGGAAACCTGGCAGAGCCGGGGGGAAACCCACGACCATCAGCAGGTTGCTGATAGACCTTCCCACGTACGGCCGGAGATCAGATGCTTTCATTCGTTGCCGATTCTAATGTCATGTAATGATTTTCAGTGTGACATCATTCAGCAGACACTCGGTCATCATCTATAAAAAGCGACATAAACTATTCCCGAAAAAAATCTTTACTTTACATACATTTTATTCAAAGTAACGACATCCCGGAGACATCATAGACACAGACATGACCTTTCAGAAATGAGCGCTAAGTCTTTGGTATGACTCGACCCGGGTTTAATCCGAGGTTTCCCGAATTCCATGAGTAGGTTCTTAGCACTAAGCCACTGAAGCGCTCCCACGGGCACTGTCGTCTGCTTATCGTTACCAAGGCTCCAGCAATTGTTCGGTCAGGGAAATCTACAAAGACTAGAATCTTAATCTTCCGCAGATTAATATTTCATACATGTCATCTTATATTCATGTTTACTGTTTGTGGTTTGAAAGCATACTGTATCCCACATTCATTCATTCACATAATAACGCTTTCGACACAGACAGAGGTCATAAAAAATTGACTAAGACCGAAAACAACAATAACAGCAGACGATTAGTTTTGACGTCCGTGTATATCACGTGAGCTCGTGCACAGGCATCCACACATTAACAGGACCTTCCATCCATATTCGGATAGCTTACATTAGGTGACATAAGAAATGCAATAGTTAAAAGAGAGAAAAAATAGTCGTCAAGCTTTTACAGTTGTATAAATGTCGACTATTTCGCCTCAGGTAGCAGTGACTGGTACAGTTATATGGATGGCAAACTTACTGGTTTATTTCCACAGTGGTAAGTAAGATTTCTTTCATTTATTTACTTGATTTGATTGGAGTTTTACGCTGTACTCAAGAATATTTCACTTATACGACGGCGGCCAGCATTATGGTGGGTGTAAGCCGGGCACAGACCGGGGGAAGCCCACGACAATCAGCATAATTTTTCTGCGGTCTCGTAAGACCATAATCTTCCCTCCATGCATTACTTGCCTCCTCTACTCAATGATCGAAGCCCGATGACATCATGTTCTGGGCTGAACGTTTGTAGATATGATCGATTGTCTTGCTCCTTGTAGGATTTAATATTTTAATATCTGATAAAGGTCAATCTTATAGGGGGGGGGGGGGTATTCAGGGTTCAGGTATGTGTCTTTGCTTAAATGATATTATACCAACACTTTCGCGCAGTAACGGCTATTTTAAAAAGTTTCTTTGGGGAGAAGTTTCTGAAAGTCTTGTTTTCACCTCATTGTAAAAGTTTCTTTGGAGGGAATCTTTTCGAAAATCTGGTTTTTCTCTCATTGTAAAAGTTTCTTTGGAGGGAATCTTTTCGAAAATCTGGTTTTTCTCTCATTGTAAAAGTTTCTTTGGAGGGAATCTTTTCGAAAATCTGGTTTTTCTCTCATTGTAAAAGTTTCTTTGGAGGGAATCTTTTCGAAAATCTGGTTTTTCTCTCATTGTAAACGTTTCTTTGCAGAGAAGCTTTCAGAAAACCTGGTTTTCCTCTCGTTGTAAAAGTTTCTTTGGAGAGAAGCTTTCAGAAAATCTTGTTTTCCTTTCACTTTAAAAGTTGCCGTGCAGAAAAGCTTTCAGAAAACCTGGTTTTCCTCTCGTTGTGAAAATTTCTTTGGACAGAAGCTTTCAGAAAATTTGGCTTTCCTCTCACTGTAATAGTTTCTTTGGAGAGAAACCTTCGGAAAATCTGCTTTTCCCCCTTATTGTAAAGGTTTCTATGGAGGGAAGCTTTCCCAAAATCTTGTTTTCCTTTCAATGCGAAAGTTCCCTTACAAAGGAGCTTTCAGAAAATCTGGTTTTATAAAAGCTTCTTTGGAGAGAAGCCTTCAGAAAATCTACTTTCTATCACATTGTAAAAGTTTCTTAAGTAGAAGCTTTCAGAAAATCTGGTTTTCCTCATATTGCAAAAGGCCTCTTTGTGGAGAAGATTTTAGGAAATCTGGTTTTCATCTCACTGTAAGTTTCTTTGGAGAGAAGCTTGTAGAAAGTTTGAATTTCCTCTAATTTTAAAAAATTTCTTTGGAGAAAAGCGTTCAAAAAATCTGGATTTCCTCTCTTTGTAAGAGTTTCTTTGGAGAGAAGCTTTCAGAAAATTTGGTTTTCCTCTCGTTGTAAAGGTTTGAGGAAAAGCTTTCAGAAAATGTCGTTTTCATTTCATTGTAAAAGTTTCCTCGGACAGAAGCTTTCAGAAAATCTTGTTTCCATCTCACTGTAAAAATTTCCTTGCCCAGAAGCTTTCAGAAAATTAGATTCCCATCTCATTGTAAGGTTCTTTGGAGAGAAGGTTTCAGAAAATCTGGTTTTCCCCTCACTGCAAATGTTTCTTTGGAGAGAAGCTTTCAGAAAATTTGGTTTTCCTCTCATTGTAAAAGTTTTTTGTGAGAGAAGCTTTCAGAAAATCTGTTTTTCCTTTCATTATAAAAGTTTTTGTGAGGGAAGCTTCAGAAAATTTGGTTTTTCTCTCATTATAAAAGTTTTTTTGAGAGAAGCTTTCAGGAAATCTGGTTTTCCTCTCATCCTAAACGTTTCTCTGGAGAGAAGCTTTTAGAAAACCTTGTTTTCATCTATGTTGTAATGAGGCAGCATCATATATATATATATATATACATATAACGTTAAGAATCGTCCGTTTAGTAGTGAGACACCCACCGTCTAAAGGCGCTGATCCCTTCGGGGGCGGTAGATCGAAGGTCAAACCTGGGTCAGGTCACACCCAGGACCTTAAAAGAGGAAGTTGTATCTTCTTCTTTTGGTGTTTACCATTAAGGGGATAGTGCAACGGCTGGTTGACCCGAATCAGCATAATGGCTCGGGTGGGCGTCTTACTTGATTAGTCGTTTCAATGAAGCAGCACCGGGTAAAAGAGAGGTGGAAATCCGGCCTGCGACAAAGAGGCACGTTACACGTACAAGCACTGTAGGGACTCCTTCTCCTCCGAAAAATTGTACGACCTTTAACCCTAAGCACTGACTCACTCTAAAGAGGGTGAAAGCGAAATTAAATTAGAATTAATTATATGACAGGAATTAATTAGTTTCATTATATGACTTTCGCTTATCCACATAGCCACATACATGTACCTTCATTTCTTGTCCAACAGATGCTGTTGCCCCAGACCCGACACCACCGGTGGAAAGCAGTAAGTTGTGTGTCAAATGTTTTGTGTCGTTTTGCTCTTTTAAACCTTAAACCTAAACATATATTAACCATCCAGTTCCTTTTCTTAACTGCTTTCATAAGGCGGGAGCTGTGGGTGGCAGAAAGTACACTTCTGGCTTCTGACATTCTCTGTTCTAAATTAATTAATGAAATGGTTCAATGTCATGTGGCTATATAGTCTCTCTGGATCTTTCTCTAACAGAGTCAAAGTTATCTCGACGTTCTCGTCTAGAAAAGCGCAAGTCGGAAAAGAGAATTAGTAAGTCTGGGAATCTAAGTAACATTCTCTTATAAGAATTTAACTTTAGCCAACATCTTTTCACACCCTAAAAATATCCTTTGATGTGGTAGGAATCTTCTCAGTGGTTAATTTCAGATCTGACAATTACAGCTCCATAGATGTGTTGGCTATCATATCTGCATGAAGCTGTCGCTGGCTCAGACGACTTAATCTCACTGCGACATCCAGACATTTGTCAAATGTCGTCGCGGGTTCGTTTGGGGGCTGTGGTTTTATGTCAGAGGTTTGTCAAATCTGCGAAGGGCGATGCCCCAGGAACTTCGGTTTCCTTCATTCACGAACCATACCGAGTCATGTAGATAAAGAAATTATTGAGATCAGTGTTAAATAAAGAAATAAATAAATACCTAAACTGAAGTAACTTATACTCTCAGCATCTTCTCTGTTCTGGCAGTCCACTCTTTACTCTTAGAATTTGTGCTTATAAAAACAACAGTATTTATTAATACCCAAGTAGGGGAAGTAATCCAAATGGCTTTTGAAACGAAAGATAGACTGACAAAAGTATGAACAACATTTTCCCACCCAAAGCACCATCTGTCTAGACGGCAGTCAAGCAATTAATTTCATTTACACGTTGTAACCGTGGTGGAACGGAACTGTCCGTTGGTGGTCATTTTCACGTTTTGCTGTTAATTCTAAATACCTTACTCGTTCAGTTTCCAGGATTGCAATCGGGGATTTCCTGATTGTAGATCAACCCCTGTTCGAGAAGAAAACGTATGCAAGTACCATGTGTTCGCGATACTGTCAGGACCCATGCCGGGTTTTCAACTACAACACGCAAACAGGACAATGTCGTGGGTTTGCAGACAAGAAATATCAACTTAGCGGCGTGAAGAATACAGCATGGGACACATGGGAAATCGTTGCGACGTGAAACTGATTCCAATTTTACCCTGACAAATGTCTATATATCACAATATATAACTTGGGTACAATCTCGCTGATACACATCCATGTACATTCACAGAAAGCGATGCTAGAATTAATTCGGAAGTGGGAAGGTCTGCCAGCAACCTACGTATGGTCGTGGGTTTCCCCCGGGCTCTGCCCGGTTTCCTCCCACCATAATGCTGGTCGCCGTCGTATATGTGAAATATTCTTGAGTACGGCGTAAAACACCAATCAAATAAATAAATAAATACAATGCATTCTGCTGTTGCAGCAGATTGTTTTGTTAAATATAACACATATTCTATTAATTCAGTGTATAGTTTCTTTTAGATTAACAGGATATTATGTTTAATATGACAGAATTTTGTGTTATAATAACAGAATACATTCTGTATAACATCACTCAGGCAACAGATTTTCTGATGTAACATTTATTTATTTATTTATTTATTTAATTGTTGATTAACACACATTGAGTTAATAATATCATTGATCTATATGCATTTTAACCTCAGTCTAGATTTTGTTCATTAAAAAATGCCTTATTTCATGACGATTCTTCATCGCAGAAATCAATGGGAGACTCGATGGAGAAACGGATTCAATTCGTGCATTGGACTGGGGATATTTCGATTCTCCTCAGTTCCAGTGTTAGTGACAATAAGTGGTCAGATGCGTAATTTTAAGTTCGTTGAAGATCACTTGTTTCTCACCAAGATATTCGTTAGAGGTGTTAAAGTTTGCTGTAGTGACTTATTGACGGCCGGTGTTTCGCGAGGAAATACCAGTTTCCTCCAGGGAAAAACCGACCACCATTGTACCTATTTGATTTATGTGATTGTCTGTTTTTTTTTTTTACGCCGCTTCACGAATATTCAAGAATTATTCACTTATCTGAGAGCATTAATTTTTATAGGTGGAGGAAACCAAACGCCATGGTATATGTTAATGAAGAAATTTGCATGGCTTGAAAAAGCAATCAGATACATCACTCAATGTTACCCGTTCTTGTAGTGATTTCAAGTGAGATATCTTTCTATAAAACATACGAGAAAGTATTGAAAATCTTTTCTCCTACTTAACATATTTTAAAGAAAATAGCGACATCCTGAAGACCATCTTTTCTCCCGTCGTCGTTTAAGTCAGCAGTCCTAATCTTAGAAGTTTTCTGGGTTCCCGTGCAAGAAAGTCTGAAAAGTTCGTTTTGTGCATAAATATTGATAGAGACAAATGGAAGCTGTTAAATGGGCTGACGCATCTTATAAAATTGGAAATGTTACTTGCCACTTTTACGTGGGATGATTCCGATTTATAGTAGCGAATACTTTGTAAAAAAATTTTATTTCTGTGTCAGCTGAACTTTTGAATTGACTATCCCTCCATCAAATAAATGTTATAATACTGTATCATTTCTTGGCGGAAATCACATGTAAGCGAACTTTACCATTATTGTATCACTGCTTGTCTTGTTAACCCGGGCAAGCGGATAACCCGCCTCCCCGGCTGTCCGTTACAGGCCAGGCCCGTAAGAATTAATGTCCGGACTGGTACGGGACCAGTGTTCCTAAGTGGAGTGAATTTGGGGCTTACATGGGGTCACTTGGTGGGGCCCATGTAGGGTGTCTGTGTGTCTCAGATAGGTTGAATATGGGCATCGCTTGGGCGGTATGTGGAGTTTTTCTAGGTTGTTTGTCAATATGAACGAGATTTTGTTCAAGCTTCCAACCATGAATGCACAGTATGAACAAATTTACCTTTTCCTGGCGATATTTCAGCCATGTTGCGGCAACCTTGAAATATTAACACTTATACGTGCAGCTGCAATAATGATAGTCGAAGGAACCAAAATAATAATCACGGGAATGAATGAATAACTGCATTAGTGTTTCACAACTCTGGCATATTTCAGCCATATATCGTGGAGGATTGATCACAGAAGAACCTATATACCTGTACACAAAATAATCCAGCTCTTATTCCTGTTTAACATTAACTATAAATCCGTTCTTAGGAATTCAGTTCCCTAGTGGCAAAACTGTATTGACACTTTAAGAAACATGCATCACTGATACTTAATATTTGGGTACATCTACGATAATCAGAAAATGGCGTACCCCAATATACAGAAATCAAACCAATAAATAAACCAGAATTTCACAGATAAAAATAAAAAGTTTTTTATTTGAAATTTAAATTCCAACCTAAAAATTGGCAATAGGAATGCACTATGTTTAATGGAAGACTCTTTAGGTCCCCAGTTCAATCCCTGACTGGGTGCATCAGCTGAATGTGTTCACTTTTCAGCACATTTTGCCCTGTTTCCATCTCAGTCTCGTCCCCCTATCAGCCATTTTGTGTAACTCTCCTTTCAATGTCAAGTTTGGTACAGACTGTGGATTGTTCTTTATTGATCCTGCAAAGACACTGAATAACAAAAGTTAAAAACATCTTCTGTAAAATTTCTTGACTTGGATTTATTTATATATAAACAAGTTGATTACACTATTGTTGAGCTTAGCGCACAAATTTGTTGAAGCAGTGTGGCTCAGTGTTTGCTTTGTGTATTCATCCATGGTCCTTCCCCCTAGGTCTCCTAAAACGTTCACCTGTAAAATAATAGTGATAAGGATGAGCTATGTACATTGTACACATACACATTATAATATGTGCAATGCTGAAAGTTACTATTATTAAAGCAATTAGATGCAGAAAAATTATTGAATAAAAACCGAAAAAATGATGATGGCAATCCAATTTAAGCAAACTTTCAGAAAACATCTAAACACATATGTACAAGTAAATTAAAACAAAACAAGTAACCAAACAGGTAAATTACTATACCGGTATAGACCATAGAGTATCAATTCTTTGAAAAGGTAAAACATCACCTCGAACTACGCTGGCAAGAGAGGTTGATGTAATAATTAAACAAACGGCATTACAATCAAGCCCATAAGAATAACTTGAAATAAAAGATACTTTTTTGAAAGTTTACTTCTACAGGAAGACTAGAGCAAAGAACATTTATGTGTTTCATGAAAACAAACATTACCGATACATGCAGGAACCTATACAGCCTGGGCTAAACCTTTGTCGAAACAACACGTGTTGTAGTTGGGGGAAAAAAGATTCAATGAACAGCAAATATTTATTCGATGTTTTCCTAGTAAACTCATGCCATGCAAAGTTACAGTTCATAAGGTGAATGTAAAATATATATCCACAAACACTTCGATATCGACTGCAAGTTGTGTAAAATCGAAACAGGTCAAGGTAAAACAGCGGTTAGGAGTTCAAATCGTGCGTAGTCTTAAGAAATACTGGAAAAAACTTTTGTCGTTAAAGTGAAAGACAGCACCTGACTAATGTTTCTATCCACTGAAAGACTACCATTATAATTACCTTAAACCCGCATTAAATATTATATTAGATTTTTTTTCAACCCAGAAAAATTTAGTGAAACTTCGTATTGACACAGCGTCAGAGTGTCTCCATTATCGACAGCATGGTGACGTCACGTTTACTCTAGTTCCCTAACGTCGAAGTTATTATCCGTATGATAGTCAGAGAAGTAGCCTATGTCAGATAAAAGTGGCAGGTGGATATATACTGGAACGATATTTCTTCCACTGCTTGAACTGTTGATACAGTAAGCCTGCTATATCATTTACATTTTAAGTAGTCGGCAGATAGATGCACGGCCGAGGTGTTCCTCAGGTCGTAGCCTCCGGAGGCGTTGTGCTAGTGAGTTTGACTCCTATTAAATATTTACAAAATTACAATAGGATTGTTGTACAACTAGATTCAGGCTCAATTCTGAAATAAATGGAAATAAATCCCAGCACCACTAAGGCTGATGTGGACATTCGACGGTCGCTGAATTCTATGCTTCACTTTTGTGGCGGTGGCTTTTAAGATAAGAGCAGTGCTGGCCTAGTTATCGCGGACGTCAGAGGCTTAAACACGGCGTTTCAATAATTTTACTGTATTTTATAAAAGAAAACAGAAAAAAGTCATCCCTTGTATGCAACAAAGACAAACGGCCAAAATTTAAAAGGAAGGCAAAAGGAAGGCAAAACAACTTATCTCAGCCCATGCTATAGCGTTCACCCGTGGCCTCATCGTATATTACAAATAAAATTAAGGTTAGCTCTGTGACCCGGACAAGTGTTCGGCATCCAAGGAGGCGATTAGGGTTCAGATAAACTTGTTGTTCACATCAGTAAAATTTTCATACAAAAAAATCTGACACAGAGTAAATTTTCTCCTGAAGATATACACTTCTTGACAATGAAAGGAATTTCCAAGACAAAAGTGTGTTATTTTTTTTAATTAAGCTTTATCTTGCGGCAGGCTACAAACCCGCATCATTCTGAAATACATTGCACTGAGCATTAAATGACATATCAGCCTGACACTGACGGTGGAGCATGGAGCTATATGTTATATACATGGTAGTCCATCTGTTTTCACATGATTGTCTGATTAACTTTCAACAGGTGTTGCTGACAATAAAATTCTGCTGATTGCATTTAATACGGACACTGTAACCAGTAGCTGAAACTACTATATCTACGGTATTATCGTTAATAGGGATTACACTTTCTGAATATAGCACAAATTCTAGAGCAGAAATTTACAGTTTAAAATTTCTGCACTAGAATCTGTGCTATATTCAGAAAGTGTAATCCCTATTAACGATAATACTGTTACTTAATCCACTTTCTAAATGACATCTATACCTATCTACTATATCTACGGACAGACAAATTATTTGGTGCCCAGCAGTAGTATATTAAAGTATATTAAAGCCAGAAAGCCAGTAAGGGAAAGTACTGAGATGTTCAAGGTAAACTTATGGAACAAGACAGGGCTGTGACAGTATACGTTATCACAGCCCTGCAGAGCTAGGTAGGATGATATTCAACTGGCAAAATATATTTCAGCACCATAACAGCAGAATACACGTGTATTTATTTGTCTCTAAACTACATTCCTTGTGTGACATTTTAGGCCATTTACCGTTCTCTAGCCCTCTCCCATAATGTGATACAGGTGATCTCATGGTGTCAGTCAGAAAAGAAAGACACTGTGTTTAGACGTGCTTCGGTTTTGATAGAGTCTGTCCACTCTCGCCCGACACCATGAAGTACACATGGGTGTGAAACCAACGGAGCAATGCTTTATTTCTGAAATCGGTAAATCTTTGTTTCCGACATTACTCCTTCTTTATATACCGGTTACAGCACACATGATGACTGGGCCAGCAGGATCGATACGCGGCCCTGATGGCGCAACTCGCCTTCCGTATTTCGCAAACTTCACATCACGTAAAATCACGCGAGAGATCGTGAACGTGAAGACGATTTGTAAACAAGAGGTGCTGGTCTCAAATCATGGGCAAGAAACAGCACCAGAAGGACAAACTGTATGAAATTTTCCTGAATTATGCCAACAATAAACCACTAAATTATCGTCATAATATCAGTGACACTGGAGATATAGTGCTTGCACGTCAAACGAGTTCGGAAGACGGGTCCAGTCTTGATACAACAACAACACGTGTTATTCTATCTGTTCTGGCGTGGTATTTTGAGCTTCATTATAGCATGTAACAGTGAATATGTTTAGGATGCTTTGAATCACCACCGTATCTAACCACCGAAAGAATTCGCTGAATTTGGCTCCTACTTGTTAACATTAAACCCAGTTTACTTGCATTCCCCTCCCGAAATCATGTGGTTGTTGTAAATTAAGTTTGTCTTTAGACGTTCAAAATAAATGAAACCAGAGTGTTTTTTTCTGCTACAGATACCTGACCACAACTGAATGGAAGAACCATTATGGGGGTTACAAAGGTACCCAGAATGCTGGCAGTGCAGCCAAATTCAGAAGGCTCCCGTTTGACTGCTGCAGGTATGCTCATATGAAGAATTTAAGACATCATTTGTTGGGAGTGGTAAAGTTTAGGTGTCCTGAGGAAATTTTACAGATCATGTGACAGCCTCATTAAAAGTGGGCTTGGCAGTTAGCTTAGTGATCCAGGAGCCTCTCACCAATACTATCACTCTAAGTACGTCCAGCTCATACTGGCTTCCTCCACGGTCATACAAATAAAAGGCCTGCCAACAGGCTGCAGATGATCATTGGTTTCCCCCCAGGCTCTACCCGGTTTGCTGCCACCATAATGCAGGCCCTGTTCTGTCAGTGAAATATTCTTGAATACAGTGGAAAACACCAATCATGCAAATAAATGAATTTAAAGGGATGTGCACAACTGCATTCATTCATGTCCTACCTCCTTCTGTCTGACTAGAATGGGTCTGCATCCGCACCTTTAAACTTTACTACATCGTATTGGTCCAATGGCAGTTGAGAGAAAAACTTGTTTCATTAACTTCAGTCCCTGCTTCATGTTTAGACTAATTTTTACCAAACGACACGTGATTTCATGAATCATTTGGAAATTCATTACATGTGTCTCAGTGACACATGGTGTCTAGTAGAAGTGATGTGACACTGTCTATCAAGCGATCATTTGGTTTGCGGGTGAGTTTGTGATTCTAACATCTAGTCCAACTTTGACTTTTGATCATTCTACATGTACGGCTGGATATTGGATTTATACACCTCTGACTTCTCCACAGTTATCTGTTTAATTGATACCCTTTCATCTATTAATGCAATAGGACTTATTGTGTTAACATGTAGATGTTTCACAGTAAGCTTTAGCATTTTTTGAATATATACATTTACTCTGGGTGAATTTGACATATTTCATTTTATCTCAACTAAATTTAGGTGTTGCCATTGTGGTGATGAACTGAGAATGTAACAGAAGATTGTATGGTATCACATTGTCTTGTTTCAACTTATCCATGCAGCCATTCGAACTAGATTTACGTGTTGCCATTGTGGTAATGAACTGAGAATGTAAGAGAAGATTGTATGGTATCACATTGTCTTGTTTCAGTTTATCCATGCAGCCATTCGAGCATCCACTTTGTACCAAAGAAGGATTTGTTTATGATCTCATGTAAGTTTCCTCTTTTGTTATCAAAAAGCAGCTTTTCTGCTCAAGTATGTGTGCTGACATACATATGAATCTTAAAGTATTTATTAAACCTGAGGGTTTTACTTCCTGATGTGCAGTGAAGGACATATCATGACATTAAAGGACAAAAAAGAGCTTCTTAGTCTTGTTCATGGGGGTCTGGTTGGGGGTGGGTTATACTTTGAAACTATAGTCTTCTTAAGACCCCAGCCAGTCATTTTTGTAATTTTGGTATTTCACCTAAATTTAGGTATGTAAGAAAGCACATAAAGGGCTTACAATGATAGTTTTCCTGCCAACAGTTAGGTTTGTCTGATTAAGAAATTAACTTAATCAAAACACCTAATTGGCCCCATAATGTGGTTGAATCAATCAGAATCGAACAAAGTGTGTAACTTGAAAAGTGGAAAACTTTACATGAAATATAGTAATTAGCCAGCTTTCATGCATTAAAGGTAAGAGTTGACGTCTGTTTTGGACTGCAGGTTTCGTATAGAAACGGTATACTGTTTGTCACTGGTTGCTACTGTGGCCATGTTGATATGTTTTAATGCATTATTTGACTAGGATATTCCCAACAAACCTCAAAGTACCTTTCTAAGATCAGTAGAACTGTCATGCTAAGAATCCGGCAGACTTATTATAACCATAATACTTACATGTATATGTGGTCATTTTAGAAATTTTTTTTATGTCGGATATAATGCAATATATTTACATGTGTGTCAAGTGGTGAATAATTGTCATCCTGCCATCCTATTCAAAATTTGCCAGTGTTATGAACTTATTACGGTAAATCCATTATATCTTTATGTAATGGCAAGAAATATTTTTTCATGCTCACCATTTTCTCACAAACTTTGAGTCTATACCACCAGTGTTTGTAATCTGCTACTTTGTACTTTGGACTTTCCTGATAATAGTGCACATGCACCCAGCATACGTGTAATACAATGTATGTTTTAAACTTGTAGGCTTGTATACATTAGGATCATATAGGCGAATGATGCTGTGATGTCACCATTAGCTACTGTAGATAAATCTGCAGACAACTAAATATTTACATTATTGTAGGGTTTTCATGCTGACTTTACACAAGCTACGTAGGCAGAGGTTGAATGAATGAATGAATGAATGATTATGGCTTAATGCCACTGCAGCAATATCTCAGCCATATAACTTTTTCTCTATATGTACAAATTTATTTATATATTGAACACGCAGCTGTTGTAGCAATAGACACAGTTATATGTAAAGTGTGTATATATATATATATATATATATATATATATATATATATATATATACTCGCTTTAAGGTGATAAAACCATACCGCAATCATACACCCACGATAGTACCATAGTTACGCCATGATACTCACATCTTGATCAGATCTTACGCCTATAGTGAGTGGACAAACAATCACCATCCCACCATGGTGGGCCTAGCATACATGTAGCTGTACTGTGTCCCGGTAGTGAGCAAAAGTGTGGTGTCACAATAATAACAAAGGGATGTTTTGGTACATTTATGTTCCCTCGATATCTGCCTGCTGTGGTATAAGTGAAATATTCTTAAGTACAGTGTATATCACCAACCATATAAATAAATAAATATTACATTTATGTGACAATCAGAGAAGAAATATACATGTACGTATAGAACTGAAGTCAGTTTTGTAAGAAATTTAGCCCTTGTATCATAAATGAAGTTTGTAGTGGTAGGTGAGTATTCATGTATTTTAATTATTTGGGTAAATTGTAATTGAGTACTGGGCAAATAAAGGCTAATTTTGAGTTTCAAATTTGCAGGAATATTGTACCGTTCCTAAAGAAGTACGGAATCAATCCAACGACAGGAGAGGTAAGGTTATAGAGGATTGCTGGCTCAAGTTACACAAAATATTCATAGACTGTCAAAAGAAAAGCACATGGCCTAACATTTTGTACTTAGTAGTATATCAGTTGAGCGATCTACATTACTGTTTGTAACTTTAATGTTTCAAATTTATAATTTGTTTACATCACACACACATTTATATATTAAAGGTATTTCTTTTTTTACGAATCACTTCAGTGATAATAAATCGTTAATGAAGCATATCTGATTGACAGCAACCATATTTGGGTTATTTTCTGTGTTGTCTGCTTGGACTGGGGAGTGTAGTACATTCCACTAAATGTATGTGCTGCATTTTACCAACAAATCATGATTTAGTCTGAAGATGTAAGTTTTGCCCCTCAGTACACAATAAGGCCTGGGTAGTATTGCTTTGGGAAATGGTTGTATGTTGTAAGCTTTAACTTAGGACACGAGTTGCGACTTTAATATGCCCTTCAGCGAAATGGGGGCTAGTTGTCTTCAGTGGATGTTGATTTTGTTGTCTAATTTCACAAATGATGTAGCAGTTGTCAGACACATGCACGTCCATGCATAAATGTGGTCACTTACTAGATACTGAATAAAAACAGCCTTTTACTAGAAAGTATAGACTTTACATTGCTCTAGCAAAGAAATTCATAAAAGAATATTTAAACACATATTTTTGAGTATACATGCGATATCTATAGTGTGTATTAGCTAGGTTATACTCTTAGTTTGTTTTGAACCACTCACCATGTAAATACTGTGTATTCCCCCTCAACCAACAATGATAACATAAGATGAGAATACTTCTCTTTTTAAACCAATTAACTTTAACAGTGTACAACAGCCTTATGGGACAGCACCTGGTATCATTTTAAATCAGTGTAAAAGTAGTTGTTTGCGATTAAGAAAATAATGATTTGAGATTGTAATCATTGTAACGTTAATCAGAAGCTTTTGGGGTTTTTTTCGGTGCAGGTACAAAATAAAGCCTATATGACCTAAAATTTCCCCACAAAATTGCATTTTTAGAGGAAAATAAATGTCCAAAATATTTTTTTTTGGTGCTGAAGCTTACAATTTTCCAGCAGAAAATCATCCTGTGTTCCTAGCAAGCCTCAAAACACCTTCTAAAATCAGTAAAACATCCAGAATCAGGAGAAATGGGCAAGTTAATCATGGACAAAATCTGTAGTCATTTAGGGTATACACGCTAATTTATAAAATGGTAATCTGCTGCTGAGTGCTGCTAGTTATTCACCAGGGTATGCGTGGGATTGAGATCTTAACCCTAGGGCATACCCAGTAAATATCCTGATCTTGAGAAGTCCTGTATCAGGAGCTGGCAACAGTTGTTTGTAATTGCACTGGCAAAATCACTGATTATGTGATGTTGAAGTGTGTTGAAGTGTGTATATGTCTTGTTGAAGTGTGTATATGTCTTGTTGAAGTGTGTATATGTCTTGTTGAAGTGTGTTGAAGTGTGTATATGTCTTGTTGAAGTGTGTATATGTCTTGTACATATTAATGCCTACTTAACGTAATTACGGTAATGGGACTAAAGTTTCATCTGAAAACGTGCAGTTTTAGGAGCAAATAAATGCATTAAAATATTACTTTTGTTACTGAAACTTACATTTTTCCAGTGAGATGCAGTGTATCATACTACCTTACGCACAAACCTCAACATCTTTTCGGTCATGAGTTTTAGCTATTTCAAGACAATCTTAAGGTGAATGGTCATTCCCTAAAGAGTGATAGCTTATCATATCTCTGTGCTCTATAGTGCCTTGTGGCACATTTTCAACGGTGTGGAAACGTGTCAGGAAAAAAGGGAGATAACCCAGTTGATTGTGGCTGCATCCCTTCTTTCCTTTTGTACATTATGGATACATGAAACCCTGCGTTTCCTAATTTTATCAATCTTCCATTGATTACACTTCCAGAAAATGACAGCAAAGGATTTAATCAAGTTGCATTTTCATAAAAATGCAGAGGGTAAGTTTTGATAGCAATCTGAGATAATTTTATGTATATGTATAAAAAGCAGACTTTTTCGTTCATGTTTTAAATATATTTGATCCCTAGTTTTAGACAAAAATTAGGGTTTCGTGTTGATTGGAAGCATTTTCACAATAAAACTTACATGTCTTCAGAGCAAAAAGAACATTTTTTCTTGTCACAAATAGAAGTCATTTCTATGAAAACAGTTCATTCATCAGTGCCTGACATTCAGGAGAGATTTTCTCCAGACTCTTCCTTGTTTCTTCCTTGCATTTAGCTGACCACTGTATTAAAGGTAAAAATCCTTAGTGTGGTTCCACATTAAACACCAGTTATATGGTAACATAGAAAAATTAAAGTCTGACTGTAAGTCTCATTGCTCTTGTGTTATGGTAAGTTTTGTATTAAAGGAAAAGAAAACACAAAAATGAGACAAATACCAAATGAAACAGAGGGAAAAGTTTTTTTCTTTCAAGATTAAAGGGTACTTGAAAATATTTTTGTATGGTGGGTGTTGGGGACCACCACGTACATTTGTCATGTTTGCATAATAATGTTCTAAAAAATGATGCATGTCTAATAAATTTATTTGAATGTGAATGTGTTGTTTATATCCAAAGACATGCATTTAATCTGAGTTATGATTATATTTATGAACATATTAAAAATATAAATACTGTATGATTAAAACTCAGGTTGAACACATCTTTTAGGAGAAGAGACAAAATTCTAGCTCAAATGTATTTATTAAACATGTGGAACTTGTATCTTCATATAAAACATAGATATCATATACAAAGTGGTGGACCAAATTACCAAATGATCAGGTACAAAACCTGGCCCTGTGACTTTATACATGTGCAGTGTATATCAGTACACACATGCAAGCTTTCCTCCTAATTTCAGGAAAGTACCATTGTCCAGTAACATACAAAGTCCTAAATGAGAACTCCCACATAGTAGCTGTAAAGGTCACTGGAAATGTGTTTTCATATGATGTAAGTATATTTTGTTTTAGCTGGAATAATCAGTGTGAAAAACTATGTACATTTTGAAAAGAGTAGTGGGTTGCAATAAGGCTCTCCTTCTCTGGGGAAATCAACCTCATTTGATCACAGATTATTACATAAAAGGACATGCAGGGCCAAATAAGAGATTTCTAATTTGGGCACCTTTCTTGTCAAGATTAATTTTCACAAAATTATTTCCAGATATTAAGAAACCAGAAGTTAATGCCTTACACCCCGAATTCTAACACCTCTGTTAAATGCGCACTAGGCACAGAATAGAACCCCATATGTTGTTCATTTTTCTCATAACCGAAAAGTATGAATAGAAAAAACACTGAAAAGTTGCAAAAACTACTTTTTTTAACCCATCTCAGACTTCAATCCAAAACTAACAGAGGAAAATATTTGCAAAATAAACTTTTTAGCATTTTTGGATATACATTTAGTTGTCAATGGTGGGCTTTCTTTACCTGTTGATAGTTCTGTTTATATTTTTATCTCATTCTCTTGAATCAGGTGTTGGTGTTAAATAACATTCAAATGAGAAATCTGACAAGATTACTGCATATTTTTTTGTTACAGGCTGTGGAGAGGTTGAACTTGAAGGCTAAATTCATGAGAGATTTGCTGACAGACGAGCCTTTTACCAGGAAGGATTTAATCACAATACAGGTGAGTTGATTGAGGTGCTGACAGATGAGACACTTACCAGGAAGGGTTGGGTGACAATACAGGTGAGTTGATTGAGGTGCTGACAGATGAGACACGTACCAGGAAGGGTTAGATGACAATACAGGTAAGTTGTATCACTGAGGTGCTGACAGATGAGACACTTATCAGGAAGGGTTGAGTGACAATACAAGTGAGTTGACTGAGGAGCTGACAGATGAGCCACTTGCCAGGAAGGGTTAGATGACAATACAGGTAAGTTGTATCACTGAGGTGCTGACAGATGAGCCACTTACCAGGAAGGGTTGGATCACAATACAAGTGACTTGCATCACTGAGGTACTGACAGATGAGACACTTACCAGGAAGGGTTGGATCACAATACAGGTGAGTTGTATCACTGAGGTACTGACAGATGACACACTTACCAGGAAGGGTTGGATTACAATACAGGTGAGTTGTATCACTGAGGTACGGACAGATAAGCCACTTACCAGGAAGGGTTGGATCACAATACAGGTGAGTTGTATCACTGAGGTACTGACAGATGAGACACTTACCAGGAAGGGTTGGATCACAATACAGGTGAGTTGTATCACTGAGGTACTGACAGATGACACACTTACCAGGAAGGGTTGGGTGACAATACAGGTAAGTTGTATCACTGAGGTACTGATAGATGACACACTTACAGGAAGGGTTGGGTGACAATACAGGTAAGTTGTATCACTGAGGTACTGACAGATGAGCCACTTACCAGGAAGGGTTGGGTGACAATACAGGTGAGTTGTATCACTGAGGTGCTGACAGATGAGCCACTTACCAGGAAGGGTTGGGTGACAATACAGGTGAGTTGTATCACTGAGGTACTGACAGATGAGCCACTTACCAGGAAGGGTTAGATCACAATACAGGTGAGCTGTATCACTGAGGTGCTTGACAGATGACACACTTACCAGGAAGGGTTGGGTGACAATACAGGTGAGCTGTATCACTGAGGTACTGATAGATGACACACTTACCAGGAAGGGTTGGGTGACAATACAGGTGAGCTGTATCACTGAGGTGCTGACAGATGAGCCACTTACCAGGAAGGGTTGGGTGACAATACAGGTGAGTTGTATCACTGAAGTATTGACAGATTACACACTTACCAGGAAGGGTTGGATCACAATACGGGTGAGTTGTATCACTGAGGTACTGACAGATGACACACTTACCAGGAAGGGTTGGATTACAATACAGGTGAGTTGCGCACTGAGGTACTGACAGATGACACACTTACCAGGAAGGGATAGATCACAATAAAGGTGAGTTGTATCACTGAGGTGCCGACAGACGAACCACTTACCAGGAAGGGTTGGATTACAATACAGGTGAGTTTTATCACTGAGGTACGGACAGATGAGACACTTAACAGGAAGGGTTGGATCACAATACGGGTGAGTTTTATCACTGAGGTACTGACAGATGACACACTTACCAAGAAGGATTTGATCACAATACAGGTGAGTTGTATCACTGAAGTATTGACAGATGAGACACTTACCAAGAAGGGTTGGATTACAATACAGGTGAGTTGTATCACTGAGGTATGGACAGATGAGACACTTATCAGGAAGGGATAGATCACAATACAGGTGAATTGTATCACTGAGGTACTGACAGATGACACACTTACCAGGAAGGGTTGAATCACAATACAGGTGAGTTGTATCACTGAGGTACTGACAGATGAGCCACTTACCAGGAAGGATTTGATCACAATACAGGTGAGTTGACTGAGGTGCTGACAGATGAGCCACTTACCAGGAAGGGTTGGATCACACTAAAGGTGAGTTGTATCACTGAAGTATTGACAGATGAGCCACTTACCAAGAAGGGTTGGATCACAATAAAGGTGAGGTGTATCACTGAGGTAGTGACAGATGAGACACTTACCAGGAAGGGTTGGATCACAATACAGGTGAGCTGTATCACTGAGGTACTGACAGATGAGACACTTACCAGGAAGGGTTGGATCACAATACAGGTGAGCTGTATCACTGAGGTACTGACAGATGAGCCACTTACCAGGAAGGGTTGGATCACAATACAGGTGAGTTGTATCACTGAGGTACGGACAGATGAGACACTTACCAGGAAGGGTTAGATCACAATACAGGTGAGTTGTATCACTGAGGTACTGACAGATGAGACACTTACCAGGAAGGGTTGGATCACAATAAAGGTGAGTTTTATCACTGAGGTACTAACAGATGAGACACTTATCAGGAGGGTTGGGTGACAATACAGGTAAGTTGTATCACTGAGGTACTGACAGATGACACACTTACCAGGAAGGGTTGGATTACAATACAGGTGAGTTGCGTCACTGAGGTACTGACAGATGAGGACACTTACCAAGAAGGGTTGAATCACAATAAAGGTGAGTTTGACTGAGGTGCTGACAGATGAGACACTTACCAAGAAGGGTTGGATCACACTAAAGGTGAGTTATATCACTGAAGTACTGACAGACAACCATCACTTTTTTTTGAAACAGAGTATATTTTTGTCTTAATTTTACTGTCTTAATTTCTATTTCTCTTTACAGGATCCTACCCAATCTGGATAAGTTCAACATTTCAAGTTTTTATCATGTGAAAAACAACCTCAAAGTAGAAGATGGTATGTTGACTTGACGTGATTCATTGTGGATACAATGTACTTAATATCATATATTGTTATAAGAGTGTGAATCTTCATTCTGTAGACTGATTTCAGAATTCATGAAATTGAAAAGCATCCATTTTGTGTGAAAGCTTTATTAAAGGCTGCATTATAAATGAGATAGGTCAGTCAAATGTTAACAAGTCTTCCCCCAGTACGGCGCTAAGACCCAGGAGTCTCCCACCAGTTCATGTGAGTTTAAGCCCAGCTCCCGCTGGCTTCCTCTCTGGCCATACTAGGGGAAGGTCTGGCAACAACCAGGGTATGGTCGTGGGTTTCCGCCGGGCTCTGCCCACTTTCCTCCCACCATAATGCTGGCCACTGTCGTATAAGTGAAATATCATTGAGTACGGCGTATACCACCAATCAAATACTGTGCTTTCCATGAGTATGATCTACCAGCATAAGTTTTGCTAGACCTACGTATATATATATTTTGGCAGCCATGTTGGAGGAAAGTTGTTCAACATTGGTCCATGTTGATATGAATGTAAATATTTATCTAATTCTTTATTAATATTTCACCTTCTGTGATGGTGATGCCATGTTCAAACCACACAGTTTGACAGAGTAAAATTTGGTCTTGCACAAGTGAAATATATCTGAGCACTAGTCATGTGGAAAGAGAAATGCAATTTAAAAAAATTCATGATGGAAAAAAAAAGTCATGAAAAAAAAAATTGGTTGATTTTTTTGTGTGCATGGTTTACAAATGTTGAGCGGAAAGAATTATATGTTTTTCTGTAGAGTCGGTGGACAGGTTATGAAGTGTCGTGATCAAAAGTCAGTTAAATATATATTGGTTGGACAATTGTAGTACTGTATTTACTATATTTATTTCGTTCATCGGAGAATAGGTTGTGTAAGCTTTTTGTACATGTGAAGGTCATATTGATGAGGAATTCTGTTATGTGAATATAGTGTATAGCATATGACCTAGCGTATTTCATCTAAAGTTTAGCGTTTTTGAGTTAATACATTTTTGAGTTAATACGTTGTGCTTGATTTCGATTGATTCATCCAACTTTATTATGGTGCCAAAGAGTTTTGTGTGAATTTCTTCTGTGAAGTACCGATGGGATCAAACATGTCGTCTTTAGGCCTTTATGTGTTCTGTATAAAATGTATTTTTAAATACCAATCTTTAGATGAAATTCAATGCTTGTCCTCATATCTTAGCAAAGCATTCTTCTCTGAACAGAGGACAAAGAATGTTACAAAGATTGTATTTATGAAATATACATGTAAGTCTGTTACAAGATCTGAATGTATTTATAACCTGAAACATAAGTCTGTTACAAAGATCTGAATGTATTTATAACCTGAAACATAAGTCTGTTACAAAGATCTGAATGTATTTATAACCTGAAATATAAGTCTGTTACAAGATCTGAATATAATTATAACATGAAGTATAAGTCTGTTACAAAATCAGAAATGTATTTATAACCTGAAATATAACCACAATGTTTCTGATTCCATTTCATTTTTGGCTAATTGTGCATTTCAGATGAAGATGCCAAGAAGAATCCAAAATATAATTTAAAAACCATCAACTCTGAGACAAGAGACATTCTCAATGAGCTAGACAGAGATTACAAGACCCCAGAAGTAGGTACATTTCTTTACCGTAAAACAATATTTAAATGTTTGTAGATACACGCAAATGGTCAAGACTGCCTATGATAAAACTAATCCTTCAATCAAGTGGCAAGATGTTCACACCCTGCTCATGAAGTCAGGAGATGTTTTCGGTACTGACATGCAGGTGCAATGGTTTAGAGAGAATGCCATGTTTTTTCCACACATAAACCTGACATGTCTTATAAGCAAAACATTGTTGAATTTGGTATTAAACATGAATTACCAGATGAAAGTAGATTAGATATCGAAAACAAAAGTACATTTATCATAAAAATGGAAGGTGATAATTTTGACCCTGGTGTTTTTCTTACTATATAAAGACAAATTTTAGACCTTGATTACTCCCTTAAGCCAAAATGTTTAACACAATGAATAACACATTTATGTTGTATTTTATAAATGTTTCAGTCAGTTTGTTCTTTGTTGTTCACAGTATTTGATGAAGACCGATGACAAGGGGAGGAAAGCAGACAAAATCAGTGCTGTATGTATACATTATGTATAATACCAATCAGTGATGTGCATTTGTAGATCTGTGTTGTAAAATCCTAATATAGGATCATTGAGTGTTGTACAGTATCATCCTAAATTAGGATCAGTCAGTGCTGTGTGTATATGTATAGTACCATCCTAAATTAGGACCAATCAATGCTGTATGTACAAGGGTAGTGCCAACCTAAATTAGGACTAGTCAGTGCTGTATGTTTATGTGTAGCACCATCCTAAATTAGGATCAGTCAGTGCTGTATGTATATGTATAGTACCATCCTAAATTAGGATCAATCAGTGCTGTATGTACAAGGGTAGTGCCAACCTAAAAATTAGGACAATTCAGTGCTGTATGTATATGTGTAGCACTATCCTAAGCTAGGATCAGTCAGTGCTGTATGTATAAGAGTAGTGCCGTCCTAAGTTAGGATCAGTTAGTGCTATTTGTATAAGAGTAGTACCATCCTAAATTAGGATCAGTCATTGATGTTTGTATAAGAATAGTGCCATCCTGAATTAGGATCAGTCAGTGCTGTATGTATATGTATAGTACCATCCTAAATTAGGATCAATCAGTGCTGTATGTATATGTATAGTACCATCCTAAATTAGGATCAATCAGTGCTGTGTGTATAAGAGTAGTGCCATCCTAAGTTAGGATCAGTCAGTGAATAGTAGCGCCATCCTAAATTAGGATCATTCAGCGCTATTTGTATAAGTGTAGTGCCATCCTAAGTTAAGATGAGTCAGTGATGTCCGTATAATAGTAGTGCCATCCTAAATTAGGATCAGTCAGCGCTATTTGTATAAGTGTAGAGCCATCCTAAAGTTAGGATCAGTCAGTAATGTTTGTACATATAGGTGCAGTTGCAGGCGTAAACCTGCGTCTTACAATAAATCCATGATTCAGCCAGTCTCTCAGTCGAGCCATCTTTTGTTGTAGGCTCATTACTCCACAGGTGCAGTGGCAGCATCCTTCACATCTACAGCAGCCACACCCCAGACGGAACACGAGGCAGGTAAGTGAGTCAGTCAGGCTGTATTTAAGTTATACGGCTTCTCAGTGGCAGCATCCTTCACATCAACAGCAGTCACACCCCAGAAGGAACACGAGGCAGGTGAGTGAGTCAGTCAGGCTGTATTTAAGTTATATGGCTACTAAGTGGCAGCATCCTTCACATCTACAGCAGCCACACCCCAGACGGAACACGAGGCAGGTGAGTGAGTCAGTCAGGCTGTATTTAAGTTATATGGCTACTCAGTGGCACCATCCTTCACATCTACAGCAGCCACACCCCAGACGGAACACAAGGCAGGTGAGTGAGTCAGTCAGGCTGTATTTAAGTTATATGGCTACTCAGTGGCACCATCCTTCACATCTACAGCAGCCACACCCCAGGCGGAACACGAGGCAGGTGAGTGAGTCAGTCAGGGTGTATTTAAGTTATACGGCTACTCAGTGGCAGCATCCTTCACATCTACAGCAGCCACACCCCAGACGGAACACGAGGCAGGTGAGTGAGTCAGTCAGGCTGTATTTAAGTTATATGGCTACTCAGTGGCACCATCCTTCACATCTACAGCAGCCACACCCCAGACGGAACACAAGGCAGGTGAGTGAGTCAGTCAGGCTGTATTTAAGTTATATGGCTACTCAGTGGCACCATCCTTCACATCTACAGCAGCCACACCCCAGATTGAACACGAGGCAGGTGAGTGAGTCAGTCAGGCTGTATTTAAGTTACACGGCTACTCAGCGGCAGCATCCTTCACATCAACAGCAGCCTTCACATCAACAGCAGCCATACCCCAGACTGAACACGAGGCAGGTGAGCCAGTCAGTCAGTCAGTCAGTCAGACTCTGTTAGTTACATGGTTACTCAGTGACAGCACCCTTCACATCAACAGTAAGTTGAGCCAGTCAGTCAGGCCCTGTTAGTTACATGGTTTACTCAGTGACAGGATACAGATAAATGTGGTGTCAGGCTAGTGGTTTACAGTCAGGCCCTGTTAGTTACATGGTTTACTCAGTGACAGGATACAGACAAATATGGTGTCAGGCTGGTGGTTTACAGTCAGGCCCTGTTAGTTACATGGTTTACTCAGTGACAGGATACAGACAAATATGGTGTCAGGCTGGTGGTTTACAGTCAGGCCCTGTTAGTTACATGGTTTACTCAGTGACAGGATACAGATAAATGTGGTGTCAGGCTAGTGGTTTACAGTCAGGCCCTGTTAGTTACATGGTTTACTCAGTGACAGGATACAGACAAATATGGTGTCAGGCTGGTGGTTTACAGTCAGACCCTGTTAGTTACATGGTTTACTCAGTGACAGGATACAGACAAATATGGTGTCAGGCTGGTGGTTTACAGTCAGGCCCTGTTAGTTACATGGTTTACTCAGTGACAGGATACAGACAAATGTGGCGTTAGGCTGGTGGTTTACTCCAGGTATTCAGGTTTTCTTCACACATTACACATTGAGAAATTAAAAAAAATAAAGAAGCTTTCTTGACTGGCTTGAGATTTGGAACTTCAGGACAACATTTCATTTTTCTGTGTTATAGCTGCTATTGATGAAGACCTGCTGAGGTATGAGAGGGTGAAGAAGAAGGCGTACGTGAGGATTGTCACCAGTCATGGTCAGCTTAACCTGGAACTCTTCTCAGACATGGTAAGTTTGCTTGTCTGTGTAATTAACTTATTGATGGTTTACATGGTATTCAAGAGCATGACACTGTTTGATAAAGGATTCGTGGAATGTGACCGTTTTGGAGGTGAAACAGTATGAATTATGACATCTCAAAGGTGACTAATATTGTGCTGGGAATCAGTGCAGTACAATAACTCGGGAGCCTGTCACCAATGCAGTCGCTGTGAGTTCAAGTCCAGTTCATGCTGGTTTTCTGTCTGTACGTAACTGGGAAGATTTGCCAGCCACCAGGGCTGGTGGATTTCCCCTCGCACTAGTTTCCTCTGACCATAAAGCTGGTTGCCATCATAAAAGTGGTTACGTTGTAAAACAGAAATCAAAGAAATAAGTTAATCCTTATTGTCTGGATGTGGAGATACATGTACTTGCATGAACTTACAGTAAATCTCTTCAGCACTTGTTATTCCGCACAGGTGCCTAAGACATGTGAGAACTTCTTGAAGCATTGTGCCAGTGGTTACTACAACAACACCATATTCCACAGGTCTATTAGAAACTTCATGGTAAGTGACGGAATTATCAATATGTAAAGGTAGATGTTAAAGTATTAAGTTAGGTGTACATGTAAAAGCGGCTGGATGGCTGGTGTGGGGTATAATTTAATTCTTCAACCTTTTCGCGTGTTTTCGAGGTGTTTATTTAAGCATATTGTGTAGGCATTATTCTGGTATTATTCTGTGTAGACTGATAAACTTTTTGTGAAGGCTGGAAATTGGGCAACACAAATAATGTAGTTTTGTCTCCAAAATCAAATTAAAAATGCGCATAAACTGAAAGTTGCTCTTTCACATATGAAAAGGTTGAGGAATTAGGGTGTGTATATGCCTGTGCGTTTCACTTGTTACAGTTAGCCTTGACTTGACCTTAAAAGCTGTTGGTACGCACAAGTTTAAAATGAAAACTAGCAGACAAAACACTTATGGGAAAGTAAGAAGATACAGTGTGTATTTCATTCTTATTCTGTTCTTGTTTGTTTCTCATTGAATAAAAAAAAAGAGATTAATAATATTGTATTGTGTCACCTGTCTCTTTCTGCTTCTGCCAAATGGTGACGTTCCATATTTTAATCATCTTCGGTTCAGATGCAGAAATGTTTTTTTAACATTGGTCACATTGTTATGCTTATGGTGGATTTCAGTTTAAAGAGGCTATAGCAGAAATTTTGGTTCATATTGGCTAATAGCAAATTAAATTTTTTGTATTTTCCAAGAATAGCTTAAATTGCTGAATTTCAGTAAATATCATGCTTACTTGAACTGTAATTTTAAAATGGTTTAAAGTTTGAAAAAGTTACAATCCATCCTGAAATTTTAGAGTGAGTGAGTGAGTGCTTGGGGTTTAACGTCGTACTCAACAATTTTTCAGTCATATGACGACGAAGGAATCATTAGGGTGCATGTACGTATAATGTGCCTCCTTGTTGCAGGACGGATTTCCACCGCTCTTTTATTTAGTGCTGCTTCACTGAGACGACTTACCGAAGGCAAGTAAGCCGCCCCGCCCGAGCCATTATACTGATACGGGTCAACCAGTCGTTGCACTATCCCCTTCATGCTGAACGCCAAGCGAGGAAGTTACAACTTCCTCTATTAAAGTCTTAGGTGTGACTCGATCAAGGATTGATCCTGGATCTACTGGTCCCGAAGCGGACGCTCTATGAAATTTTAGAAAGTCAATAGCCTATTTTGAACAGTAACATGTGCAGATAAAATTTAAAGTCAACACCATTGTTTTCTTTAAAAAATTGTCATAAGCTGATATAAAATTGATAGTAACTGCTCCAAACTCATATTGTAAGTGTGGTAGTTACAATCAACTTATATTAGATTCAAGAACCAAGACGTAAACATGGCCATACTTTATTTCTCAGCTGATGGGATTCTGTCTGTGTTTCAGATACAAGGTGGAGATCCTACTGGTACAGGCAAAGGTATGCAGAAAACTTTCAGTTCTCATTACTGGAAAGCTTCAACCGTTTCATTCTCTTTTAGCACTTATTATAATGGAATTTATGCATACTGTGCATACAGTCATTTATAAAAGTGATGCTAAAATGATTTCTTTGTGTCACTAAAGATGCAAGCTTCATAAAACTGTCCAAATTATTTCTCTACACGTACGCTATAGTTCTTTCAGAATGTTTCAAAATATTGGCGGCCGACAGGGTAAGAAAGGTTGAAGAATTAGGGCATTTATTAACATATGTTTTGCATGTTATGCCATTCTTTTATATAGTTTGTATTTTTGACATAACAGGGCTGTCAGTATTACGAGTGTTTCAGTAACCGGGCTGTCAGTATTATGAGTGTTTTAGTAAACAGGCTATCAGCTTTACGAGTGTGTCAGTAACCAGGCTGTCAGTGTTACGAGTGTTTCAGTAACCAGGCTGTGAGTATTACAAGTGTTTCAATAACCGGGCTGTCAGTATTACGAGTGTTTCAGTAACCAGGCTGTCAGTTCTTACGAGTGTTTCAGTAACCAGGCTGTCAGTAGTACGAGTGTTTCAGTAACCAGGCTGTCAGTAGTACGAGTGTTTCAGTAACTGGGCTGTCAGTATTACAAGTGTTTCTGCAACCTGGCTGTCAGTATTACAAGTGTTTCAGTAGCCGGGATGTCAGTATTATGAGTGTTTCAGTAACCAGGCTGTCAGTATTACAAGTGTTTCAGTAGCCGGGATGTCAGTATTACGAGTGTTTCAGTAACCAGGCTGTCAGTATTACAAGTGTTCAGTAACTGGGCTGTCAGTATTAAGAGTGTTTCAGTAACCAGGCTGTCAGTATTATGAGTGTTTCATTAACTGGGCTGTCAGTATTACAAATGTTTCAGTAACTGGGCTGTCAGTATTGCGAGTGTTTCAGTAACTAGGCTGTCAGTATTACAAGTGTTTCAGTTACTGGGCTGTCAGTATTACAAGTGTTTCATTAACTGGGCTGTCAGTATTACAAGTGTTTCAGTAAATGGGGCGTCAGTATTACGGGTGTTTCTGTAACTGGGCTGTCAGTATTACAAGTTTTTCAGTAACTAGGCTGTCAGTAATGCAAGTGTTTCAGTAACCAGGCTCTCAGTATTACGAGTGTTTCAGTAACCAGGCTCTCAGTATTATGAGTGTTTCAGTAACCAGGCTGTCAGTATTACAAGTGTTTCATTAACTGGGGTGTCAGTATTACGGGTGTTTCAGTAACCAGGCTGTCAGTATTACAAGTGTTTCAGTAACCAGGCTGTCAGTTCTTACGAGTGTTTCGGTACCTGGGCTGTCAATATTATGAGTGTTTCAGTAACTGGGGTGTCAGTATTAAGAGTGTTTCAGTAACTGGGCTGTCAGTATTACAAGTGTTACAGTAACCAGGGTGTCAGTTCTTACGAGTGTTTCAGTAACCAGGTTATCAGTATTACGAGTTTTTCAGTAACTGGGCTGTCAGTATTACGAGTGTTTCAGTAACTAGGCTGTCAGTATTACCAGTGTTTCAGTAACCGGGCTGTCAGTAGTACGAGTGTTTCAGTAACTGGGCTGTCAGTATTACCAGTGTTTCAATACCTAGGCTGTCAGTATTATGAGTGTTTCAAAACATACAATGTAGCTGAGCAGAATTTGTCGCAGATAAAATACGTCATATTCCTTTTAGACATGTTAAATGGAGGAAGGTGTCAATTTGCCTCTGTTGACAACCTGTAAAAACACATGATTTCATAGTGTGTGTTCATTGCGTTTATTTCCCTATGTGTGAGGGGTTATGAGTGATTGTGCTCAACAGAAAAGCCAGAGCTTCCTGACACACTGTATGAGGATTATTTTTTCATTTCAGTTAAATCAGTTTCTTGTAACAGGCAGTTCTTCCAGGCAGTTCTTCCCCTATGTTTACACTATACGCACTTGAAGTATGTCCCTCATTATTACACGGGACAGGGGTATCCATTAAACACCATGGACTCCATGGGGATACATGCCTGTTTCCACAATATGGCTGTCGTCATATATGAAGTGAAATATTCCTGAGTATTGCATGAAACACCATTCAAATAAATAAATCATATATCATGCTTCATGCAAAACACACTTCAATATGACATGTTGATCTGTGTAAGATGGATGAATCATTCAGAATCTAGGAGAATGTGTCGCTTGGAAACTGCTAAACATCTGGTGAAATACAGTACAAGTACAGCCAATTAGTCCATCTCTATATACTGTGGCATTGTGTCGCTTGGAAACTGCTAAACATCTGGTGAAATACAGTACAAGTACAGCCAATTAGTCCATCTCTATAGACTGTGGCATTGACTCTTTAATTCATGTGCGTTTCTGATTGTTTCCCTGCTGTCTGTTCCCAGGGGGAGAATCGGCCTGGGGTGGAACGTTCAAGGATGAGACAAAACCAAACCTGACTCACTCTGGGAGAGGAATACTCAGTATGGCTAACAGCGGACCCAACACCAACAAGTCACAGTTGTAAGTCATCAGAAAAAGTTGTGAGTCATTAAACACCAACAAGTCACAATTGTAAGTCATCAGACAAAGTTGTGAGTCACTAGACAACAACAAGTGACAGTTGTAAGTCACCAGACAAACCTGTGAGTCATTAAACAACAACAAGTGACAGTTGTAAGTCACCAGACAGACCTGTGAGTCATTAAACACCAACTAGTGACAGTAGTAGGTCATTAGACAACGTTGTGAGTCATTAAACACCAACAAGTGACAGTTGTATGTCATCAGACAAACCTGTGAGTCATTAAACACCAACAAGTGACAGTTATAATTCATCGGACAATGTTGTGAGTCATTAAATACCAGCAAGTCATAGTTGGAAGTCATTAGACAAAGTTATGAGTCATTAAACACCAACAAGTTATAGTTGTAAGTCATCAGACAAACTTGTGAGTCATTAAACACCAACAAGTGACAGTTGTAAGTCATCAGACAACGCGAGTCATTAAACACCAAAAAGTCTCACTTGTGAGTCATAAAGCACCAAGAAGTGATAGTTGTAAGTCATCAGACAATGCGAGTCATTAAACACCAAAAAGTCTCACCTGTGAGTCATAAAGCACCAAGAAGTGACAGTAGTAAGTCATTAGACAAAGTTGTAAGTCATCAGGCAAACCTGTTAGTCATTAAACACCAACATGTGACAGTTGTAAGTTTTCAGACAACACCAAAAAGTCACACTTGTGAGTCATAAAGCACCAAGAAGTCACACTTGTTAGTCATCAGGCAAATTTGTGAGTCATTAAACACCAATAAATCACGGCTGGGAATCATTTGACACCAGGGGTTTAGCATGCCAGCATGGTTCAATGATCGTGGAGCTTTGTGCATCTACTAATGTGGTCACTGTGAGCTCAAGTCCAGCTCATGTTGGCTTTCTCTCTGCCTGTACATGGGAAGGCCTACAAGCAACCTGTGGTCGTGGGTTTAACCCCGGGCTCTTCATTGTTTCCACCCCCATAACACTTGCGATGGTCATATGAGCGAAACATTCTTGAGCATGGGGTAAAACACCAATCCAATGAATAAATTAATTTAACACCAACAAGCCACAGTTGTGAGTTCTCAAAGACAAACAATCCACAGTTGGGAGTCAGTAAACACTCACAAGATACAGTTGTAAGGTATCAGTGACAGCTACCATGTAGGAGTCATTAAACACCAACAGATCAGAGCTGTAAGTTATCAGACACCAACAAGTCAGAGCTGTAAGTTATCAGACACCACCAAGTCAGAGCTGTAAATTATCAGACACCAACAAGTCAGAGCTGTAAGTTATCAGACACCAAAAAGTCAGAGCTGTAAGTTATCAGACACCAAAAAGTCAGAGCTGTAAGCTATCAGACACCAACAAGTCAGAGCTGTATGTCACCAACACCAACAAGTCAGAACTGTAAGTCACCAACACCAACAAGTCAGAACTGTAAGTCACCAACACCAACAAGTCAGAGCTGTAAGTTATCAGACACCAAAAAGTCAGAGCTGTAAGTTATCAGACACCAAAAAGTCAGAGCTGTAAGCTATCAGACACCAACAAGTCAGAGCTGTATGTCACCAACACCAACAAGTCAGAACTGTAAGTCACCAACACCAACAAGTCAGAACTGTAAGTCACCAACACCAACAAGTCAGAGCCGTAAGTTATCAGATGCCAACAAGGCAGAGCTCTAAGTTATCAGATGCCAACAAGGCAGAGCTCTAAGTTATCGGATGCCAACAAATCAGGGCATGTTTTTATGAAAGCTTCAGACATCAAATAAATTCCTACTGTCATGTTGCATTTGTACGGTCTGCAGCAATACAGAGAGCTTTGACTCTACAACTGCATGAATGTAGGAGTATTAATACAAACTGTCCCTGCATAAATGTTTATCTTAAATTTTATTTACTTTTCAGCTTCATAACTTTCCGTTCATGCACACATTTAGATGGGAAACATGCAGTGTTTGGAAAGTAAGTGTAGCTGGTGTGATAGATGGAAATGATAAGCCACTTGACACTTCATGTCTCATGGTTAATTATTTCAACCTCTCACCAGCAATATTTATGGTATAACTGTGCCATATCTCCTATTTTTTATTATTAAATATGGTTATAGATCCCAGTTAACGGCATTAAGGGTATTAATACCCTAGTTATTTGTTTAAGTGTATGAAATAATATTAGGTTATTGTGAAGTGTTTTGTACGTTATGGAATGGTATTATACAAGTATTATACATATGTAGGTATGTAGTAAGAGGAAGTATACACTGTCGGATGTTTCTGAACATTAAATATGGTCAAAGATTTATTTTTTTTAGATGCAGACATGGTTGATTTTGTCCAGTATTAAAACGTGGGAGCTGCGCATGGTCGTGGGTTTCCCCTGGGCTCTGCTTGGTTTTCTCCCACCATAATGCTGGCCGCCGTTGTATAAGTGAAATATTCTTGAGTACGGCGTAAAACATCGATCAAATAAAAGATAATTAAATAAAATGTGAGAGTAAAAGTGTAATAGAATTATTTGGCATTATTCTTTCATCAGGGTAGTAGGAGGGCTGGACACATTAGATAAAATGGAGCAAGTAGAGACAGGGAAAGATGACAAACCCAAAGTAAGTAAGACTACATGTACATGTACTGTTACGGATGGTCGTGGGTTTCCCCCGGGCTCTGCCCGATTTCCTCCCACCACAATGCTGGCAGCCGTCGTATAAGTGAAATATTCTTGTGTATGGCGTAAAACACCAATCAAATAAATAAATAAATAAAATGAAGCTTCTTTAAATTTTGATAAGCTCTCTCAGGTTTTTTGTAAATGTTAGAGCACAAATCAGTATGGAGAACTAAAAGTGATTTTTACATCAAATGCATGTACATATCACAGTGTATTTTTAAGAACGGAAACAGTTATTTTCACAGCATTGAATCTGTATGCGTATTTCTGTATTCATTTGTATCTAAAAATGCATTTATGTTGTAGGAGGAAATAAAAATTATCCAGACAACCATTTTTGTGAATCCGTATGAAGAGGCTGATGAACAGGTAATTATGGCTCATGGTTTTCTGGGTAGTGAAATTTAATTGTTTTATTTTAAAGGTAAAAAATTAGTCAGATGTGAATGGAATTGAGTATCTTAGCATAACTACCCCAAATAACCATAAATTACGCCCATAACTAATTTGCCCATTTTTCCTGATTCTGAGAGTTCTCTTGGTTTTAGAAAGGCGTTTTGAGGTTTGCTTGGAACATGTTGTGATATTTTACTGGGAAATTGTAAGTTTCAGCTCCAAAAATTACATTTTGTGACATTTATTTGCGTCTAAAAATGCACATTTGTGGGGGGAATTTGAGGTCATTTAAGGTAAACTGTTAACATGTGAAAGGAGGGTTGTGCAGAAATTTTCTCTCGTATGTTTGTCAGACATGCATACAATGTGAAAAGCCTTCAACAGTCCATGTCCAAATAAGATTTTTGAGACTATTAAAAAGTTTCCATGAAAAGATAAAAGATTAAAATTTGGCAACGCTGATCAGTTCCCAGCTTCCCAGGCTTGGTGATTTACTCTGGTTCCTTTCACCCATAAGCCTGATGGTTGTATTTATTTATTTATCTGATTGGTGTTGTAAGCCGTACTCGAGAATAGTTCACATATACGACGGCAGCCAGCACTATGGTGGAAGGAAACCGGGCAGACCCTGGGGGAACCAGTGACCATCCACAGGTTGCTGACACACATTCCCACATAGGGATGATGATTTTAACATAAATGACAAAGTTCTAAGTAAGACATTAAACACCGATCAATCAATCTGTTTTCAGCTTCAGAAGGAGAGAGATGAATCTGAGCAGAAAGATCAGGAGGAGAGGGAAAAAGAAAAGAGAAAAGCTGTGAGAAAGGAACAGGAGAAAGGGCCGAAATTGTATAAATCTGGTGTTGGCAAATACATCAACCCTGCTGCTGTGTAAGTACAATGTAGCTGTGGAGTTTGGGCTGATTTTGCCAGTTTTGACTCCAGTCAATGTTTAAAAATTCGATTTAAGTGCTTTTATTTGAACCCCAAAGTACAAAATTGAAAACACCCGACAAGCGTAATAACGAGATATACATGTGTCACAGTTTGATCTTTATTAGTTGAATTTTGAGTTCACAAAATCACTTTGTGGAATAAGATTGTAGAAGTTTACATTATTCAAAATGGTACTGCAGGAAAATGTTGGAGTCAGAGGTGGAAGTTAGATAATTTCATGCCTTCAATAGCTAGCCTGGTTTGTCCAAAACAGTAGTCATTTTCCAGTGTGAATGTACATGTATCATAAGATTTGTTTGCAGACAATTTATTCTTTATTGATGAATGTAAACGTTTTCATTCTATGAAGTAGACACCGGGTACGAGTGTACTTCCATAATTCCCACCAATAATTAGCTCTTACCTGAGAACATGACCTCCTGTGAATCATGACCTTCTGTGAATTGGTGAAAAAATTCCAGTCATTACTTCCTTTTGTTGTGGAAGAAATATTGAATAATCTTTAACATTCCATCAGAGATTTTTTATCTTGGTCAGGTTACTGTGAGGTATTTTTATTTTCCAATTGATAATGCCTACTTTTGTCCATTCCCTTTAGCTATTTGCATTTAAAAGCCTTGTTTAGATAGATTACAGTTGAGATGTTATTTGAACTCTACTTAAAGGAGAAGAAAATTTAAAAAAAAATGACACTACAGGCTGAAAAGAGCATATTTTCCCATCTGGTGGTGCCTGCTGCATAATTTGGAGATTTTTTCCTCGCCATACACGTAAAGCCTGAAAACGACAAAGCTGGCATAAATCTCTGAATTCGTCGCGTCCTCCATCTTTAACACCCTGTAATTTATGCTGGGGATGTGTTGCCTCTCAGCCAATGAGAGTCGTTAAACTGCCAGCTTGTTCGTGTAAACTCGGAACCTACGTTCAACATTCCGGTTTCCCGATCGTCAAGCGGAAAACGAACTGTGCTGTTCGCTACTTTCTGGGAAGAAGGAAGTTCCCCTCCTAACAGAGAAGACTTCAGGACTAGTTCTTAGGCAAAATGGAGTCGCTCACAGCGGATTTTGGCGCTGACTTTATTTATGATTTATCAACTTGAGATACATATTAGAATTTTTATGGCATGCACCATAGGAGATGCATACTGTTTTTAATGGTATTTGTTTGATATTTAAAGTTTCTTCTCCTTTAAGAAAATAACGTCATTCTTTATCACATGTATTTGGTTTAAGGGACAAATGGCAGAATATAGTCTGGTTTGTCTTTACAGAAAACGTTCTGATGATGCTGACTCAGGACCAGTACCAGAGAAGAGGGCGAAAACGAAAGCCTCAGGCTCGTACAGCCTCAGCGACTTTAGCTCTTGGTAGTCATATCAAGAACAATTTTATACATTGTATTTCCGACTCTCATCCCATCTACCATGAGCACTGTGGACAGTCGTTTCAACCAGGCGTTATTACAGTAAGAGTTTTCGTCAGTGTTTCAGATCCATCTTTAGTAAACCATATTATAATTGAATCACGTGATGATATGAAAAGATTTGTATGAAGCAGAAAACAAACTTTGTTTTTTTTGCGCATATTTTGCTTCAGTATTCATTGACATCGTTATAGAATAAGAGCATGGTACGTGTGATTTCTGATCATTAAATAATCGTGTCCTTTGTACATTTCATCTCATAGAATTGTAAGCATATGTATTATAATGTAAATAAAGAATATCAGAACATGCCTTTACAGTTTTGGGTGTGCTGTTCTTCTGGCCCCCAGTATTATGAAGCGATCTTTGACTGGAGTCAAAATTTCAAATCACTTTGAAATTATTTCTTATGTAACAAGGTTAAAATATTGCTTGACAACGGAAATTCTGCGTAATTTATGTTAAACAAATTAAAGCTAAAATAACGGGAAGGAACATATACCATGTTTAATGATTGAAATTTTGACTCAAGTCTAAGTTAGGATAACTTAGTGATCCTGGGTCCTGGTTGTTTCTAAGCATATGCTCTTCCAGCCTAATGTCTGCCCTGAATACATGTAATGTGGCATTTGTGGGGACATCATTTTGTGATGACATTTAAAAGAAATATGCATTATTTCTGAAACAGTGGGAAATATATTTATGTAGGAAATGTCATTCAAGGTAGGAAAAAAAGAGGGAAATTTTAAGGGCATAATTCTAGGCCAGTGACGTCTACTAAAAGGCAAGTAACATCACCATATTTCTATTTCCAAATCAAAATACATACTAAATGTAGCACAGTTTAGCCTCTCATTCACCAGCGGTGAATGTGGTCGCTGTTTTTAAGTCAATACCATGCTGGCTTCATTTCCGGCCATGCGTGAGAATGTCTGGTAGCAAGAAGCGGATGTTCGTGGTTTCCTCCCACCATAATGCTGGCCGCCGTCGTACTGGTGAAACATTCATGAGTACGACGTAAAACTCCTGTCAAAACAGATCAAACATACTCTGGGGTTGTAGAGACGGTAGAAAGAGACGGCTCCTGACCGTGTTGTTCAGGAGCTTAATTGCCTCCCAATCGCTAGGTCACGTGAGATGTGGGTTCTATACCTTTCTCTGACACGCAGTGTTCAATACTTCCATGCTTCTGTTGTTCTCACGGCTTCAGTGGCAATACGCGGTTGGTCGTGCTCATGTAGTCTTAAATGAATTTCTCTTGAGACCATTTGTTTTCCATGCATGAATACCACATATACGTATGTCACAAGTGAGAAAGTGTCCAGTATAATTAGAAAATAGTAGATGCTTTACTCGGGCACTAAGATTTCTCAATCCAAGACATACTGGCCATGCATCAATACTACATATACGTATGTCACAAGTGAAAAAGTTTCCAATGCAATTTGCGAAAAGTATTGGGCGCTGTACTTGGGCACTATAGTTCTCAACCCAAGACATACTGGCCGTCAGCGTACAAATGAAATATTTCTGAGTGGCGGTAAACAACAATAAAAAATTTCTTTCCCAATGAGAATTGAGGACCCCCTTTGAATTCTGAACACTAAAGTGGTGGTGAGATGGGTTATGTCAAAGCCTTTAAAATCGATAGACAATGTTTACTGGTGGACCTTGGGTCCGGATACTGTGACTGGATAAAGTTTCGTGCCCGGTGTTTTTGGCATGACCCTGCAGTGAGGCATTTCACATTGTTGTTGGCCTGTAATCATGAAACATCGTCGTCATATGCTCGAAATAATTTAAAGTGACATTAGAGAAATTTTCCCTCTCAATGTGTCATAACGTCTGTCCTCGATTAAAATCGATTGAAATCAAATACACATATTTATTGTGGCTACTTACTACCTGTAAAGCCAAGTTATGGCTAAAATACCGCTATTCCCGCGTTTATCCCAGACTTTCATTCTCATCATGCAGTAAAGTCTCTGGGAAAAAACATGATGGGCGATGCCCCAGTGTGTGGCGACTGGTTGGCTTTCAAGTGTAAGTGTTTTAGTGAGGCAGCATTGCATGAAAACACAATCAAAGTTGCATTTGAACAAGCGATGTATCGGTTCTGTCGGAGGTCCATTAGTCCTTTATCAGTGAGGTAGCAGATTCTACTAATTCGAACGTAGCCTGCGTGAGACACGAGGTTGGTCAGGTATCTGGCGGTGGAAGTGCATGTTTAGGTCGGGCGGTGGTAGTGCTCTGGTAGGGCGGTGGAAGTGCTCTGGTAGGGCAGTGGAAGTGCTCTGGTAGGGCGGATGTAGTGCTTTGGTAGGGCAGTGGAAGAGCTCTGGTAGGGCAGTGGTAGTTCTATGGTAGGGCGGTGATAGTGCTTTGGTAGGGCGAAGGTAGTACTCTACTTCGTCCAAAGCTGACCGCCCCGCCGTCATATAAGTTAAACAATATCATAACTAAGGCAACATTAAACATCAATCCAAAAAGTAACCGAAATAAGAACGATAAAAGTCAATCCGGCACAACATCATTACTGGATTCAGCAAAGCAGTTTTTGAATACTTGAGGACTACACGCGTTTAAAGATATCAAGATTATTTGAATGTGTTTCACATTGAAATATTCTTGAGGCATAAGCATAGATATCGGTATGGGCGTAGTCAACAGCACCTATGTCCAAATTGTGTTCTGTTCGTTTGGACTTGTCAATATTTGACCTGTTCTCTACCAGATTGAAACAGGCATTAACGTCACTGATCTACTACAGCACAACCTTAAACTATTTGCTTAACCATGGGACTGTTCACATATATACGATAGTCAATAAAGCGATAGTCAATGTAGTTTACCTTTTCTGAGTCAACAAGGATTGACCGCTGACATATATTTCTGCCTGTCCCACCACAGCGTGTAGGTAAAACGTAGAGTAGAGGCATACACCGTCTTAGCCGTGGATCCCGCCGACTCATCTGTGCTGGTTCGTTTGTCTCTCAGATGTTTGTAGAGCATTTTATTGTAACCTTTTTGTTGAGTTATAGAGAAAACATGTAACTTTTCACACTCAATTTAAGACTGTGCGAGTTTTAAACGTTATTTTATAATGAGTGATGCAGTGATTTGACCACGCGTGTCTTAATGCCGACTTCTAGAGTATTTGGGACGAGATCATTGATAGTATACATTATTTTCAGACAATACATGGCCAAGGCAGACGTACACGCGTTTTTCAGTACTGTGAAAATAATATTTTAAAAATGAAACGGGAACAAGTTGTCGCCATTGGCCTACTCCTCCTGATTTTTTCATCCTCGATTCTCGGTTATCCGGATTGTCGCTACCCGGACTTCCGGAGCACAGGCTATACGTACACAGTGGACCGGAACACACCTGCTAAAACCTGGTCGTTTTGTAACTTCCCTAACCCCAAGTATGACCACGCCCTTTGCGGGATGCCAGAGATTGACGGATATCATTACCTTTGTGACCCGGAGAACCTCCTTAGCCAGACAGATGGTAAGTAGTCTAAAGAAATATAGATTTAAAAATGCACAGATGAATGTTCTGTCGGGAATAAGATCCAGCCAAGGAAGTGTATGTGAAACCCAAATCAGTTAGTCCTTAATTTATATCATATTGGCAGACGTTATTCATTTATTTTATTCATTGATGTATGACGACAAATATTTCACCTGTATATGACAACTGTATAAAATAGTATTAACAGCGCAGGAAACCGGCGTTTGACGATTAAATTATGATAAAGGTCTACGAATATTGGTGAATGTCCACGTAATTTCTCTTACGACAGGTCGCGTCCTTCAACCAATACCAGTTAAGTTAAGAGTCTCAAGCAATCAATCATTTCTGGGATTAGAACGTCTTTGTCATTGTTGTATTTTTCGATTTAGATAAATACTATCGGGTTATGTATCTTGGGCCTTCATGCACATCAACTCCACAATTTTATACAGACTAAAGTAATTGGTGAGTTTTGTCAATTGTGGGCCTGCGGATGAATTGTATGGTGTATTCATGCACCCAGTTATCATTTATATTGTCACAAACTTCTTCAGCCCTGTCAGTTGATAATGCCCTAAAGACACTGGTGAACGATACAAACATCAACGCATTATGCGTTAACAACAACGCACAAGCAGAGAGAGTCGTCATGACAGTCATCCTTATCGACAACATCCGGGTACCTGATCTGTCAACCGATATGACGTGAGTGTGTGTATATATATACCAGAGCAGTGACGATGGTGTGGTATTTGGCAAGTGGTCACACGTAACCGGTGAAATCCAACCTGTTGTCAGTTAACTTCAATTAAGGTTGGGGCCTCCGTGGCTCAGTCGGTTAAAGCGCTAGCGCAGCGTAATGACCCAGGAGTCTCTCACCAATGCGGTCGCGGTGGGTTCAAGTCCAGCTCATGCTGGCTTCCTGTCTGGCTGTACGTGAGAAGGTCTGTCAGCAACCTGCGGATGGTCGTGGGTTTCCCCCGGGCTCTGCCCGGTTCCACCCACCATAATGCTGGCCGCCGTCGTATAAGTGAAATATTCTTGAGTACGGCGTAAAACACCAATCAAAAAAAAAAAAAAAAAAAAAAAAAAAAAAAATCAATTAAGGTTTTTGTCGTAAATGTTCTTGTAAATGATTAAATAGTAGCAACGCATGATACCCCAAAGCTCGTATTTTAAGCAGAATCGGGTAAATATGAAGTGAAATACACGTAAATTGGAATTTATTAGACAATTAAAACTACTCAAAATGATGTGTTGTCGTCACACGTTCGATAAACATTGCCATAAAATTAATGGCCAAATATGAATATGAAAGCAAACTCAATGCTACGCTAAGTTGTGGCGTGCATCGCTCCTTCGGGTGTGAAAAACGCCATTTCAAACTACGCCCCCCCCCCCCTTCAATCACCCCATATGCCTGTCTTGTTCACCCTGGTTTTATTCTGCAAGCTGTCATATGTTACACTGTATTCCTACATAAACCAGGATTTGACTAAGCATCTCAGAGGCCTGGTTCCTTTACATTGTATTCAGGTCATTGCGTGTTCAATGCGAAGACAACACAGCATTTTGAGTAATTCTAGACCAGAGACGTCTAATAAATCACAGTTAACGTCACAGTATTCTTTACGCATTTCTGATTAAGCCAAAATACTAGGGAATTGTAAGTTGCCACTGTTTATGTATTTGCATGGATAATTAGAACGGAATCTTAACATTGTTAGCATTAACATTAACATTTCATCCATTACGTGCAACTATGTATGCCAGCTCTCACACTGTCGTCACTGCTTTGGTTTTACACTCTAGGCTGTGTCGTTTATATTGTACTTTGTCCTACTTTGTTAATTGTTATCTCTTTTGTATGTTCTACCAGTAAACTTATGTCATTTTGCCTACAGCTACATGTCAGAGAAAATATGCGGCGGGCATCGTAAGTTTGTAATCTTGCTCCAACAACTCCATTGAGGATATGTGTAGCCAATTGGCCTACGTGGCATTTTTGCAACTGTGATTGAAACAAATTTCTCCAATTGAAATAATTGTTTCGATAGCGGTAATCAACTTGGACTTTATTTCCAAAATTATAATTTCCATTGTCAACTGAATTTCAGGTGCGTTAACGATTGCGGAGAAGTACAACCGACTTTAAATGTTAGCCAGCGTTCCGCAAGGATGGAAGAAATAGACGCTGCCGTGGTGACTTTTGCTGACGGCGTTAGATCGCACTTAAATCTGGGCCACTGCGAGAACGACGTTGTTGTAGTATATAGCCAGCGATATCATCGGGTAAGGAAACTAAAGAAAAAGACACATGTATATGGACATTTATGATTTACCATAAAATGAGCCGAAAACTTTATAACTCGGTGTGCGGGTTTTAAAATTAACAAAATTACCTAATACAGTGGGGTGTGACGGTGAATTAAACCCCTAAAGTTCAAAGTCTACGTATTCAGGAAGTGATATTTTTATATGGGATATACAGGGTATACAACTTTCTCAGCTGTTTTTTTTTGTCAAACCCAGTTCAATATTTGTTTTCCTGCTGTATATTAAGTATTGAATTGAAAATCTTTTTTATATTTCAAACCACAGTCAGAATTTGGTTTATTGTAGATTATGTTTCTCAGAGCTTCTACTAGATTCGTTAATCTCGATTGAACATTGTCAGTTTGTTTATCTGGGTTTCTTACTTTGCTTTCCAGTTACAGCCGTAAATGACGTTTAATCCCAACTGGTCATATTTCGATCTAAGATCTAAAGCTTTTTGGTTCTGGCACATGCGCATAGGTATTACTTTTTAGTACGGTATAAATACTGTTAAATAATGTTTAAAATACTTTAAATCGTTCACCTAAAGTGAACATAGGTATTCAAATTATTGATCTGGGCTAATTATCTACAGTTATAATATGGAGCCATTTTCTTGGTCTCCAGGATAATTCGAAAGACGGAGATTTTCTTCTCACTCTTTCAAGCGCGAATCTTTACAAATAACAAATTACATCAATGCGTCCTCCTCTTTACATTTCCCTGCAGATCTACACTTCCATTGGATATGCCGTCGGCACACTGATACACCCAGATGTTGTTAGCGAGCTAAACGTGAAATTCATCGAGGACAGCCTGTCGGGTAACAACAGTTTTACCGCAGCCATGGTCCGTCTGGTGGGGGCGTACCGGAGCCAGTTCCGACCTGCACTGACTCCTGCACAAATCCTACTCCTTCTGACGCTCCTCCTGGCCGGCGCTTTAGCGGGGGTCCTTATGGCGGCAGCGTATGTCTCCCCTAACATGAAGACTGTTGATATAGATGTGTGGGGAGAGAACACTACTTGTCGAGTCTTCAGGATTACCTTATACATCTTCACAGGGGTTTGGATTCTTCACTTGATCGTGTACATCGTGTACTATATAGAGCAATATGCACCCCTATGGGTCACGCTCATTTTGGCACTCGTGTTTCTAGTCAGCATTATAGTATTACATGTGTTCATGGGAGCGTGAACACTAATGATTGTTCGTGGCATTATGAGCGGTGACAGCAATCATTTATATATTTCACTGATGCTTAACATACTTAAGAGTATATTATATATGGCCCGAAAACCACCGCCCTTCGTCAGGCACCTGATAGACCTCCTGACTTAAAGCCACCGCCGATCCAGTGAATCCAGCTGGATTCCGAAAAGGGCCTTTCCGCTTCGTTGGCTCATTGATCTAAGGCGTCACTGTCGTTTTAACATGTACGTCGATCGCGTTTTTAAATCCAACGATGTCCAGTTTAAACAATAAGTATCTGAGTGGCACAATGAGATGTTTTTTACTTTGCTGACAGTTATGTTATGCGGTCTATTAATTTTGAATGAGTGCTGTTGTACTAAGTGATTTATGTGTTCCCTTTGGACGATGCTCTTTATAGTATCTCATCGTCCAAATCGGCAGAAAGATTGAAATTAACACGAAAAACCTAATCCCTCAATTGTGAGATTTCATTCATTTTTTTTGTTTGTTTTTGTTTTGTTTGTTTGCTTAATAATGACAGATTTCAAAGTAAATGAGTTAAAAATCTTTGTAGGCTATATCAGAAACAACACATCTTTAAATGGCATTTAGCTGGCTAGTTCAAGTGGCATCTCAAGGTCATGACATCGGCAGGGATAACACGTGACAGTATTGGCGTAATCGGATTGGTTCCTGTCAGTGGACGTGTTCCGAAATCATGATGAACTAATCGGAAGTGACAGTTTTGACATCGACTACCATCAGCCAAGAGAGAGGTCAGGAGCATCCTTCAAGGAGATACGGACTATATCGTATCCATCGATCAATTTGATGTTTGTTTGTAGCAAAGGGGCTTCCTCTAGAGCCAGTGGTCGGATTGAATTAGGCTTAGTAAATTTACCAGAATTCTTGTTTTGTTTTGGATGCTTTCTTTTGCACCTAGTTTTGGTTACGTATACGTTGTTATTGGCATTGTTGAAAATAAAACGCAATTAAATTGTTGTTTTACTTACAGGACGCTTTGAGCTTGAAGTATTATAACAGAACTTTGGCCGATTCCGCAATATCCTGTCTGACTTGAGTCAAAAACGTTTAAACTTGTCAAAAAGCCAAGTTTTTGATGCTGGGAGCTGAGATTTTGACACATTTGTCTTAAAAATAACATTGCTTAGGTGCACGTCAATATTTAAATTTCTCTAAAGCTAAAAAGTAAGCTCTAAAATCGTCTTGCAAGTCGGAAAAAGTTGGGTGGAGTGAACCCTTGATACCTTGCACATTGATTGTAACCTTGGGAACTAACCTACAATTTATGCATTGACTAAAACATTACAAGCGTTTATTGGCACTATATGGAAATCTTAAATCCACGTTCTTTCGCGATGCGATCTGTTGCACCGTTTCTCTGAATTAATATATTCATAAATATAATCATAATTCAGATTAATTGCCTATGTTTGGATATAAAAAACAAATTTCCATTCAAATATATTTATCAGACATGTAACAAATCATTGTTTTGAATGTTATTATGCAACGACGATCAATAGCAAAAGGTGATCCCAAATAACCACCATACAAAAACATATTCAAATCTGCCAAAAAAAAATCGAAAAAACTTTAAAGACCTTTTTTGCAGATAAGTTTGGACGCTCTTCTGATTTTGACATCATTTTTATGTTTTCTTCTCCTTTAATAATTTGGCACACTGGTCTGAAACCCAGTTTTACAATCACCCGCGGGGATTCCATATGCTGAGCTAAAGACACTCCATAACGCTTTTCCTGTGATGTCAGCAGCTTATGCTTTCAGATCTAGTCAACTTTGACAGGCATAATAGTGGCTGTATATAGATCCTGCTGAGTGTGTACCACGTATTCTTGATGACACCGCTCTGGCTGAAGTACCGAAGATTGCCAAGGTGATGTCGGTCGGTCGTTTGGGAATAATCGGCTGATCCGAACTGACAGCTGACGAGCTGATCCGATCTGCACATGACGATACTAGCGGATCAGCCAGGCGTATGGAATGCTGGGATACACCGATTTAAATCTGATATGAAACAAAATCAGATGAGCTTAGCATGAAAGTTTGGTGTTGACCGAACTGATCGGGTAACTGGATTAGCTGTGTTTTTGTGCATGCTCGGAATCATCCATGAATCGCTGTGTTTGGTAAATTGATGTTCTGTCAGATCAGCGGAACTCCCAATTGTCGATGGACTGGATATTGTGTATGGCTCATACAGGACAAACAGAGTTAAGTGGCAGTCAACACGAAGGTTTTGGTAACAAAGCATTGCCAGCCATCAAAAGAGAAGTGATTAACATCATTCCGAGAGAACAGCTACACTATACATGTAGATGACGATGGTGTGTTGCTTTGGGAAAATACGATGCAGCACGGGTCCAGTGAATTCATACCTTTCAGTACAATAAAAGCTTCAATGAGGTCTTTATAACATCATATTTTTGGGGGAATGATTTAAATGGCTCGGGACGTAAAACTCGCGGAATTATTCGCGGAAGCCTAAAACAAAGCTATAGAAGTGGACACATGTAAACTCACGGCCAAAACAAACTTTACAAAGAGTTCAAATCAATTTATTTTGCCAAAGCAAAAAAACAGGATGACTGAAGTTTAATATCTTGAAAAGACCAATAACTTTAGATATTGAAAGTCTTGAGTAAGAACGGATAAAGCAGCTCTCAGATCATTTTACAAGTGAACAAACAGAGCAAGAGTAGAAAAATAACCATTCCATCCTGGTTAACAGTGGGCTGGGTATACAAAAAGTTGATTATTTTTTAAAATCAGTCAATATCAAAATCCATCAATATTGCGTGTGCTCACTCCTTGCTTCAATGCGTGCAAAAACTCGCCGACGCATAGAAAAAGTCAATCATCTGATGAGATGACATTCATTTTGGAGAGCGAACGCCGGTTATTGTCGGTTGGCTGCAAGGTGTGGCCTTTGTCTTACTCGACGACCCATGGTATCCCAAAGGTGTTCTATGGGGGACATATCTGGGGAACGTGCAGGCCACGGCAAGGCGTTGACGTCGTTGGCGTGCAAGAAGTTCTGCACAACTCGGGCTGTATGGGGTCTGGCGTTGTCATGCTGGTACATGACACCAGGCGGCTGCTGTTGAAGAAATGACAGGACAACGAGACGTAGAATTTCTTCCATGTAACGTTGAGCTGGTAGGTTCCCGTAGATGATAACCAGTGGTGTCCGTTCTTGTCAACAAATCCCACCCCACACTATCACGCTGCCGCCACCAAACGGTACCACCTCCTGTATGCATGATGTAGACGTTCATTCGTCTCTTCGACGGTAAACTCGCTGTCTGCCATCGGCTTGGAACAGGCAGAAGCGGCTTTCATCCGTGAAAACAACACGCTGTCAATCTCGTCTCTGCCAACGGCGTACAATTCGAGCCCATCGCAACCTCTGGCGACGATGTTGGGCTGTCAACAACTGCCCTCTGAATGGTCGATAGGCCCTAATTTCGTGAGCCATGAGTCTCCTGGACACGGTCTGCCGACTGACCCGGTGATCTATGGCATTGATTGACGATGACGTCACTGTCAGGAAGCGCTTCCTCAGGTGTAAGGTGCTCAGGTACCCTTCTTCTCTGGGCGTCAGATATCTGCCCTGTCTGCCTGTAACGTTGCATCAAGTTTGACACAGTTACACGAGAGCAGCCGAAGGTCCTTGCAATGTGGGCATGAGAGGCTGCCATGGCTACCATACTCAGGGCCCTCTCGCGTTGTTCTGGAGTCCATCGAGATATTACTTTGGTGGTTTTCTGTCAGTGTGCAAGTCCAGCGCAATGTGTGCACCTTTTCATACATTTATAACATGTGCAGTTGCGGCCATCCATGGGCCAGGTGATTTTTCAACTTTCTTCTTTGTCTCAAAACAAATTCGTGTGGGCATATATGAGGCTTGTGGCACATGGGAATATGCTTCGTACAATGTTTTCCTACAATATTTTGGGATTAATTTGCTGAAAAGGTTTGTTAATTTTAATTCACGGAGTCGCAAAGTTTCTTTTGGCCGTCAGTTTAGTTAAGCCACAGTTGTGTAGTAAGCCTAAATGGTTAATCCACAATAATCTACAGCTTAATCCGCAGTGAGCAGACTATCGTGTCCGAGTGGCCAAGACGCCTTGTAACGCCAGGACACGCGAGATTTGGAATCAATTCCGGCCTGGGACAGAGAATTTGTGGATTTCACCGCTCCCACTATTCGTGGTGCCTTCGTGACAATACATGTATAGGTGGTGGACGACACCAGCGTGACTGTTCACGAAGTCGCTGAACGCCACTTGTTTTCCACCGATGTGGTGAGACGTGACATGGTGTGTACGTCATATGTGGGAAAATTGCTCAGTAACTTACCAATGGCCTGTGGTTCACACTGTATACTCCGGTTTCGTTCACACTGAAGATCGCAATAGTATAAGTAAAGAATTCTTAAGTTAAAAAAAATACAATACAAAACAAAAATAAAAACAATCGATCAAAATGAAAACGCCATCAAGACGATGGAAATTGCATTTTAGCGAAGCCGGTCAGTTGCCTGGGTGAATTAAAGAAACTGGAGTGCCTGGTTTCAAATAGACTATACGAGATTCTGCGAGAAGACTCGGTTTTTGCCAATCATCTGTATAACTCGCTCTGAACGTAATCCTCTATATATGGATTCCTGTTAAGACCAGATGATCGCCTCGATCATGCTGGGTGTGGAGGAGGCGTATGTACATGTATAGTGTAACAGATAAACAAGCCGATAATGTGTTTCCAGCATATACAACAAAACCCATATCGATTTACCTAATCTAATTCACTTGTCTTCTCCCAAAGGAGAGCCGTCTATAAAGTGAGAGAAATTGCTGGGCAGTTTCAGCCATTTTTTTCGGATATGTCTACAGGGTCACTCCAGAAGAGGCTGTCAATCTGTCTTGCTGGAACAGAATGAGCAAGAAACACTCGTCCACATGTTGCATATATGTGGTAAACAAACTGATTCATTTGTAAATGCATTATATGCACGATCAACAAGGTAGGGACCGAAGCAGACATGTGCTCATGGTGAAATTTCCGCACAGCAAATGACGATGGTCACTTAAAGGAGACACTGTTACAGTTTAACATCAATGTTTCGACATTTTCAGTCAAGACTGAATGAAGAACTGATATACGGATGTCTTGAGTGATTATACCAAGTACTGAAATCTTTTTCAACAACAAAGGCATATATCCAGCTACAAAACAAATAATTCTTAGAATAGGCTGTCCAATACTAAACCTTTTTTTCTCATACTAAGCGCGAAGAAAGGTAATGTCGACGTTACCGATTTGAAAGACTCCATTTCGCCTATGGTTTCACTCGGGATTGAAATCAAACACTCTCTCCATCATGATACCACACCTAGCCGTGTGTACGTCAGTCAAGTTGACTGTACAGTAATCCAAAATTTTGCCATCATGTTGTTATGTCAGTCTAATGTAACTGGGATTGGGCGTCGTTATCTGGTGTCTTCGCCACAGGCGTTCCAGTGAGGTAGCAGTGTATGTCGGGTCTGGCCTGCTACACGGAGACACCACCTTGAGACCGAAATATCCATCAATGAAGCAAAGAAAGAAAGATGGAATATGTATATGTATATGAGCATGGATTTTACGTCGTCCTAAACAATTTTCAGTCATATGACGACGAGGAGTGTGTGAGAATATTCCGTGTCTTCTTGTGACAGGGAGAATCCATGCCGCCTCAGTTGCCGTCACTGAAGTGTCATGCCGAAGATACCAAACGTGACACCTTATCCAGTCACAGTACACTGGCAGCGGGGAAACTTGTCATGTTTCTTTGCTCTAACCTCTCAGTGCTGAGCGGCAAGCCACGTAGCGACAAGCCCCATTTTTCTGTGGTATGGCCCTACCTGGAGTTTGATCCCAGGTCTCCCGAATTTGAGACCAACGCTCGAACCATTAGACCACCAAGAAAGTGGCCAAGAAAGCCGGAGGATGGAAGAACAAAGAGTGAGTGGATGAGTAAAGAAAGGAGGCGTAATTGAGCGTAAGAGTGGGACACCTGACTATCAGGGCTCATTATGTAGTCTTACATGAATTTCTTTTGAGCTCAGTTGCCTCTCACTACAAGCTTGTATATGGGATACATATTGAACTCGCTCTGGGTTGAATTGTAATGTGTGTCAGATGTGGAAAAGTTTGTCAGTTATTTGCCAGAGTTTGGTGGCTCATTTGCGGCGAGATAAAGGTTGCAATAAGGAACTCGCAATCTTTATCTGATCTAAGCTTTGGATCTAGCGAAATGTGTCCATAAATTAAGAATCACAAAAGGCCACACATATCCAATATTATGTTCAGGACCTACCGGTACCATGATTAAAGTGGGTCCTACGGATGTATTAAGATAGCTTATACGACAGATTGGCTGTGGGTAGATGTTAAATAATGAACTGTATCCTACACAAACCAGAGATGAGCCACAGAAATTCACCTCTAACCTTAAATTTGGTTTATGCAAAATACAAGTACAGGGTGTCCCAGAAGTCGTGCACCATCCTGATTTTCACTTTTTTTTTCTGTGTTTCAGATTTAATACTAAACTAACAGTACAAGAAAGAGTTGAATTGGTTTTTATGTTTGGAAGAGATGGGGCAACACACCACTCTGTAGCTCAAGTATTCAACCTCAACCTGGATGGTGCGCGACTTCTGGGACACCCTGTGTATTAAGAAGGAAAGAAAAACAAACAAACATATCTTCGCAATATTTTGACGTTTTATATTGAATACGCCTCAAAAACAGCAATTAAATCACATTTCTGGTATGCATTTACGTTTTACCTCTCACACTTATTTTTCATGCGAATGATACATCTGTTCCAGCTATAAAACGCGGAATGCACTGCAGATATGTTAAAATAACTGTTATACTGTGAAGTATGTTATAAAAATACCAATACAATAAACATGCATATAACTTTATTCACGGTAACTTTATTTTCATCAGAGTCCTGGGTTTTTACAGTGCTTGTCTGTAGTGATATGCAATGAGTAAATTCAATTTAAAATGTTGTATATTTTCAGCAGATGTCAAGTATCATACCAACTCAATGTCAATGTTTGACGAAGATGGTTGCTGAAAACGCTGACACTTTTGGTCTCAGAAAAGCTGAAAAAATGATATTTTCCTGGTAAATGTATTTTAACACTCGGGTGTAAATTTTTAAGTCAGTATCTATTTTGTTCTTGATGTGTTAACACATTAAACTTTGAATTTACGATCGATTTAGCCATATTGGGACCAGACATAGAAACTTTAGCTCGATCACGAGTCTGCCTTTGAAACGCAAAGCCATAAAATCAAAAGTTGTCTCCCTTTAGTCACTCTGAAAATCAGCTGATCTGGATTTTCTGCGCTGATGATAACCTAAACACTAACAATCTCCAATTATGTGTGAGATGAATCTATTCTCAGCAAATTCTGTTTTGTGTTTAAAGTTTCTTTTCTATACCTGGGTCATGTTAATCAAGTTTGCTTCAGGGCAGAGTTAGCGTGTTCATCCAGGGGCACAAGTGTGACTTACAGCCTCCTCTGTCAATATATTACAGCCAGGAAACAAACGTGTGTCTGTTATTTAGAAAGGTATAGACTAACTTGTTTGAGATAACATTTGACTCAGATTGTCATGAAATAATGGTATTTGGATCGTAAATCCAACGTATTATCCATACTAATGACCCTGTAATGTTGATCAGACTTGTTGTATGCTGTATAAAAGATTGTGTGACGGGTTGTATAAATGAAAAGAAATTACATATAACGATAAGATAAGTGCGGTTAGCGCCGTTTTCAACTCGAATGCGGTCATTTCAAGGCTGTGATTCATACTGGTCACTTGATGATATGCTTACAATGCTGCCCCAGTGTAACGCCATGCCGAAGACACCGTGCTGACAAGGTGCATAACCAGTCAAGGTATACAACACCAAAGTCCAGATACTACAGAGACTGTAGTAGGCCTTAACAGACTTGGGATTGAACCACGGGCCTCCAGGTTTTTAAACTGACGCTGTAACTTCCCAGCACTAACCCTATCTAGTTAAAAATGCGCTATGTCTAATACATGGCTAACTAAATGTCAAAATGAGATTACGTCGTTGCTTTTTGGTGAAAAAAGGCAAAGAATATTGAGAGTATAAATATAGCAGTACCAGATCAACAAATCAGATGTTAATCATTTATGAACTTGTGCAGCATGTTATGACGCCTTCAGCCGTTGCATTCTAGAAATGACATAATACTGGCAAAAATACTTTCCCGGAATCCTTAACCAAACTAGAATTAATGTTGAATTAATGCGACAATTTCATGTGATTAAGATAGGCATATCATGTTTTCTTTCCTGGTATTTGGTACAATACAAGGCTTACAGGTTAGGCAGCAAAACCAAGGAAGCGACGACAGTGCGATAGTTGGCAAATGGTCACATGTAACCGGTGAAATACAGACAAATGGTCACACGTAACCGGTGAAATCCCGCAGCTTACGAACCTACCTCACGTAGTTACAGTTTTATTCTACCAGTTCATGTAAATGCACAATCAAAACACACCACACAAACCTGTGTTCTTTCCAACAAAAGTCTAGTGTCATATTTGAACAACCGTATCTTGTGTGAAATTAACTCAAGGTCTTGTGTTTTACGTATTTGAAGCACAAACATGTGAACTTCAGATTTGTTTAACACATGTTTGTGTTGGGATAGTACATTTATGTGTTCTGTGTTTTCTGTGTGCATAAATACTAGCAAATTACACGCCCTCCAGCACCATGGCTTAAATAGTGTTGTTAACTGCAATTTATTACACATCTCTAGTCTGGAATTAATATGACGTAAACCTGAACATAACTTGTTACACCTGTTATAGTAACGATTTGTGAATCCACAGTTTTCGATCAGAATGCGCTCTTTAAAAGAATAATATTTATTTTATTTATTTGATTGGTGTTTTACGCCGTACTCAATAATATTTCACTTATATGACGGCGGCCAGAATTATGGTGGGTGGAAACCGGGCACAGCCCGGGGGAAACCCACGACCATCCGCAGGTTGCTGGCAGACCCTCCCATTTACGGCCGGAGAGGAAGCCAGCATGAGCTGGACTTGTAAAAGAATAATAATGAAAAAGCGTAAATTAAAGACTTTAAATTGTATATTAGGATGATTCACATATATGTGGACTGTAACAATTGTTAAGAATCATGTACACTTATGTTATTTTAGAGGTAGAATTTGTCCAGTATATAGAATTTAACCTAAGGATGCCATATGCGAAGTTTTGAGTCGTGCACCGAGGATATAGCGGTGACGCCCGTGGCCGCTTCGTAATGCTAAAGCCTCTTTTCCTTTCCGCGAGACGTTTACGTCACTTTACACTCGACAACTACTGGATTTGTTTTTGTCTTCGACGTCTTCAAGTAACACTGGTCAGCTCCAACAATCTGGCATCCGTATTCACATCGTTATTGACTCGGCTTCTGTCACGTGACAGCCAACAGGGTTGAGAATAAACATTGGCACGCGGTGTTTTGATTGAATACCAGAGCCTCCATCGGCAAGGCGGACTGTTGAGCCGAAGCAGGCATTGGGAAGACGAGAGAACGGGATAGGTGGACGTTGAAGCTACAGTTGTGCTCATAGTGCTTGTTGGTAGTAGCGTGGAACAGGCCGTAGAGGCAGGAGCGGCTGGTGAAATACTTTGTGGGCGACGCGAGCTACCGAAGCCAGGGCGAATCGCCATCGGCCTGTCGCTTATCGGTACTGGATAGCAACAGATCCCTGCTAGAAGCCGTACACCGGACACATCGTGCGCTGCTTTGATACAGGAAGCTGTGCAGGAGGCAGTACCAGATGAGGACATCTGGCGACCGTGCAGGATACAAACCAATATCGCTGGCTTGACAAGTCTGGGACGGTGACCGGGAAGCTGTCAACGCTTGAGTTATTAGGTAATCTGGTATAGTTTTGTCTTGTATATCTATCTATCTATATATATGTATACATGTAAATAAGTACGTAGAGTAACTTCAGGAGGATCTAACCAAATGCCGTATGCTCCAACCGTTGTATCATCTATGCGAAATGACATGGAGCCCTGCCTAAAGTCCACACTGCCCCCCAAGTGCTAACTACTCTACCCAAGTGCTAAAGAGGCCCGAGTTGTCTACTGTGACCGGAACGTCTTCTGGAGAAACCTCCGACACCTCTCCGGGCAGCCGGACACCTGCCTCCGGTAGCCGGTGACTTGTTGATGCCTTGATGACGCAACACGACCGTGGGGTGTTCGGACGTCACTGGGCTCTTGTACCCGGCTGAGGTCAGAGGGGACACGTGCCGTCAAATTTATTGTCGTTCAGAAACCGTCATTCCTGAAGTCACCCAGGGCTATACATTGAGTGGGATATAAAAACAGTGGTCACGACAGTCATTGTGTTTAAGGATATTTAGCCAGCAGTTGTTTCAACCAGCAATACAGATACCGACGGAAGTCGAGACGTCGTGTCAGTGTACTGTTTAGTGATTGATTTGGTCGATCAGTTACTTGACCTACAACTTGATCTGGATCATGGCTACGAACATAGAATAACTGTCAGTTAACTGACAACACCAGGGACTCTGGGTACACGCTCTTAATACTATCGTTTCAACTTTTTTTTAAAATTTGCATCTAGAAGATAGAAAACGTCTGGGACACAGAAGATACAGTTACGTGTGCAATATAGACCATCAACAAATCGGCGGTGTCCAGCAACGGTTCCGGCAGCCCCCTTGCATCGCAGTCTCGACAAATTGTCACATCTACAATCGTTATCTTAATAAACAGTAGTTACCGCCTCTTGCCAGTATCTTGACTAACGGCGACTTCTTCAGTTGTATCAACAACAGTTCTCACTGCCATTAGCTATCCGAATATCTGCCATCACTGCCGCCTTGGTCGGTGTCTCTGCAAACGTCAAGCGTGAAACCATATCGACCGGAAAGGTCATTACAACTACCTTCTGCCGACTTCGAAACTAACGGTTAGTTGTGTCTCTCAGTCCGTCGCAATGCTTCTGACGTACCCTATATCCTTACTACACTGTCGCGTTGCACGGATCTCCGCACTGCGGATACTCTGGACGTTCCTATCCATCATGGTCGCCGCCACGTGCACCTTCAGTTTTCTCCAGCCTTTCTGGTTCTTCCATCCGGACAATGTCCACTCCTTCGGTGTGTTCAATTACTGTGTCAGCGACCCTCGGGTTAGCCGCCAGGTGTGCATGGTATATGGAGGACACTTTAACTTTTCCAGAATGCCATCGGGAGCTTGGCTCGCCGCTTGTGTTCTGTTCGGCGGCGGATGTGTCTTCTTGTCTCTAGGAGCCTGTCTCGCCTTTCTCAGTATTTTTATAGCGGACATCAACGACCAAAAACCCGCCACCTATGGAGGATACTTCCAGACAGTTGCAGGTAAGAACAGTTTAGTATATCATAACTTTTTAATTTTTTTAGTGCTTTACCACTTTTCCCGGAAAGCATTACTCGTTGTTTGTATTCAATTCTGATTTCCAAAAACTGCTACATCGATTTTTCCCCGTAGCCTTTCTAACTTTTTTCTCATCCAATTGACGAAACGCAGAAGGGTAAGTTAAGTGACAATTGAGTTAGAGTTGCAATCTCTCTGACGCTTTAAGAGCTCGAGGCCGGGTGTCTAGGGAACCTCTACAGATTATCTACACAGATTTCCGCTCAATTCCTCCTCCGCCATCAAGAACTGGCATTTATGCTAAAAAAAAACCCTTGCTTAAGACGGAATAATTCAAATACTTCCATCTAGACCTATCATTTTCCCCTCACCTCCCTACAAGCATTCTTTTTTTATGCAAGGCTTTATGTAAGTTATATTCATAATCACGACGTATCCCCCACCCCTTCCAAGCTACCACCCACCTTCACTGCCCCCACTCACGGTAAATGGCGTGTTACACGCTTTAGGCAATAGCCTGGTTATTCCAAGCGGTATAATCGTTCGAGAATTGCCTGATTATAAATGCAAATGTAGACACACCACGCTATATCTTGTAGTCTTCTGTGCCATTTCTATTAATTCAGTCTCAGGAATCATCCGAACTTATCATACACCTGGAAAGCCTTCGGCTGTTTTTATCCCCACAATCCACTGACCGAGTTGAACTTGGCCACCCCATGAAACCACCGTATTGGCGTGCAGTCGGTAAGCTTACTGTCCCACCGATTCCCATCGGGTATTCTACTTTATGACTAATTAAAGACGGCAACGGAATAAGGCGCGGGCCTACACAGCTATTAACTTCTTGCGAACCCATTATGTCAGTGGTAACCTTGGGTTCGGTACGCAAATTAGCATAAATAATTAACTGCTTTAATCGATGCTTATGTAAGGCTTCGGATGCATTTGGCGCCATACCATTCGTATACTGTTTGCCGATTGCGTATGTCGCCTAAATAACGTTGTCACAAACCTGTAAACGCCGAAGTCCCTTGCCGTGGTGTAATGTAGCTCTAATGTTTTCACACGCACGAAATGGCCCGCTTATAGGCAGACTAGAGTGGTCAATCGATATAAGTACTATGACTGTGAGAACTGATAAATGCACACGTACAGAACACACTCTGATAGGAGGAAGTATTCGGCGGTTGTAATCACATCAAGCCCGTTTTAATGTGCTCTATCTCTATTGATCGACATTTATCCTTGTTACACAGTGTAGATGTATCGCCCTGACCGTGTGAATTTGACGTTACTGTACTGCGTGGACTGTATATAGATATCCCTATCGACATGAACCGGTTTTACCTTCCTCGATGTACATATAAATCAACGTTCAACACCTGCACACATTGGACTATGGTAATCTCAACAGACACAGATTTTACAGATGATTTCATTGCAGGCTGCAAAGCGCATGTGTTTCTCATGCGGCCCTATTAAACTAATCAGCCAATCGGATAGGGGTTAACATGGTATATGTGAAAAAAAACTCAACAGATGTTGAATCTCGATCTATGCACGCTTCTTATCGCAATTATTTCTCATGCTGCCCAATTAAACTAGTCAGCCACTGAAAAATGCCATTAATATACATTCCGTGTTTTGAATGAATATAGGTTACCATGATAGTTTACGAGACTTCGTGAAATGTCTTACGGTACTTCTTCACATGCTGCCAAATTGAAGTGGTCAGCCAATGGTCAAGCGTAATAAATACCCTCCGTTTTGTGATTGGATATATGTTTGGCTATGTAGTTTTAACATAAAATACGTACTGACCTATAACGCAAAGTTATAGTGAAGTTTGATCATAAAACTCTGCTCTTCAAAAGGGTTTTTAATCAATGTGCATTTTGATTTAGTAAGTGGTTAGCGTGCTAGTTCAGCACAATGTCCTGGGAACGTTTCACTAATGCAGTCTTTGTGAGTTCAAGTCCAGTTCATGCTCTCTTCTCCTCTTCTGGCCTACGTGGGAATGCCTGCCAGCGGTCGTGGGTTTCCCCTGGACTCTGTCCGTATTCCTCCCGTCGCCGTCGTAAAAGTGAAATATTCTTTAGTATTGCCTAAATGGCTAATCCAAAAAAAAAAAACAAAAAAAAAAAAAAAAAACAATAATAAAAAAATGAATAAAAAATGAATGATTGAGGTAGATAGTGGATAAATAATTGAGTTATTACACTATTATTATTATTATTATTACATATTAGAACGTCACACCAAAGAATGGTGCTTGTTACTGCCTCGCCTGGCGCTCAGCACTGCTCATGAGCTGTGAGAGGAAGAAAACAGGACTGCTTGGCTTGGTGTCAGTATAATGTGACTAGGTGGGTTGTCATGTCTGGTGTCTTCCACATGATACTTCAGTGGCCGTTCAGTGGCAGAAGCACTTTGGTGCATGGACTCGCCCTGACCTGCAGTATATGAACACACATCTTATGACTCTTCGTCGCCATATGGCTGACCAATTAAGCATACGACGTAAAACCCCAACTATACATACACACACACATATTATAGCGCAAATACATCTCCTCCTATACCTGCCAGAAGGAGGCAGATATGTATCAATATGGAGGCATAGTCTCGTATATGTACTTGTTTGATTGGTGTATAAGACCAAGCAAATTATTCTTTGTTCCGCATCAGACAAATTACCCCACGTTTTACTGGAAAGCAACGACCACGTAGGGAACGTGTAAATTCCCGTATCGTGCAGCCGATGCCATATTTGGTGACTAGGTTATCTCCCTGTCTGGACATGTGGACGTCTCTCCCAATATGAGGGTTACTGACCGCAAATATTTCCGTATCCTCTCACTAAGTAACCGTGTAACTGGTAATGCAGATTTGCAGGACTACATGAAGACAGATGGCTCCCCATTGGTGTTACACTTCTATGTCTACATCTGTTGTGTATGAGTGCCACATATCACTGGCTCAGAATATCAAACACTTATGTATGGATTCACAATAAACATCTTACCAATCCGTAAGAGTTCGAATCCCACAGATGCTGAACTGGCGACTTTCAACACCGTTCAGCTGGTATGAACCAGGTAAACAATTACACCAGCTGTTTAGCTGAAGCTGTCATTAATTCCCGTCTGTTGTCCTACTGTTTACTGGCTTGCAAATTAAAGGCTGCGTTTACACTGTCCGGGTTTTTTCGAGTCAATTCGTCTCATTCGACTAATCGAATTCAAATACCACTAGTACTGATGAATACGATTTGCAAAATTGAGCAAGTCGTACTTTGTGAACCCGGCTTAGCAAATAGAGCACTACTAGTTTCATTCGACTCTTCCAGTATGATGGTCTAACGTCGTACTTAACAATTTTTTCGTCACATGACGACGAATCTCTACGATATACGCTACATTTGCAAATTTTCCTTTAATTATATATTAAACTGTTCAAATCATGTTGTAAAACGGATTATGTGACCTAATGCGCCCGGAATGCACTGGAATTGCTCGTGTAACTACAGCACAACCATATTGGTAAAAACTGAAGTACTTCTACCTCTATCGTGTACAATCCAAGAAACCCATCTCTAACATGCCGTCTATGTATATAGTTGATAGAGTGACTTATAGTGGTCAGCTATCAAACTGGTATATACAGTAGCCAGTGAAGACATGTCATTTCGTGTTAAGCGATTGTACGGCTGATGCACACACGTATTCAGCCTCTGAAGTTCATTTTTTCCTGGACAACAAACACCTGTTACATTATAATCTCAGACAGGCTAGCCGATCTTATAGATTACCGAGTACGACCAGTATTGACCATCCAGCATGAAGACACGGAATGGGATGAAGCCAACTGGCACCGCAATACGATGACAGAACTATTGCAGAAATAACACAGAATTGGCTCTTCTTGAAAGGTATATTCCTGGCAAAGTCCTATACAAAAACTGAATAAGCTCCAAACATATCTCAAGGAGAGGATAAAGTCTGAATGCCCCGCTGGACATGCGGATTGCTTGTGGCCGACTTTAAACGACTGATCTGGCCAGCGTTTCGCAAACCTTATCACGACTTATACCGCATTACATGTATTGCTATAACGGTAGCAATATTAGTCTTTTGTTTGCAGCATTGCGTATATACGTACCAGTTCAAGCTAATATTGGTTTTTTCTTTGATTGTAAGTGGGAAGGCCTGCCAGCAACCGGGCTATGTCCAGTTTCCTCTCACCATAATGTTTGCCGCCAGGGTATAAGTGAAATATTCTTGAGTACGGCGTAAAACTCCAATCAAATAAATAATAAATGTAGGTACCATACCCACTAAGACTCTACGCGGGCCACATAGTATGCATTTTATCTTGGGATTGTAATATATATATATATGACGTTAAAATGTTCATGTGTGATTTATACTCATCATGCAAAACAAGTTGTTTGAATTTTCACGCTTTTGTTACATTTTTACACCTTAACACATTCTACACCGTCGTTCTTCCAGTTAGTTCGCATGTTTCAATTAAAAAGTTGCAACTTTGACGCACTGAACATTATTTATGCTGAACCATTATACGGTTATGATTCGCATGAATCACCATTTGTGAGTACCCTATACTTGACTCCACAGGTGACGGTCTTGCGTAAAAATTCATGGCTATTGATTTGTGGGAATATTTAAAACAGCTATTTCGATCGGTAAATAATTCTTAATTGGTACACTAATGGCAGAACGTTATAAATTCTTTATTATTAGTTTGAATATTTAAAAAATGAAAAAAAAAATGATGGCATGTTACATGTTGTTTTATACCTAAGAGTTGTGCGTGTGAGATCTTCGTAGCAGACTTCCGTGATTGAGTATTCCTGCATGCGAAAACATGGAATCAGAAATCTCTTAAATGCGTTTGGCACGCCATGTTAGGCTTACACTGAAACAATGAACGAGGAGTTTCGTGGCAATTCGTATGAATGTTCAAACAGTGAGGCGCATGGTGAAGATTGAACTGTGTGTATGCTATATTCGGTACAGAACTTAGTCGATTAAGTATATCCACCCCATTCGTTCCCAATACCCCTTTGGGATGTAGACCTTCATACGCGCCGAGGTCAGAAACAGACACATGCACTGACATGGGCCTATTGATTAGGGATGTAACTCCTAACAATAGATCTAGTTAGTGTCCAGAGGGTTTGGCTCATCGTACCGTATAGGTATACTGATGCTGACACAGAGGCTTGATTCCCGGTGATGACCGCTTTATGAGCCCATTCATCAGGCGCTACACCGCTTATACCGAAAGGGATTTGAGGCCCGATTGCCAATCTGCCTGTTAACATATTGATCAATGGTATTATAAGCTTAACTCGCTTACAGTGAACAATGGAGAGATTACGTTACGTAGGGTCAGCGGAGTCGAGCGGCATGGCGGAGGACGATCTGGGGTATAATGTAATTACCGACAAGCAAATTCTGATTGAGGATTATATGCCTTGATGCCTTTGTTTGTTGGATTTGTCTGTTGGACCAGAGAGCGATACAAAGCCAGAATCACTGCATGCATTCCCAATCTCTCAGCTCCTGTTGATAAATGTAGCAAATCAAAGGCCGTTTGTGGCTGAAACAATATTGGCCTGTTCTTTCTGTCCATCGCCGACATCGTTGCCTCTATTTTCAAAACTATAATAACACATATACACACACAATGACTACCATCAGCAATAAATCCCCCGCAGAAAGGTATATTTTCCCGAATAAACATTCACTGAACTGAGCTGAAAAATAAACACAAGTTTGCAAGCCATGTGAATGTCGCTTTGTTTCCAGGGTAAATCTAAATGGTAAAGGTTTAATCAAACCATCCACGCTTGAAAGTCCTCTCGGTGCAATGCCGTCAATTCGTCGTGGTTCTCTGGTAGTTTTGATTCCTGGATGAATATGCATTCCATTAAGACCCTATTATACAAGATGTATAGGTCCACCAATTTCACAAAGGTGAAGATGATAATTTTATTAAAGATTCGTAGATATAATGCTACAGATAGATATCACATATAGATATAATGACAACAGGTTTATTATACATGCATCATTTATAGTCTTGTGCCTTGGCGAAGTCCTCCTTGTATATCTACACAGTGAGTTTCCACATACATGTGCTATATTCGCGTTTGTTTTGCAAAGTTCGTCCCCGAGGCCTAGCCCCTTAACATTGGTTTAACGTTATTGAATGTTAAATTTGTTGACAACACAGCATTCCTCACCAGTGACGTCTAATAAATTGCAATTAACATCACTGCAATTTTTCTACCTAATTCTGTTTAAGCCATGGTGCTCGGGGTTGTATGATTTAGTACTATTTAAGCATTTACATGAACAGTTAGAATAAAACCCTGACTAAGGTAAATTGACTAGAGGCCGTATTTCACAGGTTACGTGTGACCATTTGCCAGCTATCACACTGTCGTCGCTGCTCTGGTTTACTCTTTATGCTTTAAATCTCTGATTATAATGTGTACTCTGACAGGAAAAGCGAGGGAATGTACAGATCTGCTATCCTAGTTAGGGGTTGAACCGACAACTCCTGTACCAGCCGTTGGGACTCGTTCCCCTTATCATTCACCCTCGTACTATTATTCCATATATTCACTATTAAGGAACTATGTTATGAACGTAAGTTTCCTAAAGTTGGAAAAAGTTCTCCAATGAAGATAGGCCTATAGACATTCGTTGATCATCCTCGGTACTAATTCAAACTAAATACCACAATCCTGATAACCATCTTCAGTGTTATTATTAGCCACATTGCCGCTGTGAGTCCCAAAGGCTAAAGAGAAATACGCACTTGTTTATTCCGCGGAGGGGCAAGTTGTCACTGAAGAAACAACACCCTTCACGCGCATGAGGCGAGAGAACCTTTCTGAGCAGGGCGAAGGGAAACATCGCCGGTGTTGAGTCAACTGGGTGGTTTTGCCGCTGGGTAGGTGCAACGTTTCCTTTACCACAGCCACAAATGTCACTGGTGTACCGCAGTAAGATCTGGACTGGGAAAGAGGAAGATACAAGGCGGAGAAATCCTGACAGAAGTGAGTTTGGTGGTAGTGTACGGCGTTAGTGCTTGATTAATGGCATCGCTTCAGGACTGAATTTACTGCGAGTGAACAACCAAGTTATAAGCCTAGCTATAGCCCCAGATGTTTCATAGATCAGCCGATGAAACATATTAGCATATGAGGCAGTCTAAATATTCCGCCTCACCCGTAGCTGAGTGTTAAGACGCTTGTCTTTCAATCCCCATGACCCAAGAGTTGAGAGTTCATTCCCAGCCTTGGACAGGAAATTTGTAATTCTTCTCTCTACCACTGCTTGTTAAACCAAGGTTACAATAAGCCGCCGACGACGTTCACGTGGATTGTTGTGCAGTCTAAGGTTATTTGAAGATCATTTGTCTTTCAGCACTTTAGTGTTCATACAAAATACTGCAGCATGGAGAGTAAGACCAGAATAGCGACGACAGTGCAATATATGACAAACAGTGGTCGTAACCTTGTTCATGCATATGCTCAAAACAATAGCAACTTATGCATCTCCTAGGATCATGCAGGCCCGAAGGAGAGTTACGTAAAAACATGCAGCAATGTTCATTGCAAGGCCTCCCAGGAGAACTCACTGGCCTCTTTAATGATTTAATTGGCTTCTTAACCCAACAGCAAATAAGGTGTTTCACCCCAGATTTCTCTAATTTCCGACACCCATAAAATGGGCGGCCTTGTTATTGGTGGAAAAGTCTTGAGTGTGGTGTCAAACAACAGTTAAATAAATAAGTGAATCAAAAGTATATTATACTTCATAACCTTGTACCTTGATAAAGTTCTCTTTGTTTCCGCAGACAGTAAACTGCCTAAATACAATCATTTTCTACATGTACATACAGTATCCGTGATAAACTAGCTGTGTTCGTTGGTAATTTGGGCGTTGCTTAGCGTTCTCTTCCCGAGCTAATTCCCCTTGTCTTTCACATGTATATCTGTAGATATTTCTCCTACTTTATATGAGAGTCAACTTAAAAATTTGTCGATGGTGTTGTACGCCTTTAAATATAGTATATTCTGTCCGGGCAATGTTTCACAAAGCGTTTTACCATATCTCGTGCAGTAAAAACGAAAACCTATTTTTGTACCTCCGTATAACGTTTTATGAGGTATTTGAATCTCACCTCTCTTTACGTTTCCACATAGACAACTTTCACTGTAAATATCCACACATACTCCCAACATTAACCAGAAAATTCTATCAGCTATATACAATACTCGTTAACAATCAGACGGACAAACTTCAGGTTAATACAGTCTTTCATACAGCCAGTATCGCCTGGAACTATACCCACAACAAAAATCCAACGATTGGAAAACGAGTACATAAGAACGGTATATAGACGTGTGAGATTTGACGTGAAAGTGAAGTTAAACCGTAGATCTTGAATTCCGCTGATAAAAATTGTCTGACTGTGAGATAACACTTATGCTACTTGGGCTCTGAATATTTGATGCCCTTCGCGCGCACCTGGTGTGAAATCCGTACATTAGCACGAGGCAAATAGAAAATCAATCTTCAATTTCTCTAATCTAATTTTTCTCGATGGCAGATTAGAGCAGGTGATCGATGGTTGGGATTTGGCTAGAGTATCGTTGGCGTGATGAAATCCTCACGTCTTTGTTCCTATCTATACTGATCACTCCTGGTGATCCAAGCTAACGAAAAACACAGTCAAGTGTTATTATATTATAAGAGAGAGCTACAGACTGTTGGCGAGAGACTAGGCCTGTGTCTCTTCTTCGTCGATGCAGTGTTATTCGTCTCTCGCGGGGAATCGCTCTATCACGGCTGGTAGCTTTCTGTGAAATGAGGTATGTAGATCCACCCAAAACGTATGCCTTAATAAGCCGTGATGGACTCTGTCCGGAGGTCGATGCGGCTTACGACCCACTCGCCAGGGGAAGCTCGCGCCATGTCAAAGTGCCAGACTGCCTTTTTTGGTATAAGTCTATAACCACTCGTATAACTGTCAATGGACATCATATCCTGTTATCACTGCGCAGCGCTATCTCATCAGTACTCTGATCCTTTCATATCGGCCTCATCGCCTTGAAAGCAGCCACAGAGCCTTCATAACCTAACCGCCAGACCGGCCAAATAACAATAGCTACGTTTGGCAGGTTCTTATTTTATTTTCCGCAAACAGTTTGCACTCCCGAAATCCCGATAGACAAGCTCGCCGGATCAGAATTTCAGACAAGCGTTCCAGACGTGCATTTTAGACAAGCTATCTGCAAAAGAATATCAGACATTCTATCCGGATAAGTATTTTAACAAGAATTTCAGACAGCCTTACAAACAAACCTTTTTGAGCAAATTTGAAAATTTGGAGACAATTGTTGTAGATGATAATTAAATTTATTTCAGGTTAAGCGTTACAGACAGAAATTTTAGACATTTCGCGGTAAGAATTTCATTCAATCCTTTCGGATAAATTGTGGATAAATAATGCGGACAAGCATTCTAGCAATCACATGGGACAAGTGTTTCTAGCAGGCACTGTAGATAAGTCTTTTGGTAAGCACTTGGAGCATGAGATTTCGACAAGCACTCTGGGCACTGGAGGTTACCTGTTATCCTCTAGTGAACAATTGAAAACCCGAACACTATTGTGAAAAAATGCCAGCGTGCTTTTATACTGAGCTGCCACTGAGTGCGAGTTTTAAATCATAGAGATTTGGGAACACAGTGCTAGTCAAGTATAAACTGAAATTAATGTCGTTTTACAAATCCTCTATTTTTGAGACTGATTACATAACGCAGCTTTTGAGTTAAATGAAAAATGAAATATTTATTATCACATTTAGTCTGTGGCCAATGGAAGTTCCCATCGTTATTTACCATGACACCACACTAAGCTGGTGTTCAAAACAGCAGCTTCCTAGGGCTCAAAATAAGTGTTTAAATAAGGTTTATGTGGCTCAAGAGGGGCGACTATAGTTGTTCAATCATGATGGTGTCTTCCTTTTGCTCGAGTTTTATGCCCTTTTTGCTTTGATATTAGTTGAATAACGAACCTTCTCCTCAATTTAGGCGTTAAAATCGACATTCCTTTTAGGTATTCAGCTTATTGCTTTTCATGCAATCCTTGTCAAGCCATAGTAGTACTGCGTGTACATATTCGATGCTAAAATTTAATCACTGTGATATTTATTTATTTATTTATTTGATTGGCGTTTTACGCTGTACTCAAGAATATTTCACTTATATCACGGCCGCCAGCATTATGGTGGGTGGAAACCTATCAGTGTGATAAGGAGCTGTAGTAAATATCGTGGCTGAATGGAAAACATTTTGTGACCAGACCCCACCTGTTACCCGTGATCTGGAAATATCTATATGACGCTGCAGACGCTGATTTTCATGGATAAGTCAACTTGACATATGGAATTATATATATTATATATATTGTATTAAAAAATTACACTTAAATGAATAACTGAACAATATTGGCTCACTGTCATTCATACATTTGTGAATAATAAAGTATTTTTGAGCCGGCAAAGCAGGTTTTATTCAACGCAGCCGAGCCTATTGACAACTACTGATGAATCAATGCATGGAATATTCGAATTGGAACATCGAGACAACTTTCATATACAGGCATACATTACCGCCATGATTTAGAAATAGAACATACAAAAAGCCCAGCAAAAGAAGTACGAAAATGGGTGGATGAAATCAAAGAGCTGTAACATTTTGCCGACGTTTTGCAGCCTAGAGCCGTTGCTTGATTTCAGGCACTTGATATATAGATACCTACGCATGAGATGTAGTTGAGATATTAGGGGTTGCCCCGAGCCACCTTAAGATTCTATCGACAAAAAAAGACAGCTATATGATCCTGAGGCACAGCAAACTTGTACAGGGTAATGCTAATGATATCAATTTCATTTATTAATCCGAAGTCGCCGACGTTACGAGCATGCACGTCAATGACTCTTTGAGTGGTCTTTTATTAGCCACTTAGCCTTTCGTATGTTTTCGGCTTAAATATCCGACAATGTGAAGTGGACGGCTGGCCTGATTCAAACCCATGGTGCCATAATATGGAGAGAGGGAGAGAGGGAGAGAGACAGAGAGTAGATATCGGTAGAAAGAATAGTGAAGAGAGCCACTAGGGAGAAGTACCCAAGTCATCACAGGTGGAATGCTAACTATGCCAACCCGCCATTTATCATATGCCAGCTCTGAGCTCGCACAGAGAGAGACATGTGCCACGAGCGATGCGGAGAAAACACCGCCGGCCATTTCTTCACCTTCAGTTCAGTAGAGCTTCAGCGCGTGCTGAGATTTCACTTACCAAACTTTCTCGCTTCAGAGGAACTGTCATCAGTAAGAATGAATATAGACGCCGAGCAACTAGGTTGTGCATCTGGACCAGGCCGGATTCCCCATTTATACAGTCGGCTACAAAAAGAACCGCTGTTCTCATATAGTCGAGCGAATATCAATAAACACGGGAATGCGTGTTCTGTTTTTAAAGTTATCGTCAATATGCAAAGAAAACAGGAGTGAAACAAAAGCGCTACGCAGAGATCTTTTTAACCTGTACAGTATTATTTTACTCTAATAGGGCTTCAGTGGTTACCAAAGTTGTTGTTGTCATAAACCGGGTAGTCGCCAATCTTTGTAGTGTTTGTGGCATGTCATTTCAGGATGAACATATTTATGGTGCTGTCTAATTGTGAGGCTCTGTCGTCGACATTTAGTATAACACCTCGGCCAGTCACAATATACAAGTATACTGTCACTGTACGCAAGACGTTTGAATATGATCAGTTTCGTTGTAATGGCTCCTTTAATCAGTATGCCGGTTGGGGACGTCCGTGGTCCTGGGGACTCTCACCATACCCTACGGTTCATGCGAGTTCGTCCAGCCCATGCTGGCTTCTTTTCCGATCTTAGCTGGGAAGGTCTTGCAGCAACCTGCGGATGGTCGTGTGTTTTCTCTGTTTCTTTCCAAAATAATGGTGGTCGCCGTCGTATAAGTGAATATCCCTGAGAATATCCCTAAAACACCAATCAAATGAATATATAAATAAATATGGCTAATATACACACCTGAGCTCAAAATATGGATGGGTATAAGCAGCGAAAACGAAAGTCTGGGCCATAAATTATGTTTGACATTTTCCGTATTTGATTCCTTGCAGAAAAAGAGAGAAGAAAAAAGGCAATAGTTGATCACCTTTACATATCGCTCTATTTGTTTAGTTTTTGATTTACTCTTTTAACATTTTTTGTCGTGAACGCACAGATAACGGGATGACATGGAAATCGGATCAGGGGCTTATTAAATGCAAATCACACGGGAATGACAAACCGTGCCATTAGTGCACGTTTCACTATTAATAAGCCAGCTCTCTGCATGCTGGCTGTACGTTTATATCCTTTTCCATATATTCATAAATGCAACGAGTTTTGCGTATGAATAATTCACATTCATCGGTCCACACAAATGTGATAGGTGGATTTGTTTTTGACGATTCGATATCGCCGCATTCTCAAGAGGATAATGTTCGGAGCTGGTGAAGAGGAAAATACAAAGTTTGACGGGTTTCTGTGTAGAACTTACCTATGACAAAAACAACCGGCTGTTCTGGCATGTTACGGAATTAGTGTAGCTGTATATTTATCATTACATACATAGATACATACATACATATCTGAAAAAAAAGCATTGCATAAGTCATCTGCTTACAAACTAGGTTCGTGTGAGCGAGGCTTAGTTTTTGTAAGACTTATACATTACACACACAGGCTATAGAAACATTACAGAAACACTCAGATTTTTACAAGGAAGTTTTTAAAAGGCGGACCCTTATAATTAATCCTCCACATGTCGAAATTGTATACTTTGCTATATGGTATATTGCTCCTTGCATTCTTCTAGTCAGTCATATAAGGTTTAATCACAAACTTATTTTACTGAAGAAAATGTGTTCTTCGCCATGTACCGGTGCGACGTTTCGACAACTTAAGTGTGGCAGCGAAGATCCACATATGACTTACGTGTCTGATCTGGTAAAGATGTTAAAAACGACAGACTGGTTTGAACTTTTAGATATAGCTGAACACCAAACCCGTTTGTCGGCCGGTTACCTATGTATACTTCAGCCGTCTCTCACTACCTCAACACCAGACCCAACCTACTACCCCAAGCCTTGTCACTTCTGTTACATACCTCACCCCAGTACATGTTAAGTTAATGACCAATCACACTCAAGCCCTCCTGAGTGTTAAGAAGTGTCGTCGGCCTATTCATGAGGAGTTCGTACTTTGCTTCGGGGTCGTGATGAAATGTTACCCCAAGGATTTGTCTGGGCTGAGTTGTTTGTCTCTGCCCTTTTCTGACAGAGACCCACTCTATCAAAATCGACAGCACTGGCAGAGCGTGACGTCATTGATAGAGTCCCTCAAGATCGACCGCCCCGCACTGCGAGGCCTCGGCCATTGGGACTCGGGTCTAATTGACGGAAACGATTGACGGCCATTTTGTAAAGATCAACAGGCGGCGAGATAATCTAATAGAGACGGTCTTCCGGTTGGACACACTGACAACAGCCGCTTCTGCCGGAGGTAAACAACCAGCGCTCAGATAATGCCCCTCAATTCACACGGCAATTTTACCAAACATTCTTGTTTTCGCCATCAAAAACAGTATCATAGGTGTCATTTTTGCCATTATGTTCTGGTAAAAATAAGTCCCTGTCAAACAAAGCGGACAATTTTACGGCGGACAGTGTGGCCTTATTACTTGGTGCAGTGTTGAACTCTGGCGCTGCGGTCAGTTGGGATGCTGGTATTCCAGGATTCCAGGAGTCCACACGAATTGTACGTCTTACAAGACGGAAAAGAAATGTTCGAACTTAAAGACTGAAAGTGAACATTGTAAAACGATAAACCATCTTTCGCATTTTTACCACCGGTATATTTTTTTTTTATTTTTCATATTTTTTTTTTCATTGAAAAAAAGACCTTCTGCACATATAACTGGTTCGTAAGAATCAAGCCCTGATCGGGAACTAGATTCCAGAAAGCAATCTCTTTAGTCAAGGTAGTGCCAATCGACAGAGGCTCTACACTTTATAGTCTCCTGAGCCAGTAGGGGTCCCCGAATGACCGTTCGTGGTCAATTTTGGGTTGTTGAACTGATCCTGTTCTCCATATGTAATTGGTGACGGTATAAGTAGATGCTGGCTTAGAACACTGGGCTAAACTGGCCCAAAGTACACATCGTCGGAGGCTGCCAAACGGCCGTAGAAACGGTAGGTTGGCATGCTGATGCTCGCCTGGCCAAGTCATGTATCATTGATTTGCAGGCTTATGAACTTTGGCTCTGCCACAAACAGGGTTATGCAACTCTGGACAATGACGAAAAGTCTTGTAATCCCATGACCAAAATCTATTGGTCTGATGTGTGTCACGTGGTACGGTGATGAACGCCTTGTTCTTTAAATTGTCCATCTTGTTTCAACTGATCGAAACTTGAATATTGTTATGTCATTCAGAAATCGCTTCACACAGAATTCATAAGCTTTTGTCGCCTGTTCAGAAAGAGGTACATCAAGAGATTCTTTAAGCTTATTTGATCCATAATTTCTCTTCCGCGATGCATTTTGTAACGAAAGTTTTATTCCAAGAGTTGAGCATGAGGCGGTATAAGAATGTCAATCAGGCAGTGAATCTATCTTGCAATCAAGCATTCCTGCCATTTATCGGTGAATCAATAAAGCATTCAACTAATTGTATAAATCTTTTATTTCAGGCAGTAAAGGAAATAGATTTGTCCAATTTTTAGCTCGTCAAGGCCAATTCTATTAGGAAATAGCACAATAATCTTACAATGAAATAGAAGTGAATGAGAAACAATTTCCAGAAAGCTTAAATGACGTGAAAATATAAAATAAAGCAAGCAACGGTTTTTGACGATTTTTTTAAAAAGAAGTAGGGTAACTGTAAAAACTGAGGCACTTGCATCCAATAATATTCTGTTACTGGTTACAATCTCTGAGCACATGTATGGACAACGTTCTTGCGAGGCCTATCAAACCATAACGGAATGTGGTTCGTCTAACACGTCTTCAGGCTGACAAACAAATTAGTCTCTGTAATGAACAGTGTCAAACACACTTTACAACACTCGTCATGCCTAGAGTGTCATGTGTCAGATCGTAATGCTATACATGGCAGACATATTGTTATTGGCCTGAAACTGGCGTGAACACATGCGTTTACACAGCTTATAGGGCCCTATATGTATAGCGTATTGCTTATACACGAGTAATCTTGGTTTTGGAGCATAACGAAACTGGTTGTCAGTAAAATTTGAGTCTCTGCAAATGAGAAAAATTTAGATTTATTTATTTTCATTCTGATTGGTGTTTTACGTCGCACTCAAGAATATTTCACATGTACGACGGTGGCCAGCATTATGGTGGGAGGAAACCGGGCAGAGCCTGGAGGGAACACATGACCATCCGCAGGTTGCTGACAGACCTTCCCACGCACGGCCGGAGAGGAAGGCAGCATGAGCTGGACTTGAACTCACAGCGACGGCATTAGTGAGAAATTCAGACAGTCTATAAATGAAACTGCATGTACATATTGAACGGTGACTAATCAGCTGAACTGGAGACACTGCATGCAATTACCACTAAATGTTGGTTTAATTAATGTTAAAACTTCAAACTCACTGAAATATGAGCATGTTCACGCACGTAACTATAGAGATTGTGCCCTAATACCACTTCACGCACTTCTTCATGCGCTGCACTATAGTTACTATACTAGATATACTAGGTATATAGATAGTATACTATAGCGCAAATCGGATGGATATCACCTACTTCACTATAGTGACTGTTCAGTGCAATCCCTTTTTTTTTTTATTTTGTTTTTTTTTTGGTTTTGATGTCGCTTTGCACAAATCTAGCATGATCATGAACTTCACGATAAAGATCGTATCTGCAACAGTTTACGCTGGTAACGTCTCCTGTGGGCTTTATAATGCAGTGTATACAAACACAGATGTCAATCGTTGGCACTTGGCACGTTCTGCAAGGGCACTAAGTTGATGTTTGACTTCGGTATCGATTAGGCTAAATCTTTCCTAAGAATGCAGTATGCAAGTCTACAGTTAGAGAAAGTCGGCGAATGTATCACGTTGCACACGTGCACTGATTTGCTTTACTATATTCATGGAGTAAATTTGCCGAAAAAAAAAAACAGGTGATGTCCTACCAAGACCTGGAACTGGTATTCGTAGCATATAAAAAATTCTGCACAGCAATCCCTACATTTTTTTAACCATCTCTGTTGGAATTGAGGCTACCTGTACGGCGTTTATCGCTATGGTAACGTCTGTTTTAACATAGCTTCATGCCAAGAAGTTTTATTATTATCCAATCACTGCTACCCCTCATCAACTCCGTTACAAATCATTCCTCTGAGCATGCGCAAAACAACAAGGGTGCGGTGGTCAGGTTCGAAAGCAGAAACTTGATTCTAATGAAAGACGAAATTAATGATGTTCTCTTATAAGATTTCTTTTATTGCTAAGCGGACAGTTTTTATCTGAAATTCATCCCAGGTGAAAAGCTTGTGTGGCCCTGATTTACGATCTTCTTCAACATATTTTCGGACATTCCCTGATGGAAACCATGATGTTTCATTTTCACCTAGTTTACCATGATGTACCGTACGTATAATTCTGTAGGGTTAAGTCTGTGAACCTCGGATCTATGGGCCAAAGCAGACATTCGTACACCAACCGTCAACCAATAAGGACATTCAAGGTCAATAATCGCAAGGCCAATTCCCAAAACGACGTATAACACAAACCATCAAAGAACTAAGAAAGTATATAAAGTACAAAAATAGGACGGAATTGAAGCAGTCAACAGTTTTCAGTGATGTTGGAAGGACGCAAAGTATGTTCGAGGCGAATGAGTGAAATCAGTATTCAAATTGTGTGCCATATCAGAATATCAAAAGTTGATGACAAAATATGTATCTGAGTTGCGCTTCGATTGCGACTGTTCATATATCCAACGTGGTGATCTAATTCAACACGATGAATATACAGTACCTCGCCCCGGGTTAAGCGGAATTAGACACAATCATGAACGAGAGCGCCAGAGATTCTAGACGCTCAGTCCATATGTACTTACAAGAGAGAATTACTCTCTTGTCCATTATAGCCGAAAAATAACGGATGAAATCCGACCTTCTGTGAATGTTCCTGGGTTAAAATTTTATTCCAACTGTCTTCTTTGCCGAGGATTTCAACAGGGAACTTCACCGTAATATATACCCGATAACCTACATGTAAGTTATAATCTGTCTGCAGACACTCCACCGGCCAAAGTTCGCCGATTTTCACCCAAGGCTCCCTCCTAGAATGCAAGCACATTACTCAGTCTTTCCCAATGACTTCCATGTTAAGTCAGCTATAGCCTGACCAATCACCACACACGGACTGGGAAACAACATCGTAAACAAACTAATTGGTGACCTCAAGTATATCCACCTGCCTCTTGAGATAAATCAGCTGTCACTGAGCTTTACTTGGTTGGTGTCATCAACTCAATTAAAAGGTTAGGTTTACAGGCACCATACGTAAGTTATACATGTAGATTAGCTTTCAGTACATTGGCCAATAACACTTTGCGACCGGCGGAAGGTCGTGGGTTTCCCCCGGGTTCTGCCCGGTTTCCTCCCACTAAAATGCTGGCCACCGTCGTATAAGTGAAATATTCTTGAGTTATGGCGTAAAACATCAATCAAATAAATAAATAACACATTGCGCAAGACCAACGCATCATTCAGAATGTACACTTTTCATGGATCCAGTAACACGTTTCACGTACCCAGTAACAGTATCCACGGATGTAGTATCACTGATATGGCGCCTGCGTGGTGTATGAAAGGTATATGAGACAATTGCCATTGCTATTAACAACATTATAGGATTGTCATCAGAACATCGTCAGTTTTTCTTAACTATTTTCAAAAGTGACACCATCTGAAGTTAAATGGCTTTGTTAAATTTTTGCTTTAATTTACTGTAAAAAGAAGAAAACCGTGTGTAAGAAAGTTTATGTAAACGGTGCAACGTTCTCCATATTTAAGCACATGTATGTGAGCAATGGAAGGGCTGTGTGTATTGCCTGCGTCAGAATTGCTTTAGTCTGAACAGAGTAGTAATATATGATTAAGGTATGTCTAGAGGCATCCGGCACACCATCTCTCTCTCTCTCATTCCACAAACCCGAGACAGCTCTTTTACATGAACAAAAACACTTTCAAACAAAGAATAACAAAGGACGTACATATGCTGCATTGCCTCTAACAGCTAAATAAACTTTTAGCTTTTCAAAAGAAAAATTCCAGTGTTTGTGAGTGGGCGTGCTTTCTTTATTATCTTTTTTTTTGGCGCAAAGGAAGAAAAATGTCTTGCTTTCGTCCAAAAGAGAGACAGGTGGTTCGTTGTACGTGTGTTCACCTGGGGCCGTCTACCGTAGACCCTTAGCCGCTTTCATGCAACAGCTGTACTTCCTCTGAATTAACTGGGTCATTTATTTACTTTCCGACAAGACCATAAGGGTTGCAATGCAAGGTTCAAGCTGTCTTGTCAGGTTAGTTAGAATTCCTTTAATGCTTACTTCTGTTCCACTGCGAGAGCCAATTTATTAAGATGTTTGCTAAAAATGAAATGAGCCGAAACGGACGAATACCGACCTGACTAAACAGAATTCTATTCGTTTGTGCTGCTACGTGCTTTGTAGGTAGGCCATCCCGGGTTATGTAGTGGAGAAACGACGAGCAACAGTTAATGCTTGAAAAAGAGTCTACAAGACGTGGAGCCTCGCATCGATTCTTTTTCAAGATTCTTTTTCAAGCTGTTGCGAGTTGTTTCTCCTTCTTAAACGTGTTTGTACTAATACAACAACTATCGATTCTTTTTCAAGAATCCCGCGGAATCATTTCAAACAAGTAAAAAAATGTTACATAACAATTAGCGTCAATGAATGTTCTTTCGTGCTGGCTGAGCCGCGTTATTTGCATAGTTGAAAATAATACGTAGCACGGTTGATCTTTCGTGACGATGTTACATGAAGTTTTAGTATAACAACGTTAGAGCTTCTAGCCAATGAGAGTGGAGTCGGTTGTACTCTATATAGGTTTCTACATGAACATACACTGGATGCGTAAGATTGTGGACAGTGACTCGATCTATGATTAGTTAGCGAGAAAGTAAATCTGAATTGACTGAAGCTTACATATAATCTGGGGAAGTCTGATGGTAGATTATACAATTTCTGTCATACTGACATAAAAAGGCCTCGAGATATCCAGAATATTGGTAATCAGAATGCCTCAAATTTGACCCACTGGTTCATCTTAATACAAATTCTGTTTTGCTGTTGGCATTTGCGCCTAAGAGAATTGATGACGCCACTCTGCCTTTTCTCATACTGGCAATATTTGGTGTACTCGAAATGAAGGCGAAGAACGAAACTGTCAGAAAATAAATTTCACGTTGAACAGATCATAATATCATGATGATGGGCTAGATAAAGGGTTGACGTCACAACAAACGTTTAAAGTCGTCTAAAAGAAGGAAGTTGTATTGTCTTCTCGGATAGTTCAGTGGGATATCGGAATCTTTTAAAACCTTGTTTCTATGTGTTCTAAGCTTGGCTAAAGCCGGTATTTGCCAAAATTCTTACAACAGCACGGTTTGTGTTGTCAGGTCATGAAAACTCTGGTTTAGTCTTTCTCAGTTTACTGAGAGCATATATATATATATATATATATATATATATATATATATATATATATATATATATATATATGCTTTTTGACTTATTCATTGATAGTATTTTGGTCATTCCTTTATCATTCCTATATCAGAAATATATATTAAACAAGGTTTTAGTCTTTGCAGTCGTTTACCAATGTTGAGACTGTATTGACTATGTTGAGAACTGCCAAGAGGCCGCGTTTCACATGTTACGTGTGACCATCTACCAATAATCACACTGTAGTCGCTGCTCTGGTTTGCCCTCTCTACTCCCAAAATATTAAACTGTTAATTTTAACACAAACTCTGTTGCCTAAGTGATGCTAAAATGTATTGTTGCTGCAAATTGGTCTTTTAAATACAACATACATATTCCATTAATTCAAGCTAAAGACTCTATCAGACTAAACAGGATACTGTGATGAATACAGCCGGATAATCTGTTTTAATAACAGAATACATTCTAGCATCGCCCAGACAACAGACGTTCTGTTACAACTAAAAGATAAACTTTTACTGTATGCTGTACGTCTTAATTACATTATATCGAGAGGAGGCAGTAGCCCAGTGGCTAAAGCTGTTTGTCTTTCAATCGATAGAACACAAGAGATGCGAGTTCGAACCCGGCCCTGGAGCATGGGATTTGTAGGCTGTCTGTTGGATGCGGTGTACCAGCCGAGTTAAAACAGGACATGGATGCCATTGCACCTCGTCACGTTTGACGTATATCTCCTCTATCTGCATGAACACCATCAGCAGTGTGACCCTGTGGTTTCTGGTAGTGAATTCATTATTGATCCAGGCTAATCCGGATCAATAAGTACTACACCTGACTTCAGATATAATACACTCATTATTTTGAGTTTCACAAGTCTAGAGCCCAAACCTGTACGTGTATTGGCGGATATGATGTATATTTAATATTTTTTAAAAGCAAATCTGACAAATGATGTAGCTACTAAAAAGATAAATAAGCTATTTTATTTATTTACATATGTCTTTGGTTTGTTTGTTTCTTTATTTATTTATTCATTTCATCGGAGTTTTTATACTAAACTGCATAAAGAATATCACAGGCAATTGATAAAATATTCCATCTGTTGTAAATATCAGTCTGTCAATATTACTTTACTTTTTAATGGCTTTGTTTCATAAGCACGGAATGACGAAGGCTAGAGATAACATTCCGTGCATCATGATTGTTCTTTGTTTCTTTCCTCATTTATTCATTAATTTGGAGTTTTTACAGCTGACTAAAGAATACTACAAACAATTAATAAAATAGTCCATCTGTTGCAAATATGTCTGCTTTCTTTGACGGGGTTTAAACTGCAGTGCCCAATAAACAAGGTGTGACGAAAACTACGGATAACACTTCGTAAATAATGATTGTTGTATATCGCTTCTACTCAGTAAATGACTTAGGTCGGGCACGGATGATTGGACCATGGCATCCGCTGCGCCCTCCGTCAGCGCGTAGTAGATCGATCGGAGGCCTATCAAGTGTCATAGCCGACACGTGTCTCGACAACAAAACGGCTTTTGTTGCTGTCCAGTCGACAATAACTCTTTGGAACAAGTCGGCACAAAGCTCGGGTATTTGAACATTTCAAATCGCTTTACGCACGGATGAGGGCATCCGAAAAGTGCGACTGATCTCCCCTATGATATCCTGGCGCCGGAGTGGCAAACTGATTTCTGCTTCATTTGAGCCACCTCAATGACGCCAGATTGCAAAATGATCCCGACTGCTCGGCACAGGTCATACAGTTTGCATCATCACAGAGAGTATAGCTTCCGGGAGATAACTACGCCCCTCCCACACACACACCAACCCACCCCAACCCCCTCCCTCACTCCCACTTTTTCGTGCACATCGGATTTCATTGTCACAGCTGTGATAGAACAGTTTTAGATGTCTGTTGTTTTTGCTTTGTCCACAATTTTCTCGTTATATATTACATATATCAATAGGAAATAGAAACGGCCTTCAGTATCCAACATTTAGGCATCCTGTGTGATATCCTCAAGGACAGGTTTAAATGACGTAGAGCATCAAAGGGTCTGTAGGCTTATGAATTGGCCTACCAAAAGCTCCTTAATCAAGCACTTAAGGCAAAATAACTTCCTGCGTTTATTACAGCGAACTTGGTACTCGTGCGAGAATTCAATGTCTAGGATAAGAGACATAAAATCCCCCCCCCTCCTTCCCGTCATGACCAGATATATTCGTGGGGCTTTCTCGGGGCTTTTCAAAGCATAGCGGATAGCAAGAGAGTGTAGAATACTGGTAGGTATACTCACGTGGCGCTTACCTTTCAGGCAAATACAGAACTGGCTTGATCTGCTTACACGATTATCCTACCAGGCACAACCCCTAGACGAGACGATGTTTTTCAGTTTTAAAACGGATCTACAAAGGCGAAAGAATCAGAAAACTTGAAATATTGTGTCACTGAACAAGAAAGTATTCAACCTAGGACCGGCATGTTAGGTTTAGGGTACTGTATTCTCTATTACAGCAGTATGGGACTTAAACTGTGTGCCAGTCATATCTTACGCGTGATATACAAAACTTAGGATTGCCTGCTTGGGGCTTAGCGTTGCTATCGATACCATTCTGGTTATATGACAAGGTAACCTACTTGTACAGGAGACCAGTTCAGTATCATAAATGCTGCCTCGGTGGAATACCGTGCCAAAGACACCAGAGATGACACCCACCCAAGCCATAGAATCATGATCGTGACATCCTGCATACAATGTGATGACCTTTCGCCTGATATCAAGTGACAAAGTACCAAGATTGTCCAGTTTGCAGTCTCCGCGGTGACATGATCTGTAATATAGTCAGTCACGTGGTCTATAGCGACTTAATACTGACTTACGCACAGAGAACTTGGATCGCCTAAAATGAAGACAAAGAAGTAACAAGAATGTTTATTTTGCAGTCTCGTGACGTGAACTGACTCGAACTTGAACTGTACTGGTTTCAGGACTTGATATCGACGTGGCGCTAAACCGTAATCCTTCATTCATCCATCCAGAACTTGAACTCTCCTAAAATAGGACCGTAGCGATAGTTGTTATTGTGGACAGCTAAGGTTACACATAGCGCACCGGTAATCTAGTACAGAATGGTATATAATACTGCCCGTGGCACAGACGACCAGAACTGACACTTTGTTATGAAATGTGTATTTAGGTAATGGGTCATTTCTACAAGTGCTCCCGTCTGTAAAGGTCAAAAGTGAAATCTGACATCCCCAACAGAGATGTTATCTGTCAAACTCGAATCTAAATAACAGCACTGGTTATCACAAATCGTATAGTTCCTTCCACGACTTAGTGGCGTATAAATACACAGCAGCGCTAAAAAGTACTTGTCCGTGCGGAAGGATAATTAGTGCCGACTGTGTGTATTATTCAATACGCCTTAAACAGACAAACCCGTGGAAATGAGCTATAAAATGTCTTAAGTGTGCCCGAAGTCTGGGATCGCCTGCTGGCTAGACATTGTCTTCCGAGCCCCACTGCAGCATTTATGGGGATTTTATATTTATTTCTGCTTCGATAAACAGGCTATCAGTCTGTGGGATGAAGAACCCTATAATACTACTTCACGTGGGTGATATGTTACCCAAGAGCTTCATAATCGGCATAGTCTGAGAACAAAACGTGTGTTATCTCTTGACATTTTCAAGGTTTTTTACGTGAGATTTGATGAATCTCGTGTTTTCCCGGAGCAGAAAAGGAGATTGCAATCTCTAAGTGCGACACACAAACTAGCTATCAGCCTGACCCGTAAAAATACTCGCGAACACCGACGAAAATAAAAAAACAAACAAACAAAAAAACACAACACGACATTTCGTGATAGGATAGGATTACCGTGGACTTTTACTGGCGTTGGGAAAACGATTGTGGTAAAAATAAAAGGTATTTGGTTAAGAATTTAAGTGAACGCAGATCCATCTTCGCCAAATTCGCACATCGTTCTTTACATCACGCCATCATATCATTTTTCTCTGATGGAAATTTAATAATACACTTGTGTTTCCTTTCATTTTTTTCTTCGTAGTTGGAATAAATAGCATTTAACGAACCATATTTCTTTTAAAGGTTCAAATTTACTGAGTTTATCGCGTTTTTTTCAGGGATATAAAACTATAGAACTGTTTTTTGCACTATGTGCGTTTAAGTAATGTCATGTTTATTCTGTATTTATCGTAATTTGTTTTTCTGAGATATGAATATACGTCACACATGTAATTATGTATTTATTATTGTTACGATAAGTATTAATCTTTACTGTATGTATTAAAGCCTTGACAACATAACGGCATGGTCAAAACTGAACAATCTATGTCAAACAATTAAATCAAACGTCTGTCGAAAGACAGTAAAGTGTTGATTGCTTCTCTGGAGCATCCAGTTTGGTTGGCGGCTGGTATATAAATGTCTGTTTCGACGTTTAAATTCCCCTCCCTACATGATGTTACCTTTTCATTATGCAATCTCAATCAACTGTCGAAATAGTTTCCTTGCTTGAATCTAGAAGTGCATGGTCATTGACTAAGAAAGTTTTAGCTGTTGAAAGACAGCTTTACAGGTCGCTCTGTGTGTCTGTCGGTCGGGAGAACAAATTCCTGACATTCTATCAGATTTTTGATACCTTACGTTTTAACCACGGATCATTCGCTTCGGACAAGGGGCTTTATGTAAGAAGACATGAATTTTTGCTGGATATCACAGTTATTTCGAATGTGGCCTTGTTTTGAATGAAGGTGAGGAACATTAGTTTTGTCGTGATCAACCTCTCAGGCTACATGTATGTGATATAAACGTTTTACTACCATGTAGCGCCTCCAGAGTGCCTTTCTCCATGCACGTCAGTTTTTCTTCCCCAGAACTCCCCTTTTGCATTGTCTCCGTGTGTGGTAACTGAGAATGTCATTAAGAAACAAGCCCAGAGCATACCTCCGATAGCTACTGTGTTTTACCGGTTGTTTCCTATGCATCGAGAGTTTCTAGGCGAGAATCCCCTGGCTTATCATCATTGTTCTGGGCACGGGAAAAGTTCGTGTAAACTGTAAGATGATGGATGTAAGCTTCTAACGGAGGTCTGTTAAATCGATTCCGCACAGCCAATATATAGCTCTGACGGACGTAAAGCAAACGCTATCACTTAATTATACGACTGTTTCACAGACCTCAAAGGCACGAGTAAAGCGTGCACTGACTGTGCAGCATACTATAGTGTCTGACTGTCAAAGTTCCGTTACAGGCTGACATGAACTTAACATTTTATTTGTGTATAAACCCACATACGCTGTTTACACGTATATGTACTATACGCCTTTTAGAAAAGACTACCTGTGTCAGTGGTCTGAGGCCGGCCCTGATGGCTCAGTTGGTAGAGCACCCGCTTCGGGGGGCAGTAGATCCATGGTCAATCCTGGGTCGGGTCACACGTAAGACCTTAATAGAGGACGTTATAACCTACAGCATCAAGTGGATAGTTCAACCACTGATTGACTACTTAGTGTAATGGCTCGGTTGGGGCAACTTACTTGCCTTTGGTGACTTGTCTCAGTGAAGCAGCCCTATACAAAAAGGGTTGGAAATCCGTCTTGCAACAAGGAGGCACATTGCACGTACGCGCACTCTAAGGACTCTAAGAAAAACATCGTTTAGTACGACGTTAACCCTACTCACTCACTCACTCAGTGTTCTGTGGCTGGGTGGAGCGCCATAATATGTATCCTCATTCCAGTGAGGCAGCACAATACCATCATTAGGACCTGTCTGTGACCACTGTAACGGAACATGAGTTGAAGTGACCTTAAACCTCAAATAAGGGGGCAAACTAGTGCACACATAAATCTTAAATAATACTCTAACAATGATGACTGAAAAGTCGAAAGCTTCCAATTACACGACGATCGCCTGTAGTCTAACATTCGACAAAGACTACTTCTCTTCCACCAACAAACTGCGGATGACCATGAGTTTCCGCCGGGTTCTGTCCGGTTTCCTCCCACCATACTGCTGACCGCCGTCGCAGAGGTGAAATATTCTTGAGTACAGGTAAAACACCAATCAAATAAATAAATAAATTTCTCCCACCAACATGCTGTGTGTACGTTACATATGCGTAAGTTCGTTAGTGCTGAAAGACGGTGGTCCGTAAGCACTTCAGTTTCCTCAACCCGTAGCACTGAACGCCATCATATTATAAGTGAAAAATGTTTGACTGTGACATGAAACAAGGCATAAATAAATAAATAAAATACCACTAAGAATTCCACATACCGGTAAACAACGAAAACACAACTTGACACGCAATCACAGAAAACAAAGCTAAATTATTTACCATTGCATCTATCAATCTTCACAACAGATAAAAGCATGTTGAGAAACGACTGTGGAAAAAATAAAATCCAACAAGACATACTGACGAATGTGAGTGAAGAAACGTCCGACGTCATCAGTCGACGTTTGCAATAATTTGGGATCATTGCAGCATTATCCGTCTGTAAGGTCCAATTGCATTGTTAAGGCATGCTGATGGATCTGTTCTCAAACGCTCAAAGCTAGTTTGACGTTTTAAAGGAATTCACCGGTCATATGAATTAAAGCAAATCAATAAGGATTCGTGACATGGAATTTTACCCGATCTCAGCGCATTTTTAACAGTGTTCTTTATTTGATATATGACATAACAAAACGGTTTCCGATTATTTATTAATATGACTTTTGTTTTTCGTCCTCCTGAAGAATTTCTCATTTGTAGGAAATGGCAGGAAGAAGCTTAAGAGAACTTGTTGAACATCAGTACGCTTCTCAAGGTTTCTGCCAAACATCTTCATGCTATACCCCAATGAAACGTATCACAATCATATACATATAAAGTGAAAACGTTATCATATATAATGCGTTAAGCAACAATCGGGTCGGTTCGATCACTGTGAATTTCAACGATCACTGGTGAATTTCCACATTTACAGTGTGAACACTTCGTACTCTCTTCAACCAAACATGATAACTACAATAAAATCTTTACGCTGCTCCATTCGTAGTAGTTTAATGACATGTCTTCAGCGAGCTACACGGTACTCCACGGAGCCAGCAATGGCCTAGTCTAGAATCTAAAATGTTCCTTCCTATATCCGTTCACGGACGAAGTCACGGATAGCATTGTTCCACCAAGCCGAATAATTCCATTGCTTATAAAATACTTTTCGGGATAGTGTAAAAAGACAAACTTCTTAAATCTATGATTTCTTAGTGAACAATTTCATCTCACTTTTAGGGACTTTTGCTTTCAATGCTTTTCACGTGCTTGTCTTGTCAATCATCTTTCATAATCTGGCCAAAATTTGTGATTTAATTTATTCGGACAAATCCCCCAATACTTACGCAGCACTTCGGTGAAGAATTGCCTTGTATTTGTCTTATGTGTTACACACCAAAACATCTGACAGCTGTCTGCTTATGTATTCTCACTGTCTGTTTGATATTCCTTACACTTCTAATGCTCTCATCCGTCACATATGTCTACACATAGTAGTCAAGCTAAAGTGCATGAAAATCTGAAATATTTTTCAAACTAAAATCCGGCTTAAAATTGCATCTGGATTACTTGTTAGTGCGGGGTACATTATATACATGATAATTATAGTTGTCAGAAACAGACCGACCGTAATGAAAACAGCTGTCACGGGGTATCACTCATCACGAACGATAGTCTATGATTGTGCAGTTGCGTTGTTATCAGAGTGACTGTCTCACAAGCGGGAGGACCCCGGTTCAATTCCGACGGCGGGCTATATTTCAGTTAAGATTGTTTAAAAAAAAATTCCGGGCTAGTTTCTGTAGTATTGGTTGGCTGTGTATGCGAAAAGTTGGCTGTCATGTCTGGTGAGGCAGCGGTGTGTCGGTTTTGACGCCAGTTAGCAAGAGGCTTCCCTGTAACCAAACAAGTATTAAAGGCGATGTCATACATCAGGACCTTCTGTTGAAGCAGCATAATAACTACCCTAAATGACATAAAATTTCACCCACAAAAGTGCATTTTTAGAGGCAAATAAATGTCACAAAATATTGTTTTTGGTGCTGAAAGTTGCAATATCCAGCAGAATATCATCCCATTGTTTCATGCACATCTCGAAGCACCTTTCTAAACTCAACAGAACTCTCAGAATCAAGAAAATGGGCAAGTTAGTCATGGAAGGAATTTATAGTCATTTAGGGTATGTATGGAACAAGGATACCATTGTGATATGACAAATATAATGATGAAAATTGCTTTAAAACCTCACACAAAATCAACAAAGCTAGCTATCTTTGTTTTCTCGCGCGGTTCACAAACTTTGCTTTACCTTCTGTGTACTACGGCGATCCTGAGAGTAAATGTCTTCACACGAAAGCAACCATATAGCAGTCGATTTCGGGCTTACAGCACAACAGAGAGCCTTTAATACAGGGATCACTCCATTCTATAGCTCCTTTTCTGGCACTGCAAAGCTGTTCACTTAAGATAGTCATCCTCGCGGCAAATAGGACATTTCTCATTGCAATATATCCACCCAGCAGACGTCTGGGATATTAAGACGGGGTTTTATATTTGGCTGGGTCCCTGTGTACATGTGTGTTAACGGGTCGTGTTTGTCCCAATCCACACGTCGCAGAGTCTAGACGGGTCTGTATTAGCCAACCAAAAAGACAACCTGACTGCGAACAGCTTGTGTGGTAAGGGAGTTATTGATTGATTTTTTCTCCTTCAGAAATCGCAGCGACTTCAGAAATCCCACGTCGAGGTATCGATCTGTTATCAGTGTAGTATATAAAGAGACGATGCTGTTTTGTGGAGCATTGTTGAAATTGTAGGGTTTGCACGGTGTGGCCCGTACCCCCGCCAAACAGCTGCCATTGTTTGCTGTCACGAGATCGCGTGAACGCCTAGCGGAAGCCGTACTTACCTCTTTAAGGCACGCTGTTTCTGACGAACATCAGCAGTCTAGGGGGCATTACCACACCGACTTCGCCGCCAGCCAAAGCCTCTCGACTGCGCCACAAGCCTTTCTCAGCCGCTCTGTCAAGTTAGAGGGTTAATTGGTTTCGCGCAATAACAAATACCTAGCTCTAGACTAATGCCAATTTACGTGTCAGGAGAGAAATTTGCCAAATTCCCGACTTAGATGTTTACTGAACTTATTCAAAGCGTTATATTGCGCATAAACCTGGGTCCTTCATTTGACCCACACCTTTCTCTCTTTCCGTCTCTGCGATCGATTCGCCACTTTGATGTTCCCCAATGGCGGCACTGCCCTGGTAAACCGGCGGCACTTCAAAACAAATAAATCGCCGGCAGAGGTTAACGGGCTAACCGATAGACGGTGCTGATGATAATCATCTTAGCACTTAAACCTGCAGAAACGTTTACATTCGAGATTACTCTATCCAAGCCGACCTAAGAGTGTGACGGATTGCCCTGCATTGGTGGCTTCATCCTCCTAGGTGTAGATCCGGAAGTTTGTACGCCGGTTGTGAAAACATCAACTTAATCCAAAGTCGGATAACAATGTAGAAATACGATATTCAGCTATACCGTAATTAGCACCGCGAGATGGATGGTTGCTGGATCCGTAGTAAATTGATTTGCAGAAAGCAATAAATCTGTCATGTAAACCATAGTGGTGAATTGGTTACAGGAGGCGTCGCATTTTAAACCCACTGAACAAGATGGAAAATGACAAGGATACCTTCTGTCAGGCACTCATATGCCTGCAATAGATATTGCATTATGTAATTCATCATGCCATCAATAAGCTATAAAGATCTGTGGATTCCATTGTGACTCTTAGCGAATTTTCAAAACGCGGATGCATGATTTAAGCTCTCACCTTTCAGAATTTTTATCCAGTCAGTACCTAACATTATGTCATTTTATGACGAATGTATTACAACAAACGCTATTTGACCTCTACGGAATTCTCTTGAGAGCTGTTTGTCCAAGTTTCGTCCATTTTCGAAAAAATGATGGCTATTTATGGTCGATTGTGTACTTCGGCAAAGCTATAACTCTGACGATTCCAGCCCGTAAGGGACCCGTATTCAGAAAGTACAGAACACTTGTTTAAATTCAGGTCACCCTGTGCTAATCGTCATAATGAAATTTCAAATGTAAGTGTCTTTCATTCTAGTTAGGCTTTGTGGAGTTGTACCCAGGTACAATGGCATTTACAGATAATCTATGTTCTCTCGGCTGTAATACGACGTAGCATTAAACAATAATCACCCTTTTATTCTGCACTATGTATAGATCCCTTTAAGGGAGCACGGGACACTTGTTTGGACAGATACATTGAGATGTAATTGAATTTTTGCTGACTCCACTGTATGCTCATCGGCTTGTAACGAGAAAGTATGCCAATAAAAATGTAAGTGTGACACAAAGCCCTAGCTAACTCCGCCGTTGGAGACTAAATTGTATAATGCTGCGGCAATTAAACTTCTAGCGAACTCTTAATGTACGTTGTTCCATGGACGTTAATATAGACTACGAAGGTCGCCCATAACATGGAACCAATGTTGTAATTCTCGAGAGCCTTATCTGTGCTAGCTACAGACGCTGTATATGCCAACATGGAAGAGCATATGTCGACAGTAAAATTAGTTACAAAATGTGCTTAATTAAAGCAAGTGCAATATTTCTATTTTCTTTGATTTCCGAAATGCATTGAAATCTTCTCGATGAAAACATGTACCTATAAAATTGAAACTCGCGATCGAAGCATAATTAAGGGTTTTGTCGCATGAACATGTATGTATGCTTGGACTTGAATTGAATGTGTTCTTCAGATGAAAGGAATGTACTGTATTACTGCTCCAACACCTGTATACTAGTATTGCTATTTATACTTTTTCGACACCTTCATGTTTAACTACAGTGATTTAAAGGAGATGTTTAGCTTTAGTGACCATCAACCAAATATCCCTCTGTGGATGTTATATTGTATTAATTCACCTCACTGTGTGTTTAACGTGCGATAAACAAAAAATTCACTTATGACAGTAAACAACTTCATGCACACAGACGTATCGCTAATCCTAGAATAGAATCCGGCACTAAGTTCGATCGCATTTTTGGGAAGCGTTGATTGCCTTTTCTAAAATGGGAGAAGCTCCAGGCAACTGATAACCTATCAGCCTACAGACTTTGATACTCATGACATTTTTGTATTCTTTCCACTCAGCCTAAAAGATAAAAGAGCGGTGAAAATCCGTCCTGCAACAAGGAGGCGCATCACATGCACTCTAAAGATTTCTTCATCGTCATATGACTGAAAACTACGACGTTAAACCCCAATCACTCCCCCCCCCTCAAACACACACTCCTCCTCCCGCCCCCAATCCTTCTTGCTGAGGTTTTAAGTAGATACAGTCGTGAATTGTAGCACTGATCTCTGAACACCCGGCCCTCTTCGATACCTCTTTACCACTAAACATGTTTTACTTTCGTTAAACAAGTAGCTATTTACTAGTATACCTTTCTATTGATTGGGAGCTTCCGTGGCTCAGTTGGTTAGCGCGCTAGCGCAGCGTAATGACCCAGGAGCCTCTCACCAATGCGGTCGCTTGCGGATGGTCGTGGGTTTCCCCGGGCTCTGCCCGTTTTCCTTCTACCATAATGCTGGCCGCCATCGTATAAGTGAAACATTCTTGAGTACGGCGTAAAACACCAATCAAATGAATAAATAAATAAATTTCTATAGAATGTAGCCTCAATAAAACCGGCCCCACTGAAACCCTTATAATTGGTCCTTGGTTCTAATTTAGCTGTCGCCGGAATCTCTTTATTAAGCGATGATTGGGTCATTCTGTATATGCAATGTATGAAATGTGTTAAGTACAGCTGTTAAGATTTGTCTTAATGTTTATATGTTTGTTTACTCACTATATACTATATTGTATCTTTATATTTGTCATACAAATTTTGTCTTGTTTCCTTAGCACTACACATTAATTTTTATGGTGATGTTATGTATCTAATTCTAGTTTGGTTTCTCACCAGTGACAAAATGTTTTATGCATGTTTTCTGACCCTGGTTTACCCTAATAGTCACAGGCGCATTTTACTATTTTTTTGTATTCCAGTTTTCGATAAAGCAGTTTTAACTATTTCCCTTTCTGTAACGGGCACATGTACCCTTCAATGCGAATCTCTCCCTAAAACACTAATGAGCTTTGTAATCAATTTGTTGGTGCCGATGCCCCTTAAAACATTTCTGTGAGGTTCTCCTTCATTAGCATACTCATTTTATCTTTCGGTGTCAATTTTTCCTATAACACTTCTGAGTGGTTCTCCATTTGTTATCACATTGTCCTGGTTGGTTTTTCCACTTGTTATCAACCTGCTCCTATCCATCCCTATGTAACAATTTTTACAGGTTTTCCTTGATTACAGTACACATTTTATCTTTTAGATACAATTCTGTTTTAGTGTGCATTACACTCATTTTGTATTTCACGCCTATCCAGAAAATATAAACTTTTAACGATTTTTAATTCCTTGCCGTAATGAGCATATTTTATGTTTCAGTGGTGATCCTGGGGGCTGGTTTGATGACTTACCCGCTTGGACTCGGATCTCCGTTCATGAGGTACTACTGTGGACAATCGGCCATGTATAATGGCGGCCATTGCAGAATGGGTTGGTCGTACATGCTAGCTATTATGGGGACATCACTGGCGATATTTTGCCCTATCATAGGGCAGTTTATTGACGCCAAGTCGCTTCAGAAACAGACGGAGACGTCTGTGTGAGACTAAATGTGCGCAAATGCTCAGATAGCGATGTGAAAATCTAACCAAACGGGTGAATGTGAAAGCAATTAAGGTTGAATATTTTGGTTTTATGATCGATCTTTCCCGGATCAGAGAAAAGCTGTAAATTTGCTTTCAAGTGAAAAGTTTTACACTATTTATTGCCAGACAATATGACTAGGAAGGATCTGGCGTTTCATCAAATGGTTTCTCTCAGGATGGTAATCTTCTGTTGTTGAAATGCAAATGACAAAGCGCTCAAGAGGTTCGAGTTGAATACCTTTTGATGTCGGACAGTTTGCGGCAAACTTCCGTGCGAGTACGATGTCTTCGTGACAGTCTCGCAGGCGTTAGTTCAGGAACAGATTTGCATTAACGGCGCGTATTAAGCCGGGATTGTGATCTCTTGTCTTGGACAGCGTTGAGTGGAACTGAAAGCTTGCTCTGGGAGTCGCAGCCCGTGTAGACTGTGCGAGCGCAACAAGCTAAAGAATCGGATCCATTGATGTGAGATTGACTATCGTCCTCCATTGCTTGGAGAGCTCCCCCAGGGGAGTTAATAAACTCCTTCGCTGTGGGAAAACCGAAGGATCCGCTAATGGTGCACAAATTAACACAGTATAATGAGCGACAGAGATTACGTACTTTAGTCTGCCATGAAAAATGGCCATGTGATTAGCCCTGGCTTATCATCGGAGCAGTCGACCAGAGGCAAATCGGCGGTTCAACAGGCGAAAGTTAATTGCCAAGCAGTCTTTATCAACAAGTTTCCGACCGGTGCCAAAATTCTGATTCCAGGGACGCGACAGTTGTCCATATATGCAATCTCCATGTTGAGGGCAATAGGGAGTCTTGGTTTATCGCGGGTTGCAATGAATACAGAATTAAGCTGGACTCTTTCACCGACATGTTCCCCTCATAAAATATTGGTTTGTAATGATGGCGGTATTTATGGTAATGTGATTTTGATGTGTAATTAAAGCCAGATGATTGCGGAGTGACACCCGAATGACAGAACTGTCATACGATTAAGAATTGCGCCGCAATTTGCACTATGCCTAGTATTAGGCAACGTGCTGAGAGACATACCCATTCGCACAAAAATCACTTTTATTCTGCTTTTCTGTACAAAAGCCATTGGTATTTGATATGAAATTATCCAATAATGGAAAACCCCCTGCTAGAAGTGCGGAAGGTATTGCGTGCACAATTGCGACTGAGCTTTTGAGTGGAGATGACGGGGGTGGGTATGGGTATAGATGGATGGGGATGGGGGAAGGGAAAGTGGGGGAGAGTGCAGGAGGGGGATACAGTGGCTAGGATTTCGCCACGTCATATTAGGTTGCTTATCTTCGTGTAGCCTTAACGATGTACAGCCTTGTAGACATCCACCGCTGGGGCGCTGGGAAAACTCTAACCGTGTTGGTTCCAGATGTGGTATTGGGATGAGCGAGCTAAGGTCGCTGTTCAGTGCACCTGTCGGAAATAGGGTACCTGTCAATGCGTTGTAAACCCGCAGCTTCTTCACGACCTAAACACGCGAGAACAGGAAAACATGGTATCTCAGCAACTTGCCATGTTACGCTACACTTCAATCTACACGTCTTTTTTTACCGTAATTACCCATTGGGAATGAAACTCAAGAGCCCCTTCTGTTCGTCAGTTATTCTAGATTCGCCAGCAACTCTATTACCCGGCATTCTGATATACGTAAAGGCTTTATCACAAGCCTATTGGATGTCCTTTCTTTGGGAAGCCGAGTGAAGGGTTGTTTTGCATGGTGTAAGATGTGGACAATTAAGTTATTTACTGTACAACGGTGTTTTATAATCTTGAATTTATTGGCTGTATGTATTGATTATTGCGGGACGTGGGTGCAATAAATTGAGAATAAATTTAATCCGCTTTCTTATCATCTTTGAGGTTTGTTGTCTATTCTGCTGAACATTTCTTTTTAGAAGAAAACCTTCTGTTCTGTTGTGTCCAATTATGATTTCCAATGTGTCTTATTTGCCACTCTTGATTGGTGCGTTGTCTTGAACTCGAAACTCGACATTAAAACAACTTTGTGCTGTGATCGCATCAAAATCCATGGCGCAGCAGAAAAATGACATTAAAAGCAATGCCAAAGTTTAGAAACTGGATAGAAAGTATTTTTAGAACCGAAGCTGTGTTTAATGCTTATATCATATAGCGGCTTCTAGCCAAACAGGCGTCCAGTATATGGAGAGGGGGGGCCTCCGTGGCTCAGTTGGTTAGCGCGCTAGCGCAACGTATTGACGCAGGAGCAACTCATCAATGCGGTCGCTTAGAGTTCAAGTCCAGGTCTGACAACAACTTGCGGACGGTCGTGGTTTTCCCCCAGACTCTGCCCGGTTTCCTCCCACAACAATGCTGGCCGCCGTTGTGTAAGGAAATATTCTTGTGTACGGCGTAAAACACCAATCAAATCAATAAATAAATCAATACATGCAGTAAAATGATATAAAAGACTATATCCAGAGCAAACCCAGAACACCGACAATACTGGTACCTTGCAAAACGTAACCGGTGAAATCCGCCATCCTGTCAATGTACTTCAGTTAGAATTTTATTCTGTCATGTAAATGCTGAAGTAGTAGCATGAACTGAGCCGAATTACGTCAAAAAGTGCATTACTCCCGTAACATTTCCAAATACATCATATTAAAGCCGTAAGTGTTTGACTCTAGATGAACGGGGTTGTCCACCAAATATGTAAGGTGTTAATATCTGGGTAACCAAGAGGAAGTGTTCCCTTTATGCAAAGAAGCTGCTCGCAGACTCCGATCTATTGACTTCCAGATCCTTGTCTACCGGCAAGAACTTTTTCACCAATGAGGTTGCGAGTTCGAATCCTGCTCTGGCTTTTCGGCTGCGGCCATCTGTCAGGAAAGTTTCATTTGCATAACTGTCAAAGTCTTGAGTACATTATAATACTCTAGTTAATAAATAAATGAAACTACATGCATAAATATTTATTTTTGGTTATCGTTGATGGATTCTTGGTGTTCTTCTGGTTGGAAAGGCTGGAGAGGTCGATTCGCCAATACCGTAACAAGAGGAAAGTCACATTTCCCTTGGAATTTGGACTTGGTAAAATCGTTGCATAAACATCTGTATATTTAAATATAATTAAATGAGAACATTCGCCATTCGGCCCGAAGAAGTGACTTAAATTAGAAAAGAAAAACTTATTCATTGAGGAGAGACATTCTTTAATACAGCGATCGCCGGTTTGGCTGTGACTTTACATTAGGAATTCTGTTATCTGCAGGGCAACGCGTGCTTATGTTTCCTCGGCTATATTCGGTTTTCTTCACCCGTAAACCATACGGCCATCCTGTGCGACAAGAATTCATGAATGCACTATGAAACAGCAATAAAATCAATAAATAAGCAAACATAAATATGAACAAAATAGCGAGCTAGATTTGTGAATAGATAAAATGTGACAAGTGTGTGACCGGTGCAGTCGATTTGTGATTTGTGAATAGATAAAATGTGAAAAGTCTGTGACGGATGTAGTCGATTCTGTCAGTATCCAGTACGCAGATAATAAACCTCATTCAGAGGCAGGTTTCTAAACCATGGTGATCCAACACAGAGACGGTGGTTAACCAGAAATTGCGGGGATGAAGGAACTCTATATAACCGAAATGTACGGCATTGTAAGGTGTCCATGGCTTATATAGGACAACGAAATGCGTCGCATTGAAAGGCGTCTAGTGCTTATAGTAGATCAACGAAATACGGCGTATTGTAAGGTGAGCAGTGCTTATATAGAACAACGAAATATGGTTAATTGTAAAGTGGGCAGTGTTATATATGGGCAACGAAATGTGGATAATTGTAAAGTGGGCAGTGTTATATATGGGCAACGAAATGTGGATAATTGTAAAGTGGGCAGTGTTATATATGGGCAACGCAATGTGGTTAATTGTAAAGTGGGCAGTGTTTTATATGGGCAACGAAATGTGGTTAATTGTAAAGTGGGCAGTGTTATATATGGGCAACGAAATGTGGTTAATTGTAAAGTGGGCAGTGTTATATATGGGCAACGCAATGTGGTTAATTGTAAAGTGGGCAGTGTTTTATATGGGCAACGAAATGTGGTTAATTGTAAAGTGGGCAGTGTTATATATGGGCAACGAAATGTGGATAATTGTAAAGTGGGCAGTGTTATATATGGGCAACGAAATGTGGTTAATTGTAAAGTGGGCAGTGTTATATATGGGCAACGCAATGTGGTTAATTGTAAAGTGGGCAGTGTTATATATGGGCAACGCAATGTGGTAAATTGTAAAGTGGGCAGTGTTATATATGGGCAACGAAATGTGGTTAATTGTAAAGTGGGCAGTGTTATATATGGGCAACGAAATGTGGATAATTGTAAAGTGGGCAGTGTTATATATGGGCAACGAAATGTTGCTAACTATAAGGTGGGCAATACTTTTATAGGACAACGAAATGAGGCGTACTGCAAGTTAGACAGTGCTTAAATAGGACAACAAAATGTGGAGTACTGGCAAATACTGTAAATCCCTGAATATCCGAAATAACCAACCCTTTTAATCTAGAAACAGACTTCTGCATCAAGGCATCACAAACTGCTGACATGCCTCGATCTGGTAAATGCCATCGTTTTCCTCCAGGGCTTGGTAAAATGTTACAAATCTGCTGCGCTAGCACGCTAACCACTGGGAGTCACCAAGAAGTGACAGGAAATGACAGAAGTGACAGTATACTGGAAACCCAAATGTAAAAACAAGTAAAGTAATGAAAAAAAGCAGAGAGTTTCTTTAGGAAGTCATGCACTGTGCGTTGACTAGAAAATAAGCTAGAAAGTTGTGAAACAGCTTAACACGTTATGCTCAGAAGTAACACAGAAAACCGGATATTGTATGGACGAAACTATTCCATTTTGCAAAAAAAACATAATTATTTGCACCTCTGTCTGTTGAGAAACACTCGCCATGAACCTGCAAATATGACCTGTAGTGTACAGTCGGTCATTAACTAGATTCATTTCAGAGAATTAAATTTTTTTCATTTATTCGATTGGTGTTTTATGCCGTACTCAAGAATATTTCACTTATACGATGGTGGCCAGCACTGTGGTGGGAGGAAACCCGGCAGAGCCCACGACAATCCGCAGGTTGCTGGAAGACCTTCCCACATACCACCGGATATGAAGTAAGCTTGAATTCAGAGCGATCGCATTGGTGAGAGGCTCCTGGGTAATTTCATAGAATTTAAATGATTTAAATATAAAATTATTTATCAACATAAGTAGTACGCTGCTACTAACATTCATTGCATACATCTATAAATACAGTAACATCTGTAGCAACGTGTAGTTTGATGTTCTTGAAATATAACGTAGGTAATGCCATGTGAGTGGCAGACGTTTAATTTCGTTCTTATGCTTTTAAAAAAGGCGATCTTTGATAGTAGGATTACAGAGAAGGTTTTTCACCCACTCTGATACATTGCTTCATTAAATGCCCACACTTACAAGGACCTCCCGGTAAGAAAAAAATAGGTCCGACTTTTAGCTGGAAGAAAGCTATAGAGTGTTATACACAGCACTTACCCTGTGATGGATGGTAAAGCAGCCCTGAGCAGACGTCCAGAGTACGCCAGGCAATTTACCCTTCATCGGCAATTTTGGTGGCAATACATAGCGGGTAGCTCTCTCGGTGTGGAGTATTCTGCCATCGCTAGACAGTCAAGTGGACTGATATGGGGAACACATCGACAGAGCCGAGGGTCGACCTAGTATCAGTACTGCCGTTATGCAGGCACGAAAGTCATGTGTAAAAGATATGCTCTGTTTCATCCTCCTTGGGTTTTTGGTTCACTTGAATGCCAATTTATTTATTTTATTCATTACGTTTATCACTGTTATATACCCGAGCGCTTCACAATGATTTATCCATATTTATGGGTTTGTAAATTTAGGAAGTGGAAGATATCCCAGAGGAACGGATTGTCAACAGCTAGCTCTGCAATAGACACATATCTTGTAAGCCATTCATAATGACTCCTAGTCGATGGTCTCGTGCGGTTGTCTGACTTTCAGTGAACGTCACTGTATCATCACTGCACAATACCGAGTGATGCCATATCTCGGGTGTATCTCACAAAGATTTAAAGATACAGCGTATCTTGATTTCCGTACTAAATTTCGAGATTTTAAGAATCCCCAGTTTTGAGAAATAAACGATCTTTTATCCATTGTTTTTCCGATGAACTGAAAAGATTATTCCGAAGCTGCTTGTATAAATAGTTTAAAATAGTATAAATGGTCTAACAATATATTACGTAATATGAATATCACAAAGTACACCTTCCTTACACCTTGGTTCGCCGTCGATTTGTCCATCTCATATCATCAAATCGAAAAAATCACCTTGGAGACGGACTGGGTCTCGTAGGTTGTAGGTTATCTCGCGTGAAGCCCTTTCATCCGCTTCGTTTGGCTCTCCGGGATCGGTGATAACACCGTCATACTTCTTTTAATCGCCCTACTCACTTTTGCAACCGACACTGTCATCTTTATTAGGAGTCTGACCTAATGTAAAAGTCACGCGAGAGACTCCTTAAATATCACGAGATATACAGACATAAGAAGGCCACTTGTCAGATGTTTTATGTCAACCGTAAGATAGTCGTGCTATCTAGGTTTGCCGGGCGTTTCGTCGTTCACGATGTACAAACTGCGAAGCTGTCTACCGAACACTCACAGCTTATCACTGGTCTGCTTTGATAGACCCAGTATACTACGAACAGCGTGATAAAAAAAACCCGTGTGTTCCACGGGTATAGATGTAACACTAGCACTCCTTGAACTAAGAGTACATACGTAACCTTTCGTTATATGCCACCTACAGCCGGCAAGTGAAACCAGCGGCCGATTCTATTCACAAAGCTATATTTCACTTAAGCAAAAAAATTTTCAAGATGTTGCGTCCTTCATATCCCACGAAGTTCAGACTGTGATACATTTATCTTAAAATAAAACTTGTGACTTATCTCTTAAGGTTAGAAATAAGCGAACGGGTTAAATCAAGTTTCGTACGTGGGAATGTCTGTCAGCAATCTGTGGATGGCCGTGGGTTTCTCCCGGGTTCTGCCCGGTTTCCTTCCACCATAATGCTGTCGTATAAGTGAAATATTCTTGAGTACGGCGTAAACCACCAATCAAATGAATAAACCAAGTTCGAATCTCCAACCAGTCGGGTTCGACATTCCACATATAGTTTCAGCCCATCACGTCTTGAGACTGTCGCCTACCATGAAAACAGTGAATTCCAGAAAAGCAAAACATAGTCATGGAAACCGTGAAATGTAGATTACCAATACATTTATCATACGGTATAACCGTATAAAATTCCAAACTCGCTCTGGCACAAACAATTTACTATTTACCAGATGCAGTGAACCTTAATATAAGGAAAAATGACGGTGGAGCTCGTCGGTTGGAGTTGTCAATAAATTATGATGTGTTACGGCCCGATGACATGCTGTGTCTGATTTATAACGCGACATAACATTATTAGTCTATAAAGTATGAACCGAATGTACATTAAAAGAAACAGACACAATCCGTGTCGTTGTACATGCAGACTATGGGTGTTTCAACGCATGCCCATATTAAACACGCATCTCACGTTTAAGAACAAGAAGAGCACTGCCATCAAGATTAGTGTAGCAACAACTCCGTCGTCGTTTAGAGCTGTTAATCGTTGCTAAGAATGCATTATGAACAGGAAAGCAAAGCATGGAACGAAAAAGAAACAAAAACACTGAGCCTCAAAAGAGTTTCCATTGTGACGTTGTGCACTTTGACCATAAAAGGTTAACTCTATGACAAATGATACATCATACATTTAATAAATCAAACGCCTTTATGAGACATTCTGAGTTATACAATTCACAGTCTGGTTCGCTCACAGCTGGGTAACAAATGGACGTTGTCAAAAAAGAAAGCAAATATACACGGGCATACATCACACGACTAGGCCGTCGCTAAGGCAGTCAGAACCATATAGAGATCTATGCTCAACATAAATTCCGCTATGTTAGGTACACGTTGCATATGCCAAGGCGTATATTCACATACCAAATATTGCACCACTTAAAAAAAGACAACCCCCCCTCCCCCCAAAACGCACGCTATTATTTCCCGAAAGGAGTACGTCTTTATTTGTTTAATGAGAAAAGCAGCTTTTATGTATTACACACTATATAAAAACACACAGGTTCATGTGCGATGGACGTCAGAAGTTTGTATGTGTGAAGTGAAACCGAGATGAAAACCGAAATAAAGAACAGCTGGATGATTTAATTGTGGAGATAAGAATCGGAAGGAAAAGGTCACCTGGCAGATATGGTAAACACACCAGTCCACTCGGTTCTGTATATATGCCATATCGAAGGTGTCGAGCTATAAGCCAACGAAATAGGTTCTTGGCGAGTACGTGATGAGATCGAATCCTTTTTGTGTGGATTTCTTTTGCTGGGTGACATTTCGCCAGAAGAAATAACCAGATGCAATACATCTGGTATACATGTCCATTTTTACATAGAGCGTTTTTGGATAAGAAAAAAAGTAGAACCAAAACAGTCAATAAAAAATGACTTCTCCTCATAATGAAGCTCTTTATTCAGAATTGTACATCATGTTTTGAATGACAAAGCAGGCTTTGTTTCAGCTGATAATCTTTTGACGGTGTACACCCCCCCCCCCCATACCCCGAGGCCGGACCCTTTTGTATACTTTTCATTTTACCGTTTGCTAAATGTGACAAACAGTTCAGGTTTTGATTAATTCTAGAGCAGTGATCCCTAATAAATCGCTGTTAACATGCATACGAGTATTTTGTTACCTGATTCTGCGTTTGCCATTGTGCTAGAGAGCGTATAAGTTGCAAGATATACTTTCTTACGCATTTACGTAGGTATGATAAAAATAAAATGAAGTAAATTGAGAAGAGGCCGAATTCCATGTGGCCGTTTGCCAGCTATTGCACTTTGGTCGCTGCATGCTCTGGTTTTGTTATTTAGTCTAGGCTCAGTTTTTAGTCTAGGTTCATTATTTGTATTTTATACCAAGCTTGCTTGTAAGCCGAGAGGACGCCGCTTGTTTATGGTATACGCTTCTATTCTTGTAATTATTATGGGCGCACTAAAGAGGCTGGTTTCCTTTCACCATAATGCTGCATGGCCGTCGTCGTATAAGTGAATGTTCTTGAGTACGGCGTAAAACACCAATCAAACAATCAATCAAACAAATAAATAAATACAGAGGCTGGCCCGTGACCGCTTGACTTTGAGTTGTTTCTTACACAAGATTCGTGTTACATATATGTACTCGACATTGACAATTTATTTGACTGGTGTTTTACGCCGTAGTCAGGAATATTTCACGGCAGACAACATTAGGGTGAGAGAAAACTGGGTAGAACCCACGACCATCCGCAGGTTGGTGACATTGACAAAAGATGCAGTATTACGCCCATACATTGATTAGTGTGTTTTAAGCATGTAGCGTTTCCCATCTGCAATTCTTCAGGTGATATACCAGATTCTGTATACATGTAATAATGTTGTTTTTTTCTGCATGTTCATTAAATAACTAAATAAAACAAATAGCGTCTGTGTTCGTTCACTCTCTGCGTTTCCAAAAATACAGCTGCGGGACTAGCTGTGGAAACAAACATTGATTTTGCATATTGGGCTATAAACTGTGGAAAAACAAGAGAAGTGTTGACACTAAGCAGATTATGTAAGTATCCTCCAACAGTGCCAGTGTAAACGTTTTGGGGTTTTCTTATTTTTTTGCCCTTTTTTGCGGTCGGTAGGCTATTCTTTTGGATGGATCTGAGCAGTGCCAACATATGAAGAACAGAAACATAGCTAAAGCTATATAGATAGATGCATCCACTCGCGTTGATTGCTTCTTCGAGCAAATGGATTTAGAGGAAAGCCAAGGTTTAGTTTTTTTCGTGAGCCATTCTCTTCATTCTTTGATTTCCAATGGACAACGCGTAAGGTAAGAAATGGATATCACGCGAAACATCCCACTCGCCATGCATTATTTCCTAATAATAACGCTCAGTTGAATGAATAAATCAATACGGTAAAAAATCAGTACAGTAATAAATCAATGCATAAATAAAGCAATGCATAAATAAAGCAATATCCTGCAACAGTAAAGTAATAATTCAAGCCATGTCTAACCAATTAATGATGACATCCATGAAACAATGCTTCTTGTGGCGAGCAGCCCAGTGGGAGTTTGATCGTGGGGTGCATCTTTTTTAAACGCCCATGTGTAAAAGCTTGATATCACACATTTCTCATTATGTTTGTTTGTTTATTTGTTAGGCCTAGTTGTTGTATACGACGTCTGTCTGATTCAAAGTTGAAGACAATTGGACAAAACCTAATGGAGAATATCGGTCTTTACCGCCTTAGTACTCGATAAACACCCTAACGTAAAGCTCCAGCCGAAACCGGGTTAACTGGTTTCGAAAGCTCCTCCTCTTTGGTCAAGGGTAAGAGAATGTTCATGCAGAAACTATTAATCTCTCCCGGCTCGCGAGAGCCGTGCTTTGCTGTTATAGGTCAAACATTAGAGATAGCTTTTGCCACTTCTATTGCTTAACGCTCGCAGGGCTCACGAAAAACACTGCAGGAGAAAAAAATAACCTTATATAAGCTAGATAAAAACAATGCACAAATGTTTTATTTTTTCACTGTTTTCGATATACCCTCGCAATCCGCCAGGCAGACGTAGCGCGATGCCAACCGCCCGAAGCGACCTAAGATATATTAGTGTAATCCATGGCCAGTATATCTTCACCATCTGCGAAATGATTTTTATCATCAGAATTTCGCAACCCTTTACAATAAATCATAAGCTATAACGTCAGCCCGAGGCAACATTTTTTGATTTGCCCTATGTATTTTTCAAGACATCACTGCTTTGAGAATTACACTCTCAGCCGCATCATACAGCAGATGCTCCTCGACCGAAAAAAGTTTGCACCACAGAAATGGAAAGAACAAAAAAAAAACATCTCTTATCCAAAACTAAAAAGTAATTTTCACTAAGACTTGATATAAACACTACAATATAATTAAACACGTACAGCATAGAGAGTAAAACCAGAGTAGCGATGACAGTGTGATAGCTGACAAATGGTCACACGTAACCGGTGAAGTATGGTGTCTTCTCAGTTTACCTCAGTCAGGGTTTTATTCTAATTGTTCATGTAAATGTATCAGTAGCAGCAAATTACGCTCCCCTAGCACCATGGCTTAAGCAGAATTAGGTTTAAAAAATGCCGTGATTTTAATTGCAATTTATTAGACGTCACTGGTCTAGAAGTACTCAAAATGCTGTGTGGTCATCACATTTAACATAGCACATATAGTTACCTATAACATATAGTTACCTATAGCATATAGTTACCTATAACATATAGCTACCTAAAACATATATACCTATAGTTTGGCCTGGGGACATGCACATCTCAAAGCGCATAAAGGACTTAAATAATACTGATGCCAAGACTTAAGCTACCTGATACAAAAATATTAATCAATCTTCAAAAAAAAAAAAAACTGTCGGCGAAATACACCATATGTATAGCAATGCGCGTGCGTGTACTTGATTTATAACATACCTGAATAAATCAATGTTCAGTTGCGTGCATCATTTTAGAGAATTTGTTCAAACACAGGTTTGTTTCTCTTATTTAGAGGATTTGTTCAAACACAGGTTCGTTTCTCTTATTTAGAGGATTTGTTCAAACACAGGTTCGTTTCTCTTATTTATGCATGAAATAAACGTATGAAACATTAAATGAGACTTGCAGTTCACGTTTACTTGCAGTTCTCTGTAGATGAACGGTATAAACCGCTGATCATAGTAGTCTCAATGTGCATTGTTTTAAACTGATTGCATAGCATGTTGGGTAATTCTATACCAGTAAAGCGTAATAAACAGCAATCAACATAACTAGAGTTTTTGGTTTTACACAATTCTACTTAAGCCATGCTGCTAGGGGCCGTGCTAGTATTTCACTGAATACGTGTGACCATGTGCTACCTATCATACTTGTCGCTCTGCTGGTTTTTCCCTGTATGCTGTACGCCTTAACTATGTTATGTATACCCTCCAAATATAGGGTATGGTAAAGAAGCGCACAGGTGAATATTTTCAAGTGATAAATCAGCTGTATATGAATTGAGGGTAATTGTCCTTTTCAACCATGTTACACAATGATAGCATTTCCTCTTGTAGCCATTATTTTCCTATCATCATGTAAGTCTCAAGATTATGGAACAGACATTCTGTTACAATTACGGGGAATAATTTTGTTTAATTAAGTTTAATACCTTATTCAATAATGTTTCACTTCTTTGACGGTTGTTAGATTCCTTGGGTGGTGGAAACTGAACGATCCTGATTAAACCACAGCCCTTCGGCAGATACCTAGCAAACTTCCTGACTTAAGGTCGCAACAAACACAATAAGAACTTGACTCGAACCTGAAACCTAATTTTTCAGCGTTCGATCGCCCGATGAGCGAAGAACGCTTCGGTTGAGTTAGCCGGAGAGGGCCGTGAAATTTGAAGTAATGCAGTTTATCTTTGGTGTTGTTTTCAAGGCTGTAATTTAAACACTCTCTTTACATCCAAGTTTTTGGAAAGTGTATGACATGAATTTTATTATTGGGCGTTTCAAGGCGAAGATTCCAAAAGCAGATCACGCAAAACTAATCAGCGGTAGGCCTAGACCTTTATCAGACGTCTAATGGTAAGTGCATCGTACATTTTCCAAACATATATACACTTGCATACTTTTAGTTTCTAAGATAAATGCAAATGTTCTCCATTTTTCGGAGTATTCCAGAATCTCAGCGGGGTTCGTACCCGTGTAATTATTCCGCCACCGCAGTAGTCATCAGTACTTCTCGTACCAGACCTCTGTCCAGCTCTTCTCAGTTGACCAGCTGACATCTGGAATTAACTTCACAGCCACATCTGGCGCAAATCTCTAAATCTAGTCCGATTTCTTTCTTTATAAAATTCGTTTGAATCACCGCTTTTACATACAACCAGCACACACGGTGGTGCTCTGCGCTCGGCGGGAGTCTCGTCACGTGACAGATCTGGTATAACTTAATTTTCTCAGAGACCTACAAATGACCGGTTAATGTGGTTCCTATTTAGTTACTGTCAAGGAAAGATGAAAGGAAAGCGAGGGTTGGTGCAAAAATCAGAACTAAATCGTCGACCAGTTAGCAATCAAATACTAGTAGGTGGAATTAAGGCATTTGCAGAAACCGGTCCATGGAAGCCAGATGTCCTTGTGATTAGCGAGTCGACTTACACGTGCCTATGGTTGCAGTGATAAAAAATAGGAAGAAGGACATGAAAAAAAAACATCAAAACTGTCTGCTAATTCAAACGTTTTCATTTTTTAGCCTGCCAGAAACATTATACAGTAAATAATCTCAAAGGCCTGCGATATATAAATTATCACTGCACCTACCATGACGAGTTATAATATGGAAATGTTATCTGGTGTATTTAACCCGCCTATTTATAGCGGTTGAGGACGTGGACTGTACGGAAAATTGCCTCGAGGAGCCATTAATTCCCTATCTTCATCTAGGTACCTCATTCGTCAAAGAACGATTGTCGTATTTCACTGAACAAAATACGTCATGTTGTTCTCTGGTATAATAATTTCACACTGATAACTTAAACTTTGAAACTCGTAAAAGTTCGGAAGAATGCAGTGTTATTGGCTAATTATGCACCGTAATTTTAATCTGTTTTCTTTAGGTAGCGTTAAAGTTATGCAAAAGTCATGTTTACGATATTCACAAAGCTGGGAATGTTTATTTAGGGTCCTTCACTAGATCTTCCACTTGACTACATTGTGGATGAATGACGTTTGCCAACCAAGCTGTTGATTTTCTCTTCCATGCGTACTATATTAATCATTACAATTTGGAGATCTCTTTGTTAGCGTTGGGGAGTAAACCAAATGCCAGTGAACACCCCCCCCCCCCCCCCCCCTCCACCAACTCCCTGGCTGAGAGTTCGGTTTATAGACTTTCTCGGGTCAGGCCATTATATCCCTTGACCGGTTTCATGTCGCCTGTTCGAATCTGTCTTTCATGAGCCAAGATCTACTTTCACATGGTGCCAACGTACCGGTACATGCTTTATACGCGCCTATCTGAGTTGTTGAATTCAAAATAGATGTCAGCTATAATATGATGAATGGTTAGAAGCATGCGATACGCTCTTTACAGTATTTTACGTTTCACCAAACATTTGCCATACATGCAGGTAGAAAAAAAATAAATCACGTTTTTTCTGACCTTAGATTTCACGGTGCAGAGCGATTCTCGAGGCAAGAGGATGTATGTGTACGATATGCAGAGCTATAAATCATTTACTATGTAAGTTATACGTGATCTACATCATGAGGACTTAGACAAATATTTTTTTTCCGGACGTGTTGGCATATATCATTCATCGTCTCAATCTAGCTTTGAGAGGCTCAGTATTCCCATAGAAGTTATACATATCGAATCGCCTAAACTTTCGCCAGTGGAAAGGTTAAGTATGATACCTGTCAGTCCCATGGGACTGACAGTAATCTCTGTAAATACAAATAACCCAATCTATTCATAACATTGCTCCAAGTTGTTCAGGGTACATAATTCACGCAATTATAAAAATAATGCAATATTGGTGATTGTGTTTATCCCATATATACACTAGCAGCTTTTCCCTCCAGCGCTACAAATCCGGAGTGATATTTGCCAAAAATACCTTGTACGTGGCAAGGAATAATTAGCAAACATAACGAAAATGTCAGTTTATTATAACCGGCGGACGAGTTATTTATTCGCCTCTGCCTCTCCTGACCTTAGCCTTAACAACGGAATATGCTATCCATAGATATTAATACAATGCCCACATATCTGAGGACAACTAAGGAATGTTTCTGGGGCAAAGTAATTTTGGTCCAAGTCATTTAGTCTGATGTCCATTCTGCATACGTGGGAAGGTTTGTCAATAACCTGCTGATGGTCGCCGGCATTATCTGGTTTACTCCCACCATAATACTGGGCACCGTCGCATAAGTGAAATATTCTTGAGTGTCGCGTAAAACAAAAATAATAAATAAATGTTGCCCATTCACGTCTTTGGGGTGACGATTTGTTCATTTATTCACTCAAACAAAGAACTATAATGAGATATATAACAATGTTTAGAATATAAATTGGTTATTAATCGCAATAGTTAAAAGTTCGGTTACGAAGGTAAAAACTTCGCAACTATGGGTAAAAAATTAGAACTGGTCAGAATAAAAAGGAATATATATATATATATAGCGAGTGGTATCAAATACAATCTTAAATACCTGACTATGACTTTGAACTTAATGCTTGCTGTCTCCACTTGTGCGATTCGTTCTGTTTCGAGCGCCAGCATTGCCCGAAGCATGATCATTTATATCGATGAAGGATGGAGTAACTTAAGAATCTGAAATCTTTGTACAACACGCCACTGAGAGCCTTCATATTCGTGAAAGGTATTAAAAAAAGGGTCTACCATAAAATGACTGAGTATCCCCAAGATACTTGGTGATCGTGGTATTATTGTTCGATATTACAGATGATTCATAGCAGTTAATAATGGTATAACTGACAGTTAAATAGGCTTGTGAGATCAACTCTGGCTGAGATAACATCGTCAGAGATGACTCCACACAAGAGTACTGCGAGGTTAAATTACCGATGTCAGATTTTGGCCTTTTCTTCTACAAACAAAGAGCGTAATGGCATTTTACAGAAGGAAAATTTCTACGACCCAAGAACAAATTCTGGCCATTGTCCATGCCGGACGATGACCTGTATGGGTGAATTAGCTGGGCATTGGTTGTCAGTTTATCGGACAAACTCAGTTTTAATCCCAGCTAAAGCATTCAGTGCAGCACCCGTAAGAAGGAACACTGGAGTGGACTAAAAGCAAAGGTAAATACATGCCAACCACGAGCCCCGAGCCCAATTCACTTCGGAAGACTTCTGTTCTGGATCTGCTGCTGTCTCAGAATGCAACCTGTGTCAGCTAATGCGCGTTGATCCCTGCCATAGACGGATCACTTCCGTCTCTACGGATCGACGCCATTATGACGACAGAAGCCGTTCGATTATCACTCTTTTAAAACCCGCCATACTGAATTATTTCCATCCATCGCTCACGCCCTCAACGTATACTGATCCGTGGGAAATACCAGAACGAGGGTGGGACATTTCATTAATGATGGTTCTTTAGATAATAGTGCATGTAGCTCGTAAGAAAACTGGGGTTTCTTGGGTCTTCGTTAATATCGGGTGAATCGAGGCGGTTTTTACTAGTCGAAGTTAAGCTACGTGCCATATTTAATCCTTACGTCTTTATTTCTTTTATATTTACTAACATTTGCTCTGAATTGCTACCCTCAATGAGGTCAAAAACGCTTGCGTTTCTTCGATGATGTGGAAGCATTCAGTTAAATTCATAAAGAACATGTGAAACAAAACAGACTATATTTGCGTTTTCAGTTAAAAATAGAATGAACAAATTGAACACATGTACTTCATAGTCAAGCCTGTGTTTAAAATTATAAGAAAAGTTATTTTTTCTTCAATCTGACTGTAAAATGCCTATAAAAAAGCAGTACACACAAAAACACTTGTGTTATATGAACCCAAATTCGTGTTCTTTCCATCAATAGTCTTATCATATTTGCACAACTCTATATTCAGCTTGTGTTGAATTGACACAAGGTCTTGTGTGGGTTTTATTATTTTGCCGCATAAACGTGTAAGTCACATTTCTTTAACACATGTTCGTGGTGGAGTAAGGCGTGTTTGTGTTAGGGTAATACATTCTGTGATAAATGACACAACACCATTTGTTGTGTAAGATTTCAACACAAGTGTATAAGAGCATAAAGAATAAAACCAGAGCAGTGACATTAGTGTGGTACATGTACTTACAAATGGTCACACGTAGCCTACTTCCGGCGAAATCCCGACACTTGCCAGTTTAGCTTAGTTAGAGTTTTAGTCTAACTGTTTTTGTGGGTGTATTAAATGTTCCAACGTCCAGGATCCCTAGCACCATGGCTTAAGCAGAACTGGATAGACAAAATCGCAGTGATAGTTGTAAATTTTTAGATGTCACTAGACTACAATTACTCAAAATGCCCTCCACCCCCCACCCCCGACCCACTGACTCAGACAGAACGTATATCTGTCGGTGTAACATCATAGTAGGTCCATGATAAGCTCTGACCTCCAGAAAAACTAAACCTCTGTTCGCCTGAGAGCTTCACAAAAGTGAACTCATTTCCTATGCTTGGCTCAAATCCGCTTAACCAGTGATATCTGGGATATCTTGGTATCTTTTCAGCGAACCTGTCTAGTCGATAAACCCATCCATTTTTGCTGGTACAAGTCATACGTGGCTTTCCAGATACTCTTGAATCGATTCAAACCTTTAAGAACAAGCGAAACTCGGTCGCCTGCCGCTGCATCAAGTAAAACAGGAACGCGTTTCTGGAATCGTTGTTTAAAGGTGCATGGTTGAAAAATTCCCGTGTTACATGTCCCAGTGAGATTGCATATACAGTTCTATCATTATAAGGGACAGGATATGAATGCCTGGTTTGATTAACGACTCGTTCTTATCACTTGTATCTGAGTATTAACGGAACGATGTATAACCCTCTCTGGTTGTTTTTCATTAAATATGGCTCAGTAAGGCATAAAAAGACTGGTTGAAAGTTAACAATAGGCTGTATGACGTTTATGTAGTATATATTTATTTACTCGATTACTGTTTTACGCCATACTCAACAATATTTCAATTGTATGACGACAGCCTGCAATTATGGTGGGAGAAAATCGGACAGAGCCCGGGGAAAACCAACGACTCTCTGCAAGTTCCTGGAGGACCTACACACGTACGGCCAGAGATGAAGCTAGAATGAGCTGGACATGAACTCACAGTGACTGTATTAATGAGGGGTTCCTGGTTCATTGTGCCGCGTTAACACGTTATCCACCTTAGCTACCGAGGACCTCCATGTAGTATGTTTACGTCTGTGAGGATAGCACTTTCTGCATTTTAATGATACAACTTTACATGAAACGTTTTCTTACATTCCGGGTTTTATTGAATTACGTATCTAACTGTCAAATGGTATTTTCATGGTTTTGCATAATGCCCGAATATTAGTATATATATTCATATTCAGTTTAACAATAAAGTGTAAAATAGGACGTTAAAGAAACATACTGAATTAGATTGCTGAACAAGGCACTTACATGTTACATACAGATATTTCTGTGGAGGCATAAGATTGTCCATGGAGAATGTTAATGAACTTTATACCTAAACTTAAAAGACTTATTCGCTGCACAAAAAGAAGAATATTCCTAGCCAAAACCTATCTTTTTCATATAGTTTCCAACAGAATATCTGGATTTTAAAAACACGTAAAAGGTCATCATCCTAATTATTCACCTTCATATCGATATGGTCAGCTGTGCTGCCAAACTTTAATATGTTAAAATAGCTACACACCCTATATACGAGGATCAGAGCATAAGAGATATTCTTAGGATTGGGATCTTCATAGGAAGGTTAGCCAAGGTCATCGGCAATATTACCATACTCTGAAACCCGCTTAATATAGGAAGGTTAGCCAAGGTCATCGGCAATATTACCATACTCTGAAACCCGCGTAATATAGAGTTTGGTGCATGGTTATGGAATGGGTTTGCAAGGACGGCATGTTATTGATCAAAGTTCAGGGTATCATCATACAGCTGGCGTGTGTTTAACTAGCACCCAAGTCTGTTTTCGGAAGCGGGTTTGATCCATTTCTCGCATTATCGAACTCAAAGAATGGAAGGGGTACGACGGTATCAGACGCCGGCCGAAAAGCTGTCCCCGGCGCATTCCTCAAGCCTGCCAGGGGCTGATTCTTGAATACTCTATACTGCGACAGACCCAATTGTTCGCGTCTTGATCTCTAGATTATATCTTTCTGAGCTGAGGAAAATTACATCCTCTCATATTTTCCTACTTGTTTTTTTTTTTGCACAAGACGAAACCTACCATATCACTTCCCAGCGGTGTATTGGATTTTTCGTGCATAGCGCTTTATATGAGATGGATGTGCTGTTGATATGGTTGCAATCTCACCTTATGTAAGCAAACATTTTTTCACCAATAAGTCAAACTTATCAGTCAGTGAAACCCTGGAAAGTTTGCATCTACTAGATTACTATAGTTGGCTTTGTGGGTCTTTGTTGAATGTGTGCGGACAAAACCCATACGAATAAACCAGCATTAACCAGATTGCATCGCGTTTGGAGATCTCTGCGAATCCTATGGCTTTGGATCAAAGCTTAGTCCTTAAACACAATTTCGACGTTGGCGATTTATTTAGAAGGTTAAGGAAATAAAAGTGTAATTTAAACGGCGTTGAGCTTCTAATAGTTCACTAGAACGAAGCGGTTCTTTCTGTAGTTCCGAACAAAAGGTTGACACCGACAGAAACCGGTGGCCTCGATTAAACTGAGCCACACATTTCTCAGTGTGTTAAGTTAAAGACAGCCAGGAATAGGCGGGTTTGGAGAGCGATGTTAGATTACAGATCGTACTTTGTGAGAAACTCGGTTCTTAACTTGGGGCCAGACAATGTAAACACGACAAATTGAATTCCTGTGAAATTGTCCCTTATCAGGTCGGGAATCCTTACGGTGGATCGCCGGAATAAAGACTGGCGTGTGTTGACGGACGTTATTCCCGCAGCCAAGACGAAATCAAGCGACTGCCACTGCGACTGCAGCATATGCGCTTGCTGTCCAACACCGCGCAACTGCGCCCCTGTACACACACAGCCGTGGTGATCCATCGAACATGGGAGTAGAGGCGGAAAATTGTGACCCAAACACCCAGTAATTGCTAACTGTCTTTGACTACAGGCTGTCTTAAGGGAAGTTAACTGGACCCTGATGACGGTTGATGATCGATTTTATTCCAAACTGTATTAGTAAGAGCAATCGAATCAAATCTCTGATGCCATTGTCGACATTTACCATTGTATATATCCCTTTAGGAGCCTTATATTGCTTTTTCTGACAGACTCAATAACCTTCCCGGCCCACTTCACCTACCAAGTCGCCAATAGCTATATAAGTAAGTCACAAATCAAACTGCATGTGCGAATACAGCTTTCGCAAGCTTGCTTCACAGATATGAATATTTCGTGCACGATAACATGTGACGTAGGTACATCGAGAGTAGCCATAGTTTTCACAAGGGACATCCCTTTTGATTAATAGGGGAAAAGAATTAAAAGAAGCCATTGAACTTGGCGGTTGTCAATTTCTGAGATCTGATCAAACTTGTAATAAAGGCTTTCCGCTTTACATGCACGTGCATGAGCTATCGAACAAAGACTTTCACTCGCTACAATATTTCACTAACGTTTCTCACAGAACACATCAAGCCATTCGGGATATTGGTACCAGAGATATATGGCATATCCTATCTGCAGAATTTTTGCTGATTACATTTACCAAAGAATGTTTCACTTAGTCATGCTATTGACAACGAAATATCCCCCGCCTGTCACCTGGTAATCAGCTAGATTACAAGCAGCCAGTCTTGACTGAAGTTAAAATTTTGAAATCATGTGATTTGTAGTGTAAAGTGGGTAAAGATAATTAGAACGGCCATGATGCTGGCGGCCGTATAAGTGAAATAGTCTTGAGCACAACGTAAAACACCAATCAAATAAATAAAATAATAAGAACGGTGTTGTTGCTAGGTAATGTATCAAACTCTGAACTTCGGGACTCGTGAAAAAACTGAACAGACTGAAACTTGGAATTCTGACTTACGTTATATGATATACGTATGACACTACAACATTCTGAGTAATTCTATAGACAAGTTTATGTCTAATAAATTGCATTGTTTTTTAGATAATTCTGTTAAATCCATGGTGCGAAATCCAAGCATTTACATGAACAGTTGGAGTAAAACTCTAACAGAGGTAAATTCACAAGAGGCTGCATTTCATCGGTTACGTGAGACTGTTTGCCAACTACAACACTGTAGTCGCTGTTCTGATTGTATTCACGATGCTGGAGTTCTTTAATCTGTTAAATATCGCTGTGTGAAAGTCGGTTCCTTAAAAACTGCCTGACTTAGGACCACAGTAGAATAAGTGAGAGCTTAATTCGGCCTCGCCACATCACTGGAGAAGGTCCAATCCTTTCAGAAACCGACGCTTTAGATTAATTAGCCATAGAAGGCTTTAGTTCAAAAGTGGTAAATGTCATCATCGTAATAGTATGAATCTAATATTCTATTCCAGTTACCTTGAAACAAGAAATGGTATGATGGCATTTACTGACCCTTTTATTCATTGATGTATGATTTAGTGAGCTCACTGGATGCAAGGAAGCTACGGTGGCCAAACGTAATCACGTTAAATTGTGTTGTTTGTTTGGTTAGCAGTTGTACGTGGTGATCGTGAATATAAGGATCATCAGATTATCCCCTGTGTCTTAATCCATTGTTAATCGCCAAGCTTCTGGTAATGAGAACTCAAACCAGGACGTCGACAAAAGTAGATATAACACGGGTGTTTGTCGAGAAGTCACGACTAATGGAAACACAAGGGAGGATTTTTGGCCGTCCCTTTGTTTGAGCAGGTAATAGAGAGTGCCGAAGATGCTGTGGGATTTATTTCAAACCTGGTTGTGGGGCCTACATGGCCTAGTGGTTAAGCGTGCCAGCGTAGCACACTTATTCGCCAGTATCTCATCAATACGATAGCTGTGAGTTCAAGTCCAGCTCATTCTAGATTCCTCTCCGGTCTCCGTGATGGTCGTGGATCTTCCCAAGCTCAGCACGGTTTCCTCCCAACATAATGATGGCAGCCGTCGTATAAGTGAAATATTCTTTAATATGAGATAAAACACCAATGAAATCAATAAATAAATCAAATTTCTTGATATTTTCCTTTTGCAACCCCCTCCGATAGTTCCTCTTGGCTTGGATGCACAGCCGAACCTAGCGCCGAGAGTTCACGTTGATCAGTATCCGACAGGTTTGCGATAAACAAAGCCTCTTATAACCAACTGGGCAAGCGAGGGCCCCAAAGCTACTTTCATATCATTAGGTAAGTAGGAATACTTTTAAATATACACTGCTATTAAATTTATCGTGTATGTCATCTTGCTTTTAGGCGTTCACCAGGGAATACGGGCAGACCAAGACAGCCGTGGGGACACGAAGATGGTAACGGATAAAGAGCCGTATGGTGAGATGAGATAGTATAGCCCTACCATCCACACTTTCATGACACAAGCTGATGACACCCAGGCCTTGGTACAGAGTCCCTTGCAGGATGTATAGAAACCACCTGTGCATCTATATCACGACCATTACCCGATTTAATCAAATATGGTGTTTGACGTTGAGAATTTAATCCAATCAGATCATCCCAAAGGAGTCTAAGTCCGCAGAAACGGTTTTGCCGCTAGTCCATTGGGTCGTATTAGGTGAGGTAATTTGTCTTGAGCTGTCACGGCGGATTGTCACGGTTAGTTTGATGGCTGGTAAAACAATCGACAAGTCATTGATCAATGAAGTCAGCCCTCAGAGAACCCCTTGTAAAACGGCAACGCTCTGTCTGTCCAGCACCAAAGTTATCAGCTGTCCTCATTTTTCTTATTCGTTTTTTCTGTGTTTTATACCTTGCAAACACCAGGTGTACCTTAGCTACTCAATGACGCATGGCTTCCGTCTTAAAACTAATTAGCCACAGAAAGGGAAAGAAGGAAGAAGAAAAAAAGAAAGAAAGAAAAACGAAAGAAAGACGATAGAAAGAAAAGCTCCGGCGTCTTTTTTTCCAGATCAGTATGTAGCACAGCGTTAAGTGTTTCCATCGTCTGAATTGTTTTATTCCGAATCCATTTTGGACAAAGTCCAGACAGTCACTGTTATACCAGCGCATGCACAGACAATAATGTTACGAGTGCTGTAGTCTCCTCTTTACCGTTAAAATGAAAACTTTGCACTAGAATTTTAAAGTTCAACAAGTCATGCAAATAAATTAAACGTGTTTTGATGGCGTTTTAATTTCTTTGCCTTTTTTTTTAATGACAGAATGATCGGATATGTGAGTGTTGATTAAAGGCTACGTGGTTTACAGAAACCTGGGATTGATGATACAACAAACCAAGAATTCAGTAAATTTAGAAAAAAATATTTGCTACGGTTTTAACCTCCTTCTCAACAAATTTTTGGCCTTATCATGACGGTGTTGCCCGCAATTAGTATAACGGCTATAAATCACATTTGTTTGCAAATTAACGCCTCTTACCCCTCCTTCGGGCTAATACAACTTGGGACTGAATGTCAGGATGTCCTAATGAACAGCGTTTTTCCCAGTGTCTATGTACTTGTTTCGCTAACATGACGACAGTCTTTTTCAATGCAGAACGGCAAAACACCTCAGAATTTAGACAATCCTCTTCTCTCAATCATTAAATAAAATAATTGTTCTGGCCCACCAGTTTTTCGCCTTTTTTTTTTTTGCTGTACAAATCTCCTCACCCGCCCTTCCTCGTCAGTTTAGTCGAATATAGCGTCGCACCCTGGGAGGTGATCGGCCCACCGTATGACCAATGGCTGACTGATTGGTCTGGTTTTAACTGTTACAAATTCACAGTTCTTGACCAAACGCTTAGTATTAAACTCTACAACATAGCACTTTGAGTAGTTCTAGAGGAATGAGGTCAAATATATTGCAATTAGCATCACTGCACACGCCATGGCGTATACATAGCTACTATTTGACTATTTGTAGGAATAGTTAGAATAAAACACTATCTGAGGTAAACTGAAAGTAGCCCGGTTTTCACCTCTTCATTTGTGACCATTTGTCAACTGTCAGACCGTCGTGGATGCTTTGGTTTTGTTCTCTGCATACGCTGTTGTCTACTATATTGTAAAATTTTGACTTCGTCTTTACCTCAGAAGCCTTTCGCTGGTGAGTCCACTTCTAGCTTATTCTGGCTTCTTCTCTGGTCGTTCATCTTAAGATCTCTCAGTAACCTGCGGAAGGTTATGAGCTTTCTTCTAGCCGTGGCCGGTTTCTTCCCACAACCATGCTGGTCGCCGTCGTATAAGTGAAATATTCTCGACTACGGCGTAAAACACCAATGAAATAAATAGAAAAAATAAATCAGATCTTTGCCTTAAACATGAGCTGCGGAAATTATAATCCAGTCGTTACACGTCTGCATACATTCTGTCACTTTTACCGGAGGCCAATTCAACATTCTTTCCAATCAGGCCTCTATAATCAGCTTTGAGGTGAAACCTCAGCAGTCCACACTAAGTTCTCAGCAAACAGAGCTGGTGTTTGCGTTCATCGCAGAAGTCGACAGGAGCTCAAGGAAATGTTTCTTAGCAAGTTTTACATCTCTCTATGAAAACACTTATAGTAGAACGTTTGCTTTGTGAGTCATCGGTTCGTTATCAGTTCTATTTGGGAATCCTTTTGAAGTGGCCGGGTAACGGTAAAGACCGTTATTTCAATGGGCTGTAATGTATAGGTTGCTTCTTTGAACAAGATCTCTATTGTTTCCTTTGCAAAGCACCAGTCATAGCCGCTTCCTATCTGGGTGTATTGTTAAAGAGACGTCGTTTGTCGTACGTCGCCGGCAAATGGAAGAAATGATGGCTGATTTCCTTGTCATTTTACAAAACGCCGTGTCTGAAACGCCCTTCATATTGCAAAGAAAAAAAAAAGCAATTCAAGCTGATCGCTACCTTTAAGTGTTGTTCTTCCTTCGCAAACTTTCAATGCGGTGTGCTTGCATTATCTAATTATTAAAGAAAAGTCATTGACGCGTGAGCGCTTCAACACAAGCTTGAAACAGCTGAGGAAATGGGCAACCTTGTAGAACTGTGCTAATGGAGCGGAAGGAATCGGTTATGGTACCAGAGTCACACCGTGGAGACAGATCTTAAGGCTGGGTTGTCCTGGTGAGAAATTAACACGGGCTAATGGCCACGGTGCGGCAGCAGGGGCCAGACAGGCGGCCTTTACCAGACAGATGAGATCCCGAGGGTAGGTGCGCATAGCCAGTTAGTCAAGCACCGCGACGGTCACAGGAACACGAGAATAACAGCCACAATGCTAGCTGAATGCATGACTTAGGTACTGACTGATTTTTGTACTTATTTGACGCTCACTTTGTCGTTGTTTTCATTGTGAAAATTTTACTGGTGATTTATATAAGTTATTAATAGATTTATTAAACAGATTAACGCCTATTTACTTTTTTCAAATGAATTCTTTACTCATTCATTTACTCATAGGCCCAAAAGATTAAATGACATTTGTAATATTATACGGTAAACATTGATAAAATGCTGCTGTGTCTCATGTGACAAGGTTTTATGTTTCCCATTCGCCATTGACAATCTTAAAATTAATTTATTTATTTATTTATTTCAATGGTGTTTTACGCCAGCGCATGCACAGACAATCATGTTATGAGTGCTGTAGTCTCCTCTTTACTGTTAAAATATAAACTTTGCCCTCGAATTTTAAAGTACAAGTCATGCAAATATTTTTATTTATTCATTATTTATTTGGTGTTTTACGCCATACTAAAAAATACTTCACTTATACGACGGCGGCCACCATTGTGGTGGAAGAAAACCGAGCAGAGCCCGGGGAAACCCACGACCAACCGCAGGTTGCTGGAAGACCTTCCTGCTTACAGCCGGAGAGGAAAATCAGCAGGAGGTGAAGTTGAACTCGCGACAATCTCATTATAGGTAAACACAAACAAATATTTAGAAATATTTTACTTGGTCGAAATAATGTTGCTAATATCACCTAGTCTCATCCCTTTAACATACAAGAAGATGTATAGTCTATGTAGGCTGTATTGTTATAAATTACATCACAGATTTGCTATCCCCACAACAAGCAATACATACGCATATGCACACTTACATATACACTTACATATTCACGCATATGCACACTTACATATACACTTACATATTCACGCATATGCACACTTACATATACACTTACATATTCACGCATATGCACACTTACATATATACTTACATATTCACGCATATGCACACTTACATATACACTTACATATTCACGCATATACACACTTACATATACACTTACACAAATAATATATTGCGGAGACGTAACATATGTATGACGCTAGACGCTAGATAAGTCTTTAGTGCGGTTAAGACCGTGTGTTTGACTGTTCCTCTCTGCGACATACAACATCTGGCCAAGCATAGATTGTATGCCAGCCCTGCTCCGCCGAGAAAAAAGGCTCTGTTTACACTTAGCAAGTCTTGTACTTTCCACAAAACTAATTGTATTAAAGCCACACTTTAATAAGCTATAAAGCTGCTTATAGTCGTAAATCGTCGATCTCTTTTGATGTTTTATCTTAGTGCTCTATACAGTGTACTTGAAGAGTTACAACCTAGAGAGCCTAATTGCACACCGTCGACTTGTATATGATTTACGAGCGGGTACAAATGCATATTGTCAAAACACGAGTCTGTCTACGGCGATGTTTATTGTGGCGCATAGCATTAGTGCTGCAAAGCACTGTACAGTTAAAAGTCATACTTCACTTCTGTAATACATAATAAATGCAATAATCGTTTAGTATTACAAATGGAAACTGATGATCGTTTCTCTTTTCAGACATACACTGAAAAATTAATCAATTAATTTTAATAGGAAGTTTGTTGTGTGAGTAATCCTGGAATGTATTCTGTTATTGTAGCAGATTATTATATTAAACATAACACACATATTCTATTAGAGCGGTAGATCCAGTGTCAATCCGGGGTCGAGTCACACTTAAGACCTCAAAAGGGAAGTTGTAGCTTCCTCGCTTGGCGTTCAGCTAAAGGGGATAGTGCAACGACTGGTTGGCCTGTATCGGTATAATGGCTCGGGCGAGGCGCCTTACTTGCCTTCGGTAAGGAGTCTCAGTGAAGCAGCACTAGATGAAGGAGTGGTGGAATTGCGTCCTGCAACATGGCGGCACATTACATGCCATCTAAGGATTCCTTCGACGTCATATGACTGAAAAATTGTTAAGTACAACGTTAAACCCCAAGCACTCACTTACTCATATTCTATTAATTCAATATAAAGATTCTAAAGACTAACAGTATATTATGTAAAATTTGACAAAATATTATGTTATGATAACAGAGTACATTCTAGCATTACTACGACAACATACCTGCTGTAAAAAATTGCGGATTAATTTTTTGAGTGTACTATATTTTATTTCTGTGATTGTTTTGCTTCCAGCAAGTTCTACATCACTTTCAAATTTCAGAAGAGTGGGCCGTGGTCAAGTAATCGATGTGCTTGTCTATGACACACGAGATGCGAGTTCTTACCTGCCCATGGACAGGGAATATTTAAATGCCCACGCTCTCATTGTACGCAGGACCTTGCTTACAAAAAGCGGTTGACGAGGCTTGTGTTACCATGTGCGCAATATAGCGTTCGTAGAAGACCGTAACCAATATGATGCACGTATCTGTGCGTTACGGGTGGAAAAGTTTAAGAGTAATCTGCCAAAGGTCGGTGGTTTACTCAAAGCACGCCGCATTTTTTTTTTGCGTGCTGATCGGGTATAATTTATGACAGTGTGGTCGTTGTGTACACTAAGTATATGTTTATTTACTTGTTTTGGGTGTAACGTAGCTTTCAGCATGGAATCAGTTAAAGCATGGCAGTATTTCTTCGTCGCATGTCGATCCCCATGTCGGCGTATTTACAGTGGTGCATTATGAAAGCCATGCCGATGACGCCAACCATACGTCAAGCTTACATGTCAAGCCGCAGTATACCACGCAGACACCGCGGACTAACCAGGGCCATTCACTTTTGTTTAGTCAATAAAAAACCAAAATCTTCAACTTTCGAATTTTAATGTAAGTGTAGGACAATCTAAAGCTCACAAGTATAGTACAGTACAAAAAGACGAGAACAGAGAGCGTAAAACCAGAACAGCAACGACAGTGCGATAGTTAGCAGTCTGTCATTTTGTTTTCAGCAGACACGTGAAAAGGCGCATAACATTTTATAGATATGTATACAACTTGTGTTTTTGCCCTCAGCTGATGCAGTCTTACTGCTTGGTTAACAGGCAACTATTAGCCTAAAACGTTTCAAGACAAAATAAAGAGCAGGGTCCGCTGTAGACATAACTCCCTTCCCACTTCCGTGTATGTATTGCTGAGGCACATAGACAGAAGCTGTTTTCTTGGTAATGAAATGCAAAGATTTAAAATGAAACAGTGCACATATATGTAGTTGGATTTATTTCTGAAGAACAAATCAACACTTAATTAGAACAAGAATATATCCTTATGCAATCGTATGCTGCATTCGAAGTAGCATGGTGTGGTAAGATACGGTAGGGTGAGATACGGCACTTATAACATAGCGGGTAACGCGTGAGTATAGCCATAACATTGCGATATCTGGTAAATGGTCACACGTATCCGGTGAAATATGGCCTCTTGACAATATAGCTCAGTTACGGTGTTTTTCTAACTATTCATATGTTCATGTAAATGCTTAAACAGTGCCAAATTACACCCCTCCCCCCTCCCACTCATCAGTAGAAACCTGGCTGGGGCCACTCAGAATTATTTCATGTAAATCACTGCTTCGTTTGTAACCATATATTAAAGAATATTTAATGGCACTGTTCGAATATTTACATATAATACAATAAAAGACTTACATAAAGCCTTTCTACATGATAGTTTCGCATTAATTGGAAACAGACTGTAATTAAAAATATTTGCAATAGAACTTAAATCCTCACGAGGGCTATTCTGCAAAAAGGCGAAAGTGTCTGCGGCTAACTGAATTAGTTCGGTTTTCGGAGAATTAGAAAATGGTCCAGTGGCTCAGACAACTTTTTGTATAAAATGGTGATTAGAAGAACAGGAACGCTGTGTAATTGTGAATAAACCAATTGTCACTTTGTATAATGGAATTTATGTAAATATATGAGAACTGTCATCTCGGGCTTTTCCGGGATGGTTCGGTAACCTCACGCGCCCCTAAGTCGATGGCTCGACACAAAAACCACAAAACAACCTGATTATGTCGAAATCCCTAAGTGCAGCCTATTGAAGCGTCTTTATTTGAACAAAAATTCCTTGTCATTTTTTTCCCCGTCGGAGCACGTTCTCAATCAGAAATCTGACTTCTAGAACGATACTCTTCAATGAGCCACTGTCGTTAGCAATGTCGCAAGGGACCTCGTCATCATTGCATAATCTGTTCGGGGGTTAAAGGTTTAGGGCATTGATGTAGGGGACTTGTGTATACATGTCTAACAAAATGATCAAAATTAGACGGTGGAGATTTCACTAGGAGAAGAAGAAGGGTGCAGCATCTGTCGATTGGGCGCTCATATGAGTCATTGTTTGAGCTATCGACAGAAAATTAATCATGAAGGACTTTGTTGGACGAATAGGACATTTCCCTGGTGAGTGGCGGCCGATAACCGAGAGCACGCGAATCGACAATGAGTTATTGGTGGTGGTCATTGCCCGAAAATGGCCTGACAAATTGTAAGGATTTTAAATTTCCGTTACGTTTAATCAAATTTGATTATGTCTGCGTGAGTCTGGGATGAAAGCAAAAAAAAATTAGAAGACGAAATCTCGCGTTGGTATCACAGACGATGGTGAGGAAAATTTACGCGCATCTTGCATTCAGAAAGTACAAAAATAAGAAAACGTTTTCAATCAGTAAAGGATGATAAAATGAGCGCCCTGAACGAAATCTAGGTGGTGAATTAAAAATAACGAAATAAAATTCCTCACTTAAATGTAAATATTGGACATATATAGCGTCATTAGTGAATGAATAATCTAATTTGTTCGTTGTTATAGTTGTTGGGGAAAGACTGACCTGTCGTTGCTGTTGTTCTGGTACCAATCAGCCTCAAGCAGCAAATGAGTCTTATAGATTACACCAAATACAAACACTTTACACTTTACCACACACAGAAAGGTTTCGTGTATCGGCAATCGTTACTGGATTATTAAGTGTAGTATTGCGGCAAAACACGCCATATTTTGAGGGCTTATCTTCTTGATGTAATCAAGATGCTCAAGTAATTATGTACAATTATGGTGATTGCGTTTTTCAGCTCGATGGTGTAGTCATAACAAAAGACGTGAGCTGTATTCAGTGATAACAAACGTATACATTACGCCCCCTTTGTCTGATTTACATTCCATAATACGGACATCGTATACGCTTAACAGTTGGTTCTATTAAAAGAGCGGAAGATATTTTGTAGGTTAATTGTTACGAATTGTGACGCGTCATTGTTATATATTATTAGATATTATTCTTGCCTTTGGCATATTATACCCAATCTCGTTAGCAAAATATTATCAAATGCCACCACACGTTTCAAATCCGTTTAATATCACGCATGTAACATGTATATTATACCCGTTCTCTCGTGTTATAATAATGAAACAGGGTGTGGCATTTCCATAATAATGTGCTATTATCTATCTATCTATCTATCTATCTATCTATATATATATATATATATATATATATATATATATATATATATATATATATATATATATATATATATATATATCGTCCGTGAATGAGCTTGTGGATATGGATTGCACTTATGTACTTATCAACTATTCTGCTCTATATGTGCGTTCTTTGGTGGAGACAGACGAGATATATTGATGTTTTAGAAATTTATTCTGTATTAACTTCGTGTAATGCTAGTGAAGATTTCTTATGACCTTCCGTGTTGTTTCGCTGCAATAGAGGAGCGTCCTTGAAGAGCTGCGGCATGGAGAAGGACCGTGGCTTTCTTCAACCCATAAAACCGGCAACCCTCGCTTAAATAAAATATTCCTATGAAGGTCGTCACATCCCGTTGAAATAAATGAATAAATAAACAAGCGGCAGGAGGGTTGCGTTTGTAGTACATGCCATGGAGGTCTGTGCTTATGCCAACTTTCATGTTTTGTTCGATAATTCTTTTCTTTTTGATGAAATCCCAAGAATTTTGTGAGCGATAACAAGTACATATTTAGAGTATAAATTGGGGTAAATATTAATGTATAAGTCATCCCCTTTGCTAGTCACATGACTGTTTATTCGTGTCATCAAAAGAAGATCACACCAGCTTTGAATGGCCTTAGGAAATTTCTTTATTATTTTATCCTCGTGCACGAGGCAGACAGTTGTATGTACGCATTTACCTAGACAGAGGTATCAGGTAATAATTCATGCTTATCGAACATTAGTGACACCTTTAATGTGGCGGTAAAATGTCTTCACGAAACATGTGATAAGGGGTTGAGATTAGCTCTATATGTCAGACAGTCTTTGTACCAACAGTGTCTAGAGCAGATTAGCAATATATCCTCAGTGATTGTGGACCGTGAGCTAACAATGCAGGGGTCATAGGAAATTACAATATCATGAGCCTTAGGTTGTGTGTCTCCGTGCGAGATTAGGGATCGCCTTTGCTATGAGGGTAGAGAGAGTCAGAAGGGTAACAGCTGTCACAATACAACTCTCATCTGCCCTCTTGTCTCCTGTCATCAAACTGACACTTCATAATTGTCCAAAGTATCAGAGGGAAAACTATTCGCGGCAAAATATTATTGCTGACGGTTTAATAAAGAGCCAGCGACTTTTCGTCGTGAATTATTGCTCCGACAACAGATTCCATGCCCCCGGGAATGACATTCCAACACTCATCGCTCTTATCAGTCGAAATAATCAGCGAACAGTGGGCCCAATGAAACTTGTCGAATCAAAAGAGAGTTCGGCCCTTCTCCCAAAAGAGGGATGGACCAGGGCTGAGTCACCCCGCGCCCCCTCTACGTGGGCCTCTTCCCTTAAAATACGGAGTTATGCACTATAAACGGGATTATCCATAGCTTCATGATCGCTAATCACCACAGGATTATGTTGCCGCAGACTTCATTAAATACCGTGCTATCACTCAACCATTGCAAGTCCACTGCCGCCTTCGATATCACGGTCAACAATCCAGACGTTACCGTGGTCGTCCCAGAGACTTCAATCATGGGTGTAAGAGCCCAAGATGAGAAAATACCATCACACAACAATGGCGACCAGAATTGGAGTCCCTGTTGATTAGGCTGGAAACCCACTTAAGTCGAAGATTTTCCTTCCCAACAAGCATTCTTCCACACAAGCGGGCATTCCGTGACAGATGAAAAGATAACAACTTCATATCGCGGCTGTTATTGGCTACCCGTGCTTTGTCCTTCTGGCCACCATTCCATTATTCACCACAAAAGACTCATAATTTTGCGCCAACACTTTTCACACGTTATCGGAATCCAGCAGCAAAAAGCTCCCTTTAGAGCTTGAATGGAAGTTCCTGGTGTTGATATCACTCTCATCTCAAACTATTGAACGGATCCTCTTAGCTGGTAGCTTTACACCCCACTACTTCCTATCCACACCTCAAAGTCGCTGAGACGGGGAGCTTCAATCTTTACCAAATCACGCCAACAACAACAGACCCATGGGATGACTGATTCCACGGCCTTTAATTGAATCAGTTGTTGATGAATATACATATCGATTCACAGATCACTTATGATTTTATGCATTATGTTCGTATGACTCTGAATTCAAGAAAGTACATGTAGGTACATCACATGTTTAACCGAAAGGTGCATTGATTTGTTGCCAGTTTGGATTTTTTGCCATTGTGGATCTGTTGCCAGTCTGGATTTGTTGCCAGTCTGAATTTGTTGCCTATGGATATTCTTTGATTATGTTCAGATTCATATTAGCAGCGTAATGTAATACGTTTGTAACAATACGTTTGGGTCACATCCGGTACATCCTTTTCAAGACACGCATCTATTTGTTCTGGCACACACAGTGAAATACTTTTAGAAATGAAAAGTTACGTTGATAAAAACTTTCCATGTGGCGAAGTGCCCAAATCACAGCTTAGATTGTCAACCGATATAAAACAATATCCAAACACAGATTCCAACTTTTTCATTAATCAAATTAGCATCACAATCTATAAAAAGGTGTATAATGTTTACATTAGATATTTACCCGGAAGTAGAAAAAGTAGTACGCAATTTCCAGCGATGTCGCTTTTAGTGCAACTGTTCACATAAAAACAGTCCGGTGATACAAAAGCTGTGTCATGTTTATACATCAAGGTTAAACTGAATTAGGTAATCACTACAAAGAATAGCGCCATAGATTTTCCACATTATATGGTTATAAGTCATAAGTGATGACTGGTATGTTTGGCAAAATTTAAGAAACTTTGAATGGAGGTGCTTGATCTAGGTTTAGCGGCATCGTGATATCGTGGGAGTGGCGAACATGCTGGTGCAAGACACCTAGTATTCAAGTGAAGTTACCCCACGCAAAGCTTTCCTCAAGGGTTTGGTGGTATCAAAGCAACACGAACAGTTTGAGTCCACGGCCGACTGAACTCACTACTTGTGTGTCCTAGCGACAAGAGAATTAAAAGACAAGCTGCCGCTCTCCGACTTTTTATACTTAGCATTAGAAAAAAATTATTTAGGTTCATAATTAACCAAACGTCTCAAAGAGGTCCAATCAGAAAAGCAAATTTGGAATGAAACGGTCTTAGAGTACATGTAAAAATGCCTTGAGAGTATATACAAGAAATTGGTGCTTAATTTACACAAACTGAATAGCTATATTTTGAAAATGAGTCCAGTTTTCTAACTTGCTAATGCCTTTAGTGTTCTAAGAAAAAATACAATAACAAAAAAAGTCCCAGAAAAGTCTAACGGGCATGTAGAATGACAACTAGACATTTTGTAGGAACTTGGCGATCAACCATTTAATTCCCTATACAAAACTGTGGCGACCCTAAGATAAGATCGTCACATTCAAGTCCGAGTATCGTCACTTGTCATATGGTTGTTTATTTCATCCATAGGTTCGCCAAGTACTGTTCGGCTCTGCGTGTATCCCGTGATATTGTTGGTTTAATATCAGTCAGGCAGTTTTATAACTTAGGACCATGCGAAATGCCATCTTTGTGTTATGCCAGAAATAATGACGAAATCCGGAATTTGTCTGAAAGTGACATGTGCACATAGTAATGATAAGCTGTTTCAAATTTACTCTTCGTTACATACGCTTCTTTGTATTCTCCTGTATCATATACATCATACGTGTATTTGTAGACTCCTGTATCATATACATTATACGTGTATTTGTAGACTCCTGTATCATATACATTATACGTGTATTTGTAGACTCCTGTATCATATACATCATACGTGTATTTGTAGACTCCTGTATCATATACATCATACGTGTATTTGTAGACTCCTGTATCATATACATCATACGTGTATTTGTAGACTCCTGTATCATATACATCATACGTGTATTTGTAGACTCCTGTATCATATACATCATACGTGTATTTGTAGACTCCTGTATCATACATCATATTGTGTCAAAATGTGATTATATAACTTCCATTTAGTGCGATCTCATGGAAAAGTAGACCGAAGGTGTGTCATTTGAGAAGTGACGGTGAACACGGCATTTTGACAACAGGAGTATAAGGAGAAAAATGTTTTAAATGTACATATATTTCAGAATTTTATTCTTTTTTGTGTCACAGAGGGAATCATTCCATACACGCATACTTACACTACGCGTGACAGGTCTTAGCAAACCCTGAGAACTGCATGACACATCACCATCAGAGACACATCCCCTGATTGAAACTCGAAGGTCGAAGGAGGGTTATATTCGAAAAATGAAAGTAGTCTTTTCGGATTAATATGAAATGTCAAGGGCAAATTAAGAAATGGTCTTTCCCTGTCCTTTTGCTCTGAAGTGCCAGAATGATGATCCAAAGTCATCGCTTCTGTCAGAGGTGACTGTCATTTGGCCGATGGAAATGTGTCCCAGCTGCCCCGTCTGATCGGACAGTTAAGCCTCGGATATTATTGGAGCTGTCTCGTGTCAAAGCGTCAAATCATCTCACCAGCACTCCCCCGGGATCCTGAAAACCCGTCCGGGTGCTCATTTTAAGACCTGTGATGGAATGTGATTCTAGAATCTGCATACCGAGAAACTCTAACAGTTGAGAAAGCAATTGGAAATGTCCGCGTTCTTGCGGTCCGCAATAAAGTCTCTGTGAGTCACACGACTACGTTCATGCTCATTTGCTTCATCGTTGGTCGCTCGTCTAAGAAAAAGACATCCTTCAATGTCACGGTACTGCGCCGCTTCCGAATGCGACATTCTCGGATAATATATTCTGCATCAAGTTCCATTCTGAGTTCATTATCCGCGAATCTCTCGGGACAATGACTGGCCCAGGTGGATATTGAACGATGCGTAATGTGTATTAATTCCGTCTCTGTTATGGGTTGTCTTTACTTTAATACACGTCACCAACTGACAGTCCCAACTCTACTTTATCTTCCGATATCGTAGCAGCCATCTTTATTGGCAATCAACTCATAGTATTGGACACCTTTATCTCAATTCCAAGGCTTAACCAGGTTTCGTTAAACAATATTTCGGATCGAAATCTTTTGAGTTCATTATGTAGTAGACGTTACCATCCTGAACTGCAGGGTAAAAACAATAATAGTGACCGAAATGATAGAACATGTAAACTTCATGAAGTTTTGAACGTTATATAGTGCCAAGTGGTACCTCGTTCTCTGTAACGCTACAAAAAAGTTTAGCGTATTAGTTAAATAGCTGATACCAGAAGGGTACTCAGAGATTTTTCGACCTCATGTCAGTTCTGGGAACTATTAACCCCATTATAATTAAAGTTTTACTGTAATTTGCTATCTCACTTATCTAACTTTTCTAATACCATTGTATATATCTTAATGACGGTTTAAGTGTTCAACAAATGTAACTGATTCAAAACACCTTGACGTTTATGGCTGACGTCTTCTATAAATTTAAGCGTGGAGCAATGCCATTTGACAAACACTATGAAGACACCCTAAGTAATGCTATAAAATATTCATTGACTTTCTTTCTAACGTTTGGCATGTACACATGAAAGGCACTGGACTTCTCTACCGTAAACTTGGTCGCCGTCAGGTCAAGAACATAAACTTCATGAACACCACATTAAACACCAGTGCATGTAATTATATAAATAAAACCTTGTTTTCCAAAAGGTTCACTAGTGAGAAAACAATTTGTGGCATTGTTTGTAAAAACGGTTTATTTTTGGAAGGTTCTTTATAAGACATATATACAATGATTCATGTGACACATCTGAGACAACCTCTTCGGATGATTCACAAGTTGGGGGAGCACTACTCTCACTGCACGACCCGTATCGACCCCGCCCGCTATCGGACGGGCCGCGACGTCTTAATCACGGAAAAGCCCGTGTCGATATCTCGCACCGAACTGATTAAATTGGATTAGAACGTAATGACTTTAATTCCCAATTTTCCGCTAAGTTATTCTTGTCAGAGAAGCATGGCTGTCTTTATGACGACGAATCGGATGACGATAAAGATGACGGAAGGTTCTCGGTGAGTCAAGAGGATTGAAAAGCAAAAGGAAAACACTCATCGTTTTTCAGAAGTCGTTGCTTAACTGATTTCTTGAGGGCTATCGTTTTAATGGTCTATAGCCTGGATGACATGTATTCACTGTGTCCGATCCGCAATGAAAATTCCGTTGCCAGTCTTCCTGCTGTAAGTTGTCAACTTGTAGGACAAACGAAGACGAGGAATCCATCGCCAAGATCCTACAGTTGTCTGCCTGTGTGAACCATCTACAGGTCACAGTTATTCACCTGTCACCGGTTGATTGATGCCCCCGAGCCGCAGACCCGGCAGTGACAATGACACCACGGATGACAGCGGCAGTTCATCAGGGAGCACCGGGTGAGAGGCAGAGCTCATCAAACATCGACTTTAAATTTCAGCGATCAGAATTGATGGCAGGCTCTCTCCAAATGAGCTTGGCCTATAACAGAACTTGACTCTTGCATCATAGGAAGCCGTCTAGACCTTTGTTACACAAAGGGGCTTATGTAGGAAATCATGGGTGATCAGGATGACTTTTACATACGAAATATGTGACATTAAATACGCTGTATGGCGCCGAATTCCAGGCTTTCGAGGACGTGGCCAAATAAATGTATCGAGCACTGTTTGAAATTTAGTTCTTACATTTCCATTTTGACTAAATGTATTAATGCTAGACAATCAAATCTGGGAATCACAATCCATTTTTTTCCAGAAAAGTAAAATCTGCACCGACTTTAAGCGAGATCGATCGACTGTCTTTAACTGGCAGACGTTTCTTTTGATTTAATTATTTATTTTTTTGGATTGGTGTTTTACGCCGTATTCAAGAATATTTCACTTATACGACGGCGGCCAGCATTATGGTGGGAGGAAACCAGGCAGAGCCCGGGGGGAAACCCACGACCATCCACAGGTTGCTGGAAGACCTTCCCGCGTACGGATTTTTCTTCTTTTGAGGGGGAGGGGGGGAAGAGTCTTATAAGATAAATTTCTTTATTTATTTGTTTATTTGTTTCACGTGATTTCGTTTTAATATACATGACAGTTACCCCGTCTATACCGAATAAACCAACGCCGTTTCGTCAGGCGCCAGGCAAAACTCGGCATCAACTAAGGTCACACTTGCTCAGTTCGTGCACGGGTTCTGCCCGGTTTCCTCCCACCATAATGTCGGCCGCCGTCATATAAGTGAAATATTCTTGAGTATGGCGTAAACCACCAATGAAATAAATGAAATAAATCAATTCGTGCATACGGATCCAAGCTGTGCCTTTGAACTGAAGTGGGAAGAAGAACTAATTGAATAATACTGCCACGCAGACATTGTCAGTTGTTAATACACTATACATTTCTTTAAAAATATATCAGGTTTTGGTCGGTTTGGATAGAACTGAGGGCTCTTTGCATAGTGTTATTACCCGTCTTCCTGAAGGTTACCAAAGCGGCAAAATGGTATCACTTCACTACCAGCAGCAACAGCTCACAAAATGGTGGTCATGCAAGGTTGATTGTTTGATACGTTGTAGAGAAATGTACAAGTTAGGGTATATATTTTGGGGGTTGAAGTTGACAAATTTACTACATAAATGCTGAGGAAAATCAGGGCGCTCGTGTAACCTTAAAACCGATGCGAGGCTATATTTGAGCGAGCGAACTCGATGGTTAAGCGCCGATTGGTTACAGTGAGAGACGAATCCTTTCTCTGAGTGAGCTGGCGAGGGCCTTTCAAATAAGTTAGGCTTTAGTCTTTATTTCCAAACGTTTAACTAAATACAAAAACCTGAAACGATTCTCTCTTTCTTAAATTTCATAACCAGATAACAATGGCTTCTAGATCACGTGATTATCGTTTGACAACCGCGAGCATGATTGAAAGGCATGCACGGGAGAAACGCTTCTCGCAAGCATGCGTAACAGTCAGACAGTGGCTGTGTTCGTTGCCGCAGCTGTCTTCTGGTCACCACAGACCGTCATGACTTAGTGACGTTTGCACCAAAACACTGACAGACCGTCGGGCGGTACCTATATGGATGGATAGGGCCCGTTAATTATAAAGGCCGTGTGCATATTGAAAAGTGACATGGATGAAGTCCAGCAAGTAGCTGCTACCATATTTGCTTATTTCATGGAACTGCAAGGAGGTCTTTGTGTCAGTTAGCGCAGAAGAATGACTCGACACCTTCTCATTTCTTTATTTATTTATTTATTTAATTGGCGTTTTACGCCGTACTCAGGAATATTTCACTTATACCACGGCGGCCAGCATTATGGTGAGAGGAAACGGGAAGAGCCACTACCATCCGCAGCTCGCAGACCTTCCCACGTAAAGCCGGAGAGAAGCCAGCATGAGCTGGACTTGAACTCACAGCGACGGCAACGGTGAGAGACTTCTGGGTCATTACGCTGCGCTTCCGCGCTAACCAACTGAGCCAAGGAGGAGTCCAACGCATACCGGCTTCCTTTCAGGACGTAGGTGGGGAGGCCTGACAGCAACCTACCGATGGTCGTGGGTTCCCCCCCCCCCCTTATTTTGCCGGGTTTCCTCCTACCACTAAAATTCGGAAATACGTCATATAACTGAAATATCCTTAGTACGATGTAAAACACAGTGCAATCAAAAAAAAAAATAAATAAATAAAAATATAACACATCATGCAACATAATTTTGCCGTCAGTTGATGTCTTTGCCCGGGAGTGTGTCTTACAATTGTTTACGGGATGTTTTATCTCAACGTTTGAGGCCAAAAAGATAGAATAACCAGATCGCATCGTTATACTGACTCAAAAAATGCATTTCAAATTTCTTACCCAAACAGTTTTAGACTTCGGTTGATAAGATGAGTTGTGGTTTGTGATTGTCCCAAAGTAATTTGTAGCTGAAATGAATCATTTGGCAGGCTTTTTAAGCATTTATCACCAGTTAGTCATCTGGAGAGTAAGACATTTAGAGTTTCATAGTGAAGACATAAAGATGTCCATTCATTTTCATGGCCCATTCTTATGCATACCCGGAAATAAATGGGATGTGTGTTGGAATGTAGCCCTTAAGGCGTTGACCGGCATGGTTTAGTATCATTTTCCATTACTATAATATTTCTGATCAATACCTCATCTCACGCGAACGGGTCACGTGACGTTTGCAAACTTCGTCTGCTCAAGCTGAGCTAGCCAGAGCACTAATTGTGAAGTAATAATCGAGCTTTTTTCCCATTGATTTCTCCCTCAGTGTATATCAAATAACCCCCTCGAGACGACACACGCCCATTAGAGACTTATAAATGATACACTCCGCTTAACACAATACAAATAGCCAATTCCCACCTGACATCTATGGTCAAATATTGACCACGGATGTATCCATTTCAAAGCGAACGCACGCGATGAATATTTCATATCAACGTTGCGTACGTGAGGTGAAGAGCAACTATGCAAAGACTAACGATTACGATTTCAGTTTGATCACTGGTAGTCTACCCACATCCGCTCTACTTTGCTTCATTACGATAACCTTGGGCCTCGGTGAAGGTCCCATTGCGAGCACAAATACAGTACGGTAGCAAAGTTTGGTGAATTAACTTTAAGGAAATGCTCATCGCAATCTGGAATCACGATGATAACGGTATTGGTGATACAAGAAAACGTTTATTATGTTCGTTTCGGTTAGTGTACTAGCCTATACCTTTTCTCTATGTATATATGTAATCAAAACAAAATTTTGTGAAAGAGACAGAAATCTGATTAACCGAGTGGTATACCCCTATTCAAGAAATTTGCCATGAAATATGCATTGATCCACCAACGTAATATCCTTTATGTACGCGAAAACGGAGACGAACGGAGAGGCCTGTTTCACAAAGTGATTTCGGGTTTCAAAATTCTTTTTTAAATTCAGCTCTTCTATGTATTTTCAACAAATTGAAAAAAATTTAGCCGGTGCTGATTCTATGCCGTGACTTTACAATTTCAGCCAATTTTGAACATTCAATATATATTACACAGTGTCATTTAATACTAATGGCTAGCAGAAATTGTACTAAGGAATAAACGTTTCATTCAACTTCGTAGTGGTGATAGTTAAACTAGTGGAAATTTCTCGGAGAAATACTGCAATAAAACTGTAAGCCGATGCTTAGTGAAAATAAGTGACAAAGTTTCAGAACCAGCCTTCAACTTCGACTATAACCACAATAGTCAGTGGCCAAGATTTTATCTGACTCATCGGACGAACTGACAAACTCCGATTTAATGGAACGCGAGTTTTGATAGCCTTGTCGGTCCCAAAGTATGTCCGCTCCAACAATGTCCGTTATCTTCCGTTTTCGCACTTCGGCACGCACGCGCTCTTCGCCCGGCCAATTGAGAAACAAATCCTCCGGTGTACTGGTCTAATCTGGGCAATCCCGCGCGCGTGTGATACGGCATGTAAGTGATCAGTTAACATGTCACAATCAGCAGGGAAGGATCAGGCGAATGCCATTAGACTGGAACCTGACCTACACACGAAACTCGGCCTGACCGGCGATACCTGGGACGTGTGTTGTGTGATATCCAAATGGCTTCAGTAACTGCACGCGCAATGCAATACCGGTAACGTGCATGTATGCCATGTATTCATATACCTTGCAGACCAGATAAGAAACATACAAATGTAGTTTTCGCATGAAATACACTTTGTGAATCACCACTTAAAGCATGTCACGGCAACAATACAGCTGTACTTGTGCGGTGACAAAAACATTTGATTAATCACGATGCTTGTGATTTTGTATCACTTTTTATATGTACCTTCGTAAACAACACGTAAACATGTCGCTTTTGGCAACTTTATCATCAATGAACCACTATGGCTCGGGACTAAGGAAAAGTATAGTCTTAAAGCTATTTTCACACTAAACGGAGAAAGCTGAGAAGCTTCTTTTTATTCCTTTATATGTAAGGCCACATCCTAAACTACATATTAAACAATAAAAACAAAGTGTATCATGGATCCTTTAAATGAGATAAAAATGGTAAAAGATGTTCACATGCATTTTGCAAGAGGAACTATTCACATTACACACCCTAAATATTATGCCTGTGCATCAAACATTTCATTGGTGTTTAATGTGTAAGAATTTTTCACTTATATCTGGCAACGGTCAGGTTTATGTGGGGAAAAAACCGGAGTGCGAGGAACCCATCGCCACTTACCAGACAAACATCATGACTTCAAGCCGCAGCCGAAACATCGAGAACTGTATTCGAACAGCCGGCCTTATTGATCAAGGGACTGGTCGTCTGAGCGAGACAGCTCTGTACCAGACACATGACTCCATTACATCTTATGACAGCCAAACCATCTTTTTCACACGAATATATAAACAGTATACAACAAAAGTGAAATTTTAAATACATGAAACTCCCAAACCATCACCTTCATATCGTAACGTGTATGTGTACTTATGATATGCTATTGTGTGGAATATCTCATGAGTTTGATGTACACCAAGTGATTTGAAGGTTGTGTTCATCCGGTTGGGAGTTCCGGCGTTTTCCTATCCCTGTATCAAAACTTCATGATGCACACTGGCAAGAAGCCGCCTTGTCCGATGCAAGATTTTATAACGATTTTTCCTGTTTTCGTTTACAACCGCTCCTGGACTGTACTGCGGTATGCACATTTCAAAGCGTCTTTGAGTATAGATTTCTACCCCCTTCCAATAGACTGTGCATAGAAACTGGTAGATTGACAAGAAGGGGGAGATATTCAGAGTTTACCAACACTCTAACCAGATTCAGGGATAGTGTTTGCCAGCACTGTTGTGTGATTGAGGGAGTCCGTTTTACATATATAGTGAACTGGATATGTATTTATAAATATGTCTAAGGATGCACTTATACGCATATAAAGAATATATGTGCGTATACGATGTCATAAAAATAGAATATCGATTTTTATAGATATGAACTTGCGGATGATCGTGGGTTTCACCCGGGCTGTGCCCGGTTTCCTAACATCATAATGCTGGCCGCCGTGGTATAAGTGAAATATTCTTGAGTACTGTCTAACACACCAATCAAATAAATAAATCTTTTTATATGGCGAAAACATGGCTGGTAAAAACTTGATGTCGATTGGGTGTGGAGCTAAACGAAGAACTAAACGGTAGAGGTCCGTATATTCATCGTGTAAAATTAGATCGCCTCGTTGGACATATGAACAGTTACAATCAAAGCGCATCTGAGATACATATTTTGTTATTGACAACTGATTTTCTAGCATGGTACACGATTTGAATACTGATTTCGCTCAGTCGAATGGAATATATCTTGCGTCTTTTCAACATCGCTGAAAATTATTGGCTTTTTCTCTTTGCATGATTCCGCTCTATTTTTGTACTCCATATACTTTCTCAGTTCTTTGGTGGTTTGTATTAAACGTCGTTTTGGGAAGTGGCATTGAGATTATTGACATGGGACGTGCTTATTGGTTGACGGCTGGTATAAGAATGTCTGTTTCCAAGCGTAGAATTCTTTTCTTTGAACGAGTAGGAAGAATGACTGCAGAGTGAGACAAAAATTTTCTAAACTTAAACTTTCTTTATAATAAGATTTATAATGCTACTCTTACGCAATGACAATATATTATTTATCAAACACAAAATTTAATCAACCACTTTACTTCACATTTTCTTTTAAAATGAATAAAGTTCATTTTCTTCAGTAAAGTTTCATTTCTTTGTCATGGTTTCAGTGTCAGTTTTATGAAAATTTCTGTCTTAGCTTTTTAATTAATCTGTAGTTCAAAAGAACAAGCAGTGCAAATGTTTATTGCGGTTTTGATTCGAGCAATATAGAACAGCAAATTAATGTCCATCTCAGTGGGCCCATTACAGAGTGCCGTGCTAATCCCATAAACCCTGTGCCCATTATCCACTTATTTCCGCTGTGTCTCTTGGTAGATCCTGTCCAATCTCCACTGATTGTAACAAATGTTCTCTCTTTGTCTCGCGCGTTCAGAAAAGAGGCTAGTTGCTGCCTCTGTGCAGGGACAGGTCAGTTCAATCCACACTGCAGCTACTGCGCAAGAAACAAACTCTTCAAACAGCACATTTTGGCAGTATTATGGGCTGGAATGTACATGTATGACAGATACATGTATGACAGATATAAGAAAACATTACAAGAAGTGGAACAGAATGGCGAGTAAAACCAGGGCAGTAACGACACTGTGGTTGTTGGCAAATGATCTCACGTAGTCGGTGAAGTACCGCCAACAAAATGTTGTGTTGTCAGCGCGTTTAATACACAATTACGTGAAAATACTGCTGAGGGACTTTTTGCATTGAGGATAGGCCTTATATAGCGAAAGACAGCATAGTTAATGCTGAGGCGCTTGTCTACCAACTTTGTGGTGGCAACACGGGTTGAGCACTTTGCTAGAAAAATTCTGGAATGCTGTCTGGTTAAGATCTATCTCGCCTTTGGTAAAACGTGTTGGATTAGAATCCAGGTATTTGTCAAACTGAGTCACGTATAAACCCAAATATCTTAATGTACGGAATTCATAAATGGAAAACTACAAAGTGCCATTATTGGACATAGCACGAAATTTCTCAAAAGTTTCTCATAGTGTGATGCATGTCATTTGAGATGCCCCACTAATAATCTTTATATAACGGCGATTTGTCCGTCGATGTCGTTCCTTCCAGCTTTTGTGTGGGCCGGTCTTTCCGCGCACATTGGTCAAAGAAAACAAACACGGTGAATCAGACCTTGTCTCCGTATCGCTCACTGTCCAATCGTCCTTAGGACAGTCTGAACAAACATGAACCGGTGGAATGGTTTGTCTTTTGTGCGGGATCCGGCTGATCAAACACGTGACGGCCTGGCGCCTTGCCGTCTGGTGCTGACGACCAGCAGGCAGATTCCACTCCGATGCCGTAATCGGCACTCTGCTCAAAAACTAAACTCCTTTTTACCGATTGGTGAAATTGCTAAGATGTGATTCGCAGCAGCGAACGGACAAAGTTGTAATGTTTAAGATAAATACACTGATGCCCCTTGACCATGCAAAGTCAGCTTTTCCGACGTTGTCTGGAAAGTTGAAGAGGACAACCAACAAAACAATTCCACGGTTGAGAATGAAGAGGTTGCATAAAAACTACGCAATAGTGTGCAACATAAGAGGGCGAAAACACATCCAGTGTCATCCAGCCCAATTCAGAGAACTGACACGACAATAAGCCCAAGTAAAAAGTTGTAAAAACGAAACAAACTTCCCTGTATGTAACTTTTGTTTTGCAAAGCATTTATAAACTGTCGTTCACTGATGAATGGGTATCGATATTGACAACAAAACGGGAACTCTATTTTCCTGTACTTGGATATGTGTTATCCCTCTTATCAAACAGATGATATAAACATGTAGAAAAAAGTTGAATATATCGTATAGGTTGCTAATATGAACACCTCCAATGTATCTAGTATGATGGCATGCTCTTAATATTGTGTCCAGATATTTCATAAATATATATTCGCACACACGATAATAAGTATTACTTTATCTGCTAAAATCAAACACGCATTTAAAGAAGGCAAAAACTAATGCGCAAAATGTAACACTATAAATCACGACATAATCAATCATTTGTCATAACCTTTTAGACCTTCCATTCCTTTAGAATATTCTTGATGTACTTCTCTGCTTGAAAATCTGTCAAATAAAACCTTTTTTCCCCATCTGTGTAAGTCGTGTGCAGAAGCGAAATGAACTTTTATTATGGGTAACTGAAAATCGGACTTAGGCTGATGACAGAAAAAAAAGTTACCGAAATTCCAGGTTAACCTATCAAATCAGAAGTGCAGCAAAAAATAGAGGAAAAAAAGCCTGTTCTCCAAGAAGTTAATGATCTGGCTGACTGATATCCCTGGAGTCATTGCCAAGTGGGCTTTTGTGGGTTTTAGCCATGATCGGCAGATTATATAGTATTTGTCTAGGACTTTTTATATTTTCCGGTACCAGATCCACTACTTTCGGGTCAGTACTGTCACCCGGAGAAAATCAATGGGGTTCAGAATCAATTTCATATGGTTTAATTATATTATTGAATGGGACAACACGCGGCGAGATTGCTTAAAGAAACATTTTTATCCCTCCCTCTATACTTATTCAAATAAGCACGACGTTGGAGAGGGCTACTAAGGAGGGGAGGTAAGTGATCCGATCAGCGATAATCTAATCATGTGTCCACCGATCGATGTCCGTGGGGCAGGTGTGGTGAGTCATAGAGACAAACTACCCTTCTCCAGCGGAAATATGATTGAAAGAGAACGTCGGCAAAGCTAAGGGCCATGAAGGAAATTAATGTAGTGACTGGTGTAGAGGCAATCGTTCGATCAGAGTCCGGCTCCATGATGTCTGCCCGATTCTCACGAGTACTAAAATACCTTGAGAAGGACATGAGGCACGCGTGGCCGGCCAATCTCGACCAGAGCTTCCTCACATTCTCACGCCGTCCACGCCGTGACAACATCTCTGTCCGCAACCACGGGGAAGAACCGGCGAGGTGATCTAATCTTCGATTAGAGATCAATGGGGGTGGTGATTAAACGGTGCGAATCTGGCGCGCGTTGCTCTGTTCGGCCTGTGTCTTGCTGTCCTTAGTTTTCCACATCAGCTGCAGACCTCACTGCCGTCTTGCACGCTGTCATAGTGGTCGCTGACATCCTCACACGCCTTGGCCGATGACTGTTGCGTGGCGGGGGTGATGGAATGCACCTGTGGCCCACCTGTTAATGATGTAGTCTTGTCACTTTCAAAGCTTTTCGCTACCTGTGGCCATGTTATCACCTATCAGCGTGCTCTGGGCTTTCTTGTCCGTCATGGTGGCATGTACTTGCTGTTTCAGTTTCTCACAACCTTTCTGGTTTGTCCACAAAGACAATGCTTTCTCACTAGGCATGTTCAGTTATTGTCAGAGACTAGAAGAGCATGAGTTTCACTTTCGGTCTTGCCAGACTTACAGTGGCACCTTTGACTTGTACGACCTGGCGACTGGCGCCTGGCAGGCGGCCTGTATCCTGTACGGTGGAGGTTGTGCTCTTCTCGTAGTTAGCTCCGTCCTGTCTATCTGTACCATCTGCCTGAAGACGGACACCGGTGAGAAACTGGGGACGGTGGCCAGCTACATCCAGATTGTCTCAGGTAAGGGCACACTTATGATCATGAGTATCGACTAATCCATACAATGGTATGCATAAAGGGAAACTCAGTCTGGAATTAAACCCGTGAGCTGAAATTTATTGCGGCTTTCAAGATAACATGCAAATGATTCTGACGAGAAAACATGATGGGAATAATAATAATCATTGGAATTCGACAACAGCCTTGAATATGAATACCACTTGTCAGCCTTTTAGGAATTTTCTAAATGCTTCGACTTAAGAGCCTTTAGCACCTCACCCGTTAATATCGCGTTCATAAAATGTTAGATTAATATCAGATTTCAAACCGATGATACCGCGGGTGAAAGACAAAAGCGGATGTAATACACAAAAAATAGCATTCTATACCGCACTGCGCGAATGCTGTATTTTTGATGAGCACATATTTAGCAGTATGAGCTGGATTCCCAATGGACACACAAATCTGTTGTGATTAAGTAAAATCCTGAGATCTATCATAGAATACAACAATTGGTAGATTGTTGACGACAAAATAATAAGGCAATGAGCCAAAAAATAGCACAAGCAGATGGAAACTATTCCACAAGCTCGGAAAGTAAACTGAAAACTGAACCATTTCTCCGCCGAAGGGTGAGTTTGGGCCACATCTGTGTAGTCTATTGTCCATTCCTGTATTAGATATTTATATTAGATTATTTATTTATTTATTTAATTGGTGTTTTACGCCGCACCTAAGAATATTTCACTTATACGACGGCGGCAAGCATTATGGTGCGCTAACCAACTGAGCCAAGGAGGCCCCCCTCCTGCATTTGTAAAAACATCTCGTGGGCTAACTGGTTACGTATGACTCATTCCAGGCAGAAGTAAAATAGTCCGCACAGCTTGGACCCGAGTTGCCATTACGAGGGTAACGGTGTCCCGTTATTGTTGAAGTACTATTCACTACAGGTGTGACAAATATAATTGTCTAAAAGTCTCCGTCATATTTCTGTTGAGATTTCTGTTACATCGTAAAAAATATGCATAAACAATTCGTCAGGTGTGCACGAGATATTGATGACAAAATCAATTTTCAAATCATCTATTTTCAAACCAACGATAGGGGCCTCCTGTGGCTCAGTTGGTTAGCGCGCTAACGCAGCGTAATGAACCATGCAGTAGCCTTTCACCAATGCGGTCGCTGTGAGTTCAAGTCCACCTCATGCTGGCTTACTCTCCGGCTGTAGGTGGGGAGGTTTTCCAACAACTTGCAGAGGGTGTAAAACAAATAAATAAATAAACAAACCAATGATTAACACAAATTGTGCCACAGGACGGAATGTACTAGAATTAACCACTGAGTCAGTCAATCGATACCATTTTACGAGTGTTGGAAGTAGACTGCAGATCCTTGTAGACCAATTTTTTATAGCGTAGTGAATTCGCAGCATTTTTGATAAATAGCGCATATAATAAATTCTGAACAAGGTGCAACCAAAGGTGACTTTAGAAAAGGTACTAGCCCCATTCACATAACTAGACCCGATATCATGGGGAAAGTGAAAGTACGCTACTGCACTAACAGTCGCACATTCACATTACCATTCAGTGACACCCTGCACATAGAGGTTTTCTTACTATCGTATACATCATTAGGCGAGTGGCCTGTGTTAAAAGATGTTCGTATAATTACATTCTAAAACTTAATCTGTCAATTTTAACAGACGGTATTCGGATATTGCCGTAGATTGAAAATAACACATATTCTATTACTTCAACATAAATTCGATTAGACTAACAGGATGTTATGTTGAATATGACAGAATAATACGCTATGATAACAGAATACATGTAGCTATAACAATGCAATATCAGTGTCTCAAGTGCAGTGCCCAGGAGTCTCTCACCAATGCGGTCGCTGTGAGTTCAAGTCCACCTCATGTTGGCTTCCTCTCCGGCCCTAAGTGGGAAGGCCTGCAGCAACCTGCTGATAGTCACGGGTTTCCCCCGGGCTCTGTCCGGTTTCCTCCCACCATAATGCTGTCCGCCGTCGTATAAGTGAAATATTCATCGTAAATGAGTACGGCGTAAAACACCAATCAAATAAGTAAATAAATAAATAAATAAATAAGTGCAATGTCATTTGCTCGATGGTTCCTTGATCATCGTTACTGCATATAGAGGGAAGACTAGAGGTTGTTGGGGGGTTATCTGATGATAACATGAGAGCATAATATGCCCCAAAATATATACTACCAAATTTTCGTGCCGTGCCATGACACGTGCAGGCTGGATTTTTTCGACACACCATTTTGTCAGCTGTTGCTGCTCGATGTAAAGATCTAGCATTCGCCACCTTAGTAATCATTACGAGATTGGACAGTAACCCTGGACAAAAAATTGTCAGTTCTATTTAAAGCCAACTAAATATTGATATATTTTAACTAGGTGCAAAGTAAAAATTTATAGTCGACAACTTATTATGTTTGTGTGGCTGTGTTAACCAGCCAGTATCCCTGCACTCTTCAGTTCGGAGGCAAATCTTTGTCCAAATTGCACGAAGCGTGGATGTGTAACCAGATAAAGCTTTCTGAGTTACGACGACTGATACTACGACTGTAAAATGGCCCGGTAGCACACGATGATGGGCGATGAAGAGTGATCGTTGTGCGGCCCGCTGAACAGGACGATCGGGTCTCGAGTATCTGCCGACTGTGATTCATCTGCTGTAAATCAGAGGAGGGCAGGTAACGGCAGAGCCGTGACTGTGGCAGCCGCATACACTCACACATCAACAGACGCTATATTGACCGAGTAGAGCTTATACGATGCCGCATGCGATCGCCGATTTACCCATTGTTGGCTCTTAAAAAGAACTGAATGACAATACGCGCCATTCTCCAGCGTGTCTGGAATAATTCGGGCTGAATTTGTCCTGACACAATTACCCACGATTATACCCGTCATGTAATCAATTTGGCCGGCTCAATAAAAGGTGTGCACGAGCGGAAAATGTAAATTGAGGCTGAAGGCGCCAGTGGCTGATGTAGATCAGCCTAGTCTCTACACTTCACAGCTTTCACGAGAGACAGGACAGTGCTGCACCACTCGTAAACTCTTGTACAACCCTTTAATCTACTTATACATCGCCTTCACACTTTGTTCCACGTGAAACACGCCCGAATCCTATAATCCATTGTGCTTCGGATTTTACATCTGAGAGCATGCGCAATTTTATCGTCCGACGAATCTTTGATGACCTTTAATCGGCTCTCCGATTTTGCCAAGGCTCAGTGAACAGTTTGTGACGATGTTCGCATAGGAGTGGATGATTAATTTCCTTTTTTAACACGGTTACGTTGTATAATTCCTGTATTCTCACTAACTTGTCCCTTTGATTGCCTTGTCCATTGATTGTAGGTGACGTTTTACCTGTGCGTGTCACCGCCTGCTGTCCTAACTAAAATCATTCCATCCAGTAGTCACACACCTCCGGCTGGTCTTTGAAGTTCTCCGGCATATGAACCGTTAGTACTGACGCGGAACCATGTTTTGAAAATGAAAAATAATCCATTTCGATCCTTTTATAATCAACGCCACGTTACAAAACCACACGGCATCATGAACGAACACTTTAGCGATAATTAGTTCACAGACAGGTAGTTATAACAATTTAATAGCCCAGGATTACGACATAAAAGTATATTTATTGCTTTTTTCCTTCATATTAATATATTTTCCACTGTGGATGGGTGATTTTTAACGATTTTCTGAGCTGAAAAAGTGTTAAGGTGAAAAACTGTGTGAACACATCTGAGAGCTAACGATGTCATATTAACCATAAATCGAATTAATTCACCCAGGTCACACCGCTATGACCAAGAACTGATAAAAATGCAATTCTCAAAAAAACTTTTGCGATTTCTCTGGCGGAATACCTGTTTGAAAGTATGGTAGTAATGGTCACTGTTTATGAAAGCTGGATGCAACCAGATAGCCGTGTATTTCCACCAGGCTCCTCACAACATAATGTCGTATAAGTGAAGTATCGGTGTGAGACTCAAATACAGAAAAACTAAACAAATAAACCATACGATAACCTGGACCTCGTTCCGTGATAAGCTGAGGTAGTGGAAGAATTTGGCTTTGATACAAATAGCCACACGTTGGCTGTGTTATAATATCAATATCTTTTATCGCACCTGCTGTAAAAGGTATTTTCAATTAATGTAGTCAGGCTGCCGGAAATCATTTTAGCGTACATATTGGTGTTTGAGTTGTTTGCTTTTTTCAGGGTAGGGTTTTATCTTCGCTTTTAACATTTTTTCGGTCGTATCACCACGGTGTCTCCTTGTAGCATTCCGTCCCCAATACCGGCATTAAAGTGCTGTGCCAGTAGAATGCCATGCTGAAGACACCATACAGGCACGACGCCTCAACCAAACACAAAATACTGACACCGGACCGACCAGTTTCCTCTTATGCTAAGCGCTATGCGAAGTAGTGCTAAGAATCCCGATATTAAGGTCTTTAGACATTACTCGATTCGGGATCGATTAAACCCCAGATCTACTGTGTATACGATCAAAATGCAACTTTTGTCACATATGCTACATAAGTTTCAAAAGACAATATGTTTTCCAGTGTCTAATGCCCAAATCAAATATATAGGCCTCTAAAATTCCAGTAGTTCAAAGTGCGGTGTTTTTAAAGGGTCTCCTGTCCCTCTTTCATTCATACTAATTAACATGGTAACGTCCTATTGTTATGCATCAGAAGACAATGGCGGTAGACGCAAACTTTCGGCACAACCAGGACAACCGGACATGTTGTTCTATTAGATTACCAATAACAAAATTCCCCCTGACCACTTCACGTAAACACACAAGCCTCACTCGTCTATTAGTATTCAGACATTAAGGTTGTCTCTTGACAGGAAACAAACTTGACAATTGCCAAGTCCAACATGTGTCTGTAACAGAGAAACGCTCTCTGACAGACGTCTCTAGCGATTGGGGTAATCTGTTCGATTCGGACTGTTTTCAGTTGTCGATAATCAATGAGGTTTTCCAGTGCCGTATTTACCTCGTTCCCAGAGGACTAGCCTGTATTGTTAATGGCTATCTATCTTATCAAATCCTAATCCAGTGGACACAAACCTTTCGGAGAAGGTGTCTAGGACCACAATAGGCCCAATCAGTCCGACGGCTGTACAGGGATTTAAATATGTTGCTTCCTGGCAAGCAAGCGTCCCAAGGCTCCTCTGTCTAAGCGGTCACGACGATCCGTGGGTGATAGCGTTAAAAGCCCTTCTTCCATCTGTCTGTCACTATCTTCTGCAGGTGAAATGGTATAGTGTGTCAGTTAAACACTCAAGACAACTTTGTTCGGTAGGCTCTTTAGGGATTGGACAGGATTTATACATCGTTGTCAGATGCATACTAACAGAGATACAACGTCTTATACACTGACATGGCTCCCTACTTATTCATATATAAGACTTATATAAAAAATGATATAGTGAGCAAAAAGCATAGCAAAGACGACTGTGTGATAGCTGGCACACGTAACTGGTGAAATAAGACTCCTTCTCAGTTTACCTCAGGGTTTTATTCTAGCTTTTTTGTAAATGTTTAAATAGTGACAGTGTACATTTATGTAAAATAGCGCTTCACCATTAAGTAATTAATTTGTTCCTGCGGATGGTCGTGGGTTTCCCAGGGGCTCTACCTGGTTTCCACCCGCCATAATGCTGGCCGCTGTCGTATAAGTGAAATGTTCCTGAGAACGGCGTAAAACACCAATCAAATAAATAAATAAATAAATAAATAAAAACTAATTTGTTTACTTGATTGGTGATTTACGCAGTACAACAATATTTCACTGATACGACGCTAGTGTTATTTATTTAATCACTTCATTTATTTCCATTGGTGGGGAAATTACGTCGCCTTTAGCCATATTTCGCTCAAGCGGCGACGTTGAAGTTTATGGGGTAAAGGAATCGGATCAAGCCCCGATCAAAAACACCACGCAATTGCTTATTTATAGTGCCCAAAAACATAGGAATGGCCCAATACGATCAACACCAGGGGTTGCTAATGGCTTGTGCTCTGCGTCTTCGTGCGGATCATAGGAATCAGTTATCAGCTAGAAAACCGTACACTTCTTCTGCCTCTTTGGTATCATAATGTCTTTTTTCCAGACAGAATGGATCCATTTTGGCTGAAGTTCCATAAATCTGTCTGCAAATGGCGTGTACTCGGTGCATATGGCTGTCCGCCATGACCAAGTATAACTTCAGAGAGTTGAGGTTAGGTTACAAATGCCGATTGCTTAATATCAGCCTATCTCATAAAATGAGGTACAGGTGGATAATCTAACATCCACTATAGCTGGCTGGAATAATGCCGGACAAATAAATTCAGGTGTCGAGTCAGCGCGTCGCCAAACTGTGGTAACTCTAGTAGGACTAGTGTATCATGTTGAGAACATCCAATGGAGCCTGCGCGCCACTTCCGGACGGCTTCCTTCGATGGCGCCAGGCGCGTGGGCGACTATGGCGACCGCAGACTTGTACACAGTGTGTTGAACTTTTAACTGAAAATGTTATTTCTAGTGGCCTTTATAACAGGGTGTGATGGCCCAGTTGTCGGCTGTCCGCGCGCTTTGTGAAACCAGCAAAACTAACATAGTAATCTCGCAAAGCGTATTGGCAGAAAAGTTGCATTTGATTAAATAACTGTGATAGTTCGTTACGTATGGAATTCTGGAGACATAGTAGATTCTAAGTAGTTTTACATGGGCTCTGTATACTTACTTATAGCGAATGTTGCCCAGGTTGTGGGACTCAAATACGAAACTGCTTTTCAAGCTTGTCTGTCTCCTGCATGACTATTTATAGTAATTATCATCTTTCCATAAAATATCAATAATTTGAACTTTATTAAATACGGAACCCGAATTTAAGTCTTTAAATGGTGCTATTTAACTTTAAGAAATTAAGTTCATATGTAAGTAAAAAATATGGTAGTAATTTTATGATTGCAGTCCTTCATATGATGTCGAGTTCACCTGACAAATGGTATTCACTTAACTATTTTGTTCAAAGATTAAGCTTTCTTACCCAGGCAGTGCAAATGATATTCACTTGACTATTTTTGTTGAAAATTTATCTTTCCTACCATGGCGCTTAAGTACAAATAATATTCCCAGTATCATTTTTGTTAAAAAAATTAATCTTTCTCACCAAGGCATTAAATAACAAATGGTATTCACCTTACTATTTTGTTCAAAGATTCACAAGTATTCCTGCTTGCATTTCAGTTGTGCTGATGGCTGCCGCCCTTATCATTTATCCATTTGGACTGGCCTCTCCATTCGTGCGGACCCTCTGTGGCAGCACAGGAGCGTTTTACGGAGCGGATTGTCACTTGGGCTGGTCGTACATGTTAGGCATCATGGGCACATCTCTGTCGATATTCTGTCCCGTGTTTTCACAACTCAAAGACGCTAACGAACCTCGGTTACCCTCTCATTCACCGAGTGTTGCGACGACTATCCTCTCCCATAACTATAACAGATCTCTGAGCAGATCTTTCAGCATGTACAAATACCCTCATCCAACGGAGCTGTGAGGAGACATCTTACACATCGTCATTCATTAAATACGTGGAAAATGTCATAAGATATATTGGTCACTTGACTTCCATAAAAACATTCGCTGATCCACATACGTGTACTCTCATACATATGATTATTATCAAAAGTTATTGTACATTGAAGTTTTGAAAGCTATTTAGCAAGATTGAAAACGGTAACCAGTATGTCATATGTAGTATATTTTGCCAGGGAGATATTCTATAACCGTTGGTTAAAGAGCTAATAACTGGAAATGTTACCAGATATACATTCTAACCGTGGTGACGAATCACCACAGCCTACTTCTCTGCTAAAAGAGTTTTCGTAGACAATCTTTATACATGCCATATGGTGTTGGGTGACCTCCCGTGGTTCACACTTGTCAGCCTTTTACCACTGGAAAGTATTATAAATCGTCATCTATATTTTAATTTAATCAATGCCATTTCTAACTCACTTGGCCCAGAGGCAACTCATTATAAACCATTTGATCGCCAAATCTCAACGTACTACATTTAGAGCATTGTAATACGTGTTATCTTTAGTTCTTGTTTAATTGAGGCTTTATCACTGCACTTATGAATATTTCACTCTTAGTTTTGGTCAAGGAGATCAACTGTCATGTACCAAGTACCGGATAAACCTCCTAACTTGAAGCCATGGACTACCCGAACTAGACTCGAACCCGTGACCTTACTGGTCACGAGTCTATAAGCTATGGAGAGAGAAACAATTTAGATAAATGAGGCAACGATGGCTGTAGCCTAGTACAGCCTCGAATTTTGGGTACAAAGGCAAAGCAATAGGTTAAACGCTGGGAGTATATTTGTGTAAGTTCTATGATGTTATATAGGATTTATGTATTGAGCATATAAATGGCTGAGTTGTGAATTTCATATGAAATGTATTCTGAGTTTATGATATGTTTTTATTTATTATCATGTTTAATATGTGAAAGAAATACGTGCAATAAAACATGTTTTAATTAAGATATTATTTCTTTCTAGAGTTTATTTCGTTTGCGTCTTTGTTTGTATACCGTGTAACTGACAAATCTCCTGATGAAAAGCATCAGTCAAACCAACGTGTGTTCATTCAAACGGCAAAGTATTGGGTGGTGGCCAAGTGCTTAAGGTGTCCTTCTCTCGTCCTCTTGGTCACAAGGAATAAATAACGATACCACTGATTTCAATACAAACACCAGTAATCATGAAAAATCAAAGCTGACATTGTTATTCAAATACATAGAGGGCACTGTTTTGCTATGAGTTACATGACTTGCTCCCCTTTGTAGAGATCTGGTGAATACCATTGGTTCAATACAACAGATACCCGAATTGAAACATTCTCCAGTTTTCATGTTTTCGGGTGTTTGTGGCAACGATAATTTTTGTGTAATCTTACATGACGTTAGATCGAGAACACGCGCCTCTGACAAATATGACGCATATCTATGCGCCGAAACAGACATTTGTACACCAGCTGTCAACCAAGATATACGTTCCAGGTCCATAATCGGAAGGCCAATTCCCAAAACGACGTTTCATACAAACTATTAAAAGGACTAAGAAAGTATATATATGTATGAAAATGGGACAGAAACATAGAAAAAGAACTAGTCAACAGTTTTCAGTGATGTTGCAAAGGCGCACGGTATGTTCCGGCGAATGAGCGAAATCAGCATTCCTGTACCATGGGAGTATATAAGTTGTTGATAATAATATATGTATCTCAATTGCGCATTGATTGCAACAGTTCGTATATCCAGTGTGGCGATCTAATTCAACACGATGAATGTACTTACCCTAGCACCGGGTTAAGCAGAATTAGACACAATCATGAAACAGAGCGCCAGAGATTCTTGACGCGCTGTGCCCTCAGTTACTTACAAGAGAATTATACTCATTGTAAAACTTAAGATACTTGAGTGAAGGCGTTTGAAGGAATAACCTTCACACGCCAGTTTTTGCAGTAATAGCTTGTGACGTTGAAATCGTCACACAAAACACAAGATCAAAGAAATACTGCAAGGCGACACCTGTACACGCCAAATGCAAGCCCCAATGATATATTCGTGTCCGAGTAAGGAAAATTTACAATGTCAAAACGAAACTATACATCTTGTCCTAAAGGTTGCGAGAAAGGAAAAAGTTTTGGTGTTTGTACAAATATAGATCCAGGTAAGATGTACTAACGCGAGTTCCTGTGGTTTCCTTTAAAACCAGCAAGGTGGGTAAATATCTTTGACTGCCTCAGCTATATATGGATTGTTGCTCATGCAATAAGTTCCACAATATATTACTTTCCAAAGGTCAATAGTTTCTTCCAGCCGTAATATATATGGGTCGTTGGGATATCATTGAGAAATCATGGAGCAACAGTAACGTTAAGCAACAATAAAAAATTCATTTCGTATACCTGTAGTAATATACCGTATGCTTTATACATCTGAGCCAGGAAAGGGTCGTTTGCTCAGAGAAAGGAGTGCACAGGAAATTATCCTGCACGTCTTTGCATGTGAAACTGAAAACAGGGAATTTGCATAAAGTAGTTCGGATCAAACCTGCTTTGTCTACTGCACATTCTTTCCAGTTTTCCATGATGCTTTGAGGATGAACTGGTATACACTGCAAGAGAACAATGACCAATTCAGGTTGGATCCGAATAGCCACTGCGTTGTAAAAAGTACCGCTGTTATTACATTATATTGCTCGCTTCACGCGAAGAGCCTATAGATTTGAGTATTTTGTAAACGATTGGTTTCTTCGGCACAGCGTTTTAGTGAGGCAGCATTATATAGATATATCGGTTTTGGGACCGTCTTCCTACATTAAGACGCCCAAATATCTACATTTCTACGTTTAATATTAAAATAATCTTGAAAAGGACGAAGAGCTCATTAAATCAACAAATGAAGACCTCGAGGAAGCCTCGGCCTTAATTACACTCTCTATATTGTATCGCCTGAAGTAGCAATATGGTTTTGACATATTCTCTTGTCGTTCCGAATTTTTTCTTCAGTGTAATTACAGATTGCGGCAAGATCTGGAAAATTAGTTATAGTATGTACTGAACAGCTCATTCGATATATGGCAGTTTATAATTCAAAGAATGTAATGGAGTTGAAGACTTTTGTGTTGTTATAACTGAATATTTGCCAAGTACGTGCGAATGTCACCGTACCAACACCAGTGATAGAAACAGACTAATAACGAACAAAATTATTCTAGGAATAACTAATGTAATTTTCCCTGAGCGATGGTGTTTTAGTTTTCCCACATGTATATTGATCGGTCTATACTGACTTGGCTAAAAACAAGACAACAAGGGCATTTTGATTAACTGGACTGAATGAAGTCACGGACGATTCGGGCTTAACTGCTGTCCGAACCTAAAGATGAATTAATTCTACATTGTGCAAATAAGGAAATCGACCAAAGCTAATCAAAAACCAAATTTGGCCGAGGGACTGTTTTAACGTGACGGTATGGTGACTTCCCGGAAATGAGACAAGTCTCGCAGAAATAAATTCCGCCACCGTCACGTGCGCAAGTAGTCCCAATTAGCAGTGTGTCAGCTTTATGTGGCTGCATTCAAGATCATTACGTATAAGCAAATCTCGCAGACTGGTAAATGTTTGATGTATTTCATGAATTTCATAGCAGTGCGTAAACATTTCTTTTCATGAAGCTAAACGTCGAATTTCTGAGCCTTTACTGACCAAAAGGCAAAGACTTCATTAAGTACATGAGTGCAAAAGTTTATGAAAGTACGTAGTAAGAACACTCGTCCTTGATATTTGATGTTCGAATCAATGTCTTGCAAGCTTAACTTTCACCATACGTAAGGCAGATTATCAGGTAAACCAGCGCCGTTTTACTCCTGGCTCTGCGCTGTTTCTTCCTGGTTCTACGTTGTTTGCTCATGACTCTACGTTGTTTCCTCCTGGCTCTGAGTTGTTTCCGCCTGGATCTGTGTTGTTTCCTCCTGCCTCTGCGTTGTTTCCTCCTGGATCAGCGTTGTTTTCACCTGGATCTGTATTGTTTAGGCCTGACTCTGCGTTGTTTCCTAAAGGTAATGTGTTGTTTCCACCTGGTTCTACCGTTTTCTCCTAGTTCTGTGTTGTTTCCACCTGACTGTACCTTGTTTCCTCCTGACTCTGTCCTTTTTAAATGTAGAACTCTGTCCTTTTTAAATGTAGAACTCTGTCCTTTTTAAATGTAGAACTCTGTCCTTTTTAAATGTAGAACTTTCCAAACGTGGGATGCTATAGCTGTAACGATTGCAACAAACGTTAAATGAACGATTATCGACTAAATATTTTAAGAGGTGTCGTTAAGTCGGCCAAGTTATATAGAAATTGTCTAAGATACTTGCTGGTGGTGTGTGTGTGTGTTGGGGGCGTGGGCGGGGACTATCCCAGGGGTTAGCATGTTAGCGAAACATAATGACTCGTGAGCCTCTCACCAGTGCATTCACTGTTCAAGTCCAGATCATACACGTTCCTCTTCGCTAACACGTGGAAAGGTCTACCAGGTTTCCCCGGATTCCTTCCCCCATACTTAACTGCGGTCGTATTTATTTGTGAAAAATCCCTGAACAAGGCGTTAAACACCAGATCATAAATAAGTAAGTAAATAAATAAATAAATAAATAAATAAATAAATAAATAACTAAATAAACAAATACGTGTATCTGAGGAATATACGTTTCTGCGTTTTGTCCATTAGTCGGTTCTAATGTTTTTCTACTATAGCATAATAGACCACAGTAAATTTAATGTAAGATGTACATTACAGAGGCCCCTCTAGAAAGTAGAAAATTAAAGGACTATAATTTTACTGTTTTCAAAAATACCATGAAATTCGCTCCCGTCTACTAATAATTTATGCAAAAACCTTCATTAACTCGAGCAACTATTTTCGAATCATTTACATCTATTGGAAACAATTATTCTTATTAATGAGATCCAGTCAACAAAAATATACAACTTAAAACATCCGTAAAGTAGAGCAGTTCTTATAATATAGCCACTCAAACGCCATTACCACAATCAACACGTTAATATTATGCAATGGGTGGTTGGGAAATTTTTAACTGCGGCGGCTTTTTTTGTTTCTCTGATGTATTTATGACTGCGAGTAACAATTTGGTCCTTCCGAAAGCGGTATTTGAGAGGCGAATTCATACCGATCCATCATTCTGACTTAATGGGCGCGACATTAAATGGTTATATGCATAATTGTTGATTGGTCGCGGTTCTTGATTATAGCCTTTTATTCAGACTCGATGTTTTACCCTAGCGATTTCTCGTTCACTGGAGTTTATAGCATCGGGTTCTGTACTCTTGACTGTAACAGACGGATTGGCTTTAAGGGGGTCCACAGTTATAAGACCATACTCGCGGTGTTTTTTCTCTACTTCAGCAGCCTGCCTACCACTTCACAATTATTGGTCATTGATCGGAACACAGTAATATATTCAGCAGCTAAGAGAGGATCATCAATCAGAGGAATTAGATGAAAAACGCGTAAAAAAGATCGGGCATATGGCGGAAAACGTCGCGTTTTGCATAAAATACGGAGATAGTTCAGACTGTCATTGAAAAGAGTCAAGCTGAGCTAATTCGTCTGTTTTATACTACAAACCACGAACGGATAAGTGTAACTTTGTGTCTCAGTTCATGCATGTTACTGCAAGGGATTAGGAGAATAATTAAGGGAGTGTAGTGGTCTACGGCGGTCAAGTTCATTTACTCATTATTCATTTACTAGTACCGCGTATATAAGTGCATTCATTTATAATTAATGCGCTGGCGACTGGAACTAGGTTAACGGATTATGGTTATTTTGTAATTAGTTTTGATTTCCCCCTGGAAAGCAGTGGTACGTCCGTTTCGCGTTGTAGACAGGCAGGTTTTGATGTCATTTGAAGAATTCTTTGTCGAATGAAGGCGTAAAGAGAGCTTTTTCCCTGCTTTACTATCCATCGATAGGATCCCACGCCTTTTCCGACCATCGGGGGATAGCAAACAAGCACAGAAACAACAGCTGTTTGTCTGCCTAACTACACTCATCTTATTCTGATATGGAGACATGACAGCCTATATAGTCGTGTTATAGTCACACATCGACATCGATTCTTTCACAGTTACATTATCTTGGAAAGTGAACATCGCACCATGCAATCACATTACAGTAAAACATCGACAACGCTTCCTTCACAGTTACATTACCTTAACATATGAACATCGCACCATACAGTCACGCTATAGTCACACACTGACATCGCTTCCTTCTCAGTTACATTATCGTAATATGTGAACATCGCACCAAGCAATCACATTATAGTCACACATCGACCTCGCTTCCTTCACAGTTACATTATCTTAACATGTGGACATCGCACCATTCAGCCACAATATAGTCACACATGTACATCGCTTCCTTCTCAGTTACATTATCTTAACATGTGGACATCCCACCAAACAGTCACATTATAATCACACGTGGACATCGCTTTCTGCAATCACATTATCTTCTTACGTGGCCATCACCACATACACAGTCACATATGGACACCGCTTCCTGCAGTCAGATTATCTTTACATGTGAATATCACACCATGCACAGTCAAATTACAGTCACACATGGACATTACTTCCTGCGCAGTCAAATTATGGTCACAAATGGACATCACTTCCTGCACAGTCAAATTATCTTTAAACATGGACGCCATATACAGTCACATTATGGTCACACATGGACATGGTTTCCTGTACAGTTACATTATCTTTACATATGGACATCACATCATACACAGTCACATTATGGTCACACATGGACATGGTTTCCTGCACAGTTACATTATCTTTACATGCGGGCATCACAAATTCACAGTAAATCGCGCAGTTTCGATTCAGTAGGCAGTTGGTAGAGCGTTCGCTTCGGGATCGGTAGATCCAGGATCAATCCTGGATCGAGTCACACCTTAAAAGAAGAAGTTGTAACTTCCTCGCTTGGCGTTAAGCATTAAAAGGATAGTGTAACGACTGGTTGACCCGTATCAGCATAATGGCTTGGGTTGGCGGCTTACTTGCAGTTAAGTAAGTAGTCTCAGTGAAGCATCACTGGATAAAAGAGCGGTGGAAATCCGTCCTGCAACAAGGAGGCACATTACATGCACTCTACGGATTCCCACTCACACATACACAGTCACGTACCAGACATGACACCCTACTGAGTCGAATGAGTCAATGCTTGGGGTTTAACGTCGTACTTAACAATTTTTCTGTCATATGACGACGAAGGAATCCTTAGGATGTAAGTAATGTACTCCTTGCTGCAGGACGGATTTCCACCGCTCTTTTATCTATTGCTGCTTCACTCAGACGCCTTACCGGAGGCAAGTAAGCTGCCCGCCTAAGCCATTATACTGATATGGGTCAACCAGTCGTTGCACTATCTCCTTCAGGCTGAACGCCAAGCGAAGGAGTTACAACTTCCCCTTTTAAAGTCTTAGGCGTGACTCGTCCAGGATTGACCCTGGATCTACCGCTCCCGAGGCGGACGCTCTACCAACTGCCTACTGAATCGAATTATCCATACATGTGGAAATGACACCTTTAATACCCAGTTTATTTATTTGAGGTTTTCTTTGGTAATCAATTACATTTAACTCACAAGGCGTCAGGTTTACAAGCTGAGTGACTCGGACAGATACAAAAGGAAACCACGGATCTCTCCAGCCACACTCGATCACAAGCATGGGCTGGTTTGTCGTTCCTCAAGGAGAATTCATTAGTGACCCACGTTTCCATACCATAGTTTTAGTCATATCCAGGTGTGAATCTGTAAGACCAATGACAAGTTTCATTATAGCAAGGAACGAAAAGCAGTTCTAAATTTATAACTTTATATCGACATGCAACAAGAATTTTTAGCACTAAATTAGGAGCCTGTTACTATTGCGGTTGCTGTGAGTTCAAGTACACTTTGGTTTCCTCTCTGGTTGTGCGTGGTAAGGTCTTTCAGCAGCATTCTGATGGTCATGGGTACTCGTAAAAGACCAATCAAATAAACAAATAAATAAATACACATAAATAAATAACAGTGGTGATAGTTTTGGGATAAAGTTTATATTTTGTATCGCCTAATAAAAGAGATTATGATTCGCATTTGTTAAAACATAGGCAACTTGGATTGTTCTAAAACAGAACTAAGGTTAATTCATCTTTTCTTGTAAATTTTGGACCAAAAATCTCCGGAATCTGCTGCATGGTCTGAAACGTGTTTATAAGATAATTGTTTTCGAGAGTGGGCGAGGAACCAGTGTTGGATTTCCTTCCGGCCAGTCATGCATAATGTGAACAATTATCATGGATTAAATGGATCTGTTTGGAATAAAAATGGGATATCTTGAGGGGATTCGCCGACAACGGCCTTTGGGATAGTAATCCGCTACAGCCAGAATGATGTGGAGGGGGCGGTTTTTAGGGCAACTTAATGAATCAAGCCTCCCAACGTCGTAAAATAGGCTTTTTGCTGAAAATCAGAACAAAGGTAGTGCTCTAATATCGCTTATGTTCTGATGCATTTATAAGAATTAATTAATATGTCCATTTCCGGTGATTTCCTATTATTTTATCCCACAATTCAGCCAAACAAGGCATGCGGATAATCTGGGCCAATGAAGGAAAGACATTTATCACACAGGATAGCCTTTATCACACTTCAGCCCCAACAAGCTCTGATCATCTCCAGTCACCTCTTTTGTACTCAGATTTAGCAAAATGACTCGATGCTTTTGTTAGGCGTTAAACTCTTCAACGGACACAATGCAGCATTAAGTGAATTGTAAACTGAGCAACTACACCGTCTGATGGCCATTCTGTGGGGATTTTGTGAGGGTAAGGATGGGAAGGGTATGTGTGTGCGCGTGGCGGGGATGGGGGGAGAGCATACAATTTCGAACTGTAAGCTTGTCACCAGTTTAATTTATTTATTTATCTGACTGTTGTTTAGCGCAGTACTCAAGACAATTTTACTTATTTGACGGCGATCAGCATTGTGGTGGGAGAAAACCAAGCTGTCCCTAGTTCAAAGGGACACAGAATCGACGCCGATGGCTCAGTGGGAGAGGCTTTCCTGGGTTAAATCTTGCAACCTTGGTCACACTTGAATAAATGTACCATACCTAAAATTCAGCATGGACAATACACAACCTGAAATTGTCTATCTGTCACACCAGCCAATCGGAATCGATTCTGCATCCCTTTAAGGGACTAACCCAAGATAGTTTCCCCCGGTTCATCTGTGCTTTCCTTCGGTTTAAAAGTTCCACACGTGAAAAACGGATTGAATTTAACCTTTGCTTTCTGTCAATTCAACTTTGGAGCTATTCTTCAAGATAACATTTAAAAAAAACCCTCAAAAGTGTTAATAATTTACTGCAGTAATTCGATAAATGATTTCATATCTTCTTCCATCAAATCCAATCCCATTTCTTAGAGGGAAGCTCGCGTGAAAATTTCAAGCACCTTAAAGGTAGGTTGATATTGTATTAAGCAAGCCTTCCGGCGACCAATGTCATAAATGTCAAACCTAGCTCAAACTTATCCTCATTTACTCGTACCTCTCGCCTCTGGTGAACATTTCTATTGAATTGCATATATTTAGAAGCCTTTGTATCTGAAATCCACATTCAGATTAAGGATTTAATATTATTATTTTCTAGCGTAATTTCACGATAGAGGGCCTCACGGAGACAAGTCGTAAAAGCAGAAATGTCAAATCCCGGGTTAAATTTAGCATCCACAGATATTGATAGTGACGTGAGTTGAGTTTTACAAGAAAACTGTCACAAATTAACAAATTACATGGGAGAAGGTTACACAAGCTAATGGGCGATATAGGCTCAGATCGAAGAGCTTTGTGCGCGCACAAAAATGCCAACTTCGGTACATGAGAAACATTACTTGGGTTTAGTTGTGCAATTAGATGTGGTTAAAAACAGAAGTGATGTATACTGTTTTCAACGTGAACAAGTCAAATAGTTTTTTATTTTTATGTTTTTGACTGGCTTTACTCCCAAACCCCCTTGCGCTCGGTAATTGCCTTTGCCACATCGTGGATGACGTTGCACGTATAGACATTTGCTTCTGCTAGTTTTATTGTAAACAGTGTAGACAGTTTAATAATGTGCCAAAAAAAAGACGGAGATAAGCCAGGGTTTTTCATTTATCTTTAAATCCTTTTTTGGAAGTCGTTTCGTGTGAATTCCACCACTTGCTCCAGAAGTGTATTTTTTTTTATTTTTGTCGCAGGCAGACCTTCCCACGTCTCGTAGTCTAAGACTAAGGCTTGGATACATGTGGAGAAGGTTCGATGAGGTCAACACGCAGGTGTAAGAGGCTTCAGTCTTGGCGAGCTGTCAATTGTTCGCCACTTCAGCGCCCTCTTGTGACAGAGAGTTAAACCAACAGTCAAATTAAATGTGACTCCAGTCCACAAATGATACATCGGGTGCTACGGGTTACTCCAGAGACAAAAGTATCACTTCAGCCGGAATCAATGGCCAGTCGTCTGCTGGCTGTTCTACCTCCCTCCCACCTCATCCTGTTAGTGCAAACAAGACCGAGTGTGTCCGCAAATAGAGGGGAAAACAATCCCATTTCTGGCTATCTCCAAGTGCTGAGACATTTTGAGATATTGAACAAAAGCATTGTCATGTAACGGTTCTTTCGACTCGAACGCATTAATCTGTCCTCCATCCCTAGAGAGTTCCAGTCGCATCTGCTCTCGTCTCGTGGCTCGACTGAAGTGTTAAAAACCAGGGTCAGGGCGTGTGAAGACCGTGGATTCTTCTCTCTCCACCAGGGCGCCCTTAACAGCCAAGGCGTGAAGCCATCAACCCCGATTGATTAGCATAGCCGGGAAAGATTTAGACGGCAAAATTGGGACGCTTAAGTGGTGGAGCCTGGTGTATCCTTTACAGCTATACATTAGCAACTTCAAGGAAAACAACCCATCTTGTTAACCGCTTCCGCATATCCAACAAATAGACCTCATATTTTAAGATTAGTGGAATTAAAGGAATGATGATGTCGAATATTTAATACCATTTTATTTGAAAAACTGTTTTTTAATGTATTCAAGATTTTTAAAAGATATCTTCACATGTGGGAAAAATATAGTTTACCTTGTGCACCAAATAGTTTGTTTTGCTCCATGTATGTACACACTAATTATTTAAATTAAATTTAGTGTGAAGCTAGTGAAAGTTGGTAAAAGACATTTGGGACAACATATCTTTGATTACCACGAATGGAATGCCCTTGAAGGTATCGAGTCAATGTTTAGCTGTTCGTCAAGACACAACGAAAGAAAAACACACACCGTCAGGTTATCAGTCATGTCAGTCACTTGAAGACTGATTTCAAAATGGACATATTCAGTTCTTCATACAATGCCCACAATGCTGTGTCGCGTCGTATTAGGAATCTGGCGTGCAGTTTTACTTCGTGTTAAAAGAGTTTCCTTGTCTGTAGTTTCTAGTGGAAACCATCTAGAAGATCAATGGCACACACACAGGCAGTTAGGACACAGGAAAGCCAAACCACAAGGAAGACTTTTTGTCGCTTGTGGTTGGCACAAAATTGGCTGATTTATGTGCAGGTGCATATATTTATGTCCCACTGATACATTAAGTGTTGTGTATGATACGCAATTTAAAAAGAAAAACACGCGCATTTCGTTCTAGGCATTTTGGGGGTTCAGCTCTATCTGCGAAAAAAACGCCTCATTCTTTATAACATTGATAATAATGTTATGCTTTCTTAAATATTTTGGAACGTATTCTCTGAAAACGTCGAAGTTCTCGGAAGGCCACATCAGCGAACACAAAGAGTTAACAGAAAGATTTTCGGATGAAGAAAACCGGAAGTACAACCTTATAACACGTTGATCGAACAATTAATCTGTAATTATTGCAGCCAAATCTGAGCTATCCTCGAGTTTCCGTGATGAAGTTAATCAACCGTATGTCTGATTGGGATTCCTTCATATTTGAATTCTATACAGGCTGGCGTACAGACGGCACACGGCGAGTAATTACTTAGGAAAAACCTTGAGATTTTCCGAGAGCAGGAGTATAAATTCCATCATATGAAACAACTAGTATCGACAAATTAACAAAAGAATAAAAACTGAATAAAATTTACATCATCAGCAAGGGAAATTCGATCTATGGTTGATAACAAATAGCTAAAGGCATTATCCAACTACATGACTGGGCTTTTGGAAAACAATCGCTGCAGCTTCAGAAAGTTATGTTTATTTATAAAATGAGTTTGAGTTGATTATAGTAACAAAAATCGTGCCTAAATGCAAATCGTGCGACTGTCCGCAGCCATATTAAACACTATTCCCACTGTAACGTGTATAATTCATATGTCTGGTTTCTGAATTCTGACTTAAATTTGTTATGAAAGGCGGGATTATCACAGTTAACTTGAAGGTAAACGAAAATTTGATCAATTCAAGTTTTATGACAGGATGCTTAATCTTCTTTGAAAATGGTGATAGCTTTCGTGTGAAAGCGGATATTGGTTAGTAAAAAGAAGAATTCAAGGTTTCTCGTGCAATCTGTTCGCTCCTGAAAATCTCTTTTCTGTATTGTCTACCGACGTTGACTACTCTTGTGATTTTAATGTTGTACAGGTAATCAGGCTGATGGGACGGACTATTCTCCGGTGATATCCACACATCGTGGAGATTTTATTGATCGTTGTAGATGTGTGTCTGATCTGTGCTGTAGGCGACCCCAGCTGAGTGACAAGCTCGTAACCGATCCGGGGATTCCCCTCGCCGCAGACGTCCTACTGTGGGTGTCGTCTCCTAATGTTCTGGCGGTAAATTGTTGTCTGCTAATGGAGCAGTACGGGACAGGTGATTCTCCGGCTATGCTAAGGATAATGAGAGACAGACGTGCTCAGCCTGAGGAGAAGACGATCCCAGCCAGCCGAAAGATCAATAATGTACTAATAATGGAACAGAGTTAGGGGCTAAGCGATGTTTATTGTGCGAGAAGTAAGTACTCGATATGTACATTTGATTCAGTGAGAGTGCGTCCCTTTCACTCATTCAAATGGAAGTGTAAGAAGCCGTGTGAGTAAGAGATCTTAATGACATTATACGTCTGTGGAATGCTCGCAGCTTAGCGACCATATCGCTTTGGGGCATGGTGCTGAAAGTGTTTGCGGCTAGGCGAAAATCTGCAAGTCGGAGTGTTAAATAGAAAGAATAAATTTACAGTTCGTCCGTTCCCGCGGAAGGAGTGAAAACTGATGTGAAATTACAAAGGTACAACCAGACATGTCTGCTTACGTTTCCGTGTGTATGTTTGCTTAGGGTTTCACCTCAGCATCATTTTTGTGCCTACTATGTTGATGCTTTTTTGTCCTCAATGTTCCTAGTTGTCAATTCCCGATAATTTGCGAGTATCCTGAACACTTGGATTCTCGAGTCGAATAATACCTAAGACCTTTAACAACCGTCCATCTTGGTATTATCATGACTAGGGCATTAGCACAAAGGGACAAACTAAATGGTGGTTAGCCTGGTGTCAGTATACGGTAAATGGTTGAAGTGTCAGTTCAGCCGTCTACATAGATCGTTTCTTAATTGCAGCTGTATATAAATGAGATAGACTATACAGTGGTTGGCGTGGCGTCAGTATAGTGTAATCGAATGAGGTGTTAATTCAGATGTCAGTGCCACGAGTTCCTTTAAGACAGCACCATATTTAAATCTCGGCATTGGGAGTGATCATTTACAAGGAAAGACTGAAATACAAGGATCTGCCAACGTTTCAAAGAAGACCGCACTGCATCGCGCAATGACCCGAAAACCCCTCACCCATGCGGTCGCTCATGCTGACTTCCTCTCCGGACGTAAGTGGGACGTTCTTCCAGCATCTTGCGGATGATCGTGGGTTTGCCCCCGATTCTGTCTGGTTTCCTCCCACAATAATGCTGACCACCGTCGTATAAAGGAAATACTCTTGAGTACACCAATCAAATAAATAAATAAATAAACCATCCTGTCATAATGTTGTGCAGTCGTTCTACGAGTTTGATGCATCCTGCTGTAAGGCTAACTGTTCTGGCACAAGGATTGAACGCGACGACAAAACGCTAGGTCATTTTGCGACTGAGAAGAACCAGTCTGTTCCAAGTATAAACAGATCTGCTACAAAGTTGGACCACTCTGCTACATGGTTTATGCCATCTTGCCAAAAGGTTTGATTGCTCGGCTACATGGCTTAAGACGGACATCCTTTCTTGATGCAAAGCCCAAGGGCATCATCCTACACAGCTGTATCCTACTACAAGAACAGACAATTACACCACAAGTCTGTCAAGTAACAAGTTAAACCGAACGACAAGGCTGGACTGCTCTGCTACAAGAGTAGAGCCGTCTGCTACAAACTTGGGAAGGTCTCCGGCCATAATGCTGATCGCCGTTGTATTAGTGAAATCTTCTTGAATACAGCGTAAAATAACAATCACATAAATGAATAAGTCTCAGTGTTATATCACTGTCAGAAGATTAGCTCGCTTTGTCATAACGTTGGATCGCTCTGTCAAAATGTTAGATAGCTCTATCAGAATGCTGGATCACGGTGTCAGAAGGTTACATCACTCTGTGAGAAGGTTAGATCGCTATGTGAGAAGGTTAGATCGCCATGTTACAATGTTAGGTCGCTCTGTCGGAAGGTTAGATCGCTTTGTCAGAAAGCTAATTCGCTCTATCAGAACGTTGCATCACTCTGTCAGAAGGTTAGATTGCTCTGTCAGAAAGTTAGATCGCCCTGTTAGAATGTCAGGTCGCTCTCTCAGAATGTTGGATCACTCTGTCAGAAGGTTAGATCGCTCTGTTTGAAAATGTTAGATCGTTTTATCGGAATGTTAGGTAGCTCTGTCAGAAGGCAAGATCGCTGTGTCGGAATGTTTGGTAGCTCGGTTATAAGGTGAGATCTCTCTGTAAGTATGTTAAGTAGCTCTGTCGGAAGGCGAGATCGCTCTGTAAAAATGTTACGTCGCTGTGTCAGAATGTTATGCCGCTCTGTCAGAATGTTAGATTGATCTGTCAGAAGGTTAGGTCGCTCTGTCATAAGGTAGGATCACTATTTTGGAAGGTTAGATCGCTCTGTCAAAACGTTAGATCGCTCTGTTGGAATGCGAGATCGCTCTGTCATAAGGTAAGATCTATCTCTCAGAATGGTAGATGGCTCTGTCAGAATGTTAGGTCGCTCTATCAGGACGTTAGATCACTCTGTCAGGAGGTTACATCACTCTGTCAAAAGATTAGATCGCTCTGCCAGAATGTTAGATCACTTGTCGGAAAGTTAGATTCCAATATATGCATGGCACTCAGAAAGGTCGACGCACAGAGATAAAATGACACACAAATTTTTGTAAATATAAACTTACACATTTATTACTTATTACAAATAAAAAAAGAAATTATTGCACATCATCCAAATAATCAAAGATCAATTTACATTAGACTCTGAAACGACAAGAGTAGCATTTACATGTGCAAACCTCACTCCATAGTCTGAATAAAACTGTAAAGTGGTCTAACTGAAGAAGGCTGCGCCCACAGCTAACCTGTAGTAAAAAAGGTTAAACAAAAACAAGAAGGTTATGTGTACCCACGAATCTGCAACAAATTTACACGACTTTGAGTTCAAAAACACTTCGGCAATCTTAACACACACAAAGCTTTCTGGTGATGCTCATACAACACGAGTACATTATACATTATAAGTTTTTAACGCCGTACTAGAAAAGTTGTCATTTTTCATTTAATTCATTTTATGTCATGTTTAAGGTTTCAGAAAAACGGAATGCCCGCATTAAAGTTCCCTGTTTCGCCTGCACGGTGTCAGACAAACGCCTTCATTTACACTGTGAACAGTTGGAATCGAGCCAGTAACCTGACTGATCTTGTGTCAACTGGCTGTTTTCGAAACGAATCGGCATCGCATTCACACGACCTTGAGTTCAAAAGTACTGCAGCGCCGGTGATCTCAACACACGCAAAACTTTCTAGTGACTTTAATAGAACGCAAGTACATTATACCGCCTTTAAAACCTTACTCGCCGAACTCGAAGCTGTCACTTTTCATTCAATTCATTTCCTGTCAGTTTTGTGGTGGCAGAGAAATGGAATACCCGGAGTAAAGCACCGCCCCTCACCAGGTGGCTAACCAACGACTTATTTAAAGCCGAACCTGAACTAGCAATAATCGGAATCGACCCAACGACCTCACTGCTCGTGAGTTAATTGACTGTTTCGAAATGGCCGTGGAGGATTACTGAGGCAACATACATGTATGCGTAACTTTGTGGCATGTGTGGCTGCTAAGGCTTAAGGACGTCCGCACACATTTCATCTGTAAAGTGTTTTGCATAGGCTTTTAAGTGGTTAAATCATTGGCACATACAAAGATGATTATCAATCATTGGTAGAAAATACAACACCCCGTCCCTAAGCAAGCTAACTACACTCCACATCAAAGCGTTGTTGAACATGATCATTCAATCACTGACAAAAATAATGATTTCCGAAGCTGTTGGATAATCTTTCTGGGCAATATGGAATTAAAACCATATTTTAAAACAAACGAGGACAATGGAATTAACAACCAAGACATCTTTATGTGACGGTCCAATTTTTAAGCTAATAAGCCTTGTATAAACATTCTAGTGCAGTTACTTACAGTAACTTAGCACATAGGACATGGATATATCTTCTCATTTAATTAATAAATTATGAATGAGTACTCTTTAAGTATCTTTTAGTGGTTTGTATGATGACTTTCAGTGTCACAGACACGTTGTGAAAATTGTTTAACATACATACATATTAGACACCCAGTCTTATTAACATTCCAAAGTTATGTTTACTTTACCAGTATTTTTACCTGTACACAAAAAATTGTCTGCTCCCCTGTTAAGTAAGCCAATAGGATATTTCATATATTGACAATAGTATAGGAATCCGCGCTTTCTCTCCTTTATTCCTCTATGGCAACATGTGAATGTTTTTTTCTGGTAAAGTTGTCTTCTTTGAGACAAGATATAACTATAGAATCCCGGTTGAAGGAGTTTTCTTGGTGGTTTTAGGTCTAACGTGATCTTCCACGGTTGCCTTGCCTTGTTCTTAATATAAACATGTAACGAATTTCTGAATCACATTTCAGCCACTTGACGACACAGGAGATAATCAATTAAACCGGATGCATTGTCAATCCTGGTCGTGACAAAACCTCTGAACTGTCCTGAATCCGGATCCAAAACTTATTTCATGTAAAGGCCTATTTTTGATGAAATGATATCGTCGTGATATGCAAATCGACTTTTCCACAGGTTTTACACGCATATGAATGAAAGGGTGAATAAGTCCATGGCGCCGTGGTCATAAGATCTCACTATTGGTCAGGATGCGATAGCGGTTCATGAATCCGTGGTGCATATTTTTGGGGTCAAACACTTACATGATCTCAACCCGTCTTGAAACAGTACCAAGACGGCTCTTCTCCCATTTCCAAAGACACACATACGGGTCACAAGTTTATCAATAACGGTAACCTCATCTTCCCTCATGAATATGAATCAGACGACGACTTGCTTTCTGTCCTCTATTACTGGTTATTCTCAAGTCATCATAACAACACATCCGTGTTTTTATGAGATTTGCCCGTGTCTATGAAGTAAGCGAGCACAGGACAAAACACCGCCAAGGATGAGCCCATTATCGCCATCATATAGGACCATCCTATGTCACAATGTCCCAGACTATACCGTCCCGACGTTCCGCAGTAATAGCTCAGTAAATCCGAGTCTGTCCCTAGAGGATACACCAAAACTCCCAGGATCAGGACCAATGCTGAAAAACAGAGGGGAAAAAACTTTACTTTTTAAGTTGCAATCAGAATAAGAGTGAAAAAAAAAAGCCACAGGATGAGAATAAATATATCTCAGCATGCATGGCCACCTCCAGGCATGCGCAATATGTTTCCCTGCAAAATGAATAAAAAAAAGTTATTATTTTTTTACGTGTGTTATTTTTTACTGAGTATACCTTGGAATGTGTGGCGAGCGTGCTTGCGCAGTAGGTAGTGATATTCGTTGTTTGGTTAATACATAGCTGCTGTAAATATTGCGCAGCTGAGCTATTTGTATACGCAATATCCAGTTTTCACTGTTTGTGTACACGTGCTTTTAGTGGTCACATACTTCAATTAGTTAATCGGATTTTGTAAACCAACAGAAGTGCCTTAGATGACTTAGTACATCTAGGTATTTGCTGGATTAACCGCAGCATTATTCCCGCCATGAGGTAGGCCAGGTAACGGTTGGAGGCATTGGTGTATTTTGCCAGCTCTACTCCGTTCTCAGTGACCTTTAACCTAACGGTACCCATATGTTTAAAATATTCATGAGCACAGCGAGTTGATATAAGCACTTTACACAATCCATCTAAATAACCGACTGATACCAAGATAATCACCGTAGTAATTAACGGATCAAAGGCTATAGATATATACATGTACCAGATGCAGATAGGCTACACCGAATGTAAATAGGTTTATGCCCATTTTAAGTAGTCCTTAACTTCGTCGCAATGGCGATGTTTTTTATGCTCACAGCATTCTGGGACAATGGACGATAGTTTTTGATACTTGTCTTAACTTCAATACCTTAAACGAAAGAAGTGCCTTCTGGACATTTGATAAAAAAGAAAAGCACACATACTTGTGACCATCTCAGTTAACTTTATTTTCTACATATATTTTTAAACGAAGTAGTTGGACGAGACTTGGCTAGGTGCACCCAACTTTTTAGTGCGTTTTAATTGGAGACATAGTGACAATAAGTCACCGACAACGACTGTTTGGGGACAATAAGTCAACGACAATAAGTCACCGACAACGACTGTTTGCATAGTCTTACTTTTGTTGAAGACCATGGCATTGTTTGAATTCCACTTATTTGACGTTGTATGTTTGCACGTCACAAGTGAAAAATTCATCAATGACTTGCCAAATGTTGCTGGTTTAAAACGAGCACTTCGGTTTCATTTGTCCATAATAATGACCATTGTCTTTTAACTGAAATATACTTCAGAAATGCGTTATGCAGCCATCACATACACCAATAAATCAATCAAACAATTGGCGCTAAAGCTTGATTTGAAAAAAAAGGCCCAGTGATTATGTATAACACACGATAATATCACACCAAACAGATGCCATGCAGAGCTTGCAACACCACAGCCCCATTCTGTCCGAACTCCTTCACCTTACCCTTCTGGATCTTGCTCAATCTGACCCTGCCTAAGAATTAAGTCAGCAAGGCAAAGTATCACTCCTACGACAGTAGTGTTAGTTATTTTGGTGATTTGTAATCAACACGTAGTGGACGGGGCAATGTGCTGAGATCTGCTGTGCAGGAGTGACTCTGATCGGCACGAAGATGTATAGTTCTCAGCATGAGAGTTAAGCCAGCAACTGACACGATCTTTATGTGAGTTCCTCGTTCTCGTCACATTACTCGCCAGTTTATCAGACTTAAAGCCACATAGACCGAGACTATCACTTGTTGGCCATTATCCGAGGATTTGAGCCGACTCCGAAATGCACCGATTTAAATCTGGGCGATTTGCAAGCAGCAGACAACGCGTACGGTTGAGGCGACTTCGTCTGACAGGCACCGAGCAGATTACCATCTCTTGACAATTAGCGGTAAATCTAACACAGGTGCAGCTACATTTGGAAACGTGTTCCGCTGCAGCAGCAAATGCCATGCACTATTTGTATAGTCTTTCCGATAAATATCCATCCGTAAATAATTTTCCGGAAGAAACTTGATCGCTAACCGATTCCTCATTAAACGACAATCATGACTGTATGAATAAATGAATGTGTTTGCATTTACGAAATGTCACTAGCATTCCATTCATACAAAGGCAGTGTGATGCACGAGGCCTTACACTAACACATAGTCTATCATTAGAATAAAAAACGTACAGGCAAACAGAAAGAGTTCGCCTTTTAATAGAAAAATGTATTTATTTATTTATTTATTTATTTATTTATTTACTTAATTACTTAAAAACCATGACTTATCTTAACGAATTTCTAGTGTGATACTATCAGTAGTCTTAGAGTTTTGAAATTTGGGTAAGGGTTCAAATCTAAGTTCACACATAGCACCCCACATTTAGTCTAATCCTGACCATAGCTTTATGACAACCTTTTGATTCTGAGACCTGTGTCATCGCTAGATGAGCTTGAATTGCTTATTTCATGTTTCCTAACATTCCCCTTTTCTCCTGGTGTGACGTTTGAAATCGATTAATTAATCAACCTACATTAAACTGAAGCACATTTATAAAGTTAAAATTCACCTGCATTTGTGTTTCTTGCCTGGGATCCTTTAATTTCAATCGTACGACACGTACATGTACAGATTAGTGTGAGACACATGGAAAATCTCAAGTGGAGGCCAAAGATTGATGGTTTAAATACGCAATTGCCTTTATCAGTGCGCTGAACGTTAGCAGCAGTTCTACAGCCGTGAGTGGCCAATTACCAGCGATGTTACCTCATTCCACACAGATGGAAGTTAACTCCCAGATGCGGGGGTGGGATGCAGTGCTGGAGGGTTGAGGTGGAGGGGGCTGGAGAGTTGTCTACATCTGGATATCATTTAAAACTTATATTAATTTTACCAACATTTAGTATATGTCTTGGACGCCCTGAAGAAACAAGCTAGCGAAAATTACAATTCTGGCTTTTTGTCATTGTGTTGACCAAGAAGACATGTCACGTTTACGTTTAATATAGGAAAGTCTCCAAAAAAAAAAAGAAATCACAAGCACCGTTACGGTGCTGAGTGGTGCCTCTTCTGGATAGGCCATCTGTGGTTACAGCGCCATTTGGCCGTTATCGGAGATCTGATAAACGGGCATATGTTTTGAGCGCGATCAGATACGGTGGCCTGACATTTGAGATCTTGTATACGTTACATGAACACTAGTACTATGCTTGTCTTTGCTGACACTGTTTCCGTTACAAGGCTGGTGTAAGTTTCGAGAGACCTAGGTTAAACTAATGACAGAAAAACTGTCTATCATATAGCTATGACGAATTTCCATCTTCAAAAAAATTAAATATGTGCAAACCAGAGTTAAATTTATAAAAATACAAGGAGACAACACTCTGCTAAAACCCGTCCTGCAGACGGATCCAAGTCTAGATTCCCACCAAAATGTTAGGCATTAGTGATTGGCCAGCGCTGTGAACCAAGCTGTGAACAAAATCATCTACATCCATCGGTCTACAACGTTTATCGTAAAACTGCTAACTGACAGACAAGTAAACGCCTTCAAAATATAACCTCCTTCCCATCCTGACCGCGAAGGACAAGGCGAAGAACCGATGGCATGGTGCCAGATGTCTAACCATAAATAACTTAATCACCACTTAATCTGTTTGTTATATGAATATTAGACTTCCCAAGTCGACAGGTTCTGATTCAAATGCTAGACATAAAACTTAGGGTTAAATATATTTTACTACATATGTTATGGACAAATCTAGAAATTTTCTAATTTTTTTCTCACCATTGACACTGTATGTTCAAACCGGACTCAAATTTGAAAGCCATTGCACATATAGTGGTATTCTTTGTTAAGCTAATAAATCCTTTAATCTTTTTAAATCTTCTTTCCTATAAGGAACAAGTTTGGGACATAAACCATGATAAGGACACAGAGACATAATTGTGTGCATAATTGCTCCGGATTTTCTGCTGAAACTATTTACAAGTTCTCGGAATTAAGTGCTAATCCAAACTGAAACCCCCATCTTGATAATCGAAGAAACACGCAACTGGCATACTTACTGCTCACAATTAAGCTAGACAGGCTTATTAATAGTCAGTCAAATCTAGCTGTGTGTTTCGCGCGTGTGAACACACCAACAAGCGTATACATATAAAACTTGCGACAAAAGTTTTAAGGTTTTTTGCCTGGTTTACGATAGATTTTCTTTCTTCTGTTCTTTTAATAACAACGGTAGACCTATTACTCCGGATCAGATTCTATTGAAGGCCCCTATTGTGAAAAAATGGGCGGCGGGTAGGCAGCGAGGTCCTATTTAGGAACACGGGGCCCAGAAAGCATCCAATCAATTTAGCGCCAGCGTTTTAATAGAGGAAGTTTGTTGAACGTTATCAGGCGATCGAGGACGTTATCTTAGCATTAGCCGTTCTTCTGAGTCAGTGATTCGCAGGAAAATTGATGTTAATCCAAATTTGATCATCTTCTCAATGGACACGTGGCAATGGCGTTAAGAAGACAGGGAGAAAGTTAGTGTTTCATTACCAGGGCCCGAGTAGTCGCTATGACAAGTCCAGTCGGTTTAATCCCGTCAGCCGTCCGCAATTATAACGACAGACAAATTATCTCTACGGCTCTCTTGTTGTCGTAATTGCAACCGAAGTCGGCTTTTTCCAGAAAAGTTCCCTTATCCGAGAAATGGCAATCCGATAAGCCAGGCCAATGAGGCGGAAGATCCCCGTTTTGACTTCGTCCATGAACTATGTACATATGTGTCTAAAGTGACGTTGGTCATAATATTCATGTACAGTTATATAACTTACACGGATATGCTGAAATAACTGTGGAAGCTATGATTAAATTTTTTTCTTGTCATAAATCGCCTCATACAGACAATGCTGTAACATTGTATGAACTCAGACAAGGTAGACATCATCTACGGCAAAAATGAGCGGACGTTTTAACGTATGAAATAAGCCGTGTATTTTAGTGTGCTGTTGAGTAGCCAGTTAACTGGTCAAACTTTTGGACAAAATATACATTTTCTTTTCTGTCTGTTAACAAAGAAAGGTATGACTACAGTTAATTCTGTGATTTGTTGGTATAATGTGGATTTGAGGATATTTCATCTTTTTCTATTTGATAAAACTTCTAAGTACTTTATTGCACTGAGTCAGGGATGTAGATGCGAACTCCATTTATTCCTGTATCAGAATTAACCTACATGTAAAACATGTAACCTTTATATCCAATGATTCAAATATTTAAACCATGCCGGTACTTTATTCTTATTTGACTTGGTACTTATTTATTTGGATGGCGTCGGAGGCAGCCAGAGGCCCCTTAACTTAGTATCTTTACTTAGTTAAATGGGAATGTGGGATTTCGAGTCTCGTCAGAATTGGTTCATCGGTGCTGGGTCCATATGCAGTTTGACAGTATATGCATATATGTTATGGTAATATCGGTATCGAAGTCATCCATACGTTATACCCTTATGCCCGTAACCTAACTGGGCGTTTGAACCGCGGACTCACTACACAGGCTATGCGGATTCTGTAGAAGCCCTATGTCCCTTCACGATAACTGCTCAATTCGGAGGCTGAAATCTTTCTGTCCACTGATTCATAAACGCTCAATGGGCAGTGGCGTGTAAAATGACCACACTGGCCGAGGTCATCGGCGTTTGGATGTACCAAACCCCTGGAGTAAACGTCGATATTTTCCATATATATGGGCTATTACCACAGACACGCGTATGCATGTATATATGGTAAACTGCTGTAAATAATCACCTAGTCATGTCAGATTATCGAGACTATCATACAGAGCTACACTCTATAGTTATAAAATATCAGTACAATATTAGTATATTTAGCCAAACCCAACCGTTTAAAAAAAAACAGGCCTTGTAGTCCCATTCGTGATAGTGCAGAATAGTTCATGTTGTAGGAATATCTTATTGTACAGGTTTAAGTGCTATAGATCATCAAAGCATTTAATACACAAATTTAACCCATAGTCGATATAGCATGACCGACTGCCTAGTCAGTGATATGCCCGGAGTTCAAACCCAAATCGAGTCAAACCTAACACTTTCAAGCGGGTATAACTATGGTCATCCTTTGTTGCTCGACACAAAAAGATGAACATGCGAACTAAGAACCGCCTGGTATCTGGTGTGAACTGCTTAGCCTTCCAGTGAGGTAACGCTATAACTATGCTATCATTAGTTCCAGCTTGGTACATGAAGATACCATCACAATATGACCAAAAATATTGTTGAAAACGATGCTTACCCCAAACACACATAGATGGCCTAGCGGCAAACTAACAACTTGATCTATTGGCGACCCTATCAATGACATGGATTAAATTCTGCCGAAGTGGTATAATGCCATAAATATTCAATGATAGTCGATGCAGTCTTTACCTTACACTAGCAACGACGTGACCAGCCGTAGCTGGATTCGACCTCATTCGTCGAGAGAAGATCAGCTGTTGTGATAATTGGCCGCCAAACGTTTATTTAACAATGTATTTTTTGATTGGTGTTTTACGCCGTTCTCAAGAATATTTCACTTATACGACGGCGGCTAGATAAGGTCAGAGGAAACCAGGTAGAGAGCGGGGGAAACCCACGACCATCCACAGGCTGCTGCAGGACCTTCCCACGAACGACCGGAGAGGAAGCCATAATGAACTGGACTTGAACTCACAGCGACCACATTGGTGAGAGGCTCCTGGGTCATCCAAACTTTTAGGTAAAATATGGTACAACAGTATGTATTATGGTAATGACCGAGGCTATCATTATGGACCATGGGTAAGTCTTACAGCTGTATCAGTTCAGACGGTCACACGTGGTTCTGGTCCAGGCTCGGACATACACACGCTTTGGGACATCTGGCCGATTTAGATTAACACAGGCCAGATCTAGATCGGATCTGCTATACAAATACCGTCGGCAGTTAGACCGGCTTAGTCATTGGGTAACCCACACTGATGAGGACAGTGTGTAATGTGCAGTGCCATTCGAGAGCCTTATCTTTATTGTTTACAGTCGACAAATAACACTCAGCTGTTCAATCTTTATTCTGGTTTGATAGCAAAAAGATGTTGCCGTCAACTGGAAGTAAACAAAGGCTTCCAGCTTAAGCGAACTAAGATGGGGTCTTGGTTTTTGTCTACGTATAGCTACACAGGGCAACATTTGGCTACGGTAAATCAAGCCCAAGTTTGTGGAATTGCTAACATTGTTACAGTGATGGAAAGTAAAATCCCATTAAGTATAAATTCACATATTTCGCAACAATAAAGCACGTAAGAACCTCAATGTTACCATCAGCTCGACCTTCAGCAAACTTTACGCGACACGCAAAATATGCCGTGCTTTAATTATACTGCACACACAAAGGGCTGGTGTGTTAATGGGTGGCGTCTATTACAGTCCATGGCATTTTGTTTACTTGTAGTAATATGCGTGCATCTCACCAATTTGTTTAACAACGTCAACGCCCCGCAGTTAACAAGGGTAAATGTATATTTAAGCAGTTCATAAATGAGGGACCCTACCAGGTTATACACCATTATGCACTATACCACTTGTATATCATACACTTTTATTAAAAAAATTTAAAAAAAAGGAATAAAAATGGAATAAGTGCAAAGCAATTAAACCATCTCTATGGCATCTTGTCATATTAGTTGCGGGGTTTTTCATTACTTAGTGACTTAACGCTTCATTAAATCCCGTGTGACGATCTGGTGCATCAGATGAAAATAAAACGGTTAAGACAAACTTTACCAAAAAGGTGATACTGAGGATTTCACATTAATTCAATGACATTTATCAAAGTAACCAACGTTAGGAAAACGACGGCGCATATACTGTGCTTATACATACTGATCTATGTGTACCAGCGTGTAGTTTTGTGGGGACGTGGGAAAGCATGTCTCTTCTTCATAATTCCCCTGCCTGTTTTCTGCGGGTGGTCAGCTGTAACCGAGAGACGGGATACACAAATGTCTCCCCAACTGCACTTATCGACATCTAGACTAACGGAGTCCTATTTGATAATAATAAATTTGACATCCTGAGACGAGAGCATGTGTTCCCTGCGTTTACCATCGTCCAATCGAAGGCCAGACTGCTTAGTGCTGACACGCAGTGCACTCTTGTTTCTAAGCACCGACAGGACACTTCGGTGTAAGTTAAACCTGGAATACACATCGCACTAACAGAGTTACACCGATAACAAGCCAGAAATGTTAATGGAATTTACCAAATTCCCATCTGTATAAATGAAATAACACGATCACCTGCCGACGAAACAACCTCGGAAGAAAAAACACTGCCAGCGTTTTGCACAACCCTTGTGGGCTTACCACGTGACCCTGCTCGCCTGTACCGCTTTCCGTGATAAGTCAAGATTTTCAACATATGTTAAAAAGATCGAGTTTCAAAATAGTAACACCCTTGAGCGCACTGGTAGATTGCCTAATGACTTGTTAATCCGCCAATTATATCCTCGCGAAAAGATCAAGTTTCAATCGGTTACTCCGCCGCCCTTCCGGTCTGCGAAGAAGTGGTACCGGGATGTCGCCTGTGTGCGGTACAGTGACGTCTCCATCCATATAGAACGCCTTATTACCGCCAAAGAAATTATAAGGGTCACAAACGGACTTAATGCCACAAGTGCATTACATACACCAAATCCAGAAAATCTCAAACAGGTACAACATGGGGAATAGACAGAACGACACACAGAGAGTAAGCTTGGAGTCAGGAGACATTTCCAACGGCGCATAAATGTCGCGTAAAGCTTGTATCGCCTGCGTCATTAAATATTGTCTACCCTGGCATAAGAGGTAAAGGAGTATCATCCCATTGATAAAACACGCAAATCTTGACACCATATCGTATTAAAAAGTATCGAAATCAAATAATACGACAATGTATTAGTTTTCCCATTGTACCACACAAAAATAGATTTTTTTGTAACATTTGCCTTTTGTATGATGCATTTATTCCCTGGCTCTTTTATGAATATTTAACTTTAATGATGATGCTGCATAATTGACAAATTTCCTGACGTAAACCGCAGTTTTGCCATCGAGTGCAGGATTTGAACTCACGACGTCACCCATAAAATTCTTGTCTATCCCAGATTAACGGAGTTGCTTGCCAACACTACGAGGCCGTTACAACTTGAATTGGGAAATAGCACATTTTCATAAAGAATATCACCGTTCTTAGCCACCTACAACTCGGCATTTCTTTCAGTACGTCTAGCCGGGCAACTGATTTTATGTGAGAAACGCCTTGGAACAAGCGCACAAACTGATTGTAAATTTGCCAGCCCTGACAAACAAAGAACCACAATCTGATACTTGGTTGAACATAACTGGTGATGTATAGTCACTTGACATTTTAATTGCTCACAGGAATTCCTCTGTGAGAGATTGTTCGTGACACGGCGCATATGTAAAAACTCCGCACGTGATTTCTGTTACCGTGTTTCTGTTTCTTAACGTCGCATCAATGTTAACATATTTAATAAGCTGCTCCTCAGATGTATCGGAATATCGCATATTATAGCGATATCACGGAGACTTGCAAGGTGTACCTCGGCATGGTACAAAATGTTGGCATCGCATAGCATCATCCTTTTCCGAATTTCAACGAATTAGTTAACTGTAATTTGCTAAATCTGGCAATCGAATATACAAGTCATCAATCACCCAACAGATAGCGCTAATATCGACTACAATAAAAATATTATTCGTGCACCTTTTCAAACCCATTCCATTACAATAGTACCGGCATAAACTCAGGCTGGTTAGAATGTAAATGTCTGAAAGGGCACATCAATATTTCTTGTAAGAAACACACGACTATCCGCAGGTTGCTGAAGGATCTTCCCGCGTTCGGTCGGAAAGGAAGCTAGCATGAGCTGGACTTGAAGTTACAGGGACCGCATAGGTGAGAGGCTCCCGGGTCATTGCCAAGTGTTGGCAATCTTAACGGGTGAGTCTTGAATAGGGAAGGACCTGGACAGGAAATATATATCGCCTAGATCGTCAGTATACTACTATTATAGTACCACTATCCTAACAAGCCTATATCTCCCTCACACTTACTGAACGGGTAAATCAATCCCTTACCTAAAACACTTGCATGCAGTATTTTGCTGCATAACTAACTTAGTAACAGTTGTGCAATTAAGTCTAGAGTCATTGCGTATTTCATTTAATCAATGAGTAGTATTCCCCTTCATATCTTTCGTGTCCAGGTTATATAAATGGACCGGCCCGCCATCAGTATGAAATGTACTCTGTATAAACTGAATACACTGTTTTGGTTTTACTCTCTGTGCCCTACGTCTTTAATTATATTGTATACAGCATTAGATCAATAAATCAGGTCCCATTCAGCTCGTATGTGTCGAGGTTACATAAGTGGGGCTATCAGTGTAAACTGCACACAAGACGTCCAATGCCAAGCTGTTAATACAGTACTGATTGCCTGCCTCACGTAGAAAGAAATCCCATATGTACGCATGGCCGTTTGAGTCCGTCACCACTGTAAGAATTTTGCGCGACTTTGTTAGCTTAGCTTAAATAATACCAGGTCATAACAGTTTTCTTTAGAAATCAAACGTCTTTCACAGTGTTAGTGGGCATGTAATTTGCTAATATATTTAAGCATTTATATGAACAGTTAGAATGGAACCCTGGCTGAGGAAATTGTCAAGAGGCAGTACTTCACCGATTACTTACCGATTTGCCAACTATCACACTGGCGTCACTCAGCAGGGCTTACTCTCTGTGCTGTACGTCTTTAATTATATAACCAGTGGCTTAGTAAAAAGCTATGCGTTACCATTCAGGCGTACAGTAAATAACAGCTGGTGTGAATGAAGCTTTAATTGAACTCTAACCGCGCAACAACACCGTGCATATACAGTATCACTAAGCCGGGTTAACATAAACCAACGATTAGCACAGTGTCAGCACAAGGAACTGAACAATCCGCTAACAATATGCAATCAATATGCGCAACTGGTTGTCCCAGAGAGGTAATACATTGTCCAATACTTTTGTAATTTGTGTTTGTCACCTACGCTCTGGGATAAATCCGTGATATGGAGAGATATTTATATTTATAAGTCAGAAAATTCCATAATCTCAAGTGGATCACAAAGGTGTCAGAGAAATTTTGTGCATTGAGTCTAGTTGTACAATTTCTTTATGGCATCCTGCAGTTTTCCCACGCACATGATACTGAACGATATAAGGGCGATAATGTCTTGAAGAATTAATACGCTCTCTCAGAAAGACCTCATCTTCACCATTGGCAGAGCGACAAGTCGTTGACAGACTTTGTGATTTACAAATAACGTGAAATATCCGGTCACTTTGAATTGCTTTCATGTTGTTGTGAGTAATTCTAGTCCAATGATGTCTGATAAATTGCAATTAACATCATTCCATTTTTTATCAAATGCTGTCTAAGCCATGGTGCTAAGGAAATTATAACATTCTGCTATGTAAACATCAGTATAACCAGTTTGAATAAAAACCTAAGATAAATTTACAGGAAGCTGGATTTCACTGATCATGTCATCACGTTGCGAACTATCACATTGCCGTCGTTGTTCTGGTTTTGCTCTACATTTTGTACATGTAATGTTTTATATTAAAGTACTGTGGGCATTCTTACCTGCCGTTATTTGCAGTCCCCCGCCGATGACAGCTAATCTCTGATCACAGGGTCGCGACAGACATAGGCACAAACAGGCACACAGTGTACTGACAAACATCAGGGAGCAGCCGCTACCGTACAGGACACAGGCTGCCTGCCACGCCTGGGACGGGAGGTTCGAAAAGCTGAAATAACCACCGAACGTATCACAGATTTGCCGGTAAAGTTTCGGGTGATTGTAACAGTAGTTATACACGCCAAAGGAATGAATATAATCCGGATGAAGTAGCCAGAAAGGATGGATGAAGCTGTAGCTGCAAGCGAGGGAAACAGTCGTGGAAAGAAAGGCCCAAAGCACAGCCAAAGCCGGAATTCCGGAGTCTGTGGACCTCCTGAATATCCCGGATACCGCTGAGAACATATCCAAACTCCGAAAAACACTTAAACCTCGGATGTTCATGGTGAAGTCCCCGCACCACGTCGTGGGTAGTCGGTCTGTACTTAGAAACCTAAATCCGGTCTATTTTCATAATCGTAATGTCAATGTCCATGCCACAGTGTTTTGCTCTGCTCTGCCAAAGCGTTGTGTAACGGTTCAAGTCGTAGGTGGATATCCCGGTTTATAGTCTACGTGGGTACTCGCCTGCTGAGCCGCTCTGTGCTTGCACAGCCACCCCTCAGCTCTCACTCAATGGGATCAACAGCCTCACTACCACCAGAGGATCTTATCGCTGAATTGGCCACACCAGATTAAAGCAACCTTGAAGGCCTCTTAGCCGCTTCGTTACGGATGGATGGCGTGGTCTCAATTAAGAGTCTTCCTTCGTTCTACAACAACGATCTGTCCGTTTTCCCTTTTCACTGGGACACATTCATATCAAGAATAAAAAATTAGCCCTTGCAGGACATGTCCGTTGAGAATTCTGTCTATTTGTTTGTGTTGTACCTCATGTTTCGCCGATGCTTTCGTGTTGGCAGCAAGCTGTCACCTGTTAGCCCGACAAGTTCCCTTCAGGAATGAAGATGTTTTCCTGACCGACTTCCTAATTGACTTTGCGTAAACACAATCCGACCCTAGAGTATCGACTTGTGTACTAAATTACGGCGTCGTAGGGGAGGGGTGGGAGGGTGGGTGGGGGTGGTTAAGCGAATTAAGCGAAGGAGTGAGTTAGACGAGGCTGTGCACTGAACGCTGTGGGGTTGGGAAGGCTCGGAATCGGCCAGGCGCTCTGACCAACTGTTATACAGAGCTGTGGAAAGAGAACCAGTAGCAAGCCGTCATCAACATGTCGATCCGAGTCGGAAAACCCCTCGTATACCGCCTGTAGCCAGCTATCCCGGGCCGCTTAATAGCGGTATATGTAGCAGCATAAAGTTGTCCTATCCACCCATGGGCTTGAGTGGTCTTTGTAGGTATAGAACCAGCACGAGTCTCTAATATGGCGAACCGAACGATGTGTGGCTGATTGAACGACTGATTGCGTCCGACAGCTCCTGCGTGACAATTCGCATAGATTATAAGTAATGCAGGAAAGTCTTGTACCGCTTCAAGGGGAACCGTACACGCGATTACGTTCGGAACGCAGCTAGAGATCTTACGGCAAACTTTACCACGTGCCACGTTGATGTACGGACAGCTTGGACGGACGGATCAATCGATGATGAGATATTGGTCTGCAAAACCACGTGTTGTACTGCAACTGCCAAACAGCATATGAAATATGATTGATGGCGCCTGCACGTGACTCTGTTTAGAACACGGCATGACTATGCATAGCGATCAGGGAGAGAGAGAAAGAGAGACCGAGGGAAAATGGCTGATACAGGAGCGAATCCGACAGGAATACGACTCGATACTAGCCCATCAACTGACTCCTTTCACTCAACAACCCTAAATTAAAGCAGAGAAACCGTGCAGCTGGGGTGATACATTATTCCTTCCATGAGACCGGCGAAGGCCCGCAGTACAGGTGGCTCAATATAATTGAAAAACGCAACAAAGGCGTCTCAGGTAGAAAATGTGGAAGAGCGACGTTCGCTGCATTCTTGATGAGAGCGGGGTGATTCACAGGTGATACAGTTTCTGACAACTCTGGCGTAGGGTGTGGCAGTAGAGAGCATAAATTTACGTTTTCAATATGTTTTCAACAAGGTGTTTAATAATCAGGGATTCGAAAATATTAAACTATAAACTATAGCAAGGATATATATATATATATATATATATATATATATATATATATATATATATATATATATATATATATATATATATATATATATATTAATTTAGTTATTCCATCTATAGCCATCCACATTGTTTTCTTTGTGCATTTAAGACATTAGTTATTAATATGGTGCCAAGTTTGGTAAACACAGACAGCTCGCCAAGATTCAAATATACTTACTGGAGTATACTCCCACAGTCGAAACAAATATATGTAAGTATGTATATATGCATCCAAATGCATTAAGGGCGACGCGCACGCCCGGGCCATTATTTCTTGGTTATAAGCAAGTACTATAGCCCACTGTCCTAAACAATTCGCAGCTCAGCCTTCCAGGCAAATGGCTTGTTAAAATATTCGTACATCTTTTCTACCAGTTTTTTTTTGTATTGTTTCAGTCGCCATGACGTCTTAAAATGTCACATCGAAAGTGGATATGTGCCTGATGTTTCCAAGCAAGTGCACGTCAACCCTCAGTACAAGCGAGTAGCAAACCTTTAAATCTCCCAGCCAGCGGTTTACCGAGACAAAAGTTACGAACAATCTTATCAGTAAACAGAACAACGCCACCTTCGAAAGAGCCAACAAAGTGTGTAAACACAAGTGGAAAAAACTTATTGGATATACATGTAGATTACCTTATATATTCAACCGGACAAAACACAGGCACAGAGCAAAGTGAGTTTTATCAAATTAATGAAGTCGTTATGATGATCATTGATGTCTCGTGACACATACAAATACATATAGGTTAACCGGTGAAATGAGGTGCTCACAATCAGTCTGCCTTATCAGTCCTTTCTGTTTATGACATGCACTGATTAGTAAAAACAATGTTTGTCACTGCCTGCAGGCTTCAGAACCATAAACACATCTTTTCATTAGATGCACAACATAATAAAGTGTTGCGTATTATACTAAATAAGCTGAATGATAAAACGAGTGAAAAGATTCGGGACGCCGTACCGCCCGCTCTGAGGTTCTCGTATCCTTGCGTTGTGAAGGCTGAATGTGGTATATGATAAAACGGGTGAAAAGATTCGGGACGCCGTACCGCCCGCTCTGAGGTTCTCATATCCTTGCGTTGTGAAGGCTGAATGTGGTATATGATAAAACGGATGAAAAGATTCAGGATGCCGTACCGCCCGCTCTGGGGTTCTCATATCCTTACGTTATGAAGGCTGAATGTGGTATATGATAAAACGGATGAAAAGATTCAGGATGCCGTACCGCCCGCTCTGAGGTTCTCATATCCTTACGTTGTGAAGGCTGAATGTGGTATATGATAAAACGAGTGAAAAGATTCAGGATGCCGTACCGCTTGCTCTGAGGTTCTCAAATCCTTGCGTTGTGAAGGCTGAATGTGGTATATGATAAAACGAGTGAAAAGATTCAGGATGCCGTACCGCCCGCTCTGAGGTTCTCATATCCTTGCGTTGTGAAAGCTGAGTGGTATAAATACGTGAATGTATTTGTCGCTGGCGGCCCGGCATGATTCAGTTATAGCTGATCACCACAATAGGGATCTACACTGAAATCTTTACCAATAAAAATCATCTTTCATTGAAACAAAAGGAAAAGACGTCTGCAATTTATTGCCGCTCTAGCGACTATCACGCTTCGAGAGATGCTCGCATAGTAGGCAAATTTCTTCGTCGTTTGCTAACCTTTATTTGCAAAGTTCCATATCATACCGTAGCAAATGCAGATAACAATTTTGCTGCGAGATTGATAGGATGTTATTTATTGGTAATCATGACCATTTACAGCGGGTTAAGTATGTGGTATCTTTTGTACACCTTTAGGTTCATAATGCAAAGCTTTGGACTCAGGGTGGTCATACTAAGAATCTTACCAAGAGAAGGGAGTTAACTCGTGAAGACTGTTGAAACTGTATTGTATGTCAGTTTTACGCTTCAGCGTTTTTCTCACCCGAACAGAATATTATCTAGAGTTCATGGATTTAATCTGATTCAATGCTTTGACTGGTCCACTGAAATAAATCCCAAGTAGAGCACTTGTATCTATGCCAACAACACTCTCATGGGGTCATTTTAGACATGCATCCACTCATACGCAGCGGTTGTGACATGTCGTTGTAAAACCTTTAAGAACTACATGACTGGTTAAAATTATAATACCATTATAGACACCCACGTGGTACATTGGTTAGCTCCTTCAGACAATAATGTCATCTCAGTTCTTATACGGATTAAAGCGTACTTCTTTTCACTTTAATTTTGATTTTTGACATTTGTCTTCAAAGACCAATAATACAACCCTGCATGTACCTCGCCCTGTTGTTGGGGTACGTGCGAGCATATAAGGAAATCGTTAAATTCCATTGACATATTCAGTTTGAGTACTAATTTTACGACACCTGATATTTCCTGTTTACACATGCGCATCACACGCGCTTGATTATCCATCGGTAAAAAAAAAAAAAAACGAATATATAGATAATATCCCTTATGACTGCAGCCCTTAAATTGAAGTAGGAATGGATTTTGTGTCTCCAGACATCCGTTCCTTGCATTACTATTCGACATAGTTTTTCATAGTAATAATTAATTAGAAATCATTGAAGAAATTTAGACAAGGGCTAATGATGTCTTCGGTACCACTGTTCAGTGTCACGGTGGCAGTTTCATCGATGCGTCACGAACAGTCTAACGCATGCGCAATCCTTTATTGCCCTGTTAGTTACCATCCGTGATTTGATTTGCCATAAACTGTAAAATGAATCTGCTGTCAAGAGTGACTCTGTCTGCTTCAGTACTTCTCGTTCAGATGAGAGACAACTCAACCGTCACGGGTTTGCAATGGTTCGGAAAATTCGAGAGCCGCCTTATACGCCATTACGCCTAGCACGTACATAAGGGGTCATTAATGAGGGTATAGGATCGACAGCGATTTCCTCACCACCAAAAACACACCGCATTAACACATACACCCGCTTACAGCAATCGCCGGATGCACTTGCTTCTAAGGGTTTACCAAAAAAAATCTTCAAAAGTTAAGACTAAATTGAGACGAACGAATAAAAGTGCAGATGTTTGTCGATGGGGCATAGCTACAGCCACAAATGTGCTTCAACATGGCCAGTTTATTGACTGTATTTGGAACAAAAATACACTCAAGTCGCAGCCTAAGTGGATCTTCATGCCTCAGTGGTTAAAATCCTTACTCTAATGACTCAAGAGATACATACCCTTTTACGTATGTATCAGAACAGCTGGAGAAGGTCGTGTAGAGAACGTAATTAAGCGATGTTCGTTTCCACTGGTCATCAAGCGTGACGTTCATTATAACATGGAGGTGATCAGACAGACCATGGCGTCTGGTGGTCTGAGGAACCCAGTAACGGCTCGTTAAACAAGAGTCACCGCTACGAAGTGAACACTGGTCCCCTGCTCGCCTCGTTTGGAACACACAACCAAACAAAATTACCTTCTACACGCAGATACAGATGTCATATTGATAAATGTTTCGTGGGGCGCAAATTTGAATACCATAAGTCTAGTACAAGTGCATGGATGAAGTGTAACCAACATAAAAGACTTCAGCATATAGAGTAAAACCAGAGCAGCGACGACTATGTGATCGTTGGCACAGTCACACATAACCAGAGAAATCTGAAAATTTGTCAATGTACCTCATAAAGATAGGATTTTATTCTCACACTCTAAGCAGAATTAGATAAAACTATTGTCATGACAATAACAATACGTTAGTCGTCAGTGGTCTAATATTTAATTATTATTGTTCCTCTTTTTTTTTGTCTTGTTTTCTTTTTTTTTTGCACTGTGCTCTTTGGTATTTATTTTTGTTTACTACCAAAGGAAAACGAAAAAAATCAATCAAAAACCAAAAAACAGGATTACGAATCAAATCAAAAGAGCGACATGTGTCATTGGCCAATATAACCGGCCAATTTTATTAATCAGCGGTGCCTCAATATTATACGTTGAAACAGACAATCAACAAAGATGAACGTTCCAGGTCAATAATCGCATGACCGATTCCCAAAACAAAGTTTAACACAAACCACCAAAGAGCTAAGATGTTCTAGGCGAATGAATAAAAATCAGTATTCAAATCATGTACAATGTTAGTATATAAGCTGTCAACAATAAAACGTGTATCTCAAGTGTTACGTTTTGATTGCAACTGTTCATATACCCAGTGTGGCGGTCTAATTTAACACAATGAACATACAGCCCATACCTCCGGACTGAGAGGCAAGCGCTTTTCAACGAACGTAAGACTACGCAGTCGGCATCATCAGCAGCGTATTGGCACTAAAATTCCTGCCACAATATGTCAGGGAGAATCTGATATCCCTTTTCCAAGAACGCAATGTGAACTCCCACCTTGTGTGCCAGTGGTTCGGAGTGGTGAACCATACAACTAAGATAATTTCGGCTTCTTACCAGTGTTGTTATAATTGTAGCTATGTATGCTAGTTTTATTACGTCGTGCTTAAAACTTTAGCCATATGACGACGAGGAGTCATTCGGTGTGTGTGTGTATGTGTATATACTGTGTCTCCTTATTGCTAGTCCAAGTCGCCAAAGTGCTGCCGCCACCGAGGAATCATGCCGAAGACACCGCACATGACACTCCACCCAGCCACATTATAATTACAGCAGGCCAACCAGTCATTTTTGCTTGCTCTAACCTCTGAGCGCGAAGCGAGGCATCAGCAAGTACCGTTTTTGTAAATAAAAGTCTTTGGTGTGACCCGACCCGGTTTTGATCCCAGATCTCCCGATTAACTGTAGTTATCATTGTGCACATACAGCTATGCACAGCTAGCTTGTAGCATAGACAGGTTCCATATAGCCTTGTAATTTAAAGGTAAACATATACACAACAGTTCGATGCTTGTTTGCTATTTTTTAATAACGATTAAAATTTCATGTAATTCTGTGACCAGGAATATTACGCCCCACCTGTCCCTACCCGTTTGTCGATACCCTCTCCCCTCTCCCCACTCTGATAATCTCGGAAGCTGACCCAGGAGTACAGCTGTATCGTATCCGGCCCCAGCGATCCGGCAAAATCCTTTGTATGAACATTAATCAACGGCTAGCAGAAGTAGAAAAAAGTACCGTTAGAAAAACATGGCTTCAGGTTTTGATATAACTCCAGGTTAACAATAATATTGGTGCAGTCTTCGTGCTAGTCGGTTCTGGTTCATACCCAGGCTATTGTGCCAGGAAATGGGACGGATTTAAGACAGAAAACAGATGCTAAAAAAACATAATTAGTATTGGTTGTCACGTTAGGAATGGCGGCTTCATTGATCGAGGAGACTTACTTCAGTTATGTTTCATGTCGAAAAAAATGAAGTTATTAAAAGTGGAAGTTCTGATAGATGCTGCAGGATGCGGAGGACACGATTAATATGCCTGTGAGACAAATCACTTCTTTTATCGTGGATTCCAAAAAACGGAACAAAATCGAATTTCAAAGCAATCCGGTGGTCTTGATCCCTTGACTGCCTGGCGTATTAGGAGTTGTATGTCAGAATATATTTAAATATATTTTTTTCGTCTTATTAATAGAACGTTGGCTATAAGCATTTTGTCGCTGTAATCAACGGTGTATAGCTGGAAACGTGGCACTAACACAGCTTTATCAGTAAATTGTATTATTCTAAAGCAAATCACTGTGATATAGTATGCAACGTGAAGTCAATGTATAAGAGGAAACGCAACTTTGTAAGTTCGTTGCATTGTTCATTGCACACAACGGTAATGACCGCTATATAGCTGTCAAGACGATGCAAATTTTAGACACAATCGTGGTTTATTTCGTCACTTGTTTCTCTACTTTCGAGTTTAAATACCTTGCTCAAGAGTTTTCACCTGTACAAGAACCACCAGTTTAATCGAGGGGCCTGCCTTGCATCACCGCCCTTCTACAGTAATACCCTGACTTAAAGTCGAACTCGAACCAGTGGCGAGTGGTGGATTCGAACCTGCAACCTCATTGATGGGCGGATCAGATGATACTTTTGCAAAACCCTGTAGCGGAACGCATGGTCTGACAGTTATACATCCGCCAAGGTGAACTTACGTTCACAGAATATGCGGTTAACATTTCCACAAATAGATTAGAAGTTTCACATAGCAGGCATATTTATGTGTTCAAGTGGTGTTTCATTTGTCTATTATACCAGGCTTATTTTCACAGCTATAGCGAGCTCAATTTCTAAGCCATATTGGTGAAATGCATATGACTAACAACGAACTTGCCCCCAAGGAAATCGAAGCGGAGGAATCTTGGTGATTCCCAGTCCGAACCGTTCATTGTACCAATTCCTTGTGTCCAGTAGCGATTGGAGGAGAGACATATTAACCACTCGACCACCACTTGCTATCGTCAGACAAACATATCATTACAAATAGACTGCATGGTTCACAAAGCCGCATGCCCCCTTTCCCCGCCCCCAAAGCCGGTGGAATACACACAGTGGGATATAGATCCATCAGTTTTTTCTTCAGATGGGATTACATGTGTGCAGCACTAAAAATTTCATAAATGTCATTTTATTTCACGTCAGATATTCCATATCATTGTTTATACAGAAATCATCATCGATACGTAATATAAGAGAGATATTACCAACACAGTTATCAATATTACTAAATCATTCGATGGGTCAAGTATTCAGAAAAAGCAGCCAATAAGTTAAGCAATGAATACGTTCAACAAAGCGTTTTCTTGATTTTCTCATAACGAAAAGCAAATTCGTTGGATCCAAAAAAAAAAAAAAAAAAACAAAAAAAAAATCACCACTTTAACGGATTAATCCGGAATCGTTTCACAGTTCCATTGATAATATGACGACAAAGAAAGAAAGAACATAACCTTCCTTTTGAACTGACCGAATGTGGTAATGATAATAACATGATGAAGCCGATGGCATAACATGTTTGAAAATCTAATGATTTAAAGTTGTTGACTTTCATTGTGCCTCACTTTTTGTATTTTATTTGTCCTGCAATCAGGCGTTAGAAGGTATTTGTCTCTGTAGACACTTTATTTCCAAATCTTGGGGTTTTTTTATTTTTGATCTCACCTGTCCCATTTTTCGGCAACGCTTTCAAATTCCTCGCAAAGCAGGCTTTGACAACTGCAAATTTCAGCTCAACAACAGCGCACGCGCCGCTCTCTATCCTCAGTTTCGTCACTGCCATCACCGAACAAGTTTGACCTTTCAGCCCGTGAGACACACTTGGGCTTGTTTAGGCTTAGCGTCATTATTCTTGTCCTCGCACGGACCTATGTAATCAGTTTGTTCATCAACAAACTCGCTTTATGAGTCCGTTTGAATCAGTTTGTACATAGGGACTACTTTAAATAAAGAGAGCACACATGCCTCAAACCTTCTAGAAGTAAAGGTTGAAACTCTCTGTTTCTTTACACCTGAGTTCCTGTCTAATCACCACGATCTCTGTATCCTTTGCGTTGTTTAAGCAATCTGAGCCAAATTTGCTTGTGGTGGCAGTGATGTGGAGAGCACATGCCCATTAAGGAGTTGTGCCATCCTCATTATTGTTTTATAACCATTTGTTCATTAGCTTTTGTTTGTGCATGTGTTATCGTTCATAGTTGGTTATAAAGCTCATAAAATTTATAAAGCGGGTCCATTATAACTTTTCAAACGTTCTAAAATCATGATGACAATATAAACAGTGCATGTACATGATTCTAATAATAACTGAAAAATAATAATTTGAGCTATTCTTGCTCAATATAGGAAATTTCACTTGACTAGTGAGGATGAAATTTTTGCCAAAACTCTCGGGCACATGCAGCCTCTATAAATTACCGATGTCGCGCGATTTTTAAGATTCTCCATTTTCACTGTTCTCCAAGGCTTGCAATACCAATATGAACATTCGATCGTGAGCGTTCGTATGCTCGTTTAGTTTGGCTTAGATATAGATCATTTGAGAGCGCTTGCCTTTCACAAGCTTGCATATACGCTGACCTGTGTGGAGCTCTGTGCCTCTCACTTCAGAATGTTTGTCAGTTACTTCCCAAAGATAGGTGGTTTCCAACACATACAGCTATGACAATGAATGTTATGTATGGCACAAATATTCTTCAGTACGACATTAAAGGTCAGTTAACCATCACTCAGACAATCAATCAATCAGTCGGCTAATCAACCAATCCTAAACTTCCCGACTGTTTACTTGTTTCCCCACTGTTATAGTTACATTCAATTTATATTAGAACCGCGTCGGAGGACTAATTAATGGTTAGAACGTCGATGTCGGAAAATCTGAGATAAAACATGGGTCAGGTCACACTAAGGACTTTTCAAAGGCATTTGTTGTTCCATCGCTTGGCGCTCATCACTGAGCGGTTGGAGCAAGGAAACAGAACTGGTAGTCCCGGTGTCAATATAATGTTTTCAGTCACATGGCGACGAGAGGTCATTATATTTGTACATACATACATAATATATATTATTGCCTTGTCAAGACAGCGTGACTTCCAAGTCGGAAATGCTCTGGATTCTTTTTAGTGCCAATCTTCAACAAGGCCATCTTAATCATACAACCAGGTAATAAACACCATCACGCATACCGAAGACAAGCGAAAGGAACAATTGAGCATGCGCTGTATGAGGAATAACTATTTCCTGTTCGAATCTCCATATCCTAAACATTAAATTTGTCAGTATATACTGAAGTCGTTATGTACATGTATATATTTTGTATGAAGATGAATTTTAATTGTAGCAAATAAAAAGTTCCCACGACCTGAAGCGCCTGAAATCCATGCGTTGTCGATGTTACTAACACTTATGAGGCGAATGCTAGAGATTCTGGACACTCTGGCGATATTTACTTACAAAAAAACTATACCCATGGTAAGAAATGTGTTAGGCAAACTATTCCTTTCATTCCATGTCTCTCATCCTCTCCTCTTCGGTGTACAGAAAACATTCAAAATGACCACCGTCTAAGAGTCTAGCAAATCTCATAATTAAGGGGAGACAACCTACTGGATCGCGTAATTATTTGAGCCACTCTGCAACTGGGTTCACTCCCCTATAATAAGGAAATGTCTCTGTCAACGCCCTAGACAAACCTGAAGTTTCCTTTTGACGGAGTAACACTTCTTTTGAAGTGTTTTTCGGATTTTTATCCCTTGATCAGTCTTTGTTTATCAGCTTTTTAAGAAATGGTTTGGTTTACAAATATCCATATTTTTTATTGCCTTACTCCATGTCTTAGTAAGCGAAGAGAAATTTCGACCATATCTTCATTTTGGCATCGGTCAAGGTGGCTATGGCACGCCAGCACGGCGCAATGACCCAGGAGAGTCTCACCAATGCGGTCGCTGCGAGCCGTGCGCTTGCTGCCTTCGTCTCATGACTAACGTGGGACGGTCTCTAAGCAGTCAACGGGTGGTCGTGGGTTTCTCCCGGTATATGCTCGGTTTCCTCCAACCATACTAATCGCCGTCGTGTAAGTGAAATATTCTTGAGTACGGCGTAAAACACCAATCAAATAAATATATCAAATGTTGGCATCCGGACGTTCAGTTTACCCAGACGAACCATTTGCGGATAATTTCTTTTAAAAGAGTAAACGCTAAGTTTGAAGCCCGCCTTCATGTTTACCTGCCACTACCGTGATATAGAATGTAGTCGATGTTAAGAAGAGGCAAGGGAAATTGGGAGGCGACATAGACCAATGTGAGTATAGGTTACAGTGAATGCATCTCATTCAGTGCAATAATTCGACTCGGTATGTCAGCTGTGGTGCGATTTCACACAGGTCTAGGCGAGATGCGGTGGAGCTCTCGAAATCTAACGCGGCTAAAAGATGTTACTTTATAGTAGCTGCTAATGGTGCTATTGAACCAACAAGCTGACTATTGGCACGATGTATGTCAGTCTACCCAGCCAGCATTCAGCTGTGGGGCCCGTTTGGGCCCTAAACGGGCTACTGCTTGGGGCCCTAACTGGTCAGCCCGTTTGGGCCCCAGGCAGATTTGTCCTCGGGCTCCACTTCGGCCCTACTTGGGCAATTAGGGCACCGTTTGGGCCCCAACCGGGCTAAAGTTTGGATGTTTGGGCCGACTGGAATTATTCTAAACAGAAACTCACTTCGAACATCCAAAGAGAGTGGCACTTGGGTAAGAACGTTCATTTACCAGGTATGGCTAGTACACCCAAGTGGAGAAATAATTAACAAAGTGGATCTGGCGCCATTTTAGAGGGTCCCACATGCCAGTTACAAGGGAGGAAAGCCACCAACCTTGATTAAGATTGAGAACATAATTTACAAAACTTTTCCTTCATGCCGACCGGAATGGAACATGCAATTTCTGCCATTGCTTATGTATTCTGTGTACACTGACAAACACATTTCATATTTTTGTAGAACTACTCCAAAATTTATTTCATACAAACTCAGAGATAGCATAATCCACTAGAAAGTTGTCAACAGAACAATCTTTTCTCAGAATGAATAAAACACTTCAAATTTGTGGACAGTCACAGTCAAACAGAAACAAAAGCTTTCTCACCATTGTAAATTAAGTAGAAATAATGTACAGTTAGTTGGGTATTTCCGAATCACGTTCTGCTCTTGAGGAGCGAGAGTAGCTTCTCTTTGTTACATGACAAACAATTATGTCATTTTCTTCACAAAATATTCATTTAAATTAAAGACCTGTAGACATATTTGATACCTATACTACAAATCGTGTGGGTTACGGAAGGTTCCCCTGCACACCTTAGGAGGAGTTGATTACACAAAATCTGGACTACAATGAGGACTACGTCATATTTCTTATAAAAGTTGGCTAAGTACAGAATGGGGGAATCGGGACAACAAATGATTTTTTATACTAAATGAAAGACTTGTGCACATATTTGTTACCTATACTACAAATCGTGTGAGTTACAGAAGGTTACTTTTCCTACTGGGTGTTGATTACACAAAATATGCACGGCATAAAGACTACATGTCATACTTGTTAAGTTCACACCCAGAAAATTGGCACAAAAAATGATTTTTTACATTAAATTGATGACCTATTCACATATTTAACACACAGACTATACATCCCGTGAGTTTCAAAAGCTTCCCTTGCTTACCTTAGGAAGAGTATCAACCAATACCGTCCCAGTCCACAGGAGAAGCAGTGTAGTGGGTGATGGCCCAGTACCATCCCCTTACTGCCCCTCCCATGAACTGGAACCTCTGGTACAGATGTGAAGAGCACAGACCAAGTGAGTGGGTGATGGCCCTTTCCCATCCCCTTTTTGGCCTGTGCAATGCACAAATGCACCTGAGGGTAATGGTGGCTCATACAGGAAAAATAATAAACTTACATTGAATTACATATAGTGGGACATGGCCTAGTGCCACTTACAGACAAAAACTACATTTAAAACCTACATAAAACACTAACTATCTAAACTAGCTGTTCTGGCCCTCTCTGCCATGGCTCTTTTGGCACGATTACCATCTCGGTCCCTCCCATTGCTCAGCCATTTGGAGACCGCTTTTTCAAACTCCTTTTTGTTTATGGCTGATGTCCGGGTATTGTTCTTCAAAGCACCTGAATTGAAATCAGTAAGGGAAAGACATAAAGAGAACAGAAATAAACATCTGAAGATGTTCTAACATCAATTAAACAAAAACTTTTGGTTTATCTTCCACTTTGTACTGTTGCTAGAACAGGTTTGTGCCTGGTCATAGATTATAATGAAATGTTTAACAATAGCTCGCGGGAATTTCCCTTTACCTCAGTTGGTAGAGTTTTGCAACTACTATAAAATCATGCAGTTTAGCGGCTCGATAGCTTTCGAAAGTTCCAACCTTGTCTCGTCCAAAGGCCTGCGTAAACATGATTTGAATGCTTGTTTTTGTGCCTTGACCTCGCAGTCATGGTAGGAGGAAGTTCAACAGAAACATGATTCACAAACACGTTACAGTTAGCTATTTAGTAGGATTGTCGTATGACACCAATAGCATGCATGCTCTACCCACAGTATTATATGCACTGCCATTGAACTTGCTAAAACAGGTCGTTCAAGACGTATCCAATAACATACACAATTTTAATGTTCCACCTCACCTTGTACGTCTGTATCAAGACACATCGTATTTTCGATTCTATCGCCCTGCAACTACAATTGAAACTCAACACGATCGACTCTTTCTGAAGATAAAGTATTTAGACAGTGGCCTTGATTTAATTAACCTACCACGCATCTTTAATGAACCTGATGTTCGTAGTGCTGTGCCTAATTATTTTAATATCCAAGAGCCACCTTGCATATCCTATGAGAATACAAAGCCTATCGCTTTCAAAATTTTCAATTATTCCCAGGCCATCAAGGGGTTCGATTTGGCGACATATACTTCTGGCGGCTATATCTGTGATTGTGAATCCTCAGTTTTTACCTACGACAAATGTAAACATGTCCTGACTGGTGACCTTAATATTATTAAGGATCTAAGGAATCTCTTTGTGAGAGGTCCTAAGTATAGAGAAAAGAGAAACGGGAGAAAGTGGATTCTTCGGTACTAAACGATTGGCTTGAGATTGTCAAAAAGAAAGTTAGTTTAACTATACACCGTCTAGACATTGATGCTCTACCTAAAGTTAAACAGGTTCTGAAGGATCCCACTGTACATGAAACACTCGCTGACCTTCACAGTAAATTTGTCATCACTGTAGCAGACAAGGCTCCTAATAATGTCATCTTTATTTGCAAGAATTGTTATTATCAAATTCTTGTTCAAGAGCTATGTGCATCTACAAGGACATCCACGTATTCTGCTACTACATTTACTCTGGAGGAACTATTTAACAAACACAAAACCTTTCTTAAAGAAAGGCGCATAAATATACCTACCCGTCACACAGACATACCACAACTTTACTGGATTCCTAAAATGCATAAATCCCCATACAAGGCTCGATTTATTGCAAGTTCAAGAAGCTGTACCACCAAACTCTTGTCAACCCTACTTACGAGAGAGTTACAAGAAGTAAAGTCATTTTGGAATACGTATTGTTGTGCCATAACAAAAAATTCAGGTGTCAACTGCATGTGGATTCTTAACAACTCCAAACGCCTTACAGAAGAACTCGATGCTCATATGCATATGCCGTACAAAGACGTATCCACATGGGATTTCTCTACTCTCTATACTACGATTCCTCACAAAGATCTTATTGAAAGAATATCGTCGTTAATTGTCTCGGTATTTACTAAAACTGGTCACCGTTACATTAACGTCAGAAGCAATAAGGCTTTCTTTAGTTCTACTCTTTATAAGGGTTACCACTCATGGGATGTGAGCGTCCGCTTCGGGACCGGTAGATCCAGGATCAATCCTTGATCGAGTCACACCTAAGACTTTAAAAGAGGAAGTTGTAACTTCCTCGCTTGGCGTTCAGCATGAAGGGGATAGTGCAACGACTGGTTGACCCGTATCAGTATAATGGCTCGGGCGGTGCGGCTTACTTGCCTTCGGTAAGTCGTCTCAGTGAAGCAGCACTAAATAAAAGAGCGGTGGAAATCCGTCCTGCAACAAGGAGGCACATTACACGTACATGCACCCTAATGATTCCTTCGTCGTCATATGACTGAAAAATTGTTGAGTACGACGTTAAAGCACTCACTCACTCACTCATGGGATGTTACATTATTTATTGAATTACTTGAATTTCTCATTAATAACATCTATGTGAAATTCGGAGATACCATTTACCAACAGTGCATAGGTATTCCAATGGGTACCAATTGTGCGCCTCTTTTGGCAGACCTATACCTGTTTTCATATGAATACGACTATATGCAGAAATTACTTAAAAGTAATATCTTTAAAGCTCGATCCTTTTCATTTACCAAGCGGTATATTGATGATCTGCCGGCGTTAAATAATCCCCATATTGCTGAAGCGGTGAAGGAAATCTATCCGCCTTCATTGGATTTAAAGGAGACAACAGATAGTCCTGATGGTACATCTTATTTGGATCTATATCTGTACAAAGACGGACAAGGTCTCCTTTCACGCCGCCTTTACGACAAAAGGGATAATTTCAATGTTGATATTGTAAAATATCCTTATTTAGATAGCAATATACCAAAGGGTCCTGCATATGGCGTATACATATCTCGCATTGTAGCATTTGTCAGATCTTGCGTTAATTGTGATGGCTTTAATCTGCGTCACAAGTCGCTAGTTCAAAAACTAGTTTGTCAAGGATACTCCATCAAACGCCTTCATTCTAAATTTCTCATATTTTACAATGAATATAACACTCTCGTTGGCAGGTATGGACAGAGCGTTCAGAATCTCTGGCGATCTGCATTGTGATCAACCACATAGACGGCGCTGTTATCCCTATGTACATATCTATCACGTACATGGTATTTAACAACATAGATGGCGCTGGTTGCCCAGTGTAACCGTCTATCTTGTATGTCATGTGTAACATCATAGATGGCGCCTCTTGTAGCATGAGATCTTTACATATTAACGGGAAAGACGTAATCGCCCGTTACTTTTGAATCATAATCTGATCGGTTAGGGTCTGTAACGCTCGTCATTTTCAAACTGTATCTAATACCGCTTAACCTGGGGCTAGGGGCGGTAAAGGTAGCCATGCTAATTACATCAGCATGATGCCTTTATGAACAGTTGCAATGAAAGCGCGACTGAGATACTTGCTTAGCTGTTATTTGACATGGAACTCATTCACGGACTGCGAATTTGAACTTTGATATGGAATTCATGCCTGGAATATTCATTGTTTGCCCGGCATCATTGAAAACTGATGACCACTTCTCTCTTGTGTGTTAACGGCTTTATTTCTTATTTGTATAATTTCTTACATACCTTTGTCTTCGGGAGTTAGTGTTAAACGTTGTTGTGGAAATGGATCTTGCGATTATCGACTTGGAACGCCCTTTACGGACTACGAATGGTATACGAATGTCGGACTTGACGCTTATATTTGATATTACCATTTAGAATACATGGCGAGTTTTATTCCATAAATAATCTAGTTGATGATATTCTTGAAATGCCGATTTGCCTTATATATAGCTGAGACGTCCCACAAGTCCACGCCGTCTTGCACTTGTGAAGTGAGTACTGTATATTAATAAATATTACGACCTACAGCATAGAGAGTAAAGCCCGACCAGCGAAGACAGCTGGTTAATGGTCACACAGAAAGTGAAATACGACATCTTATCAGTTTACCTCAGTCAGGGTTTTATTCCAACTGTTCATGTAAATGCAAAAATAGTAGCAATTTATATATATATATATATATATATATATATATATATATATATATATATATATAGACGCAGACGCTCCCCCTGTCGGACACCAGTACAAACCTATACATTGAAGTGATTATATTAAACTTTTTTACCCCGAATATCTAGTTTAAGTAACTTATACCAAAGATTTTCTCTGGCAACATAATCAAAAGCTTCATTAAAGTCTATAAACGCACAATACATTGACCAAATGCTAAAAAGTGAGAACTAAGACCGTGTAATACAGATCAGTAGTTCAAATACGTTCGCGTTATACCCCTCAGCCCACACATCAAGGCGGTTATCAAATATTCTTGTAAACAATTTACAAGATACACTTATCTCACACGTTCACCTTCCGACACCAGTGCGTCCAGCGTGATATAGTCAGATAACCCATGTTGGTTAAAGCGAGATCCAGGTTTAATTTAGGTATATTTTTATCTCATGTAGAATCTGGTGTGTCATGTATCATACGGTCGGACCGTGGATCAAATTTTGACACAGTATTTTAAGTTATTCTAGACACGTGACTTCTTATAAACTGCAATTAAAATCACTGCAATCTTCTTTTTTACCTATTTCTGTTTAAGCCATGGTGCTATTTTTGCATTTACATGAACAGTTGGAATAAAACCCTTACTGAGGTAAAAGTATATAAATGATTTAGAAAAGTGCTGTTCTTAAATAAGGCACCAAGAGTAATAACTAAATATTACAAATGTTTCTTTTATTGTATGCTGATGATATAGCCATATTTGCAAATACAAATACAAGACAGAAGATGTGGTATTCAGAAAAGGGGGGAAAACTTGAGAATCATTTAATATTTGAAGTAAATAATGTTCAGTTAGAAAAAGTCCTCTTTTCAACTGGTAGATCTTTTGCTAAAGCTCAGTCCACACAGCCGTATTCATATATAATGTGTAAATATCTATATGAGATTGATAATTTACGGCTAAAACCCAATGTTGACTTTTTTGACCAACTAATCATGCCCATTTTTAACTATGGAGCGGAAGTATGGGGCTTTGCGAAATCACCAGATACTAAAAGTGCCCACACCACAGAATGTACAAATGTTCTTGGGCTGAGATACTGCTGGCAAAATGTATTAATGTATTACAATACGACTGGAACCTATATTGAAATACTGGCTCAACATTGTAAACGCTAAAAACAAGAAATTTGTGAAAATGGTATATTATATATTATATGATAATTGCATTTTATCCAACAAAGCAAACTGGGTATCTAATGTGAAACAGTTGTTTCACCTCGGCCATGCCTGGAAGGCGCAAATAGTACGCAATGAAAAAACTTCCTCTCTACTGTAAAACGATTACATGACCAGTTTGTTCAAACTTGCATTTCTAGGTAAAGAAGTCCTGCTAGGGGGGATTTACATGAAACTGAGAGACACTACTTTCATTTGATTGTTTCCCCCTTTGTCGCCTATTGTTCGCCATGTTATTTTATTCTTTGCTATAATATGTATAAGATGACGGACCAATTGACCTAACGTATTAAAGATCTATCTATAATATCTTGGCAACTTGAAATGAGGGACAATTATGTCCGTTACATAACGTTGGAGTGCACTCTAAAATCTACTGTGTACGAGTGGTACACCGAATTGTGACAAAAATATACACATATTTTTATACAATATAAAATATACACATCCACATTGCGTGTACTAGCAGTATGCCTACACAAAATGTGGAACACGTCCACAATGACATGTGTATCAGTATTACAGGACTTGTGTACCAGTGATACGCATGTCATTATGGGTGTGCACATTTGTAACCGTCGCTTGTCGAGAGTGAAACTTACTTGGACTTAGGTTTTGACAAGAATACAGAGCTGACCTAGGTTCTTCTGTTCGTAATGTTGGCGAAATCTTTCTTTACTTGTTATGAGGACAAAGAACTCTGGGTTTATCCTTTCCTCACGCTGCCTAACTAAATTAATTAGCCGATCAGAATGCGCTTGAAACATGCCAAGCGAATTGGAATAAACGAAGAATGTAGCCTATACTAAAATGCCTAGTCCTGGCCTTAAAATTATACATCATATTGTTTTGTTTCGGTCGGATCAACACACATGCGGAATATAAACCCAATACAAGGAGTTTCTTTATGTGAGCTGCCAATGCTAAAATTGAAAACTAAACTGTTCATACATGTACAACTTCTACAAAAGGCATTCCAAACACTCCGTATCCTTTATCTCTGGCCATTTTAGCCAGTCCTTCCGTTTCTACGTGATGATCGTAGATGAAGTCAGGGAATATTAGTCCCTCACGATGGCAGTCAGCGCGCACGAGCAAGCTGCACGCTCCGACGCCATCTAGCGGGACAACCCTACCTTCCGGTCTAAGCGAGTTTAGGTAGATTCTGTTCGAAGGTCCGTAACCTTCTAAAAACAGCTTATCAGCGGGTGATTCACGTTGCTGCCTCAGCGATGTTTCTGTTTCTCTCCACGTGTTTTTATCGTACACTTTTTTGATGTGATGGTACGGGTCGTTGCGGACGCATAGCGGTACGACGACATCTTTCTCGGCCGATAGGAGCTGCTCGACCAGATTTGACGGGATGACTTTGACGTCGCTATCAATCCACAACACCCATTTCTCGTCACTAAGAGCAGATTTTAACAGCATATTCCTAGCCCTAGCGAGGTGAGTCCGGCGACTGTACTGCACGCCCTCATCATGTTTCGTCCGGACGTTTCCGTGTAACTGTCCGGATAAATTTAACCTAATGATACTCACACGCCGGAAGCGCTGTGACAATTTCTCATGAATGGCCACTGCGGCTGGCATAGTCTCATCTGTACTACTGTCTTCTCCCAGGGCCAATGACAAAAGCGGTCGAGGATAAGTTAACGTCATAAGAATCTCCGAAAAATGTTCCAGATGATCTGCGGCGTTGTGAACCGGGGTCAGCACTAATACTTTATCCATGAACTTCATATCCGTGGGATATTTCAACATGGCCGCCATATGGACCTGCGACACTGGCAAGACTATGTCATATCCGGCTGCGCTAATCTCGTTCAGTGTCACATGGATACGCTGGCTGTTTTTAGCTTCTGCTACCTGCCATGAGAATGGTTGGCGAGTCGGTACTGCTCGTCCCTCCAGCAACCATTGCGGTTTCCATACCACAGCGTAAACAAAGAAGGAAATCCACAGCAACACAAATAACATTAATCCACAAAGCATAGTCTTTTTGTAGCTTTTGTGTATCCTCCTCCCTGCATGTGCCGACATTGTTGACCTGAAAGCGTTACCGTTAAACAACATTTTTCCATCGTAGTATAGCTTACTCTCAGGCCCCACACCACACGTTTATAAGATCTAATATTTATTTTTGTCACAGTTATGTCAACAGAGAGAGTACATTTTACAGCAGACTCAGTCGATAAGATTGACCGCTCGACATACATAGCGAGTCACTGATAAGCCATATGAATTTTTATCTTGCTGACTCAACACTAGACTTTGGCTAAATCAAACGCTATTGGCTTGATCACTGGAACGCAGACTATTTACAAGTAACTTAAGTATATAGTGGGGGAATATACCTACTCTCGTATGCGATAACATACCTAACATCGTTACCCGTTGTTGTGCTATCATCAGAAGGCGTAACATTAAGCACAAGTTGATGGATGTTGCGCATGCGCTGAAGCATTGCACAGATGGTCACATTACATAAGAAATCAGTTATCGTGTTTAAGTTAGCCAATGCCCTCATATTTACAGCATACAAAACTACAGCAAGTACATACTTACAGCATAACTTAACAGACATAGTGAGCTGTGTAAATATTGTAAATCCGAGAGAAAGAACTTCAGCGCAGTGCAACAAAAAAAGTTTGTTTTGACTCTCCTTAATTACTTTTGAATGCGATGATATACCTTGATATAAAGACGGATGCATGCCCTGCTAGCGTTTTTTGCGCACATTGACTTGTCGAGCCTCTAGTTGCAGATAATTCGCTTCAAATGCGAAGTGAGTAGGCGTCATTATTTTTCACAGTGCTTTCGGAACCACTATACGCAACGAAGGCGTCAGTCGATGTCTTAAAGGTTACACGAGCGCACTGATTTTACGCAGTACATTTGTCATTTTTAAGTCGAAATACATAAGCCCATTCATTCTCACGGCCTGTATGTATGTATGTTTAGCTTTTAGCCAATCTGAGGACATAGTCCATTACCTTATACGTGACCGTGCATATAGATGTTACAACTTTAGTCATCGTCAGAATAAATTTTAAAGTCTCAGTCTCTATTTTTGGTGTGTTTGCATATTGTTGGGTTGTTTGTTACCGTCACCATGACGGAGTGGTTAAGTCAAGTCGCGAATCTCTCAGTCGCTGGGACACACGGGGTAAGGGTTCAATTCCGGTCTCGAACAGGGATTCCTCACTCTCACTGTTCGTGGAGGCTTTGATGACAACAAACTGGAGACGATGGTCATGTGACCGTTTTCACATACAGCGTATCGTTCGCTGAAAATCACTTGTGCGCCACACGTAGGAAGGCTCGTCAGTAACTTACCAAAGGCCAATGGTTTATAACTGACCGCCATGGTATAAACGCTGTCTTTGGTATTATAATAATTTACTTTTATGACGGCTGTCTAGTAAATGTACAGACATACAGAGAATACCAGCCGTCAACCAAAATGGATGTTTCTGATGAATTATCGAAAGCCAGTACCCGAGACAACGTTTAACACAAACCACCAAAGAACTAAGAAAGCATATACAGTACGAAATTAGGGCGGAATCGTATAAAGAGAAGCAGTCAACACTTTTCAGTGATGTTAAAAAGACACTAGGAATGTTCTAGGCGAATAAGTGAAATCAGCATTCAAATCGTGTACCATGCAAGTATACAAGTTGTCGATTGTAAATATGTATCTCAGTTGAGCTTTGATTGCAACTGTTTTTATATCGGTCCATTCTTGAGTACGGCGTAAAACACCAGTCAAATAAATTCTAACAAATAAATTATATGGGTCCCTAGCCCCGGGTTAAGCGGTATTAGACATAACCATGCGTTCTTGACGCTCAAATCAGGATTCAAATCGTGTACAATGCTGGTATATACACTATAAGTATAAATGGCCAGTGAAAAACACTGCACATTACTAGATATTTGAGATACGGGACAGAAAAAGTAAATAAGTGACAAATATTGGACACCAGAACACGTCTGGACAAATATAAGGCGACAGCAAAGACAGTAAACCCAAACACAATGTAGCTGGCAAATGGTCACACGTAAACTGTGAAGTGTGACTTCTTGTCAGTTCACTTCAGTTAGGGTTTATTCTACCTATTTAAATGCTTAAATAGAAATCGACAAGAAATACCTAAATCATGTGATCTTTCCTCTACCAGATCACAGTTCAGATGGTTTTGTCAAGTATTGTTAGGCAGTTGTTACCAAGGGCTATACATTTTTGAAAATTTGAATTGGATGCCATACCTATGTTTTTCTTTTTATTTATTTTATTGGTGTTTTACGCTATACTCAAGAATGCATATATTTGACTTATACGACGGTGTTGTGTGGTGGGAGGAAACGCATCCGTACACTAGCCCACGAATATGCAAGACCAAATCCGGTGTCCCCTAGGCGGCCACACGGACAAACAGATAGGCAAACAGAATATGTGTGTTACATTTAACAGAATAATTCGCTGCAGTAGCACAATGCATTCTAGCATCACTCAGTATCTCGAAAGTTAGCTATTGTTAGCTATACCTGTATACATGAAGGAGAAAAATAAAACGAAATCAGCGTTGTAGTCCACGTCGTTGTCTTTGCAAATAAGTAGGTCGACTTCAATTGCTTACATATTTTCTATGTTTATTCACTGTTTTGTAAGCATTTTTATGAGTCGGCCATTGTTGTGCTCATGCTGGCTTCCCCTCCTGCCGTTCATGGGAAGGTCTGTCAGCAACCTGCGGATGGTCGTGGGTTTTCCCCCGGGCTCTGCCCCGGATTCCTCCCACCATAATGCTGGTCGCCGTCGTACAAGTGAAATATTCTTGAGTACGACGTAAAACCCGAATCAAATAAATAAATAAATTATTCTGCTATTCTTAGTATTAAAGAAGGTTGAACTTCAAATCTGCAAATGTACACATGTATAGAGACACTTCACACAGCATGCAGTGTTTAGCCTCGTGTCGCCCACACACACACACACACACATATGTGTGTGTGTGTATATATATATATATATATATATATATATATATATATATATATATATATATATATATATATATGCCTGAACGTAAACTATGTATAACCTACATAAACTTTGTTTTCGAAAACTTGAGACTCGCTGTCTCCATTTTAATTATGATTTTTTGACTTTCTGTACGTATAGCATTACACAGATATGTCTCTCTGTGCAGTGTGTATACATCTACGATGATAAACAGCAAGCATACATACATATACTTATATATACCCATACGCAGTTTCGTTGTACGCATAATGTCCTATAACAGGCAACATCCATATGTAAAATTCCTCTGCGCACCCGTAAAACTATATCTATTGGTATTCTACTTCCTTGAGCGTGCATAACAACACATATACTGCGAGTTGTTGACTGACTTGCGTAGCACAGGCTCGCAGAAAAAAAACAGCCTCGGTTGTGTGAGCTCTTTTCAAGTCTGATGCACCCCTACCCTGTATTGTGTTGACAAGCGTGTCATAGTTGTCCTTGGGGTTTGCAGTTAGTAGCTAGAAACACACGTTCACTTTGACCACATGAAGTTAACCGTGAGTTCAGCTACAAGTCTAAACTAGGTCACAAGATAGCCGGGAAAATACTACGGCCCGCGACAACATCGCGTATACGCCTTCGTATCTTCCACGGGCACCTGACGACAGTCGCACTGGCCTGAGGAGATGATATGTACAGCCATTGGGTGAGGAGACTGCCATGATTTATAACAGGTAGGCTGTAGTTCTGGATAACTACAATTGTTGAGCGTCCACAGTTTTAAACAGACTTTTTTGTGAGTTTGGGGAAGAGTTGAGCTGTGCCAGTGTAAATGCGACCATGCAGGTGAGATATTCGGCCATGGACGGGCTAGTGACTCCCCTGGCGGTTGAAAGTACATCCGTGTGGGAGGATGGGACATCACGATATCTCGCGGTATCAGACATGCCTTACAAATTAGTCACATGTTCCCTATTGTAAAGACAATCTGAAGACTTTTGATCCACTGAGCAGGTGTATAAGAATACGAATTGGTAACTGGGAGATATAGGCTTGCTAATACGTAAGTCGGCGCGTAGGACACTGCACATGTTTAGTTGGGTCAGTCATCTGTGACAGCATTGAAGCCGTGTTACGACAGCCCGTAGGCTCCCTTATGTTGATGAAAAATATGTTTATGAAAAACCATGCACATTGTATAAATGTGTATAATAATACACGTTATAACAACGCAGTTATGATGTGTGTCTAGACTAGCTGTAATTACTACAGCACTATACGTGCAGGCAGATACGCATTGCCGTGTGACGAAGTCGCCACAAATGAATACCAGTTCAAGTTCGTCAGTAACCTGCCAGTGGTGAATGGTTTTACTCCCATACAACTGCAAACGCTATTGTGTAAGTGATTTTCGTTTGAGGTTGCCGTTATTTAACAATAAATGAAACTATCAGATTTATACCTTCTAACTACCACTATTCCGCCGTCCTATAAGTGAAATATTCTTGAGTGCAACGTAAAGCATCAATCAAATAAATAAAAAATCACTGCCTGAAGTTTATAGAGATATCGAGGTATTAAAATACACATCGCCTGCATATATAAGCCTACATACAAATAAAATAATTCTGCACCATATATACTGAATTTTGTAAAAATTAAATAGATCTTTAGCATGTCAGTTCACGCCATAGCCCACACCGGTTGGTCAGCCTCATGACGCATACAAATTCGCTGCACACAGAATATGCTGGTTAGGAGAGCATAATAGTTAACTGTTCGCTCTGTTTGCCTCTATCTTGATGATACATGGTGCTTACATATAACATGCCTACCAGTATAATATGACGTATACGCGGTGCGGTATCAGTTACAGGCACTTATATTATTATCAGCTGTCAATAGAAATATATGGGGCTTTGACATTCAGGCAATGACTGACTGGATTACGGTTTTTTGCCGTGCAAGTCAGTGTGATTTCCGGTCTACCATGTCTGCCATGTTTGCCATGTTTTTCAGGTCTTTTGACAGGACTGTAGGTAATGTTAGTCAGTTACAGTTATCTGTATGGTAAATAATATGAATAACGACATGTGGCTGTCTACACCTACACATAATTATACGTAATGTTTTTCTCGGTTGCTCCTTACTCTTCCCTTTATCCGTATTGTGTATAAGCAGTATATCCACGTAGACCCACCTACATTTAAGTAAAATCGCTTGAGTAACCTAATATTCGGGCGACCACGGGATCAACCTCAGTCGGGTCTGATCATACTAAAGACTTTAAAAATGGTACTTGCTGTTGCCTCTTTTAGCGCTCAGCAATGAGAGGTTAGATCAAGGAAACAGGACTGGTTGGAGCGGTGTCAGTATAATGTGACTGGGTGGGTGTCATGTCTGGTATTTTCGGCATGACACTTCAGTGGCGGCAGCGCTTTGGCGGCATGGACTCGCCCTGCGACAAGAAGACACTATGTATGTACACATCTAATGATTCCTCGTCGTCATTTGAATGAAAAATTGTTAAGTATGACTTTAAACCCCAAGAATAAATACATACATAAATACATACATAGAAGTGATTGCGCGCTATGTAAGTCTCGATCGAGCTTTGTCGGTATTATAAAAAATATATTCTATAAAACTGTCAACACCTGGAATTGATTGCACAAACAATGTTTGTCTCGGTTGTGCTTTCCTTATTTTTTTCGTATTTTTTTCAAAATATTTCCACTCGGACATATCGTTCCATGAAATGTGTACAACACTGCGCCTCGCGTGTATTTTATATTGTTACATCCGGTCTAACTCATAAACAGTGTAATATATGTTGTCTTTCATTAAGTACGTGCTGTCTGACCAGTTTTTGGTTTAACTTAATTCTTTGATTTTGAATTTAGTCCGCGCAACTATTGCTCTCTTGTACTATTACCTCACTGGTCCTTTTAAAATAAATGGTCGACGGCACTGGTGATTGGTTAGCATAACTTTCCCTTGTCTTCCACTCACATGACATGCAGGACATGTGTACATCACAAAAACCTGGTGTTTACTCGTCGAATTATATTCTGTGTCATTTATGTCGTCGCCTATTTTTAACGAGGGACGGAGGCCGAGGTGGCTAGCGTGCCAGCGCGGCGCAATGACGCAGGAATCTCTTACCAATGCGATCGCTGTAAGTTCACCTCATGCTGTCTTCCTCCCCGGCCGTATGCGGGAAGGCCTGGCAGCAACCTGCAGATGGTCGTGAATTTTCCTCGGGCTCTATCCGGCATCCTCCCATCATAATGCTGGCGCCCGTAAAATGAACCACAATGACGTTTATTCAGTGATATGCAAGTTCTGCTCAAAGATATGTTGGACATCCATATTCTTGCAAAGAAAAACAAACAGACAGAATACTGTTTCTAACTAATAATGTTACGCTCCATAATCTTGTTATGGATCTTTGGTGTGGACTATACATTTCCTTATTTCCTGACTGTATCATATATCAGATGGCCATACAGTATACTCCAGTTTTGAACCTTTCTTTAATAAATTCCTATATTGCGTACTTGCGTCTGATGAACTGGCTCAAATTTTGTTCATACCATGCCCTCGGGCAGAGAGGTCACCCCAAAAGGAGGTGTCACTTTATGTCGCAGTTATAACTCTTTAATCAGGGTATAATTCAACTTTAAGCCATGATCAGTGTCCTCTGGGGTTTAGCCAAGAAGTAAAAAATCCATTTCATTGCTCCACGATGCAGATAGTGAAGATTTGTGGTACCTTTATGCGTCACAACCTCCCCAATTGTGCCTCATGAATTTACAGTACTTAAACTGTCCCAGCAGATTGAATGAGTATGTGTTGACTAGGTACTGTACCGTCAGGTATGTAGGTCGACTGTCATATACAATGATCCGCATTGGTGAATGAATAGGTTGAATCGTGAAATGATTTAGTTTAATTCTATAGAAAATTTAAAGGTGGATAATCCATGTAGGCTTCGTTTTTTTTTTTTTGCAGTGCAATGTGTGGTCTTGGGGCTACGTGGTGACAGCGTTGTTGATGACATTCCCGATGAGAATATTCTCCGGTCAGACAGTCTATCAACGAGGTCTAATTTTATGGTGGGCATTAATTTAGACAATATGAGTACATGGTTGTGTGGCGCAGATGAAACTTTATGTGTTGTTACAGTGACAAGACGGCAGTTCCATGTACTTGAGTTTTAGTCGTTCTGGTCATGAATTTCAAAATTGCACGAAACCAGTTTAAATGATACGTGAAAAGGAACATAGAACGAAGACTATGATATTAATGAAAATAAAAGAAGAACTGTTAAAGGGATACAGAATCGACACTGATTGGGTTACTGTTGAGATAGGATTTCCTGGGTTAAATCTTGCAGCCTTGGTCTCGCTTGAGTAAGTTTACCATCATAAAATTCGGCTTCGGCAAGGTATAGCTTGAACTTGCCTTTCTTTCACACCAGCCAATCAGAAACGATTCTGTATCCCTTTAAGCTAAGAAGTAAAAAGTCCGTAACATTGGTCCAGAAAGTAGAGAGTGACAAACGTCAATTTGTGGCACTTTATACATGTGGTATACTCCCCACTAATATCTGGTGGGTATGCAGTACATAGGCTGTCCTTGTGGGTCGTGTGAGTATATGATGAAAGACATCGTCAGGTATATACGCCAACTCTCATGAAAACAATACACGTATGTGTACATGTGTACAAGTCGTGATGTGGAATTAATTAACTTTTTTTAAAAATTGTAACGTGCATTGATGATGTCTTTGCATTTTTGCAGTGGAAACTGTGAATATGGGTTTGTTGTAAGCGGTGGGATGTTCAGTAACTCTTGATGAAAAGCAGTGATGTTTACTGCATCAGGCGCCATGTCATTGGCTTCCTGTCGGCGGTGGAGGCGAAGATCAGGACTGATTTTTCTGTTGTCTGTGGGTGCATCATGCCTGTGGGTGTCTCTCTTCCTTCCCGGTAATCATTCCTTTGGACACCGTCTGTTTCCGCTGACGAATTTACTTCGCGGATTTTCGCGAGCTTACGATAACGTTAACGGGAATGTTGACCACTTTGGGTCTTTGGACACTAAGAATGGCCGCTTTCGGTGGTTTGGACACCTGCCTGGACAAACGAATTCCTCTGAAGGTGAGTCTAATTTTGAAGTTGATGACTACGACATGGGTAACTATGACGACGTTGTCTCGCCTGTCAACCCTTCTCTGGCAGAGGAAATGTTGTACTACCCAAATGAGACTCACACTGCTAAAGTGCTCATACTAAGCCCAATACACAATGTTGAAAAACTGTTACCGCATTACGCGGACATGCTGAGGTCGCTGACATACCCTCGACAGCTGATTTCCGTGGGGTTAGGCGAGGACAGCAGCAGAGATAAGACGATGAACGTCGCGAAACAAATCGCACGGGAACTCTCCAGACATTTCTCGAAGGTTTTGGCCATTCACTTGAACATTACGGGAGGTATACACGGAGACTGGGAGACCATACATGATCGCAACACCCAGCTGTCACGCAGGAGTCACCTTGCTGAAGCCCGTAACCTTCTCCTGAAGGCCAGTCTGAGGGACGAGGACTGGGTGTTATGGGTGGATAGTGACGTGGGCTCAATGCCGCCTGACATTATACAGCAGCTCCTCTCTGCTCACAAAGATATCGTCGTGCCTTCTTGCGTTATGAGAGACCCGGAGAGTGGTCACACGCGAATCTACGACAAAAACACCTGGCGAGAGACAAAGCAGTCTCTAAAGAGGCAAATGTCTCTCCCACCGGAGGATCTTGTGCTCGAAGGCTATGGTCCTTCCTACCGAATATGGCTGTCCAATCTGCGCAACGAAGGCCGAGTTGTCCCCCTTGATGGTGTAGGTGGCTGCACGTTGTTGATTAGAGCAGACTGTCATCGCAAAGGACTGGTGTTTCCAAATCATGTGTACAATCACCACATAGAGACCGAGGGCCTGGCGAAAATGGCTAAGGATATGAAGTTTGGCGTTTATGGGATGCCATTTGTTGAAGTGATGCATTTATAACAAATGAAAGCGGCTCTTCGCAGATTTCGTTTTAAGTAGGCTATAAAATGGGCCGTGCAATGAATGCACTCCGGATTCTTGGTCTTTCAATATTAACTTAAAAGAAAAGAAAAACTTTTAATAACCTTCTTTTCTGAACGTTGAAAAATAAAGCCGTAAATGGTATCATTTATTTTTTGACAGAGAGTCAAATGCTCTTATTGTTAAAGTGGGCTGTATAAAACGCACTGATAGGTCAAACTACTGATGAAAGAAGTATTTTTTATTATTATTTGTCTTTCCGGTGTAAAACAGGTCTTTCATTGTAGACTATAACATGACTCAACTTTAGATCTTTTTTAAGATTGCATATGGCCCCAAAAGCCGACCACGCAAAAAGCCCACTTTACAATGCCACCGTTTACTCAGATTACGACGACTTCAGTTTACATTACTCTTTCACGTTTTCACCGATATAATATTTTACAAATTTGTACACGAAAGAATGGGGAGAGTCTATCAGTTATACTCTCGACGTTAGAATTCTATGTACAACGAATTATTTGATTTGAATATTATAACTTCAAAGAATCATAATGTTTACAACCTGTTATAATATGTTGGTATGCTAGTCTTAATTTTAGGATTCTTTTGAGTGAGCTGTATTCCGTTTCAATGATTATTATGCTTCAAGTGTTTACCGGAAAATGTGTTCTATTTCAGTCTAGGGAGAATCGTTTTCTTTGTTACAGTTTGTGTAGTGATGGAAGTCACATGCACGCTGATGGATACATTAGTGTTCTAAAGTCTCCTGTAAGCCTAGACGTCAGTTCATGTATACGTCATTTCATACAAGTCATGTCATGTGTAGACGTGCGTGAGGCTTTATAGACAGACAGCTAATGTTTAATTATATGCATGTTATCGTATTTTTACGAATGGATACCGTCAATCACGCATGCACCGGACCATTTACACCCAGGCAATTTTCCAAAACATTCATCGTACATGACTACAAATAAACAAACGATGATAGCGAATTAACTACTTTCTTTACAAAAAGCAAGACTATTCAGGTAATTTTAACTCTTATATACAGCTTGTTACCCGTATATCTTCAAAACTATTTAGCCAAATGTAATGAAACACAAAGACACAGGAGCCTCTCACCAATGCGATCGATGTGAAGTCTTGTGAGTAATTTTTCCCCTACTTTCTCAGATCATGTTTTTCTATTTTGATTTGATTGGTGTTTTACGCCGTACTCAAGAATATTCACTTATACGACGGCGGCCAGCATTATGGTGGGTGGAAACCGGGCTGAGCCCGGGGGAAACCCACGACAATCCGCAGGTTGCTGACAGACCTTCCCACCTACGGCCGGAAAGGGAGCCAGCATGAGCTGGACTTGAACTCACAGCGACCGCATTGGTGAGAGGTATCCTTTTTTATATTTGGCTCTTTAGCTCTTGTAAACAGAGTGCCTCCAAAACCGTATGCTGGGCAGTAATGTGTGCAATATATGTGGTTAGTGGACACTGCCATGACTAGCTGCAGGGGCAAGGGGGGGGGGGGGGGAGGTGTTCTCAGCGCAGGTTCAGGTTTAAAAGCACAATAGTCTTAACGCCATCATTCATCAATTATAGTGCTTCCTACATGATAACATGTCCTTTGGATATTATCATGCGTTTATTTTGACAACACATTGCAACGGATTTAGGGTTTATGCATGTATTTAAACAGTTGACACAGACAAGAATGTTTAGCTTCACCCAGTTCTATAGCAAACGAAAACCAGAAATTTTTCATCAGTTCATAGAAAATATAAGACAACAGAACATTGCCTTTTTGATATTTTTCTACAGTTTCACCTTTTTGGGCGATTTGTGCCCAGACCGTTGAAATAATTGTTTTCTTGTAATACTTGAATACTACTTACAAGTCACACAACCGGCCCGGATAGCACAGTTGGTAGAGTGTCCGCTTCGGGACCGGTAGATCCAGGATCAATCCTTGGTCGAGTCACACCTAAGACTTTAAAAGAGGAAGTTGTAACTTCCTCGCTTGGCGTTCAGCATGAAGGGGATAGTGCAACGACTGGTTGACCCGTATCAGTATAATGGTTCGGGCGGGGCGACTTACTAGCCTTCGGTAAGTCGTATCAGTGATGCAGCACTAAATAAAAGAGCGGTGGAAATCCGTCCTGCAACAAGGAGGCACATTACACGTGCATGCACCCTAATGATTCCTTCGTCGTCATAGGACTGAAAAATTGTTGAGTACGACGTTAAACCCCAAGCACTCACTCACTCACTTACAAGTCACAAAAGCAGGAATTAAGAAGAGATAACACAGCTGTGAATGGGTGAATGATGAAGGATGAGTACAGGATGGTTCCGTTCTGGATGGATGATGCTCTCATCGTCCAAATAGGATGGGTGAATCATGCTGTCATCATCCAAGTATGTTGAGTGGATGCTGCTGTCATCGCCCATGTAGGAGTGTATGATGCTGCCATCGTCCATGTTGGACGGGTGTATGATACTGTCACCGTCCATGTTGGACGGGTGTATGATGCTGTCAACGTCCATGAAATATGGGTGAATGATACTGTCATCGTCCATGTTGGACGGGTGCCTGATGCTGTCATCGCCCATGTAGGAGTGTATGATGCTGTTGTCGTCCATGTCGGACGAGTGTATGATGCTGTCATCGTCCATGTCGGACGAGTGTATGATGCTGCCATCGTCCATGTAGTTGTGTGTGAAGCTGTTGTCGTCCATGTAGGAGTGTATGATGCTGTCATCGCCCATGTAGGAGTGTATGATGCTGCCATCGTCCATGTAGGAGAGTGTATGATGCTGCCATCGTCCATGAAAGATGGGTGAATGATACTGTCATCGTCCATGTTGGACGGGTGCCTGATGCTGTCATCGCCCATGTAGTTGTGTGTGAAGCTGTTGTCGTCCATGTCGGACGAGTGTATGATGCTGCCATCGTCCATGTAGGAGAGTGTATGATGCTGTCATCGCCCATGTAGGAGTGTATGATGCTGTCAGCGTCCATGAAGGATGGGTGTATGATGCTGTCATCGTCCATGATGGACAGGTGTATGATGCTGTCATCGTCCATGTAGGAGTGTATGATGCTGTTGTCGTCCATGTCGGACGGGTGTATGATGCTGTCATCGTCCATGTAGGAGAGTGTATGATGCTGTCATCGTTTATGTAGGAGAGTGTATGATGCTGTCATCGTCTATGTAGGAGAGTGTATGATGCTGTCATCGTCCATGTATGAGAGTGTATGATGCTGTCATCGTCCATGTAGGAGTGTATGATGCTGTCATCGTCCATGTAGGAGTGTATGATGCTGTCATCGTCTATGTAGGAGAGTGTATGATGCTGTCAACGTCCATGAAGGATGGGTGAATGATACTGTCATCGTCCATGTTGGACGGGTGTATGATGCTGTCATCGCCCATGTAGGAGTGTGTGATGCTGTTGTTGTCCATGTCGGACAAGTGTATGATGCTGCCATCGTCCATGTAGGAGAGTGTATGATGCTGTCATCGTCTATGTAGGAGAGTGTATGATGCTGCCATCGTCCATGTAGGAGAGTGTATGATGCTGTCATCGTCTATGTAGGAGAGTGTATGATGCTGTCATCGTCCATGTAGGAGAGTGTATGATGCTGTCACCGTCCATGTTGGACGCGTGTATGATACTGTCACCGTCCATGTAGGAGTGTACGATGCTGTCACCGTCCATGTTGGACGCGTGTATGATGCTGTCATCGTCCATGTAGGAGTGTATGATGCTGTTGTCGTCCATGTAGGAGAGTGTATGATGCTGTCATCGTTTATGTAGGAGAGTGTATGATACTGTCACCGTCCATGTTGGACAGGTGTATGATACTGTCATCGTCCATGTAGGAGTGTACGATGCTGTCACCGTCCATGTTGGACGCGTGTATGATGCTGTCATCGTCCATGTAGGAGTGTATGATGCTGTTGTCGTCCATGTAGGAGAGTGTATGATGCTGCCATCGTCCATGAAAGATGGGTGAATGATACTGTCACCGTCCATGTTGGACAGGTGTATGATACTGTCATCGTCCATGTAGGAGTGTACGATGCTGTCACCGTCCATGTTGGACGCGTGTATGATGCTGTCATCGTCCATGTAGGAGTGTATGATGCTGTTGTCGTCCATGTCGGACGGGTGTATGATGCTGCCATCGTCCATGTAGGAGAGTGTATGATGCTGTCATCGTCCATGTAGGAGAGTGTATGATGCTGCCATCGTCCATGAAAGATGGGTGAATGATACTGTCATCGTCCATGTTGGACGGGTGCCTGATGCTGTCATCGCCCATGTAGGAGTGTGTGATGCTGTTGTCGTCCATGTCGGACAAGTGTATGATGCTGCCATCGTCCATGTAGGAGATTGTATGATGCTGTCATCGTCCATGAAGGATGGGTGTATGATGCTGTCATCGCCCATGTAGGAGTGTGTGATGCTGTTGTCGTCCATGTCGGACAAGTGTATGATGCTGCCATCGTCCATGTAGGAGAGTGTATGATGCTGCCATCGTCTATGTAGGAGAGTGTATGATGCTGTCATCGTCCATGTAGGAGAGTGTATGATGCTGTCATCGCCCATGTAGGAGTGTATGATACTGTCACCGTCCATGTTGGACGCGTGTATGATGCTGTCATCGTCCATGTAGGAGTGTATGGTGCTGTCATCGTCCATGTAGGAGAGTGTATGGTGCTGTCATCGTCCATGTAGGAGTGTATGGTGCTGTCATCGTCCATGTAGGAGAGTGTATGGTGCTGTCATCGTCCATGTTGGACAGGTGTATGATGCTGTCATCGCCCATGTAGGAGAGTGTATGATGCTGTCATCGTCCATGTAGGAGAGTGTATGATGCTGTCATCGTCTATGTAGGAGAGTGTATGATGCTGTCATCGTCCATGTAGGAGATTGTATGATGCTGTCATCGTCCATGTTGGACAGGTGTATGATGTTGTCACCGTCCATGTTGGACAGGTGTATGATGTTGTCACCGACCATGTTGGACGGGTGTATGATGTTGTCACCGACCATGTTGGACGGATGTATGATGCTGCCATCGTCCATGTAGGAGAGTGTAAGATGCTGTCATCGTCCATGTAGGAGTGTATGATGCTGTCGTCGTCCATGTCGGACGGCTGAATGATGTTGTCATCGTCCATGTTGGACAGGTGTATGATGCTGTCATCGTCCATGTAGGAGTGTATGATGTTGTCACCGCCCATGTTGGACGCGTGTATGATGTTGTCACCGACCATGTTGGACGGGTGTATGATGCTGCCATCGTCCATGTAGGAGTGTATGATGCTGTCGTCGTCCATGTCGGACGGGTGTATGATGCTGTCATCGTCCATGTTGGACGGGTGTATGATGTTGTCACCGTCCATATTGGACGGGTGTATGATGTTGTCACCGACCATGTTGGACAGGTGTATGATGCTGTCATCGTCCATGTTGGACAGGCGTATGATGCTGTCATCGTCCATGTAGGAGTGTATGATGCTGTCATCGTCCATGTATGAGAGTGTATGATGCTGTCATCGTCCATGTAGGAGATTGTATGATGCTGTCGTCGTCCATGTCGGACAGGTGTATGATGCTGTCATCGTCTATGTAGGAGAGTGTATGATGCTGTCATCGTCCATGTATGAGAGTGTATGATGCTGTCATCGTCCATGTAGGGGAGTGTATGATGTTGTCATCGTCCATGTAGGAGAGTGTATGATGCTGCCATCGTCCATGTAGGAGAGTGTATGATGCTGTCACCGCCCATGTAGGAGAGTGTATGATGCTGTCATCGTCCATGTAGGAGAGTGTATGATGCTGTCATCGTCTATGTAGGAGAGTGTATGATGCTGTCATCGTCCATGTAGGAGATTGTATGATGCTGTCATCGTCCATGTTGGACAGGTGTATGATGTTGTCACCGTTTATGTAGGAGAGTGTATGATGCTGTCATCGTCCATGTAGGAGTGTATGGTGCTGTCACCGTCCATGTTGGACGCGTGTATGATGTTGTCACCGTCCATGTTGGACGGGTGTATGATGTTGTCAGAGCCCATGTTGGACGGGTGTATGATGCTGCCATCGTCCATGTAGGAGAGTGTATGATGCTGTCATTGCCCATGTGGGAGAGTGTATGATGCTGTCATCGTCCATGTAGGAGAGTGTATGATGCTGTCATCGTCTATGTAGGAGATTGTATGATGCTGTCATCGTCCATGTAGGAGAGTGTATGATGCTGTCATCGTCCATGTAGGAGATTGTATGGTGCTGTCACCGTCCATGTTGGATGCGTGTATGATGTTGTCACCGTCCATGTTGGACAGGTGTATGATGTTGTCACCGCCCATGTCGGACGGGTGTATGATGCTGTCATCGTCCATGTTGGACAGGTGTATGATGCTGCCATCGTCCATGTAGGAGAGTGTATGATGCTGCCATCGTCCATGTAGGAGTGTATGATGCTGTCATCGTCTATGTAGGAGAGTGTATGATGCTGTCATCGTCCATGTCGGACAAGTGTATGATGCTGTCATCGTCTATGTTGGAGAGTGTATGATGCTGCCATCGTCTATGTTGGAGAGTGTATGATGCTGTCATCGTCTATGTTGGAGAGTGTATGATGCTGTCAACGTCCATGAAGGATGGGTGAATGATGCTGTCATCGTCCATGTTGGACGGGTGTATGATGCTGTCATCGCCCATGTAGGAGTGTGTGATGCTGTTGTCGTCCATGTCGGACAAGTGTATGATGCTGTCATCGTCCATGTTGGACAGGTGTATGATGCTGCCATCGTCCATGTAGGAGAGTGTATGATGCTGCCATCGTCCATGTAGGAGAGTGTATGATGCTGTCATCGTCCATGTAGGAGAGTGTATGATGCTGTCATCGCCCATGTAGGAGTGTATGATACTGTCACCGTCCATGTTGGACGGGTGTATGATGCTGTCATCGTCCATGTAAGAGTGTATGATGCTGTCGCCGTCCATGTTGGACGCGTGTATGATGCTGTCATCGTCCATGTAGGAGTGTATGGTGCTGTCATCGTCCATGTAGGAGTGTATGATGCTGTCATCGTCCATGTAGGAGAGTGTATGATGCTGTCATCGTCTATGTAGGAGATTGTATGATGCTGTGATCGTCCATGTAGGAGATTGTATCATGCTGTCATCGTCCATGTAGGAGATTGTATGATGCTGTGATCGTCCATGTTGGACAGGTGTATGGTGCTGTCATCGTCTATGTAGGAGAGTGTATGATGCTGTGATCGTCCATGTAGGAGATTGTATGATGCTGTCATCGTCCATGTTGGACAGGTGTATGATGTTGTCACCGTCCATGTTGGACAGGTGTATGATGTTGTCACCGACCATGTTGGACGGGTGTATGATGTTGTCACCGACCATGTTGGACGGGTGTATGATGCTGCCTTCGTCCATGTAGGAGAGTGTAAGATGCTGTCATCGTCCATGTAGGAGTGTATGATGCTGTCGTCGTCCATGTCGGACGGCTGAATGATGTTGTCATCGTCCATGTTGGACAGGTGTATGATGCTGTCATCGTCCATGTAGGAGTGTATGATGTTGTCACCGCCCATGTTGGACGCGTGTATGATGTTGTCACCGACCATGTTGGACGGGTGTATGATGCTGCCATCGTCCATGTAGGAGTGTATGATGCTGTCGTCGTTCATGTCGGACGGGTGTATGATGCTGTCATCGTCCATGTTGGACGGGTGTATGATGTTGTCACCGTCCATATTGGACGGGTGTATGATGTTGTCACCGACCATGTTGGACGGGTGTATGATGCTGTCACCGTCCATGTTGGACAGGTGTATGATGTTGTCACCGACCATGTTGGACGGGTGTATGATGTTGTCACCGACCATGTTGGACGGGTGTATGATGCTGCCTTCGTCCATGTAGGAGAGTGTAAGATGCTGTCATCGTCCATGTAGGAGTGTATGATGCTGTCGTCGTCCATGTCGGACGGCTGAATGATGTTGTCATCGTCCATGTTGGACAGGTGTATGATGCTGTCATCGTCCATGTAGGAGTGTATGATGTTGTCACCGCCCATGTTGGACGCGTGTATGATGTTGTCACCGACCATGTTGGACGGGTGTATGATGCTGCCATCGTCCATGTAGGAGTGTATGATGCTGTCGTCGTTCATGTCGGACGGGTGTATGATGCTGTCATCGTCCATGTTGGACGGGTGTATGATGTTGTCACCGTCCATATTGGACGGGTGTATGATGTTGTCACCGACCATGTTGGACGGGTGTATGATGCTGTCATCGTCCATGTTGGACAGGCGTATGATGCTGTCATCGTCCATGTAGGAGTGTATGATGCTGTCGTCGTCCATGTCGGACAGGTGTATGATGCTGTCATCGTCTATGTAGGAGAGTGTATGATGCTGTCATCGTCCATGTATGAGAGTGTATGATGCTGTCATCGTCCATGTAGGTGAGTGTATGATGTTGTCATCGTCCATGTAGGAGAGTGTATGATGCTGCCATCGTCCATGTAGGAGAGTGTATGATGCTGTCATCGTCCATGTAGGAGAGTGTATGATGCTGTCATCGTCCATGTAGGAGAGTGTATGATGCTGTCATCGTCTATGTAGGAGAGTGTATGATGCTGTCACCGCCCATGTAGGAGATTGTATGATGCTGTCATCGTCCATGTTGGACAGGTGTATGATGTTGTCACCGTTTATGTAGGAGAGTGTATGATGCTGTCATCGTCCATGTAGGAGTGTATGGTGCTGTCACCGTCCATGTTGGACGCGTGTATGATGTTGTCACCGTCCATGTTGGACGGGTGTATGATGCTGTCATCGTCTATGTAGGAGAGTGTATGATGCTGTCATCGTCCATGTAGGAGAGTGTATGATGCTGTCATCGTCTATGTAGGAGAGTGTATGATGCTGTCATCGTCCATGTAGGAGATTGTATGATGCTGTCATCGTCCATGTTGGACAGGTGTATGATGTTGTCACCGTTTATGTAGGAGAGTGTATGATGCTGTCATCGTCCATGTAGGAGTGTATGGGGCTGTCACCGTCCATGTTGGACGCGTGTATGATGTTGTCACCGTCCATGTTGGACGGGTGTATGATGTTGTCACAGCCCATGTTGGACGGGTGTATGATGCTGCCATCGTCCATGTAGGAGAGTGTATGATGCTGCCATCGTCCATGTAGGAGAGTGTATGATGCTGCCATCGTCCATGTAGGAGAGTGTATGATGCTGTCATTGCCCATGTGGGAGAGTGTATGATGCTGTCATCGTCCATGTAGGAGATTGTATGATGCTGTCATCGTCCATGTAGGAGAGTGTATGATGCTGTCATCGTCCATGTAGGAGATTGTATGGTGCTGTCACCGTCCATGTTGGATGCGTGTATGATGTTGTCACCGTCCATGTTGGACAGGTGTATGATGTTGTCACCGCCCATGTCGGACGGGTGTATGATGCTGTCATTGTCCATGTAGGAGAGTGTATGATGCTGTCATCGTCCATGTTGGACAGGTGTATGATGCTGCCATCGTCCATGTAGGAGAGTGTATGATGCTGCCATCGTCCATGTAGGAGAGTGTAAGATGCTGCCATCGTCCATGTTGGACGTGTGTATGATGTTGTCACCGTCCATGTTGGACGTGTGTATGATGTTGTCACCGTCCATGTTGGACAGGTGTATGATGTTGTCACCGCCCATGTTGGACAGGTGTATGATGTTGTCACCGTCCATGTTGGACAGGTGTATGATGCTGTCATTGTCCATGTTGGACGGGATTATGATGGAACAGGACCAAGTCAATACATCGGCTTTTTGGAATGATTAGAGTTCCACCTCCCTGTAAATGATTTGAAATGCACATAAGTATGTATGTGGACTTGTCTGTCTCAAAAATGTGTATATAATGTTTGTATGCACAATATAGTGTAATGAGTTTTATCTCCTGTGATTTACACATACATGTACCTGATGTGTACTGTATATCTGAAGAGTTGTGTCCCATGTCCGTTAATGTGTTTAGTATATCCGAAAGATATAGCGCATATTTTTATCATTGTTTATTGAGTCACATCTTCTACGTTGTGTTGGGGTATATATGTATGTATGTGGTATATAGTGTGCATATAAACACTGTGATGAGATGAGTCACATCTCTGGTTGACCCGGGTGTCAGAATAATGTGACTGGGTGGGGATATCATGTCTGGTGTCTTCGGTATGATACTTCAGAGGCGGTGGCACTTTGGCGGCATGGACTCCCCCTGTCACAAGAAGACACATTATATGTACACACACCTAATGACTCCTTGTCGCTGAAAAATTGTTAAGTACGACGTTAAACCCCAAGCATAGTGCTGAGGGATGAGTCACTTATTTCATACTATGTGTGTACATGGCACATGTGTTTAATTGTATAGTGAATCGCCTATTCTAAGCTTTGTGAGGTATTTACACGATATACCTAGGCTACATTTTCACTATTCTGCAGTGAAGAAAGCTTATCTGTTTTGAGTATATGCCTGCTGTGTATTGTACATAGTGTATTGTAATGTATGAGTACTGTTATGCTATTATCATGTAATATTATGATTTGTTATGAGTCACAGATTATATGGTGCTTGCGATATGTAATATATATACTGTACGCGCACTATTGTGGGGTGAGTTAACTGCCCTTAGCCGCAGAGTTGAGGGTGGGAAGTCATGGGTCCATGCGTCCTTTATAGTGTATATTTGTTCTGTATTTTGTAACGCATCACCCGTGTTGTGTTTTATGGAGTATGTATGTGGATATGTGGAGTACACAGGTCATGTGGACGTATCCACCTTTATGGAATGAATGAAATACTTGTTGGAGTCTTAATGTGAATATGTACATGTATTTTTGCACTACTAATACAGCGCGGTGAGTCATATCACCTATGTCATTCCAACCTTACAGGTGATTATGTATACGTTTACATAATAGTGTAATGAGTCACATTACATATGCTGGGGAGGCGTAAGTGAATATTGCAACTTGTTCAACTTGTAGCTACAATTATTTTTCTTATTCTTGTTTGAAGTTAAATGTGACAAGTTGAACTTGTAATTTCTAACTAAAGTTATCTATTATGTACGCTTATCTTAACTATATAGTGTACAGAGTTGCATCGTCTGTGTTGAGTGGGGTCTGAATAAGTGAAAATTAATGTTTTGCACTATATACTACACTTGTGAGTCGGTTATGCAATTTGTGCCCTATACAGGTGATTATGTGCATGTATGTTTGCACTATATACTGCACTGGGGAGTCACATCGGTTTATGCAATTTGTGCCCTTTACAGGTGATTATGTACATGTATGTTTGCACTATATACTGCACTGGTGAGTCACATCGGTTATGCAATTTGTGCCCTTTACAGGTGATTATGTACATGTATGTTTGTACTATATACTGCACTGGTGAGTCACATCGGTTATGCAATTTGTGCCCTTTACAGGTGATTATGTACATGTATGTTTGCACTATATACTGCACTGGTGAGTCACATCGGTTATGCAATTTGTGCCATTTACAGGTGATTATGTACATGTATGTTTGTACTATATACTGCACTGGTGAGTCACATCGGTTATGCAATTTGTGCCCTTTACAGGTGATTATGTACATGTATGTTTGCACTATATACTGCACTGGTGAGTCACATCGGTTATGCAATTTGTGCCATTTACAGGTGATTATGTACATGTATGTTTGTACTATATACTGCACTGGTGAGTCACATCGGTTATGCAATTTGTGCCATTTACAGGTGATTATGTACATGTATGTTTGCACTATATACTGCACTGGTGAGTCACATCAGTTATGCAATTTGTGCCCTATAAAGGTGATTATGTACATGTATATTTGTACTATATACTGCACTGGGGAGTCACATCGGTTATGCAATTTGTGCCATTTACAGGTGATTATGTACATGTATGTTTGTACTATATACTGCACTGGTGAGTCACATCGGTTATGCAATTTGTGCCATTTACAGGTGATTATGTACATGTATGTTTGCACTATATACTGCACTGGTGAGTCACATCGGTTATGCAATTTGTGCCCTATAAAGGTGATTATGTACATGTATATTTGTACTATGTAGTGTAATGAGTCAAATGATTAATGTGGCTTCTGATTTAGTCACCGATAACGTACATATACGTAAACTGTCACAAACGTTTGTTTTATCGTGGCCGAGAGGTTAGTGTACCAGCACAACACAACGACTCAGGAGCTTCTTGCCAATGCGGTCGCTGAGAGTCCAAGTCCAGCTGATGCTGGCTTCCTTTCCGGCTGCATACGTGGGAAGGCCTCCAAGCAACCTGTATATGGTCGTGGGTTTCCCCGGGATCCGCCCTATTTCCTCCCACCATGATGTTGGCCACTGTTCTTCAGTGCGGCGTAAAACACCAGTCAAACAAATAAGTCAATAAATATGCCTCTATGCTTGTTCTACCGTTATTTATTCTTGTCGCCTTTGTGTTTTTGGTGTTTTCTCACGTGCATTAAATTCTATTTTGTCACAATAGAACTTTCTATGAATGATTGTTAGTTAACACCGTACATATACTTAAGAATCTTTCACTAGTACGACAGTGGTCAGTTTTACGTGATGAGAAAATAGTAAACGTTAATCAGCCACGTGGCACAGACATACACTTCATATTGACGAAAGGTAAGTATATACCCCAGTGAATCCCATAAACGAGTCTGTACCGTTGATCATGACCTCGAGGGTAATGAAGGCAGTGGAATTTTGAAAAACCATTGTCGAACATTGGTATTGAACTTCACGTTATGAGACCTATAGCGATTAAAAGCGCAGTAATCGCGGACCGCTCCCAAATGTCCTTCTTACAATATCTATAAGTACAGCAGATAGGTAAATTATATGGAACAACTGTGCCATATAAGTCATATTTCTTGTACTTTTTGCGTAACAGACGTTGTCTGTGTGCCATAAAGCGACGTCCATTTGCGACAAAAGTTAGGAAAAACTTATTTACGAAGTTTTGTGGTACCGGCCATTGGCACTTTGTTAGATTATGGCCTGAGAATGACTTTTGGAATTAATGATTGTGGCTTAGCGCCACACCGGCAATATTTCAGCCATATCGTGGCGAGCGACTTTTGGAGACGGACCATGCACATTTTCTCTTTCATTGCCATTATTCTCAAAACAGTTAGCGTTTATAAAAGAGGCAGAGTGTTCATCGAAACCCTTTAAATCGTTCTCTTTGTCGTTGTAATATTTTAAAACAGTCGCAATGCAATGAAATGTGTACAAAAAGTTTCCAGCAAAGTCTTGCAAATTCTTTGATTTATCTCCCTTCAGCCATACCTAAAGGTTTTTGTTTTGTTTTTGTTTTTTGTACCCATATTCACCTAATTCAGCACAGCCGCCACATCTCCCATAGCATAATCCGCCAGTCTTCTACTGTCTATTATGTTTCTAAACCGATGTCTTATTTTTGGGCACCCATATAACCAGTACTCCGCCCCGATAGCACAGTTGGTAGAACCTCCACTTCGAGGGCGGGTCAATCTTGGGTCGAGTTACACCTAAGATCTTAAAAGAGGAAGTTGCACTTGGCGTTCAGCATGAAGGGGATAGTGCAACGACTGGTTGACACGCATCCGTACAATGGCTCGGGCGGGCCGGCTTACTTGCCTTCGGTAAGGCGTCTCAGTGAAGCGGCACTAGATAACAGAGCGGTGAAAATCCGCCCTGCAACAAGGAGGCTCATTACATGCACTCTAGGATTCCTTCGTCGTCATATCACTGAAAAATTGTTAAGTGCGACGTTAAATCCCAAGCTCTCACTCACTCATATAACAAGTAAACTCACGCACAAGAAAACAATGCTAGAAAACAATAAATCCAACAAGCCTGCTATGTGCAGAGAATGGAGTTTGGCGGAAGTTCATTCTCGCTGGGGAAATCTTAGGGATGTATTGAAATACATTGGTGTTGATCATACGTATAAATACACAAACAAAAAGTCCTGATTTACATGGAAACATATAATTAATGTTCGATATACATGAAAACAAAGAAATGGTGTTGAATTCAGATGAAGACCAAAATGTGTTGGATATAAATAGAGACAAATATTTGGTTTTGGATGAAACTTCGAACATGGAGAGAGCAAACTTTATTATGGCCTTTACTAAGAAAGGCAAACAAAAAAAAAAACGAAAAACGTACCCTGGAGTTCTCTTCGGTAACACTGTTCTGTTCAAAGGGAGATAAGCATGGATTCCTTATTGTTACTCACATGGTTATCTGCCGATTGTTTGCATTGCGGTCGAGGGCAAGTAGTTCACTTGCACCTAAGTCAAGGTCGAATTCTTTTTCGGAAGTGTTCGGTTTTCTCCGGGAACTGATACTGAAACACTTCCGGGTTAGTGCGCGCAGTGTTTATTATCCATACGCCTCTCTGGTGTGGTCAGTTTGCATCCACAAACTCTTTGATCGGTAACAAAATAAATACCCAAAAGATTAAATAAGTTCATTATTCCTCGAAGCGTTCTTGTTTCAACAGTACGACAAGAAACATACGAGTATCTAGAGACAAATTTGTGAACTATTTATTTGAGTTCAGTGTTACGCGTATGTTTAGCCAGGTGGCATACGTTGGACAGATCGGACGTTTCGGATTCTTGGCGGAGAGAAGCTAAACCTATACGAAGAGTGGAGAGTTGCGCGCAGAAAGGCGTGTTGCCGGCGTGCTAAGACTACGAAGCTCAACACTGTGATAATTCGAGGTGTTTTGAGAGCATGGCGCTACTTACTGCTGTGTGTCGTTCGGAGGAATACGAGTTTCAGAGGCGTCAATTGGAACTAGTCGTGGACGACACATTGACAGTAAGTGCGACAACAACAACAACAAGCCACTGTACATTCTTGGCATCAACATGATCATTGTCAAATATATTGTTCACAGACACCTTAAAAACTAGAAAATTTTAGGGTTGATAATGAGATCCCAGTCTTCTGGTGACGAGACATTTTACTGACTTTCATGGGGCTATGTTTATGTAGAATAGCCCCAGGTGGCAACTTAACTCCTCTCTTTATATTTGGCTGGCAGAGTATCGTAGCCACAGGGGGAACCAATGGTAAATCATACATCAATTCACGCCATGCCCAATAAGTCCTTTTTAGACAACGGCTGCTGTGCAAAAGTGGTGTCAACTTTGGCTCTCATCTCTCAGTTCGCCCGCACATGCAACATCCCAGGTATTTTCCATTCAGTAATGGTTCACCAGAAATGTAATTATGGCACATGGTTATGGTTATTTCTATTTAAGGTGGCCATTAGACTTGTCTCTTCAGGTTTAGCGCTCATGTGCCATCTAGGAACGATAACTTTTTCCAGAACCATACCTGTGGCAAAAGCAAAATGGCTGCTGTTTTTGGATATGACTGTGAGGTGAATCTGGGCTTTGTGTGTCCTTACCAAGTGGAATATATGTGAGATGCTGTGTGTGCGAGCTGAGAGGTAAAAGTCAACGTTGACACCAGTTTTGGACTGCAGCCATTGTTTAGAAAGGACTTATCGGGCATGGCATGAATCGGTGTATGATTTACCATTGGTTCACCCTGTGGTAGGATACTCTGCCAGCTCGATATAAAGACAGGATTTTAAGTAGCCACTTGGGACTAATGTAGAAACATAACCCTATTTGCAAGCATTGTCGGGAGACCCGGGATCAAATCAAGGTTGAGTCTAACCAAAGACTTCAAAAATGGTACTTGCTGCTTGGCACTCAGCACTGATACGTTAGAGCAAGGAAACATGACTGGGTGGCTTGGTGTCAGTATAATGTACTCGCCCTGCCACAAGAAGACACAATATACATACACACACATTATGACTCCTTGTCGTTGTTTGACTGAAAAATTGTTAAGTACGCCATTAAACCCCAAGCATACATACTTACTCCTCGGTTCTCCTTGTGCTGTTATCAACATACTGATAATGTCAGCTATATGACATGATTGTAAACCTTAGCCATCTCTGTGTCTGATGTTGGGCTGTGCCAATTTAGTGATTTGCTGTGCCTTTGCAAACATACTCCGGACGATAGGTCCTCATATCAAATCAGTATATATTTCCCATGTGTGCATATGTCATATACCTTTTAGAGGCTATAGGCCTTATAAAAATTTATTTATTTATTTGATTGGTGTTTTACACCATACTCAAGAGTATTTCACTTATACGACGGCAGCCAGCATTATGGTGGGAGGAAACCAGGCAGAGCCCGGGGGAAACCCACGACCATCCGCAGGTTGATGACAGACCGTCCCACTCACAAAATTAATAATCTAAGGATGTCTTGTGTTGACTGATATGCGGGGACCAGTGGTCATCTGTAGCCCATAACGACTTGTCAAAGATTCTGTCAAGGTCAAGGTAATCTCTCAGTATAGGTTGCTGTATGTCCTGTGATACACAATATGTAAACTCCCTTAATAAATGGTCAGTAGACTCGGACCGCAGGAACTCGATTCCAGTCCCTAAGCCGCTTTCAGTCCTCGTGGCAGTAGCTTGGTCATGTTTACATGTGCAGTTGACTTCATTAAACAGTGCTATCTCTGTCTGGGATAGATAGAGCAGGTAAGATGGTGAGTGGGCAAGATCAAAGACTTGGGCTCAGACAGCCACGTACAAGTGCCCTTGGCACAAAGTACAACTGATTTGGAAATATTAATTGTTGAAGCCGATAGTAGGCCAGGGTAGGGAAGAGAATGGAAAAGTTGGGGCTTGAAGGCTTTATTTCTTGAATTTCAGACGCGTGGTGCCAGTCGAAAGTCCTTTCATACCTTTATTTATATATATGTAGAAGGCTGGTTGATGATAGTTTGAATGCTTATTCTGGAGTGAAGTAGAAATATGAAGTACAAGATCTGCTTAAAATGTTAACAAATTGATGCTTTGGCCACGAGCTGAGATGTCATCATGCAAAATTTCAAACAACATGTGTGCCAGCACATCGCATGATGTGCACTTCTGCTTGTGTAAAATGTCGCTGGCAGTTGTATGTAGGGCACAAAAGTGAGATGTCTTAAAATTACAATGTACCACTTGTGTAATGGGTCAAGGAATAGGAGAAAAATTTGGATAGAAGCAGGGGTATGTTAGAGGTTATCCTGTTAGTTTGTCCTTGACAATTAGGCTTTAGCATGCATTTTCATTCTCAGCTGTGCCGACTTAATTGTTAGAAGACTCAGATAAAATACAGAAAGTTTTATATGAACGTCGTCAGTTATGAGCTACTTGTCAGTTCCACCTTACTCAATATGGATAATTCACAGCTGATTTTTTTGGCTAGTCTACTTAACCAGTGAGTATGTGTAAATTCTGTTGTCACATGTACTAGCCTTGCTTCCTTGTTTGCGCAGATGGTAATTCAGTTCCACGAGAGTTGCCATGGCTGCAAGAACCTATGCGGTGTCAAACACAAGGACCAAGAGTGGTTCATACAGCGTTTCACAGTTCTGTCCAAAGATGAGCTGGCCGTTGCCATGATGGTCACCAGGAAGGAGATATTTCAGCTTCTTGCTCAGACGGTCCCCTGTGTGGGCTGTCGGCGCAGGTATGTCCTGACAGACAGAAGACATTTTCCAGGGGCCTGAAAGGGGTTCAAAAGATACATGAAGTGCTTTGTTTTTCATTGCTTTGATTGAGGGTGCTTTTGCCTCTCCCCAATGAGGCCAAGGCTAAAATCCAGCTCTTACTGTGTTATCCCCGCTTTTAAGTGGGCAAACCTGCTTCAGTGAAGCCTGCTGAGGAAATCTAATGTTACGAGCTACCTGTAGCAAGCTACCTGTCATAAATCAATCAAGCGATTCATAAACATTCATTGCACTAAGATATTCTGACATGGAAAAGAAAAAATTGTTAGAATAAAATGTTACAAAAAAACATCCTTGAAAAAAGCCCAAATTGTGAGCAATATTGCCAGATAAATTCGACTTACGTATAGTTGGGAAAGATTTAGGAAAATTTTCCATAATCACATGTACTAACTGTAGAAAGATTGGTATTCAGGTTTGACAGTAAAACTTGTTATATTTTTAAGTTACAGTTTCTTTAATTTCCAAAAAAATATTATTTGCCAGTAACCCAAATTAAGATACTAGAATTTAAAAGATGTAGTTGTCCCTGCTTCGTAGCAAAATGGCTGCAGAGTAGAGTACACAGAGGATGTCCTCATCAAGCATACACTGTAGGAAATGAAATGTTGGTGTTTGTTTATAACTGCTCTTTCGTTATTCTTCATAAAACTTTCCATGTATTAGCAAAAAAACAACAAAAAATTATCATTCAATTTTTTTCTAACTAAAACCAATTTTTTAGTACTAATTTGGAACATAAGATGAAGCTTTTTGACACATATTTATATACAGTACTCCTTACAGCCCATGCGTCACTCCCTACGTTTGCTTTACATCACTGCCACCACTAGATTAGCTTGACCCTGAGAGCCTGTGCGGCGCACATGGATTCGTTTAGGCTTAACCTCAACACTGGTATTCTTGTGCGGAACTGAAATCAGCATTCACCAGTAAAACTGGTGATCATTAAAATCCTGTTGAACATACTTCAAATAAAGAGGGTGCATGTGTGTAGAATCAAAAGTAAGGTGGAGATTTTGTACTTTCTGACATCATCACCGTGACTCCAGCGTTGGCGTTGTTTAAGATTTCTGCACTAGTGGGCCGCGCATGCACTGTAAGCGGTATGATTTATATATAACAGTCAGGTTATCTCCCCTTGGAAAACCATTCAGGGTTTTCTGCTGGTATCATTGGTCCTCCGATTTTCTTGGCGTGTGATCCTGAGCAGTAAAGTGGACTCAGTTCTTTTTATTCCATGGGCAAAGTTTTGACCAGTAGTATAATTCTTTGTTAGGACAAATGTTAATACATTTTCAGAATGCTGAAAATCCTCCCAGCTTTTCGAAAAAAGTAAAGATATGGATATAGATGTAGTTTGTTAGATGGACTATTAATGTGAGAACAGAGAAACTGTATACTCCTGGTAGTTACCCTGTTTTGGCTGTGATGAGCAGACCAGATATGGTTTCTTTACATTTGCAGTTACCAAACTGATAGTATGGGCTTCTGAGGCTGAAGGGTTTCGCAAGCCAGCATGGCACAGTGGCCCAGGAGCCTCTCACCAGTAAGGTGGTGAGTTCAAGTCCAGCTCATCATGGCTTCTTCTACGGTTGTTCGTGGGAAGATCTGCAGCAACCTGCAGATGGTCGTGGGTTTCCCCCCTGGGCCGTGCCCAGTTTCCTCCCACCATTATGGTGATCACTAAAACACCAATCAAATAAATAAATATCAAAGTGATAATATTCATCCAGAGGTGTGTTTTCCTCATAATGTTTTGACAGTTTGATGTCAAATGAGTTGTTTCGTTTGTGCAATGATGGTTTCTTCAAGCTTTGTTGTGAGATTTATGATTCAATTAATAATGAGTATTTACCATAAATGATTAATCTGATAAGAAACAGATCCTGTGGTATTTTGCACTTAAAAAAAAACCCCGGAAAAATCAGTATGTTGTTGGTATATGTAAACATGAGCAGTGTATTTGTATGTTTTGTTTCAAAAAAAATCTCAGTAAGATGTAGGTAGCCATATATTTGTATATTTTTTTACAGTGTGGAGAAGATGTTTAATCAGTTAACAGAATCCGGGCACCCTGCTGTAGAACCGCTGGTAATCACCCCATCAGGGGTCCTCTCTGTCAACCACAACTACCTGTTTGACCCCAGGGCCATGTATGCATTATTCCACATCCATGGGTGAGTAAACAAAATGTCTGCTGAGATCACTTTCAGTTTCACTTTAAACTGTAGAGTTACATCCAGATCATGGAACTTTAACCCACGGAACTCTATTTTAATATGAAAGAGCATTGACATTCATGAGGACTTGTTCCAAAATAATAAATACTTAATATTGTACTATGTAATTAGTTTTTGTTGAGGTAATTTACGTGCAGATAGATGGTATGGCATTTTAGAGAGACAATAATGTACCCATGTGCCAATCATCTCGGCATTTCAGTCCATTTCTAACTTCTGGCTGAGTGACGTGTGTCTGTGTCGGCCGAACTGATCTGGCTATGCTAAGGAATAAAAGTTATTTTGAAACACTTACTCCATTTATTTATTTATTTGATTGGTGTTGTACGCTGTCCTCAAGAATACTTCACTTTTATGGCGGCGGTCAGCGTAATGGTGGGAGGAAACTGGATGCAGCCTGGAGGAAACCCACACCACAAACTCTGAGAAAGAACTTTAAGCCACTGAGAAAACATCAAAGTTTGATCACTTATGTTCATGACCAGCTTCAAACATCAGTGGGAAACTCTCAGTACATGTACAGATGTTTTTGTAAGTCTTCTTCATCTGTAAATTACAGGGCTAGGTCATCTGACGTTATGGAATCCATACCAAAGAGCAAGAAAAATAAGAGATGTAACCTGCATTCGCTGGATACTCATAAAACCAAAACTTTGGGGTGAGTATTCGGCAACACACTTTTGACGTCAAATCTTCTGTTTGGTGATCGCATTTGGGAGAATATTGTAAAGGAGTTTCAACTTTCGAGATTAGTGTGAAGACCCTAAATGACCTAAAATTTCACCAACAAAAGTGCATTTTTAGAGGCATAGAAATGTCACAAAATATTATTTGGGGTGCTGTAACTTACAATTTCCCAGTGGAATATCATCCCATGTTCCAAGCAAACCTCATTACACCTTTCTAATATCTATAAAGCTCTCTGAATAAGGCAAAATGGGCAAGTTAGTCATGGACGAAATTTGTGGTCATTTAGGGTAGGTGCATAGTTTTGACGGACCAGTCACAGTTCACGGGACCTGGGTTGCCAGGTCAGTGGTCTTATAGGCTGTATTATAATCCCAGTTAGTGTATAACCAGGTGCAGTGTTCTTGTGTTGGCAAGTTCGAAAAGGGCACAGTGGGCATTTTATTTCAATTTCATTCTTCTTGCACTTAGCCCTAACCCCAGAGAAATTGGGAGTGAAAGTTTCTTTTGCAAACGGTGATCTTGTGTTAAAGTTTTGCATTTGAAACCTCGACGTGTAATGAACACATCTCCGGATTTTGAGGCCTTCCATCAATACGACATGTTGTCACATGGTGGAGTTTGTTAAAAAATAGGCAAAGGTTGGTGGTTTCCAACACCCAAAACTGGTTTTCCATAGTACAAGTGAAAATACTTCAGTATGACATTGATCAGAATATACTGGCAAAAAATTAAATTTATAATTGTAGTAATTTTCAAATAGCCCAGATAATAGGCCTGCTCTGAATTACCTCCCTTGATACACAAGAGCTGTTGTGATGTAGAGATTAGATTGTTTAGGCGTGAAACTATGAGAAGTTGGGCCTCACCTATTAAAGCTTGTAGTATATAGGTTATGTCATGAGAGTGACAAAAATTTTGTCGGCAACAGAATGCATCAGCATTTCAGAGGTGCATAAATGTTGAGAGATCTTGAAAGAAGTCCATGGTTTTCAGCTAATTTTTTAGGTAGGGCCAGGATTTAAAAATATTAAAAAAAAAATGGATTCAAAAGTACATCACATTTATCCTGGGTTTTCTAGATAAGTTTACAAAATTAAAATCTGTCTTAAACCAAAGTCTTCAAGTGGTGGTGTTAAACTCCGAAACTTTCATTATCAATTTTCTGAGGTCCCACCTACCTGTAACCACAGATTGCTGCTCAAAAAGCATTTTTTAAAAGTGAGAGTAATCTCAAGGGAGGTAATTCTGTGGCTTCACTGAATATTAGACTTGTGTATGCGGCTCAGTCCTGTCTAAATTAAGATGAATTTCGTAAATTTATGAAACTGGTCGCAGTTCAACTTTTTCAAACTTAAGGATCATTTTAACACTATCATCTGCACAGTTGTCAAGAGTTGGATATTTACTGAAAGGTGCCAACTTGAGCATTTCTTGATAATTACGAAAAATTAGATTTGATTAGCAAATGTGGATATTTTGCCAAAATTCTCCAGTAGGCTATATACTGTACAAGTGACCTCATTAAACAGCAATCAAATCAATCAAAATAAATACATTGTTGCACTGGACAGTGTTTGTTGTTGCTGTTGTTGTTGTAAAGGGGCTGGCTGGAAATTTGGGAAGTGATGTCTACAGAGTGCCAGGAAGAAGTGGTACTCATAGATGCTGACAGTCTCCTGGATACCTTAGAATCCTACCTCAGAAAACACAGGTAAAATATCAGCATTTAATTAGGTGCATCTACATATGTTTATTATGGTTTGTCACACAGGAAAGAAAGCACTAGAACCAGAGCCATAACCATCCTCCAGAGTGTGGCTTGGGTTGGTGGGGGTGACTGTCTTTACATAGAGGCACAGATGGTCCGGGGTCCACCAATTCCAGATTAACTAGGGATATATTTTTGGACCAATTAAAGTGTAGTGAATGGATCCTAATACTTCTAAACATATTTTAGAAACTATGTGACCAAAGGTAGACCTCAAGGAGTTACACATTGTTAGTTTCTGGTACAGCTTTCTGTGGTCAAATGTATGGTTAATTTTGAAGGAAAAAAAAATAAAACATATGTAAGCAGTCTCTCCCCCCCCCCCCCCCCCCCCCCCCCAACCACAGTTTTCTAGTATTTATGTGATCGTAATAACTTGAACTTTGACATTTTTCTGACTAGAACACAGGTGCGTATTCTTCATTTGTGCACAAGGTATGGACACTCACTCTCTCTGTCATTGCCAGATTTTGTTCCGAATGCAAGTCTAAGGTGATGAGGGCGTACAGCATCCTGGTGGGTGACCTGGATCATACCACAGAGAAGGGCTACTGCCCGGCGCTGTACGAGGGCCTCCGCTACTGCCCCCAGGAGAGGCATATCCACCTTCTTTGTGATACAGACTTCATCTCTAACCTCATCACTAGAGCAGAACCTGAATTGGCTGGCAGGTAATGCAGTTAATAAGCAGTGTTAGAATTAGTAACACAGAATGGATACTGGAAGTATCATAATGGAAGAGATGAAACTAGTCTTCATACACATCCTTGTTATTCAGTGCTATTAAAATTTGTTCCTAATCCTACCAACAGTGTGAAATGAAGTGCTTTGAAACCGGACAGAAAATTTACTTTGCTTCACCTAAAATTTGGTATGAAAAAATGCGCTTACAGAAGCACAGAAAGGGCTTCAACTGATACTGCAAGCTAATACCCTGAGTTTTTTTTGATAAGAATTTAATCAAATTTCATAAAAAACTGTCATGTGGCCAAAAAAAGGTGGATGACCAATAAGAATCAAGCAAAACGTATCACTTGAAAAAAGCTGAACATGAAGTGAAATGCAGCATATGTAGTTGAGTACTTACTTCATTAGCAGTTTGAAATGATTTGTTTTGACTGAGAATAGGAAAATTCACTGAACTTCCAAAAAATTGAGAACAAAACAGGAAATAGCAAAACAAAAACATTAAAAGGTCTGTACTGATCCATTCTGCTCGCATTGCAGTACATGTATTTTGGTGGCGTGACAAGTGGATTATCTCCCCTGGGCTGCTCAGGTTCAGAATAAATAAAAAGGGTTTATTGTGAAAATCTATGGTTGTCTCCGTGAATTTATAACTGTATCCAGCTACAGAGGCTAAGAGCGAACCATGTAGCCATATGCAGTGTGTGAGTGTTGTAGCCAACTGTAGAGTGGCTGTATTAGTAATGTGTGAGTGTTGTCATTGCAGTCGGCGTGACCGCCACGCGAAGACCCTGGACATTGCCCAGGAGGAGGTGCTGACATGCCTGGGTGTCCACATTCATGAACGTCTGCATAAGATCGGACAGAAACTGAAAGCAGAGGAACAGTCTTGGCAGATTCTCTTCTACCTAGGCGTTGATGCTCTTAAGAAAAATTATGAGGTGCGTAGAACTAAAAATCATTTCTTTATAGCTAGATCTACATGAAAGAGAGTTATCTCCCAAGCTTAAAGTTTATATTCAGAAAGAAAGTCTTTTAAATTTAAGGAAATTTGGTCACGCCTGCTTTACCCTCTTATAATGTTCTTGTACATTTTTTCACATCGTTTTCTGTTTAACAAATGGTAGGTTTCATATTCAATGTAACAGTTTACAAAACCGTACCAGGAGAGCAATTGTTGAAGTGGTTAGCTTGCCAGCGCGGCGCAATGACGCATGAGCCTCTCACCAATGCCGTTGCTGTGAGTTCAAGTCCAGCTCATGCTGGCTTCCTCTCCAGCAAGGAAGGTATATCTGCAGGTGGTGGTTATTTTTTCTGGGCCTGGTTTCTTCCCACCGTAATGCTGCCTGTCATCATATAGGTTTATGTAGTCTTGATTATGGGCGTTAGACATGAATCAGATTAAATAAATAGGAGGGCATACAACAAAACACCAGGAATTTGGTGTCAAAATGTATGGTGTTTTTTTGTGGGGTTTTTTTTGACATAGGTGTTAAAAGTAAGATTTCGTAACATTACAGCCTACAAGACACCTAATTTTGCTGATGATGATGCTTTTGTTGGTATTTAATATAATTTTGCTGGTGATGATTTTGCTGTTCATGTTGCTGATGTTTCTGCCTCACAGCTGGCCCTGGAGCAGAAACAGGGTGTGTCTAACCTGGAGCTGATGTGTGAGGAGCTGTTGGAAGAAGAGAGAGCCAAGGAGCTGAAGAGGGAACAGAAACGACAAAAACGGAAGAAGAAACGAGCCAAACAAACACCGTCCGAACTGGAAACCTGCATAGAAAACTATCAAGGCTGACCTGACCTGCAAAGTAAGAACAGGCATAAATATATAAAAACAGAAATCAGGAACTCTTTGTATTATATGAAATTTTACGCAAATGGTTTTTTATGCTATTCTGACTTCATTATGCAACATTGTATTTATTGTTTTCCAGAACATATTTAGGAGAAAGTTGAACTTTCTGATCTCAGACTTTAAAGGTGGACATTGTGACCATATATAAAGATATTTTATAAAATGCAACAAAAGTGATTCTTTCGGAGAGCATTTAGGTCTGGGAGTGAAAGACTGTAAGAAAACTCAATTTAAAGTTAAGTTTTCTTACAGAGGTCTTTCACTCCCAGGCTTAAATTCTCTCAGAACGAATCATTTTTAGTTGTATTTTATAAAATATCTTTATATTTAACACTTATGACTTCAGTACTTTCTCTCTGTTTCATGCAAAACTGGTCTTTGAAAGCACTGGAAACCATGATATTTATGTTCAATTTACTTGTTAGTTTTGAAACAACTTGATTAGTTTAAGCGCGTAACAGTTTGGGAGTCCAGAAGTTTTCTGGAACTAATATCGTTTCAGATATGTCCCTGATTCCTATCCACAGTCACTGGATCATTTGAATGAATTATTGCCACTCTCGCTGTAGCCAATCAGCTGAGCAGTAACCAAATTACACGTAGTTTGTCATTTGTCACACAAAGGGGCATTGCTTTTTCCAGGTTTTCCCCAATTTTCTTGTTTTTAAAGTTGGACTAGTGTCTTAACAGCCATATATTCTCGAGTATAGCACTAGAAGTACTGCGCCTATAAAATGCATCAACTGGGATAACTTGTGATATATCACCAATGTACAAATTAATGTGTTGGTTAAGTCCTGTAAAATCATAAGTCTATCAACAATTTACTTCAATTTTTTTTAAGTACGTATAGAATGCAATAACTCATCTAATATTACATATTGCAATATACCAGCTTTACCTTATATCACCATTGTGCTGTGCAAATAAATGTACTCGGTTAATTATTACAGTGTGATAAAGTCGCTGAAAACAAAAGTCCCAAAAAGCCTGTTTGTGTGTCAGTACTGAGAGGAAGATCCTAACTCCAACAACGAAGGTGGCATCGGCACAGAGCTGTGGTTACGTGCGGGGCAAGGTGCTGGGGAAGGGGGTAGGGCTCTTACTGAGTGGGAGCAGCGACGCCGGGTACTCGTCAGGCGCAGAGGGCTGCGACAGCTGCAGTATGCCCAGCTCTAACGACGGGTCCGAAGTGGCGTGCTCAGATGAGATATGTTGTCATGATCAAGACGATGGTAGGTTGTCATCTTGAGTCATGCTGATCTTTCATTTGCACTTCAAAGCCTACACGCTTTTGGAGTGGTAAAATTCAGGATCAATCCTGGGTCGAGTCACACCAAAGACTTTAAAAGAGGAAGTTGTAACTTCCTCGCTTGGCGTTCAGCATGAAGGGGATAGTGCAACGACTGGTTGACCCATATCTGTATAATGGCTTTGGCGGGAGGCTTACTTGCGTTTGGTAAGCAGTCTCATTGAAGCAGCAATAGATGAAAGAGCGGTGGAAATGCGTACTGCAACAAGGAGGCACATTACATGCACTCTAAGGATTCTGTCGTCATTATATGACTGAAAAAATTGTTAAGTATGACGTTAAACCCCAAGCACTCACTCACAGCCTACAGGTAAGCCAGTCTTAGTTTCTGTGTTGCCTGCGATTAGGAGTAAATTCAAAACTGGATTTTCTGTAGAGGTATATGTGTGTATAACCTGTTTAAATCCAGATGTGAAGTTCTTGGCATGAGGTGTGTTATTTTGCCCCGTTTCCTCCCTGATAAACTTCTCTTCTGCTGTGTACAGTATGATGTAATATTTTGAAAGTGAAGGACAGTGAAAGCTTTGTGAAGATAACAGTATTTGTAATAAGTCTAATATTAGCTTTGTTGTCTACATACACTACCCTATTTCTTCTAAATTTTGAACACCTGGTGTTCTCCTTTTAGCCAATATATATGTAATTTTAGCAGGAAATTGAATTTCTATTTTCTCACATGGCTAGACCATCTAATGAACAACATACTCATATCTTTACTTTTCCAAAAGGCTGGTAAAGAAATGTAAGAAATTTCTACTTTCAACGCTATTAAAAGGGAAGAAAATATAAATATGAAACAAATACCATTGAAAAGAGTACGCATTTCCTCGCAGGTGCATGCCATAAATAAAAATCTAATGTACCTCAAGTTGATTAATTGTAATAAAGTCAGCGCAAAATCCACTGTGGGCGACTCCATTTTGCCTAAGAACTAGTCCTGAAGTCTTCTGTGTTAGGAGGAGAATTGGCGCCGGAAACCGGCAATGTGCAGTTTGTACATTTTCGGTAGAGCGCTTCTTCCGAGAAGGTAGCGAAAAGTACACCGATTTATGCCAGCTTTGCTGTCTTCAGACTTTTACTTGATGGCAAGGAAAAATAGCGAAATTACGCAGCAGGCACCGCCACATAGAAAAAACTGTGTTCTTTTCTGCCTATAGTGTCATTTTCTCAAGTTTACTTCTCCTTTAATGTCTGTCCCAAATTTTAGTAGAATTAGAGTATATCATTTTCTCGCATATACATGTATGAAGAGGGGGCCTCCATGGCTCGTTGGTTATCGAGTTAGCGCAGCATAATGACCCAGGAGCATCTTACCAGTGCGGTCACTGCGAGTTCAAGCCCAGCTCATGCTGGCTTCCTCTCCGGACATAAGTGGGAAGGTCTGGCAGCAACCTGTGGATGGTCATGGGTTTCCACCAGGCTCTGCCCGGTTCCCTCCACCATAATGCTGGCCGCCGTTGTATAAGTGAAATATTCTTGTGTACGGCATAAAATTCCAATCAGATAAATAAATAAATAATAAATAAATAAATAACTGTATGAAGAGGTCACATTAATTTCAAAAAAATAATTATTATAACTTATGACTGGTTATTATGGTTTTTGTGGCAAGCTACAAAAAATATAATTTTTGAATAGAGTATGTGCTTGTGTGTTACTTTTGATATACACATATTGGATTTAAGCAGTGTTTTTAGTGAATGAAGGAAAATGTTTTTTTGACCAGGAAGGAAAGAAAGATAATTTTTGAATAACTTGTGTTGTACTAGCAGTATTCATGTATGCATCTTGGAATTAAGGAGTGTTCTTGTCATGGGTGTCATTTGTCTCTGTAGGTGAGGACAGTTGTTGTAGTCGTGAGAGCCTGATATCTGTCTGTGGACAGTGTACAGCCGACTGTAGGAGATCAGTGACGGTCCACAACCAAAGACGAACACCGTCCTCCAGAAGTATGAACGGAAAGGTAAGTGTGGCGGAAGGCCTAATGTGAGCTAAAACAGTGATGCTAAGCCGCAACAGGATATAGGCTGGTTTAGGCAGCCTGAACTGACTTGTCATCAGGCCTCCACTGAGTTATCTCCCTTGTCCGCGCAAAGGCAACTAGATGTATGTCTTTGAATGAGCTCTGTAGTTCAGACGAGAAGTTTGGAAGGCTTAAGCTACGCAGAGTTGATGTGATTAGCTGCTCTAGGTTATGTTGAAACTGATTTGTCAATAGGTGTGTGATTTACTTCCCTTGTCGCACAGCCGCTGGTGGGCACCACTAATGTTGAAATATGTTCGACATTCTAGTCAGCGCAACTGAATCAATGTTTTGAAAACCCTCAAAGTGATTATCAACCAGGCTTGAGTCATGCTTGAATGAATGTACCATACCTAATATTTAGCTCAGACAAGGCATTAGACTGGACTTTCCTATCTCTCACACAGCCAATCATCAGTGATTCTGTATCGTTTTAAGAGTTTTGCCTTGTGCAGTGTGAGCTGAGTTTTGTAGGAGATGAGTGGTAAACGAGGCCTCATTTCAGTGCTCCTTAACATTCGGGTGTATTTATGATAGATACTGCTTATGTTTCAGTGGAAGGAGCCTGGGTCCCCCGAGGTGTGTAATGGGCGTGTCCCTCCTGACCCCCCCAGCATGACACTAAGTCTACAGGATATGCTAGAGGTAAGGCTGTAGAATCCTAGAAGTACGGCCTGTAACTCCAAATCAAATAAATAAATAGACAGCGTTTCCTGCAGTCTAGGGGACAGTGCTGTAATGGGAGAGACAAAAAGTTTCCAATACACCGAACAACTTACACAATTGCTCCTGCAACTGAACTGTTTGTCTCCTTGTGACTTGATTAGTGCTAAGATGTTTTCCTGCTTTGTAGGTAAGCAGTTGTAGGTGGAGGAAAGTGGAATGATAGAAATATGCATTAGAAACACTCAAAGCGGCTTTGTGTCGAATTCTGAGGAAAGCTATAAAAGTTCCCCCGACGTCATGTGGATGTTGTAGCATTTAAATCTTTTTAACTGTTCTGATAAGAGACTATCCGCAGGACACAAGTCAGTAGAACTAGAAAAAGCCAGTGCGTAAATTGAAGTGTTGCACAGTTATGCCCCTTGCTTAGTGCCTTGAATGATGCCTTGTTTCTGTACTATTCTCTCCCCAGCAATCTTGTTCATCGGAAGACGATGACTTCAATATCGGAAGGAGGACATACAGACCTTCAAAGCAAACCAGTCGCAGGTGCTTCAGCAAAGACAGGAGCTACGAGAGACATTACGACAACGCTTTGACAGCATGCAGCAGCGCATTACAGACCGCACCCCACTGAGCGCTCATCGGATGGACTTGGACAAGCTGGCAGAGCACCTCCTCAATCTGTGACACACCCCCTTCACTCTCAGACACACCCCTTTACTCCGCCTACCTCAGCCGGCATTTCCATGGCTGTTATATTTTGACTGGCAATCGCCACTGGGATAGCTATTCTTAGGCTGTGAAGCGGCTTGTCCTATCCATCCAAATATTTGGGCCCAGTTTCACAAAAGTTCTAATATTTTGTTTGCTTATAGCAAAACTGTTTTGCTTATATAGTGTTTGACACTGTATAAAAAAGGCTACTTTACTACAAGCAGGAAATTTTATGAAACTGGGCCCTGTAGCCCCATTATTTTCCTGCACACTGTAGCACTGCTGAGAGGATCTATATATTTTATATGCCATAGTTAATGGCCTGAGAGTACTAAATTTCTATTTATTTTACATCAACTAAGTTTGTACAGTGAATTCAGTTATAGGGTATGTGTGCTTGTTATTGACGTTTTAAGAAAATTAGTGGTGAGCGGGAAATCCACAACTTTTGATTTTCTTTCAGTACAAGTATTGCACCAGTGGTATTTTGTGTTCACGCGTGAAACTCTGCTGCCCATTGTATTGCTAGCCATTTCCTCTTTTGATTTGTCAGCTTCTCATCGTTTATGTTAGGCATTATTGAATTGAAAACAAAATATTGGCCATTCAACTTATCTTAATAAGAATGTGCAGTACAACATCCTTAATTTAGTGCTTGAATTCCAATTGTGGAAGCTATCAGAAAGAGGGTGCAAAAATCCATGTCGGATGTAGCCTCTTAGTGCACATTTCCCCCATATTTGCAAACTGTGCTTTAGAAAAGTACAATAGCTAATCCAAAATATTTATCATGCACAAGTAATCAGATGTAAGATTTCAGTCAGACCAAGGCTGCAAAATATTTTATGGCTATTAAAAACAACCCATGCGTGGCTTTCTCATAAATGTTTCGCCAGTTATGCTAGTGTCCCAAGATAACAGAAATCATGACATATTTTTCTAATTAATTGACATTGAAGTGACTTCACCTTCGTGAAATGACTCATAGTAGGGGAACGTTCTACCCATCAAGGGAGCTAACTGGTCTGCATCGAAGAGATGGAGAAATATGTCGACCTGTGATTGCAGGAAGCCTGGCGAACTCGGATGTAATTGAAGTTTGATGTATGTAGGGATGGTTTTTTGAGAGAAGGGGAGGGAGTTGTGGGGGAAGGGGGGATTTCATGCTGAGCACTTCTTGAAACCATTTGAGTAAAGGCGTAGAGATGAACATAGCGTTTCATTACGAATTTTTTTGCCTTGGGGTGAGCAATTCATTTTGACAGATTCCAGCAAAATTGAAACTCCGGCAACTGCTTGGATGTAAGACCACAAATACTGTAACCTGCATAATACAGCGTCCACTTCTCTCTAGCTCTTACTCAAACACTTATGTTTTGAGGGAGTCATGGGTGTTCAACAGAATCCCAACCAGTCGGGCTTAATCCAGTCTGAACAAATAAGAACTGCACTTGATACTTGTACTACTTCTGCGTCGAATCTGTCATCTTCTGTTGGCTAATCTTCTGTTGGCTAATCTTCTGTTGGCTATCTTCTGTTGGCTAATCTTCTGTTGGCTAATCTGCTTGCCTGGATAAACTCTTTTCTGCCTGAAACGTAAACTCTTTTTGCATTTCGTTGGTCACAGTGGATCCAAGGTACATGTATTTATTTATTTATTTGATTGGTGTTTTACGCCCTACTCAAGAATATTTCACTTATACGACGGCGGCCAGCATTATGGTGGGAGGAAACCGGACAGAGCCCGAGGGAAACCCACGACCATCCGCAGGTTGCTGGCAGACCTTCCCACTTACGGCCGGAGAGGAAGCCAGCATGAGCTGGACTTGAACTCACAGGCTTCTGGGTCATTATGCTGCGCTAGCGCGCTAACCGACTGAGCCACGGAGGCCCCCAAGGTACATGTATATGGTACAAATTAACTTTGCCACATAGAATGTACACTCTGTGGCTGACGGATCGTTTGCAACTTCATCATCTTCCAAGACACCGCATTACTTTGGTTTGATTTTAGTCTTTTTTAGTGAAACCTGGTTTCGGATACTTATTGGTCTGTATTCCTTTTTGTTTTTAGCCTATTTTTAGTGTTCTTTTTTTTTTGTTTTGTTTTTTTTTTTCTTTTTTTTCTTTGTTTATAGTTACTTTTAATCTATAAGGTAAAGGCGTCTAAATTGTGAATTATTTCTGTTTTCATTTCTCGGATACATATACCAGCCAATTTAGCGATTTCCCTATTTCATTTAGCACAAAACGCGTATAGTAACCGTAGTAACAGTTTAAAATATCCGGTAAATGTCCTCTTGTGCTTGTACAATGTTAAAAAAAATTCAAAAAGGTTTCTGTTAAGGTTTTATGGGACTCATTGATACGATTTTCAATTTTGTTATTGAGATACGAAGCTGCCGTTTATGTTTTGTCAATTTTTTCCGGCAGCTCAGGCTTGAGAAAGTCCGTGTTTCATTCATTGTGTTGTTTGTCGTTGGGGACATCAGCGAGAGGAGTAAACGCTGAACGATGTGTGTGTGTGTGTGTATATATACATGTATATGTATATCAGTATGTATACGGCGTTTTGTGACGAGAATTCTGAAGGGGTCACGTGACCCGTTGTTCCGGTCAGCTGACGATCATGTGATAGGATTTATTTTGTCCTGCTCAGGCGTGCGCGCTGTCTTCACTCTCATTATATGTGATCATGACTGCCTGCATGAGTGGCGTCTTTAAGGGCTGATACTATATATTAAATATCTTGTGATAATTAGGACTATCGCGCGTCTGTTGTTGTTGTTGTGACCCTCTGTAATCAGTCAAATCCTCGTACTGTCTCGCGTTATCTGGCATTTGCGGACAGTCGTGTATCGAAACCCAAAGAAAAGTATCTACAAGACCACAATATAGTTACCGGAACCATGAGCATTGGTGGACTGTTATTGAATTGCGGAGCACAGCTTGCGTTCCAAAGTCTTAAAGCTCTAATGGAAATGTTCTTTCGAGCATAAAGATTTACCATTCTTCCTACTTTGTACCTTAACATTTGGAACATCGGGTTGTATTTGGTGCATGTAACTCTTTTCACAGTTCCGCTATCAGCTCATCTGCTTAGTGAATAGTTAACGCCAGGCAGACCAATTCGTAGGAAACTAGGTCATTGATGCACTGCAGTGATCTGTATCAGACTAGCCCTCAACTGACGAAATCTTCGGTTCAAATCTGACACTGGGCCTCCGTGGCTCAGCTGATTAACGCGTTGGCGCAGCCTAATGACCCAGGAGCCTCCCACCAATCCAGTTGCTGTGAGTTCAAGTCCAGCTCATGCTGGCTTCCTCTACGGCCGTACGTGGGAAGGTCTGACAGCAACCTGCGGATGAGCGTGGGTTTCCCCTGGGCTCTGCCGGGTTTCCTCCCACCATAATGCTGGCCGTATAGGTCGTATAAGTGAAGTATTCTTGAGTACGACCTAAAACAACAATCAAATAAATAAAATAAATCCAATCTGACACGGGATGATGCACATGCTTCAAGAATTTCAGCCTGAAGGTTTTGACAATGTTTAACATGAAACATGAATGCGATCATAGGATTTACATGTATGCTATCCGTCATTCAGTTTCAAAAATAATATATAGACCAAAAGTCGAGAACTCTTTGACCGATTGTCTCCAAACTTATTAAGTGGTATATAACATCGATGGGAGGACGGCAAAGAAACGTTTGTTTTCCCTGAACCGATTACTCCAAACCATTTTTGACCTTCAATTTGAAATAGAGTTAATTAGAGCTTGTCTTTGGGCTTTAGGAATTAACATTTTTGTCAACCCACAAGAGTTATGATAATTGTTGCAAAATGTCCACTTTCAGTACCAAAAAATCAGCAGGTTTTAATTATTTAACTAAAGTCAGAAATGGCTTTGTGCAGGCAGCCCGAGTTGGTCACCTTTGTCCGGACAGTAACCATAAAAAAGTAATTCATTGCTGCCAATTTTGGAAAATGCTATGACGTCAATGAGAGGACTAAGTTTTTCCTCTGGGTGTATCTTCGGACATTAACTCTAGAACGCTGTGGCTGATTGACATTGATTTTGAACAATGGGATAAAGCGTCTTTTCCACCGAGGACTTCTTTGATTTCCACTTTGCTAAATTGTCCGGACGATTTATCTAGAGCGCTTTTACCCATTGCCCTCGAACTTGCGTGGTGGTATGACATTATCGCTAAAGCCTCTGCATCCATCTTGTTTTCCGCATTGTTAGGCTTTTGGAGTCGGTTTAGAGGCATGTTATGCAAATTTATGAGATGTATTTGAAAATATATATTATTCATAATGTAATACCAGTAATGTTTATTGATAATCTGCTAGCTTTAAACAATCGATATATAGCAAAGGCTGTGAAAGATATTTACCCGCCTTCGTTGGATTTAGAGGAAACCACAGACTCTCCAGACCTCTGGACCTATATTTGTACAAAGATCAAAACGGTTTCCTCTCCCGCAGGCTTAACGACAAGAGGGATAGTTTGGATTTTGACATTGTAAATTATCCTTACCTGGACAGCAAAACACCGAAAGATAACATTTGTTCGATCCTGTGTGTTTCAATCAACGTAATAAGTTATTACTGCCAAAAACTAGTCTGTCGAGATTATACCATCACAAGCCTTCACTATATTTTACAGTGATATGGACAGAGTGTCCAGAAACTCGGGCGCTCTGCTTCATGATTATGTCTAATTCGGCCAAACCCAGGGTAAGGGGCTGTGTATTCATCGTGTTGAATTGGATCATCACGGGGTTGGATATATGAACAGTTGCAATCAAAGCACAACTGAGATACATATTTCGTTATAGACAGCTACACGATTTGAATACTAATTTCGCTAATGCCTTAAGTCTTTCCAAGATCATTGAAAACTGTTGACTGTTTCCCTTTGCATGATTCCGTCCTATTGTCGTACTTTATACACTTTCTTAGTTCTTTGGGGGTTTATACGTCTTGGTGGGAATTGGCCTTGCGTTTATTGACCTGGACTGACCTTATTGGTCGACGGCTGGCATAGCAATGTCTGCCGACGCACTAATTAGAAAGAACCCGTTGCAACTGGATGGAGAATCGCCCCCAGTTGCTCCTATTGCAATTCACAAGTACAGCTAATAAACAGGTGTAGTTGATGAAATAGCCAAAATATTTCATCATATTTAGATAATAACCGTCTATGTTTTTATTTGAAACAAGTTTTGTCATACGAATTATATAGTGGAAAGATCACAGTGTCTTTAATACATTCATTACGAATGTCAACACATTTCACTATTATATGCCACCAACAACTCCATCACACCATACAGTGTCAGTATGGCGACTGTCAACAGGATATACCGTCGGTACAGGCAGTTCTAAAGAGTAAACCAGTCTATACTCTGAAAGAATTGCTACAGAAACCTAGTACGTTGAACTTCGACGAGGACTGACATTGAATGTGGTCACCATGTATTTTGGGCACACTGAGCTATCATTGGAAGAATATCGTGTATCTTCTATATAGATTTACTATAATACACTTAAATTTATCTGATGCATAGCTTGACAAAATGTAAAGAAATATATAAAAGAAGTTCTAATGTGGTTCAATTTTATTTTCATAAATTTCTGTGTATATTTTTTTCTATTTTATAAGTATATCATGGATGCATAGATCTAATACAAATTATTCAAGTCTAGTTCCTGATGGCTTCTTCTCCGGCAGCAAGTGGGGAGGTCTGTCAGCAACCTGCAGATGGTAGTAGGTTTCTTCCCACCATAGTGCTGGCCGCTGTCGTATAAGTGAAATATTCTTGGGTACAGCTTAAAACACCTATCAAATAAAGTAAAGCCCTGTGTTCTTAAAATAGGAACAAAAGTCTACACAAGCTGCAAAATAGCAATTGTTTACCACATTTGTAGATTTCATACAAGCCTGGAACGGAGGTCAAGCATTTTGTATACCCCTGAGAGATAATAGCTCTTTCCAATCTTTTGCCCGGGAAAAAGTCGATTTCGTCAAAAAACAAAACTGTTAGATTACATGGCATTTGAACGAGTTTGAACGGTTCCGTTGATTTGCAAAAATGTATTAAAATATGTAACGTCGCTATAGGGAAAAAGGTTTCACGTTTTCTCAAACAAAATGTCATTTACCATTTACTCTTAATTCTGATCGCGGGGCTTTTGCCCGCCGGGTGTTTTGTCGGGGGGAGGGGGGGGGGGGGAGGTTGTGTCCGTCGGGGCTTTTGTCCACTGGGATTTTATCCTCGAGGTTTTGTCAGCGGGAGATTTTGTTCGCGGGTTTTTTTGTCAGTCGGGGCTTTTGTCAGTCGGGGTTTTTGTCCGCGGGGGTTTTGTCCACGGAGGTTTTGTCCGCCGGGGCTTTTGCACCAATCTCCCCCCCCCTGCCCACCAACACACACACACACCGAGGCTTTTTTCACGAAGTTTTCAACAGTTTCATGCAACAGTTTTGAATGATGATGGAAAGACACACGAAATGCTGATGGTGAATGCATAAAATCAGCTCCCAAATTGTTTGCCTGGATAGTGTATAAGTTGACGTTAATCAAAATAATTATGTGTTTCAGCTGTACTCATTCTAATTGGACTTAAAGCTATGCGGACTTTTTGAAACTGGCCCACAATCTCTGCGAAGAGTGGCTAGGAAATTTAATTTATATTGTAGCAAACAATATCGACCATTGGCACCTCGGCCAAAAGGCGGGAAATAGCACCACCCGGTGTGACTGAGGCTTAAGTGTTTTACCTTTTAAAGCCCAATCACTCCTACACGTGACGACAATTTGCAACCGAAAAAAAGTGGGCAATCGTTCTAGATCTTGTATTGATCATACGATAAGTCATGAGAATACTGGCGATTTTTGATGAATCTGGAGATATCGCCAGTTATTCTCAGTGATGCACAAAAACTAGGTGCTATTAAAATTTATCGAATTCTGGAATTATGGACATTCGGTTGAACTTCGTCATACGAGCTCCGTAGATGCTTTACAAACATCCTTTATCAATGATATGTAAATTTTTTCACCAAGTGCCTTTGTCTCCAGGCAATCACGTGACCGCCTCCGAAAATTAGAAGTCCTTGAAGAGTCGAATGGTCTGATCGCAGAAGTCAGAGGTAGACGTAGCTTGGAGTCTTTAACTTATCATACAACGCTGTCTGAAGGCGACACAAGAAAGAAGTAAAAATGTACAATTTGTACAATTTATTAAATTAAAATCATTATTTTGGCATCCATTCCTTGAAGTTATATTCGTATAAGTCAACGGGGTGTTGGTCATAACTAAATAGTTCAAAATCCTGTTTAAAAGTTTTTACTATGTCCCTTTTAACCTGGGGGTCTATGGACTGATAAGCCTTGGCCATTGCTAGCCGTCGCTGTTTAGATGCTTCCTCACGTGACAGCCCATGCTCGGCATACGTTTCTAACACATACTTCCGAAAAGCTTCCTTAGTGTCCGTAATTGTTCCGGAATGAGTGAGAATCTCCAAGGGAAGGGGCAAGGATACGGGTAAATATCCCTGAATCTGGAAAGATTGCCACAGTTTGGCCATAATATCGACTTTGGAGACGCACTTTTTGAAGTTGACCACGGCGAACCAGGACGTATTTATAGCCTGGTTAAGCGAGTTCTCCGACCCCACCTGATTTGAGTGAAGATATTGCACTGTGTCCGTCAGATCCATGACCTCCGCCAGGACGGTGTCCCGGTCTTCAGTGAACGTCTCAATTTTTCCGATGAAGTCGTAATTCATCTGACAGGGCTGACAGATCCACGACACGGGGATCCAGTGGTCGTCGATGCCGTACTTGATGAGTTCCGGTTCGCTCGTGATGTCCACAACATGGCGGAGAAACTCCTCGAACGTGACGTCATGTCCGCACTGCAGTGACGTGGCGTCTGGATTATGACGTAATGATTTAACGATTGTCATGCCGACTGGTTTCCAGAAGCTTGGCAGCATGAGTTTGTCGACATAAGCGGAGAAGAGGCGGCTGTAGGGATCCCTTGTGAACATGACACGCGTGGCGGAGTGAAGGAAGTTAAACACCATTGCGAACGGCCTGATGTGGGCCAACCATGGAAGTCGTACCGTGTGTATGTACCCCTTTTTCGCGTGGACGATTTCGTCCCCTAGTTCCACTTGTCCAGCTTGTCGATCGATCAAGTGAAATACCGTCTTCCATAACGTGCTGGCCACTTTCGGCACGTAGCAGAACACGATATTGCTTTCCACGTTATATAGCAGGTGCTCTCTGACGTCACGATAATACGAGACGTTCTCGTGTGCGACGCATAGCTGATTTACGTGCTGCTTCCTGTCCTCAATCTCCCTGTTGAAAGCTGCTGTAGGTGTTTCGCTGCTCGTTTGTTGTATGAGGATCTACAAAATAGAATTCAGTTAGGATTTAATCTCTTTACTTGTTTGTGTCCAACTTCACTTTCAACATTATGCAACTCTCTACATTGAATTGGTACACAGTATGAAGGCTTTGACTTGTAGCTTCATGCGTTACTTATTTATTTATTAATTATTGTACTTTTTGCACCGTCAATAAGCCCACCATTAAATCCGTTCCTTGAGAGATGATGGATTGCATCTTCATCGATTTAACGTTTTTTTTCCCAATAACGAATTCATCATTTCCTGATAACGGATTGACCCATAATCGGCAGACTCTTAGCCCGTCGGAAATGCAATCCGTCCTCCTTAATGGAAGAATTTTTAAATTTTTTTGAGCCTCATTGAATTTAGTAGTGTAGCCAATATATAACATAAACCTCGACACAATCACATTTTATATTAATAGCTCTAGCAAGAATAATGTTATATTTATAATTTATGAACCTTATTTCTATGCACTTACTTCACAAGAATACACTTGTCATCATCTTGAAAAGCTTTTCCTGTCTGAGGCATTGTAATTTTGAAATAGATCAAAGGGCTGAGCTGGGATGTTGGGAGGGGGTGGGGTGGGGTGGGGGTGGGCGGCAGCCGTCATTAGGAACGGTTTGCTACCAGGGGACACAACCTCGATATAACCGAAATAATGTTGAAAGTGAAATGAATTTGCAGTCAGCCGCGCAAGCAAACTTAAGCTCAGACCTTACGTGCAGTCATAACGGTTCAGAATATGACGCGCATGGATGTTTAAGCTGATAGTGATGACGGTGTAAATTTGGCCTTGTTGATTAAAATAGCTACATTGCGATGTATGACATTTATGTTTGGCTGCTTGGAATGAGTGAACTTTTTCTTGTCGTCAGCAAATGTAAACATAGCCGACTTTCGACCAGGAGATATCGTAAAAATTAACAAAAAAGAGTCATTAATGTGACAAAAGATAATCGAATCAATGCGGAAATTCTCGGTATTGACTAAGACATAGAGATATCGCCATGAAGGTTAAGTAAATCCCCAGAACGGAAACATCGGGTAGGACATTATTTTTCTTAACATGATTCAATAGGCCTAAAATTTTGTGCTTCGTTAATTTTAACATTATTCAGATGAAATCGATCGAATCGTCATCCAAATCTTTACAAAAACATTAGATGATGCCTTAATTCCAATTAGCCGTTGCAATTATGTAAATTGTTTCGCTTGTTCAACCTTGGTTAATTTAAACTGTCAGTTCTTTTTTGAAAGTTGCACCGCGTGTACTCAACGCACGTGAAATTTGTATATTTTTAGACAGTAATTCTTTCTGCAGTAAAATGTAATATTCTTATAGAAATATTAACGTAATGAACGATATATTGTATAAAGCAAACTTGTGACATGTCTATGGTATAAAAAAAAGCCGATATGTAATAAATTTTGTCTGTACTATATTATACTCCGCCATGTACTTGTCACTTACTGATGAAGCTTCACTTGACCTATACATGTGAAATCACTACGCGATTAGACGTCGGCGCAATTTCCGAACATTTGAAATCGTAATGATTTTTTTCTGCTATAAATTTACAATAAAGCATTTATGGGATAAATAGGATATGCAATTCGTGACCCTCGATATTAAATTTATTAAACTCAAGTAGTAGTTTTCATTTGTTCCTTGCCGGCTCGAAACAAATGAAAACTACAACTCTCGTTTAAAAAATCTGATATCTTTAGGTCACTCATTACATATCCTATATGAATGAATGAACGGATGAAGGAATGCTTGGGATTTAACGTCGTACCTAACCACTTTTCAGTCATATAGCATTCTGCAGACGGGAGCTTAAGTTTGTGAGTTAGTATTATAATTATTATCTTCTTAAATACAACCAGTATCCAAAAAAACGTCAAGGGGTATGTGATTTGAGATATTTTGGATTATGATAACTAAAACATACACTTAGAATCATTGTAAACTATAATTGGGAAATAGTTTTGGGAGTACGTACAATATTCTCACGGGGCTTTCCTTCAGCACTGCAGACATCTGAAACACAAAAAATCAAAGAGTAATTATTGGTTTTATTTATGTATAATTTTCTGTATTTGAGTTTTACGCCGCACTTGGGTGGGGGGGGGGGGGGGAGGGTTGCACTTATATCTTGGCGGAGAGGTTGATGGGTTAAGGGAACAATGGAAATTCATGCAAGAGAAAATCATCGTGCCTATCTATATGTAATAGACAAAGTTCTTGAAGTAATGCAAGCCGCACTAGATTTAACAAGAGCTGGATTCGAACCTGTGACCTCAGTCAACAATGACTAACCGTTACTGGTAACCCAGTGATGGTTTCTGTAAGTTATGTTGGCCATATTAACTCTGGTGTGCTGCCGTCTCATATAGTAAACTATAGTACACAGTAAAAGACAGCGTAGAGAGTAAACGTGTGGTAGTAGGCAAATGGTCATATGTTAGCAGTGAAATACGGTCTCTTGTCAAATGAAGTCAGTTGAGGTTGTAATAGGCGTATAGTACGATTATGTCAGATACAGGCTTCCGTGGGATGAAGCACGTTACAGACGCTCCGAGTGATCTCCATGGTTACACCTCGTACCTAGAGTTTCTACTTTTTCGGAATGTGTAGATTTTTCTGAGTATAGTCTATAGCTATTATTTACTTTTTATAAGCAATAGCTAACTGATGTTGCGCCCTATTCCTTCGTTGTGTTGTTACACTGAAATGGTTTTAAAACTATGATACCCATGATGCTCCGAGACTGTGGTTAATTGTGTAAGCCGCCATATTGTTTTACCGGCGAGTGCCTGTTGTCATCTCAGACACGTTTTGAGAGTTTCCACTGTTATTGCTGATCTGACTGACACAGACAACCTCATACCGTGTGCATTTCAATGTATGGAAGCCCGTTAGTAGCATAGTCCTTTTTACCCTTTGGCTGGACCCAATGCAGTACATGGTTAATGGGATAGCGGAAGATTCCGTTGGTCACAAAAGAAAGGGCACATCAGAAGAACCTCAAAAATGGGCGTTCGTCATTAGAACCGTTGACCTCTGCGCTCTTTACATTACAACCGTTGACCTCTCGTTGACCCTCTGCGCTCTTTACATTACAACCGTTGACTTCTGCACTCTTTACAAGGTTTTATTCTGTACGTGATTAAATAGTGGCACACGATGTAAGAATAGTCTGCCAGAGATGAGGTGATACACACCACTTGGTCCATGCAGTTATATACATACACACGTATGCGCGTAACGACAGTACACCTGATATAATCCGAATTACAGTGTGTGCATGTATACCTGTGGGTGTAGTTAAAACTGTTGGTGTTTGCAAATCAGGTCATTTTGGTTGAGAGAAGTCCTGCCTACCAGCAAGAAATCCAGAGTCCTAATTTTGACACAAATGAATCGTTAAAGTAAACGTTTGACTTTATATGGGGTAAGAAGAGTAATATTCATGTGAAGCATGTATTCGTTTCTCTGGTTGTACTACCTATGCTGTGGTCTTTTATATTGTATGTCTACAGAAAACCAGGGTGCTGAGGGTGGACTTGCAATGATCGTATGTGGTTGTTTATTAGATGGGATGACAATACAGTATGTTCACTACTTCCATATAAGTGACGTCTAGAAGTTGACAAGAAGCCATATTCCACTAGTTACGTATGACGATCTGCCAACCACATTGTCGTCGCTGCTCTGGTTTAACTATCCACCCTGCAGTCCTCAGTGTGATACATTACTATGGGTGTCACTTCCATAGGGCCTTGTTTGATTTAGGCCGTTACCTCTTGACCAATACGTCCGCTTCAGGAGCGGTACGTCCAGGATCAATCCTGGGTCGAGTCACACCTAAGACTTTAACATGAAGGGGATAGTACAACGACTGGTTGACCCGTATCAGTATAATGGGGCGGGGCAGCTTACTTGCCTTCGGTAAGTCGCCTCAGTGAAGCAGAACTAGATAAAAGAGCGATGGAAATCGGTCTTGCAACAAGGAGGTACATTACATGCACTCTAAGGATTCATTCGTCGTCATATGTCGGAAAAATTGTTAAGTACGACGTTAAACCCCAAGCAGTCACTCACTCTTTTCCAGTATGGCATCATGTTAGAATGCAGCTACGATTGGCATACATGTCTGAGGAATACGTCGGCAGATTTGTCATGAACATGCACGACGACGAACGGGGACTGTAGTCCCTAACTGAGGTTGTTTGGCAATAGGCCCTATTTTACTGATTACGTGTGATCATTTGCCAGCTTTCCACACTGTCGTCGCTACTCTGGTTTTTCTCTTTATGCTGTACGTCCTAACTATAGTCTTCTGCTGCGTTATTTGTCGCTGTATAACTCTCAGTGAAGTCATAGAAGTAAAATGCTTTTTAAATGAATATTTACTTCGTCTAATTAGACATCCCAGTGTAATGTCTCAGTGCATGCATGGGCTGCTTTCTTAAAACTTGGACATGCTGCTGGATTTTCCAATTATAAACATTTTTTTGCTGGTTCGTTTTTCATCATATTTTTTTTTTGGGGGGGGGGGGGCGGGGACTGCCAAGTTTTGTTTAGCAAGAGATTGGCCACAGCCAGTGCTCTCTTTGAATTCTCAGTCCTCAGAATCAGTAGAGTTTAGCATATAGCGCCTTAATTTTGACATGACAAAGATTCGCGCACACAACTGAACAAATTGAAGATAATCTCTGTATAGGATACGAATTATCCCTTAAAGCTTTTGAAGCTGAAGGCACGTCTCTGTAGTCCAGGAAAGCTCTTCCATGTCAACCGGAAATCAGAGGGAATGTTTTTATGCTTGTCATTCATAACCTCTCTTAATCGGAATCACATTATTGAAATCCCGAGGAATCATCAATTCTAAAAGGCAGATTATCATCTTTTGACTTTTTGCCATTCCACTTAAGACATCCATAAGAAGATAGATAATGTCAAATGTTTTAACAGTTTCCACGCGAAATGCACACAGAGCGACAGGTGTTGTGGAGAGCGGGCAAACAAACTAGGGATTGCGGATAAACAAGGCTTTTTGAACGACAAACAAGCTGTGTTAGGGACAGACCCGCAAAACGCGCCACAGTAGGGCAGCAGTAATCGGAACATGGCTAAAGATGATGAACTTGGACATGGTGAGGTCGAGGAGAGTGGAAGGCAATGGAGGGGGAGAGGGGGATTCACATCAACATCTCGACCTGACGTCAACAAGTAAAGAGGGAGATCACAGACTCCGTAAACATGGATGCATAATCGCGTTAGCTTTTAGTCTTATACATCCGTTTGAGACTTGCAGCTAGATGATGTCAGATGTTTAGCATAATCAAATAGACCTGTACGTGAGGAAATTCGTTGGCCAATATTTTGTAGAATTAAAATTGATAATTTGAAACCAAAGATATATAACATATAAAACGACTTATTGTAATAACCTTTATTATATAATGAATTGGCCGACGAAATTGCTGGATTTTCTATACACTGTACACGTAAAGTCTGAAGCTTACCTCGCATGACACCATTCTGCATTCCTGAGAGCACAAGAGTTCCGATGAGAATTCCACAGACAACCAGAAAGGGGAAATACACCGTCTTAACGCCGAGTTTTAGCTTGGCCATAGTGATGGTGCAGCAATGTTGAGGATCAGCGATCACCTGCCTGGGATCGATGCGTGCGCCATTGCGGTGGTTGTGACAGTTTAAAAGCTTAATTCATACTCTCTCGGATTTGACCAATGGAGGTGGAATACAAGGTAACGCCTTCAAGTTTCCTCAACACCGTTAGAAATCCTCCCCTCGCGAATGCAGCGTTGTGTCAGCTTGCTAAAACACGATGGAGACAAAACGGGCCCGGTAAACATCCTAAAGATTTGCCAAGCGACACACACATGGCCCGGTTCACGTCTATATACATACGTTCACGTATCAAGCCATCTTCCCCATTAACCGCCTCACGGAAACGACGCCTGAGTCAACTGTCGCTCAACAACACCTTCTGTTCTAGCTGGGCGAGACGAACAGAACGTGGTTGACGTTAGCAGACAATCCAAATTGAGGGTGGTAGTGGAGGGGGGAGGGGGATGTGACAGGAGATTGTGGAGATTTCCTGAAATGTATACAAGAGCCCTGGCACCCGTGGAATTCCACACAGTGCCATGTATCAGGCCACACATGCAAAGATAACAGTTCGCGAAGCTATCTGAACAAAAACCAAGATCGACCTCGATGTCTCTTCTGGGACAGCCGAGATTGATTGGAACGCTGTATTAGCTTCCTGTTGTTCCTTTGCCCTCATCACACTGTTTTAATTAACGACAAACTTTCAAGCGACACGCTCTGTTTGATCAGTCCTGTCGACTTCAAACATCAAATATATTACATCAGTCATCTGAAAACATACCCGCCATGACACTCTGTTGAGAGTTTCTTGTTTGTTCATGTGCACAAACCCGCACCTTGTTTACCTTTCTTCATGTTACAGTTTTACTCGGTGCGTATAGAAGCTAATTAGATAGCACCTAGCTGCTTGTTCTGCAAACTTCCTGGATGTATATACACATCGATCGTAAACAACACAATAACACAAAAATCTGTGGGCTATGTCTAACAAGCACAGAACTCCGAAACGATTCTTGGATGTCAGACTTACTTTCAATACAGCTTTATAGCATCATTTTGAAAACGCATGCAGACATATACCTCCATATCGACACGAAAATCTATTTCTCTCTGTGGTTATTTTTGATATCATATCAAAACTTATATGATACATTTAGGAAAACCTTTTATAGATTATATGATAACTATTTAACACAGTATATATATATGTAAGTAATCTATTTTTACTTAGTGACCCAGGAGCCTTTCGCTAATGCGGTCGATGTTAGTAGTTTCCTCTCCGGCCGTACGTGGGAAGGTCTGACAGCAACCTGAGGATGGTCGTGGGTTTCCCCCGGGCTCTCGCCCCGGATTGCTCCCACCATAATGCTGGCCGCCGTCGAATAAGTGAAATACTCTTGAATACGGCGTAAAACGCCAATCAAATCAATAAATAAATATTTTTACTTACCAGTCAGATATGTATATCATTGGAGATGCAACATGTAAACAAAACTTAAAACATTGCTTCACCAGAAAAGAAAGGCAAGTACTGCATTTAGTTTATATAAAATTGTTTTTTTTTTTTTTGGATTATTTTCTTTTTCACGGCAAAACAATTAAACTGGTCACATGACAGGTTTTAGAACAGACATCCTTTTATCAACCTGAATACAAATATAATGTACAGCATGGCACATTATATTCTGAATAAGTTCTATGGAAGAACCACATCACCAAACTGAATAGTGGGAGGAGTCTCCACACCCAGGTCATGCATCATTACATTTTCATCTATTCGTTTTTTCACTTTTCTATTTTATTTCTGCTTCGATATATTTTCGTCCAGCCACATACTGACCCATGATTAAGGTATTGGCATGCCATCTAGTTACGATACACAATATTAAAGATGAAAAGATTTTAAAAACAATCAATCGAAAAGTGATTTGAAGGCAGAACTTGAGCATATATGGATATAACTACTGGAGGCGATAAAATATATTAACGTCAAAATGGTCTTAACGCGGATTTGAGCCCAGATCTTAAACATCTGGCACAGCTAGTAGATATAATCAAAATTAGTAAAGTTTAAATGGGCTGAAACACACTTGACTGCAACAGGATTTGAACTAACGCCGTTGGCTTAGAGCACAGACGCGAAGCAATACCTCTCTTCCAGGGGAGGGGAAATTTTAGAAAATTTACGAGCTAACAATGATGGTGAGACCTAATGTGGTGATGATAGAGTCACGTCCGTCTCAAGCAGGGAGACGCCGCGACAGTAGCGACCCCTAAGCTACCGGCCCCCAAGATCACCGCAGCCGTGACGGGGACAAAGGCCGCATTTATCGCAACTGTTTCAAATTTCCTCGATGTTCACTCAAAACATTTCTCCCGAGGTCACGGGGAATAGGCTCTCATCAGGTTTGCGCTACTCGCCATTGTGCGTTATAGTCGCAAAAGTTTTTCCTCTCATTTCACACCGTCTCTGTTCACAGGTATACACTCTACATTCTAGCTTTGTACAACACTCAAATAGTTCATGGGCCCAGAAATAGATCGTGACTTGTTCGATTCAAATTTTTATATCCCGGACCGAGCACAATTGAAATATTTCTCGGGGGAACAAGATTGTTATATAATATAAGACAGACTTGAAACAGAAAGAAAATGCTGTCTCGCATACTCGAGCCCCGTTAGGTAAAACTGGATTTGCGTTTCACTCAGTACTTTAGCGGCGAAATATCTTTGACTTTTGTATTGATATTACTATCATCACCAGATTTATTAATACGGTACCGAATAATAATAATAATAATTAGTCAAAACTGTAACTTACTAATTCCTCAAATATTTAATTTATGTCTTTTATCCTACTAAAATATTTTGTAACGGTTTTAAAAAAAATTATCTTTCTGAAAACAAGATTTTTTGTAAAAATGTTGTTATCACCAAAAACTTAAGCATTTAATTGATGATATCTTCCATAGATGAATTAAATTAAAATTTTTCAGATTTAAAAGTTTTCTTCAACCCGATTTTCTTATTTATTTATCTCATTGGTGCTTTACGCCGTACTCTAGAATATTTCACTTATAAGACGGTGGACAGCATTATGGTCGGAAGAAACCGGACAGAGCCCGGGGGAAACCCACGACCATCCTCAGGTTGCTGGAAGACCTTTCCACGTACGGCCGGAGAGGAAGCCAGCATGAGCTGAACAAGAACTCACAGCGACTGCACTGGTGGGAAGCTCCTGAACCTCACCAAATTGAGGACGGAGATTGCGTTCGTGGTCATCCGCATTGTGCCAGTTATCATATGCACTATCTGAGTTACATGTAAATACTGTTTCAACAAGAGACTGTCTCTGTTCGTTATCATCAGTATTAATCTGTCTGCCTCGTGGTAAATAAAGATTGCAAAACGATGTAAAGTCATTTGCTCAAATCCAGCTCACAACTGCGACTCTTCATCCGATGTTTAGTCTTTACATGGCCTGGAGAGTGACGAAGATTTTCATCATTGTTAGGATTTTAATGTTGTTTATCGCCATCCCCTAGAATTTTCTCACTCGTATGATGGCAGTCAGTTTTATGGACGGAAGAAACTGGAGTACTCGGGGTAAACCACCGACCTTGGCAAGTTTCGGTGGCATCATATGCTCCTGATGTAGCGTCCATGGCAACATATGCTCCTAACGTAACGCCCATGGCAATATATCCTCCTGGTGTAGCGTCCGTGGCAACTTATGCTCCTGGTGGAACACCCATGGCAGCATATGCTCCTGGTGTAGCACATATAACAACATATGCTCCTGGTGTAGCGTCCATGGCAACATATGCTCCTGGCGTAACACCCATGGCAATATATCCTCCTTCTGTAGCGTCCATGGCAACAGATGCTCCTGATGTAGTGTTCATGGCAACATATGATCCTGGTGTAACGTCTATGGCAACATATGGTGATACATTTCCATGGTAAATACTCGTGAAACAGCGTTACGTCAGCGTCGTGAAACGGGCTTCAGTTTGTGCAAAATAGATCTATTGTTATTTAAAATATTCAGTACCTGAAAAAATATATTTAAAGACATGAATTTGACGCTTACGTTAAAATACAATAAAATTCAATACCGAAAAGAAATCAAGGAACCTCTGCAATTGGTGTAAGTAAGGGATTCACAGTTAGAGCCTGCTGATAACATGTCAACGGTTTGATATTCCCTGCAGAGTTACTTCCCTTATCCGGAATCCTCTATAGTTTTCGATGAAGCACAAGCCCAACGAATTTTAACTGGGTTTCAGCTCTTTCTAAATCCTCTTACATCAATTTCAATGCAAGCGATTACTGCAATTCACTAATTTATAAACCGGAAACGTCAGTTGTCATTACACACTAAATTGTTGTAAAATCAAAGAGAAATATGACTCAGTCTGGAGCAATTGATCTAATTGACAAGCTTTATTTTCCTAAATAATGATACCAGTGGATCATAGGGTACAACCAGTTGATGTACGAATGACTTAGACATCCTCGCACACAAACCAGTCGTGTTGACGATATCTCATAGTCAAGATGGTTTCCGGACTGCTCGTACGTTGTATTCTAGCCATCCCGGTGGCCAACGGCTGCTTTTGACATACCGCTGTCTATAGTGATTTGTATATTTAATAGATATTTCTCATTTTACCGTAAGCAGACTAAGGAATTTTTCACTAACTTGTCCGCGATCAGACTGATGAGAAGTTAGCCTAGAAACTGCTAACGTAGCGCTCAGCATTGGTATAACAATGGAAGTAGAAAAGATCTCCTCTACCTCCATGGCAGATTCTCCTATTTCGTGTTCAGTAGTATGTACTAGTATACGTCACAATCATATGGGAAAGTTCAGCAGTAACTTGCGAAAGGTCGAAGGTTTACTCTTGCCTTAGTGATTACAACCGGACAAAGCTGCTCTTTTGGGTGCTCTTCCACGAAGGATTAATTGGAGGCTTAATTTGCGGTTCCAGTGTATGTGTAAAAATATTGTTATGATGTTAGTCAGAATCGTGTAAATCAATGTATTTTTTTTATCTTTAAAAGCATGTTGTCCCCTTATCAGACTTAGACAGGTCAATCAATGAATTTTTTATAAACATTTTTCAGTACAGTTAATAATTGTATTAATAATTAATAACTGAGGTTTGACTAACTATGTATTAATGTTTTCATTCTCATCCAGCTCCTCCATGCAAGCGGTAATTTTTTGCCATTAACAGTTTTAAGTCTATGGCGATAACTCTTTCGATATAGTAAAAAAAAATAATTTTACAGTTTTAAAGTTACGTAATTTCAATCATATATAAATCAAAAAATCTCTGAGCTAATTTTGTAATTTGTAATTTGCACAGGTTTTGTAGTAGACGCTCTCTAGATGGTGCAGAGTGTTGCACATCTGCACCACTAATGGGGTCCTCCGTGGCCTGCGTGGTGGTTAGCCTGCTAGCGCAGCGCAGTGATCCAGGAGCCTCTCGCCAATGCGATCGCTGTGAGTTCAAGTTCAGGTCATGCTGACTTCCTCTTCGATCATACGTGGAAAGGTCTGGCAGCAGCCTGGGGATAGTCGTATATGTTCCCCCGAGCTCTATCGGGTATCCTTAAATCCATAAAGCTGGCCGCCCTGCTATAAGTGAAATTATTTTTAGTACGGAATAAAACACTAATCAAATAAATAAATAAATAAATAAATTTGAACCAATAACCATTATTTATCAATATTTATGCTTTTCATTCTTTTTCAAAACCAGTATTCCCTTGATCTGGGACCTAGGTACTCTAGGTGTCTTGTTATGTTCGCCGTGAACAGTTTCAGATAAAGGTCTGTCAGAAATATTTCAGTATGGGGTAGTAAAGATATAACAGCGCGCAGCCATTGCGTCATATTATTTGGATGGCATTTCATCAACTCGATGCCTGCGAGTCTTCGGGCAAGCACTCCAATCACACCAAAGTGTACAGTAAGTTCATTTGATTTACATTTATCTAGTTGACGTGGTAATCTGATGACCTTTGTCATTTTTTGCAAGTGGGTATCCTAAAATATTATTCGAAGTATTATCAAATTCAACACTGACCATGTCCAATCAATATGTAATGTTGTTGTTTCATGAATCCTGTATTATATGTATTCGGTTTAAAAATACTTGTTGTCACTCGCAATGCCATATAGTGTACATTTTATCATACTTGGGAACTCTGCTGGAACGTTCTCTTTACGTTCATTTGCTTCCCCACACTCCTGTGTTCTATTTCGCCTACTGTATCTCTCATTGAAACGGCTGTGTATATTGACAGGAAGGTTATTGCCCTTTGCTGTGGTGCTTTGCCAAATCTGTTTTTCCTCTTGTTTTACAAAACCTGATTTTATCGATCCTCGTAGATACTACTGAAAACATACTGTTCACACCCACTGTCACAAAACGCCAGGAATCCATAACAATAGCTTTCGTAACTTTTCTCATAAACGAAGTCCACATATGGCGCTATAAAGTAGTCAACGTCTTTTACAAAACGAAATTACGAGAAATGTGACTTAAGAAGTTTTATGAAAGTGGCTGCTCAATTAAATTTATCCATTCCTTAGACATTTACAGAACTGTCAAAAATACCTTCACATCTCTCTTTGTTCATTCACCATTTTACTACAGTTCTATGTTTTTAGCAAATCTGTTCCTCCAAAAACACTTTATTCGATGAAACTGAAAATCGACTTTATCAGTTATTGTCCACATATTCTCCACTCTCCTTGTTTACTGTCGCTCGTCTTCCTGGGCGTCTGAGTACGTGTAACTCCCCATTTCTGCATTTTCGCGGGCGTGGCCTCCCAGGCTCAGTTGGTTAGCTCGCTAGTGCAGCGTAATGACCCAGGAGTCCCTCACCGATGCGGTCGCTGTGAATTCAAGTCCAGCTCGTGTTGGCTTCCTCTCCGGTCGTACCTGGGAAGGTCCTTCAACAACCTGCGGATAGTCGTGGGTTTCCCCCGGGCTCTGCCCGGTTTCCACCCACCATAATGCTGGCCGTAGTCGTATAAGTGAAATATTCTTGAGGTACGGCGTAAAACACCAATCAGATAATAATTAATAATAATAAATAATAATTTTCGCGGGCAAGCGGGGTGTTATATAGTGAAACTGTGCTCAGCTTTTTACTGAATACAAGTTTTTATTATTAATCATTCATTATGAAAATTCATTCTTACATCCCGAGGGATAAAAAATGTCCCTCGGGGTTTTATTCCTGGTGTTTCATGCAATGTTTTTTTTTTAAAAATTGCGCAGTGAAACAAAAGAAAAGTTTATGGTGTTCCGATAACGTCTAGTGTAAAAACCGATATTGGAAATTAAGTTATGCACATCATTTCCTACCTTTCCTTTACTTACCCTCGCAGCCAGCAAAGCGCTAGATATGCTTGCAGTTCGGTAAGTGCATTATGCTATTAATGTTTAAAAAGGATTTACCGGAGATTTGGGGTAAAAATCCATTTTTGATAATTAAACTAAATTTTCTGTAATTACCAAGAATAGATCAAATTGCGACCCTCTTTAAAAGTTCATTACCGATTTTGAGCGGTTATTCGTGCACAGACGAGACTGAGGTATATTTTGTGAAACGTAATTGTTTAGGCTATAGATTCAAACATAATAGGAAAAATTCGATTTCATTGCTGCACTGATCATCTTAAAGATGTGTTGAAGGGAGAGAAAGCAAGAACGAAATTACATATATTTGACGAAATACTTCTACCAGTGAACTGATATAAGATGTACATGTTGTATAACTTGACGGAGGTTCCGTCATCTGCCAGTTGTTAGGAAGCTCTCCACTTCGTAAAATGGCCGGAGTCTTGTCGATTGGTTTCACAGGATGCCCCAAGGTGAGTTCCGTGTCTGTCTTCACACTTAGCAAGAATTCAAGATGCTTCGTACTGTATACTTCTGATCTGATACTTCTGTGACTTTTTCCAGTTCCTGCACTTCCAGTCACAAATAATATGAAAGGGTTCAGAGTTATCCCCATTGGTTCTACTGAGACAGCATTGTCGAACTTTGTGGAACACTTCCTCTTGTTTCTTGTTAAGTGCCGCAGCAAATTTTGACCTTTCTTTTATGAGATAGCAGCTTGGACAGTGACAAATTTCAAAAGTGCAGCTTTTTTATCCTTACCTTAGTAAACAAATACATAGACTGGATTGCTCAAAACATATTGCCGCTGACCGACTTTTATCGATGTAATCATCAACAATTACAGAAAAGAGAACACGGCCAAAAAAGTTCTTTTTTGTGTGTTGTGCCTCCGAAATAACCTAATGTAGAGAAATACTATTAGAGTAATCCGTGACACTCCATGTCTGCCTCTCACCCTCACTGTAATCTGGTTTTAGTCATTTTGAAATTTAGCCAAATTGAAATTATCGAACGAAGTGGAAATGTTCACTGAATGACCGGTTCCGGTTGCTCTAGTTTAATTGACACATCCCATGGTCTTGTAGGAATCTCTTGTAGGAATCCTTTATTAGAAGGATCATATTATTAAATATGTATGCGACCGTTTACGTCAGTTTTCACCCCTCTTCCTAAATAAATCAGGTTACATTATTTGTTGTATTTACTGTTAAACTCAAATCAATCACTCCGCACGCATATGTTCATCGCCATAGTCATGGATCTCTCGACTATATGACGTCGTGTCTTGCTCCAGCTTTCCACCCACGTGACTTGCCGTCACTGTACTCTGTACTCCCTTTGTCCATGACCGCTGCGTTTCCGCCAGATAATATACAGACAATCTATATATATGGCTGACCTTTTACGTAAACGTGAATCTTTCACATTAACATGACCGACTTTGCCTGTATCCCCGAACCAGATGTATAATGTACGAACACAGTGTACATATCACTATAATGTACCAAGTGCAGGCACAGCAGCTTCCCAGGATGACCGAGGGAGTTCCCAATTTGTGTCGTTATCTCTCTATTTTATTATTGAGATCAAGTTGAAGGACTGGTGTCAATCCTAGTATCGCACAGTGGCTTAGTATCCTCTCCTCAATGCCCCATGAGCCTCTCACCAATGCGGTCGCTGTGAGTTCAAGTCCAGCTCATGCTGCCTTCCACTCCGGCCGTGCGTGGAAAGGTTTGACAGTAACCTGCGGATGGTCGTTTTTTTCCCCCGGGCTCCGCCTGGTTTTCTCTCACCATACTGCTGGCCGCCGTCAAAATATAGTGAAATATTCTTGAGTACGGCGTAAAACACCAATCAAATAAATAAATAAATAGATAAATCTCATCAATGCAATCGTCCACCTCATATTAGCTTTCTCTCCGATCGTAGGCACATTTATTTATTTATTTATTTATTTATTTATTTTATGACGTTTTACGCCGTCCGGGAAGATCTGCAGCAACCCACGGATAGCCGCGGTTTTTCCACAGACTCTGCCCGGTTTCCTCCCACCACATAATGCTGGTCGAGTTAACATAAGTGAAGTAACTTTAAGCGCCTTTAACTCTTTTCATAAAAATTTAAAGAAAAAAATACACGAAAGTATATTTATGTCTATTTAGTGACTTATCATCCCTGTAGACCCCATTTATTAAATAAGTCAACATGAAACATGAAACCCAAAGATACATTAGAAATTTCACTCGCCTCACGTCCGGGTTGACAAAAGACGGCCAAGAAGCCCTAATGTGGGAGTGGTGAGACGGAGGAAGCCAATGGGGTAAGGCGAAGAGGGAAGAAGCCGTTTGGGTCAGTGTTAGAGGGGAGAAGCCCTCAGGTGAGGGTGTGGGTTGAGGTAGAGGAAAGAAAAACTTTGCAGAGATGGAAGAAACCCCCTGGAAAAGTGGGGTAGAGCGAAGAGGGCCATGGGCTTGGGTGGTGGACGGAAGAAACCTTTGGGGTGGGGGTGAAATGAGGGAAATTTTAGGGGATGGAGAGAGAAGGGAGAAGCCATTGGTGTCAGGGCGGACAGGGAAGACGTATATGGGGTAGGGTGGCGGTGAGACGTGAGAAGCTTTTGGAGTGGGCGTAATTAAATTGAATATTTATTCACCAAATGACAGATTATCTCATAGAAGGCGGGAATAAAATCCGAGGGACTGTTCTATCCCAGACTTTTATCCCTAATGATCAGGAAGAAGCCCGTGACTTGGAAGGGACGGGGGAGAGAGAGGGAAGAAACCCGGGAGGGGGGGGGGAGGAACAATCTCACCCAGCCAATTTCCAGACATTGTTCCTTGCTTAAATGTTTCAATAACAAATCAACCGGAACAGACGTCGCACAAGTGACCTATAGTTGCCAAAGTGATATAGGTGAAAACATCAACTGGCAGCTACCGGCCCCGATAGCACAGTTGGTCAGCTTCGGGAGGCGGTAGATCCAATCCTGGGTCGAGTCACACTTAAGATCTTAAAAGACGAAGGTGTAACCTCCTCGCTTGGCGTTCAACGTGAAGGGGATAGTGCAACAGCTAGTTGACCTGTATCAGTATAATGGTTTGGGCAGGTTGGCTTACTTGAATTCGGTAAGCCTGCTCCGTGAAGCAGCACTAGATATAGGAGTAGTAGAAATCCGTCCTGCAACAAGAAGGCACATTGCATGCACTCTAATGACTCCTTCGTCATCATATGGCTAAAAAATTGTTAAGTACGACGTTAAATCCCAAGCACTCACTCACTCAACTGGCAGCTCGTGCTGCATAAAACTTCCGTTATAGCAAATAGCATTGTGTGATTGGGCAGTTGGTGTGTGATTTCGTAAAACTGAATGTTATACAGAACTTTAATAATGCTAACTGTTTAATTACGATGAATGAGCGGAAACATTTTATAATGTTAGGTTAACCCTTTATAAAGTGTTAGAAAGGACCCTTTACAACTAGAAAGGAAATCGTCCTACTTCGGTGCAGCAGTGAGATGTGATTTTTTTCTTTGCAGAAAAACAAGGAAAACTCACTTGAGTAATTACAATAACTGAAGAGCATGTGTGTGAAAAATTGGACTGATGCGATTTATACTTCTTGTTTTATCAAAAGACAAAAGTAGGGTTAAAAGCAGATTTTGCTATTTTAAGGCGATTTTTCTGGAATTCCGTCCTTAATACAAATTAGATTGCGTGAGCCAAAACGATGTCCACATATTTGGTGTCTAGTTAGGGTGTGTTAAGCTATAATGAAGCATCGTGTTGGTTCACGCGATCATATTTTTTATAAATCGGAGAAAAACAAAAGAAAAGTAATTTGGAACTTCAGAGGAATCTACTTTCACCGTAATATTTCATTGCCTCCAACGCATTGTCCGCATAGCGGTCACATGCGTGCCTGGAAACGGTTGGGGCATATAGGATAACGAGCATATAATGCTGGGAGGAAACTAGGCAGAGCCAGGAAAAACAAATCTGAATACCGGAGAACAATCCAGCATGAGCTGGACTGGAACTCACATTGCATTGGCGAAGAGCTCCTGAGTTGCCCAAGCACGCTATAACCTCCAGGCTACGGAGGCCCTCTGGAGTACATTTTATCATTTTTTTTTTTGCATGTATTTATTTACTTATAAATTCAGTTATTTGTCCCCCGCCCCTGGTCCGATTTTCTGCCTCTTAACGTAGAGTCTCAGTCGACTAAATATGAATCGGCTGAAGGTGTGTCATATATCAGCTGAGGACTTTTCATAATCCATGGTATAAGGACACGGTATCGTAATCCCTTCACCTATAAATCACATCGCCGTGGACTTACGACGTCATCTGCTACACGTGCTAAATTACTCACCGTCTCCACATCGATCGTAAATCCCTGACCTTTTCACCCCCGCTTAGGAGAATGGGCCAGTTTCGGATTCCCCGGATGGAGTTGAGAAAAGCGTGGTGAGGAGGAGTTGACGGTGAGGATGGATGGAGAGAAGAAGAGGATCAAGCAAGTGAAGATACGGTCTCATGACTGGCAGCGCTGGGGACCATACCTGGCCGAGAGACAGTGGGGGACGGTCAGGGAGGATTACTCGTTCAATGGCAACTGGTGAGACGACATGAAAACATTCTACCTCCTATGTTTGTATCTGTAGCATATATGCTAGTAAAGCACATATATCAGTTGGCGCAAACGTAATTGCTTACATAGATTGTTTGGGCTTTTTTTTATGAAAATGCCATGTTTTGCACTCTGGGCTGGGGATGACATATGTAGGCCTATACTACTGATCAATGGAGGAACGCGTTTTTATCTTTACAGCAATTGTTAGCTTTCTAAATCTCTTACGAAAATGCCATATTTTGCAAACTTTGGTGTATATGTAAGTATATAATATATGGCATACTGATGCATATGCGTGTACTCTCTGGAGCGAATGATGTTAACTTAGGTTGTTAGCGCTTTTATGGAAATGCTATCTTTTGTACGCTACAGTAGGCCACATGAGCACCAAGTTGTAGGCTCACCATAATGTTCGCACTAGCTAGTATACAGCTTTTTTTATTTTTCGTAGTATGTTTTCTGGAAAGCTGAAAAATGGACATCTGTTGATACTTTTGCACTGTTAATATATAACCTATATATATCAACTTCATTGCTGTCAATCTTTTGGGATACCTGGATGCTACATAGGTTCTCAAACTTATTTTAGTCAACTTTACAACGAACTATGCACACATATTCTCTTATAGCTTGAATATTACATTTAACACTGTACTTTAGTTTTGGAGCGCATGTAAAGCTTTAATTTAGTTTTAGAGTGTATGTAACATTGTATTTGTGAAAACTGAGTAGAGCCATACTGCTTTCAGGGTACAGGGAACTATATAGTATAAGGTGATATGCGAAACTGTTACAATATTCACTGGTTTATCTGCTACAGTAAGACATTATATTTAAAAGACGTAGAAACAGCGTGTTTCGCCTGGTACTACTTACAAGTAGGCTGTATAAACATCCAGCCTGACCGCATTTACCTCTGCATGTACACACGTATTTATATACTGTACTTGACTTGTTAACATGTGCGTGTAGCCCCGGGATATATAGATGCGTATGTATACGTGTTCCGCAATGATAACATTTGTTAACAGATTATGGGGCTGACTGGGTAGTATCTAGGCCATTCACGTGGTCTTGGCCGAGTGACATAGAATTGACACATGGCGACGTAACGGTCTGCGGCAAGATGTATCGTTAATCTACAATAGCCCCAAGGATTGGATTTCTATAGACCATATAACGGCGGACGTCTAGTTGAGTGCTTATAGGCCAAGTGCATACTGTAGGCGTCCCACACGTGCTTTAGCAGAGAGAAAAGTAAGGCGTTTACAGATATAAATAGAGCGGATTCCTACTAAAGCCGAACAAGTCGGACACCTTTATAGACAACATTTAGTCCTAACGTCAAAGGTCATGTGTTATAAATGCATTGTTTCGCTAATTCTTAGCCTCATCCTCTAAAGTCAACGCGAACAGCAGTACCTCATGCAGCAATTTTTGTAGGCCTATGCCATTAGTTCAGGATGATTGAAACTGAAACAGACCCAGGAAGAACGCCGCAATGGGGACGTATTTATGCGAAAATTACATTCATTTCCTCCCTCAAATCACTTTACTGTGATTGTATATCCCTATACCCGACAAGGCAGTACTTATTCGTGTGACAGATATCTACATCGCTCAGGTACATCACATGTGTATTCTCTGATAACTCCCTCTGCACTGTTTTAGTGATGTTGTGCATGTTAAATGTGATGACAACACTGCGTTTTGGGGAATTGTAGACCAGTGACGTCAAACACATAAATTGCAATTAACATCACTGCATTTTTTTACACAATCCATTTATGAATTTACATGATGAATCAGAATAAAATCCTTAAAACTTTCGTCGCTGCTCTCGTTTTACTCTATATGCTGTACGTCTTTAATTATATTATATACAGGTCTAATCTCCCCCTGCCCCCCTTGAAGTAATTCAATATTAGACTGTTTGCTGTCATTGCCAATCTTTTTAAACTTACAGTGATCAACATTTTGTGATCATGCAAACGCTTTAAGATCGGCACACACGTGACCCAACTCACCTGTCACATTGGGCCCTAAGCGTCGGTGTATGCGAGATAACGATGTGAATCAACCCAAGCTCCACCCCAGTCGTTACCTGTATGCTTGTCAATCTTAAAATCGTTTGAACATTAGCGACTGGGACCAAATCCGTAGGACCAGTTGAGTTAAGCTTTAGGTAACTTGTGAATGTCGCCAGCTTGTAGTATTCATTGAGAAATAGACAAATGTTGCATTATACCATATTTTCAAATGTTTTATGCCCTGTATAGAAGATAATCAACACCTAGTCCCAGTCCATTGCATTTATCACAAAAAATAGTAATGGGGTCATTTGTGCATATCGACAATATATTTATTTACCAAATGTCACAATATTTCATTTATCACTGGCATCATATTTTCCGGTTGAGAGAATCGCCGCTTTTGCCTAAAATCTTCCTGGCTGAAAGTCACCGCAGCCTATTTAACGGTTGTTGGAATCGAGCAAACGAGTGAATTTGGGCTAAGCGTTGAAAAAGAAATATGTGAGAAACAGTTATGACTGAGTGGAGCATATATGCCTAGTATTTGCACATCTCGAATCCCTGGATATCCTTCACTGATTCTGGGATTATTTTTATCTATACTGATTTTTTATATATTCACTGTTGTACATTTTAGACCGTAAATGTGGAAGAATTACAATTTTGGAATGAAGCGCCACGGGCTTCTGATTTCTAAAATACTCAACGTTACATGTAGTAGAGAAAATCCAAAGTATCCAAATGCACTTTTCTGCGATTTGAAGGGAAATTCTTGGTTGAAAAGACCTTTTTACTGATGTGTAACTTGTTTCTGATGACGTTTGATGCATATGTATACTGTGGAAGATATGCAGACAAAACTACGCCGACAAAGTAAACACTATACCGTCTTTGTAGGCTTATAACGATTTATGCAGATGTTAAAATCAATGTTAATCGATACAGGGTAGAGATCCTATGTGTAACATCTGTACAAACTATAACATTTATAAAACAAAGAAAACAGAACCGTGAATGGTACTAATTTACAGTATACAGTATGATCACATAGCGGATAAAGCGACTTTACGACATTGTTCCTGAGATTGCTAAAATGGCAATACACAGTACTCCTCTTTTGCACAGTGCACACAAATAATATTTTTTGTCGAAAACAGGATTTTTCTGTAGTCTTAACCGGGTAATGTATGTTAGAATAACTTTTTTGATGCGATCATAAGGGGTTTTTTATTAGAGTTTTTCTTCCCACATAAGAGGTCCTATTAACGTATGTTATATTTTCATACATTACAGCTGGGACTATTTCCCACACGACCATGCTCGTTCCCGGGCCTACAGATGGGGTGAGGACGGACTGCTTGGAATCACAGACCGGAAGTGCAGGATGTGTCTGTCCATGGCCTTGTGGAACACACGTGACCCGATCCTCAAAGAGAGGCTTTTCGGGTTGTCGGGACCACAGGTAATCGATAAACAGATCTGGGCACTTTCTCCAGTAACGGTGTTTAACACACATTTATATCTCATTAAAATTTCCCGAATATTGCTCCAAATTTTAAAATATTATGCTTTTCATACAAGAAATTATAGTAATCGACTGGGCCTCGCCAGCTCAAATAATAGAAGGTATGGCTCACTGTGACTATATATCTATCTTATTTTGGCCAGTGGTCGTGTGTTCGATTCAAACTCTCGGTTTTCGGCTGCAGATTTAGACCAGTAGGTTTGTCAGGTTCATGTTTTACTCTGATCTCCTCCGAAGAACTACCGCTATAGAAGTGAAGTATTCTTGAGCACGAATCAAATAAGTAAATAAATAAATAATAAATAATATTCAGCTCATTCATGCTTCTCGAGAATTTTATTTCAGCAGCCGTGGATGTTTTGCAACAAATCTTGACCTATACACCAGAAAGCAGCATTTTACAATAGATGAACATATGAAGTTTATTGTTTTCTCATGGACTCTGCTCGGATTCCTCTCACCATAAATGCTCGCCAGAGCTGCATAAATGAAATGTTCTTGTATGTCCTAAACACAAACCAAATAAATATCGGTAAATAAAAAGTTATCCCATTACATCCTATATTGGAACCAGAAATCTGCGCCTGCGACATTTCACAGTTTCATTCTCCATGCAGGGCAATCATGGGGAGGACGTGAAGGAGTTATATTACTATCTGGACAATACGCCGACGCATGCGTACATGAAAGCCCTGTATAAGTATCCCCAGAAGGAGTATCCGTATAGTCGCCTAGAGGAGGAGAATCGGAGGGCGGGACAACACCGCCCGGAGGTGGAGCTGATGGATTTAGGTGAGTGGGTGTTTGGGTGGATGGTTGCTTTTTTTTTTTTTTTTTTTTTGTAGAAGCTTGCGAAGATGATTTTGGGTATCTTACGTAGCTATTGTCTAGACCGACTTAAATATACGAAAAAAGAAAGACAAGCATGTTATATGTATACAGGAAAGAGAATCAAACTGATGAATCAAAGCTGTGCCAATTCTCACGTCATTCAGTCTAACATGCCATATAACATATAGATTGAGAGATTAATGAACCACTCAGTCTGTCAAATTATGGGGATCTTTGAATCACGAAGTGCTTACATTCTTTCATTACCCAACTAATCCAATCTAGCAAAATTGTCAGGATATGGTTATGATGTCTAAATGACTCACACAGTCAGGCTTTATTTATATTAGAGGTCGATTCCGTAGAACCATTCCCCATTAAAATAAAAATTTAAAGTACGGTTAAAATTAACCCCAAAACTAAGCGCATGTGCTAATGTTTGACATAATGTGTCAGAGATGGCTTGTTTGTAGTAGGCACCAGAAACTGTTCTGTTCGCCAGGAATTCTGGACGACAACGAATATTGGGACGTGGGCGTGGAGTACTGCAAGCTGACCCCCAATGACATATTGTGTCGCTACACCCTATCTAACAGAGGCCCCAAAGACAGCACGCTTCACTTCCTGCCGACTGTCTGGTACAGAAACACCTGGGTCTGGGGCGCTGCGCATGAGGTGACGTCACTCCCGCACAGTAAAACACAGTAGATTAAGAGCCTCATTATTTCTCCCGTCACGTAGCCTTTAACGGACACTGTAGTAGCAAAGCTGGTTATTATGGTTTTTGTTTTTTATTTTGGCACCAGATATTGTTCATGTTGTAAGATCTGATGTTGTTTTATCACACGTACATGAAGTATGCGGCAGCCAGCCAGCGATTTCGAGAATATCAAAATATCGTAACAATATTGTTGCATGATCAAATTTAACTTGAAAACAAAGAAACTACTTCAAAGACGTACATATTTATGTCATAGGAAAGACCATTTTACAATGCTTTGGAAGCGTCGGATTTCGACAGCTTTTTCCTGTAGCGAAAATAATATCTTGCATAGCTGAAGTGGTGAGTGCATTGTATCTAAAATAGCGAAATGTGTTATACGTGAATAGCTCCTTGTGGCATTGAGCAGCGGCTTTGTGCACATTCGTCGACACATTATAACAGCGATTGACTTTTCTGTTGTTTATTGTGTAGGCCTGCCAGACCAAGCCATACATAACTCAAGAATCTCCTGGAGTTGCCGTGTGTTGGCACGAACAGCTAGGTTTGGACAGATTTTCTTGTTACAGGTTACTTTGTTGTTTTCATATAATCAAAAGCAGTTAATAAGCACTTATTTTTGTGGTGGATTTCCATCGCTTATAATATATGCATTTGCAATTCATGCCGGGTTAATAAATATCACAAAGACTCAATTCACGCTGAAACACGATTCCCATATAGTGCTGCAAATACGACGCCAAGGCTATTTGGAGTTTATAACATCTGCATATATTATTGTCATTGTTCTTTGGTTTGCTTTTGAAACCCTATTATTCTACAAAACCAAGGCAATAAAAATCTAAAAGAAACCGTGTAACAAGGGAAACAAGGGAAACCGCTTTTCAGAATAGCGATGACATCATCGGAATTACATTCTTTTACCATGATTCATGGGCAAATCTAGCATTTTATGAACGTGTGGTAAAGAACAATATTCATCGTTTTTTGTTTTTGTTATATTTAGGAGCGTACAGACTTGTTTTTTCTCCTGGTCCGAATGGGAAGATGCCAGAACTTCTGTTCACGAACAATGAGACGAATTTTAAGAGATTGTACGGTATTAGGAACGAAGGATTCGTCAAAGATGCCTTCCATGACTATATTATCAAAGGTGTATTTTTCATCCAATTTACCCATTTTTGACGTCAAAATGACGTCACATTTATAGTATTAAATTTATTCCAGAAAGTTCGAAAAAGATATATTGCCACCCGCTCAGATGCTTAAGGCTGTGATTTGTTGTGACTATAAAGGACCCTGATCAACGAAGTCGGGTGTTCAAACCCAGCTTTTGCTGTTTCGAATGCGGCTTTCGAAGTCAGGAGTACTTTGTGATAATCACAGGTTTACATCCGGAAATATCCGGTTTCCTCCAGCTATAAACCTGACACCCTCATACAAATGAAAATCTTGAGCAGAGCGTTGAGCACCATCTAATCATTCAATTCATAATTCTGTCGCAGGCGACAAAAGCGTAGTTAACCCTGCCAAAGAAGGTACCAAGGTAGCCGCCCACTACGTCCTGAAAGTGCCAACTGGGGGTGACGTTGTGATCCGGGTAAGGTGCTCTCCGAACAAAAAGGGTTACCGAGAGCTAAGTGGGACGGACTTCGACGGAATCTTCACGAAACGGATCAATGAGACGGAGTATTTCTATGAAGACGTAAGTCTCAAAATCGACCTGTTGATCTAGTAGGAAAGGCTGAAAATGTTAAAATAAACACAGTTCATATGTAGGATAAGAATTACCTGGCTTTGTATTGTGAACAAGATAGCACACACTATAACTGCAGGTTATCTTTCTATCAAAAAAATATTTCCAGGCTGCTAAAAGACTGCTTGAAATTGATACATCGTCCTGCCGTTATGGGGTCATGCCTTTGGTGTAAGGCGTGTTAGACCATTTATTTTGATATATGCTCTAGCTGGGGTTGGAGAAAGAGAAAAGTATTAGTTCACTATGACACAATTTCTTTCCTTTATACATTAAGCTTTATTGTTAAGTATTAGTGATTTTGTTCCTGATTCGAGCAGTAATCAAGATAAATGTTTCAAAGGCGCATGACAGTCATATTTTCTGATATGTCTGAGCTGGACAAGCAAACCCAAGTGAGTGGCCTGCATCCATATTAAAGTATCGTAATCTATGGCGGTCATGCTTGGAACTATAACTGAACTCCAACATATTCCAATAACACGCCCCCAGTCTTCTCCAGCCATGTGTTTTTGTTTGTCTCACGTATAACACGCTCTACGCATGCCCACTGATGGACCTCTCGAAATGGCTAACCGGCACGTAAAGACTTCTGCAGGTAATGCTAAGTCAAGGCAAACTGATAACCAGCAATATCTCTATGAAAACAACCCGTTTTTGAGGCTCATTAAAAATGTTCTACTTGATCCATTTTCAGGTTATACCCAGTAACATTCTAGATGAGCGGCTGGTGGCCAGACAGGCTTACGCTGGGTTGCTGTGGAGTAAGCAGTTCTACCATTACATCATCCCGGATTGGCTGCAGGGAGACTCACTGATGCCAGAGCCACCTGGGTGCAGGAAAACGGGACGTAACTCTGACTGGAGACACTTGTACAACCGTGATATCATATCGGTGCCAGACAAGTGGGAATACCCCTGGGTATGTGTTCAACAAAAACAAACCTATAGGCTACTGGTTTAGAACTGTTCAAAGTGGAAAGATTTTTAGAGCTGATTGTTTGTTGAAATTCAATAAAACCTGTTTGACTTCCAGAGTATATCATTTTGATTTGAATTCCAAGAAATACCTGGCTCTCTGGCTGTATGTGGGAAGGTCTGGCATCAATCTGCGGATGGTCGTGGGTTTAACCTTGGCTCGGCCCGGTTTCCTCCGAACATAGTTTTGGCCGGCGCCGTATAAGTGAAATATTCTTGAGCATAAATTCTAACCTAGCTGGCTAAAGAAACTGAATCTATAGTCGAAATTGTACAACAAGGGCTTATTGTTAATGAAGGAGATCTAAAGCCTGTGTTATCTATGACACAGAACATATGAACCCCTACCAGCGCTTTGTCGCATGTAGCCAATCGCAGAGAACAGAAATAGCCCAGCGGGTAACAAAAGATGCGATAGATACCATGTTGTGTAAAGGCTCACTAGTGTTGGTGTAGCCGATAGCCTATTTCTTAACTTGTCACCTATATTCAGCTATCTGTAAAATCAGTTGTATTCACCATAAAAAATGTCTTTTTTCGTGACACGTAACACTACAAGCTCTACACATTGATATGCTGGTCTTCTGTTTTATTATTGTAAGAAAAATACAGTTAGAGTAGTTTTTCTAATTCATAATGTTGGAGTACATAAGCTTGGTTTGGAATTATTACGTCTTAATTATTAAAATAACAGAGGCACTATTTCACCGGTTACGTGTGACCATTTTCCCATTAATTATCACACGGTCTTCGCTGCTCCGGTTTTAGTCTGCCTGCTGTTAGTTTTGTGTATTGTTTTTTCCTTGAATTTGGCCATTTAACTGGGTGTGATGAATTACCAGCTTTCTTATGCGAAGATTGGAGGGTTAGTTACACGTATATGTGAATAATACAAGACTAATCTGTAAATAGTGGCATTTTAGGCATTTATAATATTTTCTGTTACTGTGATAAATTCCTGTGTTTTTGTCCGCCACAGTACGCATCCTGGGACCTGGCATTCCAGGCTATAGCCTTAGCTGATTTGGATGTGGATTTCGCCAAGAAGCAACTTCTGCTGTTCCTCAAGGAATTCTACATGCACCCAAATGGGCAGGTAAATTTGCTATGGGTTTCGGTTGTACTTAGTCTGACAATTATTTAACAACAAGTGTTCTCTTGCTGGAGGCGAAAGTCAGCTGTGCTGTCACCTGTAGGTGGCTAGTGGAGCTTTTTGGGCGCACATATCTGGTTGTATACTACCGCTATATGTAACCTGGACTTGCAACCCATATTTAAAAGGGGTTTTTTTGTAGGTTTAAATATCTAAAGCACAAAAGTTGAAATTTCCTTATGGAAAAAAGTTATGGTGAAACAACATCTTTGTAAAACCCTATTGTCTTATATTTCAAAGGCCTTCATATGAAGTTTGCATTGATTTTACGCTTCCTCTAATTTCATTTCCAGGACATACGTGTGTGCATCTCGGGAGCATCTGTTGCTAACATTGCTTTCGTGTCGTATCATTGTTAATTAAATGTGATGGCAACACATCATTTTGAGTCACTTTTGACCAGTGATGTTAAATATATTGAAAATTACACCGGTTCCTTTTTTACCTAATTTTGCTTACGCCAAGGTGCTAGTGGGCGTATAAGTTGCTACCTTTCATACATTTACATTATTATTAACATTTATGTTTCACACATCGGTGTATATTTCAGTGAATGAAATCCGGTGTTTCAGCTTACAGGGTTCATATATTGTCTTTATGTTCTCAGATTCCAGCATATGAATTCAACTTCAGCGATGTGAATCCTCCCGTACATGCCTACGCGGTGTTAAAAGTCTTTAAGGCAGCCTGTCCGAAGGATAAAAACAGAGACCATTGTTTTTTAGCTAAATGCTTTCACAAGTTACTGCTGAACTTCACATGGTAAGTGTTATTATTATTTTCTGTTGGTTGTATTACTGTTGGTGTTATTCGAATAGCTGCAATTGAACATCCGTTTCTCCAAACCCTTAAGTTTAATCTGCATGACTACGTTTTCTTCGATCGCAACTCTTTTTGTAAACATACATTTTTCTACAATAGCAGATTGTGTGTTCAAAAAAGCTATACAGTGTTTAAACGAACAGTTAATCCCTACAAAATTCAAAAGAACGAACTACAGTGCTTTAGTGTGCAGATCACAGATAAAATTTAGTGTTTGCCTTACTAATAGTTTTTTTTATATCGTCATTGAATGCACTTCTCTTCAGATGCAAGCTTTTAATGGAAGTATTCAATCAAAATTTCACATTAACCTTGAACTATCAATACACACCTGTTTATTCACGTTTTCAGCCTGCAAAAGAATTATGACAGCGACTAAAGGATTTATAACAACCGAATTTAAAATCTAGTTTTCTTTCCGAACGGAGTGCTTCACCACCACGTGATGTTCTCGCGATTTACAGGTGGGTGAACCGCAAGGACCCAAATGGACGCCATCTTTTTTCTGGAGGATTTCTGGGATTTGATAACATCGGTGTGTTTGACCGATCTAAACCCATAAAAGGAGGCGGGGAAATGGAACAAGTGAGTATTGAGGTCAACAACACTTAAGACTATTATAGGATGGGTAATATTTCCAATTTATATTACTCAGCTATAGTTTTCTCTTCAAAAAAGAATAAACATCAATCCAAAAAAATTCGGTTGTATTTTAGGCAGACGGGACAGCTTGGATGGCGTTCTTCGCCCTCATTATGTTGGAAATCAGCTTGATTCTGGCAGAGAAAAACCCTGTGTATGAGGACACAGCTTGCAAATTCTTTGAACACTTCGTGGCCATTGTGGACGCCATGAACAGGAAGGGCGAGGGTGAAGGTATGGAGCACAACTACCGTAACCATTGTCTGGAAATGCTGTTGGTAAATGTTGTCTGTAAACGTTATCGGTTCCAGTTAGCATATCAGTGGAAAAGTCCGCTCTGTTCATATCACTTAAAACTGGGAGAAATTTTGTCAAGTTTCTTATTTCTACATTATACCATATTTCTTGTCTGAACTAAAGCGCCTTTTGCACCCAAGACAAAAACTTATGCCATTGCGCTTTTTTTCGTTAAGATAACGGTGTACATGTAGAATAAAAATGCACTTCAATCTCAAAATAAATCACCAGAGGGTGTTTTATATTCATATATTTATAACTCAGCCAATGATGATGATGGATTTACACCATGCGTTTCTGTTATACGGACAAAGCTATGGATTGATTTGGATTAGTGTTCTAAAAGTGCGTTAAAGTACAATCCATTACTGCATCATTTGTTCATAGTCCTGATCGTGAATTGTGTTTTTTTAAAATGATTCTTCATCATTGTGTGATACGACACAGATGCACAGTAGTGTAAGTAGTGCGGTGGCTTTCACTTTTATCTGAGACCGAAATCTGCACTCTCGCAGTGGCCAATGCGGCTGCAAATACGTCAACGAGTGTCGAGGTGCCTTGGCTCTAGGGTCAGGAAGCTGTTATAGTCATATTAGTCAGACTTCTTACCTTAAAAAAATCATGGCTCTATACCTGTTACTTATTATATAGTTATTTATTTATTTATTTGATTGGTGTTTTACGCAGTATTCAAGAATGTTTCACTTATACGAATGCGGCCAACATTATGGTGGGAGGAAACCGGGCAGAACCCGGAGGAAACCTACTACCATCTGCAGGTCGCTGTCAGACCACTTACTATATAGGAATTTTTACTTCAATATTTAGAGTTGTACTGTACACTGGCAAACTTTAATCTGGATTAAATCTTTGCCGGTGTAAATCGAAGGCAGTTGTGAAAATGCGGGCGTTCACACAAGGATGTGGCCTAGCCGATTTTAAGCCAATTCAGGGATTTGCTCGTTCACACCATCACATTTAAGCCGGTTTAGTAATTGCAACCTCATCCTGACCTCCGCATATCCGGGGCATTTTATAATTCAGTTACCGTTCACACGGCACAGATACACCGGCCCAAAACCTCTTACTGGCTTGAAACCGCGTTACTAGCAGGGGTAAATAAATGCGCCCGCTTTGCCTTCAAACGAGCGACGTCAAACTCGTTCAAAATCACTTTCGGATTTAAACCAGGTTAACTTTGCCCGTGTGAATGTGGTATAAGACAGCTTCATGAACCTGGGGCCTGGGCGGGTTTTATTAAGTAACTTAAGTCATAAACTGGAAGTGCTTTATATTCAATCTCAGAATAGGGAAACACATATTGTTGTTAGCGCACTGTTCTGCAGTAACGTTTCCGCGTACACATTTTAAACTTCCTGGCGAAAGACATTTTAACTGTAGCTGTGAAACTTTCAAGTCTTAAGACGTTTGATGAATATTGGCCCAGATCTCCAAATTAACTTTTCAGAAATGATGCCATATGATGAGCTTGGTTTTCAAAATATCAGATGCAGTTTTCAGACCGACGATTGGCGATGCAAACTCAAATATGATTTTTATTTTACGTATATCATCTACCTTATCTTGAAACGTTTCTTCCGCCTTGAGGGTTTTATGCTATAAGTGTGTAAATAGATCTCCCGAAAATCAAACCACCTGACCTTGACGACGATGTTACTACATGTAGGCTTATGGGATGAAGAAGATGGGTTCTACTTTGACCGTATCAGGCGTAACGGATCTTCTTCGCCCCTCAAGGTGAGATCCATGGTTGGCCTTATTCCGTTCTTCTCCTGCTTTGTTCTTCGAGAGTCCGACGTGGAGCGATGGACGGAATTCTCGGCCAAGGTCAGATGGTTTGTGGATAACAGACCGGATCTGGCCACAAGGGTAAGTGGGCATGCGATTATTCATTTATACCTACTTCCATTGTCAACACTATTTTACTAAATTTATGCCAAATCGGCCATGATGATCGGTGACGGCAAAGCGAGGAGACATTTGAAACCGGCACGTCACTAGGCGTCAGTTTTGAGCCCCAGCCAAACCATCGGAGAAGGACTGGAACACTTAGCGAAGGGCAATGCTCTTCTTCCCGAGAGAGCACTATACCTCAGTTAGAAAATAATAATGAGCCACTTGTTCAAAAGAGCATGTATTACAAGGTTAGGCCAAGCTGAAATCTTAATGGTTGATACATTTTATTCTGGAGTGAGTTAAGTTCAGTTTAAGTCCCATTACACTTTTGAGCAACCGACCTCAGATGTACAATCATTGAAGCGATATTTAGTTGTGCTTTTAAAACATTGGCCTTTAATATAATGCAAAAGCATAGATGCATAGTAAAAACCAAAGCATAGATACTCAGTAAAAACTGAGAAGTCACATATTTCGGTATCCTAATGGCGACAAATGGAATTTTTCTATATATAATAAGTTACAGTATGCAAAATATCAGGGGTTTTTTTGAAGGGTATGTTTACCTTTGCAGTATACTAAGCTTATTTGTAGATCAGCACGTAACGCATGTTACTAATAAGACTATCACTGATGCAATCCGTCAATACCAGTTCCAGTATTAATTGGGCTTGTTTTGCTGTTGTAGATATCGTTCATGACCAAGGGAGAGAACCGTGAAGAAGCATTGCTCCTCTCAGTTCTGACAAAGCCCAAGCTTGTACGAGTCCTGGGACACATGCTGGACGAAAATGAATTTTTGTCACCGTACGGCATCCGCTCTATGTCTAAGGTAATTTACCTTTTTTGTGGTTTTCTCTTCCGATAAGGTAGTCCCGTAATGTCCCGAACGTTGGTATAAAAGAAACTAAAAGAATAGTAAGCTCTCGGCAATTTTTGGTGACCGGTTTAGGTTTTTTTTCAGCGTATTCTTAATGTTTAAAAATTATGTTTTGTAAATAGTGTTCTGCTACATGGAGCGCACAAACTGGCCATGTAGTTAAACACTGAACTTTTTAGTAACATTGCATGAATCTCCATAAACGTTCCCATTCACCTTTATCTCTGTGTCTACTCCTGCTTGTCAGCTGACAGAGGACGCTGTGTAACGTATGTTTTCACAAAATAGTTAATCTGAGAGCTTATAAAGATAGTTCCATATTATCAGTGGAAGTTAAATGGCTCATTGTGATGCAGTACATTAGCGTATTATGTAGGGGAGATAAACCAGTATATTTGAGAACATCGTGCATTTCCGGCTCCTCTGATAGGTAAAATGTTAACTCCAGCAAAATTCTTAAGTGAACTATCACTTACAATTTTCCTAAAGCAATCGTTATAGCATTCAAACTTAAGGAATAAGTTTCCTTATAATTATATCTAGAAAAGATTTATATCATTATGATAAGTTAGGATAATAAGTAATAATTACTCCAGAAATATGTAATATCGCCTCGTCGAACATGGCAGCCGAATAAGACAGTATCGTTTTGAACAAACAGGTGAAATCGTTTCTGCACCCTTTTCCAATAATCTGATTTTTTAACAGTACCATAAAGATCACCCCTTCTTTTACCATGACGGAGACCAGGAGTATTTTGTGGATTACGAGCCGGGCGAGTCCACTACTACGTTATTCGGGGGGAACAGTAACTGGAGAGGCCCTGTATGGTTTTGTGGTATGAAATAGCCTAATTATATGGACATTTTCATGCGGGATTCCTCTCCGGTCTTACGTGGGAAGGTCCTCAGCAAACTGCGGATGATCGTGGGTTTCCTCTGGTCTTTGCCAGGTTTTCTACCACCATAATGTTGGCCGCCGTCGTATAAGTGAAATATTCTTGAGTACAGCGTAAAACAACAATCAAATAAATAAATAAATACATAACGTAGCAAGGTCTGTAAGAAAACTGCGGATTGTCGTGGGTTCCCCCCCCCCCCCCCCCCCGGGCTCTGCCAGGTTTTCTGCCATCAAAATTGTGGCCTCCGCCGTACAAGTGAAATATTCTTGAGTACAGCGCAAAAAACCAATCAATTAAATACAAAAATAAATATATGGACTTTTTAAAGGCCGAAGATGTACAATAAAAAGAGACATTGGACCTGCATATTATTGTTGTTTAGGGTGGTTCAGTCACGCACTTTCTTGGAGTGAAAATTCTCCAGGACTATTATATGCCGAGCAAGACTTTATCTTTGGAACCGCTTTGCAGCAGATCTTCACAGCATTCTGGGTATCAATCTATCAGTCGAATTATTGTTGAATCCGAAAAGCAATATCTTCTCTCACCCGACATGTAATTTGCAGTACTTAGACCTACTTACATGGGTTATCTTTGTCACTCATGTATTTTAATTCCCTGAATTAGTGAGATTCACCTCTGCTATACACACACTTTGTGTATGGCTTGCACTTTATGTATAGCTTACACTGTGATATTCTTTCAGTAAACTTCCTTATAGCTGAGAACATGCTGCGGTTTGACTACTTCTATGGGGACACGTTGCTTGTGGAATGTCCCCTGGGGTCGGGGAATCACGTGAGGCTGAGGGATGTGTCCCAGGAGTTGTCTATCCGTCTGGGGAACCTCTTCGTGCCCGATGCTGACGGCCGCAGGCCATGTCACGGTACGTCGCAGACGTCGAAACTCGGACCCTAGCTTGTGGCCAAAAACGCTGTGATCAGCTTTAATGCTCTGCCGAGACCAACTCTGAGGGTGCGTTCCATTCCCTCCCCGATGATCACTGGAGGAGGTAGTGGCCACTGACGTGTTGTCACATTGGCCACCGCAAGACAAAAGTGGCGAAACTCTGACGTCAATGAAAACGGTGGTGTTTTATGCTGTGTCGTAAGTCACGCGACTTGACGCGACTTCGGAATGGAACGCACCCGGGAGGCAAGGGGAGACAGTTTGCACCTTGATAAGTCGCTCTCAATTCTTCTCATGTATACGTTATTGTTATCAAGTATGGAATTGCTTAATGTGTCGTATTTTCTACATGTTGTATGGAGAAAAGCTGTACGCGTATTGCGGAAATGGGTGTGCTTTTATGCGAATGATAAGGCTCCTGATAAGATTTGTCTTAGTTACAAAATTCATTCTTTTTTCTTCTTCTTCAGGGAATTGTACTAAGTATCAGAACGACCCACATTTCCAGAATCTCATTTTGTTTTATGAGTACTTCCATGGCGACACGGGCAGAGGGTGTGGAGCCAGGTCAGTGTAGACTGAGGGTAAACTTTTCCATATTTTTCAAACAATAAAAAGAGTTGAAAAACAGCTGGAAACGACATAGTAGGATCCCTTGCAAACGAAAGGCTATTATAGCTGCAAGGAGCTGACCCATTGTAAAAGCTAGGATGTCATCGACTGACGGAACGACTGGCAGATCGATGTATATAGCGACTTACAAGTGTCGCTAAAAATGCAAGACCAGAGAAATATTTATATGTCATGATTTGTATGCCATTGCTTTAAGTACATAAAAGCCTTGGAGATCCCACCAAGGCAGTCGCTGTGAGTTCAAACCCAGCTCATACTGGCTTCCACTCCGGCTGAACATGGGAAGGTCTGCCAGCAACCAGCAGGTGATCGTGAGTTTTCTCCGGGCTTCATAATGTTGGCCGCCGTCGTATAAGAAATATTGTTGAGTACGGCGTTAAACACCAATCAAATAAATAAATAAATAAATCCTTGCAGAGTATTGCGTAAGACACCAATGAAACAAAGAAATAAATAAATATATAAATAAATAAGAATAAATTCTTGTATATGTAACTAACTCACAGTATTAAATCAACAAATAAATACAGTCTTTGATTTAACATTTTTCTTTTCAGCCATCAAACAGGATGGACGGCTCTTGTCGCTAACTTCCTCAGGAATGCCCAGTTGTTGTTCTCCAGATCAGACAGCACACAGTCTCTGTCGTCACAGCCGTAATTTCGTATACACCAACACCTACATGTACACCTCCAGTGTCTGTCGTCACAGCCGTAATTTCTTATTTACTAACACCTACATATATACCTCCAATACCTTGTCTTTCATACGTCAGATTTGCCTCACCGAGATAACGATCTTTTTCTCGCTGAATCTCGCTACGATAGAGGAAGTAGCTCACATCCGGTCAGTTCAATAACAGCCTCTTTTTAGTGTGAACGAGTTTAGTATGACCTAATCGCAAAAGTGCTTATCTGAGACCAAACTGATATCGGATTTATACTGGTTTTCTTAATCCAGACAAGATTTGAACGCATGTCATAAACTGGATTGAGAATATACCACTTGACTGCTGCTACAAGTTGACTATGCAACTGATTCCAGCAGAATGAGTTGGTTTTAGGCTCACGTGTGTATTTTTGAAAGCATTGTACACATCAAAACTTTCCATTTAGGGTGGTTTCAACAAAAAACGTCACAGAGCCCAATTTTGAGGGGCGTTATTTATGCTTATGCTGCTGGCAGCAACCTGATTTTTAATGTCATTGACGGGATGTGCCCATTCGCACAACTGTACGCCAGGAGAGGCTGTACGTCTTCTTTGTGTACACTGTGTGCTACACGCTTATCCAGTTTTCTGCGGAATTTGTCTAAGAGTATATACTGCTATATTCTACACTTTCATGGGTGTACTATTTTTATCCTTCATTTGAATCATGATGTGAAAAGGGTACACTTTAAACAGTCATGAACGTTTGGAACCGCACGTTGTTTTGAGTACATTCATTACTGGCCATATTTCACTAGTTATATTTTGACCAGGTGCCAAATGTTACATATTCGTCGTTGGTTTGATGTAAATCATTTGTCTTTCGCTAGTTTTCATCTGCGCTTTTTTTTTCAATCCACTGCCTGGGATTATGATTTCACTCTAAAATACATGTACATGTGTTCCTATATACCACGACAGACACAAATGGACGTATTTTGTACTGACGTCTGAGGATGGTAGCGGGTTTCCCCCTGGATGTGTCCGGTTTTCTACCTCCATATTTCTGGTGGCCTTCGTATAAGTGAAATATTCTTGAATACGACGTAAAACACCTACCAAGTAAATAAATAAATAATTGCAACAGATGTTCGTTTCATGAATGTTCTATATAAAGCAGTTGCCGCGAGTTAATTGGAAATAAAATCCTTTATCTACGCTATCTATCTAAGAACCACTCGTCGCTTTTGGTGATGAACCAGTTTCCAGACAGTTGTGTCGAATTCAAGGTGTACATAATATATGGATATCTTCATTCATACTTGTGTAAAAAGGAAACTTTTATAAGTGCGTATTGACGTACCTTGTATACCACTAGTCACATGTACTCTGTCATACAGTTGAAAATTCTTGGGCTAAGATATCTAATTAAATCCAGTATTAAATAAGGTCATGTAAGCAAATCAATAAAGTTTCATACTATACCAGAAAGTTTCATAATAGGAAACTTAAAGACCTTGCTGTCATTACTTCACTTACCTGGTACTGTGATGTTGTATAGCGTCTCACAGATGTTACTTGTATGTGTTTGCCGGTACACCGTTGCTGACGACAGAACGTTGAGTGTCGAGGTTTTATTTTGGAATATAGAGCTTGCATTTTAATTTACACAATTTTGTAAACCAAACATGAGTCTTGGTTTGTGGATTTTTGTTCACTTGTGTGAGTTTTAGAAGACCTGGAATTTTGGACTGCAAAATGTTTATCTCGTTCTTCATAGTTTCATCAACCTGCGGATGATCGTGGGTTTCCCTTGGCCCCTGCCAGGTTTCCTCCCACCATAATGTTGGCCGCCGTCGTATAAGTGAAATAGTCTTGACTACAGCGGGAAACGCCAATGAAATAAATAGATAAATTTATAGCCAACTGGAATTTTTCATAATATCTGTAAAGATCAAGTCTTCCACAAAGATTAGTTATCCAGTTGTACCTGTTTTGCTACATCACGTCGCCCTAGTGTCTTTTAATGATGACATTTGCCTAACTGAAGTAACAAAACTTAAGGTCTGAGGAAGTGAGCCCAGAGCCATTTTAGACCATAAGGGGTAACGGCTATTGTTTTCATTAATACGTAGAAATATCTATATGTGCAAACCACATATAAATCTCTCCTTTTATTTTAAAGCAAATTGTAGCTCGATGATTTTCTCCCGGATTCATCCACCCATAAGTATAACGAGGATCAGCGGTATTCTCCCGGATTCATCCACCCATAAACCTAACCAGTATCACTGGTATTCTCCAGGATTCATCCACTCATACGTCTAACCAGTATCAGCGGTATTCTCCAGGATTCATCCACCCATAAGCCTAACCGGTATCAGCGGTATTCCCCCGGATTCATCCACCCATAAGCCTAACCAGTATCACTGGTATTCCCCCGGATTCATCCACCCATAAGCCTAATCAGTATCACTGGTATTCTCCCGGATCCATCCACTCATACGTCTAACCAGTATAACTGGTATTCTCCCGGATTCATCCACCCATAAACCTAAACAGTATAACTGGTATTCCCCCGGATTCATCCACCCATAAACCTAACCAGTATAACTGGTATTCTCCAGGATTCATCCACTCATACGTCTAACCAGTATCAATGGTATTCTCCAGGATTCATCCACTCATACGTCTAACCAGTATCAGTGGTATTCTCTCGTATTCAGACACCCATAAGACTAACAAGGATTACTGTTTTCTGCCGCTTCTTTCACTAACAAGTCTCTTGAATTTCACTGGATTTCTCCAGGTTTCCTCCACACATAAGACTACCAGAGATCGGTGGTTTCTCCCGGTTTCCTTCATCCATTAACGTCACGAAGATCGACGATCTGAACACTGATTTCACCCTTGCGTCTTCCCAAAATAATTTCAAACTGTTGACCGCCTCTCTTTGTAGGATTCCGTCCTAGTTTCTTAATTTACACACTTTCCTCGTTCTTTGATGGTTTGTGTTATACGTCGTTTTGGGAATTGACCTTGTGATTTTTGACCTGTAAAGTCTTTATTAGTTGACGGCTAGTATATGAGGTACGGCTGTTCCAAATGTAAAAAGCTTCGGAAATTAATGCCCGAACCTCCACACTATAGGCAAAGGGACTATACTCTGTACTGGTATCCATCTCACAATGGTGAAGAGTCTAAAACTTTTCTGAATCCAGATCCAGATCCAGGCCACCATTAAATTTTAATGGATTGGCCCTTGGACCACGCCAAAGCTGTAAAAAAAATCCTTGTAAACGGGTGCATATCTTTTTTCACAAAGGTGCTGATCGAGAGACAACAACAACAATAGCTAAACAAGAAAAAAATGAACGACCACAAATCGTACCCTTTTCGCCGGAGGTAAAAAAATTAATTTATATGTTTTTTTTAATAGTGTATACGAAAAGAATGAAGACTAAATGAAGAGCGAAAAATAAGCGTGCAGTTAGAAACTGAGTTATCAAGGTTATAATAACCACTGTTCGATCATGAGTGAAATTCTAGTGTGGGTTCACCAACATCTGCTTATCTCTGACACAGAGGGCGATAAAACGAGACGAAAAAGTCAATAACGTCAGTGTTCAAAAAAGCGTCTACAAACTGGTTCCCACATCTTAATTTGTCTCTCAGATTTCACTGAAAAGCCCGTGATAGGCCTAAATTTAAAATAGATGAACTCTACATTATATCTATACAGACATTAAAGTGAATTCATGGATATAATTAAAGACTACAGAATAGAGGGTAAAACCTGAAGAGGCAAGACAGTGTGTTAGCTAGCAAATGGGCACGCGTAACCGGTGAAATACGATCTCTTGTCAATTTAAGCCAGTCAGTGTTTTATTCAAGCTATTCATGTAAATGCATAAATACTAGCAATTTACACGCCCCCTAGCATTGTAAATTAAGTACAATCAGGCCAAAAAAAAGTGCAGTGCTGTTAATTGCAAATTATTAAGGCGTCACTGGTCTGTTATCACATTTACCACATAATCACATTAAAACAATGGAAAGGGACGGCGTCTGTCCACCAGCAGAATCCTGGTTTATGCACAAATGCAATGTAGTTTAAGACTAACAACATAGAGAGACAAATCAGAACAGCGACGACAGTGTGATAGCTGGCAAACGATCACACGTAACTGGTGAATTACGGCCTCTTGTGAATTTACCACAGTAAGGGTTTTATTCCAAGTATTCATGTAAATGCATAAATAGCAGCAAGTTACTCCAAAGTCATGTTTTAATTGGTATGTTATATTTTGGTATATTTATTTTGAAACCTTAGGGTCTTTTGGCGAGATAATGGCGAGTTAATGGCGCACGCAAGGCTGGTGGTCTCCAGTAAACTTTATGAAAGATCACACATAAGAATACCTGTCAACAGCTTTGTCGCCAAGACCAGTCTGAGACATCTCGAAAAAGTCACTGTCAGCCAGTGGGATTTGGCCTTCGTCTCACCATGCCCACTCGGTTAGTACCCGCTCCAACATGGTGCTATAAGCGCTAACTATATTTTATCTTTACTGATAAATCTGCACATGTTAAATGACTGAAAGTTATGACTTCTGAGAAAAGTTCTAGTAATCGAATAAAACCAATGATATTTAGTAAGCAACACTGTTTCATAACGCATGCTTGGGCGAACTGTCACTATCAGGACTTTTTGTTTTGGTTCAACTCGTCTTTCGTTCGGTTTTAAGCAGCGACAAGCAGGTCGGCCTGTAGGACGGTTGGTCTTTCTGTCAGTTTGACTTCATGTCTGTTGATCAGTTAAATGGTTGGCATTCTATATTTTAGGTTTTCATTCGGTTTGCAGCAGTAAGAAAATAATTTGTCAATATGTGTAATATAAATTTTCTTCACACATACATATAAAAGATATTTCACATGTGTTTTGTACATATGTTTAAATAAACCCAATCTTATAAACATGTGCCAATAATATGTGCAAAAGTACAATGCTTTTGTACGCATGTGCAAACAGAAAATCAACACCAAACAATTTTGCAATATGTGACTAGTCAACAGGAACATATTTCCAGAGCTACATTCAGTGCATCACAGGTTGTCCACTGGCTTATCCCTGTTGGATTGCGGTTTGTTCTAGCATATTTGTCGACTTTTTGATACTGTCTTGGTCTCTGCACAAGACCAAACTCCATGCAGTAACACAGTCTACACCACTGTCTCTGTGAATAGACTACAGGACTTTAATTTCCTATCATCCATTTGTAAATCCATACCGCCGTGAGATCACATACTACAAGAGATAAAATAAAATTAATCTATTAAGGTTATATTATACTAAAATGTGTAAACAATTTCAAATATGATAGTGTCGGTAACGGACCACAGTTAAGTCGATAGCAGTTTAGGTGACTGGTGTCGCCCTCCGCCAAAACATATTAAACTACGCCCGAAAACCGAGATCATGGACGATTTAGAAAACTTCATTTTAATTGCAAGAATATGAACTTCCATCATATCCACGTGCAGAGCTTGTATCGTTAGGTGTCACAAGCTAGAGGCAATTTTTGTAGGGAGTATGATTTTACAGAGAACTGAATACAGACGACTGGCTAAAAGAAATAGACTTTAGTGCAGTACAATGATCCAGGATGCGGTCGCTGTGAGTTCCACCTCATGGTGGCTTCCTCTCAGCTAGTACGATGGAAGGTCTGTCTGTAGCCTGCGGATGATAGTGGGTTTTCCCCTGACTGTGCCCGGTTTCCTTCTACCATATGCTTGCCGCCGATGTATAAGTGAACTATTCGTGAATACGAGGTAAACCATCGTCCTTTGGCAATTTACTGGTGTATTTTCTCCACGTGTAAATATGTACCCCATATTGTTGGAAGTGACGTGGTCGCCATTAGGACAGCGTATAGTGCAGCTTTAAGCTCGTATGGCGCATTTGTATAATGTAGAAAGAGATTAAATTATTCTGTTAGCTATTTACACATGGGAATATTTCCACTTATGGTCATGTTGGATTTCTAACAAAGTGAAAGTCTCACTCCTGGAGACATCATGAAATTCCATTAGTAGAGATCCAACATGACCAGGGAGACATCGATACCTTGGTTGTTAGGTTCAGTGGACGAAATGCAGAGGAATTCATTTATTTGTTTGATTTATTTATTTATTTATTTATTTATTTATTTATTTATTTATTTATTTATTTATTTATTTATTTATTTATTTATTTATTTATTTATTTATTTATTTATTTATTTATTTATTTATTTATTCACATATTTATTTGTTTGATTTGATTTGTGTTTTACGCCATAGTCAAGAATATTTCACTTACATCATGGCAACCAGCTTTATGGTGGGAAGAATCCCGGCAGAGCTCGGGGAAACCACGACCTGTTTATTTGATTGGTGTTCATTATACAGCGAGATCAGGAATTTCTCACTTATATGACGGTGGTCAGGCTGTAGAGTGGAGGAAACCAGAGCTCCTTCGCCAGATTTAAAGCTGCAGCCGAAACTGCGAGAGCTGGTTTCGAGGACGCGGTCGCATTAGTCAGGGACGAATGTGTATCATAACAAATCCCATTATAGTCGCCTACGTTTTTGTACGTAGGCTACATCTGTATTTGCAAAGAAATTTCTAGTCGTCTTTCTGTTTGCACAATACTGTCTGACCTACTAAGAATCTTTAACGTGCCTTTTTTAGGTCGTTCCTTCAGAAATAGCTCCGCCTTTGTCAATACTTCCTTGGTCTCGTGATCTGTGAAAACGTGGAAGGAATAGCAAGTTTATCTGACAGAAACTCACAAAAGCTTTTTTTCCACAAAAATCGCTCTCCATAGTTTACACAGACTATACAAAAGCTCAAGTCGCCCACGCGCCAGGCCCTATTCACCAGCGCATAGTGCAAGGCGTCTATTCAAAAAGCCGGGTGGATGCGGGCAACTGTGGAGGCTATGCCGTTTTTATGTGTGTTGTCGCTGTTGTAGCCTTTTGTATTAGATGCCTGTTTGTTTTCACGATACTCTTTTTGGCATCTTCGATATAATTTCAGCTCCATTTCTATATGCTTAGCTTATCAGTCTCCTATCAGTATAACGTGCTATGTATGAATATCAAGTATCTTGTTCGCCTAACAAATTAACACATGAAAGATAGAAAGTGGTATTTTTCTGTCTTTCTGATTCTTCTCTAAGACGAGTAAGCACGCTTTATTTTAGTTTAATTTTTGCATTATTTCAACCTTATTAATGTATTTTTTAAAACAGTATTGCCTGTTTAATTTCCCAGATAACAGGGACGTAGAATTGCATATGCAGTTGGGAAATTGCTGACATACAATATACTTATATAACAGATCACACAGAGGATTATACTGCTGGGGCCTAGGTCAAAACTAACGTATAGATAACTGCACAAAATTAATCACAACACCAAACCACTAATGCTGGTACCATTTCACAAGGATCACACTTTTGATTCGCTTCAGACGTTCTTCGTTGTCTTATGACTGAAAAATTGTTAAGTACGACGTTAAACTCCAAGCACTCACTCACTCAGTCACTCAGATGTTCTTCTCCAGGTATACCTCGCACACCTTGAATGTAATGAAACCTCGAATGAACACCGCCGGATATCGAAGTAATCATCCAAAACTATATGTGGTTTTAATAACCCATAATACGATAAAACATAGTTACAGACGTTTAAGACTTACAGCATAAAACTAAGGTCAGTACAGCGACGACTGTGGGATAACTGGCAATTGGTCACACGTAACGGGTGAAATACGGGATCTTAAGGATTTATTCTAATTGTTCATATCTTAGCTGACATCAAGCGAAATAATTAAAATAAAGCGAGTAGAGTTTCACACACTGATCAAAACCATGGTGTATTGAACTGTTCTTGGCTATGGCGTAAAACACGAAATAAACCAACAAGAGATCATATCATTGGATAAGGTATAAATTATTTGCTTTGTTTTGTTATAAGGACGAGAGCCCTCCCGTAGCATGACCAACTCCTATTACCGTAACACCCACGATTGTTTGCTCTTGTCCTCCGATGGTAAGCTTATTTTCACCATTATATATATTTATAATGTTACTTTAGAGGAACGCCAGTTCATTGAAAACTGTTTATCTGACAGAGGCTCACACAAGCTTTTTCCACAAGAATCGCTCTTCATAGTTTTCACAGGCTATACAAGAGCTCAAGTCGCCCACGTGCTGGGCCCTATTCACCAGCGGATTGTGCAAGGCGTCTATTCAAAAAGCCAGGTGAATGCGGGCAACTGGGGAGGCTATGCCGTTTTTATGTGTGTCAAGGCCGTCCAAATGGGTATATTAAACAGCGACGAAAGTGTCTAATAGTTAAAACTGCACACTAGAGAGCTGGCGATGTCAAAATTAAGAAGATAGGAAAATCTATCTATTTATTAGTGGCGAACGTATAGGTGGTTTCCAAATGCTCGGAGTGTACAATGTGTCGTTGTGGTGACTTGAAATTGTTTGCATAGGTTTGTGATCATTTATCAGTCGTGTGAAGTTTTTCGCGTGCTTACGGGTACCTGCAATCTGACCTACTCAGATGTGAAGTCACAGAATCGCGACACAAGCCCGACCAGATCATTCCTGTCGCCAAGGGTGTTACCTTTTAGCTGATAGGGCCGACTGGCCGACTGGCCGATGACCTAGCTTTGTTGAACCAAATGCCCGATATCCCGTTATCTCCCCTCAAGACACTCGCCACACTTTTCACCACTACCAGAGCCAACCCCAGCACTCGAGTTGGCGCGACACATACTACCCGCATGATTGTATCGTACCACACGCCCTAGAACCTAAGTATAGCCTAAGCCAGCCTATCGCCTGAGCGTCTAGGTTTTCGCAGATGGCGAATTTCGCTTTCCATACCGCATTCTGCAAAACAGAATTTAGCAGAAGATTAATAGAGGATTTCTCTCTCCGCTCCAGGTGATCTATCGAGGATCCTCTCGGCCAGTTACATACCTGAGGACATTGTTTAATCCTCTTGACAATACACAGGTGAGATTAAGGGATCTGTTTTCGGCTGACATATGGTGGTCATATACCCCAGACCGTTTGAGCGTTACCATTGTGGTAAGACCTATTCTGGATGGACATGAACTATTCACGATATATTTGCGCTGTCATCGGTTTTGTGCGCTTAAAAACTACGCAACGCTGATGTTTCCTATATCTCTTGTAGCACAAATAAGCTGGCGTTGAGTCACCATTGACTGATAACACTCTGTAACTAATTGGCCGACGGTCTGACTGGATTGTGAACAAAGGCCTAGCAGAGCGGGAGCCGGGGACACGCTCGACAGCAGCTGTTTCCAGCATCAGCTTCCCTCTGCTCCACATATTGCAGCCTGCCTAAGGACATCAAGAGAAGCACCTGAGCGTGTTTGGAAAATAGACGTCGCTTTGCACGGTGCAACGCAATCAAGCTTTTAACCAACAACCGTCAGCAGCTTGGGATGGTCGACTCCGATTCCTGTGACTATTCGCTCAAGGTAATCCTTTGTGGAGACGTCGGTGTCGGCAAAACGACGTTACTGTTCAAATACGTCACCGGCCGATACAATTGCATGCTAAAGGCCAGTGACGACATGGGCGTTAGGAACAAAGTCATCAAGAAAGATGGCCACAACATTCGCCTCCTCATATGGGATACGGCAGGTAAGGCTGATAGAAGGCTAAAGGTGGCCGTATTCATTCATTTATTTATTTATTTATTTGATTGGTGTTTTACGCCGTAGTCAAGAATATTTCACTTATACGACGGCTGTCACCATTATGGCGGAAGGAAATCGGGCACAGCTCGGGGGAACCCACAACCATCCGCAGGTTGCTGGAAGACATTCCTAAATACGGCAGGACAGGAAGCCAGCATGAACTGGACTTGAACTCACAGCAACCGCATTGGTGAGAGGCTTCTGGGTCATTACGCTGCGCTAACGCGCTAACCAACTGAGCCACGGAAAGGTGGCCGTAGCCATGGTGCTATTGCTACATTGCTACATTTTAAGCATTTGCAGATGTATGAGACCTGATTGCACCTGTAACGTGTGACCATTTGTCATCTGTCCCACTGTAGCTGTCTGTTGTATATGCCGTAGTTTTTTTTATATTAGATGCCTGTTTGTTTTCACGATACTCTTTAAAAAAAAAAGCGCAGATGTTAAATTTAACAGTGGCATTTTCGATACAATGTCAGCTCCATTTCTATATGCTTAGCTTATCAGTCTCCTATCAGTATAACGTGCTATGTATGAATATCAAGTATCTTGTTCGCCTAACAAATTAACACGAGAGATAGAAAGTGGTATTTTTCCGTCTTTCTGATTCTTCTCTAAGACAAGTAAGCACGCTTTATTTTGGTTTAACTTTTGCATTATTTCAACCTTATTAATGTATTTTTTAAAACAGTTTTGCCTGTTTAATTTCCCAGATAACAGGGACGTAGAATTGCATATGCAGTTGGGAAATTGCTGACATACAATATACTTATATAACAGATCACACAGAGGATTATACTGCTGGGGTCTAGGTCAGTGCTAACCTAAAGGTGACTGGACAAATTAACCACAACACCAAACCACTAATGCTGGTACCATTTCACAAGGATCACACTTTTGATTCGCTTCAGACGTTCTTCGTCGTCATATGACTGAAAAATTGTTAAATACGACGTTAAACTCCAAGCACTCACTCACTCAGTCACTCAGATGTTCTTCTCCAGGTATACCTCTCACACCTTGAATGTAATGAAACCTCGAATGAACACCGCCGGATATCGCGTGTTTGATTGAAGTAATCATCCAAAACTATATGTGGTTTTAATAACCCACAATACGATAAAACATAGTTACAGACGTTTAAGACTTACAGCATAAAACTAAGGCCAGTACAGCGACGACTGTGGGATAATTGGCAATTGGTCACACGTAACGGGTGAAATACGGGATCTTAAGGATTTATTCTAATTGTTCATATCTTAGCTGACATCAAGCAAAATAATTATGAGTAGAGTTTCACACACTGATCAAAACCATGGTGTAGTGAACTGTTCTTGGCTATGGCGTAAAACACGAAACAAACCAACAAGAGATCATATCATTGGATAAGGTATAAATTATTTGCTTTGTTTTGTTATAAGGACAAGAGCGCTTCCGTAGCATGACCAACTCCTATTACCGTAATACCCACGGTTGCTTGCTCTTGTTTGACGTCACCAAGAGCTCATCTCTCGACTCAGTCCTCCGATGGTAAGCTTATTTTCATCATTACATTTATTTATTTATTTATTTGTTTATGTGATTGCTGTTTTAAGCCGTATTCAAGAATATTTCACTTGTACGATGGGGGGCAGCATTATGGTGGGAAGAAACCGAGCAGAGCCCAATGAAAACCCCCGACCATCCACAGGTTGCTGGCAGACCTTCCCACGTACGGCCAGAGAGGAAGACAGCATGAGCTGGACTTGAACTCATAGCGACCGCACTGGTGAGAGGCCTCCGGGTCATTAAGCTGCGCTAGCGCGCTAACCAACTGAGCCACGGAAGTCCCTCATCATTATAAATATTTATACTGTTGTTTTAGAGGAACGTCAGTTCATTGAAAACTGCGCTTTTCACATTTAATATCTGAACAGAGGGAAAACGATAAACAATGAAGAGAAGAACAACCCTAAGTGTTAACCAGCCTTACACAGTGCCTTTATATGCTCTGGGTATATAGCGTTGATGTTGTTCTTTATATTCTTGATTGCTTGGCCTCTGTTTGAAATGCGCACGCGTCCCTGTTCAGGACACAACTCCGCTCCCTTTTATTATTATAATTTGCTTGATGTATCTCTTGAAAGGCGTGTTTTACCCGTTCTTAAACATATAATTTTCTTCAACTACCCAGCTACCAGTAGGAGATGTATTACATACACATTTGGCACGGTACAAAAGAGCAAATTCAAGTTTATTTCTGTTCTCCTTTTTTTCGTAGGTACCACGAACTCAAGGAGTTTTGTACAACTATGCCTAAGATAATACTTGTGGGGACAAAGTGCCACTTGCCTCGGGAAGTTAGTCCGGGAAGAGCCGAAAAGCTGGCCGAACACTTGAACGTACCATATATGGAGGTCAGTCCCGAACTGGACGTCAACGTCACGTCTGTGTTCGAGAGTCTCGTGGAACTCGTGACCAAAGACTTAGACGAGCAGAGACGGAATCTCTTGATGTTACACAAGTCATTAATGTCACAGTCTCCGGAGAAGAAAGTGTTGTCGTGTGGATGCTGACAAAGTGTTTTAGAACTTTTAAATAATTTAATTTATTTGTTTTTACATTGCTTTTTTATTTAGCTGGCGGATGTACGCCTTCTGTTTTAAATGATCTGAGATGGCAAACCGTGAGACATTAGACCTTCTAATTCAAGAATGTCGCTCAAATCCTGTTTTGTCAATGTAGACAGAGAAACCGGTCATAGGCAATGTGATGGCAATGTGGAAATATGATGGTTTCGCTTGATAGGCAGAATTGCTGACATGTTTCATTTGTCATTTTCTGAGCAAACTATTGATGCCGACGGTAGTGCGTAATCATGAAAAGATAACGGAAAACATATTTGGTGTCCTGTTGTTAATTTTATGTCCACAAAAGTCAGGTATAATTAGTTATTTTTTTTATAACTTTGGTGTTTTACCCCGTACTCAAGAATATTTCACTTACACGACGACGGCCAGCATTGTGATGGAAGGAAACCCACGATCATCCGCAGGTTGCTGAGGACCTTCCCACATGCGGCCGGAGAGAAAGCCAACATAAGCTAGACTTGACCTCACAGGGAACGGTGAGAGGCTCCTGGGTCATTAGTCCTTCGTGGCCTTCGTGGTCGACGTGGATATCGTGCCAGCGCGGCATTATGTCCTAGTTGCCAGTGCGGTAGCTGTGAGTTCCAGTCTAGCACAGGCTGGCTGGTACGAGCAAAGGTCTGTCAGCAATCTGCGGATGGTCATGGGTCTCCCTCGGGCTCTATCCGCTTTCCTCCCACGATAATGCTGACCGCCTTTGTATGAGTGAAATATTCTTGGCGTGAAACACCAATCAAATAAATAAAAGTAATAAATACTACTATTTGCTCTGATGGATTTTACGCCAAGGGTATGTTTGCGACTGCTTCGTAAGGTGGTCCCTAATCGGCACTGTATCTGTATACTGTACTTGCATGTGGTGTCATATCTGGTGTCTTCGACACAACCCTTCAGTGAGGCAGCACAACGTCGTGATATGACCGGAAAAAACAACAATGAAATACTTCACTATCCTTGACTGCCTCATTCATACTTACTTCATGCAATTTGTTGAGTGTATGGAGAGACGGCGGATAATTTACGCTAGGCGCTATGATATCCAGTACTGACGAGCCTAACCACACTTCACATACGTGAAAAATACTGGGTGTGCCCCTTCTTTTCTAGGTAACAAGTAATAAGGACTCTCAGGCCTGACACGTAGATTTACTATGGCTATTTACTAAACCAAGGTTTATACTATTGCATTTGGTGGTGATTTATTGCCTGAACGTGATGTATGCTGGTATTTTCTGTGATCCCTCACGTGTTCAAGCTGTTTCTGTTATACTATCGCGCTCGATCTCTGGATATAGGTCATACGTTCCGTGCGAGTACTATGTAACTCTGTCCTATGTTCAGTAATTAAGGCGTTTACCGGTCTGTGAGGAATGCGTGCGTTATTAAACCTGGTGAACTATTCCTGCACGTATTATGTGTCAAAACATACCTTATATATCTGACCTACATATTTAGGAGCTAATGCTCCACATATAGTTCCTTTAGAGTCTACCTACTTCACAGATACACAGTTGTTGTCACAAATTCAGCCTTAGCTGTACTGTACTTGTTTAAAATAGTCCTAGGCCGTCGTATAAGTGAAACATTCTTGAGTACGGCGTAAAACACCAATCAAATAAATAAATAACAAACAAATATATAAAACAGTATTACAACATTAGTACACAAATTCCTAGATACAATTTTTTATGTTCCTTCTGTGAACTTTTACATTTGTTGCAATCTCCTCATTTAAGAATCTATCATTTTCATTAACAAGTCTAAGTATTAAACGACTTTCTGGTTCTGAGAAATCCATATATAAATAACTCTGTGCCTAGTATGTTAGTATACGCCATCAAGCGCTTTTTGTGTCAGAGTTATTGATACCTACAACGATAATACTCTAATTGATACATATTTACTTATTTATTTATTTATTTATTTGATTGAGTTTTTTTATTTGAGTTTTACGCCATACTCAGGAATATTTCACTTATACGACGGGGGGCCAGCGTTATGGTGGGAGAAACTGAGCAGAGTTATTAATAGATGTGCGCACATCCAGTAATCACCACAGTTTCATTCGTATATTTCTGAAGATCTACGTCCATAGTGTGTCATGTCAGTTAATGTGGGGGGAGGGGGTGGGGTGGTAAAATCTGTGTGAAAAATAATCATTCGTCATCACGACCTTGCTTTTCTCAAAAAGTCATAATGAATGAGTGACAATTATATTTTGGTAATCTTTTCCCTTATTTGATAGAGGAACTCCTAACCATCTGCCTTCTCTTGTGAATCATTATTTGTACGTGTTACTCGTGTTGTGGAGATCCTGGCATGAACAACCTCACACTTCATTCTGAATACCGGTTTACACTTCATGCCCGTAAAATGGGATCAATTACGCAACAGTGTAACATTACAACTCTCGTATTGCATACGCTTCTGATTATTGACATTTCAAAGCGGCTGTCACATGCCATGCGTCATCCTGTGTGCAGAAGGGCGGCGACCGCCTTGTCCCAGCTTTTCCAGGCGTATTTTGTATGGCACACGACACACGTCCTTGTCCTTGGCTGATACATTCAGCAAGTGAAGGCACACGGGCAGGTGGATCAGCGAAAGAGACCCCTGACTGAGTGAGTCATGTTGCTGGTCTATGTACATTGTTAAGCACCAGGGACAAAGCTAGGTAGACGTATGTTAGTAACGGTTTACCTGAAAGCTTCCACTTGGCAATACAGAATATCCACATCGTCATTTAGGCGATGCTTGCAGAGTACCGCTTTGTGCTTCTACGCCCACATTGCGAAATATCATGTCTGTATGCGCGGTGTTTATTGACAAGTATGATAGTGCGTAACACTGGAGGTTTGAATATAACGACAGAGTTACAAAAAAGTCTCATGTCCATTGAATATAATTTAATAGGCTGGCAACAGTCATGCCTACGAAAATACGCACAAAATGCGATTCTTTTGACAACTGTGTCACGGTGATAGTACATGGCAAACTTAGATATCGCCACACAAGTAAATTAATGAATGAACAGCAGAATACCAAGTACTTAAACACTTTGTTATGTTGCTATACATGCTCGAGATATTCCAAATATGCATCTGACTCGTACATATACGTGGGAAGGTCTGTCAATAGCGCGTGGATGGTCCTGGGTTCCGACCCCGGTATCCTCTCACCATAACCATGACCGCCGTCGTTCAAGTTTATTATTGTTAAGTACTTCGTAAAACACCGATCAAATAAATAAATATATTTTTACTGGCCACCCACGCTTTATTTCTTTGAAGTCAAGGACAAGTTTTAAATCAACCTACCGCGCGTTCACCGTTAATAAGCGTATCGTGTGTTGATTTTGGGGGTTTCTAAACCAAGACATGCTATTATTAGGTAACTATAATTATTCATCGATATGATCAACTTCTCAGAATAGCAGACACCAAGAACCACATTGGCCATGTGAGCGGAGAGGTCAGTGAACTTAACCCGTAAAGACAATGACCTGAACTACTTTTTGCTGCTCGGCGCATACGTCACATTATCAATAAAGTAAAATCCTACACGTTACAATGTAGTACGAATCACGATACAGATCACGATGACAATGACGTTTTGCCATAACGCCCAACTCCAGATTTACAAAACCTTGATCTGGTCACCTACTGGCATCACGTGATCTCTTGACTTTTGACCTATCTGCGCAAGTTGTCAGATCAGGCTCTCGACAGATATTGATAGTCATTGTACCCGCCTAATGAATTGTTCATTTGGCTCCCTGTACTCACAGAAGGGACGGGTAACGAAGGACAATGATTTAGCACGTGATTTCGTTCATTTAGCTTTGTGGCGTTTTACCTGCATCACTGAGTTCAATAGCAGGATAGAATTTTTCACAGAGATATGAAACAATATCTCATTCGACTGACATTATATATAGTATTCAATAAGTAACAATAAATCATGTATGAGGCAACGGCAAGCTGGACGTAATACACGGAAGGACTAAGTTACATTTGTGGATTGATTTGAATATGTGACACATTTACTGACATACACAATCTGATTGATTGGTGTTTTACGCCGTACTCAAGAATATTTCACTTATACGACGGCGGCCAGCATTATGGTCGGAGGAAACCAAGCAGAGCTCGGGGAAAGCCCACGACTATCCATAGGATGTTGACAGACCTTCCTACACAAACACAAGGTAATGTTTACAACACCATTGAATTGATATACATAATTGATTATAAACTTCTAATCACATCACCCCATGCTCCTAGATGAAAGACTCGGGTACAGTAAATAAATACATATAACAAATCATTTGAAAGCAAAGGAAAATTCCTCAGCAAATAATCGTGCAGCATAAAGAGAGGTACTCGTGAAAAGGAGTTTCCCAGTTAACACAGGCAAAGCCACGAATACAAACATAAGTCATGCAACCAATATATCAGACTCGAGATATGGTCTGTCGACCATTTCATCACAAGTATATTTACCACTTTACCACTAGAAAGAGGCATGTTTTCAGTGCTAAGTTTAGTAGTAGCCAGTGGAGGTTTCGCTTCTGCCCATTTGGTAAAGTGCTGCCGGAGTGAACATGACAAATCCTTCAACGGCAACATATGGGATACGCTTGACATGAAGTCGTCATTTTGCCTGTCGCATTTATGTATGAAAATGCTGCACGAAAGAAAACGTTGTCATCTCTAAGATTTGGTAGCGATGCCACAACATATGTACTCCAATTGTAGCAGGAGTTTCTTGAACTGACATTTTTGAAATGCTAACATTTTGATGACTACGTTGATAACCAAATCCTCCTATCCAAGAATGTCCATGTTTTCAGACCGGGATTATTCACATTCGCCTGTTTTCATTAACAGGTGAAAACGACTTTACAGTTGTGTTCAGTCCAGTCTGTTCGGCATTATCTGGCTTCACAGACTTGCCTCTGAAATTAAGTGAGGCAAAAATTCCCACTCAAAAAATCTAACACTCATGATAAAAGCCTAAACCCTTTCGACACGCATCCAATTTACCATTTGTCCTTCAGAGTGAAGAAATATAATTTCACAGCTTACAACCCGCCAGGAAGTCTTCCTCATCGTATATTTGGTTTTCAGTTCAGTCACGTTTGTCCATATGGGTATTACATATTTATATGTGACACAGCGAGCGGTAAGATATACACGTTCCACTGGCATACACCTCACAGACTGGTGGAAAAATTCATTCAACCATATTTGCAAAACTGCTTGTAGCTTGTTCGTCCTATAGAATGTTTCTGTGTATACCCGTTAGTTGTCTTTGGGTCAGTTTTTTTTTTGTCCATTACACGTACCCAAAGGATGCGATAAAATACTGTTCATCGACATCAAGCATCCAACTCAAAAGCAACAACTTTGGACATGTGCGACTCTCTTGGGGGCGTAATGATGTTCTGTTTTTGGTAGGGTAAATCCACGACATCATGGCGTCATTGCCATTTTTCCTATAAAAGAAGCAATCGGGTTCACGTCAGCATGCTCTGGTTTAAAAATAAACAGCCACGGTTTCTTACACATCTTATATTTGTCAGCAAGAACAGCCACACTTCCATTTCTCTTCTCGCACAGCCGCCGTGTTAGTCAATGTTATAGACGCAGACTTTTGTTTTAACGTCTCTAGGATTTGCTCTGTGATGTTTTCAAACGCCTCCTCAACGTTCAGTCCAAGCTCAGCGCTTACCTCCATATAGGGAACCTCCAAATTCTCCGCCAATTTCTCCGCGCGGTCTCGCGAGACTACTCTGTACATGTGGCATTTGGTGCCAACCAGAATAATCTTTGGTAATGGTTCAGATTTGTCTTGTAAGTCGTTGTACCTGTAATGTCAAGAAGTATTACAGAGTAGACATATCACAACATTATGTAGATAAGAACTGTTAATGGGAGACTCAGACCAGCTGAAATCGATATATGCACTACCTAGTTGTTTTATGGGCACACTTACACCGATATTTGTAACGCTGTAACGTTTGTGCACTACCTAGCTGTTTTATGATCACGAATACACCGATATTTGTAATGCTGTAACGTTTGTGCACTACCTAGCTGTTTTATGATCACGAATACACCGATATTTGTAACGCTGTAACGTTTGTGCACTACCTAGCTGTTTTATGGGCACACTTACACCGATATTTGTAACGCTGTAACGTTTGTGCACTACCTAGCTGTTTTATGATCACGAATACACCGATATTTGTAACGCTGTAATGTTTGTGCACTACCTAGCTGTTTTATGGACACACTTACACCGATATTTGTAACGCTGTAACGTTTGTGCACTACCTAGCTGTTTTATGATCACGAATACACCGATATTTGTAATGCTGTAACATTTGTGCACTACCTAGCTGTTTTATGATCACGAATACACCGATATTTGTAACGCTGTAACGTTTCTGCACTACCTAGCTGTTTTATGGGCACACTTACACCGATATTTGTAACGCTGTAACGTTTGTGCACTACCTAGCTGTTTTATGATCACGAATACACCGATATTTGTAACGCTGTAATGTTTGTGCACTACCTAGCTGTTTTATGGGCACACTTACACCGATATTTGAAACGCTGCAACGTTTGTGCACTACCTAGCTGTTTTATGAGCACGAATACACCGATATTTGTAAAGCTGTAATGTTTGTGCACTACCTAGCTGTTTTATGGGCACACACCGATATTTGTAACGCTGTAATGTTTGTGCACTACCTAGCTGTTTTATGATCACGAATACACCGATAGTTGTAACGCTGTAACGTTTGTGCACTACCTAGCTGTTTTATGAGCACGAATACATCGATATGTGTGAAGAAATGTAAGCAAAACCGAAAGAATTCACAGTTAATGGTAACTTTGTTAAATTCACGAAGGAGTTTTATGAGTTCCCAATTCAAGAGAAGGCTTATCTTCCAAAAGCATAGAACGCAACTTTAACAAATTCCGAGGTGACGGTCATGCACACTGAGGTTTGAAAGCTATTCTTGCTGACTCTTAGATCATATGAATTTCTAAAACAACAAATTGCGGGTAATTTAAGATTGGGCAATGAGCCTTCAACAAGCAAGGGATCGCAAATCAACCTAAAAGTTGGAAAATTTAATAATACCAACCAATAGAGTACATGATCAAAGCTCTGTTCGTTTGTGACATCATACAAGAGCAGACAGCCGTGTACATCCCGGTAGTGAGATGTGGTCAGGCTCCGAAAGCGTTCCTGACCTGAAACGGAACAGAAAGCATGTCCAATTGGTCACCACCAAGATGATATTTACATTATATATACGGACATCAACTGTTCTAAATCAGAAAAACTGCTGATGAGAACTGATTTATTTATTTATTTGATTGATGTTTTGCGCCGTACTCAAGAATATTAACAACTGGTTTATTGCAATATGAAAAAGATGACAACATAGAGGGTAAAACAAGAGCAGTGGTGAAATAAAGGTGAGGTGATGTAAATCGCTATATGTTAGACAACAGTGGTTTAGAATTACTCAAAATGGTGTGTTGTCATCACATTTAACATAAAATCCCATTAAAATAATGCAAAGGGACCAAAGCCTCGGAGATCATTAAACCACCAGCGTGGTCTAGGTTTGTGCAGGAATACAGTATAAAAAAATCATAGAGAGTAAAACCAGAAAACCGACCACAGTTGACATATGGCCAAGTAACCGGTGAAATACGGCCTCTTTGCCTCATCTAATATCACCTAGATATACCGCTGATCACATCTCATGAGCACCTAACAACAGGTGATTAATTGCTAATCACAACAGACTTAAGCCAAAGACCATGGCGTTTAATTGTCACAATAGGAGTTAAAACTTATCACATCTGAAATGTCACAAAGCAGTTATAATTGTAGAAAATTTGAAACTCTGATCTGGTAAATATTCCACCATTGCTCCTTACACCTGACTTGTCAGAATGAGAGCATTTATAGATCACTTGTAATTTTTCACAATTACCAGTATATTATCAGTCATGTTATTTGTTTCTTATAAATCCCATGTTTCTCCGAAAATGTGTTTATTTGAAGCGGAGAAGGTGGGGATGGATTGTGTGCACCTGAGGACACCCCGAGTCGCTGTAAAGTTTTTGAAACTCACGACATCAGTGGCCTCATTGAACTAGTCGTCTCTCAGTAGAAACCACACAAGAATAGGGCTTTTAAATATATATAGGTATAAACGAAACCGTTAGCCAGTCGTACAGAAAATAACAACACAATCAATATGTAGGTCAACACTCAAGAGGCCTCAGCACTATTTATATATTTCGCGGAAGACGATAATAAACGCCTTTCGCCTGAATACAAACAGCCGATGACATCAGAGGACTCGATTGATAAGGAGAAAAGACCATTACGTGCACCTGGCTCTTCTCTAAGTATACCACGTCGCCATGGTAACCACATGCACGCCCAGCGTTTTAGCATCAATGTAACGGCTTATCTTTCAATGTCAACAAACACGTATTGACTAGCCATTTTCACATTTCTGATTTGCCTAGCAAGCACATGGCTTTAACTCACAATGTGTTGTTCATGTGGCTCATTTGCATGTGATGGTGACATCGTTGCTTGATCCACTTTCACAGTTATTAGCTGGGTGAAGTTTGTCTGTCGGTCGGTCCGTCTTTTGGTCGGTTTGTCAGTCAGTCATTTTTAATTCAGTACATTCTACTTTTCAACGCAGGCCATTTGCTTGATTGTAAGACAATATGGAAATGTTGTAGCCCTTGTGAGTTTGTCTTTGTTACTATGAGAACTAATTTTCAAGAAATAGCAAAAGTAATTTTTAAAAAATACGTATGTTTTTATACACTTATTTTACCAGTTCCTGTGGTCTATTACACTAAGCTCAAAGACGCTAAGACTGAACCCACCTGCAGTATCCCAGATGCGGGTGAGTATTTTCTTCCCGTCCCTCTCCAACACTTTAGTGCGAGGGCCCATCCCGTCACTCTGTTTCAGGTGTGAATTAAACTCACCACTCACGAAGCGATGGAGGAATGTAGTTTTACCCACCCTGACGTCTCCGGTCAGGATGATTTTGATGGTGTAATCAAACGTTTGACCACAGACGGAACGCGTACCTCGGCACGCTGAGGTTTGCATGGCGGTAGTATCGGGATAAGTTAATAACAGCGATTGGGTTTCCCCATCGCCTTTACCCGTTCACATTGTGAGCTGCACCTGTGCTCTGATAAGCTCAGATCCGATTGATTTCTGCACACTGTCTGTCACCTCACCAGACCGTCTACCTATCACTAAATCTGACGTCATGCAGCTATTAACTTTATGGTACTGAGAGGACGTGTCGGATTGCGGTCTCAGTGCTCAACAGGTCAGGGAGCACCGAAACACCGATATCAACCTACCTTAGTACGTACGTATTATATATGCTGTATACACGGTTAACGTGCACCTGGGAAAAGATCAAAGGATCAAACACGCCTATGATTAAATCAACAAAGCCCATTATGCTGACAACATAGTTTGTTTTACATCCACTGATTATAAGGTCCAGGAATTCTACGCATTTTAAACGATTCGTTCATCAGTGTTAGTATTTGTGATACAGGTGTGTATATAGAGATCATGCTACCCACAGAGCACCCGGCCGGCTCTGTGAGTACTTCCACACACTTGCAGATGTCAGCAAATACCAGACATTTGTGCGTACATGTAAACCGGTAGATTGAAATAGGCCAACGCGGTGTATGGCTATATGCTACTATTTGATGTACTCGGGATGAAAACAAGAGCGGCTGAAAATGACAAATAGCTTACAGGCCTAGCAGATTGGTGTACATGTACGAAGCCGAGGACACTCACTACAGCAATTGTGGGTGTCCTAATTTCGCTTCATACTGCGGAAGCCCGATGAGACGATGAGATGATGTGGATATGGTATGTGGATTGCGCCGCATCATTTCTTTCCAGAGTTACTGCCCTTCAAACATGCAAGCTGGTGAAGGATGAATCTTTGTCAACGCATCTTCTCCTACAGTTATGATTAAATTTTCATGAAAGTGTATAGGCGTACTCAACAATATTTCCCTTGTAAGACGTCGGTCAGCATTATGGTGGGAGGAAACCAGCCAGATCTCGCGGGAAACCCACGACCCTCCGCAGGATGCTAGTAGGCCTTCTCACTTACGGCCGGAGATGAAGCCAGCATAAGTTGGACTTGAACTCACAGCGACAGCACTGGTGAGAGGCTCCTGGGTCATTTGGTGGCGCTGGCACGCTAACCACCTCGGCCACGGAAGCCCCATAATGCCATGAGGCGTGTACGTTTCTATTTTTGAATCATATACATAAACTATCGGAATAAGACAATTGCTGTGGTAAATCCACACGGGGCGATTAAGTGTGACCATTACTATCACATTGTCGTAACTCCTCTGGTTTTATAGTCCGTGCTGTAGTCTTTATTGGTCCTGGAACTTATGTATTGGTTGACGGCTTGTATACGAATATCTGTTTCGACGTATATATTTTGTATTTGTTACAGAGTTAGGCACCGATGAAACAAATAAAAGATATTAGATTAGTAGATCGGAGTTGTACGCCGTACTCAAGCATACATGCACCTCATTTACACTAAAACGGTAAATATGACTGCGGCCGGGAAAAACTACCTCACAGTTCAATTCTTAACAACATATATTGACGTATAATTTCAGCGTAATTAATATCTGTTTATCAACGTTTACATAAACGGATTTACAGAAAACTTTTCATATTATTTCCGTATGCAAATTTCTTTAGAATGTCGTAATGTCGTTCTAATATAGAGGGAATGTCGACCAAATCTCGTGATCTCCTTCAAACTACCATATTAATGTTTTGGTCGAAAGTCAATAGTGAAAATCAGTACGGCCTCAACTGACTTCCATAGTTTAGGGACAAACACCGGGCATATGCCTACACGCCAGTATAAACAAAACCCGATAGCCCTGAGCTACTGGCGGGGTAACACAGATCAATGACCTGAGAGCAGTGTACGCATCAAGTTTAGGTCAAGGTGCCCCTGTAAACCCATAAACCACTCAGCCTTACTACCACATGAACTCTTACCAAGGTCATCTGTCATTCTGAGATATTGCGTTCATGCAGCAAATCTGGACCGCTGGAGGATGCGAAATTCACCTGTACCTTGGGGTCAATTCTTTACATTATTCCGCTAACACTGAATCGTTCACCTTCTCTTCGCACTCCTTTGATTTATTTATTATTTGATACGTTGGTGTATATATGAACTGTCCATTAGGCATTATTGATTTATTACGTTGGCGAAAATGCGTAACTAATTAAGTATGCCTTTTATTAACAGAAAATAGGAACACATAAATATAAATATTACCTATATATTAGAAATTCGGAAAGCCCAGTTTTGCTTCAGTAGATTATAGAGAAAAGTGGCTGTTTTGTAAAGTTTTAGCCGTAAACCATTAGGTAATATAGACTTGATGATTAGGTAAAGCGGACGTAAACATCTTCTGTAGCAAAACAATTGAGTATTATGGCTACGGTAACAGCTCATTAACACTGGGTGAGGGGCTTCCGTGGCTCAGTTGGTTAGCGCGCTAGCTCAGCGTAATGACCCAGGAACCTCTCACCAATGCGGTCGCTGTGAGTTCAAGTCCGTAAGTGGGAAGGCCTGTCAACAACCTGAATGTTCATATTGTACCGGATATCTTCATGCATGTATGTGTATAAAGTTTCGATATGAAAATTTTATAAGTATGTATTGGCGTATCTTATATACGGCTTGTCACATATACTCTGTCATACATTTGAAAATTCTCGGGCTAAGGTTTTTAATTAAATCCAGTATTAAATAAGGTAATGTAAGCAAATCAATGAAGTTTCATACTATGCCAGAGATTTTCAAATGGGAAATTTAAAGGCGTTGCTCTCTTTACTTCACTTACCTGGTACTGTGATGCTGTTGTATAGCGTTACTTGTGTGTGGTCACTGGTATACCGCTGCTGACGACAGAACGTTGAGTGACGAGGTTTTATTTTCGAATGTAGAGCTTGTATTTTAATTTATATAATTTTGTAAACCAAACATGAGTTTTGGTTTGTGGATTTTTGTTCACCTGTGTAATATAAGAAGACCTCGAATTTTGGACTGCAAAATGCTTATCTCGTTCTTCATAGCCAGTTTCATCAACTTGCGGATGATCGCGGGTTTCCCTTGGCCCCTGCCAGGTTTCCTCCCACCATAATGCTGGCTGCCGTCGTATAAGTGAAATATTCTTGAGTACAGCGTAAAACACCAATCAAATAAATAAATAAATAAATAAATAAATAAATAAATAAAACACTAGGTGATGAAAAGGGTTGCTCTAACTCTACAGTACCTACAAACCCAACGGAATTTGTCACATTAAAAACAGTTTAGTTCACGTGCCGTGTATTATTCACGGTTTCCTTTCTTGGGGCATATAATGTCGGGACTAGTACAAAATGAACACAGAGTTTAAACATTTGGAGTGAGTGAGTGAGTGCTTGGGGTTTAACGTCGTACTCAACAATTTTTCAGGCATATGAGGACGAAGGAATCCTTAGGGTGTATGTAATGTGCCTCCTTGTCACAGGACGAATTTCCACCGCTCTTTTATCTAGTGCTACTTCACTGAGACGGCTTACCGAGGGCAAGTAAGTCGCCCCGCCCGAGCCATTATACTGTTACGGATCAAGCAGTCGTACTATTGCCTTCATGCTGAACCCTAAGCGAGGAAGTTACAACTTCCTCTTTTAAAGTCTTAGGTGTGACTCGACCCACGATTGATCTTGGATCTACCGCTCCTGAAGCGGACGCCACGAATATAATCTCCGATTCTTCTGGTGCCAGCAACCTGCGGATGGTCGTGGGTTTTCCCCGGGCTCTGCCCGGTTTCCACCCACCATAATGCTGGCCGCCGTCGTATAAGTGAAATATTCTTGAATACGGCGTAAAACACCAATCAAAAAAAAAAATCCGATTCTTCTGGTGTTTGATTCGAAAGCTCAACGCAAACTGGTTGTCATGTTTACTAAAGCATCAAGCACAAATCGACGGTGCTGCTACTAGTTCAACACTGCAAGAAAAAGTAGGATACATAACAATTGTACATTTATCGTCTTTTGATCAAAAACAAAAAGAATACGACCAACGAGATCAATACCACCTACTTGCATTAGAGCTGTGATTTGAGTTGCATAATTTATTTGTGTGACTATATTTGCCTCCCCCTCCCCCCTCCCCTTCCCTGCCCTCAATACTCTATACGGACAAGTGTATTGTCCCTGAAGTAATGTGAAATATGAAGCACGGTCTGTTTCTTCCAGCGAGTCGCTTCTATTCAGATACCCGTAATATTAATCATACTCGCTACAAAAATTCCGTTTAGTCAGTGACACGTGCACATTCGCACTTGCTACCACTGGACGCCACCCCGCTAGGTTCCTTTGACTTCAGCTGTGATACGATGTTGCTTGTTTTGACTCAACAGATGTGTCCTCGCGCAGAGCTATTTAATCAGCATACCTCAATAAAATTGTTTCAGGTTTTGGTTAGAATCAAGTTGTATGTGCATACTTTAGACAAAGAGAATGCATGCAAATGCAAAGTATTATTACAAACAAAGGTTGAGATGGATAGTTCGGGGTTTCCGACATTATTTCTTGTCTTATTACCGTCATCCCAGTGACCTCGGCGTTGTTGAAAATTTCTGTAAAAAAACATTGCTAGTGATGTAAAGCGAACGTAGAGAGGGACGCACGCGCTGTATGCGTTGTCACATTAACAGGAGCCGTTAAACGTGGCTTGAACTTTAGTAAACTACATTTCATGGACATCAATTCGTTAGTAAACAGCACAACTGAATGTCATAATAAGCTGTTCACACTGAGTAGAGTACTTGTTATCACTTTCAGAACGCGATTATGTCAGCTTTTTTTACACAATTAAGTGAAGGGCTGCCAGTGTAGAAAGTCGAGTGTGTTGAAGAAGGGAAGAATACAAACTGCAGAAATGTACGAGGTCGACACTACTGACAGGTAAGTCTTGCAACATAACGTATACACATCGTAAATGGGAATTTTTTTTCATAAAGGAAAATCCGTGAAAACTATAGTTTGGGCAGATTAGCAGACTTGTACACTTATCGAGGAACATCGGTGTTTTGTGGCATGTGCACCTAAAACATTAAGCCACATCACATCAGTCACCTTTATTTCACAACACGAATATTCCAGTTAAACACAAAGACTAAAGAAACATGTGTGCAACTACTTTGCCCTTTGCATAAGAATATTTGACGTCCAACATTACTTTACTGGTACAAATAACCCCATCGCCTTCTGCCAGAAATACAAAAAGTTGAGATAAAAGTAGAGCCATTAGGAACCTGAAAGATTACGTGGCATGAGGCGAGATATTCTCTGAACAACATACCCTTCGATAATATCAATTTTGTACTCTGTCGAAAATCACGTGGGCCCAGATTCAGAAAGCGGCATACGTCACTACTACCGTACTATTATCTTATTTGTGAAACTTGTCACTGGTTTTCTGATGCGAGTGAAAAGCCACGTAATCCGTATTGGCTAATGGCCGTTTCGTACGAATAAAATATCTTGCCAAGCGAGTGTAGTTTCATCGGTCGAAGTGGAGGTATTGCCTTCATTAATATTTACTGAAGCAACAAGTCGACTACAGAATCTCGCATTTACAAGGAAACAATACCTGGCGAAACCAAGAATAACACATCCAGCTTCGAAACACAAAATTTGTAAGACGACGTTTGAAGCATTAGCAATCTAATATTAAAGGGGTAAATTCAAAAGGAGAAACCATGATATTTTTTTAAAATTTGGAGCCAAGAAATCGTCATCAATATCGCATCACGCTGCGTTCACCCTAGCGTCTGTGTTTACACCATATTTGTTCCATTTATTTAGTTCACAGGTTTTTACGTTGTTCTCAATATTTTATTCATCTGACCGCGGTCAGCATTGTGATGAGAAGAAACCGGACAGAGTTCATGGGAAACCCAGCCTGTTGACTGACCTTCTCGCGTACGAGTTGCTGCAGCAGAAAAATACAGACGCTGTTTATCGTTAAAGTACATCTGCATCGCAGTGTACTTGCATTTCATGACATGTTTGTAAACGATCAGGCCAAACTCAACATTGTGTACAACAATGCATAGCCATTTATCCTCAATATGGACGGGAACTCGTTGGACTTGATCTCAAAGTAAGGGAGATAACTCTCATTAATCATCATCATGCGCATTCACCATGTAAGCGGAATTGCTTTTTTAAGCAGACGTCAGAGAAATATAGCCTGTATAAATATTACGATATATTCAATGAGATGAGATCTTGATGGACTTGATGAAGAATTAGAAACCTGTTACGTTTGACTTTGCTTTGAAGAACGAGCAACACAGCGAATACGCGCGATAAAACTATTCGAAAAGTTAAGCGATGGAGTAAGGATCGCTGCGTTACTCACAGGGCCCACTAGTATTCGCATGCCTCGAACACGTTCCATTATTAGAATGACGCGTCCTGCAAACTGACATATTGTGCCTGGATATGTTAGACTATACGAGGCACAGCAGTAGGCCATATGACAGTTAAGCATAAATGTGCGATCGGAAAGTTAAATGAAAAGCTCTCTTGTCCGTTATAACACCGGCGAGCGCGTGGACTATTTAAAGAATTTTCGATGTTAGACCCCAAGCATTCATTCATTCGTTTATATTTAAAGAATTTACTTACCTTGCCTTATAATATTTGTAAAAGTATAGATTAAAATTGCTAAAAATTTTACCAGCATCTTACACAGCATTTCACAATTGGCATTGCCGTTTTGATAGCATAACAGAACGCACTGAATGGATTTTCCTACCATTTGCTACATATATAACGTAACACAGGTGCAAGACAATGAGCTGATCACAGGTCGAAAAAAGTAAGCCTGCTGATTTCTTCAAGATATGCCTACATTACAAAACTGAAGGTTGGGTCGAATATGTCCAATGTGCTGTGACACAATTGTTAGACAATATCTAAAGTTCAATCTGTGTTCTTGAGAACGCACAGATGTCATTACGTAACACTACAGTGGCGCTGTTCTAGCGTCACTGTAGATTTGGCATCAAGAACACATCTAGAAGATATCTACATGTAGCGCGAATTGTACGATAAGTAACGCAGCCATTTTCTCTATAATCCGTAGTATTTTTCTAAATTTGTTTGATGCTGCCTAATACTGCCTATACATAACCGTGAGGAATTTTGTTTGTATATTGTTTTAATCGAATATCCTACGTTTTCACACATGCTAGATTGTTGATACTAAATATGCTAATCAAGGAAATTAATTTTTATTAAATAGCTTTTAATTAAGGATCTTGAACATCTGTCATGAACCTAGCGAAGATTAGCTAGAATGAGAACATTTAATCTTATCAAGCTGCAGGCTTACGTGCGCCAACAAGAATATACTAATATGTAACGGTCCAAAGCTGTAGGCTTACGTGCACCGACAAGAATATCCTAATATGCAACGGCCCAAAGCTGAAGGCTTACGTGTGCCGACAAGAAAATCCTAATATGTAACGGCCCAATGCTGTAGGCTTACGTGCGCCGACAAGAAAATCCTAATATGTAACGGCCCAATGCTGTAGGCTTACGTGCGCCGACAAGAATATCCTGTGTCGAGGCAGTTACGTCTGGAGGGGTCAAGGACGACACTGGCTCAGTATGCCACCATTCTTCTTTCCACGTAAAAATTCGGTTTATTCATTGACGCTCTTTAACGACAAACAAAAAAATTTAGGCGATAGCGATCGGTTTTATGAGTGACGTAAATCAGAGCCGCCGAGGAAAACCACTGATCTTCGGGAGGTTAGTGACTAAGCTCAGCGTGGGTGAGGTGTACAGATATGAACATTAAGGAGTTTGTCAGCGCTTACTATGACAAAGGTCCCACGTGTGGTGGGAGCTGAAGAATCGAAAACTTCAGCTTCAGCAGGAGGAGAGGATTCAAAATCTCTGGGTAGTTTCAGAGATATAATCAACCATTCAGCAAAATCAACTTTCAACAAATTTTCCTTGGAAGTTACAGGGATTGTCCTGTGTGAGGTTCAATCAAGGTCAGCCCAGCAAATCTAAAATAAATCAAAGGGTCCACAGTCATAACCAACTATGCTATGTTAGAATGCCACACTTGGCAGAAATGATTGACCACAATGCAAGGCGAAGTGTGTGAGGGCTTTGTTTTAATGTAGACAGGAAAACAGTGTTACCTCGTGAAGACAGGTGATCTCCATCCTCACAAATATAAAACCCGGGGTTACTTTTTGTGTTTCTGTGCAGAGTAACGACCCACATTCCTTAACAGAAGAGCGAGCTAAGAAACTGAAACGTTTTCGAACTCTGACTGTAGCATAGACATTATCAGAATAACGCCGCTTTAGTCTAGATAGAATGTTAGACTACACCACACGAACAATTGGGAATTTAGTGAATACTCAAGCAGAGACATAAAATTGAGTCTGAGCTTAACTAATAATATTTTCCCCAGGTCTTTCCCACCACAGTGCAACAATATCTTTCCCGGTGGAGGACCGAAATCAGTAATGTGTTTGAGTTCAGGCTGTACATCGAGTAGGCCCATTCCACTGTAACCCTGCCACCAAAGGTTCACACCAATGTCAGCCAAACCTTTGTTGGGTCCTGTTTGATGGTGGAGTGATGCTGTGAATGCTCACTTTATAACTAACACATGGGTAGAATCTGAAATGCTGAAAGAGCGGTCAGCTGTTTTTATAACCTATGGACTAAGACCAACAAGGGCGTAGTCGGTTGTTCCACTAATACTAAAAGAATGATTGTTATAACCAATGTTATGCATGTTAAATGCTTTCAGTGATTTGTGTAGAATACAGAAAACTTGACACTTGGTTAGTGAGGTTTCACTAAAATGAATAAACAGGAGTCCATCGATGGATGATCGCATATCCAGACATCGCCTCGTGTTATACAATGGGCATATACAGCTACCTTGTCGAGTGATTTGAATGCATACTGCTTTACCCATTTGATCAATTTTGTAGTAGCGTAATGTTACTGCCATTGTCCCTGCACAAGTGTCTAGTGTGACATCCCTACTGTTCCCTTCACGATTACAGGGCGCAACTTTGGAACCAGCAATTTCTCCTGCTCGTTTAAAGGCAAAATACACAAGAGAATATGCTGTTTGGAACAGACAAGCTTCAAAAGTACTGGAGCGTACAGACGGCTATATGGCTATTATATTTTTTAATAGTTCAGGGGCCTAGGAGCCTCTCACCAGTGCCGAGGTCTGCCAGCATTCTGCGGATGGTCGTGGTTTTCCACCGGGCTCTGCTCAGTTTCCTTCCCAACATAATGCTGGCCGCCGTCGTATAAGTGAAATATTCTTGAGTACGGCGTAAAACACCAATCAAATAAATAAATAAGTCTAATAGCTCTTTGGTTATTGGCTGTCTACTGTCTTTTGAATGACGGTGGCGCTTTATTCATTGCATAAGTTTGGTTATCAGAAAATCCGGGGCCCACTTGGCCTTCCAGCGTACATTTATAGGCTATACCTGATAAATAAGACCTGGCAGTAGAATATGCCAAAGTTCAAAGTAGGATTCCAGTCCCGTTTTGTGCACAGCATATGTATTTTGAGACAGCGCGTTCCTTAAGGGTCTATTAACATGGGATTCGAGATGAGGCAAAGAAACTCCAACGGTATGGTCTCTGGTATTGCTTTTGGCTGACCGAACAATTGCCCTGAATCTCATTTATTTCCGTACAAATATACACTGCCTTAAGATAACCTTGTACTTCATAGTGTGCACGACAAATACTCTAATTAAATGCATGGTTCTGATATTTCTTTGTTTATGATTGAAACTAGGGCTTGGTTGTCTATGTTTAAGACTATCCACTTATTTGCTGCTTGTCTTCTCTCAAGGACAAAAGCTAGAATCACAGGTACAAGTTCCAAAAATGTCATGTCCAAAACGACCTTTGTCTTTTGCCACTCTTCTGGCCACGGAAAATAAGCCCACTTGCTATTAAAATATGCACCACAACAGAGATGAGTCTACACGTGATCAGGAAAAAAACTGTACCATTAAATTCAGTGACAAATCTCAGCCATATCTGCAAATCGTGTCGCATTTCGTGGTTAATTCGTATGTTATGATGAGACTTAATTCCCCCCTCAAGTGGGGTCATGTATCCCTCTAACTTTCCCATCAATGATTGTGCCTGCCTTAAGGTGACCTTCTTTCTCGCCAGAAAACTATGTAAAATGCCGACAGTTTTCATGTAATATGTCAGCTGGTATGCTGACAGTCTTTAACACCGTGCCTATTATGAGTCCTAAAAATTTCAGTCTGGTTGTTGGACCTTCTGTTTTTTATGGGTACACACAAATCTTGGTAAAAGTCTCCATTAACGTAGCTCATGTGTTGGTTCCTTTTCTGCCAGCAAAAATGAAATCGTACGGATAGTGGTCCATTGTTTGTAGTTGGGACTGCTGAACTGTAAGCCAATGTAGAAAAGTGAAAAAACTCTCAAAAATACTACGGGAAATAGAGCAACCCATGGGGAGACACTTGTCAGTGCAATATTTGCCTTTAAATTTTAGGCCTAATAATTCAAAATCACTGGGATAGACTGGTATCAAACGAAATGCAGAAAGTATGTCAAGCTTCGTGAGTTCTGTTCCTTGCCCAAGTGCCGCTATCATTTCTATCACTTGATCGAATGATGAGTATGTGACTGAACACGTGTTTGGATCCATGAATGAGTTGATACTATTATCTGATAGGTATGAAAGATGGCTAATTAATCTCCAGACCAACATCTGATTTTGGTACTACCCCTATAGGCGACACGTGTAAATTAGTCAGTGGGAATGTAGTAAATGGACCGCATATTCTTCCTAAACTTCTAGATCATTTTTACATGCGGACAAAAGACTTACTTTCCATGTGCAATCTAGGGCCATCCTAATGCTATATAAAGCCCTCATGAAACCCAGCTGACAACAAACTTGTGTCCGTTTTTGTCAGGATATGCTCTAAGATATTTATCGAGACCCTTGGGTTTGACAAGTGTTCAGCCCTATTAGCCCTTGCTAATGAACTGATTGGAGGGATCAGAGTCCACCATAGTTTTACATGGGTAGTGAAGGGTTGTTGTGTTGGGGAAGAAAATTTCTTGACGCCCTTGGCGGCTGTGGAGTGGAAGAGATACCTTGTTTAATTGTTATTTGACCTGGAACTCATTCATGGACCACGAAATTGAATTTTGATATGGAATTCATGCCACTCTCTGCCGGGTATCATTGAAAACTGATGACCGCTTCTCTCTTGTGTGTTACTGGCTTTATTTCCTGTTTGTATAATTTCTTACAAACCCTTTTTTTTGGAGCTAGAGTTAAACGTTGTTTTGGAAATGGATCTTGCGATTATCGACTTAGAACACCATTTACGGACTACGAATGGCATACGAAGCATGCTCGGATACCTGTGCAGATGAAAAGATATGTATGATATCACATACCTGTACGTGTAAAAACTGCACTCAGTCAACCATGATCAGGTGAAAACTCTGAAGTAACCTTTGATTGTCTGTGCCTTATTTTGTAATCTCCATCCCTGTCAGAACTGTGTTTAAACAATGATTTCACCAAACCTTAACAAGGCACGTTGTTATGTTTTATTTTTAGCAGCCTCTCAAAACAAATGAAACACGTATATTGCTCACAAAGGAGAAGACCAAGTTGTTCAAGACATTACTAGTATTTAAATAAAATCTATTCTTAACTGATTTGTCCTACCATTACTATAAAATAACATGGTGTAAGTGTTAATAAATTTTTGACATGCTTTTACGACACATATAATATAATCATAAGTTGACATCATGTATACATTTAGCACGATGTCTTTAAACACTGACAAATGTTGTTCAACTTGATCAGAAAACTGCATCAATGGCCTAGGTCTTTCTTGTTAGATATATGAGCGACAAAGCTTATGATTTATTTATTTATTTGATTCGGGTTTTACGCCGTGCTCAAGAATATTTCACTTATACGGCAGCGGCCAGCATTATGGTGGGAGGAAACCGGGCAGAGCCCGGGGAATACCCACGACCATTCGCAAGTTGCTGGCAGACCTTCCCACTTACGGCCGGAGAGGAAGCCAACATGAGCTGGACTTGAACTCACATCCACCGCATTGGTACAAAGCTTATGAAATCATACACAAATATTGTGGCGTCTTTAAATGGAAAGACATGGACTTGCATATGTCAGAATTTTAAGCTTCACCAAAAGGTGGATACCAAAATTCTTTGTCTACGGTATAAGAATTTATTATATATTTTTGGATTAGCATGCCTTCTCCCTGTTAGTTCATCTTATAGTTTCAGATAACATCAACATGACCACGTTCACAAAAGATGAGTTGCTTATACCAAACGATTTTCACATACCAAATTGGAAGGGGCGGGGGAGGGGAGAGAAGTGACGCTTACAGTACCCGCACAACTTTAAAACCAAGGACTATAGAAGGATCGTAAACTGGTAGGAAAATTCATATGAACTTACAAACAGTTCACTGAACGCTAAATAGTAAAACAAGGGGTAGGGGGTAGGGATATATTTTCGGCTGGGTCAAACACATGTATCCAGCGATACAGATTTACTCTTTTCTGCCTTGGCGGGGTCAGGAACTTGTATGCTTCAGCACCAGGCCATCAGGAATGTATTCCTGAACTGGGTCACTGGAACTATAAACCCAATCGGGCCCCAGTGAACTCGGACAACTGAGGAGGGGAGGCGGTATAAGTGTTAAAAGACCTTTCCCAGCAGCCTTAGCTGATGACCATGCTTTGAAATCGGAAAATAGAGATGAACATCTAAGCTGTATAGTCTTATTTAGACTGAGTGTGATCATTTCGCCACCAATGATTATCTGTGTGAGGAGGAGCCTAGCAAACTTTGCTTAACGCTCAGTCAACCGTGACCAGTGGATATCGTGCTTCATGTGTGTTGATGGCGAGGTTGGTTCATGTGCCCTAGCTTGCCCTGACTGTAAAACTTAGGACAGTAGTATATAAGAGGTCGCCAGCAGATCGACTCCACACTCACACTTTGCTGTTTTCCAAAGACACAGGTATGTATGTATCTATATGATTTTCATGAATAATTGGGTACCAGAAGTCTGTAGACTGCTAGATATATAGTTAAACACAGTTATGTTTGGATGTTGGTGCATCTGTCATTGGAATCTGTAGGCCTACATGTATGTCTGTACGCATTTCTACTCGGGTCGTAAGTTCATTGCGTAAATACAAAGTTGTTCAATGACTGCATCCTTGTTCTAGCTGAGAACAAGTCATGTTCACGAAGCTAGTTAGTCCTGATTGCGTCGTACGCGCGCGTATCTTCCGACGGAACGAAAACAGCTAGAGGAACACGTAACAATCATCGAATTGAGAGGATGCAACTACCATCAGAATAATGATATGACAATAAGTATAACTACAGCATCGCAACGATTACACGTACCTGCTTGTTCCATCACGGGGAGTGCACGTATGAAACTACTACACAAAGAGTGTACGTATTACACTGAGACTGAGATACTTGTTTAATTGTTATTTGACATGGAACTCATTCATGGACTACGAATTTGAACTTTGATATGGAATTTATCCCTGGAATATTCATTGTCTGCCCGGCATCATTGAAAACTGATGACCGCTTCTCTGTTGTGTGTTACCGGCTTTATTTCTTATTTGTATAATTTCTTACGTACCTTTGTCTTTGGGAGTTAGTGTTTTTGGAAATGGATCTTGCGATTATCGATTTGGAACGCCTTCTACGGACTACCAATGGTATATGAATGTCGGACTTGACACTTTTATTTATATTACTAACCATTCCACCCCATTGCCAGCACTTAACTCTCTTAATTAGCATCAGCAGATATCTTCCCTCGCAAAGTATACACATGATTACCTTCGGGATAAGTGCAGGTAACTACTATCGGACCAAGTAACTATCTCCAGAAGGATAACAATCATTGCGGCGAGAGGATATTGTAAGGGTTCCACTATCAGAGAGTAAAGATGAGAAACAACTGGCTTGTATAACTCTCAGATCAGCGATCAAACTCAAAAACGCTTGAATAAGTTGAATACATAAATTTGAACACAATATACAAATAATACAGCTGACAATAATATACAAAACAATGTATATAGTATATATATATTTATATATAATAAATATATAGTCTTCTACTGATGACGGCGTCTAAATCCGAATGGAATATTCCGGCTTCCAAGAGAGAGTCAGTCCACGTAAATATAGAATCCACAGTTAAAAGGATGACATTCTCTAGGCTGACAGGTTGACAGTCGCGTCCGTGATTCCGAGCTGGCAATATATGTTTCACTCCTCGGAAATATACACAATATCATTTTCAAGGTAAACTATGAAGAAATATGCGTAATCGCACAAAGAGACAAGGAGCTATACAAGCTCCAAAATAACGTCTCCAAAAATAGCAAGTGGCGAAACACAAGCTCACAATGCTCTGCACAGGAAATGGAGTCCAAAATGACAAATGTCGAATGGCGTGAAAGTCGATATCTCCAAACCCATCAAAATTCTTCACAATGGATGACAGTAAATGTGATTGCTCCCAAGTGGACTTGAGTAAATGACTGCTTTCAAATGCACTTGATGAAATGACTGCGAGCTTTCCAACTCCGTCGCTCATATTTATAGACTAACGTAAAGAAAAGTCTGGATGGTTTGATCGTAAACATGTTTAAAACACCGATACATATTTCCAGAATGTACACTATATTTGCAATGACACTAAACTCATTAACACCGAAGCCTAGAGAGCTGTCGACTGAATGGCAGTGTAGGCTATATCATACAGAGAGGTGACACTGACAAATAAAAAAAATATATAATACAATGTTTAAAGACGGGGTTCGTAACAATATGTACATACATATAGAACACTACAAAGGCTGTCTTCAAATACCCTGGAATGAAATCTGGAATGGTATGACAGTCAGTCGAGGTTTTGTGATTAAATGAATGACGTCATATATATGATTAGCATTACAACTGTACATTCTAGGCATGGCCTAGTCACAGACGATGGTTTATAGCATTGGTGTTTTACGTAGAAGAACAGAAAAAAGTCATGCACAGGGCGTCCTTTTTTCTGTTGAAATGATTTGTTTATATCTCAATTTGATTGTTGTTTAACGTGATAGGCTACTGATGACTTTTTTACTTCAACGAAAGCTCAATTGGTCTTAAATAGTACAACCAAAGTATACTACCATTGAGTATTTTGTACATGCAATTTTTCATCTCGTATATACGCCTAACGCTGTTGTCCCACAGATGGATGAACAAAATGTGACATGTCAACACTTTTCCCATCTGTCTATGGGTGAGGCGATAAAGAAGTACCGCTTCTAAAAAGATAACGATAGGGGCATATTGTCTTAGCGTAATTTCCTAAACAAATATATTTTGGGGGGAAATTTTTTAAACGAACAAACCATTAATCCTTGTTGAGATTTAGTTATTGACATCTAGCTTACACAGAGAAAATATAGTTTCGATAGGCTTTTACATGTATGCCTCTACGCTGGCTTATTTAAATTCTAAATGTCATGTATGACCGGACTATCAGGCCACTGCTGTAGTTGTTATAACTCAAATGACACCCAGCACTGGTCATACTCCTTACAACGTAAATGTATGTGGCTTTCTCCACACTTTACAGCACTAGACAAGGTTGACTTTTGAAACACGTGCGGTACTGTTGTTTAGGGTTAGCCTAACTGCTGCCCTTGATATACTTGTGGGGAATTCTCATCAGTATTTGTCTATTATATGATTTTAGAAGTCGTATGCAGTGAGCAAATTTATGTCTGAATGGATCTGTTTTCATAAGGCTAGTATCAGACTGAATAGGTCGCGTGCATAAGGGGAGCTACTTTCGATCTGAGCAGTGTAGATTAATTCTGAAGACACCAAAGCTTGTTTATGCGTTACTCACCGAACAATAACAGGTGACTCAGCTGTGTATTAGGGAAGCATGAAATCTGTAAATGGACGAGGCGATATAGAACCTATTACACAAATCAATGATGATGGGGAAATATTGAACCAGCGTATTACTACACATACTGGTACTGTCCATTTTGCTAATACTCTACACCAATTGGCTTACCAACTTGAATATTTTTTTACTCATGTATTTATTCCATTGGTGTTTTACGCCGTACTCAGGAATATTTCCCGTATACGACGGCGGCCAGCAATATGGTGGGAGGAAACCGTAGACGATCTGCAGGTTGATTCCAGACCTTTCCACGTACAACGCATATCTTATTTAGTGACCACCTTGCAGATGATGAGTCATCACGATGGACTTATTCTAGAAGTTCCCAGAACTGGGTATCTTTTGATTGAAGCACCCCTCCCTGGGTTTGTGTGTGTCTCTGTGCGTATTTACGATTCTTTCACTCAGGCAGCTGTTCTATTCTATCCACTCTGTGCGATTGATGGGAGCTGTCGGTTTCAATGACAGGGCAAATACACTCTTACACTGTAGAAAGAGGGCCTCCGTGATCGGGGTGGTTAGCACGCCAGCGAGGCGCAATGACCCTGAGCCTTTCACCAATGCGGTATCTGTGAGTTTAAGTCCATTTCAGGCTGGCTTCTTCTCTGGCCGTACGTTGTAGAGGCTTTCAGCAACCTGAGGATGGTCGTGGGTTCTGCCCGACTTCCTCCCACCATAATGCTGGTCGCCGTCGTATAAGTTAAACATTATTGAGTACGGCAGAAAACACCTTTCTTGATAGCTCAGCATTTTGAGTAGTTCTAGTCCAGTGACGTGTAATAGATTACAATTAACATCACTGCATGTTTTAAAACTAATTCCAGGAAGTGAATGAATAAAGCACGAAGTGAGTGAACAAAGCATTGAGTGATTGAGTGAATAAACCAGGGAGTGAGTGAGTGAGTGAGGGAAACAGGGTTTTAGTGAGTGACCGAGTAAAGCAATGAGTGAGTGAGTGTATGAATAAACCATGCATGGAGTGAGTGTCTGAATGAGTAAGCCATGGGGTTAGTGAGTGAGTAAAGGAGAGAAAACGCCAAGGAATGAGTGAGTGAGTGAGTGAGTACGAGTGAACGAGAGTAAACCGTCAAGTGAGTGAGCGAGTAAACCAACGAGTGAGTAATTCAGAGAGAGTGAGTAAAAAAGCGAGTGAGTGAGTGAGTAATACAGCGCGTGAGTGAGTGAGTAATAAGGTGAAATGGGCGAATGAGTACGCCAGTGAGTGAGTTAGTAAAGCAGCGAGTGAGTCAGTCAGTAAACCAACAAGGAAGTGTGTAAACAAGCAAGCAAAATTTGAGTTTCTGAGTTTGATCTCAAGTTGAAAGTTACGTCAACGTGTAAGGGTGATCCCTCTTCCCAGTTTACACTTGATTTCACTCTTCCCATAAAGACATCATTTGATGCTTAGCACATTCTGTTAAATCGTCCCAAGAATCAGTACAATGGTACTCAGTAAATGGCGTCAGCAATCTGTTCAAATGTCCGATATCGGCCGTTTTATCTGTGTATTGGCCGTAAATTCACGTGACATACAATCTCGTGACACGTCGACCTGCTCCCTACGAAAATTGTTGCTCACTGTTCATTTTGAGGTGATACGTGAGAAGTTTTCTACACACACTGCGGATTACTCACAACGTGTTGCCGGGAAAGCTACACTATGTCAGAGTGGCTAGACCAAGTGCTTCCGGCGATGACATCGCACCATTTTCTTAATCAGCGGCGCCAAATGTATTTGTAAGGTTTGTATTTGGGGCTTGTTTATGTACTTGTAACAAATTTTTATAGTAAGTGTTGCCTAATATATTACATTATTTGCTTGTGTCACATCGCTGTGTCCAGTCTAAGAGAAGCTGATTAAGGAACACACGGAAAGAAATATATTAAAAGATATTAAATAATAATAATAAATGTATTTATTTTTATGCTCTCCTTAAAATATTTTTAAAAAACTGGAATCTATGTGTTGAATCTATCAGTCGTCAACAAATAAGGACGCTCCGAGCAACTAATCGCAAGGCCAGTTGCCAAAACGACATTTAACACAAATCACCAAAGAACAAAAGAAAGCATGTAAAGTACGAAAAAAGGAAATCCACAGTTTTCAATGTTGGAAAGGCGCAAGGTTCTAGGCGAATGACTGAAATTTAAATCTTGTACCATACTAATGTCGATAATAAGATACATATCTCAGTTGCGCGTTGATTGCAACAGTTCATATATCAAAACCGGTGATCCAATTCAACACGATGAATATAGGTCTCTAGCCCCAGGTAAAGCGAAATTATATACAATCATGAATGAGGGTGTCAGTGAATTTTGATGGTCTGTAATTTCTCCGGGCGTATAATTTACTACCGTTTAAGCGTGTATATGAACAATTAGAATAAAACCCTGACTATGGTACATTGACAAGAGACCGTATTTCACCGTGTGATCTCAACGTGTAAGGTTAGTGTTGTATAACTGAATATGTTCGCATATGTAGGTAAATTTCGTGGGTCATACCTACAGTTAGCTCAAACGTACAACCTATTATGTGATTTGGGATGAAAAAAGTTTCAGAACAGAATAAAGCTTTTAGGGATGACGTAGTCTAAAACAGAGAGTAAAAAGAGGAAAAACTGTGATGTGATATCTACTCTTATTGTGCTTTGTTCTTGTGAGGAAAACTCATTAAACCCACCCTTTGATCTTACACTCAGAATAGGTCTCACACAGCATTTTATCTGAACTTGAAGATATTCGGGGTATTATGTATCTTTGTATACAGGTTGATGTGCTGCTTGTTTTGATTACATTTTTAGCCCTTACTTCAACCGTGCTGCAAGGAACACTTAGTCCTTCAAAAGCACTAGGAGTGTTATCTGTTCTCGGCACTACATCTCTAAACAAATCAGACATTCTTGACAATGCCCGACAGCCTTATGTTGAAGTCAAACAGAATTCCTATACTAAAGCGAAACAAATCTTTTCGGCATTATCGGCGCTTCCGCCCTAATGTGAAACAGTACTCTCTCCGAACACAGCTTTCCGGCAGTATATAATGTTCCTGTCTTAAGGTCAAGCAGAACTTCTCGGTAGGCGATTCAAAGGGACCAGTCATTATCTTTTCACACATTAACATTCAAATATCTCTCATCCTTTGAAATATACAACAGCGAATTTTGCAGAATATATACCTCTTTTGATCCTCTTTCACCTTACACCAAAGTTGCCAGGGGCTGCTACAACTGCATCTCCGTAGAATCTCTGACTCGCACAGTAAATGAGCTAGAGCAACCAAACATACAATGTACATCACTGCTGATCGTCTTTCACAAAGTTCACACCATCTGACTTCTCAGGGCGTTACAATTTAATCGCCATCAAATCGCCTTCTGCCTCACACATAGCAACCAAATTTTTACAGTATACACCTCTTTTGATCCCCCTTCACCTCACGCTGAAGTTGCCACCATCTGATCCCAGGGGTCGCTACAGTCGAATCGTCTACTGGCTGACCAAGGTAATGCCAAAGCCCCGACAGCAGCCAGATTTACAACATATACATTACTTCAGATTCCCTTTCACCTGAAACCAAAGTTGACACTATCTGAGTCCAGTTGGCGCTACAGTCGAATTACTGTCGAATCGCCTTCTGGCTCACACAGGCAGTACTAAATGGTCTTGGGACTGATCGATTAAATCTATGTGTGTATATCTACACATGCATCTATGTCTATGTATATCTACAGACGCATTTATGTGTGTGTGTATCTACAGATACATCTATGTGTATTCGAATGTGCAGACTTGCGTATGTTTATATAAATCTGCTGGAAAATATGTGTTTTTATATACGTTGCATTTTATCAAAATTAAGATTTGAGGTATGTAAATTATGCTTGCTACCTGTGAAATACCCCATCGCCCATGCTGACCAAAGGCGGTAAGAGATGTTGAATAACAATAGCCATAACTATAACCAAAATTATCATTTCCAAACCAATAATTATTTCTTAATTACAAAAGGATTAATTCTAAATTCCATATAGTCTTCAATTATTTCATATGTATGTGCAATTTTATATTTGCAATTTTTCATTATATCATGCGGATGTTTCCATTGTCTTACATCTCCACATTTCTGCTGTCTAAATATTGTATACTTGTATTTCTTTTCATACATCCACCAAAATATATACTGTATACTTCACTCTGTAAACCACTGACTGGTCTGCTATGTACCTTTTCAATAAATCTACGTTTAATGTGAGTATGCAAGTGAACCAGGGATGAGTATGTAATCCAGAGGCTGAGTAAGTGAGTGAGTAAACCATGAACTGATTGAGCGAGTGAGTAAACCAGGGGGTGAACGAGTGAGTACACCAGGGAGTGAGTAAGTGAGTAAACCATTGAGTGACTGAGTGATTCAGAGAGTGACTGAATAAACCAGGGAGTGAGTAAGTGAGTAAACCATGGAAAGATTTAGTGATCCAGGGAGTGACTGAATAACCAGGAGTGACTGAATAATCCATGGAGTGACTGAATAAACCAGGGAGGGAGTGAGTAATCCAAGGGGTGAATAGGTGACTAAACCAGAGACCAGCGAGAAAGTAACCAGGGAGTGGGCGAGTGAGAAACCAAGTTAGGGAGGGATGGAGTGAGTAACCCAAGGAGTGAGCGAGTAACACCAGAGAGTGAGTTATTAATTCATGGAGTTAGTAAGTAGTTGATTAAACCAGGAAGTCAGTGAGTGAACTAGGAAGTGAGGTAGTGAGTAAACCATGGAGTGAGCGAGTAGTCCAGGTAGTGAGCTAGTAATTGAAGGAGTGAGCGAGTAATACCAGGGAGTGAGTGAGTAATTCAGTGAGTGAGTAAGCAAGTGAGTAAACCAGGGAGTGACTGAACCAGGGAGTGAGTGAGTGAATGAATAAACCAGGGAGTGACTGAGTAACCCAGGGAGTGTAAATGGGTAAACCCGGCAGTGAGTTAATAAATCAGGGAGTGCCTGAGTGAGTGAGTATTCCAGGGAATGAGTGAGTGAGTGCGTGAGCAACTCTGGGAGTAAGTGAATGAGTCCAGGGAGTGATTGAGTAATCCAGGGATTAGGTAAATAATTCATGGAGTGAGTGAATAAGAGAGTAATCCAGGGAGTGATTGAGTAATCTAAGGAATGAGTGAGTGAGTAAACCATGGAGTGAGTGAGTAAACCAGGGAGTGAGTGAATAAACCAGGGAGTGAGTGAGTAAACCATGGAGTGTGTGAGCGAGTGAGTAAATTACGTAGGGAGCATGTAATATAGTGAGTAAAAAAGGAGTGAGTGAGTAAACCAGGGAGTGAGTGAGTAAACCAGGAAGTAAGTGAGTAATCCAGGAAGTGAATAAGTAAACTATAGTAAAACAGGGAGTGAGTGAGTAAACCTGGGAGTGTGTTAGTGAATGAATAAACCAGGGAGCGAGTAAGTGAGTGAGTATGTGAGTGAGTAATTCATTGAGTGATTGGGTGAGCGAGTGAGTAAGTGAGTAAGTAAACTTGGGAGTAAACTAGGTAGTGAGTAAGTGAATAATCAATCGAGTAAAACAGGGAGTGAATGGGTAAAGTAAGGAGTGAGTGAGTGAATAAACTAGGGAGTAAGGGTGCGGGTGAATACACCAGGGAGTGAGTAAGAGAATGAAACAAGGGAGTGAGTGGTTACTGTTGCACTTTTTAAAACTAATATTGCTTAACCCATGGTGCTAAGGTCGCGTAGTTTGCTACTATTTAAGCATTTGTATGACCACGTGCTTCCACAGAAGACATCGCAACATATTTTCAATCAACTGCGCTAGATGTATTTGTAAGGTTTGTAATAGATGCTGTTCGTAGTCTAAAACAAGCTGGTAAAGTAACACACAGAGACTAACATACAGCATGTTAAATAATAATAATGAATGTATTTATTTTAAATGTGTTCCTTCAGAATATAAAAGGAAACCTGAGTATGTGCGTCGAAGCAGACATTCGTATATCAGTCGGCATCCAATATGGACGTCCCAGGTCAATACTCGCAAGGCCAATTCCCAAAACAACATTTAACACAAGCCATCAGAGAACAAGAAAGCATGTAAAGTACGAAATGAGGACGGAATCATACAAAGAGAAGCGATCCACAGTTTTCCATAATGTTTGAAAAGCAATAGGCATGTGCTGGGCAAATGAGTGAAATGAAAATTTAAACTGTATAACATGCTAGTTTAAACGTTGTCGATAACAAACTATGTATTTTAGTTGTACTTTGATTGCAATTTCGAACGTGGTGACCCAATTCAACACGATGAATATACACCTCTAACCCCAGGTTAAGTGGAATTAGATGCAATCGCGAAGGAGAGTGCCAGTGGGATTGTACGATCTGTAATTATCTCTAGGGGGCGTGACACATTAGTTTTTGCAATAATAGCTTGTGACTTTGATTGAAATCGTCACATAACACAAATCCTACAAGGCAAGACGTGCACACTCCATACTCAGAGCTAGTCGGCTATCCAAGTAAGTATAATTTGTCAAAAAAGAAATTATCCCTGTTGTCGTAAAGTCAGTCAGAAAGGAAAGCGTTTGTTGTTTGTAAAAATATAGTGAGTGAGTGAGTGCTTGGGGTTTAACGTCGTACTCAACAATTTTTCAGTCATATGACGACGAAGGAATCCTTAAGGTACATTACATGTACGTGAAATGTGCCTCCTTGTTGCAGGACGGATTTCCACCACTTTTTTATTTAGTGCTCCCTGCTTCACTGAGACGACTTACCGAAGGCAAGTAAGCCGCCCCGCCCGAGCCATTATACTGATACGGGTCAACCAGTCGTTGCACTATCCCTTCATGCCAAACGCCAAGCGAGGAAGTTACAACTTCCTCTTTTAAGGTCTCAGGTGTGGCTCGATCAAGGATTGATTCTGGATCTACCGGTCCCGAATCAGACGCTCTATCAACTGTGCTATCCGAGACGGTGAACAGATATAAGTGCAGAGACAATGTACCTGCACGGAATATATCTGCATGAAGAATCTGTGATCTTCTGAATAGCGTTCATAATATTCCTTTAAATTCAGCGAAGGCAGCTAAATATCCTTCAGAGTTTTTGATATATTTGAATTGTTTACAGATAACAGATCACTAACCTGTTCAAATTTACAAATACGCTCTCACAGCCTTCCATGTGAAGTTTGCTTTATTTTAAATGTTTCCCTCACTTTCCACACTCTGACTCAGTCAGTACCGCCTTGTATATGTTACAGTCAATCTGTGTAATCCGTCATTACGCGTAATGACTAAACAAATTAGTCACTTCGTGAAGTGCCTGTGAGCACCAGGCAATACGTGTAATGACTAAAAATTCCAGTCATTACGCGAAATGACTAAAAATCATGATCAGGCATAACGTGAAATGACTAAAGGCTGTAAAACATCAGATGAATGTAACGAGATTATGGACAATTGATCATGATGAAGTAAATCATGAAGTAAAGTCAAAAACACAAAATGAAGTCATACATCACGGTTAAAATCATACATAATGAAAGTCTTACAGTCAGTTCACTTTACAAAATACTACATGTAGTTGGTTAGTATCACGAGTCATTTATATTTGTACATTAGGCTGCTGTGACATCGGCTGGAGCATTTTATTTCATTTTTAAAACACTTCCACCTATTGGTTCCACATCTCTTGGAGCCTGCACAATTGCACCGTGCATATCCCTGACCACCACAGCTTAATTCCATATGTACAGCCTGGCGTAGTGTTACCTTCTTTGTACAGTCTACATCAGAGTCAGTAAGTAAATGCTGGGGACACAAATCAAACTGATTGCGTGAAAACTTTCCTTTCAGAATCCCAGCTTTAACACAAATGGTGTACATGTCATTCTCATAACGGTCCATTGTCAATCCCAGAATATTACGTGAATCACCACGTCCCCTATCCACAAGAAGAATAGGTACAGCCACATTGTCCCCCACCTTACCACTGGCTAGTTCCACACGACTCCTCTTGACCATACGTTGAGCTTGTGTCATCTGGGCAGAGCTGGCAACCTTTCTCTCACTTGAAATGTTTTGTAAGCGGTCACTTAATAAATCTGAGGATACTACAGCTGGATCATTGTCACTACTCATTTGATCAACTGGCAGACTAGCTGGAGGTGCAAAGCCCATATCTGTAGTTTGTGTCGGTTCCTGAGTGGTGGTTTGTGTTGGTTCTGTTACAATGCAGGTTATATGGGAAAATTTTCTAAGCCAAAGGTTTGGAGGATTAAGAAGTCACTTTGGGTATAAAGCTCCTGGAGGGAAGACACAGTTTCGGGGCTTAATTGTCATGTGCTAGGGAATTAAGAAGAAGTCACTTGGGGAAGCCACTCACTTAGGGAAGCCACTCTCACGCTTAAGAACTTTTCATTTGACGTGTTTAAAAAGGCCATATTACATCTGTAACCACTGTACCACTTGTTGTATGATAGTAAAATCATACTGGTATCGAGATGAGATTCATCAAATAACAACAACATTGTCGTTTTATGTGTTACACACATTGCTTGGTTTGCAGAATTTGCATTCAGGCATTTTGTGTAGAAGAAAGGCATAGTTTTTAGTCATTTCGTGTAATGACAAACTTTTTGTCATTACTTGTATTGCCTGGTGCTCACAGGCACTTCACGAAATGACTGATTTGTTTAGTCATTACGTGTAATGATTGATTACACAGATTGACTGTAACATATATACCTGGTCAGTCAGTGCCGCCTTGTATATACTGGTCAGTCAGTACCGCCTTGTATATACCTGGTCAGTCAGTACCGCCTTGTATATACCTGGTCAGTCAGTGCCGCCTTGTATATACCTGGTCAGTCAGTGCCGCCTTATATATACCTGGTAGGTCATTATCGCCTTGTATATACTTGGTCGGTAAGTGCCGCTTTGTATATACACTGGTCAGTCAGTACAGCCTTGTATATACCTGGTCAATCAGTGCCACCTTGTATATACCTGGTATATACTACACTTGCGCAGTTAATACCACCTGGCTATATACTCGCTCAGTCAGTACCGCCTTGCATACACTCTCTCAGTCATTACAACCTAATTTACACTCGCTCAGTCAGTACCGCCTTGCATACACTCGCTTAGTCAGTACAGTCTTACATACACTTGCTCAGCCAGTGCTGCCTTGCATACATTCGCTCAGCCAGTGTCGCCTTGCATATATTCCCTCAGTCAGTGCCGCCTTGCATACACTTGCTCAACCAGTACCGCCTTGTATACACTCGCTCAGTCATTGCCGCCTTGCATACACTCGTTCAGTCAGTACCGCCTTGCATACATTCGCTCAGTCAGTATCACCTTGCATACACTCGCTCAGTCAGTACCGCCTTCGATGCACCAGCTTGGTCAGCACTGTCTTACACACACTCGCGCAGTCAGTACCGCATTCCTCGCACCAGCTTGGTCAATACCGCCTTGATTGGCTCAATCAGTCCCGGCATGCATACGTTCGCTTGGTCAGTGTCGCCTTAAATACACTCTGTAAGTCAGCACCGCCTTGGAACAAACTTGCTAGGTCAGTACAGTCTTGTTTAAACTTGCTCAGTTCGTATGGCCTGGCTTACACTCGTCTTGCATAGACTCACTCAATCAGTACAATACCGTCGTGCCTAGGCCCGTTTCGCCTGCACCACCTTTCACACACAGGCTTAATCAATCAGTACCGCCCTCCATGCACCAGCTTGATCGGTACTGCCTTGCACACACTCGCTCAGTCAGTACTGCCTTGCATACACTCTCTCAGTTGGTACCACCTTACATACACTATCTCAGTTAGTACCGTCTTGCAAACACCATTTCAGTCACTACCGCCTTGCATGCGCTCGCTCAGTTAGTACCGCCTTACATATAGTAGATCAGCCATTACCGCCTTCCTTACAGTCGCTAAGCCAGTACAGACTTCTGTGCACCAGATCAAACAGTACCACCCTGTATACACTCGCTCACCTACCACCGTTTTCATAACAATACGTGTCAGCACTGCCTTACATACACTTCCTCAGACAGTGCCGCTCACCATGCACCAGCTTTGTCAGTACCGCCTTGCACACACTCGCTCAGTCAGTACCATCTTGCATACACTAGCTCAGTCAGTACCGTCCTGCAAACACTACGTCAGTCACTACCGCATTGCATGCACTCGCATACACTAGATCAGCCATTACTGCCTTGCATGCAGTCGCTCAGTCAGTACCGCCTTCCATGCACCAGCTCATGCAGTGCCACCAGTATACACTCGCTGAGCTACCACCGTTATCATAACAATACGTGGGGTGTGTAATTGATATGAGCGCCTGATCATAAATCGCAGTAAAATACAATTTTGGATTTTTTTATGTCAGGGTGTATTGTTTTCTATCTCTGTAGCCGGCTAAGATATCCCTGTATCCATTGCGAATGGATATTCACGTCAATGCTTTTGAATTTGTTTAGTGATATACCGCCAGAGCGCAAACAACGGGTCATGTTTTATTTCGTAGTACTTTAAGTACTTTAGTATCTGTATATCATAATTTACATACTTAACAGAGGTGTATATGCATGTACATACAGCAATAGCGTGGCTCAGAGTGCACACTAACGATAACGAAGTTTGGATCAACAGCTTTTGCCAGGGTAAGTATATGTAAGCTAGTCCGTGAATCTGTTCATCTGTCATTCCATGTAATACACACACACGCACACAGGCATACACGCACTCACTTAAAGCATCGCCCTGTCCGATACTCAGTCACTCGATGCCCAAACACTCAAACTAACTATTACATGTAACCATCGATACCTCCACCCAACCCCGACTCACGCCTGACGCTCAACTAAACACTCAACCAAATAGTCCAGCAGATACTCAACTAATCTCCCAAATAAACAATCAACCAGATTCTCAACCGGACACTTTAGAATAGACTTCACCACAATCCGTCACACACTTAATCAGACTCTTCATCCGAATCTCAGCCGTGCACGCAACTAGATGCATGTAGTATTTAAAAACTGCATGTGACGTGAATTGCATTGGAAATTCTCCGTTTGCCCACTCTGCCATGTCAGGAATAGCATAGCAGCAACGGCAATTGGGCACACACACAACATAAATGTTTCATACAGAAATAACCTTGGCATATCAAACATGCTAGAAAATGTATGTTCACCACTATATATATATATATATATATATATATATATATATATATATATATATATATATATATATATATATATATATATATATATATATATATATATATGTGTGTGTGTGTGTGTGTGTGTGTGTGTGTGTGTGTGTGTGTGGTGTGTGTGTGTGTGTGGTGTGTGTGTGTGTGTGTGGTGTGTGTGTGTGTGTGTGTGGTGTGTGTGTGTGTGTGGTGTGTGTGTGTGTGTGTGTGTGTGTGTTAAAAGAAGTGGGTTACCGATAACGCGCAAGAAAGGAAATTTGTACTCAAATAATGGAAGCTATACTGACTGTGTAACACAATCAGAAAGTTCCCAAAATGCTCTTTACATTAAACCAAACACTCAATCATCAAATGGTGTTTTCTGGCTATATAAAACACCCATAAACAGAGGTATCATTACACAGAAATACTATGGATATTTCTAGTATGCATTAGAAAACACTCATTTTAGCTTTCATACATTTTCAGAGTCTTTGGCACCCCACGGGAAGTCATGGAGCTGGAGAACATAATCGAGCAACTAGGCTCGTTTGGGAAATACCAAGTAATTATCTTCGTTTTAATAAACCTGGCGGAATCACCGACTGCTTGGGCGATGGTTTTCATGGCTGTGGCGGGGGCCGTTCCTGATTGGTGGTGTGTCTCTGATGTTACCAACAACACTGTTACCTACAACAAGAACTACACGACATCTCCCCACTTTTGGCAAGCCGAAAATAGGTCTTTGAAGTCATGCACAGATCCATCCACAGGCGGAAGTTGTTCCAATATCATATATGATGAAAACATGGAAACTGTCGCTACACAGGTCAGTAGGAAAATTCCGTAAAAGTTTAGACCTCAAAGTCTACGTCTACCGGATGTCCATTCGACTCATATTGGGAAATTAAACTAGAAGTTTCTTGACACTCGAAATTTACTACCATAAATCTGACATTATCTGACATACTTTGAATATCATGCATTATCCATCTTCGCTGCATTCTATTCTTCTTACTTCTGTCGATCACGATGTTTCAGTTTGGTCTGGTCTGCGACCGTTCCTGGATAAGTGCTACCATAACAACCATTCAGATGGGCGGGGTGTTGCTAGGGGCGTGTGTCACTGGGCAGCTCGGAGATCTCATTGGTCGAAAAAAGACATTTTACCTGGTGTACAGTCTGGTGCTCGTTGTTGATGTTCTCGCCATATTTTCTCCATCCTGGCAAGTCTTCGCCGCCCTGAGATTTGTGCTGGGACTCGGCTGCGGGGGCGTTCTCGTGGTAAATTTTTCTCTACCCATAGAGTTTGTGGGTAAAAAATGGCGAACGATGACAGGGGCGATACCATTCTGGTCTTTAGGAGTCATGACCTTGGCTTTTCTCTCCTGGCTCATTCCAAACTGGAGACATCTGTCTGTTGCGTTTGCTTGTCTGGGAGCTCCACTCCTGCTCAGCTGGTGGTTAGTACTCTATTTGTAGTCTTTTGGTTCAGACCTACTGAGAAATGTACCAGTGTCCGAATTCATAGATCCATTTTGATTTTTAAGTCTAAAGTGTATTGTTTTTGTTGAGGAAATAGCAAAGTGTGATACATTTGCTCAAAAATTTAAAAGAAGAGACCACACTGAGACAACGTATTCCTCAAATAAAAGAGTTATACAAACTGTATGGAAAACGGTTTCAAACATCGTCATTTTCTACAAAATCCACCGATTCGACGTACATTGAAAGTGCCGCCATATTTTAGGTTCCTCCAAGGAAAAGCCTCCTTTCCTTCTTTTGAATATTCATTGTGACGTCACTGTGCTTAAGGTTTTACTCCTACCATATGGTTAATATGCTTTCCAGTCTCGGCTAAATATGTATGTATATAGCGATTATCGTGAATTTTAAGGTATGTGAAAGACAACTGTAAAAAAGGCAGACTTTGGGATGTACTGGAGGACCACACCAATATATATCTGGAATGCCGTGCCCTAAAGAACTACTGGGCAAAGTTAAGCATTTGTGTAATCTGTTAAAATGGCGGCCTAAAGGCTGTTCCTTGAATCATTATTTATGCTTTTTTTTGCGCGTGTGCCAGATTACTGTATGATTTTAAGGTGTCTGTAGTAGTTGATGTGTTAGCGTAGCACAGTGACCCAGAAGTCTCTCACCAGTACACTCGCGCACTCGCCGTGAGTTCAAATCTGGCTCAAGTCGGTGTCCTCTCCGGTTGTACGAGGATGGTCCTGCGTTTCCACGGGCTCTGTCCGGGTTCTTCACACCATAACGCCGGAAATGGCGAAATGGTCTTGAGTATGGAGTAAAACTCGAAATAAATAAATAAATAAATAAATAAATATAGAATTGATACTCTAGCACACCACAAGCCATATCGGTTGTGTGAAACATATATCAGAAATCAGGGATTAAAAGTTAAGTGTAGGAGTGGATGCATAAGGTTTTTTACCACCTCGGCAATATATTGATGAACAGACAGTCCAAATTCTTGTTTGATCACCAGAGTAAATTCAACGTTTTCAACGTCCAAAACCCAAACCACAATAAATAAATAGATTTCCAACTATGTATATTTTCAATTCCTTGGTTTATTGACTGTCAGTAATAAATTGAGTGTCTTTGTATAACTCAAAAAATTCCTTACACAACAACCAATCAATCTATGTTTTTGTAGGTTTATCCCAGAGAGCGTGCGTTGGCTCATCACGCATGGCAAAGTGGACGAGGCCAAGTCAACCCTCCAGAGAATCGCGAAGTTTAACGGAAAACCTGAGCCTGACCTGTCGAATCTTGAGGCGACCGTGCTGAGCGAGGTGGAAGCAGAGAGGAGGCGCGCTGCGCGATATACATATTTCGATTTGTTCTCGTCATGGGAATACAGCGTGAAAACCCTGAAATTTACATGTATTTGGTAAGTCCCTTCCAATCGCTCCAGAAGTTCATATCGTAAAATTATCAAAGGCTACATAAGTGATTTTACATTATTTTCATCTTACTGTTATTAAATGCGATGCTAACACAGCTTTTGGGGAAATCTCTCCCGTCCAGTAAATTGTAAGTAATGTAAACCATTTCTAAGTTTCTGATACTTAAAAATGCAGTCATAAAATAATGCACGAAATAAGGAAAATTGGCAAGAGCTAGGCAGTATTTCAAGGGTTACGTGTGACCATTTGCCAAGTTCCACACTTGTCGTCGCCGCACTGGTTTTACTTTCCATACTGTAGTCTCAGTATTCAAAGAAAAGACAACAAATAATACAACCTGAGTTATTAAGGAAGTCTGGTGGAAACAAACCTATACCCCTAGACCAAATTTATTCGCACGTGCTTGGTAACTCGGTAAATCATCGTTAAATCTGGAATTCTTTCTAGGTCATTGGTACGGCATGTTATGGGCATCGGAAACAGGGTGTCGAGTTACTTGACCCAACACTCATATGGTTAAAAGGCAAAATAGCGTGACTGCGTGACTTCAGCGGAAACTGCCTCGGGTTATAGAAATAACTCGCGCCTGATGATATGGCAGCACGTTAGATTTTCCCAGTGTGTGGTTTTGCTTACTTTGAACTGCAATATCTCGGTTATCCAACATTACAAAAATAACGAGATATGATTTTTAAACTATATGCGGAATACTCCATTGATGCCTATATGCATTTGACCTAATGTTACCATTTCTACTGAGTGCAGCTGGCTTCATGGACGGAATCGGACTATGTTATTTTGTGAAATAAACGTCTGCCAGCAGCCTGTGGATAGTCCTCGGGCCCTGCTCAATTTCCTCCCACCAGAATGCTTGCCACCGTCGTATAAGTGAAATATCATTGAGTACGACATAAACCTCAATTCAAATAAATAAATATAGCTTCTAGGCTGATGCCTGAAACAACCACACATGAACCAAAACAGGCAGACAACCGTCCTAAAGCAGTGAATTTTCATGACTATTATCCAGTTTTAAATAGCTGTGTTATGTACATCTACAGGTTCTCATGTGGGCTGACATTTTACGGCCTGTCGTTCGGGGCAGGAGCTCTAGCGGGAAACATATACCTCAACATCTTTCTCACTGGTTTGGTGGAGGCACCCGCCGTAGCTTCTGTCATTTATTTTAACAATTGGTAAGTAGTAAACTACTAAAGCAACACCAGATAGGGGGTGCAAAAAAGTAAACAATAGCCAGACACGATCTGGCATATACCTGAAACAATGAAATGATAGAAAATGAACAAAAGATTTTCGCCACACAATAAAGATCTTGGAGGTAACCCCAGCGAAATTGTCTATTTGGTAGAATTTATGTTCGGAGAAAACAGTGAATTTAAAACGAAAAAAACCTACTAATAAACTGGAGTTAGTGCAATGGAAGTACAGAACTATGTCTTCAACACTAGTTATTTGTTATTTATTTTTATTTATTTATTTGTTTAAATTTGTTTTTGACTGAGTAATTCTGTGATGTGCATTGTGGACCACTTAACATATCATTGACAACACAATGTCTTTTAAGTCAATATTAATTAAAGTAACGTATTTAATGTAGGAGTAGCACTTCCTGTGAAAGCATGCATATTAAACCACAACGTCACAAGTATGGGTGCACTCATTAAGTTTCATCTCACTGGCGTCCAAACTTTATCAATGTGGTCCAGAAATCCCACCACAGAATGCAACAAATTAACTGATCTTTATTCATCATAAAACCATCCAGAAAGAAATATCCAAAAAGTAGCCTTTCCACTGAGTTTGCGCTTTGGATTGATGCCTATGTTGGATGTACTATCTTGGCTCATGAACGTTTTGCTTCTCCAGTAAAAAAATGTGCTCTAAGCAAAACGTCTAAAACTGGCCCAAATAAGGATAGAAGCCAAACCACGCCAACCACAAAAATACATGTATACTTTGCATCATCTAATAAAACACCTAATTCTTTGACACAGAATATAGTGACAAGAGGAAACAGTTTGTCTTTTGTAAAATACGAAACATGATCAATATTCTCTTTGTTCTCACCTTGGTCTATATTTAAATGTTTATATGTGATCTTTGTTTGTTAGCGCCGTAGATGTAAACTGCCTTCGTATTCCTCATCATCTCAGGTCTGCCTCTCTCTCAGTCGTTATCGTTGTATATACAGGTAAGTTATCATAATTAATGGAAATGTTTCCTCCTGGTGAAGAAACAAGCCGAAAATCACAAAAATTGGAACATCTCACAAAAAATACGTGAGTGAGGATGGTTCATAGTTAACAGTTCACGATTCAAATTGGACCGATCATTATTTTTTATAATAAAAGAAGACTGGCACTTACGCCATAAGTAAGAGGCGTAGACATCTCATACTTGGTGCCCAAACCAAACTTGGAAAGCCTTACAAAATGGCTTCAAAACTGATGTCACACTGAATTGTTTTTATTTATTTATTTATTTATTTATTTTCATTGGTGTTTTACGCTGTACTCAAGAATATACTAACTTATACGACAGCTGCCAGCAATATAGAGAAAGGAAATCGGGCAGAGCCTGGGAAAATGCCACGACCATCCGTCGGTTGCTGAGAGACCTTCTCATGTACGGTTGGATAGGAAGCTAGCATGAGCTCCACTTGAACTCACAGCGACCGCATTGATGAGAGACTCCTGGGAGAGACTCATTGAGCCGTGCTGGCATACTAATCCCCTCAGGCCACGGAGTCCCCACAGATTTGTTGAACGAACTGTTAACTGGACGGTTCACTGGCATTAATGGTTAGATCGCCCGCCTCAAGTCGGGAGACGGATCAAACCCAGGTCGAGCCATACAAAAGACTTTAAAAATGATACATTTAGCTGCCTTACTTAGCCCTCATTACTGAGAGGTTAGAGCAAGGAAACATGACTGGTTGACCCGGTGTCAGTATAATGTGACTGGGGGAAGTGTCTTGTGTCATCGTCATGATACGTGAGTGTCATGGACTCGCTCTGCCACAAGAGGACACAATGTATGTACACACACCTAATGACTCTTAAGTACGACGCTAAACCCAAAGCATCCATGCATCCACCATCCATCCATCCATCCATCCATCCATCCATTCATCCATCCATCCATTCATCCATACGTACGTACATACATGTATACATACATAGATATACACATAGGCAATGACATCTTAAGTAATAGGCGTGGAGATCCCATACATTGTACGCAAACACATCTTAAGCGATTGATAGTCTATGGTGGTACATTTGGTGTCTCGACGGTCTATTCCTGAAGGTGTTGGTACATTGTTAACGTATTTTACTTGTGATATTAACACAAAATTTTGAATATTTCTAGACCAGTGAGGTCTAATAAATTGCAATTAACACCACTGCATGTTTTTTTTTTACTTACTTCTGCTTACGATATAGTTCTATGTGGCGCGTACTTTGCTACTATTGAGACATTTATACGAACATTTAGAATGAAACCGTGACTGAGGTAAATTGACAATAGACTGTATTTAACCGATTACGTGTGGCCATTTACCCGATGTCATACTGTCGTCGCTGCTCTGGTTGAATTCTCTTTTCTCATTATACCAGTGAATAAGGGTCGTAACTCTTAACCACGAGGTACACGAGGTGTGAGTTCAAATCTGACAAGAACAGAGAGATTTCCCAGATTCCCGAGTTCTTCTTGTTCACCAGTTGGTGACAATAAGTGGTTGTTATTGCTCGCACGCCGTTTACACTGTCTTGCTTTCAATGAAGGCCATTTGTATTCCATCAATATACAGAGTGCATAACAGTACTTGAGACTGGCAAATCTCGTAAGTTGCCCACTATCGGCAGTTCATCCCGTGCACTGTGGTTTCCTGGCCGCCATCGTATTAGCAAAAAATTCTTGAATATGGCGTTAAGCGAAAATCAAACCAAATCAAAATGAGCTAAGATAGCTGTAAAGGCCAATAGGTTTAAATTCATGACGTATACGGTTTAATATGCGTAAGATAAATGACATTGTATACGTAGGCTGGAAATATTAAGTGCAATGAAAAAATGCGTAATTTTTGTGTTACTAATTTTTGGCCATGAGATTTTTCCTAGATTTGAGAAATAAAAGTCTTTCCCGTATTTCTGCGGAAATAACAAGAAACTGTCCTAACCACCAGTTACGCCAATCCATTTAACAAGACACTCCACTGAATTAGGAAGCAGTATGTTATGAATGGATCCTGCGAATTGTTGCCAGTGTGAACATGATTAGCGCGATCATTTATTTGTGCTAGTGAAGACAGAGATAATACATAAACAACATACAGTATAAATAGTAAAAGTACAGTAGCGACGAAAGTGTGATAGCGGGAAAATGGTCACATATAATCGGTGAAGCCCAGACTGTTGTCCATTTACCTCAATTAGGCTTTTGTTCTAATTTTAAATGCGTAAACCGGACCATATCTCAAGCAGAATTTGTTAAAAAAATGTAGTAATGTTGAATGAATTTTATTAAACGTTACTGGTCGAGAAATACCCAATGAGCTTCAGCGCATAGATTCAAAATGCTGTGCGGTATCACATTTAATACACATGTACAATCACCTGAAGTCATTTTAACCTCATACTCACAGGCTAGATAACTTTGCCATTTTATTTTTTGTTTCACTTCAGCTCCTACTGCAAACTTAACCCAGATTACTGCAGCTTTGGCTTTAACTTCTAAACTCGGCATCGCTGGAGGATGGGTTTCCATACAAGTATTCACGGCTGAACATTACCCGACGGTTGTGCGGTAAGGAAAGAGAACTCTTATTGTAATGTCAATGTAATCCAATGTTGGTAAAGATAACCCCGAACATTACCTCCTTTGGGCAAATTATCGGCGATCAGATGCCTCCAGTGGACACGTTGATTGGTTTATGTCTCCGTCAACGTGCGTTTTGCTTTCCTAATGTAACTGCTTGGAAAAGGAATATTGCAGCAGAGTGGTGTACATGTGTAACTCCATATCCAGCAGTTACCATGATACGGCTTCGCCATTGCCAAAATGGCGTTAAGCTACAACCATTCATTTAATCATAGCGTGCATTTCAAATTTTGCTCATGTTATATGCTGCCAAAATTCATAACTTTCGTCTTTCTACATATCAGTTTTCTCCAGGCTTGTGCAGCTTTATTTAAAGGTATTTCTTAGTATTGGATATTCTATTTTACATATCAAACAACTACATTGAGCTGAGGCCGCAATGTGCCGTTAGACGTTTGACACACTGCTGAAACAGCGAGAATTAATTATCCCATTGTTTCTGTTTGACATTCTGCAGAAATCTAGGCTACGGATTCTCCTCCATGGCTGCCAGAATAGGAAGTATGGTTGCGCCACAGGTTGTCTATTTGGTAAGAGTTCACTCGCTCAGTAAAAAGCTGAAACAGAAAGAAACAATTTTTTTGTAAATAATGTACACAAGAACTTATCACATACTTCATGACACCTCGGAAGGTAACAACAACAATGCTGAAAGCGAACTTAACACCCAAGCAAGCATTCTGTGAAGAGCACACAGTGGAGTATAATTCCTGTATGGTGTGTTTTGTGTACATGTACAACATAGACTAGTGATGAGTTATACAGAACAATACAGTGAAGAGATGCAGCTTCATAATGGTTTCTACATACAGTACTGGAGGCCTCCGTGGCCCAGTTGTTTAGCGCGCTAGCGCAGCGTACTGACCCAGAAGACTCTCACTAATGCCGTCGCTGTGAGTTTAAGTCCAGCTCATGCTGGCTTCCTCTCCTGTCGTACGTGGGAAGGTCTTTCAGCAACCTGCGGATGGCAGTGGGTTTCCCCCAGGTTGTGCCTGGTTTCCTCCAACCATAATGCTGGCCGCCGTCGAATAAGTGAAATATTCGTGCGTACGGCGTAAAACACCAATCAAATAAATAAATAAATAAACATACACTACTGATATACTGATGAACATATAAAGTGAAAACTAGCACAGTTGGACGGACCGAGTACGGTAGGCAAAAGCCAGAATGAGCCAGTAGGGCGGACTTAAGTTGGTAATACCTGATCTCGCGTCGAGCAGAAATATTAGCAAAATATGTAAGCTTTCGTGGATTGCTGTGCATTGAAAGGTAGCACAAGACATTCATTTATTGCAAATAGGATTAATTATTTGACTGGGAAGTCAATCAACTCTCATGTATTAAAAAATTAGTTATCCGTTTAATGTTACTAACTTTCACTCTCCTCTCGGTCTGTCACCGTATCAGCTAAAGTACTGTATCCAAATATTGCGCGGTCACTGATTGTTCTACTACATAACTTTTATGTTCAAATAATGTTGAACGTATCTGAACAGTATAGTGGCAGATAGTGACCATCTCAAGCTAGACCATTTTGACCCCGCGGGGCATGCTGTTTTAACAAAACCGCGACACGGTCTTAAAAGAGGCGAAGATCGCGGAAGTCTTAAATAGCGTTCTCCTCGACCTTCGTGCCCCAGCGTAACAGAACGATCCGAAATCCGTGCGTCTTCCGCGTATTACACAGGTGCCCATGATTCAAGGCTTTATTAAATCGGGCGTTCCGCGGGGTCGTAAAAGTAGTGGTCAAAAATGGACGCTGTCAGCTATCATACATGTAGAACAGTAATGCACGCGCCAGAAACCGTTAGATATCTAAGGGCCGCGTTACATAACGGCTTTACTCTGGAGGTATAGTTCATCCGAATGTCTAACATCAACATGTCCACTCTCTTCGTGTTTTAGGGCATTATTCACTTGTACCTACCTTACATCATATACGGCAGTCTGATGGCCATTAGTGCCATACTCGTTCTGACCATGAAGGAGACACACGACACAGCCCTGCCAGATGAATTCGACTTTGGCCTGGTCAAAAACAAAAAATGCTCGACGAAAGACACTGACCCTGAGACCAGCGACCAATCCACAAAAATGTGAAGTCAGGCAAAGATCATGTTCATTTTTTTCAAGGTATATTTAGATAAGTTTAAACATATTATTGTAAATCTATACAGATTATATGCAGTGCTCTTCCAATTAAAGCTCAACGCTATTTACTTTAGATAACAACATAGGGCAGGTCTGTCAGCAACCTGCAGCAACCAAAACTGACAAGCATAATAAACATTGTTTCTGGTTTCATCAGAGTGTTCATCAGTTTGTTCATCGGTTCGTTCATCAGCTTGTTCAGCGTTCTAACATATACATATACACATGCAAACACACGTCAATACAGTTTTACAAACGCTAGATGTTACCCTGATGTTAAAAATAATGCAAAACAAAACAGGTAACATAGTATGAACATAAAACTGGCTTTTTAACCATGACAAATAGCTTTATCATATCTATAACTTATTGGTACTTCCTCGATCATTCAAGAATCCCGACAAATTAGTGCCATACATCAATTACAGATGTTTCATGCATCAATATAAATCCTTAATCCGTATCTATAATTCAGTATTTGCACCTCATTTAGCAACTTATCTTCAATCCTGGAAGCTATTTGGATCTCACTATGTTTTATACAACCTACGCGTGCATCAGCAACCATATAGCTGGAGTTGGACTGGCATAATACATCAATAAAAAAATAACTGAAAAAGTAATTCACTTTTTCACAATTTGTTTTGGCGACAAGTGAATGAATAACTGATATCGTGGCATATATGTATTTATTTGCTTGATGTTTTCGACAACAACGTTCTTCAATTTTTCACTCCTGAGATGGCAGTCTATTTGACGAATAGAGGAAACTGGTGCAGGTGTTCGCGGAAAACCACCCACCTGTTGTTGTAGCAATGGTTGACGTCCCGGTGCTTATTCAGGGTCAGTTGTGTTTGTGATAATGACGAAATCGAGGCTTCACCACTTTCGCAAACTTTCGACCCTCGGGCAATTTTCTTTGTGATTTTCAAAGATGCCGACAAGAGGGTCGAAAGCTTGGGCACCCTTCCACATTGACGTGACGATACCTTGATTTAGTCTTTATTTAGTCACTACACCCACGTACGAATATAAATCTAATGCAGCATATGGGTTATCGTGTAAGTTGTAAGAGTTGCTGCCCTTTGTAGAAGGCTGGCGTTCCTCACGAATGCTAAAATTTGCTGATCCTATTTATAGGCTGCATTCCTTCACAAATGAACCAGGAGTGATAAATGCAGTCCGTATTCTTATGACTTAGAAGGATCTCCGGCCAATCATTCCTTTGAATATCGCGGACGGCCCTCTGACCAAGCCGTTTACTGTAATGTCCGAGAAGAAGGATTGTCGTGCAGACCAGATGTCGGCCCGAGCCTGTATATTTGTTTATCTGATTGGTGTTTTACGCCGTACGCACGAATATTTCACTTATTCGACGGCGGCCAGCATTATGGTGGGTGGAAACCGGGCACAACCCGTGGGAAACCCACGACCATCCGCAGGTTGCTGAAAGACCTTCCCACGTACGACCGGAGAGGAAGCCAGCATGATATGGACTTTAACTCACAGCGACCGCATTAATGAGAGACTCCTGGGTTATTACGCTGCGCTAGCGCGCTAACCTTAGCCTGTATAGGATTATCTGGCACCTGGATAGGTGTGCATATCATTTATACTCACGAATTTCTCGGTTACATATATTCACTGAAAGTGTATAATAACAGATCTTGATCTCGGGAATAAACACCAAGAAATGAAATATATAAATAAGCCAAACTATACGCCATAAATATTTTTTGTTATTTATTTTTCATATCTTTGTTCTTTTTCCTGAAAACCATACTATTCGTCTTACAGTCCACTATTCAAAGTTCGCACACACTTTACATGTAGCTAAGGATTATGTGGGCATTTCCGTCAAACACAGCAGGATTTTCCTCAGCAAAAGCCACCTTGTTCGCACCGAAGTTATGGTGGGAAGAAATTAAAGAGAATTTGTACACAGAAATCTTGAAACGCGCTCACTATTTAAATAAAGTGGCCCTAAGTTATGAACTGTTTCTCTCCTGTGGTATATCAAGCTTCTCTGTGTGTTTGTGATCATTAAACAGTTACTTATGTTTTTAGTGTGGTTTGGACCTTTTTGTGACTGATCTGCTCAAAACTGATTGATCTAACGTGAAAGACGGTCAGTGGCCTACATCACCCGAGCAGGCCTGGTAGGGCGGAGAATCGGCCCCAGAGAGGCACGATAAGAAAGTGCAAATTTCAAAATCCCAGCGCAATTCTCTAAATTTCCAAATAAGAAATATAAATCTTGGTCGAAGCACCCATAAAAGTTATATTTCCTTGAAAGAGGTGGTTGCTCAGTAATAACTCGCCAAAAATGCACTCTCGATCAAAAACGAAAATGTTTCGCTTAAACGAGGCACTGTGTTTATAATTTACAGTATGAAGATCAACGTTAACCAGAAGAATATCTTTACTGAATAATTCATGCGAGTATTTCTACGTGCTGCCAAAGTTTCGATTTGGCTAACGTTTGTCTCCATCAGTAAGACGAAGACTTTTCAGGCATCTGATCTCTCAGGCATAATCTATAGTACCATGGACTATCATGAATTAGAATGGATGGCATTACGTAACATTAGGCAACTATAGCGACATCATACGTGAATCCTGGTTGAGAGGTCCTCTAGCTATCATTAACATTGACATTTTATGCGTAGCGGAAGTATAATATTGAAAGTCACATTTGTTGTATATTTATTTCATTCATTGGTGTATAACTGCGCGCTCAAGAATTTTTCAGAAAATTACATTTGTAGTGCAGTGATTTTCACATCTCTAAAGTGTCTAAAGCAAATAAATATATATATATATATTTCAGTGTGACAGGATCCGGCTACATTTTTTCGAATATATGACCTATACATCGCTTCAATGTATGTTTGAAAGTCGCATGCTTGCCATATAACAAGAAAAGAAATGTAAAACAGAGCTGAAAAAAGAAGTAGCCTTACGAGTGTGTCAGAGGCTGTCAATCACAGATATAGTCATTTTCGGTACCTGAGGTGCACAGAATCTTGCACTGGGGCCGATTCCCCGCCTTACCATTCCAGGTTCTTTGTCACGTCTACCGGAATTCTAGATTTAAGCCGAACTTCAAGTGAGAAACGGAGGTGGTCGGACAGGGATATCTCCCTGTAATCTCCGGATCAGGCGGGATTAGCACTAATCCAGGCGACACAGCTCTGACGAACTGAATTCGTGAACTAACATACGCCAGTACATCATGGCCGAACTGCACACATTCAGATGGGTGAAGGTCTTGCTGGCTGTTTCCTTCATCTGTTTCGTACTACGTAAGTTTTGTGGATGTTTTTTAATGTTAAAATGTTATGGATTTTATGCAATTTTTTGTTTCCTTTTATATGCCATAAACTAGTTCGGCGCCAATGCAGATATCTGCGTAATGAAATCTAAAGATTAGAGTCAAATGTACGCCACCAGCCTTTTTCAGGAAAAGAAAACGTTAGTTGACTGAAATACCTCTAGTCATATTAACACCTGATGATTATGCACCGGGACAATAATATTATATTATAGAGTATATATAATGGAGTGGTATAAATAAATGCCGAAAATCCTTGAGTATAACGTTAAACGTTACAATAAATCAATAATTAAATGCCATGACAATGTAAAACTGACCGCCATCGTAATATTGACAGCTTCTTAATATGCAACTTTAAATAACACTGCGTAAAGCCAAAACAATTAGAGCAGGTCAACCTTTATGTTGCTGTTACTACACCTTGCATGCCCTCTGCTGTCCCAGCCACTCCATTGTTCGGTCGGTCGTTATTGTCATTTTCTTTCTGTTTTCACCTCCGTGTCCTCTCAACCCTTATTGTCATCTACTATCAGCCTTAACTGTGATGTTCTTCATGTATCAGAACTGCCATCTTCCGTCTATTCTTGCCTGTGTGTTTTGTCAAACGCTACTGTCATGTTCGTCATATATCAGCTTGTGCTGTCGTGTACTATCTACTTTTACCTGCCTGTTCTGTACAACCGTGCTATCATGTTAGCCATGTATCAGCTTGTACTGTCGTGTACTGTATTCTCTTGCTTGCCTGTTTTGTCAGACTGTGCTGTCATGTTCGCCATGTGTCTTGTGTTGTCGTGTACTTTCTACTTTTACCTGCCTGTTCTGTAAAACCCTACTGTCATGTTCTTCATGTATCAGCTTGTGCAGTCGTGTAGAGTGTACTTTTACATTCCTTTTACCTGTCTATTCCGTCAAACTTTTCTGTAACGTTCGGTCGTGTTCTGTTGTATTTTGCAGTCCTGTTCCTAATCCTTTACTGTAGTGTTCTATCTTTTCTCCCCTGTTCTCTCAGTCCTTGTTGTCATTTTTAACATTTTACTGTGTACCTTTACCTGCCTGTTCCGTCTAAACCTACTGTCAAGTTCGCCATACATTAGTTTGCGTCAGTTTGTGCCAGCTTGTGTCAGCTTGTGTGTCGTGTACTGTCTACTTTCACCTGCCTGTTCTGTCAAACCCTTCTTATGTTCGACATATACCAGCTTGTGTGTCGTGTACTGTCTACTTTCATGTTCCTGTTCTGTAAAACCCTACTCTCATGTTAGCCATACATCAGCTTGTGTGTCGTGTACTGTCTACTTTTATGTTCCTGTTCTGTAAAACCTTATAGTCATGTTGGCCATACATCAGCTTGTGTGTCGTGTACTGTCTACTTTTATGTTCCTGTTCTGTAAAACCTTATTGTCATGTTAGCCATACATCAGCTTGTGTGTCGTGTACTGTCTACTTTTAACTGTGTGTTCTGTCAAATCCTTCTGTCATCTTCGCCATGTATCAGCTTGTGCTGTCGTGTACTGTTTACTTTCACCTGCCTGTTCTCTCAAACCCTGCTGTCATGTTCGTCATGTATCGGCTTGTGCTGTCGTGTACTGTCTACTGTACTGTCATGTTTGCCCTGTATCGGCATGTACTATCATGCACTATCTACTTTTATCTGCCTGTTCTCTCAAACCCTGCTGTCATGTTCGCCATGTATCAGCTTGTGCTGTCGTGTACTGTATTCTCTTGCTTGCCTGTTTGTCAAACCCTGCTGTTATGTTCGCCATGTGTCCTGTCTTGTCGTGTACTGTCGACTTTTACATGTCATTTCTGTCAAACCCTACTGTCATGTTCTTCATGTATCAGATGGTGCTGTCCTCTACTATCTACTTTCCCCTGCCTGTTCTGTCAAACCCTACTGTCATGTTCGTCATGTATCAGCTTGTGCTGTCCTGTACTTTCTACTTTTATGTTCCTGTTCTGTCAAACCTTATTGTCATGTTTGCCATACATCAGCTTGTACGTCGTGTACTGTCTACTTTTACCTGCTTATTTTGTGAAACCCTACTGTCTCGTTCGTCATGTATCAGCTTGTGCTGTCGTCTTCAGTCTATCCTTGCCTGTGTTTCTCGTCAAACCCTACTGTCATGTTTGCCATACATCAGCTTGTACGTCGTGTACTGTCTACTTTTACCTGTCTATTCCGTCAAACTCTTCTGTCACGTTCTGTTGTATTTTGCTGTCCTGTTCCTAATCCTTTACTGTAGTGTTTTTTTTTATTCTCCCGTATTCTCTCGGTCCTTGTTGTCATTTTTATCATTTTACTGTGTACCTTTGCCTGCCTGTTCCGTCTAAACCTACTGTCAAGTTCGCCATACATTAGCTTGTGTCAGCTTGTGCTGTCGTGTACTGTCTACTTTCACCTGCCTGTTCAGTCAAACCCTTCTTATGTTCGCCATGTACCAACTTGTGTGCCGTGTACTGTCTACTTTTATGTTCCTGTTCTGTCAAACCTTATTGTCATGTTAGCCATACATCAAATTGTATGTCGTGTACTGTCTACTTTTACCTGTGTGTTCTCTCAAACCGTGCTGTCATGTTAGCCATACATCAGCTTGTATGTCGTGTACTGTCTACTTTTACCTGCCTGTTCTCTCAAACCCTGCTGTCATGTTCGTCATGTATCAGTTGGTGCTGTGCTGTACTTTCTACTTTTACCTGCCTGTTCTGTCAAATCCCTCTGTCACATTGGTCATGTATCAGCTTGTGCAGCCGTGTACTATCTACTTTCACCTGCCTGTTCTGTTTAACTCTACTTTCGCGTTCGTAATATTTCAGCTTGTGCTGTCCAGCACTGTCTACTCCCCCCCCCCCCACCCCTGTTAAACCCTACTGTCATGTTCGCCGTGAATCTGCTTGTGCAGTCGTGGAGAGTGTACTTTTACATTCCTTTTACCTGTCTATTCCGTCAAACTCTTCTGTAACGTTCTGTCGTGTTCTGTTGTATTTTGCTGTCCTGTTCCTAATCCTTTACTGTGGTGTACTTTCTTTTCTCCCCTGTTCTCTCAGTTCGTGTTGTCATTTTTATCAACTTTTGCTACCCTCTATCTTTAATGCATTGCTCCACTAGGCGATGAGTATGTCGTTATGCTTGCTTTACTTTCGACTTTCTTTGCAGCGATATTTTGTCTTCTGTTAATGTCCTGACCTGTGTATCTATACTCTCATGTATTACTCTAAAATCTTGCTGTGTTCATTGCCAGCAATGTTCTATCTGATCGTAATGTCCTGTTATATTGATTTATACAGATACGTTCTCTCTTTTCTAGAATTAACACTGGTAAAGGAAGACGTGTTTTCTAACTCCTGTATAGTAAGTATGCAATATTCACTGTAGCGTAACATTTAATAAAAATAACCTAGGGTTATACCTTGAGCGTTCCAAAGCGTTTTAGAGTACCAGATGAACCGGTGGGGAAAAATTTCATCGTCGTTTACGTGGTGTCATTGAAATCCGAATTTGCTAATTCAGGAGAGAGAAAACTTTGCAAGAAAATCGCAAATCTCCCTCTCATGAAGTTAGTGGTCCAGTTTGGGTATTGCAAAGATCATAGAAGAGGTATTATGGTTGCATATCTGTAAGACAGCCTGGGTTTTGAGGAGAATATCCCAAATAAGTTGTAATAGTTGGAGGAAAAGGACGAGGACATTGACAAAATTTTCGGATGTCAAAATGGTTAGCGTTTATTTTTTGCGGTTTTTCATGATTAGCTCGGGAACTCTGATACATTATTTTATCCAATCAGGTTAATCGAAGTGCTTTTATTTCTGCTTGTAATCTAATCCGAATTTGCGGTGAAATGAGAATTTGTCGGTTCCCTGCAAGATGCAATGGTCGATAGATGAGGCTAGATGGCATACTTTCGTTAAGGACTTAATGAAGTTAGACTGTTGAGGGCGCTGGAGGCTAGCTAGCCTAAGAATCTAACCAAAGGGCAAGTCAGTGATATACTGAATATGTAGCTTACCGAAGATAAACAGCGCCTTGTTTATCAAGTGCCTCGTCCCGAATACCTAGTCTTTGATTATTTTGCATTTCTGCATAAACCAGAATTCTGCTGGTGAACTAAGCATCCCCGAGACCTGGCCGCTTTGCATTTTTTTGATGTTATTGTATGTTAAACGTGATGACAACACAGTATTTTGAGTAATTTCAGACCAGTGACCTCTAATAAATTGCAGTTAATATCACTACATTTCATCCTACCTCTGCTTAAGCCATGGTGGTAGAGGGCCTGTTATTAGGTACTATTTCTGCATTCACATCAACACTTAGAATAAAACCCTGACGGTGGTAATTTGACAAGAGGCCGAATTTCACGAGCTAAGTATGACCGTTCGCCAGGAATCACACTGTTGTCGGTGTTCTGGTTTTACTCTCTATGCTGTACGTCTTTAATTATGTCATTTTTTAAAATCTTTCCAGGTTCAGCCTGAAAGAGATAAACGCAAAAACCCCAAGGAGCGATTTGATCAGAGGTACCATCTCTTACATAAAGCGTGCCAAAATCTTTCGCGAAGGGAAAAATATGGTAATCTGTGTGGTCACGTCGTTGAGAACCGTGAGCTGGGACTCAGCTGGTGTTACGTTCCCAAAGCTGGATGCACCTTCTGGAAAAAGGTCTTCTACGTTCTCCAAAATAGAGCGAGGGGAGATAACTCATCGACCATATCACAGATAGGATTTCGACAAATTCATTCTGCTTCTATCCAGAATCTCTGCGGGTTTTCCAGCGTCGTGGACATGGCGAGCTACATGTCTGAGCAGAAAACTCTTCTCATCGTGCGCAATCCTTACTCACGACTTTTCTCCGCTTACATCGATAAATTTCTTCTGCCAGATCATTGGAGTGGTGTAGGAAGACATATAGTCAAATATTACCGGGAAAATGCAACAACACTGTCAAGGCGTTGCGGGCATGATGTCACTTTTAAAGAGTTTATAAACTACGTCATCCACGTAGGAGAAAACTCAAATGGAACAATGTGGTTTTACGACGATCACTGGTTGCCGATTTCAAAAGTGTGTCTGCCGTGTCACATCCCTTATAGGTATATCGGAAAACAAGAGACATTTGCAAGCGACAGAGATTTTATCTTCCAACAGTTTGGGATAGAGAAATATTTCAACGAAAGCTTTTCCCGGGTGGCCAGTGTTAGCCGTACTATATCACAACGCATTGAAGCATTCTGGGGACAAGCTTTGCGAGGTGGATGTGTGACAGAAAAACAATTAATGCGAAGAATGTGGACAGCTTTTCAATTACAGGGTTATTTACCCTGGAGCGAAACTCTGAAAGTTAATTTGAAGAACTCACCACTGCCACACACGATGAGAACATTCAACAACATTGTCCTAAATACATTTAGAAAATATGAAAATGTAAGCATGAAACAACAGAAAGTACAAGGGATGACAAAGGTCTACACCGCTTTATCACTCTCTCAAATGCGTAAACTTCAGAACATTTACGACTTGGATTTTAAATTGTTTGGATACGAGAAAGAACCTAAAGAATTGTTTTCATTTTTCTTGCCAGAAATATGAAAATTATTATCCATTTTTTTAAACATTACTACGCGTACTGTCTGTTCCAGCAATATAACTGTTATAACTCATGACATTTTGCAGCCTGTGTGGAGTGCATGTACCACGGTGGAGATATTAGTCAGCACTTCCTTTAGTTATTTATTTATTTATTTGATTGGTGTCTTACGTAAAATTCATGATGTTTGCCATTCAGTGGCTACTCGTCTCTTCCGACTGATTCTAAACCTGGTTCTCTTCCGACTTTTTACCAAATTCAGGGAACGAGTGGAATTATTATCTTCTCATGTCTTGTTGACTGACCGATCAGGCAATACATTTTTGACATGCCACTTGATCGAAAACCTACATGAAACAAGAAACTTACATCAAGCAGAAAACATACATGAAACAGGAAACCTACATGTAACAGGAAACCAACATGTAGCAAGAAGCCTACATGAAACAGGAAACCTACATGTTGTCTAAGTGGTAAATGAAACATAAAAGTGAAGGGAGAGTTAAAAACTTGCTGAGGATTGTATCAACATAGCTTACTATGACGTTGTGTATCTGGGTGTATCTGATTGTAGAGTTTTTAAAACACCTCAAGAGAGTGTCATCACCTAGGACACCATTTGCTTGCCGGTTACCATATTTTTGCATTTTCCATTTATGGGCGAATTAGAGGCTTTGTCATGCTCATAACCTAAACATTTAATCACTTTCTGAAAGTTTTCTTGATCAGTGCTATGACACTGCAGTAAATAATAGCTATGGTGAATTTGGCATATGCATAAATTATAACCATATATCAGTTGAACATTAGCAAGCGATGAGCCAAATCACAAGTTCATGTCATCAACTGGTCAAAAGGTATCCAATATTGGTTTTCCAAACATCAACGTTGTTTACAAAATGAGCATCACAGTCTCTTAAAGGATACACCCTTTTAACGGAATATAGTTACCTGTAAGTTTAGAAATAGTGAAGAAATAGTTATCAAGTCAGGGCGAAATGTGTTTTTAATATTTGACATGTCAAATCTAGCATGTAATCCGCAGCACTTTCCCATGAAACAGTCAAAAATTATTGTTAAACACATTAATTATCCTGCTATAAAGTAGGACAGGGTGTAAGGGCATTCAGACACGCTTTTATTCCAACTGTTCATAAAGACAGCGTTACGTTATGATCATATACCTCCTACCAAAAGCTTAGGCGAAATTAGACACAGGATAACACGTTGTACAGCGCCACAGATCAAGCTATGATTTAAAGTTGAAATGAAGATCACAATATTGGCCCATTGAGTGCAAGTTTCTTTTTAAAGACAGTACGAAAGTTTCGAGATCGAACTCTTTTGTCGCTAAAGATAAAAAATACATACTGTCAAAAATGATAGGCAACTATTGCTGGATCACCCGAAAAACGCTTCGCATTTATATGAACAGTTAGAAGAACACTCTAACTGAGGTAAATTGACAAATGGCATAGACCAAAATATCGTCACTTCTCTTGTTTTAGTCTCTAAACGCTGTGTTTTATATTTCGCAAGTTCTTATTAAAGACCAGGCACAAAACTTCCTCAAAAATTGTACTTGGTCAATTTTCCTCTTGAACTTATATGCAATCAACTGTATTTTGTTGTAAACTCTACACATAATGTTAGATGCAAAACCAAGATTTCACCTTTGGAAGAAATTCCTGGGAACTTTACTGGTGGAATCTGGGCGTCAAAACAATCATTCGTATACCAGCCGTCATTCAAAACGAACGTTACATGTTAATAATTACACGGCCACTATATGAAGACAACACAAACCACTACTAAGAACTAAGAAAGTATGTAAAGTGAAAGACATACATGTATTCCAACGTTTACGTATTTTGGCAATATTTCTGCTCAACACGAGGTACCCTTAATTAAGTCAGGAGTTTTTAATGAAGATGGACAGGTGTAGGGAATGCCCTCGGATTGTTCTCATCGTTTTGGGAATTGGTCTTGCGATTTTTGATCCGAAACGCCCATGTTTTGGTTGACGTCTGGTATGCTAATGTCTGTTTTGATGCATAGATACAAATCTCGTACCATGCTAGTTTAGAAGTTTTGGATAATCAAAATAGGTCTTTTTGTTGAGCTTTGATTGTACCTGTTTATATATCCAATCTAATTTGGTGATCTAATTCAATACGATGCATGTTATCCCCTCTAGCTCAATGTTACGTGACGTTAGGCACACTTACGAAGCAGAGATTCTTGACACTGTGTTCTTAAAAGAATTATACGCATTGTAAAAGTTGGGCAACTTAGATTAAAGGTGTTTAATACTGTAAACTTGATACACTAGTTTTTGCAGTATTGTAAATTGTGAAGTTGAGGTTGATATAAATTGTGAAATACCACACAGTGGCTAACAAATCCTACAAGGCGAGATTTATACATGCCCAATGCAGGATTTCCATGTATTACTTTGTCTGTCAATGCACATCCAAGAGCTTCTCTAACAGTGGGTGTGGCGTAATGGGTAAAACCTCCTGTGGTTTGTAAATCTCACTTTACCATAATATCCTGCATTTCATTTTGCTTCACTTGTATTTGTTTTCCAACGTGTATATTTAATACTTCGTTTACTTACTGGCACATGGTACATGTATAGGGGAAAAGTTAAAAACCTTAACACATCTACCAGGTGCAAATCAGCTTGATTTCCTCTTTGTATTCCCACCCGTATAGTGAAAAAATATTGTTGTAAACATGACAATCCCTTTTTGCTCACGTTTTAAAAAAGGGGTAGGGGTCAGGGTCGGGGATCTCTCGCATTTCCCGACAAATAAGCGAAATATCTGTATCCCCGCCTTGAGGGTTTGAGCCCGCCTTGAATAAACAGTAGGTTGATGGCAGACCTTCCCACGCACGGCCGGAGAGGAAGCCAGCATGAGTTAGAAGTCCACATGTGATCAGGAAAAAACTGTACCATTAAATTCAGTGACAAATCTCAGCCATATCTGCAAATCGTGTTGCATTTTGTGGTTAATTCGAATGTTGTGATGGGGCTTACTTGTATCCCTCTAAATTCCCATGAATGATTGTGCCTGCCTTAAGGTGACTTTCTTTCTCGCCAGAAAACTATGTAAAATGCCGACAGTTTTCATGTAATATGTCAGCTGGTATGCTGACAGTCTTCAACACAGTGCCTTTTATGAGTCCTAAACATTTCAGTCTGGTTGTTGGACCTTCTGTTTTTTATGGGTACACACAAATCTTGGTAAAATTCTCCATTAACGTAGCTCATGTGTTGGTTCCTTTTCTGCCAGCAAAAATGAAATCGACCGGATAGTGGTCTGTTGTTTGAAGTTGGGACTGCTGAACTGTAAGCCAATGTAGAAAAGTGGAAAAACTCTCAAAAATACTACAGGAAATAACTCAACCAATGGGGAGACACTTGTCAGTGGAATATTTGCCTTTAAATTTTAGGCCTAATAATTCAAAATCACTGGGATAGGCTGGTATCAAACGAAATGCAGAAAGTATGTCAAGCTTCGTGAGTTCTGTCCCTTGCCCAAGTGCTGCTATCATTTCTATCACTTGATCGATTGATGAGTATGTGACTGAACACGTGTTGGGATCCATAAATGAGTTGATACTATTGTCTGATAGGTATGAAAGATGGCTAATTAATCTCCCAGACCCCACATCTGATTTTGGTACTACCCCTATAGGCGACACGTGTAAATTAGTCAGTGGGAATGTAGTATATGGACCATATATTCTTCCTAAACTAGTTTCCTTTTCTTTTTTTTTCTGGACTTGTAGTTAATTTTTACATGCGGACAAAAGACTTACTTTCCATGTGCAATCTAGGGCCATCCTAATGCTATATAAAGCCCTCATGAAACCCGGTCTTTAAACACTGACAAATGTTGTTCAACTTGATCAGAAAACTGCATCAATGGCCCAGGTCTTGCTTGTTAGATATATGAGCGACAAAGCTTATGATTTGTTTGTTTATTTGATTGGTGTTTTACGCCGTGCTCAAGAATATTTCACTTATACGACAACGGCCAGCATTATGGTGGGAGGAAACAGGACAGAGCCCGGGGGATACCCACGACCATTCGCAAGTTGCTGGCAAGACCTTCCCACTTACGGCCGGAGAGGAAGCCAACATGAGCTGGACTTGAACTCACAGCCACCGCATTGGTACAAAGCTGATGATGAAATCATACACAAACATTGTGGCGTCTTTAAATGGAAAGACATGGACTTGCATATGTCAGAATTTTAAGCTTCACTGGTAAGGTGGATACCAAAATTCTTTGTCTACGGTATAAGAACTTACTATATATTTTTGGATTAGCATGCCTTCTGGCTGTTAGTACATCTTATAGTTTCAGATAACATCAACATGACCACGTTCACAAAAGGTGAGTTGCTCATACAAACGATTTTCACATATGTTACGACCCAAACTGTCTGTATTATAAAGAGATGACACAGTATAACTGAGTGTATTACGAAATATACACAACATTCCACAGACAGGGTCCCTGTACTAATAAGCACTGTGTACGCAAGAGCACAAATTACATATACAAGTTTCAGACTGAACAAGTGCTCGGTGGAGATAGGATATAACAAAGCCAAAGGCTATAAAGACACCAAAATTCAGCACAAAATACCCACTAAAGTAACACGCAGCGAAAGCATCCAAAACTCTCAATAATTCTACTTTCTCCTCTTTTGACCTGCTTTCGTATGTCTTATATAGACTGGTGGAATTTTCTAGAATAAGAAAATTCCTGAACACTTGTTGTGAACAAACAGGCCCCGAACTGAGGGTATTCTGGAACATTCTAAGGCAGAGGCAGACAGCAGGCCCTGAACTCAGTATATGTAAACAGTGGCAAGATAAATTTAGAAGCTGACGGTAGTCGTTTACATAACACATATCAAACTGGAAGTTGGGGGGGAGGGGAGGGGTGACGCTTACAGTATCCGCACACCTTTAAATAGTAAAAAAAGGACTATAGGAGGAACGCATCTTGGTAGGAAAAATCATGTGTACTTAGCAACAGTTCACTGAACGCAGAACAGTAAAATCAAGGGGTACCGGTAGGTGGTAGGGATATATTTTCGGCTGGGTCAAACACATGTATCCAGCGATACAGATTTACTATTTTCTGCCATAACTGGGCCAGGAAGATGTATGCTTCAGCACCAGGCTGAACTATAAACCCAAGCAGGTACCAGTGAACTCGGACAACTGAGGAGGGGAGACGGTATAGGTGTTAAAATACCTTTCCCGGCGGCCTTAGCTGATGACCATGCTTTGAAATCGGAAAATAGAGTTGAACATCTAAGCTACATAGTCTTATTTAGACTGAGTGTGATCATTTCGCCATCGATGATTATCTGTGTGAGGAGGAGCCTAGCAAACTTTGCTTAACGCTCAGTCAACCGTGACCAGTGGATATCGTGCTTCATGTGTGTTGATGGCGAGGTTGGTTCATGTGCCCTAGCTTGCCCTGACTGTAAAACTTAGGACAGTAGTATATAAGGGGTCGCCAGCAGATCGACTCCACACTCACACTTTGCTGTTTTCCAAAGACACAGGTATGTATGTATCTATATGATTTTCATGAATAATTGGGTACCAGAATTCTGTAGGCTGCTAGATATATGGTTAAACACAGTTATGTTTGAATGTTGGTGCATCTGTCAATGGAATCTGTAGGCCTACATGTATGTCTGTACGCATTTCTACTCGGGTCGTAAGTTTATTGCGTAAATACAAAGTTGTTCAATGACTGCATCCTTGTTCAAGCTGAGAACAAGTCATGTTCACGAAGCTAGTTAGTCCTGATCGCGTCGTACGTGCGCGTATCTTCCGACGGAATGCAAACAGCTAGAGGAACACGTAACTATCATCGAATTGAGAGGATGTAACTACCATCGGAATAATAATATGACAATAAGCATTACTACGGCATCGCAACGATTACACGTAACTGCATGTTCCATCACGGGAAGTGCACGCATAAAACTACTACACAAAGAGTGTACGTATTACACTGAGACTGACATACTTGTTTAATTGTTATTTGACATGGAACTCACTCATGGACTACGAATTTGAGCTTTGATATGGAATTCATGCCTGGAATATTCATTGTCTGCCCGGCATCATTGAAAGCTGATGACCGCTTCTCTCTTGTGTGTTACTGGCTTTATTTCTTATTTGTATAATTTCTTGCATACCTTTGTCTTTTGGAGTTAGTGTTAAACGTTGTTTTGGAAATGGATCTTGGCATTATCGATTTGGAACGCCTTTTACGGACTACGAGTGGTATATGAATGTCGGACTTGACACTTATATTTATATTACTATCTATTCCACCCCATTGCCAGCACTTAACTCTCTTAATTAGCATCAGCAGATATCTTCCCTCGCAAAGTATACACATGATTACCTTCGGGATAAGTGCAGGTAACTACTATCGGACCAAGTGACTATCTCCAGAAGGTTAACAATCATTGCGACGAGAGGATATTATAAGGGTTCCACTATCAGAGAGTAAAGATGAGAAGCAACTGGCTTGTATGATTCTAAGATCAAACACGAAAACGCTTGAATAAGTTCAATACATATATTTGAACACATTATACAAATAATACAGCTGACAAAAATATACAAAACAATATATATAGTATATATATTTATGTATAATAAATATATAGTCTTTTACTGATGACAGCGTCTAAATCCGGATGGAATATCCCGGCTTCCAAGAGCGAGTCAGCCCACGCAAATATAGAATCCACAGTTAAAAGCATGACATTCTCGGGCGGACAGGTTGACAGTCGCGTCCGCGATTCCAAGCTGGCAATATATGTTTCACTCCTCGGAAATATACACAATATCATTTTCAGGGTAGACTGAGAAGAAATATGCTTAATCGCACAAAAAGACAAGGAGCGATACAAGCTCCAAAATAACGTCTCAAAAAATAGCAAGTGGCGAAACACAAGCTCACAGTGCTCTGCACAGGAAATGGAGTCCAAATGACGAATGTCGAATGCGTGAAAGTCGATATCTCCAAACCCATCAAAATTTATCACAGTGGATGACAGTAAATGTGACTGCTCTCAAGTGGACTTGAGAAAATGACTGCTTTCAAATGCACTTGATGAAATGACTGCGAGCTTTCCAACTCCGTCGTTCATATTTATAAACACTACAAATGCTGTCTTCAAAAACCCTGGAATGAAATCCGGAATGGTATGACAGTCAGTCGTGGTTTTGAGACTGAATGAATGACGTCATATATATGACTAGCATTACAACTGTACATTCTAGGCATGGCCTAGTCACAGACGATGGTTTATAGCATTGGCGTTTACGTAGAAGAACAGAAAGAAAGTCATGCACGGAGTGTCCTTTTTGTCTGTTCAAATGATTTGTTTATATCTCAGTTTAATTGTTGTTTAACGTGATTGGCTACTGATGACTTTTTTACTTCAACGAGAGCTCAATTGGACTTAAATAGTACAACCAAAGTGTACTACCACTGAGTATTTTGTACATGCAATTTTTCATCTCGTATATACGCCTAACGCTGTTTTCCCACAGATGGAGGAAGAAAATGTGACATGTCAACACTTTTTCCGTCTTTCTATGGGTGAGGCGATAAAGAAGTACCGCTTCTAAAAAGATAACGATGGGGGCATATTGTCTTAGCGTAATTTCCTAAACAAATATATTTTTGGGGAAATTTTTTAAACGAACAAACCATTAGTCCTTGTTGATATTTAGTTATTGACATCTAGCTTACACAGAGAAAATATAGTTTCGATAGGCTTTTACATGTATGCCTGTACGCTGGCTTATTTAATTTCTAAATATCATGTATAACCGGACTTTCAGGCCACTGCTGTAGTTGTTATAACTCAAATGACAGCTGTAGTTGTTATAACTCAAATGACACCCAGCACTGGTCATACTCCTTACAACGTAAATGTATGTGGCTCTCTCCACACTTTACAGCACTAGACAAGGTTGACTTTTGAAACACGTGCGGTACTGTTGTTTAGGGTTAGCCTAACTGCTGCCCTTGATATACTTGTGGGGAATTCTCATCAGTATTTGTCTATTATATGATTTTAGAAGTCGTATGCAGTGAGCAAATTTATGTCTGAATGGATCTGTTTTCATAAGGCTAGTATCAGACTGAATAGGTCGCGTGCATAAGGGGAGCTACTTTCGATCTGAGCAGTGTAGATTAATTCTGAAGACACCAAAGCTTGTTTATGCGTTACTCACCGAACAATAACAGGTGACTCAGCTGTGTATTAGGGAAGCATGAAATCTGTAAATGGACGAGGCGATATAGAACCTATTACACAAATCAATGATGATGGGGAAATATTGAACCAGCGTATTACTACACATACTGGTACTGTCATTTTGCTAATACTCTACACCAATTGGCTTACCAACTTGAATATTTTTTTTACTCATGTATTTATTCCATTGGTGTTTTACGCCGTAATCAGGAATATTTCCCGTATACGACGGCGGCCAGCAATATGGTGGAGGAAACCGTAGACGATCTGCAGGTTGATTCCAGACCTTTCCACGTACAACGCATATCTTATTTAGTGACCACCTTGTAGATGATGAGTCATCAGATGACTTATTCTAGAAGTTCCAGAACTGGGTATCTTTTGATTGAAGCACCCCTCCTTGGGTTTGTGTGTGTCTCTGTGCGTAATTTACGATCTTTCACTCAGGCAGCTGTTCTATTCTATCCACTCTGTGCGATTGATGGGAGCTGTCGGTTTCAATGACAGGGCAAATACACTCTTACACTGTAGAAAGAGGGCCTCCGTGATCGGGGTGGTTAGCACGCCAGCGAGGCGCAATGACCCTGAGCCTTTCACCAATGCGGTATCTGTGAGTTTAAGTCCATTTCAGGCTGGCTTCTTCTCTGCCGTACGTGGGAAAGGCTTTCAGCAACCTGAGGATGGTCGTGGGTTCTGCCCGACTTCCTCCCACCATAATGCTGGTCGCCGTCGTATAAGTTAAACATTATTGAGTACGGCAGAAAACACCTTTCTTGATAGCTCAGCATTTTGAGTAGTTCTAGTCCAGTGACGTGTAATAGATTACAATTAACATCACTGCATGTTTTAAAACTAATTCCAGGAAGTGAATGAATAAAGCACGAAGTGAGTGAACAAAGCATTGAGTGATTGAGTGAATAAACCAGGGAGTGAGTGAGTGAGTGAGGGAAACAGGGTTTTAGTGAGTGACCGAGTAAACGCAATGAGTGAGTGAGTGTATGAATAAACCATGCATGGAGTGAGTGTCTGAATGAGTAAGCCATGGGGTAAGTGAGTGAGTAAAGGAGAGAAAACGCCAAGGAATGAGTGAGTGAGTGAGTACGAGTGAATGAGAGTAAACCGTCACTAGTGAGTGAGCGAGTAAACCAACGAGTGAGTAATTCAGAGAGAGTGAGTAAAAAAGCGAGTGAGTGAGGTGAGTAATACAGCGCGTGAGTGAGTGAGTAATAAGGTGAAATGGGCGAATGAGTACGCCAGTGAGTGAGTTAGTAAAGCAACTAATGAGTCAGTCAGTAAACCAACAAGGAAGTGTGTAAACAAGCAAGCAAAATTTGAGTTTCTGAGTTTGATCTCAAGTTGAAAAGTTACGTCAACGTGTAAGGGTGATCCCTCTTCCCAGTTTACACTTGATTTCACTCTTCCCATAAAGACATCATTTGATGCTTAGCACATTCTGTTAAATCGTCCCAAGAATCAGTACAATGGTACTCAGTAAATGGCGTCAGCAATCTGTTCAAATGTCCGATATCGCCGTTTATCTGTGTATTGGCCGTAAATTCACGTGACATACAATCTCGTGACACGTCGACCTGCTCCCTACGAAAATTGTTGCTCACTGTTCATTTTGAGGTGATACGTGAGAAGTTTTCTACACACACTGCGGATTACTCACAACGTGTTGCCGGGAAAGCTACACTATGTCAGAGTGGCTAGACCAAGTGCTTCCGGCGATGACATCGCACCATTTTCTTAATCAGCGCGCCAAATGTATTTGTAAGGTTTGTATTTGGGGCTTGTTTATGTACTTGTAACAAATTTTTATAGTAAATGTTGCCTAATATATTACATTATTTGCTTGTGTCACATCGCTGTGTCCAGTCTAAGAGAAGCTGATTAAGGAACACACGGAAAGAAATATATTAAAAGATATTAAATAATAATAATAAAGTATTTATTTTTATGCTCTCCTTAAAATATTTTTAAAAAACTGGAATCTATGTGTTGAATCTATCAGTCGTCAACAAATAAGGACGCTCCGAGCAACTAATCGCAAGGCCAGTTGCCAAAACGACATTTAACACAAATCACCAAAGAACAAAAGAAAGCATGTAAAGTACGAAAAAAGGAAATCCACAGTTTTCAATGTTGGAAAGGCGCAAGGTTCTAGGCGAATGACTGAAATTTAATCTTGTACCATACTAATGTCGATAATAAGATACATATCTCAGTTGCGCGTTGATTGCAACAGTTCATATATCAAAACCGGTGATCCAATTCAACACGATGAATATAGGTCTCTAGCCCCAGGTAAAGCGAAATTATATACAATCATGAATGAGGGTGTCAGTGAATTTTGATGGTCTGTAATTTCTCCGGGCGTATAATTTACTACCGTTTAAGCGTGTATATGAACAATTAGAATAAAACCCTGACTATGGTACATTGACAAGAGACCGTATTTCACCGTGTGATCTCAACGTGTAAGGTTAGTGTTGTAATAACTGAATATGTTCGCATATGTAGGTAAATTTCGTGGGTCATACCTACAGTTAGCTCAAACGTACAACCTATTATGTGATTTGGGATGAAAAAAGTTTCAGAACAGAATAAAGCTTTTAGGGATGACGTAGTCTAAAACAGAGAGTAAAAAGAGAAAAACTGTGATGTGATATCTACTCTTATTGTGCTTTGTTCTTGTGAGGAAAACTCATTAAACCCACCCTTTGATCTTACACTCAGAATAGGTCTCACACAGCATTTTATCTGAACTTGAAGATATTCGGGGTATTATGTATCTTTGTATACAGGTGATGTGCTGCTTGTTTTGATTACATTTTTAGCCCTTACTTCAACAGTGCTGCAAGGAACACTTAGTCTTCAAAAGCACTAGGAGTGTTATCTGTTCTCGGCACTACATCTCTAAACAAATCAGACATTCTTGACAATGCCCGACAGCCTTATGTTGAAGTCAAACAGAATTCCTATACTAAAGCCAAACAAATCTTTTCGGCATTATCGGCGCTTCCGCCCTAATGTGAAACAGTACTCTCTCCGAACACAGCTTTCCGGCAGTATATAATGTTCCTGTCTTAAGGTCAAGCAGAACTTCTCGGTAGGCGATTCAAAGGGACCAGTCATTATCTTTTCACACATTAACATTCAAATATCTCTCATCCTTTGAAATATACAACAGCGAATTTTGCAGAATATACCTCTTTTGATCCTCTTTCACCTTACACCAAAGTTGCAGGGGCTGCTACAACTGCATCTCCGTAGAATCTCTGACTCGCACAGTAAATGAGCTAGAGCAACCAAACATACAATGTACATCACTGCTGATCGTCTTTCACATGACACCAAAAGTTCACACCATCTGACTTCTCAGGGCGTTACAATTTAATCGCCATCAAATCGCCTTCTGCCTCACACATATCAACCAAATTTTTACAGTATACACCTCTTTTGATCCCCCTTCACCTCACGCTGAAGTTGCCACCATCTGATCCCAGGGTCGCTACAGTCGAATCGTCTACTGGCTGACCAAGGTAATGCCAAAGCCCCGACAGCAGCCAGATTTACAACATATACATTACTTCAGATTCCTTTCACCTGAAACCAAAGTTGACACTATCTGAGTCCAGTTGGCGCTACAGTCGAATTACTGTCGAATCGCCTTCTGGCTCACACAGGCAGTACTAAATGGTCTTGGGACTGATCGATTAAATCTATGTGTGTATATCTACACATGCATCTATGTCTATGTATATCTACAGACGCATTTATGTGTGTGTGTATTTACAGGTACATCTATGTGTGCGTATATCTACAGATACATCTATGTGTATTCGAATGTGCAGACTTGCGTATGTTTATATAAATCTGCTGGAAAATATGTGTTTTTATATACGTTGCATTTTATCAAAATTAAGATGTGAGGTATGTAAATTATGCTTGCTACCTGTGAAATACCCCATCGCCCATGCTGACCAAAGGCGGTAAGAGATGTTGAATAACAATAGCCATAACTATAACCAAAATTATCATTTCCAAACCAATAATTATTTCTTAATTACAAAAGGATTAATTCTAATTCCATATAGTCTTCAATTACTTCATAAGTTATATGTGCAATTTTTCATTATATCATGCGGATGTTTCCATTGTCTTACATCTCCACATTTCTGCTGTCTAAATATTGTATACTTGTATTTCTTTTCATACATCCACCAAAATATATACTGTATACTTCACTCTGTAAACCACTGACTGGTCTGCTATGTACCTTTTCAATAAATCTACGTTTAATGTGAGTATGCAAGTGAACCAGGGATGAGTATGTAATCCAGAGGCTGAGTAAGTGAGTGAGTAAACCATGAACTGATTGAGCGAGTGAGTAAACCAGGGGTGAACGAGTGAGTACACCAGGGAGTGAGTAAGTGAGTAAACCATTGAGTGACTGAGTGATTCAGAGAGTGACTGAATAAACCAGGGAGTGAGTAAGTGAGTAAACCAGGGAAAGATTTAGTGATCCAGGGAGTGACTGAATAACCAGGAGTGACTGAATAATCCATGGAGTGACTGAATAAACCAGGGAGGGAGTGAGTAATCCAAGGGGTGAATAGGTGACTAAACCAGAGACCAGCGAGAAAGTAACCAGGGAGTGGGCGAGTGAGAAACCAAGTTAGGAGGGATGGAGTGAGTAACCCAAGGAGTGAGCGAGTAACACCAGAGAGTGAGTGAGTAATTCATGGAGTTAGTAAGTAGTTGATTAAACCAGGAAGTCAGTGAGTGAACTAGGAAGTGAGGTAGTGAGGTAAACCATGGAGTGAGCGAGTAGTCCAGGTAGTGAGCTAGTAATTGAAGGAGTGAGCGAGTAATACCAGGGAGTGAGTGAGTAATTCAGTGAGTGAGTAAGCAAGTGAGTAAACCAGGGAGTGACTGAACCAGGGAGTGAGTGAGTGAATGAATAAACCAGGGAGTGACTGAGTAAACCCAGGGAGTGTACGAATGGGTAAACCCGGCAGTGAGTTAATAAATCAGGGAGTGCCTGAGTGAGTGAGTATTCCAGGGATGGGTGGGTGAGTGCGTGAGCAACTCTGGGAGTAAGTGAATGAGTCCAGGGAGTGATTGAGTAATCCAGAGATTAGGTAAATAATTCATGGAGTGAGTGAATAAGAGAGTAATCCAGGGAGTGATTGAGTAATCTAAGGAATGAGTGAGTGAGTAAACCATGGAGTGAGTGAGTAAACCAGGGAGTGAGTGAATAAACCAGGGAGTGAGTGAGTAAACCATGGAGTGTGTGAGCGAGTGAGTAAATTACGTAGGGAGCATGTAATATAGTGAGTAAAAAAGGAGTGAGTGAGTAAACCAGGAGTGAGTGAGTAAACCAGGAAGTAAGTGAGTAATCCAGGAAGTGAATAAGTAAACTATAGTAAAACAGGGAGTGAGTGAGTAAACCTGGGAGTGTGTTAGTGAATGAATAAACCAGGGAGCGAGTAAGTGAGTGAGTATGTGAGTGAGTAATTCATTGAGTGATTGGGTGAGCGAGTGAGTAAGTGAGTAAGTAAACTTGGGAGTAAACTAGGTAGTGAGTAAGTGAATAATCAATCGAGTAAAACAGGGAGTGAATGGGTAAAGTAAGGAGTGAGTGAGTGAATAAACTAGGGAGTAAGGGTGCGGGTGAATACACCAGGGAGTGAGTAAGAGAATGAAACAAGGGAGTGAGTGGTTACTGTTGCACTTTTTAAAACTAATATTGCTTAACCCATGGTGCTAAGGTCGCGTAGTTTGCTACTATTTAAGCATTTGTATGACCACGTGCTTCCACAGAAGACATCGCAACATATTTTCAATCAACTGCGCTAGATGTATTTGTAAGGTTTGTAATAGATGCTGTTCGTAGTCTAAAACAAGCTGGTAAAGTAACACACAGAGACTAACATACAGCATGTTAAATAATAATAATGAATGTATTTATTTTAAATGTGTTCCTTCAGAATATGAAAGGAAACCTGAGTATGTGCGTCGAAGCAGACATTCGTATATCAGTCGGCATCCAATATGGACGTCCAGGTCAATACTCGCAAGGCCAATTCCCAAAACAACATTTAACACAAGCCATCAGAGAACAAGAAAGCATGTAAAGTACGAAATGAGGACGGAATCATACAAAGAGAAGCGATCCACAGTTTTCCATAATGTTTGAAAAGCAATAGGCATGTGCTGGGCAAATGAGTGAAATGAAAATTTAAACTGTATAACATGCTAGTTTAAACGTTGTCGATAACAAACTATGTATTTTAGTTGTACTTTGATTGCAATTTCGAACGTGGCGACCCAATTCAACACGATGAATATACACCTCTAACCCCAGGTTAAGTGGAATTAGATGCAATCGCGAAGGAGAGTGCCAGTGGGATTGTACGATCTGTAATTATCTCTAGGGGGCGTGACACATTAGTTTTTGCAATAATAGCTTGTGACTTTGATTGAAATCGTCACATAACACAAATCTACAAGGCAAGACGTGCACACTCCATACTCAGAGCTAGTCGGCTATCCAAGTAAGTATAATTTGTCAAAAAAGAAATTATCCCTGTTGTCGTAAAGTCAGGTCAGAAAGGAAAGCGTTTGTTGTTTGTAAAAATATAGTGAGTGAGTGAGTGCTTGGGGTTTAACGTCGTACTCAACAATTTTTCAGTCATATGACGACGAAGGAATCCTTAAGGTACATTACATGTACGTGAAATGTGCCTCCTTGTGCAGGACGGATTTCCACCACTTTTTTATTTAGTGCTCCCTGCTTCACTGAGACGACTTACCGAAGGCAAGTAAGCCGCCCCGCCCGAGCCATTATACTGATACGGGTCAACCAGTCGTTGCACTATCCCTTCATGCCAAACGCCAAGCGAGGAAGTTACAACTTCCTCTTTTAAGGTCTCAGGTGTGGCTCGATCAAGGATTGATTCTGGATCTACCGGTCCCGAATCAGACGCTCTATCAACTGTGCTATCCGAGACGGTGAACAGATATAAGTGCAGAGACAATGTACCTGCACGGAATATATCTGCATGAAGAATCTGTGATCTTCTGAATAGCGTTCATAATATTCCTTTAAATTCAGCGAAGGCAGCTAAATATCCTTCAGAGTTTTTGATATATTTGAATTGTTTACAGATAACAGATCACTAACCTGTTCAAATTTACAAATACGCTCTCACAGCCTTCCATGTGAAGTTTGCTTTATTTTAAATGTTTCCCTCACTTTCCACACTCTGACTCAGTCAGTACCGCCTTGTATATGTTACAGTCAATCTGTGTAATCCGTCATTACGCGTAATGACTAAACAAATTAGTCACTTCGTGAAGTGCCTGTGAGCACCAGGCAATACGTGTAATGACTAAAAGTTCCACTCATTACGCGAAATGACTAAAAATCATGATCAGGCATTACGTGAAATGACTAAAGGCTATAAAACATCAGATGAATGTAACGAGATTATGGACAATTGATCATGATGAAGTAAATCATGAAGTAAAGTCAAAAACACAAAATGAAGTCATACATCACGGGTTAAAATCATACATAATGAAAGTCTTACAGTCAGTTCACTTTACAAAATACTACATGTAGTTGGTTAGTATCACGAGTCATTTATATTTGTACATTAGGCTGCTGTGACATCGGCTGGAGCATTTTATTTCATTTTTAAAACACTTCCACCTATTGGTTCCACATCTCTTGGAGCCTGCACAATTGCACCGTGCATATCCCTGACCACCACAGCTTAATTCCATATGTACAGCCTGGCGTAGTGTTACCTTCTTTGTACAGTCTACATCAGAGTCAGTAAGTAAATGCTGGGGACACAAATCAAACTGATTGCGTGAAAACTTTCCTTTCAGAATCCCAGCTTTAACACAAATGGTGTACATGTCATTCTCATAACGGTCCATTGTCAATCCCAGAATATTACGTGAATCACCACGTCCCCTATCCACAAGAAGAATAGGTACAGCCACATTGTCCCCCACCTTACCACTGGCTAGTTTCACACGACTCCTCTTGACCATACGTTGAGCTTGTGTCATCTGGGCAGAGCTGGCAACCTTTCTCTCACTTGAAATGTTTTGTAAGCGGTCACTTAATAAATCTGAGGATACTACAGCTGGATCATTGTCACTACTCATTTGATCAACTGGCAGACTAGCTGGAGGTGCAAAGCCCATATCTGTAGTTTGTGTCGGTTCCTGAGTGGTGGTTTGTGTTGGTTCTGTTACAATGCAGGTTATATGGGAAAATTTTCTAAGCCAAAGGTTTGGAGGATTAAGAAGTCACTTTGGGTATAAAGCCCCTGGAGGGAAGACACAGTTTCGGGGCTTAATTGTCATGTGCTAGGGAATTAAGAAGAAGTCACTTGGGGAAGCCACTCACTTAGGGAAGCCACTCTCACGCTTAAGAACTTTTCATTTGACGTGTTTAAAAAGGCCATATTACATCTGTAACCACTGTACCACTTGTTGTATGATAGTAAAATCATACTGGTATCGAGATGAGATTCATCAAATAACAACAACATTGTCGTTTTATGTGTTACACACATTGCTTGGTTTGCAGAATTTGCATTCAGGCATTTTGTGTAGAAGAAAGGCATGGTTTTTAGTCATTTCGTGTAATGACAAACTCTTTGTCATTACTTGTATTGCCTGGTGCTCACAGGCACTTCACGAAATGACTGATTTGTTTAGTCATTACGCGTAATGATTGATTACACAGATTGACTGTAACATATATACCTGGTCAGTCAGTGCCGCCTTGTATATACTGGTCAGTCAGTACCGCCTTGTATATACCTGGTGAGTCAGTACCGCCTTGTATATACCTGGTCAGTCAGTGCCGCCTTGTATATACCTGGTCAGTCAGTGCCGCCTTATATATACCTGGTAGGTCAGTATCGCCTTGTATATACTTGGTCGGTAAGTGCCGCTTTGTATATACACTGGTCAGTCAGTACAGCCTTGTATATACCTGGTCAGTCAGTGCCACCTTGTATATACCTGGTATATACTACACTTGCGCAGTTAATACCACTGGCTATATACTCGCTCAGTCAGTACCGCCTTGCATACACTCTCTCAGTCATTACAACCTAATTTACACTCGCCTCAGTCAGTACCGCCTTGCATACACTCGCTTAGTCAGTACAGTCTTACATACACTTGCTCAGCCAGTGCTGCCTTGCATACATTCGCTCACCCAGTGTCGCCTTGCATATATTCCCTCAGTCAGTGCCGCCTTGCATACACTTGCTCAACCAGTACCGCCCTAGTATACACTCGCTCAGTCATTGCCGCCTTGCATACACTCGTTCAGTCAGTACCGCCTTGCATACATTCGCTCAGTCAGTATCACCTTGCATACACTCGCTCAGTCAGTACCGCCTTCGATGCACCAGCTTGGTCAGCACTGTCTTACACACACTCGCGCAGTCAGTACCGCATTCCTCGCACCAGCTTGGTCAATACCGCCTTGATTGGCTCAATCAGTCCCGGCATGCATACGTTCGCTTGGTCAGTGTCGCCTTAAATACACTCTGTAAGTCAGCACCGCCTTGGAACAAACTTGCTAGGTCAGTACAGTCTTGTTTAAACTTGCTCAGTTCGTATGGCCTGGCTTACACTCGTCTTGCATAGACTCACTCAATCAGTACAATACCGTCGTGCCTAGGCCCGTTTCGCCTGCACCACCTTTCACACACAGGCTTAATCAATCAGTACCGCCCTCCATGCACCAGCTTGATCGGTACTGCCTTGCACACACTCGCTCAGTCAGTACTGCCTTGCATACACTCTCTCAGTTGGTACCACCTTACATACACTATCTCAGTTAGTACCGTATTGCATACACCATTTCAGTCACTACCGCCTTGCATGCGCTCGCTCAGTTAGTACCGCCTTACATATAGTAGATCAGCCATTACCGCCTTCCTTACAGTCGCTAAGCCAGTACAGACTTCTGTGCACCAGATCAAACAGTACCACCCTGTATACACTCGCTCACCTACCACCGTTTTCATAACAATACGTGTCAGCACTGCCTTACATACACTTCCTCAGACAGTGCCGCCCACCATGCACCAGCTTTGTCAGTACCGCCTTGCACACACTCGCTCAGTCAGTACCATCTTGCATACACTAGCTCAGTCAGTACCGTCCTGCAAACACTACGTCAGTCACTACCGCATTGCATGCACTCGCATACACTAGATCAGCCATTACTGCCTTGCATGCAGTCGCTCAGTCAGTACCGCCTTCCATGCACCAGCTCATGCAGTGCCACCAGTATACACTCGCTGAGCTACCACCGTTATCATAACAATACGTGGGGTGTGTAATTGATATGAGCGCCTGATCATAAATCGCAGTAAAATACAATTTTGGATTTTTTTATGTCAGGGTGTATTGTTTTCTATCTCTGTAGCCGGCTAAGATATCCCTGTATCCATTGCGAATGGATATTCACGTCAATGCTTTTGAATTTGTTTAGTGATATACCGCCAGAGCGCAAACAACGGGTCATGTTTTATTTCGTAGTACTTTAAGTACTTTAGTATCTGTATATCATAATTTACATACTTAACAGAGGTGTATATGCATGTACATACAGCAATAGCGTGGCTCAGAGTGCACACTAACGATAACGAAGTTTGGATCAACAGCTTTTGCCAGGGTAAGTATATGTAAGCTAGTCCGTGAATCTGTTCATCTGTCATTCCATGTAATACACACACACGCACACAGGCATACACGCACTCACTTAAAGCATCGCCCTGTCCGATACTCAGTCACTCGATGCCCAAACACTCAAACTAACTATTACATGTAACCATCGATACCTCCACCCAACCCCGACTCACGCCTGACGCTCAACTAAACACTCAACCAAATAGTCCAGCAGATACTCAACTAATCTCCCAAATAAACAATCAACCAGATTCTCAACCGGACACTTTAGAATAGACTTCACCACAATCCGTCACACACTTAATCAGACTCTTCATCCGAATCTCAGCCGTGCACTCAACTAGATGCATGTAGTATTTAAAAACTGCATGTGACGTGAATTGCATTGGAAATTCTCCGTTTGCCCACTCTGCCATGTCAGGAATAACATAGCAGCAACGGCAATTGGGCACACACACAAAATAAATGTTTCATACAGAAATAACCTTGGCATATCAAACATGCTAGAAAATGTATGTTCAGCACTACATATATATATATATATATATATATATATATATATATATATATATATATATATATATATATATATATATATATATATTACACAGAAATACTATGGATATTTCTAGTATGCATTAGAAAACACCCATTTTAGCTTTCATACATTTTCAGAGTCTTTGGCACCCCACGGGAAGTCATGGAGCTGGAGAACATAATCGAGCAACTAGGCTCGTTTGGGAAATACCAGGTAATTATCTTCGTTTTAATAAACCTGGCGGAATCACCGACTGCTTGGGCGATGGTTTTCATGGCTGTGGCGGGGGCCGTTCCTGATTGGTGGTGTGTCTCTGATGTTTCCAACAACACTGTTACCTACAACAAGAACTACACGACCTCTCCCCACTTTTGGCAAGCCGAAAATAGGTCTTTGAAGTCATGCACAGATCCATCCACAGGCGGAAGTTGTTCCAATATCATATATGATGAAAACATGGAAACTGTCGCTACACAGGTCAGTAGGAAAATTCCGTAAAAGTTTAGACCTCAAAGTCTACGTCTACCGGATGTCCATTCGACTCATATTGGGAAATTAAACTAGAAGTTTCTTGACACTCGAAATTTACTATCATAAATCTGACATTATCTGACATACTTTGAATATCATGCATTATCCATCTTCGCCGCATTCTATTCTTCTTACTTCCGTCGATCACGTTGTTTCAGTTTGGTCTGGTCTGCGACCGTTCCTGGATAAGTGCTACCATAACAACCATTCAGATGGGCGGGGTGTTGCTAGGGGCGTGTGTCACTGGGCAGCTCGGAGATCTCATTGGTCGAAAAAAGACATTTTACCTGGTGTACAGTCTGGTGCTCGTTGTTGATGTTCTCGCCATATTTTCTCCATCCTGGCAAGTCTTCGCCGCCCTGAGATTTGTGCTGGGACTCGGCTGCGGGGGCGTTCTCGTGGTAAATTTTTCTCTACCCATAGAGTTTGTGGGTAAAAAATGGCGAACGATGACAGGGGCGATACCATTCTGGTCTTTAGGAGTCATGACCTTGGCTTTTCTCTCCTGGCTCATTCCAAACTGGAGACATCTGTCTGTTGCGTTTGCTTGTCTGGGAGCTCCACTCCTGCTCAGCTGGTGGTTAGTACTCTATTTGTAGTCTTTTGGTTCAGACCTACTGAGAAATGTACCAGTGTCCGAATTCATAGATCCATTTTGATTTTTAAGTCTAAAGTGTATTGTTTTTGTTGAGGAAATAGCAAAGTGTGATACATTTGCTCAAAAATTTAAAAGAAGAGACCACACTGAGACAACGTATTCCTCAAATAAAAGAGTTATACAAACTGTATGGAAAACGGTTTCAAACATCGTCATTTTCTACAAAATCCACCGATTCGACGTACATTGAAAGTGCCGCCATATTTTAGGCCCCTCCAAGGAAAAGCCTCCTTTCCTTCTTTTGAATATTCATTGTAACGTCACTGTGCTTAAGGTTTTACTCCTACCATATGGTTAATATGCTTTCCAGTCTCGGCTAAATATGTATGTATATAGCGATTATCGTGAATTTTAAGGTATGTGAAAGACAACTGTAAAAAAGGCAGACTTTGGGATGTACTGGAGGACCACACCAATATATATCTGGAATGCCGTGCCCTAAAGAACTACTGGGCAAAGTTAAGCATTTGTGTAATCTGTTAAAATGGCGGCCTAAAGGCTGTTCCTTGAATCATTATTTAGGCTTTTTTTTTGCGCGTGTGCCAGATTACTGTATGATTTTAAGGTGTCAGAAGTCTCTCACCAGTACACTCGCGCACTCGCCGTAAGTTCAAATCTGGCTCAAGTCGGTGTCCTCTCCGGTTGTACGAGGATGGTCCTGCGTTTCCACGGGCTCTGTCCGGGTTCTTCACACCATAACGCCGGAAATGGCGAAATGGTCTTGAGTATGGAGTAAAACTCGAAATAAATAAATAAATAAATAAATATAGAATTGATACTCTAGCACACCACAAGCCATATCGGTTGTGTGAAACATATATCAGAAATCAGGGATTAAAAGTTAAGTGTAGGAGTGGATGAATAAGGTTTTTTACCACCTCGGCAATATATTGATGAACAGACAGTCCAAATTCTTGTTTGATCACCAGAGTAAATTCAACGTTTTCAACGTCCAAAACCCAAACCACAATAAATAAATAGATTTCCAACTATGTATATTTTCAATTCCTTGGTTTATTGACTGTCAGTAATAAATTAGTGTCTTTGTATAACTCAAAAAATTCCTTACACAACAACCAATCAATCCATGTTTTTGTAGGTTTATCCCAGAGAGCGTGCGTTGGCTCATCACGCATGGCAAAGTGGACGAGGCCAAGTCAACCCTCCAGAGAATCGCGAAATTTAACGGAAAACCCGAGCCTGACCTGTCGAATCTTGAGGCGACCGTGCTGAGCGAGGTGGAAGCAGAGAGGAGGCGCGCTGCGCGATATACATATTTCGATTTGTTCTCGTCATGGGAATACAGCGTGAAAACCCTGAAATTTACATGTATTTGGTAAGTCCCTTTCACTCGCTCCAGAAGTTCATATCGTAAAATTATTAAAGGCTACATAAGTGATTTTACATTATTTTCATCTCACTGTTATTAAATGCGATGCTAAAACAGCTTTTGGGGAGATCTCTCCCGTCCAGTAAATTGTAAGTAAAATAAGCCATTTTTAAGTTTCTGATACTTAAAAATTGCAGTCATAAAATAATGCACAAAATAAGGAAAATTGGCAAGAGCCAGGCAGTATTTCAAGGGTTACATGTGACTATTTGCCAAGTTCCACACTTGTCGTCGCTGCTCTCGTTTTACTTTCCATACTGTAGTCTCTGTATTCAAACAAAAGACAACAAATAATACAACCTGAGTTATTAAGGAAGTCTGGTGGAAACAAACCTAAACGCCTACACCCAATTTATTCACTCGTGCTTGATGACTCGGTAAATCATCGTTTAATGTGGAATTATTTATAGGTCATTGGTACGGCATGTTATGGGCAGCGGAAACAGGGTGTCGAGTTACTTGACCCAACACTCATATGGTTAAAAGGCAAAATAGCGTGACTGCGTGACTTCAGCGGAAACTGCCTCGGGTTATAGAAATAACTCGCGCCTGATGATCTGGCAGAGCGTTTGATTTTCCCAGTGTGTAGTTTTGCTTACTTTGAACTGCAATATCTCGGTTATCCAACATCACAAAAATAACGAGATGTGATTTTTAAACTATATGCGGAATACTTCATTTATGTCTATATGCATTTGACCTAATATTGCCATTTCTACCGAGTAAAACTGGCTTCATGGACGGAATCGGACCATGTTGTTTTATGAAGTCAACGTCTGCCAACAGCCTGTGGATAGTGCTCGGACACTGTTCAATTTCCTCCCACCACAATGCTTGCCGCCGTCGTGTAAGTGAAATATCATTGAGTACGACATAAACCTCAATTCAAATAAATAAATATAGCTTCTAGGCTGATGCCTGAAACAACCACACATGAACCAAAACAGGCAGACAACCGTCCTAAAGCAGTGAATTTTCATGACTATTATCCAGTTTTAAATAGCTGTGTTATGTACATCTACAGGTTCTCATGTGGGCTGACATTTTACGGCCTGTCGTTCGGGGCAGGAGCTCTAGCGGGAAACATATACCTCAACATCTTTCTCACTGGTTTGGTGGAGGCACCCGCCGTAGCTTCTGTCATTTATTTTAACAATTGGTAAGTAGTAAATTAAAACCAGATAGGGGGTATTTCAATCCACAAAAAGTAAACAATAGCCAGACACGATCTGGCATATACCTGAAACAATAAAATGATAGAAAATGAACAAAAGATTTTCGCCACACAATAAAGATCTTGGCGGTAACCCCAGCGAAATTGTCTTTTTGGTAGAATTTATGTTCGGAGAAAACAGTGAATTTAAAACGAAAAAAACCTACTAATAAACTGGAGTTAGTGCAATGGAAGTACAGAACTATGTCTTCAACACTAGTTATTTGTTATTTATTTTTATTTATTTATTTGTTTAAATTTGTTTTTGACTGAGTAATTCTGTGATGTGCATTGTGGACCACTTAACATATCATTGACAACACAATGTCTTTTAAGTCAATATTAATTAAAGTAACGTATTTAATGTAGGAGTAGCACTTCCTGTGAAAGCATGCATATTAAACCACAACGTCACAAGTATGGGTGCACTCATTAAGTTTCATCTCACTGGCGTCCAAACTTTATCAATGTGGTCCAGAAATCCCACCACAGAATGCAACAAATTAACTGATCTTTATTCATCATAAAACCATCCAGAAAGAAATATCCAAAAAGTAGTCTTTCCACTGAGTTTGCGCTTTGGATTGATGCCTATGTTGGATGTACTATCTTTGCTCATGAACGTTTGCTTCTCCAGTAAAAAAATGTGCTCTAAGCAAACGTCTAAAACTGGCCAAATAAGGATAGAAGCCAAACCACGCCAACCACAAAAATACATGTATACTTTGCATCATCTAATAAAACACCTAATTCTTTGACACAGAATATAGTGACAAGAGGAAACAGTTTGTCTTTTGTAAAATACGAAACATAATCAATATTCTCTTTGTTCTCACCTTGGTCTATATTTAAATGTTTATATGTGATCTTTGTTTGTTTAGCGCCGGTAGATGTAAAACTGCCTTCGTATTCCTCATCATCTCAGGTCTGGCCTCTCTCTCAGTCGTTATCGTTGTATATACAGGTAAGTTATCATAATTAATGGAAATGTTTCCTCCTGGTGAAGAAACAAGCCGAAAATCACAAAAATTGGAACATCTCACAAAAAATACGTGAGTGAGGCTGGTTCATAGTTAACAGTTCACGATTCAAATTGGACCGATCATTATTTTTTATAATAAAAGAAGACTGGCACTTACGCCATAAGTAAGAGGCGTAGACATCTCATACTTGGTGCCCAAACCAAACTTGGAAAGCCTTACAAAATGGCTTCAAAACTGATGTCACACTGAATTGTTTTTATTTATTTATTTATTTATTTATTTTCATTGGTGTTTTACGCTGTACTCAAGAATATACTAACTTATACGACAGCTGCCAGCAATATAGAGAAAGGAAATCGGGCAGAGCCTGGGAAAATGCCACGACCATCCGTCGGTTGCTGAGAGACCTTCTCATGTACGGTTGGATAGGAAGCTAGCATGAGCTCCACTTAAACTCACAGCAACCGCATTGATGAGAGACTCCTGGGAGAGACGCGTACTTTGCTACTATTGAGACATTTATACGAACATTTAGAATGAAACCGTGACTGAGGTAAATTGACAATAGACTGTATTTAACCGATTACGTGTGGCCATTTACCCGATGTCATACTGTCGTCGCTGCTCTGGTTGAATTCTCTTTTCTCATTATACCAGTGAATAAGGGTCGTAACTCTTAACCACGAGGTACACGAGGTGTGAGTTCAAATCTGACAAGAACAGAGAGATTTCCCAGATTCCCGAGTTCTTCTTGTTCACCAGTTGGTGACAATAAGCGGTTGTTATTGCTCGCACGCCGTTTACACTGTCTTGCTTTCAATGAAGGCCATTTGTATTCCATCAATATACAGAGTGCATAACAGTACTTGAGACTGGCAAATCTCGTAAGTTGCCCACTATCGGCAGTTCATCCCGTGCACTGTGGTTTCCTGGCCGCCATCATAGTAGCAAAAAATTCTTGAATATGGCGTTAAGCGAAAATCAAACCAAATCAAAATGAGCTAAGATAGCTGTAAAGGCCAATAGGTTTAAATTCATGACGTATACGGTTTAATATGCGAAAGACAAATGACATTGTATACGTAGGCTGGAAATATTAAGTGCAATGAAAAAAATGAGTAATTTTTGTGTTACTAATTTTTGGCCAGGAGATTTTTCCTAGATTTGAGAAATAAAAGTCTTTCCCGTATTTCTGCGGAAATAACAAGAAACTGTCCTAACCACCAGTTACGCCAATCCATTTAACAAGACACTCCACTGAATTAGGAAGCAGTATGTTATGAATGGATCCTGCGAATTGTTGCCAGTGTGAACATGATTAGCGCGATCATTTATTTGTGCTAGTGAAGACAGAGATAATACATAAACAACATACAGTACAAATAGTAAAAGTACAGTAGCGACGAAAGTGTGATAGCCGGAAAATGGTCACATATAATCGGTGAAGCCCAGACTGTTGTCCATTTACCTCAATTAGGGTTTTGTTCTAATTTTAAATGCGTAAACCGGACAATATCTCAAGCAGAATTTGTTAAAAAAATGTAGTAATGTTGATTGAATTTTATTAAACGTTACTGGTCGAGAAATACCCAATGAGTTTCAGCGCATAGATTCAAAATGCTGTGCGGTATCACATTTAATACACATGTACAATCACCTGAACTCATTTTAAACTCATACTCACAGGCTAGATAACTTTGCCATTTTATTTTTTGTTTCACTTCAGCTCCTACTGCAAACTTAACCCAGATTACTGCAGCTTTGGCTTTAACTTCTAAACTCGGCATCGCTGGAGGATGGATTTCCATACAAGTATTCACGGCTGAACATTACCCGACGGTTGTGCGGTAAGGAAAGAGAACTCTTCTTGTAATGTCAATGTAATCCAATGTTGGTAAAGATAACCCCGAACATTACCTCCTTTGGGCAAATTATCGGCGATCAGATGCCTCCAGTGGACACGTTGATTGGTTTATGTCTCCGTCAACGTGCGTTTTGCTTTCCTAATGTAACTGCTTGGAAAAGGAATATTGCAGCAGAGTGGTGTACATGTGTAACTCCATATCCAGCAGTTACCATGATACGGCTTCGCCATTGCCAAAATGGCGTTAAGCTACAACCATTCATTTAATCATAGCGTGCATTTCAAATTTTGCTCATGTTATATGCTGCCAAAATTCATAACTTTCGTCTTTCTACATATCAGTTTTCTCCAGGCTTGTGCAGCTTTATTTAAAGGTATTTCTTAGTATTGGATATTCTATTTTACATATCAAACAACTACATTGAGCTGAGGCCGCAATGTGCCGTTAGACGTTTGACACACTGCTGAAACAGCGAGAATTAATTATCCCATTGTTTCTGTTTGACATTCTGCAGAAATCTAGGCTACGGATTCTCCTCCATGGCTGCCAGAATAGGAAGTATGGTGGCGCCACAGGTTGTCTATTTGGTAAGAGTTCACACACTCAGTAAAAAGCTGAAACAGAAAGAAACAATTTTGTTGTAAATAATGTACACAAGAACTTATCACATACTTCATGACACCTCGGAAGGTAACAATAACAATGCAGAAAGCGAACTTAACACCTCAGCAAACATTCTGTGAAGAGCACACAATGGAGTATAATTCCTGTATGGTGTGTTTTGTGTAGAGGTACAACATAGACTAGTGATGAGTTATACAGAACAATACAGTGAAGAGATGCAGCTTAATAATGGTTTCTACATACACTACTGGAGGCCTTCGTGTCCCAGTTGTTTAGCGCGCTAGCGCAGCGTACTGACCCAGGAGCCTTTCATTAATTCGGTCACTGTGAGTTTAAGTCCAGCTCCTTCTGGCTTCCTCTCCGGTCGTACGTGGGAAGGTCTTTCAGCAACCTGCGGATGGTCGTGGGTTTCCCCCAGGTTGTGCCTGATTTCCTCCCACCATAATGCTGGCTGCCGTCGAATAAGTGAAATATCCGTTCGAACGGCGTAAACACCAATCAAACAAATAAATAAATAAACATACACTACTGATATACTGATGAACATGAACTGAAAGTGAAAACTAGCACAGTTGGACGTACCGAGTACGGTAGGCAAAAGCCAGAATGAGCCAGTAGGGCGGACTTAAGTTGGTAATACCTGAAAATCTCGCGTCGAGCAGAAATATTAGCAAAATATGTAAACGTTCGTGGATTGCTGTGCATTGAAAGGTAGCACAAGACATTCATTTATTGCAAATAGGATTTATTATTTAAATGGGAAGTCAATCAACATTCATGTATTGAAAGATTAGTTATCCTTTTAATGTTACTAACTTTCACTCTCCTCTCGGTCGGTCACCGTATCAGCTAAAGTACTGTATCCAAATATTGCGCGGTCAATGATTGTTCTACCATATAACTTTTACGTTCAAATAATGTTGAACGTATCTGAACGGTATAGTGGCAGATAGTGGCCATCTCAAGCGAGACCATTTTGACCCCGCGGGGCATCCTGTGTTAACAAAACCGCGACACGGTCTTGAAAGAGGCGAAGATCGTGGAAGTCTTAAATAGCGTTCTTTTCGACCTTCGTGCCCCAGCGTAACAGGGCGATCCGAAATCTGTGCGTCTTCCGCGTATTACGCAGGTGCCCATTATTCAAGGCTTTATTAAACCGCGCGTTCCGCGGGGTCGTAAAAGTAGTGGTCAAAAATGGACGCTGTCAGCTATCATACATGTAGAAGAGTAATGCACGCGCCAGAAACCGTTAGGTATCTAAGGGCAGCGTTACATAACGGCTTTACTCCGAAGGTATAGTTCATCCGAATGTCTAACATCAACATGTCCACTCTCTTCGTGTTTTAGGGCATCATTCACTTGTACCTACCTTACATCATATACGGCAGCCTGATGGCCATTAGTGCCATACTCGTTCTGACCATGAAGGAGACACACGACACAGCCCTGCCAGATGAATTCGACTTTGGCCTGGTCAAAAGCAAAAAATGCTTGACGAAAGACACTGACCCTGAGATCAGCGACCAATCCACAAAAATGTGAAGTCAGGCAAAGATCATGTTCATTTTTTTGAAGGTATTTTTAGATAAGTCTAAACATATTGTTGTAAATCTATACAGATTATATGCAGTTCTCTTCCAATTAAAGCTCAACGCTATTTACTTTAGATAACAACATAGGGCACAATTATGGTACAATGAGAAAGCGGCCACCTGTTTATCAGTTTAGCTTCGTAATAATTGTTTATTAAAGTCACTGTCATATATGTTTTATGTATAATTTGTGAGACAAAACTTGTTTCAAAGACCAACATTAGACTGAAACGGATATTATCCTATGCATTTAACGGTATACAGTAGGCTGATAGTTAGCAACGAATGTTTTAGCTTGGCCTATTTCATCGGCTACACCTGTTACATGATAACTTTAACCGCATACTGGGGAAGCCCTTTCGATCTACACTATCGCATGTGGACAAAACAGTACTCATCTGTGTTTTTTTTTATTCAACAAAACGCATGTGCAAAATTGGAGGGAACGGGAAGAACAATACTTGGTTGGATCTACTGAACATAAAACTAGCCAATGGCTGGCAGTTTTTGATTGAGTGTGCTTGCACAGTGTGCTTGCACAGTGTGCTTGCACAGTGTAGATTAGAGTATTTCTTGTCACAGTGTATATGAGCTGTATGCCTAAAGCTAGTTAAGTCTGATTCTGTACATGTAATACATGCTACATGTTTGCAAATGCACGCACACATGCATATTTTCTGTCATTGTGAACAGCATACTGTGTCATTTATGTTGAAGTCAGGTGCTTACAGCTTTGGAAGTATTGCACGTTTACGTTTTTTCTCTATATCCCTGTACTAGGGTATTTTGTTTTCCTTATCACATTGCCTGGGTCATTCTTTATTTACATAATTTCTTTCATGCTGTGCACGGAAATATTACGTAACGTGTTTCATGTTTACACTGCATGTGTTATGTATTGCTTATGTATGTTTAGATCACATTATATTAGGCATTCTAAACTTTCACTATAGTTTACTCATTATCACGGTGTGCCACGTGATGTGTGTTTTCCTTGACATTTTAGGTTATGTTCGAACTGATACATTTTTAACGTACTTTCATTTGCATTATTTTCACTCCATGTTTGTCTTCAGATTTTTACGACATATTTGTAAAAGTAACATATTTGGAAGAAACATACTGAATATGCGAAAACTGACAAGCATAATAAACATTGTTTCTGGTTTCATCAGAGTGTTCATCAGTTTGTTCATCGGTTCGTTCATCAGCTTGTTCAGCGTTCTAACATATACATACACACATGCAAACACACGTCAATACAGTTTTACAAACGCTAGATGTTACCCTGATGTTAAAAATAATGCAAAACAAAACAGGTAACATAGTATGAACATAAAACTGGCTTTTTAACCATGACAAATAGCTTTATCATATCTATAACTTATTGGTACTTCCTAGATCATTCAAGAATCCCGACAAATTAGTGCCATACATCAATTACAGATGTTTCATGCATCAATATAAATCCTTAATCCGTATCTATAATTCAGTATTTGCACCTCATTTAGCAACTTATCTTCAATCCTGGAAGCTATTTGGATCTCACTATGTTTTATACAACCTACGCGTGGATCAGTAACCACATACCTGGAGTTGGACTGGCATAATACATCAATAAAAAAATAACTGAAAAAGTAATTCACTTTTGTCTTAAATCTTTACAATTTGTTTTGGCGACAAGTGAATGAATAACTGATATCGTGGCATATATGTATTTATTTGCTTGTTGTTTTCGACAACAACGTTCTTCAATTTTTCACTCCTTAGATGGCAGTCTATTTGACGAATAGAGGAAACTGGTGCAGGTGTTCGCGGAAAACCACCCACCTGTTGTTGTAGCAATGGTTGACGTCCTGGTGCTTATTCAGGGTCAGTTGTGTTTGTGATAATGACGAAATCGAGGCTTCACCACTTTCGTAAACTTTCGGCCCTCGTGTGACTTTCTTTGTGATTTTCAAAGATGCCGACAAGAGGGTCGAAAGCTTGGGCACCCTTCCACATTGACGTGACGAAACCTTGATTTAGTCCTTATTTAGTCACTACACCCACGTACGAAAATAAATCTAATGCAGCATATGATGGGTTATCGTGTAAGTTGTAAGAGTTGCTGCCCTTTGTAGAAGGCCGGTAATCACCACGAATGCTAAAACTTGCTGATCCTGTTTATAGGCTGCATTCCTTCACAAATGAACCAGGAGTGATAAATGCAGTCCGTATTCTTATGACTTAGAAGGATCTCCGGCCAATCATTACTTTGAATATCGCGGACGGCCCTCTGACCAAGCCGTTTACTGTAATGTCCGAGAAGAAGGATTGTCGTGCAGACCAGATGTCGGCCCCAGCCTGTATATTTGTTTATCTGATTGGTGTTTTACGCCGTACACACGAATATTTCACTTATTCGACGGCGGCCAGCATTATGGTGGGTGGAAACCGGGCACAACCCGTGGGAAACCCACGACCATCCGCAGGTTGCTGAAAGACCTTCCCACGTACGACCGGAGAGGAAGCCAGCATGATATGGACTTTAACTCACAGCGACCGCATTAATGAGAGACTCCTGGGTTATTACGCTGCGCTAGCGCGCTAACCTTAGCCTGTATAGGATTATCTGGCACCTGGATAGGTGTGCATATCATTTATACTCACGAATTTCTCGGTTACATATATTCACTGAAAGTGTATAATAACAGATCTTGACCTCGGGAATAAACACCAAGAAATGAAATATATAAATAAGCCAAACTATACGCCATAAATATTTTTTGTTATTTATTTTTCATATCTTTGTTCTTTTTCCTGAAAACCATACTATTCGTCTTACAGTGCACTATTCAAAGTTCGCACACACTTTACATGTAGCTAAGGATTATGTGGGCATTTCCGTCAAACACAGCAGGATTTTCCTCAGCAAAAGCCACCTTGTTCGCACCGAAGTTATGGTGGGAAGAAATTAAAGAGAATTTGTACACAGAAATCTTGAAACGCGCTCACTATTTAAATAAAGTGGCCCTAAGTTATGAACTGTTTCTCTCCTGTGGTATATCAAGCTTCTCTGTGTGTTTGTGATCATTAAACAGTTACTTATGTTTTTAGTGTGGTTTGGACCTTTTTGTGACTGATCTGCTCAAAACTGATTGATCTAACGTGAAAGACGGTCAGTGGCCTACATCACCCGAGCAGGCCTGGTAGGGCGGAGAATCGGCCCCAGAGAGGCACGATAAGAAAGTGCAAATACCCAGCGCAATTTTCTAAATTTCCAAATAAGAAATATAAATCTTGGTCGAAGCACCCATAAAAGTTATATTTCCTTGAAAGAGGTGGTTGCTCAGTAATAACTCGCCAAAAATGCACTCTCGATCAAAAACGAAAATGTTTCGCTTAAACGAGGCACTGTGTTTATAATTTACAGTATGAAGATCAACGTTAACCAGAAGAATATCTTTACTGAATAATTCATGCGAGTATTTCTACGTGCTGCCAAAGTTTCGATTTGGCTAACGTTTGTCTCCATCAGTAAGACGAAGACTTTTCAGGCATCTGATCTCTCAGGCATAATCTATAGTACCATGGACTATCATGAATTAGAATGGATGGTATTACGTAACATTAGGCAACTATAGCGACATCATACGTGAATCCTGGTTGAGAGGTCCTCTAGCTATCATTAACATTGACATTTTATGCGTAGCGGAAGTATAATATTGAAAGTCACATTTGTTGTATATTTATTTCATTCATTGGTGTATAACTGCGCGCTCAAGAATTTTTCAGAAAATTACATTTGTAGTGTAGTGATTTTCACATCTCTAAAGTGTCTAAAGCAAATAAATATATATATATATATTTCAGTGTGACAGGATCCGGCTACATTTTTTCGAATATATGACCTATACATCGCTTCATAGTATGTTTGAAAGTCGCATGCTTGCCATATAACAAGAAAAGAAATGTAAAACAGAGCTGAAAAAAGAAGTAGCCTTACGAGTGTGTCAGAGGCTGTCAATCACAGATATAGTCATTTTCGGTACCTGAGGTGCACAGAATCTTGCACTGGGGCCGATTCCCCGCCTTACCATACCAGGTTCTGTCACGTCTACCGGAATTCTAGATTTAAGCCGAACTTCAAGTGAGAAACGGAGGTGGTCGGACAGGGATATCTCCCTGTAATCTCCGGATCAGGCGGGATTAGCACTAATCCAGGCGACACAGCTCTGACGAACTGAATTCGTGAACTAACATACGCCAGTACATCATGGCCGAACTGCACACATTCAGATGGGTGAAGGTCTTGCTGGCTGTTTCCTTCATCTGTTTCGTACTACGTAAGTTTTGTGGATGTTTTTTAATGTTAAAATGTTATGGATTTTATGCAATTTTTTGTTTCCTTTTATATGCCATAAACTAGTTCGGCGCCAATGCAGATATCTGTGTAATGAAATCTAAAGATTAGAGTCAAATGTACGCCACCAGCCTTTTTCAGGAAAAGAAAACGTTAGTTGACTGAAATACCTCTAGTCATATTAACACCTGATGATTATGCACCGGGACAATAATATTATATTATAGAGTATATATAATGGAGTGGTATAAATAAATGCCGAAAATCCTTGAGTATAACGTTAAACGTTACAATAAATCAATAATTAAATGCCATGACAATGTAAAACTGACCGCCATCGTAATATTGACAGCTTCTTAATATGCAACTTTAAATAACACTGCGTAAAGCCAAAACAATTAGAGCAGGTCAACCTTTATGTTGCTGTTACTACACCTTGCATGCCCTCTGCTGTCCCAGCCACTCCATTGTTCGGTCGGTCGTTATTGTCATTTTCTTTCTGTTTTCACCTCCGTGTCCTCTCAACCCTTATTGTCATCTACTATCAGCCTTAACTGTGATGTTCTTCATGTATCAGAACTGCCATCTTCCGTCTATTCTTGCCTGTGTGTTTTGTCAAACGCTACTGTCATGTTCGTCATATATCAGCTTGTGCTGTCGTGTACTATCTACTTTTACCTGCCTGTTCTGTACAACCGTGCTATCATGTTAGCCATGTATCAGCTTGTACTGTCGTGTACTGTATTCTCTTGCTTGCCTGTTTTGTCAGACTGTGCTGTCATGTTCGCCATGTGTCTTGTGTTGTCGTGTACTTTCTACTTTTACCTGCCTGTTCTGTAAAACCCTAGTGTCATGTTCTTCATGTATCAGCTTGTGCAGTCGTGTAGAGTGTACTTTTACATTCCTTTTACCTGTCTATTCCGTCAAACTTTTCTGTAACGTTCGGTCGTGTTCTGTTGTATTTTGCTGTCCTGTTCCTAATCCTTTACTGTAGTGTTCTATCTTTTCTCCCCTGTTCTCTCAGTCCTTGTTGTCATTTTTAACATTTTACTGTGTACCTTTACCTGCCTGTTCCGTCTAAACCTACTGTCAAGTTCGCCATACATTAGTTTGCGTCAGTTTGTGCCAGCTTGTGTCAGCTTGTGTGTCGTGTACTGTCTACTTTCACCTGCCTGTTCTGTCAAACCCTTCTTATGTTCGACATATACCAGCTTGTGTGTCGTGTACTGTCTACTTTTATGTTCCTGTTCTGTAAAACCCTACTCTCATGTTAGCCATACATCAGCTTGTGTGTCGTGTACTGTCTACTTTTATGTTCCTGTTCTGTAAAACCTTATAGTCATGTTGGCCATACATCAGCTTGTGTGTCGTGTACTGTCTACTTTTATGTTCCTGTTCTGTAAAACCTTATTGTCATGTTAGCCATACATCAGCTTGTGTGTCGTGTACTGTCTACTTTTAACTGTGTGTTCTGTCAAACCCTTCTGTCATCTTCGCCATGTATCAGCTTGTGCTGTCGTGTACTGTTTACTTTCACCTGCCTGTTCTCTCAAACCCTGCTGTCATGTTCGTCATGTATCGGCTTGTGCTGTCGTGTACTGTCTACTGTACTGTCATGTTTGCCCTGTATCGGCTTGTACTATCATGCACTATCTACTTTTATCTGCCTGTTCTCTCAAACCCTGCTGTCATGTTCGCCATGTATCAGCTTGTGCTGTCGTGTACTGTATTCTCTTGCTTGCCTGTTTGTCAAACCCTGCTGTTATGTTCGCCATGTGTCCTGTGTTGTCGTGTACTGTCGACTTTTACATGTCATTTCTGTCAAACCCTACTGTCATGTTCTTCATGTATCAGATGGTGCTGTCCTCTACTATCTACTTTCCCCTGCCTGTTCTGTCAAACCCTACTGTCATGTTCGTCATGTATCAGCTTGTGCTGTCCTGTACTTTCTACTTTTATGTTCCTGTTCTGTCAAACCTTATTGTCATGTTTGCCATACATCAGCTTGTACGTCGTGTACTGTCTACTTTTACCTGCTTATTTTGTGAAACCCTACTGTCTCGTTCGTCATGTATCAGCTTGTGCTGTCGTCTTCAGTCTATCCTTGCCCGTGTTTCTCGTCAAACCCTACTGTCATGTTTGCCATACATCAGCTTGTACGTCGTGTACTGTCTACTTTTACATGCTTATTTTGTGAAACCCTACTGTCTCGTTCGTCATGTATCAGCTTGTGCTGTCGTCTTCAATCTATCCTTGCCCGTGTTTTTCGTCAAACCCTACTGTCATGTTTGCCATACATTAGCTTGTACGTCGTGTACTGTCTACTTTTATCTGCCAGTTCTGTCAAACTCTGTTGTCATGTTTGTCATACATCAGTTGGTGCTGTCCTGTACTTTCTACTTTTACCTGCCTGTTCTGTCAAATCCCTCTGTCACATTGGTCATGTATCAGCTTGTGCAGCCGTGTACTATCTACTTTCACCTGCCTGTTTTGTCAAACTCTTCGTTTCCGTTCGTAATATTTTAGTTTATGCTGTCCAGCACTGTCTACTCCCCCCCCCCTTTTTCTGTCAAACCCTACTGTCATGTTCGCCATGAATCCACTTGTCCAGTTGTGTAGAGTGTACTTTTACATTCCTGTTCTGTCGTGTACTATCTCCTTTTACCTGTCTATTCCGTCAAACTCTTCTGTCACGTTCTGTTGTATTTTGCTGTCCTGTTCCTAATCCTTTACTGTAGTGTCTTTTTTTTATTCTCCCGTATTCTCTCGGTCCTTGTTGTCATTTTTATCATTTTACTGTGTACCTTTGCCTGCCTGTTCCGTCTAAACCTACTGTCAAGTTCGCCATACATTAGCTTGTGTCAGCTTGTGCTGTCGTGTACTGTCTACTTTCACCTGCCTGTTCAGTCAAACCCTTCTTATGTTCGCCATGTACCAACTTGTGTGCCGTGTACTGTCTACTTTTATGTTCCTGTTCTGTCAAACCTTTTTGTCATGTTAGCCATACATCAAATTGTATGTCGTGTACTGTCTACTTTTACCTGTTTGTTCTCTCAAACCGTGCTGTCATGTTAGCCATACATCAGCTTGTATGTCGTGTACTGTCTACTTTTACCTGCCTGTTCTCTCAAACCCTGCTGTCATGTTCGTCATGTATCAGTTGGTGCTGTGCTGTACTTTCTACTTTTACCTGCCTGTTCTGTCAAATCCCTCTGTCACATTGGTCATGTATCAGCTTGTGCAGCCATGTACTATCTACTTTCACCTGCCTGTTCTGTTTAACTCTACTTTCGCGTTCGTAATATTTCAGCTTGTGCTGTCCAGCACTGTCTACTCCCCCCCCACCCCCACCCCTGTTAAACCCTACTGTCATGTTCGCCGTGAATCTGCTTGTGCAGTCGTGTAGAGTGTACTTTTACATTCCTTTTACCTGTCTATTCCGTCAAACTCTTCTGTAACGTTCTGTCGTGTTCTGTTGTATTTTGCTGTCCTGTTCCTAATCCTTTACTGTAGTGTACTTTCTTTTCTCCCCTGTTCTCTCAGTCCGTGTTGTCATTTTTATCAACTTTTGCTACCCTCTATCTTTAATGCATTGCTCCACTAGGCGATGAGTATGTCGTTATGCTTGCTTTACTTTCGACTTTCTTTGCAGCGATATTTTGTCTTCTGTTAATGTCCTGACCTGTGTATCTATACTCTCATGTATTACTCTAAAATCTTGCTGTGTTCATTGCCAGCAATGTTCTATCTGATCGTAATGTCCTGTTATATTGATTTATACAGATACGTTCTCTCTTTTCTAGAATTAACACTGGTAAAGGAAGACGTGTTTTCTAACTCCTGTATAGTAAGTATGCAATATTCACTGTAGCGTAACATTTAATAAAAATAACCTAGGGTTATACCTTGAGCGTTCCAAAGCGTTTTAGAGTACCAGATGAACCGGTGGGGAAAAATTTCATCGTCGTTTACGTGGTGTCATTGAAATCCGAATTTGCTAATTCAGGAGAGAGAAAACTTTGCAAGAAAATCGCAAATCTCCCTCTCATGAAGTTAGTGGTCCAGTTTGGGTATTGCAAAGATCATAGAAGAGGTATTATGGTTGCATATCTGTAAGACAGCCTGGGTTTTGAGGAGAATATCCCAAATAAGTTGTAATAGTTGGAGGAAAAGGACGAGGACATTGACAAAATTTTCGGATGTCAAAATGGTTAGCGTTTATTTTTTGCGGTTTTTCATGATTAGCTCGGGAACTCTGATACATTATTTTATCCAATCAGGTTAATCGAAGTGCTTTTATTTCTGCTTGTAATTTAATCCGAATTTGCGGTGAAATGAGAATTTGTCGGTTCCCTGCAAGATGCAATGGTCGATAGATGAGGCTAGATGGCATACTTTCGTTAAGGACTTAATGAAGTTAGACTGTTGAGGGCGCTGGAGGCTAGCTAGCCTAAGAATCTAACCAAAGGGCAAGTCAGTGATATACTGAATATGTAGCTTACCGAAGATAAACAGCGCCTTGTTTATCAAGTGCCTCGTCCCGAATACCTAGTCTTTGATTATTTTGCATTTCTGCATAAACCAGAATTCTGCTGGTGAACTAAGCATCCCCGAGACCTGGCCGCTTTGCATTTTTTGATGTTATTGTATGTTAAACGTGATGACAACACAGTATTTTGAGTAATTTCAGACCAGTGACCTCTAATAAATTGCAGTTAATATCACTACATTTCATCCTACCTCTGCTTAAGCCATGGTGGTAGAGGGCCTGTTATTAGGTACTATTTCTGCATTCACATCAACACTTAGAATAAAACCCTGACGGTGGTAATTTGACAAGAGGCCGAATTTCACGAGCTAAGTATGACCGTTCGCCAGGAATCACACTGTTGTCGGTGTTCTGGTTTTACTCTCTATGCTGTACGTCTTTAATTATGTCATTTTTTAAAATCTTTCCAGGTTCAGCCTGAAAGAGATAAACGCAAAAACCCCAAGGAGCGATTTGATCAGAGGTACCATCTCTTACATAAAGCGTGCCAAAATCTTTCGCGAAGGGAAAAATATGGTAATCTGTGTGGTCACGTAGTTGAGAACCGTGAGCTGGGACTCAGCTGGTGTTACGTTCCCAAAGCTGGATGCACCTTCTGGAAAAAGGTCTTTTACGTTCTCCAAAATAGAGCGAGGGGAGATAACTCATCGACCATATCACAGATAGGATTTCGACAAATTCATTCTGCTTCTATTCAGAATCTCTGCGGGTTTTCCAGCGTCGTGGACATGGCGAGCTACATGTCTGAGCAGAAAACTCTTCTCATCGTGCGCAATCCTTACTCACGACTTTTCTCCGCTTACATCGATAAATTTCTTCTGCCAGATCATTGGAGTGGTGTAGGAAGACATATAGTCAAATATTACCGGGAAAATGCAACAACACTGTCAAGGCGTTGCGGGCATGATGTCACTTTTAAAGAGTTTATAAACTACGTCATCCACGTGGGAGAAAACTCAAATGGAACAATGTGGTTTTACGACGATCACTGGTTGCCGATTTCAAAAGTGTGTCTGCCGTGTCACATCCCTTACAGGTATATCGGAAAACAAGAGACATTTGCCAGCGACAGAGATTTTATCTTCCAACAGTTTGGGATAGAGAAATATTTCAACGAAAGCTTTTCCCGGGTGGCCAGTGTTAGCCGTACTATATCACAACGCATTGAAGCATTCTGGGGACAAGCTTTGCGAGGTGGATGTGTGACAGAAAAACAATTAATGCGAAGAATGTGGACAGCTTTTCAATTACAGGGTTATTTACCCTGGAGCGAAACTCTGCAAGTTAATTTGAAGAACTCACCACTGCCACACACGATGAGAACATTCAACAACATTGTCCTAAATACATTCAGAAAATATGAAAATGTAAGCATGAAACAACAGAGAGTACAAGGGATGACAAAGGCCTACACCGCTTTATCACTCTCTCAAATGCGTAAACTTCAGAACATTTACGACTTGGATTTTAAATTGTTTGGATACGAGAAAGAACCTAAAGAATTGTTTTCATTTTTCTTGCCAGAAATATGAAAATTATTATCCATTTTTTTAAACATTACTACGCGTACTGTCTGTTCCAGCAATATAACTGTTATAACTCATGACATTTTGCAGCCTGTGTGGAGTGCATGTACCACGGTGGAGATATTAGTCAGCACTTCCTTTAGTTATTTATTTATTTATTTATTTGATTGGTGTCTTACGTAAAATTCATGATGTTTGCCCTTCAGTGGCTACTCGCCTCTTCCGACTGATTCTAAACCTGGTTCTCTTCCGACTTTTTACCAAATTCAGGGAACGAGTGGAATTATTATCTTCTCATGTCTTGTTGACTGACCGATCAGGCAATACATTTTTGACATGCCACTTGATCGAAAACCTACATGAAACAAGAAACTTACGTGAAGCAGAAAACCTACATGAAACAGGAAACCTACGTGAAACAATAAACATACATGAAACAGGAAAGCTACATGAAACAGGAAGCCAACATGTAGCAAGAAACCTACATGAAACAAGAAACCTACATGTTATCTAAGTGGTAAATGAAACATAAAAGTGAAGGGAGAGTTAAAAACTTGCTGAGGATTGTATCAACATAGTTTACTATGACGTTGTGTATCTGGGTGTTTTGATTGTAGAGTTTTTAAAACACCTCAAGAGAGTGTCATCACCTAGGACACCATTGCCTTGCCGGTTACCGTATTTTTGCATTTTCCATTTATGGACGAATTAGAGGCTTTGTCATGCTCATAACTTACACATTTAATCGCTTTCTAAAAGTTTTCTTGATCAGTGCTATGACACTGCAGTAAATAGCTATGGTGAATTTGGCATGTGAATAAATTATAACCATATATCAGTTGAACTACAGCAAGCAATGAGCCAAAATCACAAGTTCATGTCATCAACTTGTCAAAAGATATCCAATATCGGTTTTCCAAAGATCAAAGTTGTTTACAAAATGAGCATCACAGTCTCTTAAAGAATACATCCTCTTAACGGAAAATAGTTACCTGTAAGTTTAGAAATCGTGAAGAAATAGTTATCAAGTCAGGGCGAAATGTGTTTTTAATATCTGACGTGTCAAATCTAGCATGTAATCCGCAGCACTTTCCCATGAAACAGTCAAAAATTATTGTTAAACACATTAATTATCCTGCTATAAAGTAGGACACAGTGTAAGGGCATTCAGACACGCTTTTATTCCAAATGTTCAAGACAACGTCACGCTATGATCATATACCTCCTACCAAAAGCTTAGGCGAAATTAGACACAGGATAACACGTTGTACAGCGCCACAGATCAAGCTATGATTTAAAGTTGAAATGAAGATCACAATATTGGCCCATTGAGTGCAAGTTTCTTTTTAAAGACAGTACGAAAGTTTCGAGATCGAACTCTTTTGTCGCTAAAGATAAAAAATACATACTGTCAAATAGGTTAGGCAACTATTGCTGGATCACATTTCCTATAACATGGGCGCCCGAAAAACGTTTCGCATTTACATGAACAGTTAGAAGAACACTCTAACTGAGGTAAATTGACAAATGGCATAGACCAAAATATCGTCACTTCTCTTGTTTTAGTCTCTAAACGCTGTGTTTTATATTTCGCAAGTTATTATTAAAGACCAGACACAAAACTTCCTCAAAAATTGTCAATTTTCCTCCTGATCTTATATGCAATCAAGTGTATTTTGTTGTAAACTCTACACATAATGTTAGATGCAAAACCAAGATTTCACCTTTGGAAGAAATTCCTGGGAACTTTACTGGTGGAATCTGGGCGTCAAAACAAACATTCGTATACCAGCCGTCGTTCAAAACGAACGTTACATGTCAATAATTACACGGCCACTATATGAAGACAACACAAACCACTACTAAGAACTGAGAAAGTATGTAAAGTGAAAGGTATACATGTATTCCAACGTTTACGTATTTTGGCAGTATTTCTGCTCAACACGAGGTACCCTTAATTAACTCAGGAGTTTTTAATGATGATGGACAGGTGTAGGGAATGCCCTCGGATTGTTCTCAGCGCTTTGGGAATTTTTTTGGGGGGGGGGGGGGTTGATCCGAAACGCCCATGTTTTGGTTGACGTCTGGTATGCTAATGTCTGTTTCGATGCATAGATCCAAATCTCGTACCATGCTAGTTTAGAAGTTGTGGATAATCACAATAGGTCTTTTTGTTGAGCTTTGATTGTACCTGTTTATATATCCAACGTGGCGATCTAATTCAATACGATGAATGTTACCCCCTCTAGTTCAATGTTACGTGACGTTAGGCACACTTACGAAGCAGAGATTCTTGACACTGTGTTCTTAAAAGAATTATACGCATTGTAAAAGTTGGGCAACTTAGATTAAAGGTGTTTAATACTGTAAACTTGATACACTAGTTTTTGCAGTATTGTAAATTGTGAAATTGAGGTTGATATAAATTGTGAAATACCACACAGTGGCTACCAAATACTACAAGGCGAGATTTGTACATGCCGAATGCAGGATTTCCATGTATTACTTTGTCTGTCCATGCACATCCAAGAGCTTCTCTAACAGTGGGTGTGGCGTAATGGGTCAAACCTCCTGTGGTTTGTAAATCTCACTTTACCATTATATCCTGCATTTCATTTTGCTTCACTTGTATTTGTTTTCCAACGTGTATATTTAATACTTTGTTTACTTACTGGCACATGGTACATGTATAGGGAAAAGTTAAAAACCTTAACACATCTACCAGGTGCAAATCAGCTTGATTTCCTCTTTGTATTCCCACCCGTATAGTGAAAAAATATTGTTGTAAACATGACAATCCCTTTTTGCTCACGTTTTAAAAAAGAGGTAGGGGTCGGGGTCGGGGATCTCTCGCATTTCCCGACAAATAAGCGAAATATCTGTATCCCCGCCTTGAGGGTTTGACCCCGCCTTGAATAAACAGTAGGTTGATGGCAGACCTTCCCACGCACGGCCGGAGAGGAAGCCAGCATGAGTTAGAAGTCCACATGTGATCAGGAAAAAACTGTACCATTAAATTCAGTGACAAATCTCAGCCATATCTGCAAATCGTGTTGCATTTTGTGGTTAATTCGAATGTTGTGATGGGGCTTACTTGTATCCCTCTAAATTCCCATGAATGATTGTGCCTGCCTTAAGGTGACTTTCTTTCTCGCCAGAAAACTATGTAAAATGCCGACAGTTTTCATGTAATATGTCAGCTGGTATGCTGACAGTCTTCAACACCGTGCCTTTTATGAGTCCTAAACATTTCAGTCTGGTTGTTGGACCTTCTGTTTTTTATGGGTACACACAAATCTTGGTAAAAGTCTCCATTAACGTAGCTCATGTGTTGGTTCCTTTTCTGCCAGCAAAAATGAAATCGACCGGATAGTGGTCTGTTGTTTGAAGTTGGGACTGCTGAACTGTAAGCCAATGTAGAAAAGTGGAAAAACTCTCAAAAATACTACAGGAAATAACTCAACCCATGGGGAGACACTTGTCAGTGGAATATTTGCCTTTAAATTTTAGGCCTAATAATTCAAAATCACTGGGATAGGCTGGTATCAAACGAAATGCAGAAAGTATGTCAAGCTTCGTGAGTTCTGTCCCTTGCCCAAGTGCTGCTATCATTTCTATCACTTGATCGATTGATGAGTATGTGACTGAACACGTGTTGGGATCCATAAATGAGTTGATACTATTGTCTGATAGGTATGAAAGATGGCTAATTAATCTCCAGACCCACATCTGATTTTGGTACTACCCCTATAGGCGACACGTGTAAATTAGTCAGTGGGAATGTAGTATATGGACCATATATTCTTCCTAAACTAGTTTCCTTTTCTTTTTTTTCTGGACTTGTAGTTCATTTTTACATGCGGACAAAAGACTTACTTTCCATGTGCAATCTAGGGCCATCCTAATGCTATATAAAGCCCTCATGAAACCCGGTCTTTAAACACTGACAAATGTTGTTCAACTTGATCAGAAAACTGCATCAATGGCCCAGGTCTTGCTTGTTAGATATATGAGCGACAAAGCTTATGATTTGTTTGTTTATTTGATTGGTGTTTTACGCCGTGCTCAAGAATATTTCACTTATACGACAACGGCCAGCATTATGGTGGGAGGAAACCGGACAGAGCCCGGGGGATACCCACGACCATTCGCAAGTTGCTGGCAAGACCTTCCCACTTACGCCCGGAGAGGAAGCCAACATGAGCTGGACTTGAACTCACAGCCACCGCATTGGTACAAAGCTGATGAAATCATACACAAACATTGTGGCGTCTTTAAATGGAAAGACATGGACTTGCATATGTCAGAATTTTAAGCCATTCTTTGTCTACGGTATAAGAACTTACTATATATTTTTGGATTAGCATGCCTTCTGGCTGTTAGTACATCTTATAGTTTCAGATAACATCAACATGACCACGTTCACAAAAGGTGAGTTGCTCATACAAAGGATTTTTCACATATGTTACGACCCAAACTGTCTGTATTATAAAGAGATGACACAGTATAACTGAGTGTATTACGAAATATACACAACATTCCACAGACAGGGTCCCTGTACTAATAAGCACTGTGTACGCAAGAGCACAAATTACATATACAAGTTCAGACTGAACAAGTGCTCGGTGGAGGTAGGATATAACAAAGCCAAAGGCTATAAAGACACCAAAATTCAGCACAAAATACCCACTAAAGTAACACGCAGCGAAAGCATCCAAAACTCTCAATAATTCTACTTTCTCCTCTTTTGACCTGCTTTCGTATGTCTTATATAGACTGGTGGAATTTTCTAGAATAAGAAAATTCCTGAACACTTGTTGTGAACAAACAGGCCCCGAACTGAGGGTATTCTGGAACATTCTAAGGCAGAGGCAGACAGCAGGCCCTGAACTCAGTATATGTAAACAGTGGCAAGATAAATTTAGAAGCTGACGGTAGTAGTTTACATAACACATATCAAACTGGAAGTTGGGGGGGAGGGGAGGGGTGACGCTTACAGTATCCGCACACCTTTAAATAGTAAAAAAAAGGACTATAGGAGGAACGCATCTTGGTAGGAAAAATCATGTGTACTTAGCAACAGTTCACTGAACGCTGAACAGTAAAATCAAGGGGTACCGGTAGGTGGTAGGGATATATTTTCGGCTGGGTCAAACACATGTATCCAGCGATACAGATTTACTATTTTCTGCCATAACTGGGCCAGGAAGATGTATGCTTCAGCACCAGGCTGAACTATAAACCCAAGCAGGTACCAGTGAACTCGGACAACTGAGGAGGGGAGACGGTATAGGTGTTAAAATACCTTTCCGGGCGGCCTTAGCTGATGACCATGCTTTGAAATCGGAAAATAGAGTTGAACATCTAAGCTACATAGTCTTATTTAGACTGAGTGTGATCATTTCGCCATCGATGATTATCTGTGTGAGGAGGAGCCTAGCAAACTTTGCTTAACGCTCAGTCAACCGTGACGAGTGGATATCGTGCTTCATGTGTGTTGATGGCGAGGTTGGTTCATGTGCCCTAGCTTGCCCTGACTGTAAAACTTAGGACAGTAGTATATAAGGGGTCGCCAGCAGATCGACTCCACACTCACACTTTGCTGTTTTCCAAAGACACAGGTATGTATGTATCTATATGATTTTCATGAATAATTGGGTACCAGAATTCTGTAGGCTGCTAGATATATGGTTAAACACAGTTATGTTTGAATGTTGGTGCATCTGTCAATGGAATCTGTAGGCCTACATGTATGTCTGTACGCATTTCTACTCGGGTCGTAAGTTTATTGCGTAAATACAAAGTTGTTCAATGACTGCATCCTTGTTCAAGCTGAGAACAAGTCATGTTCACGAAGCTAGTTAGTCCTGATCGCGTCGTACGTGCGCGTATCTTCCGACGGAACGAAAACAGCTAGAGGAACACGTAACTATCATCGAATTGAGAGGATGTAACTACCATCGGAATAATAATATGACAATAAGCATTACTACGGCATCGCAACGATTACACGTAACTGCATGTTCCATCACGGGAAGTGCACGCATAAAACTACTACACAAAGAGTGTACGTATTACACTGAGACTGACATACTTGTTTAATTGTTATTTGACATGGAACTCACTCATGGACTACGAATTTGAGCTTTGATATGGAATTCATGCCTGGAATATTCATTGTATGCCCGGCATCATTGAAAGCTGATGACCGCTTCTCTCTTGTGTGTTACTGGCTTTATTTCTTATTTGTATAATTTCTTGCATACCTTTGTCTTTTGGAGTTAGTGTTAAACGTTGTTTTTGGAAATGGATCTTGGCATTATCGATTTGGAACGCCTTTTACGGACTACGAGTGGTATATGAATGTCGGACTTGACACTTATATTTATATTACTATCTATTCCACCCCATTGCCAGCACTTAACTCTCTTAATTAGCATCAGCAGATATCTTCCCTCGCAAAGTATACACATGATTACCTTCGGGATAAGTGCAGGTAACTACTATCGGACCAAGTGACTATCTCCAGAAGGTTAACAATCATTGCGACGAGAGGATATTATAAGGGTTCCACTATCAGAGAGTAAAGATGAGAAGCAACTGGCTTGTATGATTCTAAGATCAAACACGAAAACGCTTGAATAAGTTCAATACATATATTTGAACACATTATACAAATAATACAGCTGACAAAAATATACAAAACAATATATATAGTATATATATTTATGTATAATAAATATATAGTCTTTTACTGATGACAGCGTCTAAATCCGGATGGAATATCCCGGCTTCCAAGAGCGAGTCAGTCCACGCAAATATAGAATCCACAGTTAAAAGGATGACATTCTCGGGGCGGACAGGTTGACAGTCGCGTCCGCGATTCCAAGCTGGCAATATATGTTTCACTCCTCGGAAATATACACAATATCATTTTCAGGGTAGACTGAGAAGAAATATGCTTAATCGCAGAAAAAGACAAGGAGCGATACAAGCTCCAAAATAACGTCTCAAAAAATAGCAAGTGGCGAAACACAAGCTCACAGTGCTCTGCACAGGAAATGGAGTCCAAATGACGAATGTCGAATGGCGTGAAAGTCGATATCTCCAAACCCATCAAAATTCATCACAGTGGATGACAGTAAATGTGACTGCTCTCAAGTGGACTTGAGAAAATGACTGCTTTCAAATGCACTTGATGAAATGACTGCGAGCTTTCCAACTCCGTCGTTCATATTTATAAACACTACAAATGCTGTCTTCAAAAACCCTGGAATGAAATCCGGAATGGTATGACAGTCAGTCGTGGTTTTGTGACTGAATGAATGACGTCATATATATGACTAGCATTACAACTGTACATTCTAGGCATGGCCTAGTCACAGACGATGGTTTATAGCATTGGCGTTTACGTAGAAGAACAGAAAAGAAAGTCATGCACGGAGTGTCCTTTTTGTCTGTTCAAATGATTTGTTTATATCTCAGTTTAATTGTTGTTTAACGTGATTGGCTACTGATGACTTTTTTACTTCAACGAGAGCTCAATTGGACTTAAATAGTACAACCAAAGTGTACTACCATTGAGTATTTTGTACATGCAATTTTTCATCTCGTATATACGCCTAACGCTGTTTTCCCACAGATGGAGGAAGAAAATGTGACATGTCAACACTTTTTCCGTCTTTCTATGGGTGAGGCGATAAAGAAGTACCGCTTCTAAAAAGATAACGATGGGGGCATATTGTCTTAGCGTAATTTCCTAAACAAATATATTTTTGGGGAAATTTTTTAAACGAACAAACCATTAGTCCTTGTTGATATTTAGTTATTGACATCTAGCTTACACAGAGAAAATATAGTTTCGATAGGCTTTTACATGTATGCCTCTACGCTGGCTTATTTAAATTCTAAATGTCATGTATGACCGGACTATCAGGCCACTGCTGTAGTTGTTATAACTCAAATGACACCCAGCACTGGTCATACTCCTTACAACGTAAATGTATGTGGCTCTCTCCACACTTTACAGCACTAGACAAGGTTGACTTTTGAAACACGTGCGGTACTGTTGTTTAGGGTTAGCCTAACTGCTGCCCTTGATATACTTGTGGGGAATTCTCATCAGTATTTGTCTATTATATGATTTTAGAAGTCGTATGCAGTGAGCAAATTTATGTCTGAATGGATCTGTTTTCATAAGGCTAGTATCAGACTGAATAGGTCGCGTGCATAAGGGGAGCTACTTTCGATCTGAGCAGTGTAGATTAATTCTGAAGACACCAAAGCTTGTTTATGCGTTACTCACCGAACAATATAACAGGTGACTCAGCTGTGTATTAGGGAAGCATGAAATCTGTAAATGGACGAGGCGATATAGAACCTATTACACAAATCAATGATGATGGGGAAATATTGAACCAGCGTATTACTACACATACTGGTACTGTCCATTTTGCTAATACTCTACACCAATTGGCTTACCAACTTGAATATTTTTTTACTCATGTATTTATTTCATTGGTGTTTTACGCCGTACTCAGGAATATTTCCCGTATACGACGGCGGCCAGCAATATGGTGGGAGGAAACCGTAGACGATCTGCAGGTTGATTCCAGACCTTTCCACGTACAACGCATATCTTATTTAGTGACCACCTTGTAGATGATGAGTCATCACGATGGACTTATTCTAGAAGTTCCCAGAACTGGGTATCTTTTGATTGAAGCACCCCTCCTTGGGTTTGTTTGTGTCTCTGTGCGTATTTACGATTCTTTCACTCAGGCAGCTGTTCTATTCTATCCACTCTGTGCGATTGATGGGAGCTGTCGGTTTCAATGACAGGGCAAATACACTCTTATACTGTAGAAAGAGGGCCTCCGTGATCGGGGTGGTTAGCACGCCAGCGAGGCGCAATGACCCTGAGCCTTTCACCAATGCGGTATCTGTGAGTTTAAGTCCATTTCAGGCTGGCTTCTTCTCTGGCCGTACGTTGTAGAGGCTTTCAGCAACCTGAGGATGGTCGTGGGTTCTGCCCGATTTCCTCCCACCATAATGCTGGTCGCCGTCGTATAAGTTAAACATTATTGAGTGCGGCAGAAAACACCTTTCTTGATAGCTCAGCATTTTGAGTAGTTCTAGTCCAGTGACGTGTAATAGATTACAATTAACATCACTGCATGTTTTAAAACTAATTCCAGGAAGTGAATGAATAAAGCACGAAGTGAGTGAACAAAGCATTGAGTGATTGAGTGAGTAAACCAGGGAGTGAGTGAGTGAGTGAGGGAAACAGGGTTTTAGTGAGTGACCGAGTAAAGCAATGAGTGAGTGAGTGTATGAATAAACCATGCATGGAGTGAGTGTCTGAATGAGTAAGCCATGGGGTTAGTGAGTGAGTAAAGGAGAGAAAACGCCAAGGAATGAGTGAGTGAGTGAGTGAGTACGAGTGAATGAGAGTAAACCGTCAAGTGAGTGAGCGAGTAAACCAACGTGTAAGTAATTCAGAGAGAGTGAGTAAAAAAGCGAGTGAGTGAGTGAGTAATACAGCGCGTGAGTGAGTGAGTAATAAGGTGAAATGGGCGAATGAGTACGCCAGTGAGTGAGTTAGTAAAGCAACTAATGAGTCAGTCAGTAAACCAACAAGGAAGTGTGTAAACAAGCAAGCAAAATTTGAGTTTCTGAGTTTGATCTCAAGTTGAAAGTTACGTCAACGTGTAAGGGTGATCCCTCTTCCCAGTTTACACTTGATTTCACTCTTCCCATAAAGACATCATTTGATGCTTAGCACATTCTGTTAAATCGTCCCAAGAATCAGTACAATGGTACTCAGTAAATGGCGTCAGCAATCTGTTCAAATGTCCGATATCGGCCGTTTTATCTGTGTATTGGCCGTAAATTCACGTGACATACAATCTCGTGACACGTCGACCTGCTCCCTACGAAAATTGTTGCTCACTGTTCATTTTGAGGTGATACGTGAGAAGTTTTCTACACACACTGCGGATTACTCACAACGTGTTGCCGGGAAAGCTACACTATGTCAGAGTGGCTAGACCAAGTGCTTCCGGCGATGACATCGCACCATTTTCTTAATCAGCGGCGCCAAATGTATTTGTAAGGTTTGTATTTGGGGCTTGTTTATGTACTTGTAACAAATTTTTATAGTAAATGTTGCCTAATATATTACATTATTTGCTTGTGTCCCATCGCTGTGTCCAGTCTAAGAGAAGCTGATTAAGGAACACACGGAAAGAAATATATTAAAAGATATTAAATAATAATAATAAATGTATTTATTTTTATGCTCTCCTTAAAATATTTTTAAAAAAATGGAATCTATGTGTTGAATCTATCAGTCGTCAACAAATAAGGACGCTCCGAGCCACTAATCGCAAGGCCAGTTGCCAAAACGACATTTAACACAAATCACCAAAGAACAAAAGAAAGCATGTAAAGTACGAAAAAAGGAAATCCACAGTTTTCAATGTTGGAAAGGCGCAAGGTTCTAGGCGAATGACTGAAATTTAAATCTTGTACCATACTAATGTCGATAATAAGATACATATCTCAGTTGCGCGTTGATTGCAACAGTTCATATATCAAAACCGGTGATCCAATTCAACACGATGAATATAGGTCTCTAGCCCCAGGTAAAGCGAAATTATATACAATCATGAATGAGGGTGTCAGTGAATTTTGATGGTCTGTAATTTCTCCGGGCGTATAATTTACTACCGTTTAAGCGTGTATATGAACAATTAGAATAAAACCCTGACTATGGTACATTGACAAGAGACCGTATTTCACCGTGTGATCTCAACGTGTAAGGTTAGTGTTGTATAACTGAATATGTTCGCATATGTAGGTAAATTTCGTGGGTCATACCTACAGTTAGCTCAAACGTACAACCTATTATGTGATTTGGGATGAAAAAAGTTTCAGAACAGAATAAAGCTTTTAGGGATGACGTAGTCTAAAACACAGAGTAAAAAGAGGAAAAACTGTGATGTGATATCTACTCTTATTGTGCTTTGTTCTTGTGAGGAAAACTCATTAAACGCACCCTTTGATCTTACACTCAGAATAGGTCTCACACAGCATTTTATCTGAACTTGAAGATATTCGGGGTATTATGTATCTTTGTATACAGGTTGATGTGCTGCTTGTTTTGATTACATTTTTTGCCCTTACTTCAACAGTGCTGCGAGGAACACTTAGTCCTTCAAAAGCACTAGGAGTGTTATCTGTTCTCGGCACTACATCTCTAAACAAATCAGACATTCTTGACAATGCCCGACAGCCTTATGTTGAAGTCAAACAGAATTCCTATACTAAAGCGAAACAAATCTTTTCGGCATTATCGGCGCTTCCGCCCTAATGTGAAACAGTACTCTCTCCGAACACAGCTTTCCGGCAGTATATAATGTTCCTGTCTTAAGGTCAAGCAGAACTTCTCGGTAGGCGATTCAAAGGGACCAGTCATTATCTTTTCACACATTAACATTCAAATATCTCTCATCCTTTGAAATATACAACAGCGAATTTTGCAGAATATATACCTCTTTTGATCCTCTTTCACCTTACACCAAAGTTGCCAGGGGCTGCTACAACTGCATCTCCGTAGAATCTCTGACTCGCACAGTAAATGAGCTAGAGCAACCAAACATACAATGTACATCACTGCTGATCGTCTTTCACATGACACCAAAGTTCACACCTTCTGACTTCTCAGGGCGTTACAATTTAATCGCCATCAAATCGCCTTCTGCCTCACACATATCAACCAAATTTTTACAGTATACACCTCTTTTGATCCCCCTTCACCTCACGCTGAAGTTGCCACCATCTGATCCCAGGGGTCGCTACAGTCGAATCGTCTACTGGCTGACCAAGGTAATGCCAAAGCCCCGACAGCAGCCAGATTTACAACATATACATTACTTCAGATTCCCTTTCACCTGAAACCAAAGTTGACACTATCTGAGTCCAGTTGGCGCTACAGTCGAATTACTGTCGAATCGCCTTCTGGCTCACACAGGCAGTACTAAATGGTCTTGGGACTGATCGATTAAATCTATGTGCGTATATCTACACATGCATCTATGTCTATGTATATCTACAGACGCATTTATGTGTGTGTGTATTTACAGGTACATCTATGTGTGCGTATATCTACAGATACATCTATGTGTATTCGAATGTGCAGACTTGCGTATGTTTATATAAATCTGCTGGAAAATATGTGTTTTTATATACGTTGCATTTAATCAAAATTAAGATGTGAGGTATGTAAATTATGCTTGCTACCTGTGAAATACCCCATCGCCCATGCTGACCAAAGGCGGTAAGAGATGTTGAATAACAATAGCCATAACTATAACCAAAATTATCATTTCCAAACCAATAATTATTTCTTAATTACAAAAGGATTAATTCTAAATTCCATATAGTCTTCAATTACTTAATAAGTTATATGTGCAATTTTTCATTATATCATGCGGATGTTTCCATTGTCTTACATCTCCACATTTCTGCTGTCTAAATATTGTATACTTGTATTTCTTTTCATACATCCACCAAAATATATACTGTATACTTCACTCTGTAAACCACTGACTGGTCTGCTATGTACCTTTTCAATAAATCTACGTTTAATGTGAGTATGCAAGTGAACCAGGGATGAGTATGTAATCCAGAGGCTGAGTAAGTGAGTGAGTAAACCATGAACTGATTGAGCGAGTGAGTAAACCAGGGGGTGAACGAGTGAGTACACCAGGGAGTGAGTAAGTGAGTAAACCATTGAGTGACTGAGTGATTCAGAGAGTGACTGAATAAACCAGGGAGTGAGTAAGTGAGTAAACCATGGAAAGATTTAGTGATCCAGGGAGTGACTGAATAACCAGGAGTGACTGAATAATCCATGGAGTGACTGAATAAACCAGGGAGGGAGTGATTAATCCAAGGGGTGAATAGGTGACTAAACCAGAGACCAGCGAGAAAGTAACCAGGGAGTGGGCGAGTGAGAAACCAAGTTAGGGAGGGATGGAGTGAGTAACCCAAGGAGTGAGCGAGTAACACCAGAGAGTGAGTGAGTAATTCATGGAGTTAGTAAGTAGTTGATTAAACCAGGAAGTCAGTGAGTGAACTAGGAAGTGAGGTAGTGAGTAAACCATGGAGTGAGCGAGTAGTCCAGGTAGTGAGCTAGTAATTGAAGGAGTGAGCGAGTAAAACCAGGGAGTGAGTGAGTAATTCAGTGAGTGAGTAAGCAAGTGAGTAAACCAGGGAGTGACTGAACCAGGGAGTGAGTGAGTGAATGAATAAACCAGGGAGTGACTGAGTAACCCAGGGAGTGTACGAATGGGTAAACCTGGCAGTGAGTTAATAAATCAGGGAGTGCCTGAGTGAGTGAGTATTCCAGGGAATAGGTGAGTGAGTGCGTGAGCAACTCTGGGAGTAAGTGAATGAGTCCAGGTAGTGATTGAGTAATCCAGGGACTAGGTAAATAATTCATGGAGTGAGTGAATAAGAGAGTAATCCAGGGAGTGATTGAGTAATCTAAGGAATGAGTGAGTGAGTAAACCATGGAGTGAGTGAGTAAACCAGGGAGTGAGTGAATAAACCAGGGAGTGAGTGAGTAAACCATGGAGTGTGTGAGCGAGTGAGTAAATTACGTAGGTAGCATGTAATATAGTGAGTAAAAAAGGAGTGAATGAGTAAACCAGGAAGTAAGTGAGTAATCCAGGAAGTGAATAAGTAAACTATAGTAAAACAGGGAGTGAGTGAGTAAACCGGGGAGTGTGTTAGTGAATGAATAAACCAGGGAGCGAGTAAGTGAGTGAGTATGTGAGTGAGTAATTCATTGAGTGAGCGAGTGAGTAAGTAAACTTGGGAGTAAACTAGGTAGTCAGTAAGTGAATAATCAAGCGAGTAAAACAGGGAGTGAATGGGTAAAGTAAGGAGTGAGTGAGTGAATAAACTAGGGAGTAAGGGTGCGGGTGAATACACCAGGGAGTGAGTAAGAGAATAAAACAAGGGAGTGAGGGGTTACTGTTGCACTTTTTAAAACTAATATTGCTTAACCCATGGTGCTAAGGTCGCGTAGTTTGCTACTATTTAGGCATTTGTATGACCATGTGCTTCCACAGAAGACATCGCAACATATTTTCAATCAATTGCGCCAGATGTATTTGTAAGGTTTGTAATAGATGCTGTTCGTAGTCTAAAACAAGCTGGTAAAGTAACACACAGAGACTAACATACAGCATGTTAAATAATAATAATGAATGTATTTATTTTTAAATGTGTTCCTTCAGAATATCAAAGGAAACCTGAGTATGTGCGTCGAAGCAGACATTCGTATATAAGTCGGCATCCAATATGGACGTTCCAGGTCAATGCTCGCAAGGCAAATTCCCAAAACAACATTTAACACATTTAAGCCCTCAAAGAACAAGAAAGCACGTAAAGTACGAAATGAGGACGGAATCATACAAAGAGAAGCGATCCACAGTTTTCCATAATGTTTGAAAAGCAATAGGCATGTGGTGGGCAAATGAGTGAAATGAAAATTTAAACTGTATAACATGCTAGTTTAAACGTTGTCGATAACAAACTATGTATTTTAGTTGTACTTTGATTGCAATTTCGAACGTGGCGACCCAATTCAACACGATGAATATACACCTCTAACCCCAGGTTAAGCGGAATTAGATGCAATCGCGAAGGAGAGTGCCAGTGGAATTGTACGATCTGTAATTATCTCTAGGGGGGCGTGACATATTAGTTTTTGCAATAATAGCTTGTGACTTTGATTGAAATCGTCACATAACACAAATCCTACAAGGCGAGACGTGCACACGCCATACTCAGAGCTAGTCGGCTATCCAAGTAAGTATAATTTGTCAAAAAAGAAATTATCCCTGTTGTCGTAAAGACAGTCAGAAAGGAAACCGTTTGTTGTTTGTAAAAATATAGTGAGTGAGTGCTTGGGGTTTAACGTCGTACTCAACAATTTTTCAGTCATATGACGACGAAGGAATCCTTAGGGTACATTGCATGTACGTGAAATGTGCCTCCTTGTTGCAGGACGGATTTCCACCGCTCTTTTATTTAGTGCTCCCTGCTTCACTGAGAGGACTTACCGAAGGCAAGTAAGCCGCCCCGCCCAAGCCATTATACTGATACGGGTCAACCAGTCGTTGCACTATCCCCTTCATGCCAAACGAGGAAATTACAACTTCCTCTTTTACGGTCTCAGGTGTGAGTCGATCAAGGATTGATCCTGGATCTACCGGTCCCGAATCAGACGCTCTACCAACTGTGCTATCCGAGACGGTGTACAGATATAAGTGCAGAGACAATGTACCTGCACGGAATGTATCTGCATGAAGAACCTGTGATCTTCTGAATATCCTTCCTATTATTCCTTTAAATTCAGCGAAGGCAGCTAAATATCCTTCAGAGTTTTTGATATATTTGAATTGTTTACAGATAACAGATCACTAACCTGTTCAAATTTACAAATACGCTCTCACAGCCTTCCATGTGAAGTTTGCTTTATTTTAAATGTTTCCCTCACTTTCCACACTCTGACTCAGTCAGTACCGCCTTGTATATGTTACAGTCAATCTGTGTAATCAGTCATTACGCGTAATGACTAAACAAATTAGTCATTTCGTGAAGTGCCTGTGAGCACCAGGCAATACGTGTAATGACTAAAAGTTCCACTCATTACGCGAAATGACTGAAAATCATGATCAGGCATAACGTGAAATGACTAAAGGCTATAAAACATCAGTTGAATATAACGAGATTATGGACAATTGATCATGATGAAGTAAATCATGAAGTAAAGTCAAAAAGACAAAATGAAGTCATACATCACGGTTAAAATCATACACAATGAAAGTCTTACAGTCAGTTCACTTTACAAAATACTACATGTAGTTGGTTAGTATCACGAGTCATTTATATTTGCACATTAGGCTGCTGTGACATCGGCTGGAGCATTTTATTTCATTTTTAAAACACTTGCACCTATTGGTTCCACATCTCTTGGAGCCTGCACAATTGCACCGTGCATATCCCTGACCACCACAGCTTGATTCCATATGTACAGCCTGGCGTAGTGTTACCTTCTTTGTACAGTCTACATCAGAGTCAGTAAGTAAATGCTGGGGACACAAATCAGACTGATTGCGTGAAAACTTTCCTTTCAGAATCCCAGCTTTAACACAAATGGTGTACATGTCATTCTCATCACGGTCTATTGTCAATCCCAGAATATTACGTGAATCACCACGTTCCCTATCCACAAGAAGAATAGGTACAGCCACATTGTCCCCCGCCTTACCACTGGCTAGTTCCACACGACTCCTCTTGACCATACGTTGAGCTTGTGTCATCTGGGCAGAGCTGGCACCCTTTCTCTCACTTGAAATGTTTTGTAAGCGGTCACTTAATAAATCTGAGGATACTACAGCTGGATCATTGTCACTACTCATTTGATCAACTGGCAGACTAGCTGGAGGTGCAAAGCCCATATCTGTAGTTTGTGTCGGTTCCTGGGTGGTGGTTTGTGTTGGTTCTGTTACAATGCAGGTTATATGGGAAAATTTTCTAAGCCAAAGGTTTGGAGGATTAAGAAGTCACTTTGGGTATAAAGGCCCTGGAGGGAAGACACAGTTTCGGGACTTAATTGTCATGTGCTAGGGGATTAAGAAGAAGTCACTTGGGGAAGCCACTCACTTAGGGAACCCACTCTCACTCTTAAGAACTTTTCATTTGGCGTGTTTAAAAAGGCCATATTACATCTGTAACCACTGTACCACTTGTTGTATGATAGTAAAATCATACTGGTATCGAGATCCGATTAATCAAATAACAACAACATTGTCGTTTTATGTGTTACACACATTGCTTGGTTTGCAGAATTTGCATTCAGGCATTTTGTGTAGAAGAAAGGCATGGTTTTTAGTCATTTCGTGTAATGACGAACTTTTTGTCATTACTTGTATTGCCTGGTGATCACAGGCACTTCACGAAATTACTGATTTGTTTAGTCATTACGCGTAATGATTGATTACACAGATTGACTGTAACATATATACCTGGTCAGTCAGTGCCGCCTTGTATATACTGGTCAGTCAGTACCGCCTTGTATATACCTGGTGAGTCAGTACCGCCTTGTATATACCTGGTCAGTCAGTGCCGCCTTGTATATACTGGTCAGTCAGTACCGCCTTGTATATACCTGGTGAGTCAGTACCGCCTTGTATATACCTGGTCAGTCAGTACCGCCTTGTATAAACCTGGTCAGTCAGTCGGCCTTGTATATACCTGGTCAGTCAGTGCCGCCTTATATATACCTGGTAGGTCAGTATGGCCTTATATATACCTGGTAGGTCAGTATCGCCTTGTATATACTTGATCGGTAAGTGCCGCCTTGTATATACACTGGTCAGTCAGTACCGCCTTGTATATACCTGGTCAGTCAGTGCCACCTTGTATATACCTGGTATATACTACACTTGCGCAGTTAATACCACCTTACTATATACTCGCTCAGTCAGTACCGCCTTGCACACACTCTCTCAGTCATTACAACCTAATTTACACTCGCTCAGTCAGTACCGCCTTGCATACACTCGCTTAGTCAGTACAGTCTTACATACCCTTGCTCAGCCAGTGCTGCCTTGCATACATTCGCTCAGCCAGTGTCGCCTTGCATATATTCCCTCAGTCAGTGCCGCCTTGCATACACTTGCTCAACCAGTACCGCCTTGTATATACTCGCTCAGTCAGTACCGCCTTGCATACTCTCGCTCAGTCAGTACTGCCATGCATACATTCGCTCAGTCAGTATCGCCTTGCATACACTCGCTCAGTCAGTACCGCCTTCGATGCACCAGCTTGGTCAGCACTGTCTTACAAACACTCGCGCAGTCAGTACCGCATTCGTCGCACCAGCTTGGTCAATACCGCCTTGATTGTCTCAATCTGTCCCGGCATGCATACGTTCGCTTGGTCAGTGTCGCCTTAAATACACTCTGTAAGTCAGCACCGCCTTGGAACAAACTTGCTAGGTCAGTACAGTCTTGTTTAAACTTGCTCAGTTCGTATGGCCTGGCTTACACTCGCCCAGTTAGTACCGTCTTGCATAGACTCACTCAATCAGTACAATACCGTCGTGCCTAGGCCCGTTTCGCCTGCACCACCTTTCACACACAGGCTTAATCAATCAGTACCGCCCTCCATGCACCAGCTTGATCGGTACTGCCTTGCACACACTCGCTCAGTCAGTACTGCCTTGCATACACTCACTCAGTTGGTACCACCTTGCATACACTATGTCAGTTAGTACCGTCTTGCAAATACTATTTCAGTCACTACCGCCTTGCATGCCCTCGCTCAGTTAGTACCGCCTTACATATAGTAGATCAGCCATTACCGCCTTCCTTGCAGTCGCTAAGCCAGTACAGACTTCTGTGCACCAGATCAGACAGTGCCACCCTGTATACACTCGCTCACCTACCACCGTTTTCATAACAATACGTGTCAGCACTGCCTTGCATACACTTCCTTAGACAGTGCCGCCCTCCATGCACCAGCTTTGTCAGTACCGCCTTGCACACACTCGCTCAGTCAGTACCATCTTGCATACACTAGCTCAGTTGGTACCGCCTTGCATACACTAGCTCAGTCAGTACCGTCCTGCAAACACTACGTCAGTCACTACCGCCTTGCATGCACTCGCATACACTAGATCAGCCATTACTGCCTTGCATGCAGTCGCTCAGTCAGTACCGCCTTCCATGCACCAGCTCATGCAGTGCCACCAGTATACACTCGCTGAGCTACCACCGTTATCATAACAATACGTGGGTTGTGTAATTGATATGAGCGCCTGATCATAAATCGCAGTAAAATACAATTTTGGATTTTTTTTATGTCAGGGTGTATTGTTTTCTATCTCTGTAGCCGGCTAAGATATCCCTGTATCCATTGCGAATGGATATTCACGTCCATGCTTTTGAATTTGTTTAGTGATATACCGCCAGAGCGCAAACAACGGGTCATGTTTTATTTCGTAAAGTACTTTAGTATCTGTATATCATAATTTACATACTTAACAGAGGTGTATATGCATGTACATACAGCAATAGCATGGCTCAGAGTGCACACTAACAATAACGATGTTTGGACCAACAGCTTCTGCCAGGGTAAGTATATGTAAGCTAGTCCGTCAATCTGTTCATCTGTCATTCCATGTAATACACACACACGCACACAGGCATACACGCACTCACTTAAAGCATCGCCCTGTCCGATACTCAGTCACTCGATGCCCAAACACTCAAACTAACCATTACATGTCACCATCGATACCTCCACCCAACCCCGACTCACGCCTGACACTCAACTAAACACTCAACCAAATAGTCCAGCAGATACTCAACTAATCTCCCAAATAAACAATCAACCAGATTCTCAACCGGACACTTTAGAATAGACTTCACCACAATCCGTCACACACTTAATCAGACTCTTCATCCGAATCTCAGCCGTGCACGCAACTAGATGCATGTAGTATTTAAAAACTGCATGTGACGTGAATTGCATTGGAAATTCTCCGTTTGCCCACTCTGCCATGTCAGGAATAGCATAGCAGCAACGGCAATTGGGCACACACACAACATAAATGTTTCATACAGAAATAACCTTGGCATATCAAACATGCTAGAAAATGTATGTTCACCACTATATACAATATATATATATATATATATATATATATATGTGTGTGTGTGTGTGTGTGTGTGTGTGTGTGTGTGTGTGTGTGTGTGTGGTGTGTGTGTGTGTGTGTGTGTGGTGTGTGTGTGTGTGTGTGGTGTGTGTGTGTGTGTGTGTGTGTGGTGTGTGTGTGTGTGTGGTGTGTGTGTGTGTGTGTGTGTGTGTGTGTGTGTGTTAAAAGAAGTGGGTTACCGATAACGCGCAAGAAAGGAAATTTGTACTCAAATAATGGAAGCTATACTGACTGTGTAACACAATCAGAAAGTTCCCAAAATGCTCTTTACATTAAATCAAACACTCAATCATCAAATGGTGTTGTTTTCTGGCTATATAAAACACCCATAAACAGAGGTATCATTACACAGAAATACTATGGATATTTCTAGTATGCATTAGAAAACACTCATTTTAGCTTTCATACATTTTCAGAGTCTTTGGCACCCCACGGGAAGTCATGGAGCTGGAGAACATAATCGAGCAACTAGGCTCGTTTGGGAAATACCAAGTAATTATCTTCGTTTTAATAAACCTGGCGGAATCACCGACTGCTTGGGCGATGGTTTTCATGGCTGTGGCGGGGGCCGTTCCTGATTGGTGGTGTGTCTCTGATGTTACCAACAACACTGTTACCTACAACAAGAACTACACGACATCTCCCCACTTTTGGCAAGCCGAAAATAGGTCTTTGAAGTCATGCACAGATCCATCCACAGGCGGAAGTTGTTCCAATATCATATATGATGAAAACATGGAAACTGTCGCTACACAGGTCAGTAGGAAAATTCCGTAAAAGTTTAGACCTCAAAGTCTACGTCTACCGGATGTCCATTCGACTCATATTGGGAAATTAAACTAGAAGTTTCTTGACACTCGAAATTTACTACCATAAATCTGACATTATCTGACATACTTTGAATATCATGCATTATCCATCTTCGCTGCATTCTATTCTTCTTACTTCTGTCGATCACGATGTTTCAGTTTGGTCTGGTCTGCGACCGTTCCTGGATAAGTGCTACCATAACAACCATTCAGATGGGCGGGGTGTTGCTAGGGGCGTGTGTCACTGGGCAGCTCGGAGATCTCATTGGTCGAAAAAAGACATTTTACCTGGTGTACAGTCTGGTGCTCGTTGTTGATGTTCTCGCCATATTTTCTCCATCCTGGCAAGTCTTCGCCGCCCTGAGATTTGTGCTGGGACTCGGCTGCGGGGGCGTTCTCGTGGTAAATTTTTCTCTACCCATAGAGTTTGTGGGTAAAAAATGGCGAACGATGACAGGGGCGATACCATTCTGGTCTTTAGGAGTCATGACCTTGGCTTTTCTCTCCTGGCTCATTCCAAACTGGAGACATCTGTCTGTTGCGTTTGCTTGTCTGGGAGCTCCACTCCTGCTCAGCTGGTGGTTAGTACTCTATTTGTAGTCTTTTGGTTCAGACCTACTGAGAAATGTACCAGTGTCCAAATTCATAGATCCATTTTGATTTTTAAGTCTAAAGTGTATTGTTTTTGTTGAGGAAATAGCAAAGTGTGATACATTTGCTCAAAAATTTAAAAGAAGAGACCACACTGAGACAACGTATTCCTCAAATAAAAGAGTTATACAAACTGTATGGAAAACGGTTTCAAACATCGTCATTTTCTACAAAATCCACCGATTCGACGTACATTGAAAGTGCCGCCATATTTTAGGTTCCTCCAAGGAAAAGCCTCCTTTCCTTCTTTTGAATATTCATTGTGACGTCACTGTGCTTAAGGTTTTACTCCTACCATATGGTTAATATGCTTTCCAGTCTCGGCTAAATATGTATGTATATAGCGATTATCGTGAATTTTAAGGTATGTGAAAGACAGCTGTAAAAAAGGCAGACTTTGGGATGTACTGGAGGACCACACCAATATATATCTGGAATGCCGTGCCCTAAAGAACTACTGGGCAAAGTTAAGCATTTGTGTAATCTGTTAAAATGGCGGCCTAAAGGCTGTTCCTTGAATCATTATTTATGCTTTTTTTTTTGCGCGTGTGCCAGATTACTGTATGATTTTAAGGTGTCTGTAGTAGTTGATGTGTTAGCGTAGCACAGTGACCCAGAAGTCTCTCACCAGTACACTCGCGCACTCGCCGTGAGTTCAAATCTGGCTCAAGTCGGTGTCCTCTCCGGTTGTACGAGGATGGTCCTGCGTTTCCACGGGCTCTGTCCGGGTTCTTCACACCATAACGCCGGAAATGGCGAAATGGTCTTGAGTATGGAGTAAAACTCGAAATAAATAAATAAATAAAAAAATAAATAAATATAGAATTGATACTCTAGCACACCACAAGCCATATCGGTTGTGTGAAACATATATCAGAAATCAGGGATTAAAAGTTAAGTGTAGGAGTGGATGCATAAGGTTTTTTACCACCTCGGCAATATATTGATGAACAGACAGTCCAAATTCTTGTTTGATCACCAGAGTAAATTCAACGTTTTCAACGTCCAAAACCCAAACCACAATAAATAAATAGATTTCCAACTATGTATATTTTCAATTCCTTGGTTTATTGACTGTCAGTAATAAATTAGTGTCTTTGTATAACTCAAAAAATTCCTTACACAACAACCAATCAATCTATGTTTTTGTAGGTTTATCCCAGAGAGCGTGCGTTGGCTCATCACGCATGGCAAAGTGGACGAGGCCAAGTCAACCCTCCAGAGAATCGCGAAGTTTAACGGAAAACCTGAGCCTGACCTGTCGAATCTTGAGGCGACCGTGCTGAGCGAGGTGGAAGCAGAGAGGAGGCGCGCTGCGCGATTTACATATTTCGATTTGTTCTCGTCATGGGAATACAGCGTGAAAACCCTGAAATTTACATGTATTTGGTAAGTCCCTTCCAATCGCTCCAGAAGTTCATATTGTAAAATTATCAAAGGCTACATAAGTGATTTTACATTATTTTCATCTTACTGTTATTAAATGCGATGCTAACACAGCTTTTGGGGAAATCTCTCCCGTCCAGTAAATTGTAAGTAATGTAAACCATTTCTAAGTTTCTGATACTTAAAAATGCAGTCATAAAATAATGCACGAAATAAGGAAAATTGGCAAGAGCTAGGCAGTATTTCAAGGGTTACGTGTGACCATTTGCCAAGTTCCACACTTGTCGTCGCCGCACTGGTTTTACTTTCCATACTGTAGTCTCAGTATTCAAAGAAAAGACAACAAATAATACAACCTGAGTTATTAGGGAAGTCTGGTGGAAACAAACCTAAACGCCTACACCCAATTTATTCGCTCGTGCTTGATGACTCGGTAAATCATCGTTTAATGTGGAATTATTTATAGGTCATTGGTACGGCATGTTATGGGCAGCGGAAACAGGGTGTCGAGTTACTTGACCCAACACTCATATGGTTGAAAGGCAAAATAGCGTGACTGCGTGACTTCAGCGGAAACTGCCTCGGCTTATAGAAATAACTAGCGCCTGATGATCTGGCAGAGCGTTTGATTTTCCCAGTGTGTGGTTTTGCTTACTTTGAACTGTAATATCTCGGTTATCCAACATCACAAAAATAACGAGATGTGATTTTTAAACTATATGTGGAATACTTCATTTATGTCTATATGCATTTGACCTAATATTACCATTTCTACCGAGTGAAACTGGCTTCATGGACGGAATCGGACCATGTTGTCTTATGAAGTCAACGTCTGCCAACAGCCTGTGGATAGTGCTCGGGCACTGCTCAATTTCCTCCCACCACATTGTTTGCCGCCGTCGTATAAGTGAAATATCATTGAGTACGACATAAACCTCAATTCAAATAAATAAATATAGCTTCTAGACTGATGCCTGAAACAACCACACATGAACCAAAACAGGCAGACAACCCTCCTAAAGCAGTGAATTTTCATGACTATTATCCAGTTTTAAATAGCTGTGTTATGTACATCTACAGGTTCTCATGTGGGCTGACATTTTACGGCCTGTCGTTCGGGGCAGGAGCTCTAGCGGGAAACATATACCTTAACATCTTTCTCACTGGTTTGGTGGAGGCACCCGCCGTAGCTTCTGTCATTTATTTTAACAATTGGTAAGTAGTAAACTACTAAAGCAACACCAGATAGGGGGTGCAAAAAGTAAACAATAGCCAGACACGATCTGGCATATACCTGAAACAATGAAATGATAGAAAATGAACAAAAGATTTTCGCCACACAATAAAGATCATGGAGGTAACCCCAGCGAAATTGTCTATTTGGTAGAATTTATGTTCGGAGAAAACAGTGAATTTAAAACGAAAAAAACCTACTAATAAACTGGAGTTAGTGCAATGGAAGTACAGAACTATGTCTTCAACACTAGTTATTTATTTATCTTTTAAATTTGTGTTTGACTGAGTAATTCTGTGATGTGCATTGTGGACCACTTAACATATCATTGACAACACAATGTCTTTTAAGTCAATATTAATTAAAGTAACGTATTTAATGTAGGAGTAGCACTTCCTGTGAAAGCCTGCATATTAAACCACAACGTCACAAGTATGAGTGCACTCATTAAGTTTCATCTCACTGGCGTCCAAACTTTATCAATGTGGTCCAGAAACCCCACCAAAGAATGCAAAAAATTAACTGATCTTTATTCATCATAATACTATCCAGAAAGAAATATCCAAAAAGTAGTCCACTGATTTTGCACTTTAAATGTACGATCTTGGTTCATGAACGTTTGCTTCTCCAGTAAATAAATGTGCTTTAAGCATACGTCTAACACTGGCCAAATAAGGATAGAAGCCAAACCACGTCAACCACAAAAATACATGTATACTTTGCATCATCTAATAAAACCCCTAGTTCTTTGACACAGAATATAGTGACAAGAGAAAACAGTTTGTCTTTGTAAAATACGAAACATGATCAATGTTCTCTATGTTCCCACCTTGGCCTATATTTATATGTCTATATGTGATCTGTGTTTGTTTAGCGCCGGTAGATGTAAAACTGCCTTCGCATTCCTCATCATCTCAGGTCTGGCCTCTCTCTCAGTCGTTATCGTTGTATATACAGGTAAGTTATCATAATTAATGGAAATGTTTCCTCCTGGTGAAGAAACAAGCCGAAAATCACAAAAATTGGAACATCTCGCAAAAAATACGTGAGTGAGGTTGGTTCATAGTTAACAGTTCACGATTCAAATTGGACCAATCATTATTTCTTATAATAAAAGAAGACTGGCGCTTACGCCATAAGTAAGAGGCGTAGACATTTCATACTTGGTGCCCAAACCAAACTTGGAAAGCCTAACAAAATGGCTTCAAAACTGATGTCACACTGAATTGTTTTTATTTATTTATTTATTTATTTTCATTGGTGTTTTACGCTGTACTCAAGAATATACTCACTTATACGACAGCTGCCAGCAATATAGAGGAAGGAAATCGGGCAGAGCCTGGGAGAATCCCACGACTATCCGTCGGTTGCTGAGAGACCTTCTCACGTACGGCCGCATAGGAAGCTAGCGTGAGCTCCATGACCGCATTGATGAGAGACTCCTGGGTCATTGCGCCGTGCTGGCATACTAATCCCCTCAGCCACGGAGTCCCCACAGAATTGTTGAACGAACTGTTAACTGGACGGTTCACTGGCATTAATGGTTAGATCGCCCGCCTCAGAGTCGGGAGACGGATCAAACCCAGGTCGAGCCATACCAAAGACTTTAAAAATGATACATTTTGCTGCCTCACTTAGTCCTCATTACTGAGAGGTTAGAGCAAGGAAACATGACTGGTTGACCCGGTGTCAGTATAATGTGACTGGGGGAGGTGTCTTGTGTCATCGTCATGATACGTGAGTGTCATGGACTCGCTCTGCCACAAGAGGACACAATGTATGTACACACACCTAATGACTGTTAAATACGACGCTAAACCCAAAGCATCCATGCATCCACCATCCATCCATGCATGCATCCATCCATCCATTCATCCATACGTACGTACATACATGTATACATACATAGATATACACATAGGCAACCACATCTTAAGTAATAGGCGTGGAGATCCCATACATTGTACGGAAACACATCTTAAGCGATTGATAGCCTATGGTGGTACATTTGGTGTCTCGACGGTCTATTCCTGAAGGTGTTAACGTATTTTACTTGTGATATTAACACAACATTTTGAATATTTCTAGACCAGTGAGGTCTAATAAATTGCGATTAACACCACTGCATGTTTTTTTTTACCTACTTCTGCTTACGATATAGTGCTATGGATCGTGTACTTTGCTAGTATTGAGACATTTATACGAACATTTAGAATGAAACCGTGACTGAGGTAAATTGACAAGAGGCTGTATTTAACCGATTACGTGTGGCCATTTACCAGATATCATACTGTCGTGGCTGCTCTGGTTGAATTCTCTTTTCTCATTATACCAGTGAATAAGGGTCGCAACTCTTAACCACGAGGTACACGAAGTGTGAGTTCAAATCTGACAAGAACAGAGAGATTTCCCAGATTCCCCAGTTCTTCCATCAGTTGGTGACAATAAGCGGTTGTTATTGCTCGCACGCCTTTTACACTGTCTTGCTTTCAATGAAGGTCATTTGTATTCCATCAATATACAGCCTGCATATCAGTACTTCAGACTGGCAAATCTCGTAAGTTGCCCACTATCGGCAGTTTATCCCGTGCACTGTGGTTTCCTGGCCGCCATCGTATTAGCAAAAAATTCTTGAATATAGCGTTAAGCGAAAATCAAACCAAATCAAACTGAGCTAAGATAGCTGTAAAGGCCAATAGGTTTACATTCATGACGTATACGATTTAATATGCATAAGACAAATGACATTGTATACGTAGGCTGGAAATATTAAGTGCAATGAACAAATGAGTAATTTTTGTATTACTAAGTTTTAGCCATGAGATTTTCCTAGATTTGAGAAATAAAAGTCTTTCCCGTATTTCTGCGGAAATAAAAAGAAACTGTCCTAACCACCAGTTACGCCAATCCATTTAACAAGACAATCCACTGAATTAGGAAGCAGTATCATATGACTGGATCCTGCGATTTGTTACCTGTGTGGACATGATCAGCGCCATCATTTATTTGTGCTAGTGAAGACAGAGATAATACATAAACAACATACAATATAAATAGTAAAAGCAGAGTAGCGACGAAAGTATGATAGCCGGAAAATGGTCACACGTAATCGGTGAAGCCCAGACTGTTGTCCATTTACCTCAATTAGGGTTTTGTTCTAATTGTAAATGCGTAAACCGGACCATAGCTTAAGCAGAATTTGTTAAAAAAGATGTAGTAATGTTGATTGAATTTTATTAAACGTTACTGGTTTAACTCACGAGCTAGATAACTTTGCCATTTTATTTTTTGTTTCACTTCAGCTCCTACTGCAAACTTAACCCAGATTACTGCAGCTTTGGCTTTAACTTCTAAACTCGGCATCGCCGGAGGATGGGTTGCCATACAAGTATTCACGGCTGAACATTACCCGACGGTTGTGAGGTAAGGAAAGATAACTCTTATTGTAATGTCAATGTAATCCAGTGTTGGTAAAAATAACACCGAACATTACCTCCTTTGGGCAAGTTATCGGCCATCAGATTCCTCCAATGGACACGTTGATTGGTTTATGTCTCCGTCAACGTGCGTTTTGCTTTCCTAATGCCAAAATTGCTGCCAAAATTCGTCTTTCGTCTTTCTATATATCAGTTTTCTCCAGACTTGTGTAGCTTTATTTAAAGGGATTTCTTAGTATTGGATATTCTATTTTACATATCAAACAACTACATTGAGCTGAGGCCGCAATGCGCCGTTAGACGTTTGACACACTGCTGAAACAGCGAGAATTAATTATCCTATTGTTTCTGTTTGACATTCTGCAGAAATCTAGGCTACGGATTCTCCTCCATGGCTGCCAGAATAGGAAGTATGATAGCGCCACAGGTTGTCTATTTGGTAAGAGTTCATACACTCAGTAAAACGCTGGAGCAGAAAGAAACGATTTTTTTTTGTAAATAATGTACACAAGAACTTATCAGATACTTCATGACACCTCGGAAGGTAACAATAACAATGCAGAAAGCGAACTTAACACCTCAGCAAACATTCTGTGAAGAGCACACAGTGGAGTATAATTCCTGTATGGTGTGTTTTGTGTAGATGTACAACATAGACTAGTGATGAGTTGTACAGAACAATACAGTGAAGAGATGAGGCTTCTACATACAGTACCGGAGGCCTCCGTGGCCCAGTTGTTTAACGCGCTAGCGGAGCGTACTGAGCCTCTCACTAATGCGGTCGCTGTGAGTTTAAGTCCAGCTCATTCTGGCTTCCTCTCCGGTCGTACGTGGGAAGGTCTTTCAGCAACCTGCGGATGGTCGTGGGTTTCCCCCAGGTTGTGCCTAATTTCCTCCCACCATAATGCTGGCTGCCGTCGAATAAGTGAAATATCTGTACGAACGGCGTAAACACCAATCAAACAAATAAATAAATAAACATACACTACTGATATACTGATGAACATGAACTGAAAGTGAAAACTAGCACAGTTGGACGGACCGAGTACGGTAGGCAAAAGCCAGAATGAGCCAGTAGGGCGGACTTAAGTTGGTAATACCTGAAAATCTCGCGTCGAGCAGAAATATTAGCAAAATATGTAAGCTTTCGTGGATTGCTGTGCATTGAAAGGTAGCACAAGACATTCATTTATTGCAAATGGGATTTATTATTTAACTGGGAAGTCAATCAACATTCATGTATTGAAAAATTAGTTATCCTCTAAATGTTACTAACTTTCACTCTCCTCTCGGTCACTCACCGTATCAGCTAAAGTACTGTATCCAAATTTTGCGCCGTCACGGATTGTTCTACCACATAACTTTTACGTTCAAATAATGTTGAACGTATCTGAACAGTATAGTGGCAGATAGTGACCATCTGAAGCGAGACCATTTTGACCCCGCGGGGCATGCTGTTCTTACAAAACCGCAACACAGCCTGGAAAGAGGCGAAGATCGCGGAAGTCTTAAATAGCGTTATCCTCGACCTTCGTGCCCCAGCGTAACAGGGCGATCCGAAATCTGTGCGTCTTCCGCGTATTACGCAGGTGCCCATGATTCAAGGCTTTACTAAATCGCGCGTTCCGCGGGGTCGTGAAAGTAGTGGTCAAAAATGGACGCTGTCAGCTATCATACATGTAGAAGAGTAATGCACGCGCCAGAAACCGTTAGATATCTAAGGGCAGCGTTACATAACGGTTTTACTCTGGAGGTATAGTTCATCCGAATGACTAACATCAACATGTCCACTCTCTTCGTGTTTTAGGGCATCATTCACTTGTACCTACCTTACATCATATACGGCAGTCTGATGGCCATTAGTGCCATACTCGTTTTGACGATGAAGGAGACACACGACACAGCCCTGCCAGATGAATTCGACTTTGGCCTGGTCAAAAGCCAAAAATGCTCGACGAAAGACACTGCCCCGGAGACCAGCAACCAATCCACAAAAATATGAAGTCAGGGAAAGATCATGTTCATTTTTTCAAGGTATATTTAGATAAGTCTAAACATATTGTTGTAAATCTATACAGATTATATGCAGTACTCTTCCAATTAAAGCTCAACACTATTTTCTTTAGATAACAACATAGGGCACAATTATGGTACAATGAGAAAGCGGCCACCTGTTTATCAGTTTAGCTTTGTAATTATTGTTTATTAATGTCACTGTCATATATATTTTATGTATAATTTGTGAGACAAAACTTGTTTCAAAGACCAACATTAGACTGAAACGGATATTATCCTATGCATTTAACGGTATACAGTAGGCGGATGGTTAGCAACGAATGTTTTAGCTTGGCCTATTTCATCGGCTACACCTGTTACATGATAACTTCAACCGCATACTGGGGAAGCCCTTGCGATCTACACTATTCGCATGTGGACAAAACAGTACTCATCTGTGTTTTTTTTTATTCAACCAAACGCATGTGCAAAATTGGAGGGAACGGGAAGAGCTGATACTTGGTTGGATCTACTGAACATAAAACTAGCCAATGGCTGGCAATTTTTGATTGAGTGTGCTTGCACAGTGTACTTGCACAGTGTAGATTAGAGTATCTCTTGTCACAGTGTATATGAGCTGTATGCCTAAAGCTAGTTAAGTCTGATTCTGTACATGTAATACATGCTACATGTTTGCAAATGCACGCACACATGCATATTTTCTGTCATTGTGAACAGCATACTGTGTCATTTATGTTGAAGTCAGGTGCTTAGAGCTTTGGAAGTATTGCACGTTTACGTTTTTTCTCTATATCCCTGTGCTAGGGTATTTTGTTTTCCTTATCACATTGCGTGGGTCATTCTTTATTTACATAGTTTCTTATATGCTGTGCACGGAAATATTACGTAACGTGTTTCATGTTTACACTGCATGTGTTATGTATTGCTTATGTATGTTTAGATCACATTATATTAGGTATTCTAAACTTACACTATAGTTTACTCATTATCACGGTGTGCCACGTGATGTGTGTTTTCCTTGACATTTTCCGTTATGTTCGAACTGATACATTTTTGACGTACTTTCATTTGCACTATTTTCACTCCTTGTTTGTCTTCAGATTTTTACGACATATTTGTAAAAGTAACATATTTGGAAGAAACATACTGAATATGCGAAAACTGCCAAGCATAATAAACATTGTTTCTGGTTTCATCAGATTGTTCATCAGTTTGTTCATCGGTTCGTTCATCAGCTTGTTCAGCGTTCTAACATATACATACACATGCAAACACACGTCAATACAGTTTTACAAACGCTAGATGTTACCCTGATGTTAACAATAATGCAAAACAAAACAGGTAACATAGTATGAACATAAAACTGGCATTTTAACCATGACAAATAGCTTTATCATATCTATAACTTATTGGTACTTCCTCGATCATTCAAGAATCCCGACAAATTAGTGCCATACATCAATTACAGATGTTTCATGCATCAATATAAATCCTTAATCCGTATCTATAATTCAGTATTTGCACCTCATTTAGCAACTTATCTTCAATCCTGGAAGCTATTTGGATCTCACTATGTTTTATACAACCTACGCGTGCATCAGTAACCATATAGCTGGAGTTGGACTGGCATAATACATCAATAAAAAAATAACTGAAAAAGTAATTCACTTTTGTCTTAAATCTTTACAATTTGTTTTGGCGACAAGTGAATGAATAACTGATATCGTGGCATATATGTATTTATTTGCTTGTTGTTTTCGACAACAACGTTCTTCAATTTTTCACTCCTTAGATGGCAGTCTATTTGACGAATAGAGGAAACTGGTGCAGGTGTTCGCGGAAAACCACCCACCTGTTGTTGTAGCAATGGTTGACGTCCCGGTGCTTATTCAGGGACAGTTGTGTTTGTGATAATGACGAAATCGAGGCTTCACCACTTTCGTAAACTTTCGACCCTCGTGTGACTTTCTTTGTGATTTTCAAAGATGCCGACAAGAGGGTCGAAAGCTTGGGCACCCTTCCACATTGACGTGACGATACCTTGATTTAGTCCTTATTTAGTCACTACACCCACGTACGAATATAAATCTAATGCAGCATATGGGTTATCGTGTAAGTTGTAAGGGTTGCTGCCCTTTGTAGAAGGCTGGCGTTCCTCACGAATGCTAAAATTTGCTGATCCTATTTATAGGCTGCATTCCTTCACAAATGAACCAGGAGTGATAAATGCAGTCCGTATTCTTATGACTTAGAAGGATCTCCGGCCAATCATTCCTTTGAATATCGCGGACGGCCCTCTGACCAAGCCGTTTACTGTAATGTCCGAGAAGAAGGATTGTCGTGCAGACCAGATGTCGGCCCCAGCCTGTATATTTGTTTATCTGATTGGTGTTTTACGCCGTACGCACGAATATTTCACTTATTCGACGGCGGCCAGCATTATGGTGGGTGGAAACCGGGCACAACCCGTGGGAAACCCACGACCATCCGCAGGTTGCTGAAAGACCTTCCCACGTACGACCGCAGAGTAAGCCAGCATGATATGGACTTTAACTCACAGCGACCGCATTAATGAGAGACTCCTTGGTTATTACGTTGCGCTAGCGCGCTGACCTTAGCCTGTATAGGATTATCTGGTACCTGGATAGGTGTGCATATCATTTATACTCACGAATTTCTCGGGTACATATATTCACTGAAGGTGTATAATAACAGATCTTGACCTCAGGAATAAACACCAAGAAATGAAATATATAAATAAGCCAAACTATGCGCCATAAATATTTTTTGTTATTTATTTTTCATATCTTTGTTCATTTTCCTGAAAACCATACTATTCGTCTTACAGTGCACTATTCAAAGTTCGCACACACTTTACATGTAGCAAAGGATTATGTGGGCATTTCCGTCAAACACAGCAGGATTTTCCTCAGCAAAAGCCACCTTGTTCGCACCGAAGTTATGGTGGGAAGAAATTAAAGAGGATTTGTACACAGAAATCTTGAAACGCGCTCACTATTTAAATAAAGTGGCCCTAAGTTATGAACTGTTTCTCTCCTGTGGTATATCAAGCTTCTCTGTGTGTTTGTGATCATTAAACAGTTACTTATGTTTTTAGTGTGGTTTGGACCTTTTTGTGACTGATCTGCTCAAAACTGATTGATCTAACGTGAAAGACGGCCAGAGGCCTACATCACCCGAGCAGACCTGGTAGGGCGGAGAATCGGCCCCCGAGAGGCACGATAAGAAAGTGCAAATTTCAAAATCCCAGTGCAATTCTCTAAATTTCCAAATAAGAAATATAAATCTTGTTCGAAGCACCCATAAAAGTTATATTTCCATGAAAGAGGTGGTTGCTCAGTAATAACTCGCCAAAAATGCACTCTCGATCAAAAACGAAGATGTTTCGCTTAAACGAGGCACTGTGTTTATAATTTACAGTATGAAGATCAACGTTAACCAGAAGAATATCTTTACTGAATATTTCATGCGAGTATTTCTACGTGCTGCCAAAGTTTCGATTTGGCTAACGTTTGTCTCCATCAGTAAGACGAAGACTTTTCAGGCATCTGATCTCTCAGGCATAATCTATAGTACCATGGACTATCATGAATTAGAATGGATGGCATTACGTAACATCTGGCAACTATAGCGACATCATACGTGAATCCTGGTTGAGAGGTCCTCTAGCTATCATTAACATTAACATTTTATGCGTAGCAGAAGTATAATATTGAAAGTCACATTTGTTGTATATTTATTTCATTCATTGGTGTATAACTGCGCGCTTAAGAATTTTTCAGAAAATTACATTTGTAGTGCAGCGATTTTCATATCACTAAAGTGTCCAAAGCAAAAAATATATATATATTTCACAATGACAGGATCCGGCTACATTTTTTCGATTTTATGACCTATACATCGCTTCAATGTATGTTTGAAAGTCGCATGCTTGCCATATAACAGGAAAAGAAATGTAAAACAGAGCTGAAAAAAGAAGTAGCCTTACGAGTGTGTCACCAGCTGTCAATCACAGATATAGTCATTTTCGGTACCTGAGGTGCACAGATTCTTGCACTGGGGCCGATTCCCCGCCTTACCATACCAGGTTCTTTGTCACGTCTACCGGAACTCTGTATTTAAGCCGAACTTCAAGTGAGAAACGGAGGTGGTCGGACAGGGATATCTCCCTGTAATCTCCGGATCAGGCGGGCTTAGCACTAATCCAGGCGACACAGCTCTGAAGAACTGAATTCGTGAACTAATATACGCCAGCACATCATGGCCGAACTGCACACATTCAGATGGGTGAAGGTCTTGCTGGTTGTTTCCTTCATCTGCTTCGTATTACGTAAGTTTTGTGGATGTTTTTTAATGTTAAAATGTTATGGATTTTATGCAATTTTTTGTTTCCTTTTATGTGTCATAAACTAGTAAGGCGTCAATGCAGATATCTGTGTAATGAAATCTAAAGATTAGAGTCAAATGTATGCCACCAGCCTTTTTCAGGAAAAGAAAACGTTAGTTGACTGAAATCCCTCTAGTCACATTATGATTTGTAAACACCTGCTGATTATGCACCGGGACAATAATATTATATTATAGAGTATATATAATGGAGTGGTATAAATAAATGCCGAAAATTCTTGAGTATAACGTTAAACGTTACAATACATAAATAATTAAATGCCATGACAATGTAAAACTGACTGCCATCGTAATATTGAAAGCTTCTTAATATGCAACTTTAAATAACACTGCGTAAAGCCAAAACAATTAGAGAAGGCCAACCTTTACGTTGCTATTACTACACCTTACATGCCCTCTGCTGTAGCAGCTACTCCATTGTTCGGTCGGTCGTTATTGTCATTTTCTTTCTGTTTTTACCTCCGTGTCCTCTCAACCCTTATTGTCATCTACTATCAGCCTTAACTGTGATGTTCTTCATGTATCAGAACTGCCATCTTCCGTCTATTCTTGCCTGTGTGTTTTGTCAAACGCTACTGTCATGTTCGTCATATATGAGCTTGTGCTGTCGTGTACTTTCTACTTTTACCTGCCTGTTCTGTAAAACCGTGCTATCATGTTAGCCATGTATATGCTTGTACTGTCATGTACTGTATTCTCTTGCTTGCCTGTTTTGTCAAACCGTGCTGTCATGTTCGCCATGTGTCTTGTGTTGTCGTGTACTGTCTACTTTTACATGTCATTTCTGTCAAACCCTACTGTCATGTTCTTCATGTAAAGCTTGTGCGGCCGTGTACTATCTACTTTCACCTGCCTGTTCTGTCAAACTCTTCTTTCCCGTTCGTAATATTTCAGCTTGTGCTGTCCAGCACTGTCCCCTCTCCCCCGCACCCCTTTTCTGTCACACGCTACTGTCATGTTCACCATGAATCCGATTGTGCAGTCGTGTAGAGTGTTATTTTACATTCCTGTTCTGTCGTGTACTATCTCTTTTTACCTGTCTATTCCGTCAAACTCTTCTGTAACGTTCGGTCGTGTTCTGTTGTATTTTGCTGTCCTGTTCCTAATCCTTTACTGTAGTGTTCTTTCTATTTTCCCGTGTTCTCTTAGTCCTTGATGTCATTTTACTCTGTACTTTTACCTCACTGTTCGTTCTAAACCTACTGTAAAAGTTCGCCATACATTAGTTTGTGCCAGCTTGTGTCAGCTTGTGTGTCGTGTACTGTCTACTTTCACCTGCCTGTTCGGTCAAACCCTTCTTATGTTCGCCATATACCAGCTTGTGTGTCGTGCACTGTCTTCTTTCATATTCCTGTTCTGTAAAACCCTACTGTCATGTTAGCCATACATCAGCTTGTGTGTCGTGTACTGTCTACTTTTATGTTCCTGTTCTTTCAAACCCTACTGTCATGTTAGCCATACATCAGCTTGTATGTCGTGTACTGTCTACTTTTATGTTCCTGTTCTGTAAAACCTTATTGTCATGTTAGCCATACATCAGCTTGTGTGTCGTGTACTGTCTACTTTTATGTTCCTGTTCTGTAAAACCTTATTGTCATGTTAGCCATACATCAGCTTGTATGTCGTGTACTGTCTACTTTTATGTTCCTGTTCTGTAAAACCTTATTGTCATGTTAGCCATACATCAGCTTGTGTGTCGTGTACTGTCTACTTTTACCTGTGTGTTCTGTCAAACCCTACTGTCATCTTCGCCATGTATCAGCTTGTGCTGTCGTGTACATTCTACTTTCACCTGCCTGTTCTCTCAAACCCTGCTGTCATGTTCGTCATGTATCAGTTTGTGCTGTCGTGTACATTCTACTTTCACCTGCTTGTTTTGTGAAACCCTAGTGTTACGTTCGTCATGCAGCATCTTGTGCTGTCGTCTTCAGTCTATCCTTGCCCGTGTTTTTCTTCAAACCCTACTGTCATGTTTGCCATGTATCGCCTTGTGCTGTCGTGTGCTGTCTACTGTACTGTCATGTTTGCCCGGTATCAGCTTGTGCTGTCGTGCACTATCTACTTTTATCTGTCTGTACTGTCAAACCCTGCTGTCATGTTCGCCATGTATCAGCTTGTGCTGTCATGTACTATCCTTTTTATCTGCCCGTTCTGTCAAACCCTACTGTCATGTTCGTCATGTATCAGTTAGTGCTGTCCTGTACTTTCTACTTTTATCTGCCCGTTCTGTCAAACCCTACTGTCATGTTCGTCATGTATCAGTTGGTGCTGTCCTGTACTTTCTACTTTTACCTGCCTGTTCTGTCAAACCCTAATGTCATGTTCGTCATAGATCAGTTGGTGCTGTCCTGTACTTTCCACTTTTACCTGCCTGTTCTGTGAAACCCTTCTGCCACATTCGTCATGTATCAGCTTGTGCAGCCGTTTACTATCTACTTTTACCTGCCTGTTCTGTCAAACCCTTCTGTCATGTTCGTCATGTATCAGTTGTTGCTGTCCTGTACTTTCTACTTTTACCTGCCTGATCTGTCAAACTCTACTGTCATGTTCGCCATGAATCTGCTTGTGCAGTCGTGTAGAGTGTACTTTTACATTCCTTTCACCTGTCTATTCCGTCAAACTCTTCTGTAACGTTCGGTCGTGTTCTGTTGTAGTCTGCTGTCCTGTTCTTAATCCTTTTCTGTAGTTTTCTTTCTTTTCTCCCCTGTTCTCTCAGTCCTTGTTGTCATTTTTATCAACTTTTGCTTCCCTCTGTCTTTAATGCATTGCTCCACCAGGTGATGAGCATGCCGTTATGGTTGCTTTATTGTCGACCTTCTTTGCAACGATATTTTGTCTTCTGTTAATCTCCTGACCTGTGTATCTATACTCTCATGTATTACTCTAAAATCTTGCTGTGTTCATTGCTAGCAATGTTCTATCTGATGGTAATGTCCTGTTATATTTATTTATACAGATACGTTCTCTCTTTTCTAGAATTAACACTGGTTAAGGAGGACGTGTTTTCTAAATCCTGTATAGTAAGTATACAATACTCACTGTAGTGTAACATTTAATAAAAATACCCTAGGGTTATACCTTGAGCGTTTCAAAGCTTGTTAGAGTACCAGATGAACCGGTGGGGAACAATTCGTCCATCGTCGTTTACGTGTGTCATTGAAATCCGAATTTGATAGTTGAGGAGAGAGAAAACTTTGCAAGAAAATCGTAAATCTCCCTCTCGTGAAGATAGTGGTCCAGTTTGGTTATTGCAAAGACCATAGAAGAGGTATAATGGTTGCAAATCTGTAAGACAGCCTGGGTTTTGACGAGAATATCCCGAAAAAGTTGTAATAGTTGGAGGAAAGGCACGAGGACGTTGACAAAAGTTTCGGATGTCAAAATGGTTAGCGTTTATTTTTTGCGGTTTTTCATGATTAGCTCGGGAACTCTGATACATTATTTTATCCAATCAGGTTAATCGAAGTGCTTTTATTTCTGCTTGTAATTTAATCCGAATTTGCGGTGAAATGAGAATTTGTCGGTTCCGTGCAAGATGCAATGGTCGATAGATGAGGCTAGATGGCATACTTTCGTTAAGGACTTAATGAAGTTAGACTGTTGAGGGCGCTGGAGGTTCGAATTAAAGGCTAGCTAGCCTAAGGATCTAACCAAAGGGCAAGTCAGTGATATGATGAATATGTAGCTTACCGATGATAAACAGCGGCTTGTTTATCAAGTGCCTCGTCCCAAATACCTAGTCTTTGATTATTTTGCATTTCTGCATAAACCAGAATTCTGCTGGTGAACTAAGCATCCCCGAGACCTGGCCGCTGTGCATTTTTTTGATGTTATTGTATGTTAAACGTGATGACAACACAGTATTTTGAGTAATTTCAGACCAGTGACCTCTAATAAATTGCAGTTAATATCACTACATTTCATCCTACCTCTGCTTAAGCCATGGTGGTAGAGGGCCTGTTATTAGGTACTGTTTCTGCATTCACATCAACACTTAAAATAAGACCCTGACGGTGGTAATTTGACAAGAGGCCGAATTTCACGGGCTAAGTATGACCGTTCGCCAGGAATCACACTGTTGTCGGTGTTCTGGTTTTACTCTCTATGCTGTACGTCTTTAATTATGTCATTTTTTAAAATCTTTCCAGGTTCAGCCTGAAAGAGATAAACGCAAAAACCCCAAGGAGCGATTTGATCAGAGGTACCATCTCTTACATAAAGCGTGCCAAAATCTTTCGCGAAGGGAAAAATATGGTAATCTGTGTGGTCACGTCGTTGAGAACCGTGAGCTGGGACTCAGCTGGTGTTACGTTCCCAAAGCTGGATGCACCTTCTGGAAAAAGGTCTTCTACGTTCTCCAAAATAGAGCGAGGGGAGATAAATCATCGACCATATCACAGATAGGATTTCGACAAATTCATTCTGCTTCTATCCAGAATCTCTGCGGGTTTTCCAGCGTCGTGGACATGGCGAGCTACATGTCTGAGCAGAAAACTCTTCTCATCGTGCGCAATCCTTACTCACGACTTTTCTCCGCTTACATCGATAAATTTCTTCTGCCAGATCATTGGAGTGGTGTAGGAAGACATATAGTCAAATATTACCGGGAAAATGCAACAACACTGTCAAGGCGTTGCGGGCATGATGTCACTTTTAAAGAGTTTATAAACTACGTCATCCACGTAGGAGAAAACTCAAATGGAACAATGTGGTTTTACGACGATCACTGGTTGCCGATTTCAAAAGTGTGTCTGCCGTGTCACATCCCTTATAGGTATATCGGAAAACAAGAGACATTTGCAAGCGACAGAGATTTTATCTTCCAACAGTTTGGGATAGAGAAATATTTCAACGAAAGCTTTTCCCGGGTGGCCAGTGTTAGCCGTACTATATCACAACGCATTGAAGCATTCTGGGGACAAGCTTTGCGAGGTGGATGTGTGACAGAAAAACAATTAATGCGAAGAATGTGGACAGCTTTTCAATTACAGGGTTATTTACCCTGGAGCGAAACTCTGCAAGTTAATTTGAAGAACTCACCACTGCCACACACGATGAGAACATTCAACAACATTGTCCTAAATACATTCAGAAAATATGAAAATGTAAGCATGAAACAACAGAGAGTACAAGGGATGACAAAGGCCTACACCGCTTTATCACTCTCTCAAATGCGTAAACTTCAGAACATTTACGACTTGGATTTTAAATTGTTTGGATACGAGAAAGAACCCAAAGAATTGTTTTCATTTTTCTTGCCAGAAATATGAAAATTATTGTCCATTTTTTTAAACATTAACACCCGTACTGTCTGTTCCAGCAATATAACTGTTATAACTCATGACATTTTGCAGCCTCTGTGTGGAGTGCATGTACCACTGTGGAGATATTAGTCAGCACTTCCTTTAGTTATTTATTTATTTATATGATTGGTGTCTTACGTAAAATTCATGATGTTTGCCCTTCAGTGGCTACTCGTCTCTTCCGGCTGATTCTAAACCTGGTTCTCTTCCGACTTTTTACCAAATTCAGGGAACGAATGGAGTCATTATCTTCTCATAATGTCTTGTTGATTGACCGATTAGGCAATACATTTTTGACATGCCACTTGATCGAAAACCTACATGAAACAAGAAACTTACATAAAACAGGAAACCTACATAAAACAAGAAACCTACATAAAACAGGAAACCTACATGAAACAGGAAAAACATGAAGCAATAAACCTATAGGAAACCAACATGTAGCAAGAAACCTACATGAAACAGGAAACCTACATGTTGTCTAAGTGGTAAATGAAACATAAAAGTGAAGAGAGAGTTAAAAACTTGCTGAGGATTGTATCAACATAGCTTACTATGACGTTGTGTATCTGGGTGTATCTGATTGTAGAGTTTTTAAAATACCTTAAGAGAGTGTCACCTAGGACACCACTGCCTTGCCGGTTACCGTATTTTTGCATTTTCCATTTATGGGCGAATTAGAGGCTTTGTCATGATCATAACTTACACATTTAATCACTTTCTGAAAGTTTTCTTGATCAGTCCTTATGGCACTGCAGTAAATAATAGCTATGGTGAATTTGGCACATGCATAAATAATAACCATATTTTAGATGAACAACAGCAAGCCATGAGCCAAATCACAAGTTCATGTCATCAACTGGTCAAAAGGTATCCAATATCGGTTTTCCAAAGATCAACGTTGCTTACAAAATGAGCATTACAGTCTCTTAAAGGATACATCCTCTTAACGGAATATAGTTACCTGTAAGTTTAGAAATAGTGAAGAAATAGTTATCAAGTCAGGGCGAAATGTGTTTTAAATATCTGACGTGTCAAATCTAGCATGTAATCCGCAGCACTTTCCCATGAAACAGTCAAAAATTATTGTTGAACACATTAATTATCCTGCTATAAAGTAGGACATGGTGTAAGGGCATTCAGACACGCTTTTATTCCAACTGTTCATAAAGACAGCGTCACTTTATGATCTTATACCTCCTACCAAATGCTTAGGCGAAATTAGACACAGGATAACACGTTGTACAGCGCCATAGATCAAGCTATGATTTAAAGTTGAAATGAAGATCACAATATTGGCCCATTGAGTGCAAGTTTCTTTTTAAAGACAGTACGAAAGTTTCGAGATCGAACTCTTTTGTCGCTAAAGATAAAAAATACATACTGTCAAAAATGTTAGGCAACTATTGCTGGATCACCCGAAAAACGCTTCGCATTTACATGAACAGTTAGAAGAACACTCTAACTGAGGTAAATTGACAAATGGCATAGGCCAAAATATCGTCACTTCTCTTGTTTTAGTCTCTAAACGCTGTGTTTTATATTTCGCAAGTTCTTATTAAAGACCAGACACAAAACTTCCTCAAAAATTGTACTTGGTCAATTTTCCTCTTGAACTTATATGCAATCAACTGTATTTTGTTGTAAACTCTACACATAATGTCAGATGCAAAACCAAGATTTCACCTTTGGAAGAAATTCCTGGGAACTTTACTGGTGGAATCTGGGCGTCAAAACAATCATTCGTATACCAGCCGTCATTCAAAACGAACGTTACATGTTAATAATTACACGGCCACTATATGAAGACAACACAAACCACTACTAAGAACTAAGAAAGTATATAAAGTGAAAGGCATAAATGTATTCCAACGTTTACGTATTTTGGCAATATTTCTGCTCAACACGAGGTACCCTTGATTAAGTCAGGAGTTTTTAACGAAGATGGACAGGTGTAGGGAATGCCCTCGGATTGTTCTCATCGTTTTGGGAATTGGTCTTGCGATTTTTGATCCGAAACGCCCATGTTTCGGTTGACGTCTGGTATGCTAATGTCTGTTTCGATGCATAGATACAAATCTCGTACCATGCTAGTTTAGAAGTTGTGGATAATCAAAATAGGTCTTTTTGTTGAGCTATGATTGTACCTGTTTATATATCCAACGTGGCGATCTAATTCAATACGATGCATGTTATCCCTTCTAGCTCAATGTTACGTGACGTTAGGCACACTTACGAAGCAGAGATTCTTGACACTGTGTTCTTAAAAGAATTATACGCATTGTAAAAGTTGGGCAACTTAGATTAAAGGTGTTTAATACTGTAAACTTGATACACTAGTTTTTGCAGTATTGTAAATTGTGAAGTTGAGGTTGATATAAATTGTGAAATACCACACAGTGGCTACCAAATACTACAAGGCGAGATTTATACATGCCCAATGCAGGATTTCCATGTATTACTTTGTCTGTCCATGCACATCCAAGAGCTTCTCTAACAGTGGGTGTGGCGTAATGGGTCAAACCTCCTGTGGTTTGTAAATCTCACTTTACCATAATATCCTGCATTTCATTTTGCTTCACTTGTATTTGTTTTCCAACGTGTATATTTAATACTTTGTTTACTTATTGGCACATGGTACATGTATCGGAGTTAAAAGTTAAAAGTTAAAAATCTTAACACATCTACCAGGTGCAAATCAGCTTGATTTACTATTTGCATTCCCACTCGTATAGTGAAAAAAATATTGTTGTAAACATGACAATCCCTTTTTGTTTACGTTTAAAAAAAGAGGTAGGAGTCGGGATCGGGTGATCTCGCATTTCCCGACAAATAAGCGAAATATCTTTTCTACAATTCCTCACTTACTGTTAATCCTGTATGCTCGCCTTGAGGGTTTAGCACAATGTGTGCTAAGGATATTACTCCTCGTGCGGAAGGTTAAGATAATCTCACTCCGGAATTCATTTTGTGCTTTTGAAGTTAGCTGCTTGGTTTGATTTTGATTTGATTTGATTGGTGTTTTACGCCATACTGAAGAATATTTCACTTATACGACGGCGGCCAGCATTATGGTAGGTGGAAACCGGGCAGGACCCGGGCGAAACCCACGACCATCCGCAGGTTGCTGAAAGACCTTCCCAAGTACGGCCGGAGAGGAAGCCAGCATGAGCTGGACTTCAACTCACAGCGACCACATTGGTGAGAGACTCCTGGGTCATTGCGCTGCGCTAGCGCGCTAAACAACTGAGCCACGGAGGCCTCTAGCTGCTTGGCTTCATGTGCTTGTCTACTCTTCTCAACATAAGACGTGGGTTCAATCCTCAGTTCCGCCTGTCGCATCATATCATCCCTTTCACTCCTTATCTAATAGCTCTTGTCGTGACCTGCAATTGATCTACCTATGGTGGCCTATACGTCTCCGTGTGAGACGCTGGTTCAGTCCCGCTTGTCGCAAGATGGCAATACTTGTACTCATTCTCGAATAGCACCCATCGTGACCTGCAGCTGATCAGTGTATCATCGTTCATGTAGCTGAAACGAACGCTATACCTCTATGGCTTTGATGTATGACATACTAGTTTTCCGATGAACAGCCTGTAATTTGGATACTTAGCTTATTCCACTTCCGTTGACAAGGAGGCTGTCAGAAAGTTGGACGGACGCGTTTTTTCCACTTGTAAGCTAAGCTTATGTTGTTGTTGCAATCTAGTGGCTTGTACCTGACTAAATCTGTATAATTATAAAGTAAATGTATATAGTTAAGTAGGTTAGCGTGATTGTTTATAGTCTGTTGTAACGTAGTTATTTTGTAGTATAAATGATCTTTTGTTCTGTAAGGTTAACTGATTCTTTACATTACACTGTCACTCGGCAACTAACAAGGGCTCCTTTCGTCTTACATCTTGGTCTGTGAGTCGTCTCAGAGGCATTGCTCTTTTCTCTTTAACTGTCATGTAAATAATCTCACTGTGGTTGCACCTGGTTTATTTAGGCTACTGTTAGTCATTTCAGTTACAATGGAGGACGGTGGTGACCATATGGATTTCGCTGAGGTGCAACCTTCAGAACGGGGCAAGCGGGAGCGAAAAAGGAATGATAGTGAGGAAGGCAAGGGCGGAAAGAAAGCACGAGCAAATGAAAGAGACTGTACATTAGATGTTGTCATGTCTGGTGTAGGTGGATTTCCTGTATGCTCGTTGAATCTTGTAAAATTTGGTGAAGCCTTACATGAAGTTGTTGGGAATGTAAAGTCCGTGAAAAGACTGCCATCACGTGAGTTACAGGTAACATGCTCTGACAGGGGCCAGGTCAAGCGTTTGCTGAGGCTGACTTCTTTAATGAGCAAAGACATACAATGCCAGTCACCTCTGTCGTCATGTACGGGTATCATATATGATGTTAGAGAAAGTGTAACAAGTTTGGAAATCCGGGTGGCTTTACGTAAAGAGAAATGCATTAAAACTGAACGGATGAAAAAGAGTAAAGATCGTCAGGTATCATCTTGTATTTTGGTTTATTTTGATCGAGATGATCTGCCATCGGAAGTGTTGTTAGGATATGAGAAATTTACCGTAAAGCGTTATATCCCCCACCTGTGCTGAGATGTTTCCCTTGGCAGCGCCTAAGTCATACGTCGAAATCTTGTAGACGTTCCTCTCGCGGCTCCCGCTGCGGTGGCTCTCATCACTATGTCCAAACATATCCACCCCCAAATGTGTCAACTGTGGGAGTAGCCATAGTGCTGCTTTTGCCGGCTGTCCTGCCAGGAAGGAGGCAAGTAAGGCTCAGTATATCAGAATTACCGAGAAAGTTTCGTACTCAGCAGCTTTCAAATCTGTCCGCAACGCTCGTCCCGAACACACTTATCCCGACCACGTGCAGTCCGACCAAAACGATATAGAGTGTACCCAGGCACCTAGAAGCATTGAGGGTGTCTCACACCTGAAATCACCTACCCTAAACCCAGACCACAAACCAATTTTATTGGCGTACAGACTCACAGTGACATGGCTATCCAGACGGACTACTGTTCGGATGTTACTCTCGCGAATGTTGTGGTAATGATAACAGAAATTTTGTTTCAATGTGCTAAAGTTCCTAAGAACTCGGAAGTTATGTTTCATCACTGACTGTGCTTGGTGGTGAGACTGTTGTTCCCTCGGAGATTGTGGCTCTGCTGAAGCAAAGGAAAATCGCCGGTAGATAATGGATTATACAAGAAATCTAAAAATCCGTGTGTTTATATTGCTCACGATGGCTTTCCGTATACTGCATCAAAACATTCAGTCTTTGTTTGCTCATGATCAAGAATTCAAAGTTTTCTTAGTTGATCTTAATATTGAGTCTGATGTAATTTGTCTCCAAGAAACATTTCTTAAACCTAAGTATAACCTTACATTCCCAGGATATGTCATAAAAAACTGACAGAATTGGCATTGCCAGAGGTGGGCTGACTATGTTAATACAAAGTGGTATTTCATTCAGGGGAATTTGTTTCCCAGAATTTCGTAGTATTGAAGTCCAGGGATTTCAAATTGTCTGCAGCATTCTCTCTTTTTTTTTTTGATGCAAACCACCAATTTAATGCAAACCAAAAGCATTTAATTATGAACAACAAGCGATTAATTACATTTGCAAATTGCATGAAAGTTTAATTTATAAATGATTTAACGAAATATAACGAAAAGCACAAGCGTTTATCTATGACAATTAAGCGTTTGCTTACATTTGGCAATTGCATAAAAGTTTAATTGATCATTGAAAATTGTTTGCGAATTCTAGAAAAGATTTTCCCATGCGGGGAATCGAACCCCGGCCGCCGCGGTGAGAGCGCGGAATCCTAACCACTAGACCACATGGGAAGGCTGCCCATTACGTAGGCCTACAGAGGGGCAGGCTGTGATTGTAGTAAACCTGTACAATGCTTGTAATAGGCTAGATATTTCTGAGCTCAGTGCCATAGCATCGACCGCCAAGGGCCTTGAAATAATTTGTGGTGATTTTAATACACATAATGTGTTGTGGGGTAGCTCATCAACTTATGTCAATGTTTCTGTAGTTGAAGACTTCGTCGAAGATAATGGTTTAATTCCATTAAATGATGAATGTGCGACAAGACTCGACGTCTGCTCGTGCAAGTTATATGCCCTGGATTTGACATGGCGTTCCAATGAGCTATGTCGTGGTTTTTAATGGTATGTGGACTATGATTCACCTAATGGAAGTCATCACTACCCTGTAGTTGTTACATTAGGGTCATCCCCACACTATAATGGTGTAGGTAACCTACCTAGATGGAAAATACAAAGAGCTGATTGGAATACCTATGTCATTGAATGCTTGTCGTCATTTAATGAATCTGTCGTTTCTGATAACATTGATCAATTTACTGACTACATTATAGGCGGTATCGACTCTGCAGCCAGTGTATCCACCCCGAAGTCTTCAGGGGCTGTCTGGTCGCAGCTCCCAGTTCCATGGTGGACGACAGAGTGTGTTGATATAATCGTCATGTCCGACATTCGTATGCCATTCGTAGTCCATAAAGGGCGTTCCAAGCCGATAATCGACTTGGATTGATGCCATACGTCAGCGCAAGAGAGCAAAGAACAAAGCGTCTCACAACCGTTTGATCAACGATATCCTTTTTTATCGGAAATGTAAGGCTATTGCACAGCGTACTATCATGCAAGCCCAGAAAGCCTATTTGCGAAAGAACTGCCCTGGCATTACTAGTTCAACACCACTAAAGAGGGTATGTGCCCAGGTAAAGGTAGTAAGTGGTGCTAAGAGGTCTAATAGTATTCCTACATCGATATCTGGTCATTTATCCTCTGTTAGTGACTTTGATAAGTGTAACCTGCTAGTGGAAAAGTCTGCATACATTTCAAGTTCTAGCGACTTTGATTCTGATTTTACCAAACACAAAGATCAACAAGAGCTACTCCACAGTTTCTCTCCCCTGGGACTTAAGCAAGCTCTGAGTAGGAAAAAACATTTCACACAAGGGGAGGATGAGGTATATTATTCTGTGTTAAAAAGTGCTTAACTTGATGAGGTCTGTATCTGGTAAAAGCTGGGGGGGGGAGGGGGTTATAAATCCGTACTCTGAATATATAGGTCGTTAATTCGATCCAGGCTTGTTTATATATGGGAAGCTTTGATTCGGCTTGCGATACTTTAAAGTTCAGACTTGACTCTATCCAGTGTGTAGCGTTACGAATTTGTACTGGAGCGGGGAAAATTACTCCTCTAAATGTTCTTCAGGTCCACTACCGGGAATGATCTCTCTCAATCAGACGCAAACTGCGCACAGCAAGATTTGGGATGAAGTTAGAAAACTCTCTACATAATTCAGCCAGTTCAGTGTTTTCATCATTTTGTTATGATTCTCTCTATAATGCCAACAAAAAGTCACGCTCGTCATTTTCGAATTGTATCTAATACCGCTTAACCTGGGGATAGGGGCCGTAAAGGTAGTCATGCTCATTACACCAGCATGATGCCTTTATAAACAGTTACAATTAAAGCGCGACTGAGACACTTGTTTAATTGTTATTTGACATGGAACTCATTCACGGACTACGAATTTGAACTTTGATATGGAATTCATGCCTGGAATGTTCATTGTCTGCCCGGCATCATTGAAAACTGATGACCGTTTCTCTCTTCTGTGTTACCGGCTTTATTTCTTATTTGTATAATTTCTTACATACCTTTGTCTTTGGGAGTTAATGTTAAACCTTGTTTTGGAAATGGATCTTGCGATTATCGACTTGGAACGCTTTTTAGGGACTACGAATGGTATATGAATGTCGGACTTGACGCTTATATTTCAATGTTCGTGCTCAGAATATTTTGCAGAGTGCGAGGGGGGGGGGGGCAATACCGAACGTTTACAGAAGGAACGTGTCCAGCCATCTCCCCTTTGGAAGGTCCAGTCACCATCTGTATCCATGGACCTGCACTCTTTGCCCACCGAAACATGCAAGTTTAGTTTTTGAAGCTTTGAGGAATTATTTATGTAGGATCCACAGATTTTACGCTACAACATTGTGGCAATAGTTCTCTATGGATTGACTACGGTTGATTAGAGCAGCCTAAATCCCTGAAACACATCTTATTGCCTTGGAGCTAATCATTCCATGAAATGGACACATAACTAATATATGAATGCATGTATGTTCCGTTGACAAAGCATTATGGATATGTTGACCCTCGTATCGGCCTACCACAACGGGGTATCGTCGTAATATGGAAGAAATAGCGTTCAAAGAGACATCAGAATCCATATAAACAGGAAAAAACTAAAGGATTAGTGTCCAGATAGGTTATTTATTCATAATTAGTACATATTGTCAAACTGAGAGTTAAAAAAATTTGGAAAGAAGTACAGTATTTTGAGTAATATGGCATTAAGATCATTAGATAATGACGCTCGGTTAATGCATTTTTCCGCCAACTCTCGGTAGTGTATGCCGAATGACATCATGCAAGCCCAACCTTTACGAGCTGTCAGAACTCTGCCATTCAGTTTAGTGTTCAAAACCCACATACGTGATAAACATATTGAATTTCTCTACGAAGGATTTGCTGTTCTGCATACAGTTATAAAAATAGGTCGTCGAAGAACTCTAGAGCTATTTTTTTCAAGTTTTCAGACGATTTGGCCCACAGGAAAGCGTGGATACTCGCTACAGCCAAATCTTTGAAAGGCTAACAGGAGTAGGGATAAGAAAATTTGGCAAGAAGCTAAATTTTAACAGCAGGGATCAAAAATTAGGCTTCAAAAATATATATATAAACTCTGGTGATAATAGGGCTTGGTGTGTGTAAAACAAAGCGAGAGTTTATTCGTCATTAGTTTGGTCAGTCTTCAGTATGCCGGTAAAGTGAAAGAAAAGTAGATACAGCCATCCTCCAATGAATGTCCCTTTGATACAAGCCATCCCATTGGCTGTGTCTCTCCTGTGTCTCTCCAATGGACCAATGAATGAACAATGAATGAACAAATTGCAAACTATGTACAACAACGCAATGTTTGACAGCTACGGCGATGCTAGCGATTTTTGAAGGGAGACAGAGGACGGTTAAAACGTAAAACGATCCGAAACTAATCGTGTTGCTCGACTACGTTAAACAAGAACTAATGTCTGGTGCTGAAATACTGGTTGTTGATTAAAATTACTCATCATAGGTGCTAAAACAAGTAACATCTCTTTGAATACAGATCAGGATAGGTGCGAAAGCAATCTTACATAATGATTGTTTTCATCTCAGATCCAAATTACGAGGATTAGCGACACCGCCGGAAACCAGAGGATTAAAGCCACCCTTCATAATACCTGTTCGACGTGATCAAATTCAACGTCTAAAACCTCGAAATCTCCAGTCTGGCCAGGGATGTTGATGTCATAAATCCGAACTTCAGCGTCGACCACTATGGGTTCAAATTGATATGGCAGTATGTTTGCATGTGTGTAGCTGGAATCCATCTCGAAAATGACATTTGATACAAATGTCCAGGTTATATAAGCCAGTTCGACTTGGGTTAGCCATCTGTGACGTCACTCGGTGAGTTTTACTGGGTGGATAGCGGTTAGGTTAGTAAGTCTGTTGTTTCTGGTGGATGTAAAATCATAATTGCGTTTCTTAGAGGCACTCCTTGTAATATACTGTTAAACAGGTTAAAACCTTTATAGTTAGGAAAAGTAACTAAATCTGGACACTAATCCTTTAAGTTATAAATACCACATTTATATCACCGTTGACTTCGCACGATGTGATGGCGAATGGTATTCGATTGAGAAAAAAACCGGTATACAAATCTGTGTGACACAAAAAATATATATTACAAGCTTCGTCAAGTAATTAACACTTAGGAACACCAAGCTGTGGAGAAATAGTTCTCCGAATTTCACACGGATGTCATTATAGCAAAATCAACAATGAGGTGGCGTCTTTGTATTTACACCATGATCAAACCTGTAAGTTATAAGCATTATAAAGTATCTAATTCGCTTTTAACGCATGCCCATAACTAGAAATGAAAAAATACGCTAACCAGTAAGGTATTGATCAACATGCACTCCACACACAAGCTTAAAAATGTCATGAATTATAACAGTTATATTCCTAAAACAGACTGTATGAATGTTAATCGTTTAAAAAATACACAATAATTTTCATATTTCTGGCAAGAAAAATGAAAACAATTCTTTAGGTTCTTTCTCGTATCCAAACAATTTAAAGTCCAAGTCGTAAATGTTCTGAATTTTACGCATTTGAGAGAGTGATAAAGCGGTGTAGGCCTTTGTCATCCCTTGTACTTTCTGTTGTTTCATGCTTACATTTTCATATTTTCTGAATGTATTTAGGACAATGTTGTTGAATGTTCTCATTGTGTGTGGCAGTGGTGAGTTCTTCAAATTAACTTTCAGAGTTTCCTTCCACGGTAAATAAGCCTGTAGTTGAAAAGCTGTCCACATTCTTCGCATTAATTGTTTTTCTGTCACACATCCACCTCGCAAAGCTTGTCCCCAGTATACTTCAATGCGTTGTGATATAGTACGGCTAACACTGGCCACCCGGGAAAAGCTTTCGTTGAAATATTTCTCTATCCCAAACTGTTGGAAGATAAATTCTCTGTCGCTGGCAAATGTCTCTTGTTTTCCGATATACCTATAAGGGATGTGACACGGCAGACACACTTTTGAAATCGGCAACCAGTGATCGTCGTAATGCCACTCTGTCCCTTTTCCGGTTTCTCCCACGTGGACGACGTAGTTTATAAACTCTTTAAAAGTGACATCATGCCCGCAATGCTTTGACAGTGTTGTTGCATTTTCCCGGTAATATTTGATTATATGTCTTCCTACCCCGATCCACTCATCTGGCAGAAGAAATTTATCGATGTAAGCGGAGAAGAGTCTTGAGTAAGGGTTGCGCACAATGAGAAGAGTTTTCTGCCCTGACATGTACCTCGCCATGTGTTCCATGTCAGAAAATCTGCAAAGATTTGCCGTGGGTGCAGAATGAGCTTGTCTAAATCCTATCTGTGATAAGGACAATGCCTTATCTCCCCTTGTTCTATTCTGGAGAACGTAGAAGACCTTTTTCCAGAAGGTGCTGCCAGTTTTGGGGACGGAACACCAGCTGAGACCCAGCCTATGGTTCTCAAGCACGTGATTACAAAGTTTCTTATATTGTTCTCTTTGAGAAATGGATCGACAGGCTTCATCCAAGAGATGATATCTCTGCTCAAATCGTTTCTCAGGGTTTTTGAGTCCATCTGATGCAGATTGAGTCTGAAATGATATGGGTGTTTATAATGAATCCAATGGCGTCAGAATCTCGTGCGTATTAATGGCTTGCATGTTGGTAAGATTTTGTTCAAGATGGCAGTTTTTGACTCAATGTGAGTTACCATATTTTTGCTCTTCTGCTAGTTTTGCAAGCTTGGTTGACGTTTGGAGATATTACAATATAACTAAGGTCTTCCTTGTTCACAGAACATTGATAATATACGATTTTCGCTTAAAGCTGTGTAATCTATTGTTCATTTCTGCCTTTGCGATGACGATTTGGGGACAGGCATAGAGAGTAAAACCAGACCAGCGACGACAGTGTGGTAGCTGGTTAATGGTCATATCTAACCGGTGAGACACAGCCTCTTTTCAGTTTACCTCAGTCAAGGTTTTGTTCTAACTGTTCATGTAAATGCATAAATAGTAGTACAGGTTTACACGCCCGCAGCACAATAGCTTAAGCAGAATTAGGTAAAATAAAATGCAGTGATGTTAACTGCAATTTTTTAGACGTGACAAGTCTAGAATTACTCAAAATGCTGTGTTGTCATCACATTTAACATACAATCACATTAGAACAATGCTAAGAGACCAGACTTCAGGGATGCTTAGTCCACCTGTAGATCAATATTTTTTATAATGCAGGAAATACAATATAATTAAAGACATACAGCATAAACCAATGCAAATCGAAACGTGCAAGTTATCGAACTATGTTCTTATTGATTATATATTATATTGTGAATTGCATTCTTTTAATTGTTTTTGTGCGTGCTAAATGTGAAAACACCACAGCATTGCGAACAATTGTAGACATTTGTGGCGTCTGTTATGTTGCAATTAACTTCACTACAGGTCTTGACTTCATTCTTCTTAAATCATCGCGCTACTGGGCGTGTAATGCGGTAATATACATGCATTTACATGCATTACCGCTCATGTGTGACCATTTGTCAGCTGTCACACTGTCGTCGCTGACCTGATCTTACTTTCTATGCTGTACGTTAATTATATATATATATATACTTACGATAAAGCGGCTAAGAATTGCGTCATTTTTCACCAATCTTAGTTCTAGAACAGATAGAGAACAGGACATGAAATCAAAGAGAAAGGGCAAGTCACTCCTAAACAATTATATATTTTTTTAATTATTTTATTGGTGTTTTACGCTATACTCAAGAATGTTTCACACACACGCCAGCGGTCAGCATTATGGTTGGCGGAAACAGGGCAGATCCCATGTGCAAACCCACGACCATGCACAGGTTCTTCGGATCTTCGAACGTACGAGTTGAGACGAAGCAGGATTAGCTGGGCTTGAATTCACATCGACCGCAATGGCGTGCTAACGCCACCGGCCATGGAAATAATTATAAAAATTATACAAGTAACAATAGATAGAAATCCAAGCGTCATCTCAGACATTTGTTCACCAAGTTGTAAGCCATGAAGTGACATCTCAGGTCGATAATCGCAAGATTCAACATGAATACCAATTCCCAAAAGAAAAATGTAAAATATTTTGCAAATAGCAAATGTAATGTAACATACAAGACAGGAGAAGTCATCAGTTTTCAGCTGAAGCAGAAAAACAATAAATGTGCTAGACATGACATGGAACTGAACTTTCAAAGTCGGCAGTTCATGAAAAATGTCCGGGTCAAATACAAATATCTGTGCCTCAGTCGCTCTTTCCACATGATAGAAACCTCCAAAGCTTGTACGTCTCGAGTATCCCGGGGGTGAGTAAAATTAAATAGAGCTCTGACACCTGTCAAACAGATTGCCATCGGCCTTCTCTGTCTTCTCTGACCCTGTCCTTACGTGGCATACAGAGCATGTCTGTGAAAGCAATTAGGCCGTAGCAGTTAGGGTAAAATACCCTAACACTGAATAATATAGTGAAAGGAGGTAGATTTATTTATTTATTTGATTGGTGTTTTACGCCCTACTCAAGAATATTTCAATTATACTATCCAAAAAAAGAAACGCATAACCCGGTTTTTTGCGGAGGTGATGCAGCCTTTTCAATTATGCATAACTAAATAAGAATTGCTATTCTGCAAATATTTTTTACACAGATTAAGGAAGGGTCCATATCTAGACAACAAGGCCATCAACTTGAGGTAAGACACTCACAATGAGTCTCCCACTGGAGTGGAATGTCAGTATCTGTTGTGACCACCACGGGCACGAATAACAGTTCTGACACGCCTTGTCATGGACTGGATGAGACGCTGGATAGAGGACTGGCGAATGTTCTGCCACTCCTCCTGCAAACATGCAACTTGCTCTTGAAGCGTTTGGGGTTGAGGTTGACGTTGGCGTAGACGTCGATCAAGTTCATCCCACAGATGCTCAATTGGGTTAAGATCCGGGGAACGGGACGGCCAGGGTAGCACATTTACATTGTTTTCGGCGAGGAAGTCCCTTGTGACACGTGCCGTGTGCGGTCTGGCGTTGTCCTGCTGGAACAACTCCCGCTGAACGTCAATGACAGGTAAGAGGTGTGGCTGCAGGATGGTGTCTCGGTAGCGTACGGCCGTAAGATTTCCCTGAACGTGGACAAGATTTGTACGACCAGTATACGATATTGCTGCCCACATCATCACACTCCCTCCACCAAATCTGTCCACTTGGCGTACGCAGTTAGGGGCATAACGTTCGTGAGCAGGTCTGTAAACCCGGTTTCTACGATCACGTCTCTGCAATAGGAATCTGAACTCATCACTGAAGCAAATGCGTCGCCAGTTGCGTAGATTCCATGCAGTCACGTTGTTACACCATCGGAGGTGATTGGCGCGATGGTGAGGACGCAGCACGATCCCAACATAGGGCCTCCTGGCTCTCAGTCCATGTTCCCTCAGCCTGTTCCGCACTGTCTGACCTGATATCCTCCTCAGTCCCCGTATGCTGGCTGCTGTGCTTTCAGCTGTAGCACAACGGTCACGCAAATGGAGGACCCTTATGTAGCGATCTTGGGCTGCTGTAGTGACACGTGGTCGACCTGAACGCGGACGGTCATTTGTTGTCCCAGTATTGTTGTAGCGGGCAGCAAGCCGTGAAATCGTGCTCTGGCTGACGTATAGACGCCTAGAAATGGACGATTGGGACTCTCCAGCTTGAAGTCTTCCAATGGCAATATTTCTTGTGACAGTGTCAAGGCGTGGCATGTTGAATCAGCTTGAAAACACCACTTAAAAGACGCCGATTTCCGGCCCGAAATTGCGGTTTTATAGTAACACACTGCATGCTTTCCATGCGTAAGTTCGGCGTGTAAGACTGCACGTGATGCAGTGTGATGCTGTATTTTTTATTTCTTCCAACACGGCCTCCAAACTCAACATTTTCAACCAAGAAATGTTTTGAGGAATAAAATGTGTGCTAACTGTGACTATTAACAATATTACAACACATTTTGCTCACAAAATGAAGACAAAATGTATTTATTTCATTTTAAAATAAAACAAAACACCTATGCGTTTCTTTTTTTGGATAGTATATTAGACGGTGGTCAGCATTATTTTAGTGTCATAGCTGACAAATTGGTCACACATAGCCGGTTAATGCTACTCTCCTTATGCAGAGGACCGTAGCCGTAAGTCGCATACGGTGACGTAAACATAGCTATTTAACATAATCCTGGCCGACCAATGGAAACGACTCTACCATCCCCTGGCGGGAAGTCCTAAACAGTAAATGACCGTTGACGCTCAGACACCTATAGCTCTATGTACAACAATCATGCGATTCGATGGCCACGCCAAACAAATGGAAAGATTATGTGGATTTCAAGGTTTACTGTAAAATTTGTTTAGCACAGCTAGTATCCACAGTGAATAATCGTGTTGTGACGGCCTAAAGGCGTGATTTGAAGACAGAAAGTAAAGACTTCTAAGGAGCTCCTGGACGCTTTCTACTTCGTCAACCCTGACGTTGCTGTGGTAAAATGAGAGGGTTATGTCTGCATGCCATGTTCTGTGAGAATAAATAAATCAGAAAAGGCTATACGGGCCCAGCACAGAGGAACCCTGCACAGGAGAGATAGTGGAGGGGGGGGGGGGGGGGGGCGATTTGCACGGATATTAATGAGCAATGAGAAACGAACAAACAGAGAGTGGTTCAAATGGCCGTCCGAAGTCTATCTCTCAGCATTAAGTACAGATTTAGAACTATCGCCTTTACACGGAAAGAAAATGTTTCAACCAGTTCTGCTTCAGTACTACAATCTGTTATTGTATGTTCGTTGAAGTTTTATTTCCTTAAATATAATTACTTATAACCCTTTGCTTACAACTGACAGACTAGGGCGTCAGCTTCCCTGCTTATCTCCTCGCATTCGTGTTCTTCGATCGACATTTTACTTTTGCCAGTTCTTGCTTGATGATGAATATTAATGAAGACACACCCCCACTTCAACTAATAAAAATCTGTAGTCTTCCACGAAGGCTTTTTTTCTGGTGCGGAGCGTTCATTAGCTAACACTGAATACGTCAGTGTCCACTCGTATATGAATGTGATAGGTATTTCGAAAGACCGAAAACCCAGGAGACGGTGGGGGGGGGGGGGGGGATACCGGTAGGTAAAGACGGTCTGGTTGAGAGAGACTAGTAAAATACGGCCATACTCATGAATTGTTTCACCTAAAACACTTAAATCCATGGACGGACAGAACGGGGATAACCATCGACATTTGGCACCTACCTAGCAATCCTATTGACCTAAAGTCGCAGTCGAAATATCGAGTTCTTGTTTCGAATACGCGAATTTACTCATCAAGGTAGAATTTGTCACAGCGTTTTAACCACACGGTGAAAGTTAATGATATAGTCAAAGTCTTGAAAAAGTATAACATCATCTCATAAAGTTACAAGGACTTGGGTGGTCTAATGGTCAGAGCATCTGAGTCGAAGTCGGGAAATCCGGAATAAAATCCGAATCGGGTTATACCAAAGACTTTCAAAAAGCCACTTGTTGATGCTTCGTTTGGCTCTTAGTACTAGGAGGTTAGAGGAAGGACATAGGACCTGTTAACCCGATGTCTGCATTATGTCATTGCGTGGGGGTCTTCAGTGGGAGCAGCACTTTGTCTGCATAGACTCGCTATTGCCACAAGAGGACACCGTATATGTCCACACACCAAATGACGTATGCCAGCATTATAGTGAGGCAAAAGCCCGAGAGGAAACCCACGACCATCCGTAGGTTGCTGCAGACCTCCCCTTCAAAGTTATGACTAAAAAATTGTTAAGTACGACGTAAAACCCCAAGCGTGTTTAGCTACATACAGAAAGGTCTCATGAGAACGAAGCAGAGGAAGGTAATGGTAAATAATATCAGACAAAAAACACAACTTACCGAGAACGAAGCAAATGATAGCAATGACCAAAAAAATCATAAGCCAACTGAATCGACTTAATACGGTCATGGTGTGCTGATTTTGTGGCGGTGTTTGTTCAGTAGAGGCACCTGACGACTTGGATTACTGCTAATCGGTGTTTATCCTCATATCAAGGAGATATTCCAGTCGTGTCGCCTCTGTATTTCGCTTGATGTTCGGCCTAAACCCAGATTTCTTAGGCTGCATATGCATTCACGACTAGGTTTTACACGCCAGTAACTGCTTTTAATACAACAGTAACCTTGCCTTGAGCGGCCTACGGCTATGATTAAAGAGAGTGTGCAGCGATTTTGATTGGTTTATGAAGAAACAACTAGCGCCACAGTTTTGTATTCACTGTATGAACTATTTCGTGCATATATTTAACTGAGAAAGAGAGCGAACCGGCAGTGTCTGGAATTGTCAATTCTCAAGGCAATGACATAGTCAACTGGTCCACGGATATACCCCCAGCATACCACTAGTACACTCCAGCACACCCCAGACCTGATAAATACGCTATAAGGGTACTAAAAATGGATAAATGGAGGGTCATGTGATCGCAAATCATCACTAGGGTCCTCCACGCTTCAAAATAGTTTTACACATGAAAATCGCACATTTTAAAAGAAATTCTGAGACTAGCACAACACGCGCGTGTATACTTGCCGCATCAAACCCAACTACCAAAGGTGCTAAAACTACTCACCCCCACTCCAACAGCCTATAACTCAATGCGATATGTAATACAAAAAAACTACTCAGACAACAGAATTATATATTTAAAGACACATCCTACAAAGACTACATCGGGCCAACTTACCCCAACAGAATTTTAGCAGAAAAACAAAATACCTAGATAAATGGATCGACCACAATAAAAAAGACCTCTTATACCCCAACAAACCAAGCATATCTTCTAATATATAAATATAATTTGTTACACAGACAGATAATTAAAAAAAATATTCCCCAAAGGTGATATATACATCATATATACACGCATATAAACACTCATATTGCATTCCCCAACATAGAATTTACAAAAATTAGCCAAACAGACCAAACATGTTTTCTTATATCTAAAAATATCTCCGGCCGTAAGTGGGAAGGTCTTTCAACAAACTGCGGATTGTTGTGGGTTTTCCCCGGACTCTGCCCGGTTTCCTCCCACCATAATGCTGGCCACCGTTGTATAAGTAAAATATTCTTGAGTACGGTGTAAAATACCAATCAAATAAATAAATCAAATCAATATATAAAAACACATTTTTACTCACACACATAATTTAAAAAAAGACTAGCATATATACATCCATATTACATACCATAACATAGAATTTACAAAGAATGCCCTAACAGACCAAGCATATGTTCCAATCTAAATTATTCATCATTTACCCCAACAGACAATATACAAAATATACTCCAAAACAACTTCTGCTATATGAAGTAATTTGATAGGCTGTTTTTTTTTTAATTTAATTGGTCTGATTGGCAAGTTTTGGGTGTATACGGGAATAAAATAATTTTGTAAAATATATACTAGTCTTTTGGGGCATAATCTGTCTTTAATTCTCTGTCTGTGTAAGAAACGAACACACTCGCGTGAGGTGTTTCAAATATACTACGGTTAAAAACTCCAGATACACAACTTCATCATTTAATGTTCATTCAGTCCTCTGCAAGTTTTTATTTCTTTATATATTTGATTGATGTTTTACGCCCTACTCAAGAATATTTCTCTTATACGACGGCCAGCATTACGGTGGGAGGAAACCAGGCAGAGCCCTTGGGAAACCCACCACAATCCGCAGGTTGCTGCCAGGCCTTCCCAGGTACGACCGGAGAGCAAATTTTTAACTCTCCCTTGTTTTATCTACCGGTGGCTATTTTCCCCTTCAGCTTTAATATTTTGCTGATCACTTAGACAACTCGTAAGTTTGTAGTCTGTCAAGGTTATTCCATCAGACGCCTTCACTCCAGATTTCTTAAGTTTTACAATGTGTATAATTCTCTTGTAAGTAAATATGGACATAGCGTCCAGAATTTCTGGCGCTCTGCTTCATGATTGTGTCTAATTCCACTTAACCCGAGACTGGTGACAGTGTGTTTATCGTTTTGAATTTGATCGCCACATTGGATATTTGCAATCAAAGCGCAACCGAGATACTTATTTTGTTATCCACAACATATTTTAAACGATCTGAATACTGATTTCACTCAGTTGTCTAGAACATACCATGCATCCTTCCAGCATCATTGAAAACTGTTGACTGCTTCTTTTTGCAAGATTCCGTCCTGTTTCCATCCTGCGTATGCTTTCTTTGTTCTTTGGTGGTTTGTGGTATACGTCATTTTGGGAATTGTCCTTGCGATTCTTGTCCTGTAACGTCCTTATTGCTTGATGGTTGGTGTACGAACGTCTGTTTTGACGCATTGATCTTGCTTCATCTAGGTTTTCGGTCAAGTGTTATTTAATCTGTCAATCATCAACTCATAATGGGAAGATACTGACTTCCACTCGTTCCCAAAAGTAAAAAGCCGTGATTTGATCAAGGTTTAAAATCAGACGAAAGAAACCAGAAGCCATTGATTATTTATTAAAGTGTAAATATCTTGAGTATGACGTTAGACACCAATCAAATAAATCAATAAACAAAAAAGTTGGATAAAATCTCCACATTGGTACATGCACTCCACACAAAACCTTAAAAATGTTTTGAATTATAATAGTTATATTCCTGACCGCATAAGTGTTAATCATTTAAATAATACATATAATTATACACATATACACATAATTTTCATATTTCCGGCAAAAAAAATGAAAACAATTCTTTAGGTTCTTTCTCGTATCCAAACAATTTAAAATCTAAGTCATAAATGTACTGGATTTTACGCATTTGAGAGAGTGATAAAGCGGTGTAGGCCTTTGTCATCCCTTGTACTCTCTGTTGTTTCATGCTTACATTTTCATATTTTCTAAATGTATTTAGGACAATGTTGTCAAATGTTCTCATTGTGTGTGGCAGTGGTGAGTTCTTCAAATTAACTTGCAGAGTTTCCTTCCATGGTAAATAACCCTGTAATTGAAAAGCTGTCCACATTCTTCGCATTAGTTGTTTTTCTGTCACACATCCACCTCGCAAAGCTTGTCCCCAGTATACTTCAATGCGTTGTGATATAGTACGGCTAACACTGGCCACCCGGGAAAAGCTTTCGTTGAAATATTTTTCTATCCCAAACTGTTGGAAGATAAATTCTCTGTCGCCGGCAAATGTCTCTTGTTTTCCGATATATCTATAAGAAATATGGCATGGCTGACACACTTTTGAAATCGGCAACCAGTGATCGTCGTAATACCACTCTGTCCCTTTTCCGTGGATGACATATTCTATAAACTCTTTAAAAGTGACATCATGCCCGCAATGCTTTGACAGTGTTGTTGCATTTTCCCGGTAATGTTTGACTATATGTCTTCCTACCCCGATCCAATGATCTGGCAGAAGAAATTTATCGATGTAAGCAGAGAAGAGTCTTGCGTAAGGGTTGCGCACAATGAGAAGAGTTTTCTGCTCTGACATGTACCTCGCCATGTGTTCCATGTCAGAAAATCTGCAAAGGTCAGCCATTGGAGTATAATGAGCTTGTCTAAATCCTATCTGAGACATGCTGAATGCCTTATCTCCCCTTGTTCTATTCTGGATAATGTGGAAGACCTTTTTCCAGAAGGTGCTGCCAGTTTTGGGGACGGAACACCAGCTGAGGCCCAGCCTATGGTTCTCAAGCACATGATTACAAAGTTTCTTATATTGTTCTCTTTGAGAAATGGATTGACAGGCTTCATCCAAGAGATGATATCTCTGCTCAAATCGTTTCTCAGGGTTTTTGAGTCCATCTGATGCATGTTGAGTCTGAAATGATACGGGTGTTAATAATGAATCCAATGGCGTCAGAACCTCGTGCGTAGTAATGGCTTGCATGTTGGTAAGATTTTGTTCAAGATGGCAGTTTGTGACTCAATGTGAGTTACCATATTTTTGCTCTTCTGCTAGTTTTGCAAGCTTGGTTGACGTTTGGAGATATTACAATATAACTAAGGTCTTCCTTCTTCCTGGAAACATTGATAATATACGATTTTCGCTAAAGCTGTGTAATCTATTGTTCATTTCTGCCTTTGCGATGACAATTTGGGGACAGAAATAGAGAGTAAAACCAGACCAGCGACGACAGTGTGGTAGCTGGTTAATGGTCATATCTAACCGGTGAGACTCGGCCTCTTGTCAGTTTACCTCAATCAGGGTTTTGTTCTAATTGTTCATGTAAATGCATAAATAGTAGTGCAGGTTTACATGCCCGCAGCACCATGGCTTAAACAGAATTAGGTAAAAGAAAAGCAGTGATGGTAACTGCAATTTTTTAGACGTCACAAGTCCAGAATTACTCAAAATGCTGTGTTGTCATCACATTTAACATACAATCACATTAGAACAATTCTTAGAGACCAGACTTTATGGATGCTTAGTCCACCTGCAGATCAAATTTTTATTATGCAGGAAATACAATATAATTAAAGACATACAGCGTAAACCAATGCCAATCGAAACGTGCAAGTTATCGAACTATGCTCTTATTGATTATATATTATATTGTGAATTGCATTCTTTTAATTGTTTTTATGCGTGCTAAATGTGAAAACACCACAGCACTGCGAACATTTCTAGACATCTGTGGCGTCTGTTATGTTGCAATTAACTTCACTACAGGTCTTCACTTCATTCTTCTTAAATCATCGCGCTAATGGGCGTGTAATGCGGTAATATACATGCATTTGCATCACCGCTCATGTGTGACCATTTGTCAGCTGTCACACTGTCGTTGCTGACCTGATCTTACTTTCTATGCTGTACGTTAATTATATATATATATATATATATATATATATATATATATATATATATATATATATATATATATATATATATATATATATATATATACTTACGATAAAGCGGCTAAGAAATGCGTCATTTTTCACCAATCTTAGTTCTAGAACAGATAGAGAACAGGACATGAAATCAAAGAGAAAGGGCAAGTCACTCCTAAACAATTATATATTTTTTTAATTATTTGATTGGGGTTTTACGCCGTACTCAAGAATGTTTCACACACACGCCAGCGGTCAGCATTATGGTGGGCGGAAACAGGGCAGATCCCATGTGCAAACACACGACCATGCACAGGTTATTGTGGGATCTTCCAACGTACGACGGGAGAGGAAGCAGCATTAGCTGGGCTTGAATTCACATCGACCGCAATGGCGTGCTAACCCCACTGGCCATGGAAATAATTTTAAAAATTATACAAGTAACAATATATCCAAGCGTCATCTCAGACATTTGTTCACCAAGTTGTAAGCCATGAAGTGACATTTCATGTCGATAATCGCAAGATTCAACATGAATACCAATTCCCAAAAGAAAAATGTAAAATATTTTGCAAATAGCAAATGTAATGTAACATACAAGACAGGAGAAGTCATCAGTTTTCAGCTGAAGCAGAAAAACAATCAATGTGCTAGACATGACATGGAACTGAACTTTCAAAGTCGGCAGTTCGTGAAAAATGTCTGGGTCAAATACAAATATCTGTGTCTCAATCGCTCTTTCCACATGATAGAAACCGCCAAAGCTTGTACATCTCGAGTATCCCGGGGGTGAGCAAAATTAAATAGAGCTCTGACACCTGTCAAACAGATTGCCATCGGCCTTCTCTGTCTTCTCTGACTCTGTCCTTACGTGGCATACAGAGCATGTCTTTGAAAGCAATTAGGCCGTAGCAGTTAGGGTAAAATACCTTAACACTGAATAATACAGTGAAAGGAGGTAGATTTATTTATTTATTTGATTGGTGTTTTACGCCCTACTCAAGAATATTTCTATTATTAGACGGTGGTCAGCATTATTTTAGTGTCATAGCTGACAAATTGGTCACACATAGCCGGTGAATGCTACTCTCCTTATGCAGAGGACCGTAGCCGTAAGTCTTCTCAAACTCTGCTGAAATCCATGCAGGTCTCGCATACAGTGACGTAACATACATAGCTATTTAACATAATCCTGGCCGACCAATCGAAACGACTCTATCATCCCCTGGCGGGAAGTCCTAAACAGTAAATGACTGTTGACGCTCAGACACCTATGCTCTATGTACAACAATCATGCGATTCGATGGCCACGCCAAACAAATGGAAAGATTATGCGGATTTCAAGGTTTACTGTAAAATTTGTTTAGCACAGCTTGTATCCACAGTGAATAATCATGTTGTGATGGCCTAAAGGCGTGATTTGAAGACAGAAAGTAAAGACTTCTAAGGAGATCCTGGACGCTTTCCACTTCGTCAACCCTGACGTTGCTGTGGTAAAATGAGAGGGTTATGTCTGCCAGCACAGAGGAACCCTGCACAGGAGAGATCAGGAGGGATAGTGGAGGTGTGTGTGTGTGGGGGGGGGGGGGGGGCGATTTGCACGGATATTAATGAGCAATGAGAAACGAACAAACAGAGAGTGGTTCAAATTGCCGTCCGAAGTCCATCTGTCCGCATTAAGTACAGATTTAGAACTATCGCCTTTACACGGAAAGAAAATGTTTCAACCAGTTCTGCTTCAGTACTACAATCTGTTATTGTAAGTTCGTTGAAGTTTTATTTCTTTAAATATAATTACTTATAACCCTTTGCTTACAACTGACAGACTAGGGCGTCAGCTTCCCTGCTTATCTCCTCGCATTCGTGTTCTTCGATCGACATTTTACTTTTGCCAGTTCTTGCTTGATGATGAATATTAATGAAGACACACCCCCACTTCAACTATTAAAAATCTGTAGTCTTTCACGAAGGCTTTTTTCTGGTACGGAGCATTCATTAGCTAACACTGAATACGTCAGTGTCCACTCGTATACGAATGTGATAGGTATTTCGAAAGACCGAAAACCCGGGAGCGCGGGGCGGGGGGCATGGGTGGAGGATACCGGTAGGTAAAGACGGTCTGATTGAGAGAGACTAGTAAAATACGGCCATGCTCATGAATTGTTTCACCTAAAACACTTAAATTCGTGGACGGACAGAACGGGGATAACCACCGATATTTGGCACCTACCTAGCAATCCTATTGACCTAAAGTCGGAGTCGAAATATCGAGTTCTTGTTTCGAATACGCGAACTTACTCATCAAGGTAGAAATTGTCACAGCGTTTTAACCACACAGTGAAAGTTAAAAATATAGTCAAAGTCTTGAAAAACTATAACATCATCTTATAAAGTTACAAGGACTTGGGTGGTCTAATGGTCAGAGCATCTGAGTCGAAGTCGGGAAATCCGGAATAAAATCCGAATCGGGTTATTCCAAAGACTTTCAAAAAGGCACTTATTGATGCTTCGTTTGGCTCTCAGTACTAGGAGGTTAGAGCAAGGAAATAGGACCTGTTAACCCGATGTCTGCATTATGTGATTGCGTGAGGGTCTTCAGTGGGAGCAGCACTTTGTCTGCATAGACTCGCTATTGCCACAAGAGGACACCGTATATGTCCACACACCAAATGACGTATGCCAGCATTATAGTGAGGCAAAAGCCCGAGAGGAAACCCACGACCATTAGTAGGTTGCTGCAGACCTCCCCTTCAAAGTTATGACTAAAAAATTGTTAAGTACGACGTAAAACCCCAAGCTTGTTTAGCTACATACAGAAAGGTCTCATGAGAACGAAGCAGAGGAAGGTAATGGTAAATAATATCAGACAAAAAACACAACTTACCGAGAATGAAGCAAATGATAGAAATGACCAACAAAATCATAAGCCAACTGAATCCACTTAATACGGTCATGATGTGCTGATTTTGTGGCGGTGCTTTTAATACAACAGTAGCCTTGCCTTAAGCGGCCTACGGCTATGATTAAAGAGAGCGTGCAGCGATTTTGATTGGTCAATGAAGAAACAACTAGTGCCACAGTTTTGTATTCACTGTATGAACTATTTCGTGCGTATATGTAACTGAGGAAGAGAGCGAACCGGCAGTGTCTGGAATTGTCAATTCTCAAGGCAATGACATGGTCAGCTGGTCCACGGATATACCCCCAGCATACCACTAGTACATTCCAGCACACCCCAGGCCTGATAAATAAGCTATAAGGGTACTAAAAATGGACAAATGGAAGTCATGTGATCGCAAATCATCACCAGGGTCCTCTACGCTTCAAAATACTTTTACACATGAAAATCGCCCATTTTAAAAGAAATTCTGAGACTAGCACAACACGCGCGTGTATACTTGCCGCATCAAACCCAACTACCAAAGGTGCTAAAACTACTCACCCCCACTCCAACAGCCTATAACTCAATGCGATATGTAATACAAAAAAACTACTCAGACAGCAGAATTATATATTTAAAGACACATCCTACAAAGACTACATCGGGCCAACTTACCCCAACAGAGAATTTTAGCAGAAAAACAAAATACCTAGATAAATGGATCGACCACAATAAAAAAGACCTCTTATACCCCAACAAACCAAGCATATCTTCTAATATATAAATATAATTTGTTACACAGACAGATAATTAAAAAAAATATTCCCCAAAGGTGATATATACATCATATATACACGCATATAAACACCCATATTGCATTCCCCAACATAGAATTTACAAAAATTAGCCAAACAGACCAAACATGTTTTCTTATATCTAAAAATATCTCCGGCCGTAAGTGGGAAGGTCTTTCAACAAACTGCGGATTGTTGTGGGTTTTCCCCGGACTCTGCCCGGTTTCCTCCCACCATAATGCTGGCCACCGTTGTATAAGTAAAATATTCTTGAGTACGGTGTAAAATACCAATCAAATAAATAAATCAAATCAATATATAAAAACACATTTTTACTCACACACATAATTTAAAAAAAGACTAGCATATATACATCCATATTACATACCATAACACAGAATTTACAAAGAATGCCCTAACAGACCAAGCATATGTTCCAATCTAAATTATTCATCATTTAACCCAACAGACAATATACAAAATATACTCCAAAACAACTTCTGCTATATGAAGTAATTTGATAGGCTGTTTTTTTTTTAATTTAATTGGTCTGATTGGCAAGTTTTGGGTGTATACGGGAATAAAATAATTTTGTAAAATATATACTAGTCTTTTGGGGCATAATCTGTCTTTAATACTCTGTCTGTGTAAGAAACGAACACACTCGCGTGAGGTGTTTCAAATATGTTACGGTTAAAAAGTCCAGATACACAACTTCATCATTTAATGTTCATTCAGTCCTCTGCAAGTTTTTATTTCTTTATATATTTGATTGATGTTTTACGCCCTACTCAAGAATATTTCTCTTATACGACGGCCAGCATTACGGTGGGAGGAAACCAGGCAGAGCCCTTGGGAAACCCACCACAATCCGCAGGTTGCTGCCAGGCCTTCCCAGGTACGACCGGAGAGCAAATTTTTAACTCTCCCTTGTTTTATCTACCGGTGGCTATTTTCCCCTTCAGCTTTAATATTTTGCTGATCACTTAGACAACTCGTAAGTTTGTAGTCTGTCAAGGTTATTCCATCAGACGCCTTCACTCCAGATTTCTTAAGTTTTACAATGGGTATAATTCTCTTGTAAGTAAATATGGACATAGCGTCCAGAATTTCTGGCGCTCTGCTTCATGATTGTGTCTAATTCCACTTAACCCGAGACTGGTGACAGTGTGTTTATCGTTTTGAATTTGATCGCCACATTGGATATTTGCAATCAAAGCGCAACCGAGATACTTATTTTGTTATCCACAACATATTTTAAACGATCTGAATACTGATTTCACTCAGTTGTCTAGAACATACCATGCATCCTTCCAGCATCATTGAAAACTGTTGACTGCTTCTTTTTGCAAGATTCCGTCCTGTTTCCATCCTGCGTATGCTTTCTTTGTTCTTTGGTGGTTTGTGGTATACGTCATTTTGGGAATTGTCCTTGCGATTCTTGTCCTGTAACGTCCTTATTGCTTGACGGTTGGTATACGAACGTCTGTTTTGACGCATTGATCTTGCTTCATCTAGGTTTTCGGTCAAGTGTTATTTAATCTGTCAATCATCAACTCATAATGGGAAGATACTGACTTCCACTCGTTCCCAAAAGTAAAAAGCCGTGATTTGATCAAGGTTTAAAATCAGACGAAAGAAACCAGAAGCCATTGATTATTTATTAAAGTGTAAATATCTTGAGTATGACGTTAGACACCAATCAAATAAATCAATAAACAAAAAGTTGGATAAAATCTCCACATTGGTACATGCACTCCACACAAAACCTTAAAAATGTTTTGAATGATAATAGTTATATTCCTGACCGCATAAGTGTTAATCATTTAAATAATACATATAATTATACACATATACACATAATTTTCATATTTCCGGCAAAAAAAATGAAAACAATTCTTTAGGTTCTTTCTCGTATCCAAACAATTTAAAATCCAAGTCGTAAATGTTCTGGATTTTACGCATTTGAGAGAGTGATAAAGCGGTGTAGGCCTTTATCATCCCTTGTACTCTCTGTTGTTTCATGCTTACATTTTCATATTTTCTAAATGTATTTAGGACAATGTTGTTGAATGTTCTCATAGTGTGTGGCAGTGGTGAGTTCTTCAAATTAACTTGCAGAGTTTCCTTCCACGGTAAATAACCCTGTAATTGAAAAGCTGTCCACATTCTTCGCATTAATTGTTTTTCTGTCACACATCCACCTCGCAAAGCTTGTCCCCAGTATACTTCAATGCGTTGTGATATAGTACGGCTAACACTGGCCACCCGGGAAAAGCTTTCGTTGAAATATTTTTCTATCCCAAACTGTTGGAAGATAAATTCTCTGTCGCCGGCAAATGTCTCTTGTTTTCCGATATATCTATAAGAAATATGGCATGGCTGACACACTTTTGAAATCGGCAACCAGTGATCGTCGCAATACCACTCTGTCCCTTTTCCGGTTTCTCCCACGTGGATGACATATTCTATAAACTCTTTAAAAGTGACATCATGCCCGCAATGCTTTGACAGTGTTGTTGCATTTTCCCGGTAATACTTGGCTATATGTCTTCCTACCCCGATCCAATGATCTGGCAGAAGAAATTTATCGATGTAAGCGGAGAAGAGTCTTGCGTAAGGGTTGCGCACAATGAGAAGAGTTTTCTGCTCTGACATGTACCTCGCCATGTGTTCCATGTCAGAAAATCTGCAAAGGTCAGCCATTGGAGTATAATGAGCTTGTCTAAATCCTATCTGAGACATGCTGAATGCCTTATCTCCCCTTGTTCTATTCTGGATAATGTAGAAGACCTTTTTCCAGAAGGTGCTGCCAGTTTTGGGGACGGAACACCAGCTGAGGCCCAGCCTATGGTTCTCAAGCACATGATTACAAAGTTTCTTATATTGTTCTCTTTGAGAAATGGATTGACAGGCTTCATCCAAGAGATGATATCTCTGCTCGAATCGTTTCTCAGGGTTTTTGAGTCCATCTGATGCATGTTGAGTCTGAAATGATACGGGTGTTAATAATGAATCCAATGGCGTCAGAACCTCGTGCGTAGTAATGGCTTACATGTTGGTAAGATTTTGTTCAAGATGGCAGTTTGTGACTCAATGTGAGTTACCATATTTTTGCTCTTCTGCTAGTTTTACAAGCTTGGTTGACGTTCGGAGACATTACATTATAAGTAAGTTCTTCCTTGTTCTTAAAAAAACTTGATAATGTATGATTTTCGCTTAAAGCTGTGTAATTTATTGTTCATTTCTGCCTTTGCAATAACGATTTGGGGACAGAAATAGATAGTAAAACCAGACCAGCGACAACAGTGTGATAGCTGGTTAATGGTCATATCTAACCGGTGATTTTTTTTTTTTCAGTTTACCTCAGTCAGGGTTTTATTCTAACTGTTCATGTAAATGCATAAGTAGCAGTAAAATACACGCCCGCAGCACCATGGCTTAAGCAGAATTAGGTAAAAGAAAATGCAGTGATGTTAACTGCAATTTTTTAGACGTCACAAGTCTAGAATTACTCAAAATGCTGTGTTGTCATCACATTTAGCATACAATCACATTAGACCAATGCGAAGGGACCAGGCCTCGGGGATGCTTAGTCCACCATCAGGGACCAGGCCTCCGGGATGCTTAGTCCACCATCAGGGACCAGGCCTCGGGGATGCTTAGTCCACCATCAGGGACCAGGCCTCCGGGATGCTTAATCCAAGATCAGGGACCAGGCCTCGGGGATGCTTAGCCCACCATCAGGGACCAGGCCTCGGGGATGCTTAGTCCACCATCAGGGACCAGGCCTCGGGGATGCTTAGCCCACCATCAGGGACCAGGCCTCGGGGATGCTTAGCCCACCATCAGGGACCAGGCCTCGGGGATGCTTAGCCCACCATCAGGGACCAGGCCTCGGGGAAGCTTAGCCCACCATCAGGGACCAGGCCTCGGGGATGCTTAACCCACCATCAGGGACCAGGCCTCGGGGATGCTTAGTCCACCATCAGGGACCAGGCCTCGGGGATGCTTAGCCCACCATCAGGGACCAGGCCTCGGGGATGCTTAGCCCACCATCAGGGACCAGGCCTCGGGGATGCTTAGCCCACCATCAGGGACCAGGCCTCGGGGATGCTTAGCCCACCATCAGGGAACAGGCCTCGGGGATGCTTAGCCCACCATCAGGGACCAGGCCTCGGGGATGATTAGCCCACCATCAGGGACCAGGCCTCGGAGATGCTTAGTCCACCAACAGGGACCAGGACTCGGGGATGCTTAGTCCACCAGCCGAATCACTTTTTATTATGCAGGAATACAATGTACTTAAAGACAGACAGCATAAACCAATGCAAATCGAAACATGCAAGTTACTGAACTATGGCCTTGTTGGTTATAAATTATGTAATGAATTGCATTATTTTAATTTGTTTTGTGTGTGCTAAATGTGAAACACCACAGCATTGTGAACATTTTCAGACCAGTGACGTCTATTAAGTTGCAATTAACTTCACTACAGGTCTTCACCTAATTTTCCTTAAAACATGGTGCTACTGGGCGTAGAGTTTGGTACTATATATGCATTTACATGAACAGTTAGAATAAAGCTCTGGCAGAGGTGAAGTGAAGTGAAGCCGTACTTCACCGCTTATGTGTGACCATTTGTCAGCTGTCACACTGTCGTCGCTGACCTGATCTTACTTTCTATGTTAATTATATACTAGTATATACTTACGATAAAGAGTCTAAGAAATGCGTCATTTTTCACCAAAATTAGTTCTAAAACAGAAAGGGCAAGTGACTCTTAAACAATTATATATTTATTTATTTATTTGATTGGTGTTTTACGCCATACCCAAGAATGTTTCAACTGTACGCCAGCGGTCAGCGTTATGACTGGAGGAAACAGAGCAGAGCCCATGGACAAACCCATGACCATCCGCAGGCTATTGGCAGATCTTCCAACGTACGACGGGAGAGGAAGCAGCATGAGCTGAGCTTGAACTCACATCGACCGCATTGGTGAGAGGCTCCTGGGTCAGTACGCTGCGCTTGCGCGCTAACCAACTGGGCTGCAGAGGCCCCCAGTAGTGTATGTAGTAACCATCATGAAGCCTCATCTCTTCAATGTATTTTTCTGTATAACTCATCACTAATCTATGTTGTACATGTACATAAAACACAAGATACACGAATTATACTCCACTGTGTGATAGAAACTGTCATGCTAATGTAAAGATTATCCATCTCGAGTATCCCCGGGGTAAGCAAAATTAAACAGAACTCTGACACCTGTCAAACAGATTGCCATCGGTCTTCCGGGCTCTGTCCTTACGTGACAAACAGAGCATGTCTGTAAAAGCAATCAGATCGTAGCAGTTAGGGTAAACTGAATAAGACTGTGAAAGCAGATAGTGTGGTGAAGACAGGGCACGTGAATGAAGGTAGACACAGACATGACCCATAGCGTAAAACACCTGGTTATCATGCATTGTGATCAAGCCAGGCTTACGTAGTTTTGCAAACTTTTAGACAGATGACAAAGGCTATACGACCCCACCCTAGGCTGTATAAAATTTCTCTATATATACACAATATCTAGCTGTATTTTAAGACAGTGAAAAGTAGACCTACTGTAAATCCGTTACAAAGACTTGTGGAGTAGATCTGCAAAAGTTACTATACAAATACAAATGCATGTAGTAACGTACAGTTCAGCCGTACCGTAACCATCAATCCTACAACACTTGTGGCCGGAGGTTAAGCTGACAGTCGGCCCATGGTCAGCCCCACACAGCATGCATACAGCGGGCGAATGTCGGTCCAGTGCTGTGAGTTTCATCGGTCCAATGTTGGTATACTACAGCGGCGTACTACATCATGGCCCAATGTTGGAACCGGCGACGGTTCTTGGATGGCATCGCCACGATATGGCTGAAATATTGCCCATGTGGCGTTAAGCCATAATCAGGGACCTCCGTGGTTCAGTTGGTTAGCGCGCTAGAGCAGCGAAATGACTCAGGAGTCTCTCACCAATGCGGAAGGTCACAAACTGCACCAATGCTGGCTTCCTCTCCGGCCGTTTCGTGGGAAGGTGTTCCAGCAACCTGCGGATGGTCGTGGGTTTCCCGCAGGCTCTGCCCGGTAATAATACTGGCCGCCGTCGTATAAGTGAAATAACTTCCAGTAGTAGCACTGCTAAAGTACTCCTGTTCCGCAAGTGTGATCGTTGAAGTCTTTACTGTGTGTCATATTTGGATTTGAACTTAGATCCCTACATCCAAAGACCAGCACTCTGCAAAATGAGCAAAAGGTATTGCTAGAAGAGCCACTGGAAAACAGCTCAAGTCACCATTGTATTTGAGGCACATGTTAACCGCATTTATCCCGACGCTTGCCAACGTAACCCGACATTCTGCCAACGTCGGCCCAATGTATGCATGCTGTATGGGATGTACAATACGCCGACCACGTACCTTCATACGCGTACCGTGACGCGATCCTCCAACCTCGTACGCGGACCCCTGGCCGAAAGTCGGTCTACCGTCGGCCCATGATCATCAGCTGTTTTTAACGCTAAATGCTACCGATTTCCTGTAAACCGTCATACCCCTTATGAACACTCTGATGGCCTGCAGCTTATTTACTTTGTACGAAATTTTGCACACACTTCGTGGTTTAATAGCTTACTGTTTGGGATAACTGATGTTTTGGTCCGCCCAACATATACTCCGTTCTCATGATAACAGAGGATTTATGCTGTGTGTCTCGTGTATATGATATTTTGTATATAACATAAATTATCTAGCGAAACTACTTTCCCTTGTAAATACTGCATTGTTTTCTTCATCACTGGTTACCTATTGTCAAATACCTGATACATTTCATGTTTACGGGACCCCTATTGGTTGTTTATGCGTCAAACGTGTGGTCGGATTTACTTCTAGACATCCATGTTTAATGACGTATCATGGTTGGCTAAAAATGCTACTTATAATAGAGTTTTAAGGCCGAGGTCAACAGGCACCAACTAAGCGACATCTTAGTGCTTCGTGAAACCATTTTCTTTCTTCAATGTACTCCGTTCAAACTGACAAACAATTACATCTCCAGGCTTTCTTGTCAACCTGTCCAGCTTTTTTATACGCCTCGTTTTGGCCGATCCTGTCACGAGCGAGCCCTGTCCTTCTTTTACGCGTGTAATCTGCTATATTTGTTTACATATGAAGTCCACTGAATTGTCAGCGCCTCATTTAAATATTCTGGCAGACTTTTCAGTTGTCAGGGTTTTTAGTTATTTTTAGTAACATTCACTTAACGTACAATGCTGGGGATGGGTATAACGAAAAGATTGTAACTTTTACTTTTTCAGAAAAATACCCAATACTGGGTAATAACTGTGATGACGCCAAAATACCTCATATTTATCCGACCGTGTCGCTTCCAGACTAGGCAGGATATGATATAATATGCTGTACACGTCTGGCTGCGCATGAACTGGGGCTGTATATATTACATACCCGCGACAACCAAGCTGACTTCGACTGTCACCAGGCGGGTTACAAAATAACGCAGGGGTACTTGACTTTGGTGTGTTTGATGTGTGTCAGATTGTCTGCTTATATATTTTTCCTTTTAAACTTGGGTCCCTTAATTGCATCTCTGATGTCACAATTGTCGATCCTATCCTTTATTGATTTTTATAAGCAAAAAAACGTGTTTATTTTTTTTTATTTGCGCACGGCGATCACAGTTATATGGAGCTTTTATCTACGCATTAACCCATGCGATGTAGACCCTCGACCTTTATCGGCATGTAGCCTAGATCTTGCAATCTATAAAAGGTTTTACATATTTTGAGAATATTCCTCTACCTATCAATGTATAACTTATGAAAATACACCAGAGGAAGTCAAAATCAAAACCGGATATTTTTGGTACGGGTAAAAACATCTGTTAGCGCAATTTGAATCCAGTTTTTGCTGTTCCTTTAGAATAGCCCAAATAATTACCATTCATAAAATATCAGTCTCGTGTGTGCAAATGATACGTTCAAAATCGGTAATAGTTCCAAAAATTTATAGAGCATGTCGTATTGTAACTTTCGAATGATTTTAACAATTTAAATACTGGTATGATTCTGGCATTTACGGCTTGAAACTCGATAGTGAGAATAATACAAGGCCTACAGTGTACGTCAGATGTCGTTACAACAAACTCGCATGTGCATGAATGTCGTTAAATGATACGCTGACCATGGCACCACCGTGCACGGACTGTCGGCTGACCATAGGCCGACCCTACCCGGATGGTAAACGGAGGATGACGGCGTGTTTGATCAGAGTCCGACCACGGTCGGCGTGTAGTGGGCCATGATACACGGACCATCCGACCACAATGGGCGTAGGATTGATGATTAGTATTCGGCTGTACTTTACTGTCGAATTTAGCTGTAGCAACAGTATGTTGCTGGATATTTTATTTGGCGTTTGCAGCTTTACAGCACTTTTGCGGTGCAAAAGCATGAAGTAATGCTGTACCATTACAGTACATTGCATGCCTGTGTAAATAACGACTGGTTATGAAAAAGCATGAGATGATAACAGTACACTATTACTGTACGTTTCATGCCTATGTAAATAACTGCCCTAAATCTTCTAATTTTTGGGACGTCTGGTCTGCTGCGTTCAGCGAGTGTACTTGTAATTCTAAGGGGAATACACAATTTGCCCAAAGAACCAGGAGAGAATTGAAATTTTTCGGTTTCAGCAGTACCTATTTATGTCCATAAAATAATAAGCAGTAACTACCTTTAATTGATTGTCCGACGAGACCTGTGTATCTGGCGGAAAACGGTAAAAATACGTAATCCGCTATTACAAGGCAGTCACGAAGAAGCCGACAATAAACATAAACATATCCTCAGTATAAAGGCACACACAACGTGTAAATAATAATGTATATAATCCACTGGTGTTTTACGCCGTACTCAAGAATATTTCACTTATACGACGGCGGCCAGTATTACGGTGAAAGGAAGCCGGACAGAGCCCGAGAGAAACCCATGACCATCCGGAGGTTGTTGATAGACCTTACCGCGAGCGTGTCGAAAAAGTGAAAATTTGGATGGTTGAGGTGATATCGTTAATAAAAAGAAGAACAACAACAACACAGCGTTGTATCAAGAGGGTGAAATATGTTTGCAGCTTAAACTGTATCACTACTTAAATTTGCCTAAATTTGTGTATATAACATTTTCATCACAAACAGAGTTATATAATACATTCACAAAAAGCAGGAGGACAAAATATCTATGCGTCAATAATACGACGGTGGCCAGCATTGTTGTGGGAGGAGAGCTAGGGAAGAAACCCACTACCACCCGTAGGTTGCTGCTGAAGTTAAAAACAAGTGAGAAGCGATTGCTTAATTTTAACGGTGAATGATTCAGTGGCTAAATATTTACAATGGGAGATTTTGATCCTAAACAGTTTGTTAATGCGCCCGATCAGGATGTTTTTGAGAGTTTAAAGAAGGAAGACTTGGTTAAGTTAGGGACATTTTTAGGTTTGTCCATAAAGTCTTCATGGAGGAAAAGAGATATGCAGCATACTTTGTTGAAACATTTAGTGGAGATAGGGAAGTTTGATAGTTCTGCATTATCTGATTATGAGTTCGAGGGTCAGTCTGATGCCGAGCTTAAGTTTAAGCAGTTTGAGTTAGAAAAGTTGAGATTGGAGAAAGAGGAAAGAGAGAAAGAGAGGGAACATGAGATACCGTTAGAAAAGTTGAAAATGCAGAAAGAGGAAAGAGAGAAAGAAAGAGAGAGGGAAGTGCAGAGAGAGGAAAGAGAAAAGGAAAAAGAGAAAGAGAGGGAACATGAAATAGAGTTAGAAAAGTTGAAAATGCAGAGAGAGAGAGAGGAGAGAGAAATGCAAGAAAGAGACAGGGAAAGAGAATTGGAGTTTCAAATGAAAAAGTTAGAGGTTGAGAGAGGTGAGAAACCGGATCCTTCCGGTAGACAGGATTCAGGATTTGATGTGAACAAATACATTCGGTTAGTTCCATCCTTTCAGGAAAAAGAGGTGGATAAATATTTTCTGCATTTTGAGAAAATTGCAAATAGCTTGAAGTGGCCTAAAGAGTTCTGGACTATGTTATTACAGAGTGTGCTAATTGGAAAGGCCAGGGAAATTTACACTCAGTTAAGTGTAGAGAATGCTTCCAATTATGACTATGTGAAAGAGGTAATTTTGAAGGGTTATGAATTGGTGCCTGAAGCCTACCGCCAGAAATTTCGTAACTGTGAAAAAGGTAGAGATCAGACATACGTTGAGTTTGGTCGAGCTAAGGAGCAGTTGTTTGATTGCTGGTGTATAGCCAAGAAAATAGGCAAGGATTTTGAAAGTTTGCGTCAGCTTGTGCTGGTAGAAGAGTTCAAGCGTTGTATTCATAGTGATGTAAAGGTGTTCGTTGATGAGCAGAAGGCGAGTACACTTGAAGAGGCAGCCAGTTTAGCTGATAATTATTCCTTGACACATAAGGTTACATACACGGGTAAGCCATTTAATTCATTTACACGTAGAAATACCAAGTCACATGCAACAGGTAGAGGTAGCTCTACACAGAAGAGTTCTACACCAGGCTCCAATGGTTCTACAGCTCATGGTTCACGTAGTTCAGATTGGAATGGTAGTCCTCGAAATAGGGTCACTTGTAATTTTTGCAAGCGGGTAGGTCACGTGATGAGTGAATGTTACAAGTTGAAAAGAATACGGGAAGCTCAGAATGAGTCTAAGCCCACAGGTCTTTGTGTTGCAATGCATAAAACATTGCCGGAAGTTATATCAGCAGTTAAAAGCAGATCTGAGTTAGCTGATACGGGATTGGATAAGATTCCCAAATGCTCTATGGATAGCTTCGCTCCGTTTATCAATTCTGGTTCAGTGTCGCTTAGAAGCGACATGTCTTGTGCTACCCCTATAAAGATATTAAGGGATACTAGGGCATCTCAGTCTCTGTTGTTAATGAATACTCTGCCCTTTTCTGAAGAGTCATACTCTGGGGTTCGTGCCCTTATTAGAGGTGTAGAGTCTAGTGACTTTGTCAGTGTTCCCCTTCGTGATATTTATTTGTCATCAGATTTGATATCTGGACCTGTCAGGGTAGGCATTAAGTCTTCATTACCTTTTGAGGGTATTCATTTGTTGTTGGGAAATGACTTAGCGCATGATAAAGTTACTGTTGATCCCTTAATGGTTGATAAGTCTTCTTTGAATTCAGTCACAGAGCCAGTTGAAAGCGAGATAGCGGGTTTATATCCGTCCTGTGTTGTTACAAGAGCTATGTCTAGAAAAGTCAGTACGGACCAGGGTAGTACTGTTGATTTGAGCGAGACTTTTCTCAACAACATGTTGGATGGAGATTCTTCCAAATTAAACAGCCAGCAGGAAGTAGATACTAATTTTGTTAGTGGTGATCAGCCATTTTGTAGGACTGAGTTGATTGCTGAACAACACAGTGATCCAAGTATTTCTTGCTTGTTTAATGATGCAGCTAAAGATGGTGAATCTTTACCTGACCCATGCTACTACTATGTCAAGTCTGGCATATTGATGCGGCAGTGGAGGCCTCCCGATGTTTCGTTGGTGGATGAATGGGCAATTAAGCATCAGGTAGTTGTGCCCAAGTCTTATCGTAAAGACATACTGACCATAGCGCATGAAACGCCGTTAGCAGGTCATTTTGTTAAAGACGTACTGCACAGAGTAAAGCCAGACCAGCGTTAATAGTGTGATAGCTGACAAATTGGTAACACGTAGCCGATGAAATACGGCCGTACTCAAGAATTTTTTCACCTAAAGAACTTCATTTCATTGGCAGACCGCACGGGATAAACCACCGACGTTTCGCACCTACCTTACAAACCTTAAAGATCTAAAGTCGCAGTCGAAATATGGACAGCTGGATTCGAACACGCAAACTTACTGATCAAGGTAGAAATTGTCATATGAGCCAGCGTTTTAACTATTCGGAGCAGCGCTTTGTGTGCATGGACTTGCCATTGTCACACGAGGACACACAAACACACCTAATGACCTACCACGGTGGCCAGCATTATTGTGAGACAAAAGCCTGGGTGTGAATGATCTACTTCACATGTTTTGTAAGTACTATTTACCTTTCCCATACAATACAGATAGATATTGTCGATATATATATATATATATATATATATATATATATATATATATATATATATATATATATATATATATATATATATATATATATATATACTGAAATGCACGATTATATCACACTGAGAAATGTGTGCACCATAATGGTGGCTTTAATGTTGACTGAAGCGTAACACACCTCTGCCTCACACGCCTTACATACCTTACCCCATATCCCGGTCCACTTTACCACCGTCACAGCGAGAATTAGGCCACCGTATACATGATAAGTACATAGTTATTGATACATAACATCAGACAGTAATACAACACTTACGAAGAATGAAACAGATGAAAGCAATGAAGCAGTGACACATAACATCAGACAAAAGTACAACATTTACCAAGAACGATGTAGATGAAATTATTGTTATATCACATCAGACAGCAATACAGTACGGACTGATATCGAAACAGATGAAAGCAATGGTTTTTTGCGTCAGACGAAAACACCATTGGCGGAGAGCGATGCAATTGTATGCAGTGGTATATTACAACAGGCAAAAACCATAACACTAACAGAGAACGAAGCAGAGGAAGGTAATGGCACATAACATCACACAAAACCACAACACTGACGGAGAACAAAGCAAATGAAGGTAATGGTATATAACATCACACAAAACCACAACACTGACGGTGAAAAATATAAAAAAAACTTCGATGAGCGAAGCAGATGAATGCAATCATATATAACACCAGATAAAAAAACACACAACTTACGGAGAGCGAAGCTAATGCTAGCTACGGCGAACAAAATCATAAGCCAACTGAATCCACTTAATACGGTCATGATGCGCTGATTTTGTGGCGGTGCTTGTTTAGAGTGAATCGGCAGTGTCGGGAATTGTCACGGTCAGGGAGTCCAGGGATATACCCCCAGCATATCGTCCATCCCAACAGACGCGTGTACACGCGCCACATCAAAGGGAGATAACCCAAATACCACAGATGCTAACAGTATCACCCTGATGCCAACAGACTAAAACTCAGTGGGATATGTCCTACAGAAAAACTACTCAGAGAGTATAATTATATATCTAAAGATATATCCTACAAAGACTTCATCAGACCAACTTACCACAACAGAGAATTTTAACAAAAAACAAAAAACAAAAATAAATAACTCGATAAATCGATCGGCCACAATAAAAAGGGCCTTTCATACCCCAACTGACCAAGCATAGCTTCTAACAAATAAAAATATTTTTTTACTCATACTGATAATTTAAAAAACTATACCGCAAAAAACTAGCATATATACATTCATATTACATACCACAACATAGAATTTACAAAAAATGCCCTAACAGACAAAGGATATGTTCCAATGTACATCTAAATTATTCATCACTTACCCCAACAGAGGCACATACAAAACATACTCCAAAACAACTTCTGCTATATGAAGAGATTTGATAAGCTTTTTAAATTTTTTTTTAATTAATTGGTCTGCTTGGTAAATTTCGGGTGTATATGGGAACAAAAGATTTTTTTAAAAATATCTGCTAGTCTATTGGGGTATAATCTTTCTTTAATTATCTGTCTGTGTAAGAAATATTTATATACATTAGAATATTTGCTTGCATAATGTAGAGGGGAATGTAATTTGTATTTGTAGGATTTGTCTTTAAGTATATAATTGTGCTGTCTGAGTAGTTTTTCTACATGAATATTGCATTGAGTTATAGGCTGTTGGATTAAGGGTGGAAAGTATTTGAGTTATCTCCCTTCGATGTGGGCGCGAGTATACATGTGCCTACTGGGGGTAGTCTCGGAAACTATTTTGAAGCGTAGAGAGTCCTGGTGATGAATTACGATCATATAACCCTTCATTTGTCCTTTTTAGTACTCTTTTAGCGTATTTATCAGGTCTGCTGGGGTATGCTGGGGTATATCGCTGGATTGTGGTCAGCTCACTGTGTGATTGCACTGGCACGTGCGTGACCGGTAGTTGTCTGTACAAGAAGAGAAACAGTGTAGGCTTGGGTAAATGCGTCAAATGCTTGAGGATATATCAGAACAGGGTGAGTTGACGGAGTCCTACTGTCATCTGTATACAAGTCTTAAATTTATAGGTTATTGGATTGTATGGTACTGTATGGACGAGTCCTGGGCGCCCAGGAAAGGGATGAGCTTGTGAGTGCCCAGGACGAGTCAAAAACGTAAGTAAATAAACTCGAACGCTAAACAAATTGGGTAAAACCGTGCTAATTATTTCATATAGCATAACAATAGCGGATAGCCGGTTGCGGATGAATATGGAATACTGAATGGAGCACTTTCACTGGCTGACGGAAAACTGGGTCAGGCTCACGTGGCCGAAGCGGTATTTTACAGACACAAGTGTAAAGAAAAGGAATGCAGACGTTTCAGTGAAAATTAAAAGTGCGGTTATTGAAAACTTCGCCACCGAATAGACTAGTGTAATCTTTACAGGATGAGGACGAAAGAGAAGTAGAGTTTGCTGACAAAGTTAACTGATTACCCTTGGGATTCTGTGCGGAAGTTGATGGCATCGAAGTCGTGAAAACTTCGTTTGTGTGCACTTAAACTGACCAGCCAGGGAGTGGAAGCACGGGAGATGGTTGACTGAAGGCGTGATTGCCCTGAAGTAAACTCGACATTTGCTTCTGCTCTACGTGATCTAATTTAGAATCATACTCCTGGATGCTAGCAAGGGATTTGTGTCCGGTGACCTGCATAATTTTATGTGGAGCGACGCCACATTTTACAAGGGTTTGGACGGTTGTCTTTCGGACCGAGTGATTAGTTTTCCGGCCTTTCGGTCCAGCAGCCTCGGCTGCCCTCTTCATTAGCTCTCCCAAACGATGCCCTCCCATTTGTGTGGAGTAATACCACACAGCTGCATCAGGTTTGAGGCGACATTCGGGAATTGGTGTGAGGTACTTGGCGTTGCTTGTAAAATGTTGTCCAGCTCAGGGTCATCAAATGGATCAAGTAGCATGCAAATTTCAGCGTCGGTGAGATCAAAAAGGTCAGAATCTGATTGATCGGCAATCATGCTCCTTGTGTCGTCTGCTTGTTGACAAACAAAAAGTAGTCCGTACATGTGACATCACAGTTACAACTGTCCAATATATTAAAAAATATTGGACAGTTGTGTTTACAACATAATATAGTAGGCGCTGGACACTTAGGTGTATAATAATGCCTTTTTATTGGCCCACTAAAAGATTAACATAGGACATATTGTTATTAATTTAATTAATTAAATTAATTACTTAAGTTTATACATATAATTGCTTTTGATGAAAATCACAAATCCCAATTTAATCTTTTTGACCGTATATACGTATACACGTTTATCGCTGCAGAAATATTTAGACTGGGGGCCTCCGTGGCTCATTTGGTCAGCGCGCTAGCCCAGCGTAATGACCCAGGAGCCTCTCACCCATGCGGTCGCTGTGAGTTCAAGTCCAGCTCATGCGGGCTTCCTCTTCGGCCGTACATGGGAAAGTCTTTCAGCAACCTGCGGATGGTCATGGTTTCCCCCGGGCTGTGCCCGGTTTCCACCCACCATAATGCTGGCCGCCGTCGTATAAGTGAAATATTCTTGAGTACGACGTAAAACACCAATCAAATAAATAAGTAAATAAAATATTTAGACTGAGCTTTCCATTTCCCTCCAGCCATCAAACTGGCACACACAATGATATAAATAAAATATTCTCCGTATGGCCATAAGCACCAATCGATCAATGAATCAAACAAACATATTTAGAGCAGACAACTATCAGGAAAGTGGGTTCTTTATAAATTATGCAGTAAATATTGTCGTGGAAAAACATATACGCAATTTGTGATGTGGAGACATCGTTACCTGGGAAAAGGACACCGAGTTGTGGTGCCATTATGCGCTGTATGCATGATAAGTGAGATGTACCCCTCTCCAGATGGAAGGTACTCTGGGTTTAAATTGTATTGAAAATTTCATAAATGTCAGATAAAACAGTGTGAAAAGCTAGTTGTAATTGTGGTCTTTAATATTTTTTTTTATTTTTCTTTCAGAAAAAAAAGTATTTGTATGGTTGGCAATTGGTACCACCTCTTCGTACATGTATATATTGTTGTTGTATAATAATGTCATAAACGAGGATGTAGCGTTTGTTTAATAAATATATTTGCACTAGAATTTGGTCTTTTCACTGAACAAATATGTTCAGTCTGGATTTTAATCATATTTATATAATATACTCATAAATATTGTCATAATTCAGATTAAATGCATGTCTTTGGATATAAACAACAAATTTACATTCAAATAAATTTTTAGCGATACACCATATCCACCCATATTTAAAGCTTTATTATTCATTGACAATACATACAACGAGATGGTCTCCAAAAACAACCATACAAAAAATATTTTGGAATACCATTTTCTCCTGAAAGAAATATGTAAAGAAAGATTATTTAATAACATATTTGCTATTAACTTTTCACACTGTCTGATCTGATTTTGGAATCATTTTTCTGTTTTCTTCTCCTTAAAGATTTTGTCAGTCTGAGACGGTATTTGGTGATCTCCTTATTTTTTAAAAATACATTATTTCGAATTATATCCGGCCGTAAGTGGGAAGGTCTGCCATCAACCTGCGGATGGTCGTGGGTTTCCCCCGGGCCGTGCACGGTTTCCACCCACCCTAATCCTGGCCGCCGTCGTATAAGTGAATTATTCTTGAGTACGACGTAAATCACCAATTCAATTCAATTCAATTCACTTTAGTCACTCAAACCACCTTGGGTGTCAGAAGAGATCTGATGCCTGTTAGCAAAGATGTATGGCGACCAGACAAGGATGAAAAATCTTAATATTTACACATTGATTTGATTTGATTTATTTGATTGGTGTATTACGCCGTACTCAAGAATATTTCACTTATACGACGGCGGCCAGCATTAGGGTGGGTGGAAACCGTGCACAGCCCGGGGGAAACCCACGACCATCCGCAGGTTGCTGACAGACCTTCCCACTTACGGCCGGAGAGGAAGCCAGGATGTTTACACATTGAAATCACCTGGATATATAAATACACATACATACTTCATTCGTAAATATACAGTTACAAACAATGTTCTAAAGATTTGCTCAGGTATCTGTACGCAATCTATAGCGTTGTGACCTGCTTTAGTCGCTGTCCTGCTTTAATATGCAATAAATACACCTATTATTTCCTTATCCCCTAGCCCCGCCTTTAGCGGAATTACACACAATCATAAAGCACAGCGCCAGAGATTCTGGACGCTCTGTCTAAATTTACTCATTGTAAAACTTCAGAAATTTGAAGTGAAGGCGTCTAATGTAATAATCTTGCCATGCTATATTTTGCGGTTATAACTTGTGACGGTGATTGAAATCAACCTTCACCCGTTTTAAAGTCTTTGGTATGACTCGACGTGGGTTTTATCCCGGATCTCCCAACTTCGACGTGTACCCTCTAGTCAGTGGTCTAATGTTGTTGTCGCTGTCTGTTAATTTTATATGGATGTGCGTATGCTAGGGGTTTGACGTCGCACTTAATTTGTTTCTGTCATATAACAACGACAGTTAGTTGTTAGTGGTCTCACCATTATATCAAACTGTATTTCCTCCTGGATGCTGAATATCAATAACGATGGAGATAACTGCAAAGATCAATAACGAAAATCTCTGAAAGCAATTGTGTACAAAACATATTTGTATTAGAGACATTACTGTGTGCCTTGCATTCATCATTCAGTTTAGAGTAGACGTAATCTCTTCACTGATGTTCTACATTTCAAAACAAATTACTTGGAAAATAATTAAAATAAAACAAAGACGGAAAGACACTGTTTCCGGTTATGGTATTGATTGCTATCCGCACGACTGTCAGTAATATAATTTACACCATTAACAAAGTAATAGATACTCTTATGAAGTGACAAGAACCAAGATTAACCAAAAGTTGGTATATGTAGAGATTCCTTTTTTATCAAAGCTAAATATCTGCTTTGTAAAATAAATACTGCATTTTTTTAACGAAAAGCGCTGATCTCTAAATTTGCCCCACACAACTTCGAGCTCAAACTAGTGACATTTTGTATTATTTAACCCATTCACAGGAATGAAAAACGCCAAAGGAATAAGAAATAAAGTAATAATCTACACAAAAAATACTAAACTTTCAACACTTTAACCAAAACATTTAGATTTTTCAGTCAAATCCTATATACACTGCGACTGCAAGTAAATTTAGGTCGGAATGGTTTTCTCGCAACATAGTGACACCCAAACCCATGTATTCCGAATCAAATTTGGTTGGCTTACTTGTTAGAGCATCTTCCTCGAGGACGGGAGACCCGGGATCAAACTCGAGTCGTGTCATGACAAAGATTTAGAAATTAGAACTTGTTGCTGTCTCGCTGTCACAGAGAGATTAGAGCAAGGAAACAGGACTGGTCGGCCCAGCGTCAGTGTAAACTGACTGGGTGGGGGTGTCATGCATTGTGTCTTCGGCATGATACTTCAGTAGAGGCAGCACTTTGCCAACATGGACTGGACCTTCCAAAATAGGACATAGTGTATGTACCCACACCTAATGACTCCTCGTCGTCATATGACTGAAAAATTCTTAAGTACGACCTAAAATCCCAAGCATAGATACATGCAAATGTATTTTGTTGGCTGCTATTACTATACTTGGTTGGCTGCAAATGTATTTTGTTGGCTGCTATTACTATGCTTGGTTGGCTGCAAATGTATTTTGTTGGCTGCTATTACTATACTTGGTTGGCTGCAAATGTAGTTTGTTGGCTGCTAATATTTAATTAAGTGAAAGCAGTTAAAGATTTTGAGATTTTGCCCTTATATCCGATTATACTTCTGGTAGATACAGTTGTGACTGTGTATCGCTAGATTTTACCTACCATCCATGTGAATTAGTCTTGACTGGTAACTTTAATATTGTAAATAATGATGATCTTCGAAATTTGCTTGTGAGGGGTCGTAAGTATAGAGAGTCGAGAGGATAAATCTGAGAGCTAATAAGAAAGGTATCCTTTCGGCGCTTGAAAACTTTTCCGAAAAATGGTGTTAAAGGGAGAAGGTAGAAAATTCGGTCCTTCACACTTGACTTGAGCCAATAAAGAAAAAAGTTGTTAAGCAATCCGTCACCCTTATACTAATGGCTATATCTACTCGATTAACAAAGGCACTACAAGAAGTGAGGTCATTATGGAAAAAAGTACTGTTGTGCAATTGAAAAAAATCCAGACGCTAACTGTATGTGGATCCCTAAAAACTCTCCAAACGCCTAATAGAAGAACTAAACTCTCTAATACACATACAGTATACGGACATATTTACTTGGGATTCCTCACACAGATTTAATTGATAGATTTTCATCACTAACTGTATTGTTTGATCAACTGCTACTGTTCACTGTTACATTAACGTCAAAGGCAAGAAAGCCCTCTTCAGCTAAATTACATATAAGGGTTACCATTTATGCGATATTTAGGCCGACCTATACCTGTTCTCATATGAATACAACTATTAAAGAGTATTCCTCACCAGGCCCGATCTTCCTCATTCACCAAATGGTGTATTGGTGATCTGTTTGCTTTAAACAATCCATATACAATAAAGGCTGTGAAAGACATATACCCACCTTCACTGGAGTCAGTGGGAACCACAGACTCTGGAAATGGTACATCTTATCTGGACCTACATTTGTGCAAAGACCAAAACACTTTCCTCTCTCTCACCGATTTTACGACAAGAGGGACAGTTTCAATGTTGACATTGTGAATTATCCTTACTTGGACAGCAGTATACCGAAGGGTCCTGCATATGGCGTGGACATATCTCGCCTTGTAGCATTTGTTAGATCCGGCGTGTTGTGTGACGATTTCAATCCACGTCACAAGCTATTACTGCAAAAACTAGTGTACCAAGGTTTTACCATCAAACGCCTTCACTCCAAATTTCTTAAGTTTAACAATGAGTGCAGTTATCTTGTAAGTAAATATGGACAGAGCCTTTCTTAGATCTTGGAAATTGCGTTAAACGTCGTTTTGGAAATCGTCGACCCAGAGCGCCCTTATTGGTTGACGGCTGGTATATGAACGTCTGTTTTGCCGCATAGATTCACACAGTGGCTAGCCTAACATTTTTCGATTTTGAAATTTGAGCAAAAAGGTGTGTGAATGACACCCCCCCCCCCCCCAATCATTTCCGGTAATCATTTCCACTGTCTTTTAAAAAATATATTATTGTACAATTTAAACAAGGTCATAAATAATGAACAAAAGAAATATATATATATATATATACCGGTATATATATATATATATATATATATATATATATATATATATATATATATATGAATGTAAATGGGGGTTTTTACAGGTATATTTAGCGTTGGAGATCTATTTACTAGAGTAGACCAATTATTCTTTTAAACTTAGTTGCCATATTAGTGCCAAGACAGGTGAATATAAGTGTCAAATGATAGTAAGCACTTGTCGTTCTTTATTATTAGCAAACAGGCCATATGAAATATTAAAGATCCGTAAAGATCGGATGTGAACTAATCGATGTCGCTTAGCAGAAAGGACTAATGTTTTTCATTATGCATGTATGTATTGCTGACAAAAGCTTAATTACTTATGATGCCATCTTAAAATCATTCGCTTGAAACATCATTTTATGAAGTGATCGGTGGTTACTTTTTGCTCTAATATTGTGTTTTTCTTTATCAAAACCGGGCTATGCTTTATATACTTCATACTCGAACTTTATGTACCTTCTTAAGGCTTTGGGAATTTGCCTTGTCATTACTGACCTGGAACGTCCACATTGGTTGACTGCTGGTATACGGATATGTTTCGACCCAAAGATTCCTTGCAAAGAACCATTTATACATCCTATACGTTCCTATACCGATCGCTACTGTGAGGGTTGTGATACATGTCGCTCATAACATATGCAATAATTACTCAAAGGCGAAAACAATTGTTCTTGTCTGTCTCATTTCTCCTTTCCTTAAGAAAAAGAAACATGGACACCAGCCAGACTCGGTTAGTCATCATCGTGGCAAGTTATACATGTAAGCCCACCAAGTTTAATCTCTGATCTACTACCACTTTTGATTAAAAAGGTGGTTAAGCTCAGCCATTAATGGACCATCAAATATATCTCTTTATTTTCTTATTCATTTGTTTGACTGTTGTTTAACGTCACACATAAGAATCTTTCACTTAGGATAGGTGCCTGTGTTAAACTACCGGCTTTTGGCAAGTCACCCACGAACTTTCCCACTTGTACCGTTACAGATTTACTCACTGAAGTTCCGTAAAGTGAATGCAGAGATTGGAAAATCTTCAAATTTACAATTCTCCTGAAGACATTAAAACACAGCACACGGGTGACAGTCTTCTCAAATAACGTAGTGACAATATGGGATTTAGAGCTATATTTGTTTCATAACATTCAAATAATTAATTTCGCGTTTACTTCATTTTCTCCGTACGAGAGAGAATTCACAGATTCCCTCTCACCTTTTGCGCAGAAGACCACTTGTCAGTACATCACATGTGAGAAAGTTTGTTTCTGACTTGCCAAAGGTTTGTGATTTGACCAGGCTTTCCTCCACCTACAGAGCTCACTGCCATCGTATACGTGAAGGAGTCTTGGGAAAAATGTTGATAAACATCAATCAAATGGACATATGTGTCCATTATTTGAGTGAAGAACATTCTGTTCACACAAAAACTGTGATAAAATGAAATAACCCCTTTTGAACGTATAAAATTTAGCAGGGGTTCTTTTTTATTTCCATTTCCAGTTCCGTGCTGGTTCCAATATGGTGCTTGCGGTGTACTCGTCATTTGGTACTCGGATGAAAGGCTTTTGGGTTCACGATGGTTTTCAATATTAGTTTGTGGCTCAAATATACATGTATGGTGCGTTATTCTTTATTCAAGTCTCAAATGGTACCATATTTAAGTAAAATTTGTCTTATAGTTACGAATAAGGAATATCGTTTAGCACCACAAGTATGTAAACGTTTATAAATCCACTAATCCAGAAAATCAATACTCTGAAAGTGGAATTGCTACTAAATTATCGGAATAGCACCATACTCGTGCAAAGCAGAATAACACAGACAAGATTTTTGTAGAATACAGCAACGAAAAGTAAAAGTGGGGGATGTGGGGATGGGGGTAATGCGAGGTGTGTGTGTGTGTGGAGGTGGGGAGGGGGGGGGGGGGGGGGGTAATGTGAGGTGGGGGTAGGGGGTGCTTGGATGTTTCCCAAGACCGAATGTGCTTCATTGTTATAAGAACGTGGTATGAATGCCACCAACTTTGGGGAATAGTTAGAGACTTTCACATACCATTAGCAGCCCTGCAATGGGGACAGATTATTATGCATTGCACAAGAGTTTCTGAAGATTTTTCTTCATTGTAAATGTTAAGAAACCAAATTTCCTTAACACATTTGTTTTCATAGTAATAACATGTGACGTGTTTGTTACGATTTTTTTTTTTGAAAACCTCAGGTTTTCCTATCGAATATACACTATTGTTGTTGGTAAAATTTATTGAACTTTATATCTCACTTTTATAGTTACTTATACATTCAATTGTTGGATAACGGCTCATTCAGGAATGTTTTACTTGTACCCTGTACGATGGCGATGAGCTTTGTTTCCAAATGTGAGGTACTCATATGCTTACGCACCAGATTAAGTTTGCCCCGCCCTCATTGATCATGGGGGTCTTGGTGACGACTAGAGGTCTACAACGCTCGTGAGGCCATTTGAGCGCTCATTTGCATCACATAATGGAAAGTTCGTTAGTAACTTGCCAAAGTTCGGTGCATTTTCCATTCATTAAACAGTAGGGTGGGTTTTAAGTAGTGAAATGCCATCGCGAGTCACGATTCCTTAAAGTGATGAAACCCCCTCACTTAACTTCACAAGCTGTGTTAATTTACTCATTTAACATCAGTTTAATTGCACTGCGCTCCCTCTTCATGTGCGTCTGGTTTACAACTTGGCTGTGCCGTGCTCCTGACAGCAGAACTCTACCGTTGATAACGTTGAATAACGTATAGGTTGTTTGAAGCCCTACATTCTCAGACGTCAATTATTGATAGGTTATTCTGTATTTACCTGGCAACCTGCGTCTTTATATGAACTACCATCTAACATTGAACAACCGGGGTCTTTATGTACACTCGGATCTGACGCAGAACACACGATACTGGAAAAGCAAACTGCAAGGGAATGATTTCCAAAAGCTGGTGTATATTCATCTTTCTGTATGCGATACAGGCCATTTACTCTGATGATGGTAAGATATTGTAACAATATTTGAATTATTGCTTTTTGATGTCGTTACGTTTTATGCCCATTGGGTAAGACTTACCAAACATTTTATCGACTCCATAAATAAGACTTAAATGCTTTTAAAGCAAATATAATTTCCACCATTAAATGGAAGTTTTTGAAAGCAAAAATTACTGGAACACGATAGTGTCAAAATAGCTCATAACTAAGAATAATAATATTGTTATTAAATTGATTTTTAGAACTTGAAAAAATTCTAAAATTATGAAACATTAATTTAAAGCATTATTCAATTATTGAAGGATTGTTTAAGGGTTTATGTATTACATTTTTATCATATGTGCCGCATTTATCTTTCACTTTTGAATTTTTGTTAAAATCATACAACTGGTATTTGTAACTTAATAAGGATGGGATTGGAAGTGCTGCTGACTCAGCAATAACATTATATAAATGTCGCATGTTCTTCATTGGACATTAATGTGAACATAAGCGATGAGACCAGGTAGTGCACCGTTCACAGCAAGCTGTCCATAAACAATTTAGAATTTTTGTTACGCCATAAAAGGCATTTAAATAAGACACAAAGGTGTTTAGACTAAAGAAAATAAACCAAAATTGAACCACTTTTAAAGAAAGACGCATAATCCGGACATTGTATTTTTGCATCAACAACTGTTGTGGCGCCCATTAATTTTCAGTACTTGATCTTGACAAAAGCTCACTTAAGGCTTGGTGTGACAGCCAAGAAGGGGGAACTGGAGTAATCCATGGAGAGTCTTGCTACACCGTGCATAGCATGTCTGTCAATTGGTCAACCGCAGACATGGACTGCAGAGCCAGGGGTGGAGAGCTGTTCAAGATGGAAGATGCCATGCTGCCAAATTATATGTTCAACAGATCCTTCGCTCAACAATTTTGGACTGGTGGTAAAGAACGTGATGGCAAATTTTACTGGACTGATGGTAATATAATTTAATATTCATCATTAACAATTATGTACTTTTATATTTAGCGCACCCCCCCCCCCCCCCCCATCCACACACACAGTTTACGTATACCTTGTATAAATATTATAATATTCAAATGCCTATATTCTTCATATTCCCATTCATTCATGAAATCAAAACTCTGGCGCCCGTTTAACAAAGCGGCCGCCATTTGCGCTTATATTTTGAAGAGATACGTTTTCATGGTAAATGTGCCAGGTACTAGAGAGTTACGACAGCTTTGTGAAAGGCCGTCAAGAGGACTTCTTTAGGCGCCTTCACTCAAGACATATGTTTCGATAGATATTTTTCATCCGCTAACATAAGTATAACTGTAAACATACATATATGTGAGGTACATACCTTAATATCACAAACACTGACGTGTATGTTTCAAAGCATATACGCTGACCTTGGAGAAAAAATGACCTAGTAGATCTTAATACATCATGTGACTTCGTGCTACTAGTAGTTTGTAGGTTTGTCAGGTAACTGGGGAAGCCACAGTGGTTGTTATCATAGCCCTTTTAGAAGACTATCATTTAAGTTAAAACTTCTTGAACCTGTCTATTTCAAGTATATACGGAACACTCCATTTTCAGTGTCTTTTTGCAAAAAGGTTGGCCATGCTGTGTATTTAAACACATTTGGTTTGCGTCGGAATGTGCTGCTTTATCACGTGGTTACATTACGTTCAATTGAAAGTCCCCTAATGCGTATTAAACTGTCCAATCGTGAAATTGAGGTGGGGGTGGGGAGTGGAGGGTTGTTTGGGGGGGGGGGGGGGGGCTTTTTTAATGTTCCCACATTTTTCCCAAAAACATATTGGTGTGTAACCCAAAATGTGATATATGGCAGAATTATTATTATTGTTAAGTTAACCCATTCAGATTAATACATGTTTATTTCAAAGACACAGCTGTACAAAGCATACGATAAAAGGTCTGCCTTATTCATGTTATTTGATAATATGTGGATTTTCACACTTGTACTGCGTTTGCCCATTACCTTAGTCATTAGATTTTTGTGTACATGTATTTAGCTATCTCCTATACGGTTAGCTACCTCCTACACAGGAACACAAGGACGATTGTTTCACTAGATTTGTCCGGATAAACATCCAGACCTGTTTATTGAAACATCATTCGTCATACGTATAAAATTTCCTGGATAATTTTGTTTTCTTTTCTAAGGTACCCCCGTGGTTGGTGAATTCTGGGAAGGTGCCACCAACACGATTTCCAAGATAAAAGACTACTATCGTAACAGAACGATATGTATAACTGTAGCGCTTTCATTAATCTACGTGATGATTCCTGCCAATAAACCGCATTACTATTGGGAAAAGGAAGAATGCCAGTATCCATTTCCTTACGCATGTGAATATGGTAAGAAAACACTTTATTTATTACGCTTCGTCAACACGGTTGTCATTTGTGCGAATTATAACACCCATAGAAATATCTGCTTTAGCCTGACAGCTTCGGTGGCCTAAAATGTTTAGAGCGCCGAAGTCGGGAGATCCGGGTTGGATCACACCGAATAAAAATTGTACTCCTTGTTGACTTGTTTGAGGCTCAGCACTGAGAGGTTATAGCGTTAAATTGTCATGACTGGTCGCTCCGGTATAGAGTGACTGGGTGGGTTGTCATGTCCGATGCATAATACTTCAGTGGCGACAGCACTTTGGCGGCATGGACCCGTCCTGCCACAAGAAGACACAGTATATGTACACACATCTAATCACTCCTCATCACATGATCGAAAAACACAAAATCATTTTTTTTTATCAATTTGTCATAAAGAATAGCCTATGTCTGAAATTAGAATGGTGTCAAATTATTCATCTAGACTTTTTTAAAATCTTTTTCTCACAGCTTTCTTCACAAATGGTTCCAAAAGTGTTGCAAAACAGAGGGAATGGAGTATCGAGTATTGATGTTACAGTTGTAAATTTATATTTTCTCTACTGTATTTGTATCATGGCCAAGAATTAGGTACAGTAAGAAAAGATAGGGTAATACACACTTCCTGGCTATAGCACATGCATCATCGCCGAAATATACCTTGACAACTATGACATTAATATATTACATCGGAGATCCATTTTATGCAAGACTGATGTTTAAAATTTCAGGATGTTATTCTTACGTTTATTTCTTTAATAACATGACGGAGGACACAGAAGATAACAAATGACGTAGTGATGAAATAGTTCGTAGCAGTCATTTTACCAACACAGTGAGATTTATTAATCTGTATTCTGTCAGTTTTATCAAGTCTCTTCAATAAAAGATGTTATCCTAGAGCGTAACTTATATCAGTGTGTATAAAGCGATGTTATCTTCCATGGTACCTCATACCAACGTGTATAAAGCGATGTTATCCTGCACAGTGAATGCTAACAATGTGTATAAAGCGATAATATCCTACTCAGTAACTGATATCAATGAATATAAAGGGATATTATCCTAGACAGTAAGTGATATCAGTGTGTATAAAGCAATGTAATCCTACACAGTACCTGATATCAGTGTGTATAAAGCGATGTTATCCTACACAGTAACTGATAACAATGTGTATATAGCGATGTTATGCTAAACAGTGACTGATATCAATGTATATAAAGCCTTTTTCTATATAAATTGCCAGCTTTCCCTTCTGCCTACAAAAATGGATCGTCGTTGGTGGATGGCGCAAACAACGTCTCCTCACCCTCACCGTTAGTGCCAGGTAAAACATTATATTCTTGGTGAAAAAATGTAAATGTGCGTTAAATTTTTTTCTCAAAGTAAAAAGATGCCAACGATTCTACAGATACTTTCAGTGTAAAAGTAAAAGACAGCTAAAAATGGGTGAAGTGCATCAGACATACAACTGAAAACTATGCCTAAAATATAGTTTCCTTTACGCTAAATTATGTCTTACAAATATATGTGACACTTTTGCCATGTGGTAATTACTTGAAGCCATCTGTTATTCTGACCTGTCCGACCCTAGCCGTTGGAAACGTTTAACAGTTCACTTAAAAATCAATAAACAAGATATCATAGGACATCTAGCATTAAATGTATGGAATGAAGCTGGTGGTATGCCTGCAGCCAAATTAACACAACAGGAAGTTGCCAGTTGCCTGCATTGTTAACGACCCAAAAGGCATTTGAATAACACATCAAAAAACTTTTTGGACCGCAAAAAGTGAGGGAACACAACTCAAAGTGTTTAGACTAAAGAAAATAAACCAAAATTAGTCGAACAACTTTTAAAGACAGACGCAAAATTCCAATACTGTATATTTGCATCAACAACTGTTGTGGCGCCCATTAATTTTCAGTACTTGATCTTGACAAAAGCTCACTTAAGGCTTGGTGTGACAGCCAGGAAGGGGGAACTGGAGTAATCCATGGAGAGTCTTGCTACACCGTGCATAGCATGTCTGTCAATTGGTCAACCGCAGACATGGACTGCAGAGCCAGGGGTGGAGAGCTGTTCAAGATGGAAGATGCCATGCTGCCAAATTATATGTTCAACAGATCCTTCGCTCAACAATTTTGGACTGGTGGTAAAGAACGTGATGGCAAATTTTACTGGACTGATGGTAATATAATTTAATATTCATCATTAACAATTATGTACTTTTATATTTAGCGCACCCCCCCCCCCCCACACACACACACAGTTTACGTATACCTTGTATAAATATTATAATATTCAAATGCCTATATTCTTCATATTCCCATTCATTCATGAAATCAAAACTCTGGCGCCCGTTTAACAAAGCGGCCGCCATTTGCGCTTATATTTTGAAGAGATACGTTTTCATGGTAAATGTGCCAGATACTAGAGAGTTACGACAGCTTTGTGAAAGGCCGTCAAGAGGACTTCTTTAGGCGCCTTCACTCAAGACATATGTTTCGATAGATATTTTTCATCCGCTAACATAAGTATAACTATAAACATACATATATGTGAGGTACATACCTTAATATCACAAACACTGACGTGTATGTTTCAAAGCATATACGCTAACCTTGGAGAAAAAATGACCTAGTAGATCTTAATACATCATGTGACTTCGTGCTACTAGTAGTTTGTAGGTTTGTCAGGTAACTGGGGAAGCCACAGTGGTTGTTATCATAGCCCTTTTAGAAGACTATCATTAGTTAAAACTTCTTGAACCTGTCTATTTCAAGTATATACGGAACACTCCATTTTCAGTGTCTTTTTTGCAAAAAGGTTGGCCATGCTGTGTATTTAAACACATTTGGTTTGCGTCAGAATGTGCTGCTTTATCACGTGGTTACATTATGTTCAATTGAAAGTGTATTAAACTGTCCAATCGTGAAATTGAGGTGAGGGTGGGGAGTGGAGGGTTGTGGGGGGGGGGGGGGGGCTTTTTTAATATTCCCAACTTTTTCCCCAAAACATATTGATGTGTAACCCAAAATGTGATATATGGCAGAATTATTATTATTGTTAAGTGAACCCATTCAGATTAATACATGTTTATTTCAAAGACACAGCTGTACAAAGCATACGATAAAAGGTCTGCCTTATTCATGTTATTTGATAATATGTGAGTTTTCACACTTGTACTGCGCTTGCCCATTACCTTAGTTATTAGATTTGTGTGTACATGTATTTAGCTGTCTCCTATGCGGTTAGCTACCTCCTACACAGGAACACAAGGACGATTGTTTCACTAGATTTGTCCGGATAAACATCCAGACCTGTTTATTGAAACATCATTCGTCATACGTATAAAATTTTCTTGGATAATTTTGTTTTCTTTTCTAAGGTACCCCCGTGGTTGGTGAATTCTGGGAAGGTGCCACCAACACGATTTCCAAGATAAAAGACTACTATCGTAACAGAACGATATGTATAACTGTAGCGCTTTCATTTTTCTACGTGATGATTCCTGCCAATAAACCGCATTACTATTGGGAAAAGGAAGAATGTCAGTATCCATTTCCTTACGCATGTGAATATGGTAAGAAAACACTTTATTTATTACGCTTCGTCAACACGGTTGTCAACTGTGCGAATTATAGCACCCATAGAAATAGCTACTTTAGCCTGACAGCTTCAGTAACCTAAAATGTTTAGAGCGTCGAAGTCGCGAGATCCGGGTTGGATCACACCGAATAAAAATTGTACTCCTTGTTGACTTCTTTGGGGCTCACCATTCAGAGGTTATAGCGTTATATTGTCATGACTGGTCGCTCCGGTATAGAGTGACTGGGTGGGGTGTCATGTCTGGTGCCTAATGCTTCAGTGGCGACAGCACTTTGGCGGTATGGACCCGTCCTGCCACAAGAAGACACAGTATATGTACACACACCTGACTTCTCGTCATCATATGACTGAAAAATTGTTAAACGACGTTAAATCCAAAGCAATCATTCATTCCAATTTGACGTTTGGTTGCTTTCATACATTGCCCAAAAATCTGGAAATCGACCGTCACGGTATAAATGAAAATAATATGATCGTTTGTTTATAACTATCAAAATCAATTTTTTTTATTAGTTTGTCATAAAGAATATTCAGTGTCTGAAATTAGAATAATGTAGAATTTTTTTCCATCTTTTTCTCACAGCTTTCTTCACAAAAGGTTCCAAACGTGTTGTGAAACCGAGTATTGATGTTACAGTTGCAAATTTATATTTTGGCTACTGTATTTGTATCATGGCCAAGAATTAGGTACAGTAAGAAAAGATAGGCTATACACACTTCCAGGCTATAGCACATGCATCATCGCCGAAATATACCTCGACAACTATGACATTAATATGACATCGGAGATCCATTTTATGCAAAACTGATCTTAAAAACTTCCGGTTGTTGTTGTTACGTTTTTTTCTTTAATAACATGACGGAGGATACAGTCAAGAAGATAGCGCATGTCGTAGTGTTGAAATAGTTCGTAGCAGTCATTATACTACCACAGTGAGATTTATTAATCTGTGTTCTGTCAGTTTTATCAAGTCTCTTCAATAAAAGAAGTTATCCTAGAGAGTAACCGAAATCAATGTGTAAAAAGCGATGTTATCCCCCACAGTACCTGGTATCAACGTGTATAAAGCGATGTTATCCTGCACAGTGAATGATAACAATGTGTATAAAGGGATGTTATCCTACACAGTGACTGATATCAATGTGTATAAAACGATGTAATCCTACACAGTAACTGATAATGTGTATAAAGCAATGTTATTCCTTTCTTTTTTTTTTCTATGTAAATTGCCAGTTTTCCCTTCTGCCCACAAAAATGGATCGTCGTTGGTGGATGGTGCAAACAACGTCTCCTCACCCTCACCGTTAGTGCCAGGTAAAACATTACGTTCTGAGTGATAAAATGTGAGTAAATGTGCATTAAAACTTTTTATCTGAAAGTAAAAAGATGCCAACGATTCTACAGATACTTTCAGTGTAAAAGTAAAAGACAGCTAAAAATGGGGTGAAGTGCATCAGACATACAACTGAAAACTATGCCTAAAATATAGTTTCCTTTACGCTAAATTATGTCTTACAAGTATATGTGACAGTTTTGCCATGTAGTAATTACTTCAAGCCATCTGTTAGTCTGACCTGTCCGACTCTAGCCGTTGGAAACGTTTCACATTTCACTCAAAAGTCAATAAACAAGATATCATAGGACACCCAGCATAAAATGTATGGAATGAAGCTGGTGGTATGCCTGCAGCGAAATAAATGCAACAGGGAGTTGCCAGTTGCATGCATTGTTACCGATTGTAGCACTTCCCCAACTACAGAGAATTATTTAAGGACGTTTTGGATCGTCACCGTTGGGGATGCCCGTGTATAACAACGCCTGCTTAAGATAAAGGAGTAGTCCTGAGAGGGACTCGACCGGTATTAGGCTCTACAATTTTCTATTTCATCATCACCTTGACACCAAGTCAGAGATGCGATATCAACAACCATTTGTAATATTTTGATACTCTTTGTTCTTCGACTTAGAAGAGAGCAAATTGCAATAGATGCGTGTAAATGTAAGAAGCAATACGTTTATGTCCATGTACAGTTTCTTCCAAGAGTTAGCATATATCTCATTTGATAGCTTCTTGCTGTTGTTTATTTATTTATTTCATTGGTGTTTTACGCCGTACCCATGAATAGTTTACTTATACTACAGGAGACAGCATTATGATTGGATGAAACCGGGCAGAACGCAGGGGAAACCTACGACCATCCGCAGGTTGGTGAAGGTCCTACTCACGTACGGCCAGTGAAGACGCCAGCAAGAGCTGGACTTGGGCTCATAGCCACCGCAATAGTGACAGACCCCTAGGTCATTTCGCCGCGCTGGCGTGTTAACCACTTCAGCCACGGAGCACCCCCGCCGATCCCCACTTTTGCTGCTAGCACTTTCTCAAAACTGCGCAGTTAAATTTGCTAGTGTTTGCTAAAACCGTAACCACATAGTCCATTCGTTGAAGACTGTAAACGGTAAATCGCCATCGCTTGAATTAATTGGCCTATAAGTATAATGGGCGTTTCGTTGGCCACGGGCTATCCTACTGAGATTTCTAATGTTCATAAAAAACCTGGGTATTGTGTTTAGGTCTGTGCTCAGCTGCCCCAAATTAGTGAAAAATGGGGGACAGGTAATGTTTGCTTCCACCTAGAAATATGTATATATAAGGCAAAGTGGTGATTAAAACGTCGCTTTTCTCCTACCACTATTTTCAAGAGTATTTCCAGACTCTCTCATCACCAGAAAATTACCTTGCTTGTGTAAGGTGTTTATGGATTTGGTGTTTTCACCCATTTTTCAAGATTTTGTACGACGAACATCACGTTTATGGGCTCAACAGTAAAAAGCACTCTTTTGTGTAGATATAAAGACAACATACATGTCATTGTCCAAACTGTGAATTTGTCGTTAAGTTGCACTCTGTCTGTAACGTTCATTATTTGTTTTCAAGACACGACATCATTGGAAGCACAGCAAGAAAATCACTCCAGGCAGCAAACGTTTAAAGGTAAAGTGTGTCATCCAAATGCCTTAAAAGTTAATAGCGTTTGGTAATTCTTCCGCCAATTTTATCTGCATTTTTTTTTATTTTTGAACAACAGATCACTGGCAACGCCCATTGTCCAGCATGTGAATCCTTTATTAATAATAATGACGTAATGCAAAGCAATGCACTCTCGGTCTGGAAGCCAAGCTTTTGGAATTAAATATTATCAACTAGAGACAAAAACTACATGTTTGGTTTACTATACATTTATATTCAATTTTCACCGACTCAGTTTTGCTTAATCTTTCAGCTATCAAGCACATCAACATGGTATTCAACCCGAAGCTGAGGGCCAACCCAGACATCTTACTTAATGACACAGAGTTGACACAATGCGCACGGATCTGTTCTCAGGAAAAATGCTGCGAGCTGATCAATCACTTTCCACCTGAAACATGTGCTTTGTATTGTGACGACACCAGAGCTACAAACAAGGGAGCTGACTCTGTTCTCGGTTCTAAAATTTGGGTGCTGCCACTATCTTAAGTGTTTTTCATTAATGTTGGACAACTGGATACAAAATCTGGAATATTTATCTTACTTTTAACCAATAAAAGAGATTTTTAAGCCTGCAAACAACATTGTCACCAATACACTGGCTTAAGTCTTTAGACTTGATATCGTAAGTTCATCTCATAGATATGTTGGACGTCCGTTAGAATGTAAGTGTCCAATGAAACATTTGTATACAGGACGTCAACCATTATGGACGCTCTGCATAATAATCGCAAGACTAATTTCAAAAGCAAGGCTCAACACATGCCATTTAAAAAGTAAAATACATAAAAACACGATTTATTCAAAGCAGTTAACAGTTTTCAGTGACGGAAGGACGCAGTGAATGTTCAAGACGAATAAATTAAATCAGTATGCAAGTCGCCTACTATACTACTTCACATGCTTTCGTGAGTAAAAATACGTTTCCCATTAGCAACTGTTTATATTTATTGTTTTATTTTGATTGGTGTTTTACGCCATACTGAAGAAAATTTCACGTATACGACAGCGGCCAGCATTATGATTGGAATAAACAGGGCATAGCCCGGGGAAACCCACGACCATTAGCAGGTGGCTGGCAGACCATCCCACGTACGGCCGGAGAGGAAGCCAGCATGAGGTGGACTTTAACTCACAGCGACTGCATTGGTGAAGGGCTTCTGTGTCATTACCATCTGAGTCCCCATATATTCATTTTCGAATAAATCACCGCCTCCTAATTATTACAAAAGAATCAACTCCGAACAACAAATGAGATGGGTGTAATAGGTAAAATGATAATTAGTAAAGTGATAATTGGAAATTTGCTGATTGCCACTGAACAATTTGGAAAGTTCGGATGTGGGTTTAAGTAGGGTGGTGTGTCAGGTATCTGGCGTAGGGCGGCCTTTTACTTTGGCCTTTCTGTTTTTGTTGCAACCATAAACCTGACTGTCGTTATAAAAGAAAAACAAAATGGCCAGCTTTTAACAGCTGTCTGGGGTGATGTTAACTTAAGCAACTGCATGAGTTGATGTCAACTTAAACAGCAGTCTGAGTTGATGTCAACTAAAACAGCAGTCTGTGTGGATGTCAACCTTAAACACCAGCCTGGGTGGATGTCAACCTTAAACACCTACCTGGGTGGTTATCAACCTTAAACACCTGCCTGGGTGGATGTCAACTTAAACAGCAGTCTGTGTGGATGTCAAATTAAAACCTTAAACACCAGCCTGGGTGGATGTCAACCTTAAACACCAGCCTGGGCTGATGTCAACCTTAAACACAGGCCTGGGTGGATGTCAACCTTAAACACCTACCTGGGTGGATGTCAACTTGAACAGCAGGCCGGTTGCATATCAACCTTTAACACCAGCCCGTATGGATGTTGACCTTAAACTCCAACCTGCGTAGACGTCAACCTTAAACACCTACCTGGGTGGTTATCAACCTTAAACACCTGCCTGGGTGGATGTCAACTTAAACAGAAGTCTGTGTGGATGTCAAATTAAAACCTTAAACACCAGCCTGGGTGGACGTCAACCTTAAACACCAGCCTGGGCTGATGTCAACCTTAAACACAGGCCTGGGTGGATGTCAACCTTAAACACCTACCTGGGTGGATGTCGAACATCAGGCCGGTTGCATATCAGCCTTTAACACCAGCTCACCTTAAATACCAGCTTGGGTGGTTATCAACCTTAAACAGCAGCCTGGATGGACGTCAAACTCATACACCAGTCTAGATGGATGTTGACCTTAAACTCCAGCCTGGGTGGATGTCAACCTTAAACACCAGCCAGGGTGGATGTCAACCTTAAACACCAACCAGGGTGGATGTCAACCTTAAACACCAGCCAGGGTGGATGTCAACTTTAAACATCAACCAAGATGGATGTCAACTTTAAACACCAGCCCGTATGGATGTTAACCTTAAACTCCAGCCTGGGTAGACGTCAACCTTAAACAGCAACTTGGGTGGTTATCAACCTTAAACAGCAGCATGGGTGGGTGTCAACGTTAACCTCCAGCCTGGGTAGATGTCAACCTTAAATGACCAGCTTGGGTGGTTGTCGGCCTTAAACACCAGCCTGGATGGACGTCAAACCCATACACTAGTCTAGGTGGATGTCAGCCTTAATCACCAGTCTGGATGGATGTCAAACTCATACACCAGTCTAGATGGATGTCAGCCTTAATCACCAGTCTTAAACTCCAGCCTTGGTGGTTGTCAACCTTAAACACCTGCCTCGATAGATGTCAAACTCAAACACCAGTCCGCATGGAATAAAAACCAGCCTGGGAGATGTTACCATAAACAGCAGCCTGGGTGGATGTTACCTTAAACGCCAGCTTGGATGGATTTCAACATTAAACACTAGACTGGATGGATGTCAACATTAAACAGCAACGTGAGTGGATGTAGACACTAGCCTGGGTAGATGTCAACCTTAAAGGGCAGCCTGGGTTAATGTCGACCTTAAACACCACCCTGGATGGATGTCACTACTATTTTTTCACTACTACGATGGCTATTAGTTGTATGGCTGGGCGGAACAGAAGTGCCCAGTGTAAAACCTCCAACCTTTGGCAAGTTGTTCACAAAATTTCCCACATTTGACGCAGGGCTTACATATAAATATATACGAACAATATTAATAGAGAATAAGTGTTTTCAGCGAACGTTACACTTAGGAAACGGCCACATGGGCGGTTTCAACATGTTACTGTCACTACGACGCCACAAAAAATGAGAGCAGCACTGGGAGTTTAGAGCAAGGATACGGGAATGGTTGGCCCGGTGTCAGTATAATGTGATTGGGTGGGGTGTCATGACTAACGTCTTTGGCGTGATACCTCACTGGTGGCAGCACTTTGGCGAACTGCACCTGCCACAAGAAGATACAAAATTTGTACACACGCCTAACGACTTGTCATATGACTGGAAAATTGTTAAGTACGACGTAAAAGTCCAAGTAAACATGCGTGCATGACAATGAGAGCTGGAGGATCCGCCCATTTCGTTCTAAATTGCCTACGGGTTTGAACCTGCATGTCGTGTTTCCTAGGGAATGAAATTCCACTATGTCCACTTCTTGGCCACTACCCGCTACCCAAGGCTTTATGATTAAACATGTACTGTCACTTTGTACGCTAGTTCTTTCTTCATAACTATTTTATGAACTTGAATTCAACGTATGTCATTACCACTATGGCGCAAACTAACAAACACAAACGATCAATACGTTGTAAAAATTAAACATTTATTTGGGTGGTAAATACACTTATTGTCAAAGCTGACAAATTAGGAAAAGTAGGGGGGAGTGGGGTTTGGTGGCTCCGTGGCCGAGAATGGGTTAGCACTCCAGCCCACAATGCGGTCGCTTTGAGTTCGAGTAAAGCTCATGTTGGTTTCCTCTCCGCCCGTACGTGGGAAGGTCTTCCAGTTATCGGTGGATGGTCGTGGGTTTCCCCCCTCGCTCTGTCCGGTTTTTTCCCAGCATAATGCTGGCCGCCGTCGGAAAAGTGACATATTCTTGAGTGCGGCATAAAACACCAATCAAACAAGTACAGAAATTAATCCATGGTGGCATGGGCTGTTTAACTTGCTACTATTTATGCAATTACATGAACAGTTAAAATAAACCCTAACTGAAGTTTTATTAACAAGAGGCCGTATTTCACCCGTTACGTTTGGCCATTTGCCATTCTGGTTTTACTCTCTATGCCGCGAATCTTTTATTCTATTAAAGTACTCTCATATTCCCTAAAGGTTTCTTGCCTTTCACCAATATAACGTATGAACATTTGTTTTATGGTTCTTAACTTAATTTCACTCACTCCATCAAAATCGACAGTTGGAATTCGTCCTGGTGTTTCACATCTTCTATATCAATACGCCATTCATTTCAGGACATTCGTACACGAACCATCAACCAATACAGATGTTCAAAAAGTTACTGTGCATTAAAGTTTGCAGAGTTTTAAAAACAGATTCTATTATGCAAGTACGACTTTGGAATACGCATTTACAGAATAAATTACGTGTTGCATGAAGCACACGGACCAGGTGACGCTTTTGCCGCGTGGTGAGTATTTTTACTACTCTGCATGCTCTGATTTGCCAGTTTTGTGTGTCACTGGATAGTCACATTTACGACAAACTTTCATCCATTCAGTCTTAAAGACTGACGTTAAGGGAACCTCATCAGGTGGGTGGCATGTTTGCCGCAGGATTAACGCAACAGGAGGCTGCGCCCGATGCATTCTCACAGAAACAGCATTGCAGCGCTCGCCCGACGCCAGAGAATTCTTTAGGACGTAATTGATCGTCCGTGCTTTGGACGTCAACATGTAACGACGTCTGCGCAAGATCGGTTGATTCTGACACACCTCAGAAACAGACGTCAAACAGCCGTAGAAAACGTCGTTTGGAGCGAACGTGCCTTTGACGCCTGTGTTTTCCGTTTTGTTGGCGAGTCAGTGACGGCTTGAAGAGCTTTCACATTTTGCGACAGTACTTCTCTTGTGATCTGTCAACCCTCTCGTATAAGAGAAATATTATTGAGTGCGGCGTAAAATAAAATAAACAAATCCTTCAGCTCTTTTCCTGCAGCGTCACGGCCTCGGGATCACACTTCAGGAGGACAAAGCTCGTGTGGGGCGAAATGGACCGTCGTTTAAGACGGCTGCAGCGCAAGCTTCAAAACGTTGACACAATGTTCAAAAACAATATATTTATATTTATGCACAGTTACTTTATTCAATGAGTATATATCGAACGTGGCGATCTATTTCATCAGGATGAATGTACGCAGCCTAGACCCGGTATGGGCCTAATTATGTAATCATGAGGTAGACCGCGATTGATTCTGGATGATCTGTCCATATTTACTTATAAAAGAGTTATACTCATTGTAAAACTGAAGAAATTTAGTCAAGGCGCTTGACGGAATAACGTTGACACACAAGTTTTGTGGTAATAACTTGTGACGTTGATTGAAATCGTCACATAATCTAACAAATGGATCTAACAAATGCTACAAGATGAGATATGTATAGGTTATGTGCAGGACTCTCCGTTTCATTGCAGTCCCAGTAAAGGCTCGTTCACACGATGCGTTTTATCGTATAAAACTTGACTTATACCTCAAATGTTAACGTGAGAAGAGTTGGACCGACTTGTGGCGCATACAGTTTGTCGGGTTCGAGTTGTATGAAATAGGTTATGCTCTATTTTCGTGCGATTTGCTGGATGGCTTGACAAATCACAGCGCGCTTTAAGGTCACGCGGTATTCGCAGCGACCTAGAAACAATGGAGGCTCCTCCAGCGAAGCGGAGATCCGTAGGGCTTTCCCGAGCGGATACTGTGAGGTTTATCGTTCTATGGGTCATATGAGGGCCAGTGAAACGTCTCGAATCCGTTTGTTCTAAGTGGGACCGCAGGTAGGCCGTATACGAATCTATAGCCCAGCCTATCGGCAATGGGATGACAAGTACTGCATGGTTTATTCACTCGATCTTTCATCGCACTCCACAGTCCTCTACCACAAAGCCAACTGTTAATCCCATGTTCCAATTAAATTCATAACTTTCTTTGCCATATAGTCATTTTATCACGCACACAGTTCCCACTCTCTGAAAGGATCACGGCTGTGGCTTAAACACATCATTTCACCTCGCTGTCCTAAGCTTCTGTCAGAGCCGGTGCACGTTGTTTTGTGACATCACATGGCCCGCACATACAATAAACAGAGGGTCCAGAGGATAAAACAATCCACCCCATTTACAGAAAATTCAGCACTGGAGCAGTAAAAAAATACTCTCTAAAATCAATCTTACACTAACAGAGGACTGTTGTTTATATTTCTTTAAAAACGGTTTATATTCTACGTGTATGTAAAGCCAAATATAAACCATTCCTTCAGATTTGGATAATATTTTCATCAATAGAGTCACAAAAATCAGTAGTAAATGGTGTTATGTGAACAACTGCCGTCAGCTTCTAAATTTAGCTTGCCACTGTTTACATATGCTGAGTTCAGAGCCTGCTGTCTGCCTCTGCCTTAGAATGTTCCAGAGTACCCTCAGTTCGGGGCCTGTTTGTTTACAACAAGTGTTCAAGAATTTTCTTATTCTAGAAAACTCCACCAGTCTATATAAAACCTATGAAAGCAGGTCAAAGGAGAAAGGAGAATTATTGTGAGTTTTGGATGATTTCGCTGTGTATTACTTTAGTAGGCCTTTTGTGCTGAATTTTGGTGTCTTTATAGCCTCTGGCTTTGTTATATTATATCTCCACCAAGCATTTGTTCAGTCTGAACCTGTATATTTACTTTGTGCTCTTGTGTACATAGTGCTTATTAGTACACGGACCCTGTCTGTGGAATTTTGTGTATATTTCGTCATACACTCAGTTATACAATGGATTTTCCCTCTTATTTGTGCATTTATGCCTGTATGGTTTTCAGCATTGTGAAATATATGCGTCCGTTTAGACGTGACACCGTTGTACATGTAAGTACTTTAGTATTTGTGTAGATACTGCTATCCTTTCTTGTTAAATTTAAGTACTTTAGTATTTGTAAAAGTCTTGTTATCTGTTCTTGTTAAACCTAATAAATTGTTGTAAAATAAAATCTGCTGGTTTTGGTTACTTTTTTGTGCGGCTAAACTGTCGTGTATTTCGAACAAGCCATCTCTTTGTAATACAGACAGTTTGTGTCGTAACAATGGATAGCATAAAAGTAAATTATTTATTTAAATAAAGAGTTCAAATATACATTTATACAACAATAGCTGGTAAAGTATGTACAAACATTCCTAAATGTTATCAGTCTCGAAAAAGTATGCTAATGTACAATATGTTTTCCAGAGCAATAACTAATAAATTGTTTTGTGTTGCGTGAATATCAGTTTAAATGTAAAAAAAATAAGATAAAAAATTGCGTAAAGCTCAGACGTTAGAGTTCGAAAATTAGTTGTAAATCTGCTATTTTTTTACAGAGAAAAATACACTTAAAAATTTGAGACCACTCCTTGGTACATCTTTTCTTTGCAAAATAGAGTTATAAATGAGGATGTGACACATGTTTAATAAATATACTTGCATTAGAATTTGGTCTTTTCACCTAACAAATGTGGCCAACCTATTTACAATTTTAATATATTCTTAAATATTATTATAATTCAGATTAAATGAACCTTTATTCATATGATTCATATAAACCTTTTAGATTAGCATAAGTTTAGTCAGGGCGAGCTCAGATCCAATATTTACAAGTAATATAATGTAATAATAAATATCTGTTTATTGATAAAAGTAAGATAATATAAACATAATAATATCAAACTCGGATATTCATTTAGCAGGTAATGTAGAAAAAATAGCAGTTCACATCAAGTTCTAGCTGATACTAACTCATTTCACCAATTTCATCATATCTTTTTCTAGGAACATCCAGCTGAAAATGAAAGTGTGGACGTGGCACATGTACATGGGATGAAGCCCCTTCCCAGATCAGCCAACATTTAACTGTGGTGAAAGAGCCTGGCCCCACCATGGACAGTCCTCACACTGAAGAACTGGGCCCTCATGTGTATGCACCCCAATCCACCTCAATTAGAAGGAAGAAAGCCGAAAATGTTATGCAGACACTTAAATCAGCCGAACGGCGACGTTTGCAGAAAGAGAATGATTGGGATTGCCTGTTTCCAAAGTATATTGCCAGTGAACTTGCTAAGGTCCCTGAAATACGACAAAAACATGAGCTCAAATTAGAGATACGACAACTTATCTTTGATTATCAGTGTAATAATTAGGTTCATTTTAATTATAAGCAATACTTCTGTGTTTTTAATATCAGCTGAATTTGCACATTTAGACAACCTTTTCGGAAGAAAACATATGGTTGTTATTTTATGAGTTGCTCGCTGGCAAAATTCTTCTCAAACAATCAATCCCTGTAAATTGTCCCGTGAATGTTGCTCTCTTCCTAAAGTGTCTGCAGAATTTTCCCTGCAACATGTTTTTTGTGTAAAATATTATTCTACTGTGTTACTGTTAGTACTGTAAAATTCGCATGTACATATTTTATACCGACAAAACAATTCAAGTACATATTTTCATAAGTATACTTTTGTAAATACTTTTCAAAGTTACAATCTGTGATAAACAACACTAATTTACTCTTGTACTTAACAAAAATACATTCTTTTGCCCTTGCTGAAAATTGGTGCATATTTGTTGCACTGTGCACCTCTTGTTCGTGTGTGCTCTAGTGTATAAAGTATGACCAATTTGTATGTAGAAGTGCAGTTTTAGTTTGGGTGCAAATATGTTCAATACACTAATAATATAAATACATGCACTAGATCTGCTTGTGCAAGCTGGTCTCATGTATAAATGCATACCCAGAAAGGTGCACATTTCTTCCAAGTGCACACAGCTCAATTCATTTCCAGTGAGGTACTTGGGAAGGCAACCTATGAATAATCATGGGTTTCCTCCGGCCCAATATTCGGTTTCCTCACACCACAATGCTAGCCGCCGTCGCACAAATGAAAAACATGTAAAACATCAATGAATGAATAAAAAAAATAAATGTCCCGTGTTCATCTTGGTTTGGGCTTTTTGAATTTGTGAAAATAAAGATGTCTACATATGAAGAGTGCGTACTTTTTAATAAGTCCAGTCTTGAATATTAATATCTTGTTTTCATGCTGTTGTATCTACATGTATATATCAGAAAGATATAATGTAAACGTTTTCTTTACAAAATCTTTGATAAGCAACATTAACTGACTCCTGTACTTATAGAGCAAAACATTTTTTTCATAGAACACGTGATATTATTGCATGTATCTTTGTTGTATGTATCTATTTTCTGAAGATTATGGATACATTGAGTATCCATATGTACGCATGCGCTTGTACTTCTTTACTCCGCTATTCTTTATGATTTTCTGATCTCATTTCGCATGATATGTGTACACCAAGAATATCATATACCGGTAACTTATTTTAACTTATTTATATTTATTAATTATATTTCTTAATATAATTTTGTTTCCAGAACATATGTGCAATATTAATATTAGAATAATACTTAATTAGATGCATCAAGTATTAAATTGATAAACTATATATATATATATACGGATGATACGGATGAATCCTTAGTTATTGTAGAAAACTTCGATTGCGTGAGTTTTATACGGATGAATCCCTTGTGGAAAATAAGAGTGGCCTTGAACCAGGTAGGGGTAGGGATACAAATTTAGACATTTCTATTGATTTCCTTACTCACCACCCACGACGAAATGGTAAACAAAAACTGCAAATAATCTTAGCAAGTCGGAATTTGAAGCTCTAAAAGCCTGTCAAGCCACCCCAAAGATAGTCATTAAAGAGGCAGATAAAGGATCAGCAATCATTATTATGAACAAATGGTACAACCAGACAAAAATTGAAGAAATGCTTAACGACAATCGAACATATAAATCAATGAACAGGAACATAGATAATCTAACTGAGCGCAAACTTGAAAAACATATCAAGGACCACGGCACTAACCTAGCAAAATCAGAAAAGAATTTTTTTAACAAAATTTGAAGCCAAAATCAGCCAATTATACGGTCTAACTAAAATTCACAAATCGGCTGAAATTATAACGGCAATACACGAGCAAAATACTGAATATGTTAAGTTAAACCACACAAGCGATCTCAAATCCCCCCCCCCCCCCCCCCCCCCCGGCATCCATTATAGCAGAACCAGTCTGTCCCACCCTTTGCCTTAGTCAGCTCACTATGTCCCATTATACAGCCTAGGAGATCTGGATTTTCTAAACTTCACCCCCAAAACGATGATGAACTATTTTGTACCTTGGACGCAACCAATCTTTACAGCAATATCTCTCATGAACTTGAGATTGCAGCCATTGAATATTGGCTCTATAAACATCCGGACCATATCAACGACCGTTTTTCTAAGGAATTTGTACTGTACGGTATACGACTCATTTTAGAAAATAAAACAATTGAATTTGGAACCAAAAATTATCGCCAAATTTTAGGCACAGCGACGGGTAAAAAGTCTGCACCAACTACTAGAATCAAATGATCATGCCACTAAAACTTTTCATCAAACCAAAATTATAAACGGTAAAAGACAGACTCCCAATCTTAAGAAACTTCTGACAAAGGCTCGGTTTACTACCAACTCAATCGAAACCAGTTATACAGCTTCTAAGGGCGGAGACCCACGATGCAAATGCTGTGAACATTTAATAACAAGCAGTCATTTTTTTGTTTCATCTTACCAATTTTAACTTCCGTATCAACGCTAATATGAATTGTAACTCCAAAAATCTACTTTATGTGTTAACCTGTTATAAATTGTAACACATTCTACATAGGCGAAACCGGTGATTCATTAAGGAATCGATGTAGGGTTTAGAGGCAACAAATTAACACGACAAGTTTACATAATTTACCTGTAGCCAAATATACTCCATACCCGTAACCTACACAGTGGGATCATATTCCACAGAATGCTCTTCTTTAAATAGTTGATGAATAAAGCACAAGCCAGAGGGATCAAAGAACAGTGCTTCATTCATAAATTTAAATCTGAACTTAACAGAGAAAACATCTGGAGATCATCTCTCCGAACGGATAATCCCCTGGGCAAGTTCGGACATACACGGCCTGACAAACCTCTGGTACAGCGTATGGAGTTTTTAAGAATACGATATAAATGCTCCAAACATAAAAGTTATGACCAACATAAAACAAACGTCAGAAATGTTTGTTGGCCGAAATAATTTCATCTGTAAAAATGTGAAATTCATAATTTCAGTGCTTAACCGTGAGTCTTTATTTCTGCAATGGGCTGAAGGCTCACTTAAACGTGCGAGTTTTAACTTCCCGTTTGATGGGCAGGGCGAAAGGAAGAATTATTTATTTCTTTATTTATTGGAATTTTCTGCCGTACTCAAGAATATTTCACTTATACGACGGCGGCCAGCATTATGGTGGGTGGAAACCGGGCACAGCCCGGGGGAAACCCACGACCATCCGCAGGTTGCTGAAAGACCTTCCCACGTACGGCCGGAGAGAAAGCCAGCATGAGCTGGACTTGAACTCACAGCGACCGCATTGGTGAGAGGCTCCTGAGTCATAAAGGAAGAATTATGTCAGGCCCCTGTGGTCGAGTGTGTCAATTAATTATTATAAAGTAATGTCAAGAATCGTACTTTGATTATTATTTCACATGACAGAAGATGGCTGAGTGGTAATTAATTACCTGTTGCAAGGTACCGAAGTTTGATGGCAACCTTTTCTCTCGCAGGTAAGGCCTCCGTCATAATGATATCGGTCCTCGATATTTTCGGATAAATGCATTCTAATATGGACTGAAAGCTAGATTTGTTCATTCTAAGAAAATTTACGAACGCTTTACTGTCCTTGCTTTCTAACTCTGAGAGTAAACCCTTTTAAGCCCCAAGACTTTAATACCTTTGGATCCATGGCGAACCCAAGACGAATGCATTTTCTTGGACATTCAGGCAACAGCGGCTAATTTTAACAGGTCATCGTCGCTATCGGTAACATAAGATGTCCCCATGATGGATAGCTGCAACTCTGTTGCAACGCAACAATGGAAGGACAGGGGGCGAAGACGCATACAACTCACTGACGTTTGAACGCCGTGTTGTATACGTCTTTTGGCGTACAACTTACCATATACGTCTTGACGTTCCGCCCTTAACGGGCCTTAAGAATATTTTACAATGTCAATCTTGAATCTATCCTTCTTTACGGCCCTGGGAGAGGAAACCATTTTGGTCTTTATACAAATATACGTCCACACAAGATGTACCATCTGGAGAGTCTGCGCTTTCCTTTAAAGCCACCAAAGGCGGGAAAATGTTTTAAGCATACATGAATATCCGTTGAACACTTGTCTTGTGAAACATACAACTCTAACTCCATTCTGGCAGCACACTATTGTGACGTAATCGAAATGTATTTTACGTAACGTCAATAGAATGAGTGAAGAAAAATGTCCAGTACTGATATGTCAACACTCAGTATTTGTTATTTTATTTCGTTTTCTTTACAGACTTTATTTGCTAGTTTGATAGTTGTATTATTAGATTATACACCCAGTGTGATATAACCACTATTGTGATTTGTAGCAGCTGATGCAGGCTGGAATTTACAGATACAAAGGTCACGAAGCACCAATACAAGCATAAATTCGGGTAGTTCAATTTTATTGGACATACCACCATTTAACCTTAATACAATGTTCCTTATGGATATACAAATTCTTGGGTTTATTAACACAAGGTTTCGATATAGTTACTAACATCATTATAAAGTGACTGACACCTCTGGAGTAATGGGTTTAAATATAACAACTGGAGTTGCAAATGTCAGAATACACATGACATCTAAATGCCACTGAAAACAGTTAACAGTTAACCTTGTCATCCAGGGGTACTCCAGTTTCTATATGAAAGACAACTAGACTGATTTTTTAGGATTGTATGAATTCACGACAGACTGAATAAATAAAACTGACACCTTCATAAAGACGCCGTACGTTACTAATTGACTAGCTTCACTGTACAATACGCGTGCTGCACGTGAGTGAAGCATTTATCAAAGAAAGCGACAACCAGTCCCTTCGTGAACCTCCTACATCAGCTGTGTCAGATTTGCACGCAAGTATGTAGAGCAAATATGTCGATCTCTAATTATGAATATTACGATACAGTTCCGTCATTGTTGTATTTTCCCTCTTTTTAAGCGAGGAACTTTAAAAGTAGCTGTGTCTGCCTGTATAGCACGTGCCTGTCTGTCATCAGATTCCTTTTCATCCGTAAACGCTTCCGATCCTCCCGGGGATTCTTTACGTGACTGCCTCATCGCTTGTGGACAGTTAAAACAGTTGGTACCGTGCCAAGCATCATATTGCCACCTTTAGGACGCAATGGAACCTTAAGAGAGAATCACGAAAACAAGGGCTAATTGTAGATGTCAACGGCTTATTTATGTTATTACATAAGATCTCTAGATATTGCTTAAATGTTTTCGCTAACATTAACCTCTACGCCTAACCGAACCCTGACAGTTTTTCCAGTCGTGTTTATAAATTCGAAATGTCGATTAATAATGAATCAAATATATCAGATAACCCATTATCTCTACATCAATTTACTGACTGACGAAATAGTATAGTATCTACTCATCAAACGAAAATAGGGCCTACGTTGTTTTATAAGCCGAGTTAACACCGTGCAAATTGTACAGACTGCTGGACTGAAACAACGTTTGTCCAGTTGTCTTCCCACTAGTCAACTTTGACGAGTAGAAACGACATATCGCACCATCTCGACAGAGTTTTATATGGTGTTTTAGGCTTCAGCATCACCCATGAATTTTATTTCTATACCTACTTTGTCCTTCATGTCAGGGGCTAACTCCAGGCGGTACAGCTGTAAAACCGACGTCAGCGCCATCTTGGCCTCCATCAGTCCAAATCTCATACCGATACAGTTCCGAGGTCCACCAGAGAACGGCACGAACGTGAACGGACGGATGGACGGCTTGTTCTCTGGGGAGAATCTGTCGAAGAGGGAGACAGAAACGGAGAAGATTCATTATATTGGTGCTTTATGGGTAAGCATTATTCTCTAGTTCGTATAACTCTTTAAAGCCAAACAGGAATTTTCAGGTAGAACGCTTTTGTCGCCAAACGCAACAATAATTCTGCTGTATCATAAAACTTGTCAAAAAGTTACGCGAATTTTCTTGACATCAATTTGCCTATTATCCGTCTCGCCGCGTTACAGAGGCACAAATAACACACCTCCAGAAACATCTTAAATGCAGAAACGCCCTGCTCCTTAATTTTCTCCATCGTTCTTCTAATCTAATTAACCGTATGGTGTCAAACCTTTTTTACAGACGTCCATAATGTAGTACAACTATAATCAGAAATAGATGCGTAACAGTTATGACAGGTCACGTGGTATAATAAGAGTTATTTCTTCAGCAATAAGAGTTCGAACTGGAAACACACCTATTGAAAGTATAACTGATGTTTCAGCGAAATGTATACGGTTATTATTTCATCGTTCATTTGTTCATAAAAGATATCTTCTGTTCTCAAGATTTTAAAATCAGCCGAAATTTCAACGTAATTAGAGGAGGAATAATGAAAATGTCATTTGAGAGAGCGTCACATTGGATACATAAACAGTTGCAATCAATGCCAAACTAAGACACATATTTTGATTATCGACCACTTATATGTACATAATAGCATTGTACACCATTTGAATACTGATTTCACTCATTCGCTTTGAACAATCCTTGCGTCTTTCCAAAATCATTGAAAATTGTTGATTGCTTCTATTTGCATGATTCCGTCTTAATTTCGTACTTTATATACTTTCTTTCATTTATTTATTTCTTTCTTTATGTTCTTTGGTTGTTTGTGGTCACCGTCGTTTCGGCAACTGGCGTCTACAATTATTTGACCAAGACTTGAACGTCCATGTTGGTTGAAAGCTGATATATGAACATCTGTTGCGACGCATAGATTGAAACAAAGATACTTTATGAACTTTTCCTTTCAGTAAATGTTTTCAGCCACAGTCACCAAACAGGAGCACAGAACTTAAGGCAGCGCCTCACCCTGCAGTTGTATAGAGCTATGAGGGATGCCCATTTTTCAAAGGCTTTATATTTTCCTTGAATAAACCCAACCCACTGCATTTTTTCTTTCACCTAATCCTGCTTAAGCCGTGGTGCTAGGTGGCGTGTAATTTGCTACTATATACGCATTTATATGAACAGTTAGAATAAAATCCTGACAGGTAAATTGAGGGCGTATTTTACTGGTTACGTGTGACCATTTGCCAGCTATCACACTGTTATCGCTGCACTGGTTTCTCTGATAGCTGGCAAATTCACCCTCTTGTCAATTTACTTCAGTCAGGGTTTTACTCTCGCTGTTCATGTACATGCAAAAACAGTAGCAATTTACACATCGCCTAGCACCATGGCTAAAGCAGAAGGAGGTAAAAAAAGTTATTAGACGACACTGGTCTAGAATTACTCAAGATGTGATCATCCTTCGCAGGACAAATTAGTTGACTTTACACGAGGTTTGTTAGACATTACGTCCCTTCCACCAGTACTTCATCGGATTGAGCTCACATGGTGTGATCTTACATGACTTTTGGTAATCATCACTTCCCCCGTAGCCCCCATCCAAGAGTATGAACATGTGTTTCCCCCTATTTGTGTGGCATTTACCTTTCCGGGTCGAAGGTGTCCGGGTCGGGCCAGAACTCAGGGTTGTGATGGACAGCATATAAAAGAAGCGTAATGGCACTGTCTCTTGGGAACAGGAAACCTTTCAGAAGTCTCTCCGTTTTCGTCTTGCGTGTCATTCTATAAATAGATGCAGTGTATAGCACATTTTGTTCTAAATGAGCAGGTTGTGCCTGTATCGTGAGAGATATATATATTTATTTATTTATATATTCAAAAATATTTCACTTACAAGACGACCAGCATTATGGTGGCATTAAACCGGACAGAGCCCGAAGGGAACCCACGACCATCCGCAGAAGACATCCCCACGTACGGCTGGAGAGGAAGCCAGCATGAGCTGGACTTGAACTCACAATGACTACATGAGACGCATTTAAACAAGAGTTTACTGCAACCGGTATGTGTACTACATGTACATAGGATAAACAAAGGAAGAGATATATAAATTCTACTTTAACTATATAGAATGTCGCACATACACATAGCAGGTACACAAATTGGTTTTTGCACAAATCGCACATATAGCCGTGAAGCATCATTTCCACTAATTGGAATACACAAACTTCTCGATATATGTTTATTTGCTTTGACCTGGATGACAACAGTATTCATCTACTGGCATGGGAAAAACTATAAAGCATGAATGAAAACATAATGACCTCATAAGTGGCGTGTACAGGCGAAGGCACTCGTTAACACACATGTCCAGGTACTGCAGCTTTTGGACGTTGTCATAGGTTGGCTGTTCCTGGCAAACGCAACATGTGCAAAACGGTAATAGTCAAACATAAAATGGAACACATTTATAAAGTAAACCGGTTTTCTAATTTTCAAACTGTTTTAAATACAAGTATATCAGCGCTCAACATTTCAACAAGTGAGTGTGCTTTAAATCATTGCATCTTCCAGAAACTTTTCCGCGAAAGACGATGCTTTTATACAACATCTGTTAGTTTTCCTCAATCTTTAAAACTGATCGCCGTCGAGAAAGTAAAATGTTTTTGGGGTAAAACGTTAATCACTACTTTTGGAGATAAATGGCAGCGGACATGTATTATAGAACAGCAGTATTTTTTAAAACTTTACCTACTGCTTTGTTTAAGAACTGTAGTAGTTATCTTACACCAGTCAGTTGTTCGTTGATTTCCTCCGCCAGTCTCTCCTGAACATCCGGGTAATAAGCCAACAGGTATGACAAGTACGTGAGCAAAGTGTTGGTAGTCTCAAATCCGGCCAAGAGAAAGGTGGAAGACTGTGCCACTATCTCTATGTCCCTCAGGCCTCGGCTCTGCCGCTTTTTGGTCATCTTTGCTATAAAGTCCTTGTCCACTTCTGGACCATCTTCCACTTTTTGCTTTTCGACATCATCGGCTTTAGCATTTATCATTAGCTGCAGGAGATCCACTTTGGTATTCTGGAATAATAAAATATCAGTTTATGAACACAAATATTTCCACGCTATCTATTTTTGGAACTGGTATTCGGTAGCGATTACTGGATGCCAGGGCGGTGAAACCAGCGCTTATGCATAATAATTCTTTGTCGTTTGGATAACGTGTTTCCGATCCCCATAGGTTGGCTAAACTTCCGTTCAGCTGCGATGATCATAAATGTGTCTGAAAATAGTAGAAATACGTGTGTAATGGATTCACAACAGGCTGACGCAACCTGATATGCGCTTGATATAGCAGCATAATGAATAGAAAAGCGCGTAATATACCAAATAATATTTATTTATTTATTTGATTGGTGTTTTACGCCGGACTCAAGAATATTTCACTTATACAACGGCGGCCAGCATTATTTTGGGTGGAAACCGGACACAGCCCGGAGGAAACCCACGACCATCCGCAAGTTGCTGACAGACCTTTCCACGCACGGCGGGAGGGGACGCCAGCATGAGCTGGACTTGAACTCACAGCGAGCTAAATGGTGAGAGACACCAAATAATAGAATGATGTCACCAGATATGCCTGCATTGTAGCTGCACAATAGTCAAATAACGTAACACTGGATAGGGGAGAAAGTACATAAAGTACGAAACTAGGACAGATTCATAAACAGCAGGATGCGAGCAAGTGCGTGCTAACCTGTGGCTCTTGTTTACGTTGATCGATGATGGCACTCAGAGATCTGGATAAGAGGCCGTCTGGGTCAAACTCCAGGACCCCAGCCTTGAACTGGCGAAGAACCGGCCTCAGGAATGGGAAAAACACTTTAAGGATTCAAAGTAAAAATAACGTTAACGAATTCAACGGCACACAAAGACCCCGAGATTTCTTAGAATCTAACCAAAGTCAGATCGAGACGTCGCTCTATATAGTGACGTGTTAAAAGGTACACCCATCTGCTTTTCCCAATCAAATCCTTGATTCCGGACTTGTATTTGAAGTCCGCTTCTCTCGTTTGAGTACAAAAAATAGTTTCAGATTGGATAAGACATGAAATAAGAGCCCTGGGATGAGCTAGTGACAGAAGTTTCTTTCTGATTTATACATCAAAAGGTCAATACAGAGACTAAATATATGACGAAGCTCTTTGCAGTGTGGGCATGGGTAGCTCCCATGGATACCATACCCAGGGCCCTCTCGCGTTATTTTGGAGTCAATCGAGGCATTACTTTGGTGGTTTTTCGTCGGTGTGCAAGTCCAGCACATAGTGTGTAACGTGTTTATACACTTATTACATGTGCAGTTGCAGCCATCCATCGGTCATGTGATTTTTCAACTTTCTTGGTTGTCTAAAAACAAATTCGTGTGAGCGTATATGACGGTTGTCGCACGTGGGAATATGCCTCGTACAGTATTTTCCTACAATAATTTGATATTAATTTGCCGAAAAGGCTGGTTAAATTTAACTCACGGAGTTGTAAAGTTTCTTTGGGCCGTCAGTTTAGTACAAAATACTGTAGTATGAGTAAAAACCGAGCATGATGACCGTCACATAATATTGTCACACATTCCTGCCTCTTTTCAGTTCACCTCAGTTAGGGTTTGGTTAGAAGTGAATTAGATAAAACAAATGCAGTGATGCTAGCTGCAATTCATTACAGGGGTTTTTTTCATTTATTTATTTTATTGGTGTTTTACGTCGTATTCATGAAAATGAAAAAATTCATGAAAAGCTGCCAGCATTATGATGTGAGAAAACCCCGCAGAGCCCAGGAGAAACCCACGACCATGCGCAGATTGCTGCAAGACGTTTCCACGCACGGCTGCTGAGGGTTTAAAAGTATTTGCCTGAACAGTTAGAATAAAGCCGTAATTGGGGTAAATCGACAAGACCCCGGTTTTATCGTGTACATGTAAACATTTGCTAACCTTCAGACTGCCATCGCTGGTCTGGTCTTTATGTTGTATTTATGTTTGCGTCGAAACAGATTATTGTATACCAGCCGTCAACCAATAAGGACGTTCCAGGTCAATAATCGCAAGGCCAATTCACGAAACGACGTTTAACATATGTTAACATAGAACTAAAAAAGTATATAAAGTACGAAAATAGGAAGGAATCATACAAAGAGAAAGGCTCAACAGTTTTCAGTGATGTAGGAAAGATGCAAGGTATGTTATAAGGCGAGTGAGTGAAATCAGTATTGAAATCGTGTACATCAGTTATCGGTAACAAAATATGCCAGATGCGCTTTGATTGCAACTCTTCATAACGTGGCGATCTTTATATACGTTCATATATCCAACGTAGTCGTTTTGTATTATGTTCCACCGGCCTCGATTGCACGGTCGGGAGCGGTAGATCCAGGGTCAATCCTGGGTCAAGTCACACCTAAGACCTTAAAAGAGGAGGTTACGCTTGGCGTTTAGCATGAAGGAGATAGTGGAACGACCAGTATCAGTAAAATGGCTCGGGCGGGGCAGCTTACTTGCCTTAGCTAAGTCGTCTCAGTGAAGCAGCAATAAACAAAAGAGGGGTGGAAATCTGTCACGCCACAAGGAGGCATGCACTCTGAGGATTCCTTCGTCATCACATGACTGAGAAATTGTTAAGTACGCCGTTAAAATCAAGCACTTACTCACTGTATTATGTTCCTGTATAAACCAGGGGCCTCCGTGGTTAGCGCAGTGTAAATACCCAGGAGCCTCTCACCAATGCGGTGGCTGTGAGTTCATGTCCAGCTCATGTTGACTTTCGCTCCGGCCATAAGTGGGAAGGTCTCCCAGCAACTTGCGGATGGTCGCGGGTTTCCCCGGGTTCTGCCCGGTTTCCTCCCTGCATAATACTGGCCGCCGTCGTATAAGTGAAATACTCTTGAATACGGCGTAAAACACCAATCAAATAAATAAATCCTGTATAAACTAGTAATCTGCTGGTGGAGAGTATCCCCTTTAAATTATTTTCATGTGATTGTTTTTCAGATGTAATGACAACATAGCATTTTGAAAAACTTTAGACAAGTAACATGTGATCAATTGCAATTAACATCCCACTTAGGCGTACTTATTTCATCTACCTCTGTTAGTCAAGGTGCTAGGGGTGCTGCTTTTGTATTTTTCTGAACACTTAAAACTAAAATACGGACGACCGAAATAACCTCTTCCATCCCCCCAACATTTTGAGAACTAAAAGAAAAAACATTAAGAAAAGAAATGACATCACGTCGTGTTGCTTAGTTTAGCTTCATAGAGATTATTTCATGGGCTGTTCGTGGTGTGCATTGATTGCATTACTGATACATCGAGTTTGAAAGGAGAAATGTAGCAGTCAAACGACAACACAGTGTACATTAAAATCCGTTATTGCACTAAATACCTAGATAGGCACAAGACGTATTGTGAATGTAGGAGAAATCAGCGCAGTAGTGTAGGAGAAGATACATGGACAAATCGTGTCTACAGACAGGCAGGCAAGGTGATTCCAGTATAACTCCCACCATCCCACCCCCACCCCACCCCCGAAAACACACACATCAACTTCGTGGAAGACTGTATAATAATCCCTACTTGAGGTAAACTGCCACGAAGCCGGATTTTCTCAGTTATGTGTTACTGTTTTGCCCACTGACGCCACTCATACTTGCTCTCTATTTATATTTTTTCATAGAAATTACATTTTCCATTTATAAATTCCTCAGTTTGATTTTTTTCATTTATAGAATTCTTTGTGGTTATTAAAATATTTGCCACATGCCCTATGTATTCCCAATTCCTGCTCCATCCCATCTGGCATTAATCCACAAAACTAACAGTTTTGGATTATGCTATTTGTCTTCAAACAATATAATCAGTTTTCAAATGTGATGAGTTCACAGTAATTTGATTAATCGTAGATCAGTGACGTCTAATAAATTGCAATTAACATCACCGCATTTTCTCTTTTACCTAATTCTTCTTCGGCCGTGGTGCTTGGGTGTTAACATTGTTACTACTGATGCATTTACATGAACAGTTAGAATAAAACACTGACTGAGGTAAATTGACAAGAGGCCATATTTCACCGGTTAAGTGCGACCATCACTGTCGTCGCTGCTCTATTTTTACTCTCTATGCTATATATCTTTAATTATATTCATATCAGCACGTTTTGTTGACAAAGTTGTCACGGGTAACTCGGGTTGCACGAGTTGCATCACCACACCTTAGATTTTTGCAACACTTTATACGTCCCAATTCTTTTGGACTCTACTCATCAACTTATCTTCACATGTAAAGGTACCATTAAATCCGAAATCAGAACATATAAAAAGCACCAAAAAAGGCCTATGGGTGAGGGGTAGAATTCCAGGATACAGTTACCTGCTAAAGCAACCCCCGGCTTGATGTTATTGGTTTCTTGGATAACCCCCAGGGCATGTTTCACAAACGGATCATCTGGATTTGCATGTGTGTCGACCGCCACCCCAAAGGCTGTTGCTAAGATGACCTCCATCGTTAAGTTGGGGTAAATTCTATAACAAACAATCATCGTAATATGAAATAGATACAGCCTAAGACCGAACCACATTAATAGGTGATCAATTATCAGCAATTAGGCTGTATAGGCCTACAGTTGTTGAAACACTTACAGTAAAGAAGAATTTGTAAACTTAAAATACATTTTTGTGTTTTTGCATGTGGTACATTTGTCCATTCTTCATATGTAGGCTACGGTAAGCGCTGCCGGGCTATCTACAATCAGAGAAGAGGTTTACGATTATACTTGGCTGTTTCATCAGTATCACATCTTTCTACAGCAGGGTTAAGTAACATGGGGCAGACGGAGGAAGACGAATAATTTGAAAATAATTGAGATAATAATTAAGCTATTTATTTTAGCCTAACCATGTAGAAATGCAGATAATAAAATTTCGTCTGTGAAACACATATTTCCTATCTGCCTTAAATATATTTTCAAATGCCATTTCTTCTTGGCTTCGTTCATCTTGATTTGCATACTGACTTGTTCTGGGCCAACTTTCTAATTCTTTCAATAAGTGTGTTCATATTTTTTTTAAATGGAGTGTGATGTAGTTGAAATAAAAATTTGCTAATAAAATACATGGAGGATGCATTGCACAGAGAAGGTTGCATATCATAAATACTGTTCGAGTGAGAGGTGAGGCGTCACATGGGTCATCATTTCCACCTTTCACTCGAAAAATATTTATAATATTCAACCTTCGCTGTGCAATATTCTGTTTATTATTTATATTTTGACAATATTGTCATATTGTATCTTTAAACAGGTGTAAGCAATGTTTCTTGGTTTTCGACATTTTGTACCTTTTTTTAACCGATGCCGTCGCGGTTGTGGGTCTAGGCCTATACATGTATATGCATGTATGTAACATGTATTATGGTGTGCACTGTTTTTACAATAACAAAACAAAAAGAAAAATCCTTTTGAATAACAATTTTTATCTGACAAGTGTCAAGTAAACCCAAACTCATGTGAAAGTTTGTTGATCAAGCAGCATTATGAGTCGATCACGGCTTTGCGCGTGATTGCTAGGATACCACGACCCTGAACTCCGTCCCCTCTTCGACTTCGGGCTCTTACCGTTAGAAGTCAAAGATAAGAAAAAGGCGGTTCAAAAGTTTAATGATGACTGAGTAATAAAGTATAAAAAATCAAAAGCGCTCAGTGCAGATAAAGTTTAGATTCTGGGGCGGTTGACTCGTCTTGATAGCATGACAGCTATCATAGAAAACCGAAGTTCGGCGGCCATATTTACCGTGTCTCACGAATATGACGGGTAACTGAATTTAACTTACCTGTTACCTATAGCCCTCACTTCGTTCGGCTCGGCCATCGGTCTCACCGTACTACGTTCGGTGTTAAAAAGGATAAGTATGAATGGTTTAGTTCACGTGTACACGTTCACAGGCAGGGATCGGTTTCATGGAGCTCCCTTAGCTACAGTACTCGATCCTAACGATATATCTGACACAGATGTGAGCCGAAACATCCGCGTAAGGAGGGTGTAATATCATAGCAAGATGTTCACATCATACACCAATCATACAGCCAAGATGTATGTACTATCTCGTATGATGGGCGTACGGTCCGCGTATGATGGGAGTAAGATCCGACCATCATCCGCATAGGGTTTTACGACATACACTAACATTTATACATAAACCCATCTAACATACAACAAATACCGCGTTGTTCGACACCAACCATGACACCACGAATATCTATTTTATAATATTAGTACCGTTTCCCCGAGAACATACAACATCGCCGGATGTCCGGGAAGGTGGTTACGATTTACACTTTCACTGACACTATTTAACTTCGCCGAGAAACGGGAAAGCAAAGCTAGGAAGTAATGCATTGGGCTAGTTCACCTTTTTACTGTCTTGAATGAGCGAGAGTTAGGAGAATGACAGACCATTCACAAATACTTTTCTCTTCATCACGCCTGCCTTACCAGATAAGCAAACTGAAGATACATCGTGTTATATTTATAACGAGCACGTAGGCAAAGGCTCGAGTGCCGTAAAGCACGATTACATGTACAGGCCAAATCAAGATCCGCGGAAGATACGATCAGGATGGTGCAAACATCCGCGTATGGGACGTCTATCACGGCCGTACGATCCGTACGATCCGTACGGCCGTAGGATTCGCCCCACATCCGGTCAAGATACGATCGATGATACGCGTAGAGTATGTCGTTAGGATCGGAATGAACTATAAGTTTGCTCTTAACTACCATGATGACGTATGTTGTAGAGGTATACAATGCACTTACATAAGGGCAACTTAACAACTAAGCAGGTTTCATGACACCGCTCCCACCGAGAAACGTATTTGTAATAACTCGAGTTCAGTATGCTTATCTTTAATTAAGGGTTCAGCGCTATTGAAATCGTTTCGGAAAAATTGTGTCACGTTTCACCAAAAAAGTCAGTGAGAAATTCATGAAATCTCGGTATGTTTGGGGTCATGACTCATAGCTGTGTCCGGTCAAGTGACTTGGCGGCCATATTGGATTTTAATGAAAACCTTTCAAAATGACATTTCTCACAGATGAATGGATTTACTGACATATAAATAGTGCGGATGCTTTTTAAATGCCTTTTTTCATTTTTATGCTAAATTAGTCTTTCGCTGAGATTTGAAAATTGCGCAAAAGTAGGTCAATTGTCATAACCGTTTAAAATATACAGAATGAAAGGTCATGAATCTGCAATTAGTTTTTCGTTGTGACGAGTACTTTTCATGCAAATAGCAACAAAAGTTTTCAGAGCTGTATCTGCTAAACACCCATTTCCTATCTACTTTGTTATATACTTGCAGTACAATTTATACACGACTTACTGGGGGCCAAATTTCTGTACCCACATCCTTTCTTATTTTTATTGTTTGCAAATTTAAATCAACTCGTTAGTTGCCATGTCAGTGGTGAACACAAGTATAAAAGGGACCATCCGATAAAAGGCCAAAATTAGTAAAATAAGTAAGTAAAACTAAAAACATTTTAAAAAGTGTTTTCAGTGATGTTGGAAAGACGCAAAGTATGCTCTAGGCGATTGAGTGAAATCAGCATTCAAATCGTGTACCAAGTTAGATTATCAGTTGTCGACAACAAAATATACATATTACAGATGGGTTTTGATTGCAGCTCTTCATATATCAAACGTGGCGATCTATTTAAACACGATTAATATACAGACCGAGAGACATAAGAGGAACAGCACTTAATATGCCAATGCATAGATATGTGATCGATTTTTTACACCATATTACCGTCAATAAAACACTTTTAGATATCTTTTTTTCGAGAACAATTAAATCGATTTAGCTGATATTTAATACGCAGATACACCACCTTCGGACAAATTAAGATATAAATACTACATTTATAGCTTGAAAAGTGTCGAAATGCAATCAGTACCGAATTTGTCACGTAATCAAAAATGTTTGATTTTGAATATTACGCGTATGCTGCCTGATTGAGGTTCACATGCTGATCACAAATTGAGTCTGTTTTTTTCTTGTGCTTTACGGTTTTGTCGCAAACAACGATCAACGTGCGAAAAATTTTACCAATAATTGTAGACACGCAAGGGAAAGCTGTTTTAGTTAAAATATCGAGAGGTACATTGCTAGCTATTAAGACTTTTTACCCCTTTTACTAATTTACTTATTTTACTCAAGAATATTTCACTTATACGACGGTGGACAGCATAATGGTGGAAAGAAACCTCAAACCGCCCAGTGGAAACCAGCGGATTGCTAGATGACCTCCCCACGTACGATCGGAGTGGAAGCCAGCATCTGGACTTGAACTCCTGTTTTGTGTGTTTACAGTAAATCTGTGTTGTTTACCTTAATCTGGATGTCAAATCCAATATTAGTTTACCGCTCGTAAGGTATCAAGGAGGCTTGCCTGTCGATACTCTATCAAAATCAATTTAATAAATACATGTGTAACTGGTAACATATTAGGAAGAAGCTGTCATCAGTTTCCAATGATGTGGGTAAGAGAGTCGATTTTCTAGGCAAAAATTCCAATACAAAATTCAAACTCGTTTTCCTGAATATTTCAAGTACAAATATATATGTCTCAGCTTCACTTCGCTACTCATAAAAACGCCACATTGATGTAATAAATATGGATGCTTCTACAGCCCCCTACCGGCCCGGATATCACATTGATCCAGGATCAATCCTGGGTCGAGTCACATCTAAGATTTTAAAAGAGGAAGTTGCAACTTCCTCGCTTGGCGTTCAGCATGAAGGGGATAGTGCAACGACTGGTTGTCCCGTATCAGTATAATGGATCGGGCAGGGCGGCTTACTTGCCTTCGGTAAGTCGTCTCAGTCAAGCAGCACAAGATAAAAGAGCGGTGAACATCCGTCCTGCAACAAGGACGCACATTACATACACCCTAAGGATTCCCTCTTCGTCATATAACTGAAAAATTGTTGAGTACGACGTTAAACCCCAAGCACTCACTAACTGTACAGCCCCTTTGCAATTCGACTCACGTAACCGCGTTCCGAATGTTTTGTAAGATTACTGTATAAATCTCAAACATACTGAGAAACATCGATGGCGTGTCCAGTTTTTTCCGCTTGTTCAAACTTCACCATGAGCCTTCCAATACATTCGTGTAAAATTGGAGCCATCTGCCAAATACACAAGCATGTATAATATTACGGCCGTACATATATAATTCAACGTGTTTTGTTTTACCGGTGGAATAATAATAATATTATTGAAACATTTCCATTGTCTTCCTGTACATTTCAAATCTATAGTTATGAAGACTGTTCATAAATATTCGATTAGTTGATTAATGTTCAAACGCTTAATGTATGTGAGATCGTCAGTAATACTAAAACTTCAAGTTTAAATTCAGATCCTGCAGAAGTATTGTTTTTTTAACAGATTTAAGAAATCTGGGCTTATATATATAGGCGAGTGTACATCTGCTGAAAAAAGTGAAAAGTTAGAGCCTGAAACAAGACATCTCCTATAAAACCTTCGTAAATCACGAACTAATCCAATGAACACATACATTCACGTGCGACATCCACACAGACTCAGCTCATGGCTTACCTGTCTCAGCTTACCGGAGCTAAATGTCGGTGACAGTAAGCTTCTTATATACTTCCAGTGATCGTCCTCCAACATCGGCAAAGCGTTTCTTTTCATTTTGTCCAGCTCTACGTTATTCTATGAGTAGAAAAGCACGTCTTAAAGTTTAAACACTACTCTAACATACTGCACGCTTTACAGATATCATTTCTATGACTTTATTTTCACATAGCTCAGGAATTTTCAATGTTTTTTCTCTCTGAAAGTATATTTAATTCATACGAGTATGTAAAATTGAACACCATGTTCCAACCTTTTTTCCCATCACATAAATTAGGGAACTTTGGCCGTGCATTTACTAAAATTTAACTATTTAAGCCTGAAAATATTCTTGACAAGATTACCAGTAAAGTGGTAACTTTTCCCATCATTACGTTTGACATATTTATATTAATTGTAACAAAATAAATAAATCAGCACATTGTGACATGTACTAAAGTGATATAAAACAAGGTAAAAGTTGTAAAGGATTGTTCAATTTCAGATAGAGATGGGATGAAGAATTTAAGAATTGCTGAGGGACACACGAGATACTAGTCCAAATACCTGACGCCAAGGACAACAAATATTTAATCAGAATTCACTCAAGCCAAAAAGTGGTAGTTCGATTGTCGCTTCGATGGTTAAAGCGTCCGCATCGAAGTCGTGTCATTCTTTAAAAATGGCTCTTGTTGCTGCCTCGTTTGGTGTTAAGCATTAAGAGATTAGAGACCAGTTCAAGAGACCAGGTTGGCCTGGTGTCAGCATAATGTGACTGGGTGGGGCTGTTATATTTGGTGTCTTCGGCATTATACTTTAGTGGTGGCAGCACTTTGGACTCGCCTTTCCACAAAAAGACACAATATATGTACATCCATCTCACTCCTCTTCATGACTCAAAAATTGTTACGGGAAACCTCAAGCCTACATACTCTACATCTAGCCTAGGTCGACAATGTTGACGTAACCGCCCGCGGAGTCTAACGTTAGTTCCACACGGCGTTTCATTCGCCAATGTAGTATGCATATCTGTGAAGATAAGTTCGTCAATAAATTGCCAAGGTTGTTGGTTTTACTCGAGGCATCCCGGATCATTTCATCCATAAACCTGAATGCCAGCGGATGATTGGAAATGTGGTGAGTATGTTGTTAGGCAACAAACACGTGAATGATAGTGAAAAACACTCACCGGTTTATTGGCGAAGTTGTAGAAGTCTGTAAGCATGATCTCTTTCATTATGTCCGGGTCCGCGACGTTAATCATTGGTGTCCTACCTTGCCACGTCCTGTGTTGACAAATATACATGTATAAAGATTTAACAACAAGGAACTCTACAGGATCAAATAGCTAGCTCAGTGAATTAGGCCAACAGTTTAATTTGTAATGTAATTAAAGCCGTATAGCGTATAAAACAAAACCGGGGCAGCGACGACAGTGTGATCTCTGGCAAATGTCACACGTAACCGGTGAAATACGGCCTCTTGTCAGTTTATCTCAGTCAGGGTTTTATTCTAACTGTTCATGTAAATGCATAAATAGTAGCAGCCAACACGCCCCCCCCCCCCCCCACTAGCGCCATGGCTTGAGCAGAATTAGGTAAGAATAAAATGCAGTGATGTAATTTCACATTTAACATACAATCATAATAAAACAATGGAAAGGGAGACATATTAAGACAAATGCAAAATGTGTATTGTTTGTGCATAGTTTAGGTCCGCAATGGGAATACCACGCGAATAAGTCATGAAGCATCGTTGTAAATCATTGCATTTCATTGACATTACCCTGTTTGTCATAACCAATAGGTCATCATTATTTCGTCTGGTAGATCGAGCTCTCAAAGGACAATTATTTTTGGTAATTTCTGCATTTAATCGTACATTTAATCGTATATGAAAAGAGGTATAGGTCTGCAAAAACACACAAAATATGTCCTCTGAAATAAATATTCCTAGTAATACGAAATCCTATTTTTCAGACTTGATGAGTGTCTTTCACCATGCACACAATATGAAGTACAAATGGGAATGTTCGTTAGTCAATAGAAATCCTCCCTAGACAATCCTCCGTGCTTAAGTCTGACCGTCAAGTGAAAAATTCCTGAGTATTTTGTTAAACAACCGAAATAATGTCATTAATAATAACTATAAAAAAAGGTCATGTTGCCATTGATGGTTATGTAATAGTGATCTAATCAGAGGGCCCTGAAACAATTAGTAAAGAAATTCTGTTAACTAAATCTTTATCAGGAATTATGTACTGTAGCGTACACACTAGAGAAGCCCTCCAATGTGATATCTTCACCCGGCGATGATCTTTATAGAACACAACTGTGTTTTCAATATGCAACTTACAAAAACACAGTTCCGTATTTGGCCTGATTTTCTAAGTCACTTCTCACCACGCCCTGGAAAGAAAAATGAAAGAATTAACGCTTTAGCCTAGATCAGAGACAAAGATACTAGATATGCTTCTTCGACGATAGCAAGTGAATGAAAAACGTTCAGAGCTTAAATACAGGTAGCTGGTCAACACACCTGACAAACCTCCCGACTTGTTCAAATTCGCATGGGACTTTTGGTAAGAGAAAGGTATTCTTATGGGGTTACATGTATTGGTTGAGTCACTGAATGACTTACTTTTACTCTGTCTTCCCGCATAGTGCCAAAGAGGAAATGTGGCTTCGGGCCGGGGATGACAGTCTGTTTGGCGAAGTAATGAGGCCAGATCAGATATCTGGAGAGAGAAAAAGGCTGTATTATTTAAAACGCCTATTAAATAGTGAATACCTTATGTCAGTTTGTGTACAGAGTTCATATTGATACGTTATTATTTAAGTCTTTTTGAAGAGGTATAGAAGCAATTTCTACTTTCTTTTGAACACAAGGCACGTGTTTTTAAACCATGTTGAGAAAAACACCTGTGCATATAATCTTATTAGTTAAGTACGCGAGTTGCCTTTCCCAATCATTTCAGGGATAACTCCATCCCAAAAGCAAATCGTTATCTCAGACAAATATCAGTCAATTAACATAGTCTTTCTTTTCAAAATCGGGTCTCGCTTAGACATTAGTGTACTCACATGTACAGTACGATGACTAGGAACATAGGAATGGTGAGCCATGCCGGGAGGGGCGACAACTCTAGAAGCCACATCTCAACAGCATCAACAGTTACACTCTCTGGAATATTTTTATATCATAAAAGTTATTCCTTTAAAATGTTACCCAAATCTCGAGTGTGATGGAAATATTTAGTCCCATGCTGACAATAATGATGATTCTTTGTGTCGAAACACACGTATACCAGCCGTCGACCAACATGGACGTTCCAGGTCAATAATCCCAGACCATTTCCCAAAACACCGTTTAACACAAACCACCAAAGAAATAAGAAAGTATATATAAAGTATGAAAATAAGAAAGAACCATGCAAAGGGAAGACGTTAAGAGGTGTTAGTGATGTTGGTAAGGTGGTCGGTACGTTTTAGGCGAATGAGCGAGATCAGGATTCAAATTGTGTACATGAACCCTGCCAGTATGTAACTTGCCGATGATAAAATGTGTATCTTATTAAAGTTGCGCTTTGATTGCAACTGTTCATATACAACCAACGTGGTGAGCTAATTCAGCACGATGAATATACATCCCTAACCCCGGGTTAAGGGGAATCAGACACAACATGAAGCAGAGCGCCAGATATTATGGACGCTCTGTCTATATTTACAAACAAGAAAAGTATACTCATTGTAAAACTTTATAAACTTGAGACTGAAGGCCTTTGATGTAATAAACTTGACACAGTAGTATTTGCAGTGATAACTTGTGACGTTGATTGAAATCGCCAAATACCACACATCTTACAAATGTTGCAATGCGAAATGCACACCCAATGACTCATGATTGCTGAGCAACAAAGAGTAATTTATAATGTCATCCTCACATTGCTTGTACTAAATAAAACTGACTTGTAATCAATAAAATTTTTTACAGTTTTACATTTAAGAAAGGTCACAGAATGAAACGAATGGAAGTTGTGCGGCGCCTTGCGAGTCTGGCTACAGTGCTGTTCTTGGAAAAGGTTCGAGTCGTTAATTTTTTGTCCCCGGCAGGGATTTTATTGTGCCCGTGCTGGTCGAGCGCTGAATGAACTGATGTCAACAATGGATCGTTTGTTCGTGAACACAGGGCAATTCCAAGCAAGTTAAAAAGTACAAAAATAAACTCCTGTATAAATGTTCTGCATATGTCAAGAAATAACATTTTCGTGACACGGGAAGAATTCCAACATTTTTTAACCTTTCTAGCTCTAAACATCTAAATTTCTTTCGTTTTTCTCAGAGAGATAAGATCAGCGCATGTATGCTTGTTGTGATACGTCATACTTTAGTATGACCCACCCTGGGTTCGACCCCATGTCTCCCGACTTCGATGAGCAAACATTTGAGTGTTATCTGTTTAAGCATATATATATATATATATATATATATATATATATATATATATATATATATATATATATATATATATATATATATATATATATATATATGTGTGTGTGTGTGTGTGTGTGTGTGTGTGTGTGTGTGTGTGTGTGTCAAAGGTGGAGGGTAGAGGATTTATGGGCGGAGAAAACCGCATCCATTCGCCAGGTACAACAGAAACCTCCTGACTTGGAGGCTCAGCGGCATAAGCGAACGCGGGGTTTTAGAACGATGATGTATATAAAAGGTTATAACATAGACGATACATCCAGAGCATTGACGACAGTATGGTAGTTGGAATTCAGTCACAACGTAATTACCAGTGATGCCCTTCCTATCCTCCGTTTATCTCGGATTTATTCTAACAGTTCATGTGTAGGTGATATAGATCAGTTTAATCATATAAATATCCGCTTTAAACTCTTTAAAATTTTAAGTTTAAAATATTTGAGCACGTTATTAAACACCAGTCGATCTATAAATCAACCACAATATTATCTCGACATGGCGTGTACAGTAAAAACAGTGCTACTTCATTGTGTGGAACGAATACAGACGTGCGTTCAGCTGCAGTTAGTTCTCTATATCGTACATACATGTACACCGTTGGAACAGCAACGTTATCGGGAGACGCTGGGAGCAACATATCAAGTTTCCAAGCAGCAAGAAATGAACCTTTCTGTAATTGGAAGATGTCATATAGGCTGGATGAAATATTGTTAATTTTTTGAATATGAACGAATATGCAAACTGCGTGATAAAAATCTTAATAGGAGTGCAACAACAGCTGTGAAAGAAAAGGCCACTGGAAACATATGGCTTAAAACCGGATAGAATCCTCCATCTGATCCGGAGTGTCAATCTGCATGCAAATATAGTATTACAGGGCCAATAGGACATCATAAGAGGCATGCTTTGTCTGTATTCTGTTAAAACAGGTCACCTTGCGTTCTAAATAATGACTGCTCATACAGGGGTCGACACTGACTTGACCTACATCGACATTTACATATCATATTGTGTTTGTGTTAATAACGGGATCAAACTGTCCGTGGGGTATACAATACACGAGTCTAACCTTAGTCATGGACTTCATACATGAACAGTTTAAGCCTCCTGAGTGTGTTGACTTTAAACATAATGGAATAACAAAATCCTTTGGGAAAAACTCAACTCCTTGTCTTTTTTGTTTGATTAAAGAAAAACAAACAGTTTTAAGGAGAGTCGGGCGGTTCTTGCCACGTCTGAATGGGCCAGTTATTAACTGAGATTAATTGTGGACAATAACAACATTCCTACTTTCTTCTTGGATGATAGTTGCGCACTAGTATTAACCATTAAACATACCAATTTGTGTTATAATGTAACGAAAGAAAACTCCTTTTAATTTTGTTTTGATAGTCTTAATGGCTATAAGGCTCCAAGTGAAACACTTTCCTTATTTGTTATTAATTTGGTTTTTGTTTAGCTTAATACTCCAATAAGTGAGTGATTTCTTGGGGTTTAACGTCGTACTTCAGTACTCCGTAGACACAGTGTAAAGGCCAGCTGTGGATTCTAGCTCATGTAGAGCATGATGAATAAATTGAATCAAGTCTTACTAGCTGTCAAGCAGTAAAAAAAAACGAGCTTTTTGTTTTAAGAACCCATAGTTATTTGCACGCTTCAAACTGTGGCGAAGGGTAAACGAACATAGCACATAGACTTACCTCGTGTGCCTAAATCAACGGTCAATGGCGCCGGCACGGCTTAGGGCCAAAGACAGTCAATATATGCCTCTACATCTATCAGCGAAAACTCTCCCGCTTAAGCGGGCTCGCACATTCACATAGAAAAATAGAGGTACAGCTAAAAATAGGCCTCGATTTGCAGGGGGAAACAAAACGAGAAGTGGTCACAAACCTACTGTAGTAGATAACATAGGATCTGTGCTTTTAAATCAGGTCGTTGACCTTATACGAACCCCTGACCTCACATCCATGCGTACACGTGCCGATATGTACGTAGTGAACACAACTCTTGTTACCCAAGTAAAATGTCGTGTAAAGATTTCGAATAAATTTTTGCTACACTTCAAAAATGTATTGTGTCAGATAAATCATAGCATAGGTTACTATTAGTGCTAGTCAAAGGGATTTTAAAAGACAAAAATTGCACCACCTTTTAAAAAAACCTGCGGGATCCATCAAGCAGATTGTTTTCGATTTAAATGAGCTTTTCTGATTAGGGTTGATTAGGTGACGAATTGTGAATTTCGCCTCTCCCTGAGCGATCAACTGCCATCATGTTGGGGCCAGGTCTATAAACAACTTCGGACGTCACAAGTTGTATGGTTAGCTTAGTGTCAGGCAATGTTCAGTTTATACTTTTGCTTTAAAATTTAAAAAAAAAGCAGAGGTAGTGAGTGTCGTGCTGTTTGTCACCATAAGTCGGCATGCGTTAATCAACGTGAATAAATTTAAAGCCATACCACCGGCGTGACTCGGTGGTCTGGGCTTGATCCTGCAGCCTGCACGGTCCACTCACACGGGTCACAGCAGTGACGACAGAGTTATAGTTGGCAAATTATCACAGGTTACCGGTGAAATAAGGCCTCTTGTCGATTTGCCTTTAGGGTTTCTGTTCTGTTTATGTACATAGAATGATGTTAATTGTCATTTACTAAACGTCACTCGTCTAGAATTACTCAAAAGATTAAAACAATGCAAAGGAACCAGGCCTGGGGGATACTTAGTCCACCAAGAGAATCCTGGTTTTTGTAGGAATACAATATAATTAAGACGTACAGTATAGAGAGAAAAGGTCGAGAGCGGCGCGACAGTGATACCCGGCAAATGTTCACAGGTGACCAAAATAAGGTCGTTAGCCAATTTACCTCTGTTAGGGGTTTCTTAACTGTTCATGTAAATGCCCCTAGCATCATGGCTTTAGCAAGATTGGGTGAAAAAAAAATTGCCGTGATGTTGATTGCAACTTATTAGAATTACTCAAAAATGACATTTTCTCACAACACTGCAAATCAGTAATTCTGGCCCTGTGATGCCCGATGCTTTAAAGATTAAAGTTCAGGTTTAAAGTTCAAAGTTCACAATGCTTAACTGACATGTAATTGACAATTCCGAATGAGCACAGGAGGCCAGTGCAGGAAAGCTGGCCTGAAATTCACAGACTTGTGCGATTTAAACTAGATCCTGTTTCCTGTACCAGGCCGATCATGATGGGGCCTGGGAGTGTACATATCTCGTCAGATAGCATTTGTAAGACCTTGTGTGATGCGAGGATTTCGGTCTCCCTCAAAGATTACGACTGCGAAAAAGTTATTCCATCAAGCGACTCCATTGTAATCAGTATAATTCCCTTGCAAGTAAATACTAATGGAGGATCCAGAACATGGCACTCTGCTTCATAAAAATGTCAAATTCCGCTTTACCTACTGACTGTATTTGTTAGGTGAACGATTTGAATACTGAATTCATTCGTTGGCCTAGAACATTATTTGCGTCTTTCCAACATCATTGAAAACTGTTGACCGGTCTTAATTTCGTGCTTATATACTGGTTTAGTTCTTTGGCAGTTTCTGTAGAAAGTTGCTTTGAGAATTTGCCTTGCGATTATAGACCCTGGACGTCCATTTTGATTCACGCCTAATCCGGAAGTTAGTTAATTGTGCACAAAATTTATACTGCACAATATTCGGGACATAAAGCACTCCACTGCTTCATCTTGGCTTCGATTTATAACACTTAAATGGCCAGGAATAACTCCAAATGCTGTGTTGTCACCACATTTAGTATAATCCAACAGCATGCAGATGGTCGTGGGTTTCTCCCGGGCTCTGTCCGGTTTCATTCCACCATAATGCTGGCCGCCGTGAAATAAGTGAAATATTCTTGAGTACGGCTCAAAACACCAGTCAAATAAATAAATAAATAAATTTGATATAATCACATGAGAACAATGCAACGGCAATGCTTAATCCACCGATATAATCCTAGTTTACGCAAGAATAAAATATAAAAGACAATTAAAAAAGGATGCTGGGAATTGTCCGTCTATAATTATATAGCAAGCACTAGACCCTCTGGCTCTACATGGCATGTAACATGTTTTTTTTAGCGTTTTATCATTATTCGTTTCATACGAGATCTTAAAACAGATAATTGCGGTACTATTGTGCGTTTTATTGCTAACCTGTTGTTTTACATCTGACCTGCGCTTTGTCACATGACCAGGCGGCATCGTGACCAGCGAGCGGCCATGCAGATACATGTAGTGAGTCGAGCGGAAATTTTGTTTTGTGGTACGACTCATTAATGAAATTTTCTGTGATTGTGCGTTGCCGCTGGCCACCCAGCTCACGAGTAGTAAAGCTCGTGAATTTCATGTCGTATTGGAGTTTCGTACATATCTTTTTAGAATTTGAATCACTGTATAAATGATACACATTTGTATTTTCACTCATACATCTTGGTGTTTTGCACGATGTCCCTGTGTGTCCTTCAGACTGCCATTTCAATAAAATGGCAGCTCTATTATGTTAAGGATAAGTGTGTACAGTTAGTGTAAACACGTTCCTAGCGTAAACTATTTATTACACTGTTGCATAGTTTGTTAGGCAGTCATAAAGATTAGTATTTCTGTTTATTTGTGGAATTATTATTACAAAGTTAAGGTGAGATAATTAGTGAATACGTGTGTTAATTTCTTGCTTTACTGAGATTAACTCAAGTAAGTTTAGTGTCAGTACCGGACTGTTTTAAATCGGACCTAGAGGCAATGCAGAGAAATATACAACGGTCGAAATGCTCAAACATGGAGTAAAGCCTATGGAAGAGGCGATAAAACCTCTCGAAGTGGGTACCAATTCATTTGCTGAATTTTTTCACCTCTGTTAGGTCTTTATTCTTACTGTTCCTGTAAATGCAGAAATAGTAACAATTTAAGCGCCCCCCCACCCCCAGCCCCATGGTTTAAACGGAATTAGGTAAAAAATATTGCAGCGGTGTTAACTGGTCACTGATATAGAAATCCTCAAACTGTTGTGTTGTCATCACATTTAACATATAATCACATTAAACCAGTGCAATGTGGTGGAGAGTTCACCAGCAGAATCCTGGTTTACAATATAAGTCAAGACGCACAGCATAGAGAATAAAGCCAGAGCGTCGACGACAGAGTGATACTGGAAAATGGTAACACGTAACTGCTTAAATACGGCCTCTTGTCAATTTACCTCAGCCAGGGTTTTATTCTAACTATTCGTGTAAATGCACAGATAGTAGCAATTTAAACGCCCTTAAACACCTGGCGAAATGCATACGGTAACTACGGGAGGTCATCAGTAATTAAAGAGAAAACGTAACTTTGTCGCTTTTTTGTAGGCGCCATGTAACAAAAACACGTGCGTTTTGGTGTACTTCATTATGGTAGCATTTGATTTATTTCCAGCCAGCAGTAACGAGACGATCTCTTGCTTACAGCCTTACCACTGTTGTCTGATGTGGTCTAGTAATTAACGCCAATGCAACTTTATCCTTTGTCCTTTAAGTTTTGTAATGCCTGCTTCGAAGCACAAGTACAAAAATTGGATTTCCGGTAACTAGGGATAAATTAAGTAATATGCTCACAGATGTATATAAGCATTGTAAACAAAATAATCTCTGTTTTGTATCTGAAACAGATTATTCAAGCATACGTGTTTATTTGTTTTTGCTTAAAAATATTCTCAAAAATTATATATACATATATATATACATGTATATATATATATATATATATATATATATATATATATATATATATATACATGAAAACTGTACGCAAAGAAAAAAAGTTATAGCCGTAACACAAAATCATATCTGTTTATACAGCATATATAGGGAAATGGCAATCTGGTAACCATGACAACCGAGCAAATGGACACATCATCATTATGTTTTTATGTATGTATGCTTCAAAAATGAAAACTCTACGCGGAAACAGTTGGAGTTAAAACTCGGACACGCAATGATATCTTTTTTATACAGTATATATAGGGAAACTGGCGTTCTGGTAACCATGACAACCGCGGAAATAAACAAAAGTGTGTCGCGGCACATCGTCATCTGAGTATCTATGCATAAACCAAAAATTAAAACTATTGCTGGAAAACTGATGGAGTTGTAGCCCGGACACGAAATCATATCAATTTGTATAGTATGTGTCGGGTAAAATGGCAATCTGGTAACCATGACAACCGTGGAAATGAACAAATGTTTCTCCCGACATATTGTCATCTGTGTACCTATGTATCCATCAAAAATTAAAACTCTGTGAGCTAAAATGCTGGAGTTACAGCACAGACACGAATATGGACGGACAGACGGACAAAATTGCTATAGCATACTATGCTTCGCCTATTGGCGGGGGCGTGTAAAAAGTACTAGAATGTCAAGTAGGTATAATAAATTTTAGTTGTTTAAATATTTAATTTGCTAGTAAAGATATTGAATACACTTAACTAGTCTGTGCCATTTAAAAAAAAACTCATTCATGAAAGCATGAATTAATTAGGTGCTCATCATTAAATAGGATAATATTAGGAGAAGCTTTCATTGTTTTGGTCTATTACAAAATATTTTCTTCTTTCCAGCCAAAAGAAAGCGTGTACAGGCCACGGAGTGTGTGGGGGCGGGGGGGGGGGGGGGGGCAAGCCACCTTCACCAACTGAAGCAGAGCAGTTTGTGTTGTACAATCTTGAAGGAAGATCAATTTTGTGTGGAGAATCACTCAGCTGACTAGTGGCATGTGACGTTATCCCCTGCACACACTATGTAATATTGGCTTACGAAAGGATCTGTTTTTGTTTTTTTTGTTTTTTTTTTCGCAAAATGGTGAAATGTATGATACCATACTCCCGTACCACCCAATTGACAAATGTGCCGTATATGAAAGCATGGTGTGGCGTGACAACCAGTCTAAGAAAGCTCAGCACAAATGGTTTACATGTCTAATCCAGACAGCAATAATACTGAATGGAAACCTGGGACTGAACATGCTACATGCCCGAACTGAGAGACCAGTAACTCCTGTATTTAAAGGGCAATAGTAACTGATGCTCAGCATATGCACTTCCTCAAATCATCTCTGTCATGCTTACAAAGTTTCACAAAATTGCAATCAGAACCGTAAGAGAATATGTATTGACAAGGTAATGGCCACGCACAAATATATTTATGTACATGTAATAATAATACTGTTTTTAATTGATGTTTTCAGCAACAGTAGACACCACGCCACATGTGATGCCCAAAGACACTATGGATCTGATTACCCCTGTTCTTCCAGCAACGACGCACAGTACAAGTTTATCAACTGGAGCCCTAGTGCCTAAGAGAAGTCCATCTGCTGCTGATGACACCAGCCACTCTGAGGAATTGCAAAAACTAGAGAACCCAGGGAACTAAACAACAGATAAGACTTACATGTACAAAACTTGAACTATAACTACCTGGAAGTTAAAAAGCTAGATCCATCCTTGGTAGAGTTGTAAACGTTTATTTATTTCTTACTTTTTTTTATAAGCACCAGCTATTAGGCAGAACGTATTATGTTATGGCGATTTTGTCAGTCTGTCTGTCCGTGTTCGTGTCCGGGCTATATCTCCAGTTGTTTTCCACGGCGAGTTTTAAGTTTTGGTGAATACATACATGCAGATATGACAATGTCGCGACTCACATTTGTTCATTTCCGGTCGTATAAGTGAAATGTTATTGAATATGGCGTAAAACACCAATCAAATAATGCATAAGTAAAAGGTTGCCTTGGTGTTTAATCGGGGATAATATGGAAAGACCTAAGTATCTATGCATCGAAACAATGTACCAGGATACTAAATGAATGTTAGACTAAATTTACACGTGAATATAATCATGTATAATTACGGTTGTAAACAATATGGTAGATGGCTCCGAGATGGTTAGCACGCCATCGCGGTGCAATGACCAAGGAGGCTCACACCAATGCGGTCGCTGTGAGTTCAAAGTTCAGTTCAAGTCCAGCTCACGCGGGGTCTTCTCCGGCCGTACATGACTTGCAGCAGCCTGCGGATGGTCATGGATTTCCTCCAGTCTCTGCCCGGTTTCATCGCATCATCATGCTGGCTGCCGTCGTATAAGTGAAATAGTCGTGAATACGGCGCAAAACACAAATGAAATAAAGAATGAAATATATATATATATATATATATATATATATATATATATATATATATATATATATATATATATATATATATATATATATATATATACACACCTCAATACTCTTTGTCGTCATATGACTAGAAAATTGTTAAGCCCGACGTAGAACCGCACGCATACATGTATGTATGGGATTGCATAACACAGGACGTCGCAGAGAACCAGATCTGGCGAGTACTAACGTGAAATTATTTAATTGAAACACATTATTTTAGCGCAAGGAAAGAAACTAAGGATAATCATTTTAAAATCGAACAAACACAGTTGACTGGCTTCAGAATATAATTTTATGTATGCGTAGAAACTGGCATTCGCATACCAGCTGTCAACCCATAAGGAGGTAGAATACATGGATCTTTCAAGACGTAGAGCATAGAGGGTAAAGCAGAGGAGCGACAACAGTGTTATAAGTGGCAAATGGTCACACGTAACCGCTGAAAGACTCTTGAAAGAAAAGGTCTCTTGTCAATTTACCTCCATTATACCTTTAAGCCACACTTTAAAGTCAGTTTTATATGCAATGTGACAAAAGCGTGCTGATCTGATACACAGATTTTGTAGTGTGAGCGTCAGATATTTGTATAGCCCTCAGCCAATATTAGGACGGAATCATGCAAAGAGAAGCAGTGAACAGTTTTAAGTAATGTTGGAAAGGCGCAGGGTATGTGCTAGGCGACTGAGTGAAATCAGTATTCAAATTGTGTATCCCGCTAGTATACAAGTTGTCGATAACAAAATATGTATCTTGGTTGCGCTTTCATTGCAACTGTTTCTATATCCAATGTGGCGATCTAAGTCAACACGATGAATATACAAACGATCTTATTGTGAATAATGCGTTACTATAGACTATTGCAACGAACAAGATAAAACTCTTAATTTAAGATAAGATAAGATAAGATATAAGAGATAAGTCTTAATTTACATGTATCACAGAGTAACAACCAACATTGTAACCTCAGTGTGAATATGAAAGTACGTTACATACCATATTACCATCTACAGTATTACCAACACAAGGGACTCCTAAGCTGACATACAAATACCAAACTAAAGTCCTTATCATCAGTGGTGATCTAACCATATATGTAATATACTCAGATTCGAATAGTTTACCCAAGATTCACGGGCGGGCGATTTCTAAACTTCGGCATTTGCACCTGTGTAAATCCTCTTGTCACAGACGAATGAAAGGCTCCTAATGTGCAAGTAAAATCCAAACCGTTGCGCCACGAACAGAGTTAGCACCCATGTTCCTCGCTCTCCTGTCATCGCAATAGAGAGCACACGTTTTAGGAGGAAAGAAATTGATCAGGTTACAGCATTCCGTGTGTGCGCAGATTCGCATACATTCTATCGTCTGTGTGCCATTAATTATGACATCTGGTTTGGCCATCAGCTTTGGATTGGGTACACGGTTGATGCGCTTGATAACTGAAACATTGGGGAAAAAACAAAAGCAATGAAGCTCTAACAGGCAAGAAGTGCCCCACAAAAAGCCCTACAGAAGTATGCTTTCTGGACGGTTTGTAATTTCTTTTAATTCCAGTGAAAATGGATATGACTTTTTCCCAGACTTTACTGTTTACAGGTGATACCCGGTTCCCTGAATTTCACACAGATGTTTGTTAATGCTGAAAAATTGAAGTAACTCACTAAATATACTTAACATATACCGGAATCTGAACACTTAGTCTATTATAATGAACAGTGAAACAATTAATGATAATATATTATGAGTTAAATAGTAGTACAGAGAGTGGAGAACTTTCAAATGAGTCAGAACCGACCCCGATAGCACAGTTGGTAAAGCGTCCGCTTCGGTAGCGATAGATCCAGGGCACTCACCCCAAGCACTCACTCACTCAAGTGAATCGGAGATGTTGTTTAATTCGGTATGAGCATTCTAGCGTCTTGCTTTTAGTCAGATATTTTAGTATCAGTACTATCAAGAATCATCTTAAAGCTGGCAATTGATTTTTTTTTCATAATTACACAGCAGTACTTTTTACAGATTGTAAATAGTGAAAGGGCCTTATCAAGAGGTTTACGCGATATTGGAGGTACGGCCTTTTTATACCACAATAAAAATAGATCGGTGCGGGAATTAATGAATTTGTGAAATCAAGCTGAGATTTGGTACATTGACGTAACTCTAAAGTACAACTCAACTTTTTTGTTTTAGAAAGAATCTGTGTGTTTAAATGGGCTCATCGGAGTGTATGTCGTGACCGAATGCCTTAACGTTGCCGCAGTTGTTTCCGCCCTATAACTGCTCTACAAGAAGTTAGTAGTAATAGTTCTTTGAGATGAATATACTAAAAACTGTTCACTGGAACATTTACACTTATTCTTCGAAGGTCCGCAAGGAAAGGTTTGACCCATTTCAAAGCCTAAACATCAAATAAAATATCAACTTTCTGGTGTTTGCCGAAAAATCTTACCTTTAAATGTGTACTGAAACAATTGGCTCTTCGGTCGTACGGGTATTGATGATGTGCCTACAAAATATAAAAAGACAGCATGTTGAATTCGACATTTTCTTAATAATGTTTTATACTACTTTATCACTTTGCACAACAGATTTGGACAATAATGGACTTATCACAAATCTTACTTTTTCTAATTTCTTTTTCACCATTATCAGGGCGCCGAGGCACTCTACGCACTGCAGAAAAACAAAGAGTGGACAAGGCAGATTTCATTATTTAATAAACTAATCCTGATGGTTTAAAGCTGACCTCAATGTTATTCGCTTTAATGAGGAGTGGAGGAAACTGAATTCTTTACCTCAACGTTTGGCAAAGTTAAAACACAGTTAATAGAATCTCAGCATTTCCTTAGGTGCTGATGAGGTGTTGGGTCCATTCGAATGAATGAATGAATGATTATGGCTTAACGCCACATCGGCAATATTTCAGCCATATCGTGGCGAGAACAAGGTGAAAACACGAGACGGTTAAGGTTTTCGAAATGATAGCAAGAACATCAAAAATAAAACAAAAAGTACAGGCATGTTTAAAATCAGATAAGAAAAAACGAAAACAGTTAAAACTCGAAAACCAACATTTTTAAAAAATAGCATATCTGGAAAGATATATCTATATAACCTTTTATCTATAAATATTAAAGACAATTAAAATTTATATTTTATGATATAGGCCAATGGCCTTCAAATATTTTATGACAACATCGCCAGCGATGCGGTCAAATAAATCATATATAGAGTTGACCGTGTAGAACCTTTGCCTAACATGGGCAAAGTCTACACAGTCAACCAAGATATGTTTGATGCCATATTGTGCATCACATCCAACACACTCGGGAGCACTGCTCCCATCTAAGATGAAATTGTGTGTTAGATGAGAATGCCCAATGCAACACCTCGTTAAAACTACTTGGTTTCTGCGAGACATGTATAGGCATTGTACCCAAAGACAGGATGGAAGCTTTTGCTTCCCTGTCCACGACTGTGTATTCCATGGATACCAGTGTGACTTGGTATCCAACAGAATATAATATATTTACCTCTTTTAATTAGTTTTCAGTGTTTGGCTATTATCTCAAGCATCAATGGATTTTTAAATTTATTATTCTGAATTGCCAAAAGGCAAGGCAGCGAGTCGCTGCATATCACTGCCCTCTGGGCATGCCCAGAGGAAACATATGATAAAGCCAGGAGAATAGCCCTGGTCTCCGCAGAAAAGATAGAAGATGAAGGTGACAGACGAAGAGAAGTAAGCCGCTGTTCTAAGACATTTATTATATTTACGTAGATCAAATATTAGTTTAGGTTATGGAAGAAGCCATGGAGGAGACTCCGGAAAAGACACCAGAGCTATATCCTCCAGCTTGATGTTAGCTTCCACAATATGGTCCCGTATACAAAGACCGAACGAAGGGATCTTTTTGGGACATTTAGTATATTTGTCTACATATAATGGATTGAAAACACAGTCGTAGGCAGGGTTTGTTGGATGTGCTTTAAGCTTTGTAGCATATTGAAGGCTAAGTTTTATACATCGGTTATATAAAGAAGGCTCATTTGCCGCCACGTATAAACTTTCTACTGGTGAGGTTCTCAAAGCACCAAGGCTGAGCCTCAAACCTTGATGATGGACAGGATCCAACATTTTAAAATACGACTTCCTAGCAGAACCGTAAATGATGGATCCATAGTCCAATTTAGACCTCACCAGAGAACGATATAAATTAAGTAAAACTGATCGGTCAGCACCCAAGTCGGTGCTAGACACGACCTTAATTATATCGAGTCCCCTTGTACATTTAGCTTTAAGCATTTTAATATCAGGTTTAAAAGATAGCTTACTATCAAATATTATACCTAAAAATTTTGTTTCTCCAACAATTTTAACCTGTTCACCACAAAAATTAAGCTCGGGATCAAGATGAAGTTTCTGTTTGTTACAAAAATGCATACCGACGGTTTTAGACTTTGAAAATCTAAAACCGTTTTCAGTTGCCCATTTCTCGATTTTATTGAGACAAAGCTGCAACTGACATTCGATATTATTCATATTCTTAGCTCGGTAGTATATAAGCAAATCATCAACATATAAAGAACCCTCTGTGCCCGATGTTAATGTTTTGGCTAGGCTAATTTATTTTTATGCTAAAGAGAGTTGGTGATAGAATGCTGCCCTGGGGTACACCCATTTCCTGTTCATAAGAGTCAGAAAGAGTGGACCCCACCCGTACCTTAAACTGACGATCAGATAAAAATTCGGATATTGGTAACCGACCTTTTAATCCCATATCCGCGAGGTCTTTTAAAATACCATATTTCCATGTGGTGTCGTAGGCCTTTTCAAGGTCGAAAAATATGGACACCACATGTTCATTATTAACAAAACCATCACGAATAAAAGTTTCAAATCGAACAAGGTGATCTAAAGTAGATCGACCTTGACGAAAACCACATTGAATATTAGATAAAAGCTTGTTGGTTTCAAGAAACCAAACAAGTCTATCACTAATCATCCGTTCCAGAGTCTTACAGGCACAGCTTGTAAGAACTATGGGACGGTAATTATTTGAATCAGTATGATCCTTACCCGGTTTACGGACCGGGACAGTACACGCGTCCCTCCATGAGGGTGGAAAATTACCAGTTATCCAAATATCATTAAGCAAGTCCGAGAAAGTCTCCAGTGGCTCAGGTGGTAAATGGTTCAGAAACTTATAATATACGTTATCAGGACCACAAGCAGTATCCTGGGCCTTTTTTAATGCAGTTTTAAGTTCATCGATATTAAAAGGACAATTTAGAACAAAAGGGCAATTTAATTTTCTCCTTCTGGTTTTTAATATGTTGGAATTCTTTAGTATGGTTCTCAGAAGAAGATTTGTTGGAAATTGTCTCAGCTAACTTATTGGCTATATCGGGTGGAGAAGGTTATATATTATCCCCATCTTTCAAATGCTGGACTCTTGCTTTATTATTTTTGCCCTTAAGCTTCAGAACCATGTCCCAGACCTTACGCATGAGTATTTTTGACGTAATGCCCGAAACAAAGTTCCGCCAACAATATCGACTCAGGGTTTACTTTTGGATTTGTCGAGATTTTAGGAATAGTTCTATCGGCAGCTAGTAATACAAGCTGGTTAAATTTTAATATAGGATCATCTGCTGCACTGAGAGTCTCTGGAGACCTCGACAATTCCACTGTATAATTTTATCTAAGGAAGACTTTACGGAGGTAGGCGTATAGGAGATTTATGTTTGGACCGAGGTCGACCCTTCCTTGGAGATCGGTTGGAAGATCTCCCTGGTGCGGGTGACGTATCCATCACCTCCGCGTCTGATGTTGAAGAATCAACATCCTCCAACGATCCAAACTTATTAAAAGTTTGAATAGGGTCCCTGGGGGCCTTGGAAGAACGTTCCACAGGACCACCAGGTTTATTATTATTATTATTCGTTCCTTTGCTTGGTTTTTTGTCTGGAAATTTATTAGGTTCAGCTGTTTTACGTTGTGGTTCTATATTTTTCTGACTTTCGGAATTTCTTGATATAGTTTGTGTAGAACAAGAGCTATATTTAGACTGGGCTGCAGATTTAACAGAAGTTTGGGCGGATATGGTTTTGGGCTGATCGTTTCAAGTTGGCCAAGTGAGTGATGTCTGAGTAGCAACAGATGTAATTCGCTTGGCCACATTTGAAAGCAATGCCTGTGATGTATTGCACACTAATTTACGTGCCTCCTGGTACGGGATGTTATTTTTATCTTTTAAAGTAACTATCTGTTTTTCTTTTAGGAATAATGGACAGTCTTTAGAGGAGGCCATATGATCTCCACTGCAATTACAACATTTAAATGTGTCACTGCAGTCGAAACCCTCATGACCCTCCTTCCCGCATCCACAACAAATCAATTTATTTATATATTGACCCTGTCCGTGACCGAATTTTTGGCACGTAAAACACCTTGTCAGGCTGGGAATGTACAGGTCAACACGAACCCTGTACGGGCCAATGTAAATGGATGACGAAAGTGATGTGCTGTTGAATGTTAATAAGTAAGTGTTGAGTTTAATGGTGTTACCAGATTTTCTCGTAACGAAACGTTTAACATTGGTAACACCCTCAGACTTTAATTCAGGACAAATTTGTTTTTCAGACAGATCAATCAGATCCCGATCCCTGTCACGTATGATGCCCTTGCAGCTATTTAGGGATTTATGTGGCGATGCAAAAGAGGCACGTCCAAAACGGAATTCAATGATAATAAATTGAATGCCTGCTGTTTCCGAAAACATTCAATAAGGATATCGCCAGATCTTAATTTTTTAACGTTTTTAACTTTACCAGCTGAACCTTCTATTGTTTTTTTTCAGAGCGAATGGATCTAGTTTAGACGCCGGACGTTGGTCGTTTTTCGTTGATAAAACAATGAAAGCCGGCCAACTGTCCGCTCCATTGCCTATTTCAAGAAATTCCTCATTTTTACGGGTTTTTTTGCGGTGTTTATTGGAGCATTGGAATTGGTATTTGGGGAAGACATAATCGATATAGTAAGAATTCACTTCACATGTCCCCACCCGCCACGGAGTGCCAACAAGGGCGAATCAACCTATGCGGTTGACCAACCGAGAATAGAAACAGGGAATCCACGCAAGGTATACTCGAACATACTTGAGTTACACCGACAAGGTTAAATTCAATCTACTCGATTGACCCATTAGCCACAGCCTTCTACATTGATCCCGAAGAAGAACATTTGGGGAAATACCAACTTCACATCACAGTAAGTGAAAAAACGACAAACAAGATCATTTGTAGGGCTTGACGTGACCAGCCGATTGATCGGACCAGGCCCACGGGTCCAATCGACGTATATTATAGTCGCGAAAAAGCACTGCAGTAGTGGTATTATAAAACACACAGCCGTAGAACTACTGTCAACTTGATCACATTTTGGAGAAATTTTGTTTCTTCTATTCGGTGATAGACATAAAAAGCTCTACTAGATGGAGAGTTGTCTACTAGAAGAATAGATAAGTGTACCACACAGCTTGTTTGCTGCGAATGGACAAAACAAACCACACTCAAACTTGATCTGCAACTTGTCATTTTCAAGCTGTGAAACCTTTCTGAATAAGAAACTCTGGCAAAATTCTTTTTTTTTTCTTCTGCATATTACACCGAAATTAAAACTTGTAACTTATGGTAAAGACATGAGCCAGGTGTCAATTCAGTTTTGAAAACAACCAGGAAAACAGTTATGTCCAATTTTGTATAAAATGTCCGAAATTTGCCCAAATTGGACCGAGTAGTCGAATACGCTAACTTGATCTGTAACTTAGGGTGAAGTCATATACCAAGTTTCATTTCAGTATGGTAAACCATTATCAAATCAAGCCTGGAAAACGAGTGTGACGGGAAGGTGGACTGATGGACTATACCGTCTCTTCCCTTTTACCGGAGGAGAAGTAATAAGTTCCTCAAGTTTAACCTAACACCTGGGGTTACTAAAACGGTACTAAGTGAATGATATGTTATATTACATTATATTATTATAATACACCACAATGATTTTCCGAACAAGAGTGAATTACAATTTTTAATCATATAGCACTTCTCATGCGCAAAGAGGCACACCAGTCAGTAATAGCCCGATCAGTCTGAAAAACAACTTTCTAAATTTCTAAATAAATATGAAACAGACATTTATGAAAACAGTAAAAAAAATTGGTATCATACAACAGAGATAGGCAGCAGTTTGTAATGGCTAAGAGAACCGCTAAAATGTGGATATGTTCCAGAAATTTAAAAAGACATATTTTTTATCGGATAAAAGTATGTGTAATGATTTTTTGATAAGGTATAGTCCGTCCTTTAAACGAAAATAAAGCCATTCCCAGAGCAGTTTCCCTTCAATATATTTTTTGCATCCATCAAGAATCTTTTAATTAATCATGCTTAACAAAAAAAAGACCAACTTTGTAGAAGCAGAAGTAAAACATTATCCAATGAATTCTGAACACGTCTTTTACGACGACGACGTGTTTAGAATTCACTGGATGATGTTTTACCTCTGCTTCTACAAAGAAGTTCAAGAAACTTTTTGGCAGTATTCAGGCTTCTACAAGGAGTTAGTTATTGAGAAACTTTTAACCATCGTTTAATCTCTGATGCGTAATTCTTGCATTTTGTCTCGTCACAACACCGCCTGCCTCTCCCTGGGTTTGGGTGACTCTAAAACCTTAACTTAAACACAAAAACCTAACCGATAACATGGTCGACATGGATTATATCATTATGAACTCAACAAGCTTCTTTCGCCTAATTTTCCACAAAGAATGTCAAACGCAAAGTGCGTGTACCAAGCTAAGTTGCTTACTGATGTTAAGAAAGAAACACTGGAAGAGGAAATCTTATGTTGACTTCTATGGTATACATCTTTCATTATATTCTTGTAGTTATTATTTGTTGAAAGTCAGAAGACGTCGTTTCTGGGCGCTCAGTGGGTTTGAGGGTTTGGTCTTTAAAGATAAGCACAAGCAATCACTTAGTCAAACTATTTCAATTTATACCATTAGTAAGTTCACTGTATATTTTAACTGTAATTTGTTTACTGAATGAATGAATGATTATGGCTTAAGGCCACATCGGCAATATTTCAACCACTTCGTGGCGAGGACAAGCTGAAAACACCATTGGGCAAATGACTTTCAAAATGGTCATGCAAACAGCCAAAGTAAAACAAAAGTGGTAGGACATGTTTGAAACAAGATAAAAGCAACCAAAACCGTTAATACTTGAAAACCTCTATGTTTTTATAATATATTATATTTATATTAAAATTTATATTTTATGATATATGCCAATATTTTCGTTCACTGAGGCACAAAATCATACATCATGATATTCAATATAGCTGTGAAAAGTTCAAATTGATCACTGGATTTGGATACTTTGTTAAACGGGGAAAAAACGAGCGCAGCAAGGTTTTGAAAAACTGACCTTATTCACAGATGAATTTCATTTTTTTATCACAGGATTCTGAAACCCACTGGACAAGCCAGATTCCCTTTGGGACTGAAGGGCCTGGTCCATAGTATCTCAACACTCATAAACCAAGCGGATAGCTAGCTGTCATGTTCCAAGGCTCGAACTTTACCAGTGACCCTTCCACAAATGCAAGTGAGAAAAAAGGAACTGCTTTGACATCAAAATTTTATGAAAATGTTGGTCCAGATCAGAAATTGTATTACAGTGATATATTCATAATTGCTGAAAGTAAAATTGTCAAAAATTTGTCTTGATATGTGTAAGGCAGTTTATTGGAATTCTTGCAGAACTGATACCTAAATTTGCCCATCCTGATTCATCTACCTTTAATCAAGATTACATTGCGCATACTGATCAACGAAGAATGTTCGATATATATATATATATATATATATATATATATATATATATTGAAAACACAAGGCGGGGGACACCAGGATCCGTCACATAAAGCACCAAGTCAGCTACCGCCTTGTGTTTTCAATATATATATATATATATATATATATTGCTTTATTGGTCACCTGTTTGGGCTGGGTAGATGGGAAATCAAAACATTAAATGAATTAGCCTGACGAATGTTATCGAAAATGTTCGCGCAATGTTGGACGGTATTGGCGCCGTGGAGTTTAGATAGCCTGATTACAATAAAGCAAATTTATTTTGGCAGCCTAACTGATGGCAGCCTAACTCACCATCTAGCCACGTCCAGCCCTTGGCAGACTCCCTACTGAGACCTATAAACCAACAGCCAGTCTCGCCAAGGTAATAGGTGTCTTCGAACACAGAGTTGGCGACAGTAAGATAGCCTCCATTCTCCGAACAAAAATCTCTCGCCCCTGACCATGTTAGCTCGAGTTTAGACAGTGTGTAACATTTTATCCATACGCCCACGACGATTACGCGATCTATTCCATCCACAGACCAAGGTCGACATTCAAAGACGTCTGCATAACTCAGGTGGATTTCTGTAAGTTAGAGTAGCAACCTGTTAGGAAAGAAACGTGTTTCATTCCATCCCAACTTTCATAACATAGATCAGCACTTCTTACGCGTATGCTGTCCTCAACATGTCAAAACCGAAAGCTACAAAAACAAAACAGATGTCTGTCTTTGTGTTACTTTGGTGCCCGTTATAAAGTGACGGGACAATTAATACGAGTGTAACCGAGTCAGCGATAGATTCAAACTGCACCAACTGTAATTTACAGATCATTTCACTTCGCTGCTATACCCATGCCATACGTAAACCATTATCTTGTTAATGCATAACGTATTTTGAAAAGATATTCATGATTATTGCATTTGTAACATTACTTGCTGATCTAAAACATTTATTCATATCCCAGCTGTCAAACGACGCTATTGTTCCAGGCCAGTCATTACAAAGGCTAATTCTTAAAACAACGTTCAACACAAACCACCAAAATGACTCGGAAATTAAATAAAATATGCAAAAAAAGCGAATTTATCATGCCAAAACAAGCCATGAGCAGTTTTCAATGATGCTGGGAAAACGCATGGAATGAGTGAAATTAGTATTCAGGTTGACGATACTAAAAGTACATATCACATCTGCGCTTTGATCGCTATTGTTCACATATCCAGAGTCATCTTTACCGATGGAACAATAGAAGTCACCATTTCTTGTGTTGTGCTGGACACGCGATCTTACTCTTAGCTTTCTTGCAACGCTCCGTTATAGCCTTTATCTGTTTCATACACATTACGTTAAAGTAAACTCACCAACAAATATCAGCTTCAAGAGAAGTAACAAATAACCAGAAAGATGCGGCCAAAACAGAGGCTGAAACCCAACACCGTCCCTTGTGCCTTCGGCTTGACCTCCTTCTCACGGAGCATGAGACATACCGAATAATTTACATTATCTACCTACCAACTGTAAAGCTCAACAAAAGGCTTTAAACTATAAAAGGTTCTACATATCGAAGGTTGCCACCTTCTGTCTAACTTGTTATGGCCACCTTTGTTTCATTCCCACATGGAAACACTGTTGTTCTTGAAACGGTTTTTCCTTATTCCTTAACATTCATATGTTCATCTGACGAAAAACTTACATGAAACAGTTATAAATCATCCAATGCGGCGACTCTTGACCGATGGGACGACCGATGTAAATCTAATGTCTAAGTTCTACAAATCTAAGCGCATGCTTAGTAAAGCTATGCATGAACTACTGTAACACCGAGGACTCTTGATGGCAAACGAAGCTAAGTGACTCTATGTGGTTTACAAGCCCTTGCCAAGAATCTCGCCGGTAGGAAAGTAGCAGCTATTAGTAGTATCAGGTACCTGGCAAAGAGCGATAATTTGTACTTGGGTGTACAGCATATTTTAAGATCTACACACAGAGTAAAACCAAGCAGCAAGATCAAATGTAATTTCTCACATTTCTTTTGAGTCGGTGTCTCATGGGTCATTCAAGTAGTTCGTGTATGATGTGCTACTGTCTTCATTGGGTGGGAGACCGAGGAGCTCGTGGTGAGAAATTGGGTGTGCACATTATGTATGAGTATATATGAGTATATCTCATGTGAGATTTGGTGTGTTTTCTGCTGAATATCCCCACGCTCAGGCATCGCTGTTGTTGACACTCCGGGCATGGTGAGGAACACGTGGGGTGATATTTTTGCACATACTTCCTTAAACCATTCTTCAAATGCATCTATCAGATTTTAAAACGTCACCGAGATGGTGATATTATTCACTTATCCAAAGAGGAAATCTGCAGTGAACTAAATTCACAGGGTGTTGCCAGAGTGAAAGGTTAGTAGTAAGGAATTTTGCCATTGTGTTATTTATTTATTTATTTATTTATTTGATTGGTGTTTTACGCCATACTCAAGAATATTTCACTTATACGACGGCGACCAGCATTATGGTGGGTGGAAAGCGGGCAGAGCCCGGGGGAAACCCACGACCATCCGCAGGTTGCTGGCAAACCTTCCCACGTACGGCCGGAGAGGAAGCCAGCATGAGCTGGTCTTGAACTCACAGCGACCGCATTGGTGAGAGACTCCTGGGTCACTGCGCTGCGCTAGCGCGCTAACCAACTGAGCCACGGAGGCCCCTTTGCCAATGTGTCACATTGGGGTGGAGGGATTGGGGTGGAGGGATTGGGGTGGAAGGTGTGTGTCGTTGAGTCCGCGCTCTGCGTATGACGTCACACGTTTCATGTCACGCCAAAATGTTCCTTCATGTCCATGTCGCGTCAAAACTGACCAATGGGTCAGCTCCATGTCGTTCGTGCCAAAACTGGGTGAGCTTCATTTCATTCGCGCCGCTACTGATGTCACGCGCGAGAGCAGCTCTGTTTCGTGCCCGATTATTTCGTTGAGGTCCGCGCTACGTCGTCCAATGAGCGAGCGGGATGAGGGAACTGAATTTTGTTGACAAATGCATGTACACTGGATAATATATATCCGCTGTCTGGAATAGGTTCATTCACTAAACACGGACACAAGGACGACGCCGTCCGCCAGCCAGCTCGCCAGCAGCAGCAGCCACGGCCGCCGCCCCGGCGAGGACAGAAGCGGGGTCAGAGAACACCCGCGGGCAGAGACTCAGACCCGGCCGATACCGCTCTCCATGCATTGTACTATGACCGTCCAGCGTACAGCGGCGCTCAGCCCTTGCTCAAGGCAGCCCGGACATGGACTCAAAGTGAGTCGGGACCGCGTGTCGGCTTGGCTGGCTCAGCGGGAGTCCTGCATGCTGCACCGTCCCGTGGGAAGGCGCTACCTTCGAAACCGAGTTGTTCTTGGAGGTATAGACAGTCAGTGGCAGGCGGACCTGGTCGACATGAAAGCGCTTTCCAAAGAGAACGACGACAACATTTACCTACTTACCTGCATCGATGTCCTCTCCAAGTAGGCTTGGGTGGTTCTACTGCACACCAAAATCGGTGTTCGTCTGATCGAGGCATTTCAACGTCTTTTTAAGACGGGACGTCGACCGCTTTACCCGTAAGCGTTAGGGCAAAGAGTTTCTGAACACACCGTTCCGAGCTTTATTAAAGGGTAACGGGCTGTTTTTCTTTCACACGTTTAACGAAACCAAAGCGTCCGAGGAAGAACGGTTTAACAGTACTTTGAAAGGACGCATGTACAAATATTCCACCACTCACAACACTCGGCGGTACCTGGACGCCTTTTCGGCGCTGGTCCGCGGTTATAATCGAGGGTATCACCGAAGTGTACTGCGCGCTCCCATCAAAGTTACCACCCAGAACCAAACAGAAGTGCGTCAAGCCTTGTACGGTCCACCCACGTCCAAACAATCGGTATACTGTTATCGCGCCGGCGATCTCGTGCGTATAAGTAAAGTAAAAGGGAAATTCGACAAATCGTACCTCTTGAATTGGAGCCAGGAAATGTTCCGCATCGCCCGCACCCACCTTCGTCAGCCTGTCGTGTACACTCTAGAGGACTTGAAGGGGAACGGTTGCTCGGGACGTTTAAGGAGACCGAACTACAACCGGTGACGGCCGCGGCAGACAAGTTTTATCTGGTGCAGAAGATCTTAAAAAGGAAACGTCGCCGAGGAAAACTGTATTATTGGGTGAAGTGGGTCGGCTATCCACCCAGCTTTAATTTTTGGGTGCCGACCACGGGCGTTAAACGTATTTAATGACGAGGATGACGGGAGAAACTGTCACTGGCTATCATCCCACCTTGCTTGCGCGAGAATAAAGGCACCGTGTCAGGCGTGCTCGAAGTTCTCTTGTACATTGGAGTTTTAGTGGGTGGATTGGCCGCCGAACCCAGCGTGAAGTTGTTCCAAGTGCAGTCGACCCTTGAATATCTACAAGGACAATTGAACAAAACCCTCCTTCATTGGTCTGGGAAGCCTTTGTCCTCGCCGCCACCGCCGCCACCGTCACCACCACCATCACCACCATCGTTGCCGAGTGACATCGCGCCTCGGCTTGACAGCACCGCGCCGGGCGAGAACCTGACTTCCACCCCGCTACCCACCACGACGTTTACCCCCGAGCAGGACGCGTCCACGGACCAAGCCATCACTCCCCGTTTGATGTTTACGGGATTTCCCAGTTCATCCAAACTCCGCCGGCGTCAAGGACCATCGCTCTCTAACAACACTTCCGTACCGCTCACGGTTTTCACACCTGTCTCTTCTTCGCCCAACACGGCGAGGCGCGGCAGCAGCCGCAACAGCAGTCGCAGCCGCAGCAGCAGTAGCGGGAGTAGCAGACGGTCTACCTCGCCTTCCTCACCCGTGGCAGCCTGCAGCAACAGCAGTCGCAGTAGCAGCCCGTCTCGTTCACCCTCCCCGCCCGCGGGGAGGGCGACGGTGACCACAACGCCCTCCTGCACTGTACATCACACTCACCCGTACGAACGGACTCACCCAGCTTCCCCATCCATGGATACTCGATGGGAGCATCTGGTTACCTGCATCGTCAGCGGACTGACGGAGTGTGGAAAGTCCGCGTTTGTGAAACGGTTAGTGGAGCACGCTCAAGCTCTCATTTACCTTCCTCTGCAACGCGTCGTCTGGTGTTACGGGGAGTGGCAGCCGTTGTACACTACGTTACCTAACGTTCTGTTTGAAGAAGATGTGCCCAGCCCATAAGGTTTCGACCCGGGGGAACGGACGTTAGTCGTCGTGGACGATTTGATGGCCAAAGCCGACGAACGCTACACGATCGCTACACAGATGGCTCCGGAGCTGACGCAGTAGGTGGGCAAGGCGTTTGAGGATGCCACCGCCGAACTTCACGGGTCCTTGCTGGTGGATTTGAAGCAAGCCACACCCGACCACCCGCGACTTCGCGCCCACATTTTCCCCTGGGAGATTCAGATTTATTTTTATGAATTTACCACATGATTGGCTCATGGAGCCGGCGGATCTGCCGCATATCGGTTACGAGGATTTACATACCACCCACGCTGTACGTGTACACGGACACTGTCGAACCGGGTGTGATGGAAGATACGCTGGCGCCGCTGTTGCGGCTGGTTCCCATAAAAGGAAAGTACGAACAGCACATTTCCAAGGCCTTCCAACACGTGAAATACATCCCCGTGCGGCGCAAGCATTTCTCGACAGTGGAAATTGATATCACGGACGACACAGGCCAACCCGTCGCATTTGATCCACTTCACTTTGGACAGCGGCGCGCTTTACCTTTGCACTGACTGCCGTAGACAACCCCGCCATGTACCGATCCTACATCGACTATTACACCAAGCAATCTGGTGGAGGTGGGTTACCTGTGTTTTGGGGTGCGGTTGTACAGCGCGGTCACGGCTTGTTCGGCAGTTTCATCAAAATGGCGCAGCCCTTTTTAAAAGCGGCTGTGAAAGCGTTGGGCAAAACTGCGTTACGTGCCGGACTGAAAGTCATGGACGACGTGTGGGACGAGGGAGTGAAACGATGAGCTCTGGAGGGGGGAAAACAGGTGGTGGTAAGAGCCGGTCGCTACACCCAACGCAGGATGCTGGGCAAGCTGATCGGGGTGGGAGGGACGTTTATAAGACGAAAGGTCCAAAGCACCGCTTTCACTTCTCACCTGCACGCAGGACAAAGAAGGCGTACCGCTCCCACTCATCCTCGCCTGCTCGTTGGGACCATAAGACTTACACTTCCCCATCAACCTCGAGGCACCAAACGCCGCTCCACACCGGATATTTTTAGCTAACGTCATGGCTCTCCCCCACGCCGAGCTTTGTCCGTCGGTCAGCAGTGACTTTGATTTGTGGACACCGGCGTTCGAGAAGGTCGCTGGGATGCCTACAGCCCCAAGGCCAGCCAGTGACTTGAGGCCCAGGGAATTTCTCATCACCAACGCGGACGGTGCCACTTGGACTTGGCCAACACCATGTTGTACGTGAAGGCGAAAATCCTCGACGGGGATGGAGAAGTTGTGGAGGACGGCAAGAGTGCAGCTCCGACTAACCTGTGGCTGCATTCGCTGTCGACGTCTCCCTGAACGACAAACTCATCACCGCTTCCACAAACATGTACCCGTACCGTGCCTACTTGGACACGTTGTTGTCTTACGGCACAGAGTTTAAGAACACCCAGCTGTTCTCCGCCTTGTGGTATATGGACAACATGGGGGAAAGTGTTTCACGACGAGAGGAACTCCATCCTTTGTACCACGTTCGCCGAACACAACACGCTGTTTTGTTTCGACTTGACCCCCAACATCCAGGACGATCACCAACTGAACCTGGTGCAGAAAGGCGATTTGCGCCTGGAGATGCGGCTTGCCAAACCACTGCCGGAATCCAACAATATCATAGAAATAGACAAAAGCCGAAACGTGCTCTCTGACTTCGCCAGCTGAAAAAAACAAAACGTGGACACGGTGCGATTGCGACGTGTGCTACAGGCGGACGTTATTACTCGCGCCGTGGTGGGGGATGTCTACGCTCGAGACCAACTCCCTCACCAAGTGACCAACACACCCTGGGACTGCATCATCAACACAGACACGTGCCTCCACCCGGGACAACATTGGGTAGTCGTCTTCATAGATGTGTGCCCAGACCCACCTCGTCTCCGTACGGACTCCCACCCCTCCACACCGATAATAACGCTTGCCTAAACCGGAGGACACACCACTGGGCGTGGAATGATCGGCGGCGACAAAGTTTGGACACGGCCGTGTGTGGACAATATTGCGTGTATTACTTAACCCAAAAGGCTCGAGGTCGTCCCATGGACGCTATTGTACATACGTTGGACACGTCGGGCAAAACCATCAATAACGACTTATTGGTGTTCTGGTGGGTGGACCGTCAGTTTGAGGTCCAGCCCCGTTTTTCATCACTCCACCGTCTGTAAAATAACTTTCTTTCCATGTTTTTTTTTCTTCTTCGACATATTATGGAATAAAAATGAATAAAGAGAAAATGACACTCGCATACAGTGGTGTTCTGATGTTTTATTTTAGCCTTCAACGGCACGGCTTATAACCGTCCGGTTAAACATCACATCTTGTATCGTCCGGCAGTACTTTCGCGGAGACCGTGTCTATCTCGCAGTACTGCCAGTCTGCCTTGTTCAAAAAACGAGTCATGAAATCATAGTAAAACTCCAACACACGGAGTTTGGCACACCATACATGTAGTCATCGATTTGGTCGACGGTATGGCACCGTACACTCTCCAGTAACTCGCACGTCTTCGTCAGGTCAAAGATTTTCACATCCACATGCCGCTCTTGGTTTGTCACGATTTTGCTATAGTCGGAGTTGCTCAACAACTTCATCGTTTTCCCCGATAACAATCTTGGCAGTATCGGCGTCCCCCTCTCGCTGGGCTTGGATGACGGCGTCCGCGAATGATTGGAAGGCTCCCTCGGTCGTGTATTCCATCATTTGGTTGACGTGGGTAACTACCAACCCGTGAGCGAGATACCACTGGAGCTAGGGTGTGGCCAGCAGAATTTCCGTACCGATCATACTCCCGATCAGCATACGCCTGGAACCGGGCATGATGTCATTTACCTCCGCCAACTCCGCCATGGTGGGGCCTATGTCCTCCCGGCTCACATCGATGTTTTGGGCTGTCGCTGTGTCGGTGGTAAGCCGTACCGTTGCAGGAAAGCGCGCAATGTCGGGTTTGTTGTCCGCAGGCGAGGAAACTCGCACTCCCATATGGACACCAACTGGTATCTCTGGGAGCAGATGTAGGCCTAGTTCGTCTCCACTTCTCGGCGCAAATCTTGAGGTGTTAACCGTCGCCGGTCGTTGTAGCGCAACTCACCCTGGCGCGGGTCATTCAGATGACAGACCTGGTAGTGGTAAAAGCAACCGAGAAACTGGAAGACGGTTGGACGTCTGTCGATGTGGGCGAACCCGTCTACGGGGAGTTACCGATTACCGACCCGCTTCTCGGTGTGGTTCAGCCGCTGGCGGATGGGTACCCCCAGCTAGTGCGACTGCCAGTTCAGCACTTTTTCAGGCAGACGCGTGGCGGTGCCGGAGGGCACGAACTTCTCCCCGTCACGTCGCCATCGAATGTAGTGACCCGCCGGCATGAGTGAGGCAAGGCAGGCCAAGTACAATGCGTTTGCATCGACCCCAACAGTCCGCTGACAGAGCTTACCTCTCCGATGAAGCTCGGCCCACCCACGATGTTTTTCTTTAGGCAGTCGTGCATGTCTTTGTCTTTCTCACCGATAAGTGTGAAGACCGAGCGCAAATCGTGAAACAAGTAACGGAAGGTGAGCCTTGGTATGCTAACATAGTCTTTGAAGACGTCGACGTGCATGGTTTGGTAGAAAACCACAATCTTCTCCGCTAAATAGGCTCTCCACCGTGTCCAGTGCACTGAGAGGTACCCCACGGAAATACCTCGAGTTCATTTCCCCTGCCTCCATATACACGTCGTGGTAAAGGCGAGCCTGGTATTCGCAGCTTTGTGGGTTAGCCTTGTCTATATGGAGGGCCACGCATCTAAACAAACATAAATAGTCACTGTAAGGACCCTGAGCTCCCGCCACCAACGTGTACAGCCCCTTGTTCCCCGCCAGGTAAGGCGGCAACGTTATTACGCCCTCACAGATGGTCTGGTGTGGACGTTTGTGCACAAAATCAGCAGGTTGGTGAGGAGGTCCACGACCCATTTTGTATCGGGCCGTTGTTTTTATGCCAGGGCGAGTGGATCTTGGCTGGGGAGATGGTGGGTGAGAAGTTCACGCAGGTCAGCCCGACTTGCCACGTGGTACGCGCACCGAGTACCCCGGCATTGTGGGTGCTAGGGTAATAATAGCGCAACTGCACCGTCTCCTTGAGGCGCAGGATATACCCAAAGCTGTAGTTGACGGTGAAGGCGGTCGGCTGGTCCTCGTAAATCGCAATCAGATACGCAGGGATGGCTCCGAGATTGCTGAGCCGGTAATTATAGAGGTCTTGCTCCGGCTTACCGCGATAAAAACGTTTCCGAATCGAGCGCCAATACTGCCAATACACTCTCACTCTAGGCAGGAGATCGTCGAGGGGTTGGGTCGGGTCGGGTTGGAACTCACTCGCCGGGATCTTTCACTTTTCCTTGAGTGACTCCTCTGCCTCTGGACTTGCTGCACTCGAGCTGGCTTTGTTTGCGGTGGTGGTGGTGGTGGGAAAAGTGAATCTCTGCAACACAGAAGCGTGTTTCTAGCAAACATGATGGCAAGTGGACATAGATTAGCCATACAGCGCCATCTATTGTTTTATTCAATTTTACATTAAAAAAGGCACCAAATCCAGAGATATGACCACAAAAACGTCTTAGGCAACATATAGGTAAAAACATAAGCTTATAACTTGGAAGCATACAGTTATGTAACACTCGCTGTGTCACTTCGAAAGTAGTTCACCCGTAAATCAAAAAAATGTCAAAAATTGGACCATTTATGGTACGAAATACGGCAAGTGTTTGTACTGCATGATCGTATCGCGGAGCCGAGTGGGACAATCCCTTCGGCTTTTACCAAACAGTGTGTGAGTGGGTGTGTGACTTACCTTTCCGTGTTCAGCGCGTCGATGCACGCGGCAATCCTATAACCTGTAAAATGTCTTGTCACAAACTTTGCTTATGTGTACACGTTCCTGTTTTTTTGTGTTACCGCTGGTGCCGGACCAAATGACTCAGGCGAGGAAACGTCCGACCGCAGGGCGGGCACGTGAACTTCCCTCCCTACCCTGTGGTACGTCCTCTCATGACGTAGCCACGTGTCTCATCGGGAAAACGTCCTGATGCAGGTGCGCAGGTAAACTGGGACTTCTCCCCCTCGGTATGCTGCCTCTGGACATGCCTCAGCCAATTATCCCGCGGGAAAACGCCTGGTACACGTCCGAAAAGTAAACGTTGCCGAAGCCTCTCCTTCTTCTTATTCTTCTCCTTCTCCTCCTCCTCCTCCTCCGTGAGCCATGATGGCAGCGTAGCGTCAGTAGTATACAAGAGGCTCTCTGGGTGATCGTGGCCTGGTGTTGTCTAGGCAGGTAGGATAGCCGGAATAAGCTTCACTCTCTTCTCTCTTCTCTCACACACCTTCTTTTTTATCCCGTCAACGCAGACGTCAACGAAATTCAGGCGCCAAAACCGCGTGGTCACCCCATTGTTCAGTTTTGGCGCGAATGGAGTTCACCGATTAGTCAGCTGAAAGAACTGCTCAACCCAACTTTACAAGCCGACGTTTTACCGCGAAATGAAGCTCACCCATGAGTCAGTTTTGGCGCGAACGAAATGGAGCTCACCCATTGGTCAGGTTTGGCGTGAAATGCAGCTGAAGGAGCTGCTCTCGAGCGTGACATCAGTTTTGGGGCGAAGTGGAGCTGAAGGAGCTGCTCTCGCGCGTGACATCAGTTTTGGGGTGAAATAATGTAATACTATACACACTGTTACAATGTTATACTATACAATGTTATACTATACAATGCTATATAATGTTGTACTATACAAAGTTATTTTGCTCCCTTCTCGAGCAAGACTCCCTCATCCTCCTCGACTGAAGCAGCACAGTTAAGGGTTACAACTGCGGTGGAGATCATATGGCCTCCTCTAAGGACTGTCCACTTTTCGTTGAAGAAAAAGAAATAATCAATATAAAAGTCAACAATAATATATCTTATCAGGAATCCCGCAAATTAGTCTCACCCTCTAATACCTCTCTGCAGACTTCGTTTTCCTATATGGTCGAGCGAGTAACAACTGATGCTCCCCAAACTTGATTAACCTGGCCCATTTTATAGTACATATTGTAGTGAAGAAGAGCGAGCTATCGTTGGCTCCTCTATCTCCATCCATAACATAACATTATCCGCAGTCCTGTTGTTCTGAAAACTGAGACTTCGACCATTCGTGGTTTGCTCCCGAAACAATTACTTTATGTTTGGTTTATATTCCCCCACATTGTTCTTTGTCATCCTCTCAGTTACACAATTTAACAGAACAATTACCTAAACCTTCTAAGGCACTGGGTGATTTAATTCCGATAACCTTTATGGGGCAAAAATAATGTAAATAACAATGATAAACAACTGGAAGATCTTCTAATGAACTGTGCTATTTTAATGATGGTTCAAATAACTATTTACATCCGGATAGTGCAGCTTACTCCTATCTGTTGATCTCATTATCACCATCCCTAAGACCTCGGCAAACCCGATATCCAAAAGTAAACCCTGGTATGATTAGGACTGTCGCAAAGCCATAATGGGCCGTCATGTTGAATTTGATGTTTTCTTACTAATGTTTTATACTACTTTATCACTCTGCATAATAGAGAGAGGTGCGGGTAAGTAGAGCACTAAAGCCCTAGGCAAAACGTTCTGTTTAAAGTATAGTCTTTAATATTAGAGAAGTAATAGAATAAAACCTGTTTTACCCAATTACATTGAACCTGATTATAATACTGTACCCCACTTTGGCTTCTCTAGCTCCACTTTTTGCATAGCGTGAACAGGTGCAATTGGTAGATGAGACTACGACGATCGTGGGAGAGGTTATCCGGAGGTAGGAAGGTGAAACAACTTTACGGTAATCATATGCCTTCGATTGCGCTGTTGGCTGTCAATGAAGTCACCCTCTCGGCAAAAAAAAAACTAACTGTTACGTGAAGCTAGTGATAAAGTTTCATTCATGCAGAATAATCTACAACCATAATTTGTTGTCATCTTTCCAACGTGAACTGTATTCGCGCAGCTTTCTGCTGCAACAACATGGGAGAATAGGAGTATTGTATTTTGGGGATATTCGGCCAAATCCAGGACAAATCAAAAGTCAAATCTACACCCAAGAAGTTTTTGAAAACCACTGGTGAGTGCGTATTTTCAAAACTGACATAATATTTGTACGGAGGTTTAAGATTCCCATAAATACTTAAATGATTACAGATTTGATGCCATTTGTACAACGGAGATGTGGCTACATAGAGGGATTTCCGACTCTGAAAACACGTGATTATTTTCACTGAAACGAAGGAGCAAGGTGGATAGCATTTCGGAGAGGAGTGAAGGTGAGGCGCTAACAGCTGTAAAAAGGTAGACAGACAGCAAACGATATAAATCCCCTAAGGGCATGCAGTCCTGATAATATATCAGATATTGTCTTAAATGAGTGAGTGTGCGGATGGGCTAGAACTCTTATTCCTCGATCCTTAACATTGTATAATTATTTTTAAAGGTCTCAAATGCAGAGATTTTTACCGGTAAAAACGCTGTAAGATATAAAGTTTGCAAATTTCTAAAGGGTAATTAGCTTTTTAAGACATTATTTTGTATTCAAACTTTTATGTTCTTAACATTATTTGCCAAGTCATAATGTGTTTATCCTATGTAATGTTCAGGGTTTTTGGCCATTTGTCAACTTGCGTTCATGTCTCATGTTAGCTGGGTTTCTGTATGTAATTTAAGTTATTGTATGTAGTATTTTTCAGGTCTGTAATTGGGCAAATAACTGTATTCTTTTAATGTGACTAAATATATAAAATCAATACATAAATTGATACATAAATAAATATGCTGAGGTTGCCACATCAAAAACGACGGTGTGCGCAGGTAACTTTTAAGAAACCAAGAGTACGAACCTGGGCCATACTATCACTCCCGCTTATATATATTTCTGTGTGTTTTGGGTATAAGTTATTTGGTGAAAACAATGGAAACTGTGCACATATTGGACAGGTTAATATAACAGATGGAAGCACTGGATTCTTGGCAAAAGGTTGGAATATGGCGGATACAGGTGATGCTACGACTAACGACCCAACGACGCTACGAGGTAATCGTCATAGATCTTGACATAGAAATGTCAAGATTTCTATGGCTGCTTTCTCAAAACGTTGGGCAGGTTTAATACAAATGATCACAGGCCCTAGTCACGGAATATTGGATTTCGTAATAGCCATATAATTTATGATGGGTATATCTTGTCATGTGGTTTGCATTAATATATCTTGATTCCTTTATTGCAGTGGTTTTGCTCGCTCATGGTCTATGAAACAGTCTCGTCCAGGGGGTTAAAGAGTCACCGAGCAAGTTGTGTGATACTCCAGTTCTCGTGATATCAGTTTTACGAGTATAAAAATCTTGTCAGAGAGTATGGACAGAGTTCCCAGAATCTCTGGTTCTCTGCTCCATAACTGTGTATATTTGCACATAACTCTGGGCAATGGTAGCCCTATATTTGTCGTGTTGAATTTCATCGTCAGGAAGGGTTCTAACTCTCCGTGTATTAAATGTTTACTGACACACTGTAACACCATGGCTTAAGCAGATAAGACTGCAACACCGAGTGTATTGCAAAGGTTTCTTAGGCTGAAGGCTTCGCCGTGTCAAGTTACTAAAATGAGCACGGGATGAATCTGACTGCTTACAGCTCTAAGCGAAGAAATTTGATCTTTACAAGTTTCTTACCAAGTGTACTTGTTTCCTGCTGGGATGGAGTGGACGTCTTTTCTAGGCGCTTAGTAGGTGTGGGGGATGCATCTGTTGGGCGATCAGTAGGTTTCGGGGACGGATCAGTTGCGAGCTCAGTTGGTGTCGGGGATGGATCTGTTGGGCGCTCAGTAGGTGTCGGGGATGGATCTGTTGGGCGCTCAGTAGGTTTCGGGGATGGATCTGTTGGGAGCTCAGTAGGTGCTGGGGATGCATCTATTGGGCGCTCAGTAGGTGTCGGGGATGCATCTATAGGGATAAGATCGTCGTATGCAAGTATGTGATGAAATTATTCCAATTAATGTCACAAATTTCATAATCAGCAGAAGTCCATACATGATTCCAAAATTAAACTCAAACTCTTAGTAAGTAAATCATGTATCGTAACTTTTACATTTAGCATTCAACAGTTGAAAGCAATGAATATAAAAGACTACAGCATAAAGAGAAAAACTAGATCAGCGACGACAACGTGATGGTTGTCGGCAAATGATACACGTTGCTACACTAAACTTTTAATAGTTTGGGTAGTTGATGTCCCATTGTGGATCTATGCGTGGAAATAGACATCCGTATTCCAGACGTCTAGCAATAAAAACGTCCCAGGTCAATAATGGCAAGGCCAGCTCCCAAAGCGACGTGTTTAAATATATAAATTAGGAAAATAATATGGAATCATGCAATGAGGAGTTGTCAACTGTTTTCATTGATGCTGGAAAGATGCAAGAGCCTCTCCTAAAGCTCTGTGCTACCATCCCTCCAGTGTATTTAAGTGGAATACTCAGGGTGTTTTGGCTGCGTTTTCAGTGTTATTGGGGCATAATTAATTGTCACATCTAACACCAACGGTATAGCTGCCCTGGCAGTGCTGGAGGGGGACTGGTTGCTTCTGAGGTGATTGGGTAGTGTAGTATGTACTCTGATACTGGCCCAACTCCGGTGGTTACTAACGTTCCTTTTGGACTACACGTACAACAATAGTGTGGTGTAGAGTAGGGTCTAATTATGCAATTGATTGTATGGACAACTCTTCGTATGCATCCATATGTTGTAGTATATGAAATGTGTTAAACTGTTCATTACATGTAATTTATTTATTTACTTGATTGGTGTTTTACGCCGTACTCAAGGTTGTTTCACTTATACGACGGTGGCCAGCATTATGTAGGGAGGAAACCGGGCAGAGCACGAGGGAAACCGATGATAATCCACACGTTGCTGGCAGACCTTCCCACTTACTGCCGGAGAGGAAGACAGGATAAGTTGGCGTTGAACTTATCGCGACCACATTGGTGAGAGGTACCTGGGTCACTGCGCCGTTCTGGCGTGTTTACCCTCGGTCACAGAGGCCTTCATTACATGTGATGATGTTGTACAAATGCTAACCCATGGTGGGAATTTTAAATGTAGCGATTGCAACCAGCCGAATAGCCAAGTAAAGTGCTAAGCAATGTATAAACGAGTAATGTGTGAACTGTGCCTGTTATATAATGCTTTTTTGGATGTATTTTATCGTGATCACTGGGGTAATCAAATTGCACATTGTTGACTGATTTGCCAACATATCCGTATAGCAGGGAGAACCGGCGACAGTCCATCGACTGGATATGAATTACGCAGCATAGCATCGTGGACTACCGTAGCTGTCCGGAGAGAGGCGTTTAGACATTTGTTCCCACTGCCTGTAACGACTGGTTTTTGGCGTGAACCTCAGACTTTGTTGCAATTTCCGGAAATGAGAGCTGTTGAATTCAGTAAAATGATGCAGGATGTCTGACTGTGTAGTGTAGCCAGATATAGATTAATAAGTCAGTAAAACCTGTACTCCTAATTCAGTTGTTTGTTTTTGTGACCTTTAACGCTTGGACTATCCCGTGACACATGTAGGCAAATCCAGATGATCCGTTTGTGAAACATGCCCAAGGGGTTATTCCAGAAATCAATAACGTTAAGTCGGAGTTAGCTTTAGCAGGTAACTGTATACTGGAATTCAACCCTGCACCCACTGGCTTTTGTTCACGTCTAACCAGTAAAATACGGTCTCTTGTCAGTTTGCATCAGTTAGAGCTTTATACTAACTGTTCATACCTGCTTTAATAGCTGCAAGATACACGACCTTAGCACTAGGGCTTAGGCAGAATGGAATGTTGGTAAAACAAACATGTAGTGATGATAATTGCAACTTGTAATTTATCATTGATCTTGAATTACTCAATATGCTGGCTTGTCATCATATTATCGTACAAACACATTAAAACAATGCAAAGGGACCTAGCTTCAGAGATGCTTAGTCCACCAGCAGAATCCCGATGTATGCAGGGATACAATATAAAATACTACATAGAGAGGAAAACCACAGCAGATATTTCTAAGATGGCAGAATTGATGGGTGGAAGGTTGTAGGTTGCTGACCGTATTCACAAATAAATTCCATTTTCCTGTCACAACGTTCTGCTGTCCACCAGGTGTCCCAGTGACCATCTGACGAGGCAGGGTTTGGTGCATTACATCTCGCAGCACAAGAGCGCAAAGGATCGTCACCACTCGTGAGCCAGGCGTCATACGTTACCGGCGAACCTTCAATAGATGTAGAAAAAAATCAAACCTATGCATCATAACAATTTCGGATAAGAAACAGAGTCACTAAAATATCTAGTTAATAATGTTTCAAGCTCTAATAGCCATACACTGTACATAAAACAAGTAAATAGCCAGATGATGTAGCTCACTAGAAGTTTGCAAATTGGACCCAATTTCCCAACAGATAAATTTGTCTATCTACAATAAGCTGCTAACTTCAGTTCATCTCTGACTGGTAAATCCAATTGTGTCGACTCTTACGTCAATCACAGTTATATTTATTTATTTATTTATTTGATTGGTGTTTTACGCCGTAGTCAAGAATATTTCACTTATACGACGGCGGCCAGCATTTTGGTGGGAGGGAACCAGGCAGAGCCCGGGGGACACACGACCATCCGCAGGTTGCTGAAGGACCTTCCCACGTACGGCCGGAGAGGAAGCCAGCATGAGCTGGACTTGAACTCACAGTGATGGCATTGGTGAGAGACTCCTGGGTCATTGCGCTGCGCTGTCGCGCTAACCAACTGAACCAAGGACGTCCCCCAATAACAGTTATAAATAATCATGCTGCATTTTTTCTTTCCTTGGTTTCTTGCAAAAAAGTATACCTCTAGATCAAGTGGCAAGAGGTCGAAATTCACCGGTTATATGTGACCAGTTGCCAACTGTTACCAATCTGTCGTCGCTGCTCTGGTTTTCCTGTCTGTGGTGTAAGCCTTAATTATATTCCGAAATATGGAGAAGCGAGAAAAATAAATATGAGAGGTAATCAGAAAATTGTCTTTTTGGCGCTTGAAAACCTTATCAATAATGGTACAAACCGGAGAAAGTTGAACTTTCAGTCCTTGACACTTGATTGAGCTAGTAAGAAAAAGGTCCACCATAATATTATTAATGCTCTTGTTACAGCCAATCATGTTCTGAAGGATCGTATTGTGCGAAAGGTATTTGACGACGGTTAGAGGAGTATATCCGTACCATCTCATCACACTAACCACACCACAACTTTGCTGGATTAAAAAAGACGAATAAATCCTCCCAGAAGTCTGGCTTTATTGCAGGATCAAGAAGGTGGATCACCAAACTTGTATCTACTCTCTTAATGAAGCCAGTACTAGAACTACAGTCATTTTGGCAAAAAGTACTTTTGGGAAAAGTCCAAACTATTTTCAGGCGTCAAAGTTATGTGGATTCTTAAAAATTCCAAACGTCTAACTGAAGAACTTGATGCTCAACCACACATACCATATGAGGATAACTGCACTTGGGATTTGTCCGTAGAACAGACATTCGTACACCAGCCGTCGACCAATAAGATTGTTTTTGAAACAAAGTAGAACTGAGCTGTGCTGATATACTTTTCTATTATACAGTCGTGTAGCTATGGTGATAGATTAGTATTCCACTGTAAAGGACCTAGTAGGGTAAGGCGTAGAATCGGCGTACGATAAGAAAGCGATTATTTCTGCAAAATTCTGACGACGTCACTGTGGGGAACAAGGTATCACTTTCAAAAAAGAGTTTGATCCTTAGTGATTCATTTTTACCTTTGGAAAAATGCTTTTGTCTGAATAAAGATTATGTTTTGTGAGTACATTGGTTTCCACTACTCTACAGGGTCCAATACAAAAAAGATGTACATCCGTACGTGGGAAGGTCTTGGAGCAACCTGCGGATGGTCGTGGGTTTCCCCTGGGCTCTGCCCGGTTTCCACCCACCATAATGCTGGCCGCCGTCGTATAAGTGAAATATTCTTAAGTACGGCGTAAAACACCGATCAAATAAATAAATAAATCAAAAAAGATGTATCAGTGTAGGCTACTGTTTTTGTTTTTTGTTGTTTAGTTTTATGACCTAATCATCGATAACTAGGACATACACCGTCCTCAGTGCATGTTTGGAGTTTTATAACTTGCACGCTCGCCACATCACAGAAAAAGAGGAATAAAAGAGCTCAAAAATAAGAGGCCTTACGAAGCTGTTAGTCTGTTAATTATGGTTAGAAATATTGAATCCACATTGTGGCGAGGTATCTTCTAGAGAAAACTACAAACCATTGTATAGGAGCTTTAAAGTTAGTTATAATAATTAACATACTTATTGAAATTGAGCGCACAGTTGTCTCATGATCTTATATTAAATTTTCTTCCTGGCGTTTTGAAAAAAGTGTACATTGAAAACTACGACCGACAGTCGCATCAGAATTGTTTTTCATTTCGTCACGCTCCCCATAAATCAAATCTGAACACTTCAAGCCAACCAGCAGCTTTATTCATGTGTGCACCCCATCTAATCTTTACACACGTACTTGAAAGACCTAGGATTACTGGCTGAGTCAGCCACAAACGCTCTAACTACTATATTTACATAACGATATCGCTACGCTGGAAAAGTAACGTAAAATTTGCTGAATGATGGTGGATCAGAAAACAAAAAACCAGATTCCCTTGCTATACACTGTGGAAAGATAGAGGTAGCATGACTACGGTTTATTCACTAAAAGAATAACCATGATCTATAAAACCATGCATTGAGCACATCGCCAGGAAAGTTGCGTCAATAGAGAATGTATCGGGTGAACAATAAAATAACTTTTGATTATTCGTATCGCAGTAAAACTCACCGTCTAGCCACTTCCAGTTAGAGACGGAATCCTTGATGAGACCTATGAAAAAACAGCCAGCCCTGCCAGAATACGTTACGTCTTCAATTACGCTGGAACTGACGGTCAGGTGGCCACCATTGTTTCTGCAGAAATCGCTCGCCTCCGGCCATGTTAGGGCGAACGTAGATGACATGTAACAGCTCTTCCTGAAGTGAAAGTCTGCTGCTCTGTCCACTCCATCTAACGACCAGGGTCGACATTCTAACTTGTATGTCCCAGTCATATGAATGCCTGCAAGTTAGTGAAGCAACCCGTTGACGTCATCTTTTTTTTACTCTTGCATTAATGAAAGCAATTTTTCGCCGTGTGCACTCCTCAAAATGCTAGCTACAGTTACAAAACCGGTGCCCGTGTAAAATAAAGGCCGTAACGTTACACCAACATTCTCGAATCACAGGACTTGTGTTTAAAAGTTGCTGTTGACGGCGTTTGAATGCTGCCCTAGCAGATGTGCTGAATAACTTGGCGATAATTATACATGGTCTTATTATATTTCCTTATAGAAAACATGGTAGTGTTCGATCAGTATCATCAAACTTTACAAGAACCCTGTTTTTATGCCAGTTACTTATGAAAACTTTGAGCACAACTGGGAACATTTTCCTTCAGAGTCTTTAGTGCTTTTATGAAGTTGGGCACATGACCAACCGGTGTAAGAGCTACAATCGACTGTTCAAGGCAACACAAGTAAACAGCCACTACATCGAAGAATTCCACACGGCAGTGACTTAGAGTTACCGTATACACGCCATTTCCATACTAATGGATGTAAAATTACCTCACCGTACTACAACTCCATTATTTCAAATGTATTCAGGAACATATGTACTAAATTTTTGAACTTGAAAATGATAGCTGAACTGATTTGACGTTTTTGGCTGTGTTGAAAATACTCAGCAACATAAATGTTCAAGAGCTTAAGAAAAGCAAATCGCCAGGGTCTTTTTCATATCGATAGGGGTTCAAGTTCACTTATATAAAACTGTGTCTGAGCTTTAAAATGTCTCCCTTGGCAAAAGTGCATGATTATATGTGAGGAATACAGGCTGATATAATCTATCTTAATCATATCTTAACCTGCAAACAATTATTTGGTTTATGTTTCGCTATTTATCTAGATGACTCTGCAATAGCCTCTCCCTGTATTTTATGCACAAGACTGAAGTACACTTACCAACAAATATCAGCTGGAACGAAGTGAGAAGTAGGCTGAAAGAGGCGGTCATGACGGTGGCTGAATCTCACCTCACTGAAAACCGTGCGTCATGAAGATCATATTTGTCCGTTACTGGCCTAGACAACCATGCTTCTGACGACTGTTCACTCTGATCTACAAGGTGCCCAAAACACACTAAATAATTAACAATAACACGAACGTTTCATTACTGGCTGTATCGGTTGTTTTCGCCGCAGCATTAAATGTGTAACACGGCCAGGTGTAGTCAGAAAGAGGTGGCTATATGGAAACCTTGTACTAGAAAACTGTATGTGTCTTCTGTTTTATCTTGTACACAAATGCCCTGGACACACAATGGATAGATTATACTGGCTATATACCGATCCTATTCAAACAAAAGATTTTTTTTATTATGAATTATCCACGCCTTGAAGGTTGCCAACTTCTCCCACATATATCTCCCCAGATCGTACATCTTACTTGAACTTGCATATGTACAAAGACCACAACGGTGTCATTTTACATCAGCTTTACAAGATTGATAGTTTCAATTTTAACATTGCCTATTATCTTTACTTACAAAGCAATACTAAACTTTACCGCTGTAGAAATGCTCAATACTGTGTTCTCATCATTTTTCATAAACAGTAACTTGAAAAACTATGCAAAAGAACGAGGCATCGGGGATGCGTTACCTTACCGCGCAGGTAAGTTTATTTATAACAGTTAATTACTGACTTAATGTGAATAACGCAAACAGCATCCCATATCACCATGGTCCGCTTCCACTGGACCTGTCAGTTTACCTGTGACTGATACAAGAAGTGAGACATGAATATTTATAGAACATGAATATTTAATAGAGCAAACACTGTAGGATTAACGTTTCTTGTTTTTGGTTTCTTGCAGAACAATGCTTTTTAATTGAATTTTGAGGGTAAACGAGAACAATACGGAAGTGTTAGTCCGTGTTTAAAACTAGAACCATAAATACAACGTGAGTATCAAACCTCACTGCACAGGTCCCTGTAATGTAAAAGACAAGCAGGGCTGGTTGACTCAGATGGTTAAAGCCCTACCACTCTTGACCAATGAGGTCGCGTGTTCGAATCCATCTCCCACTGATTCGGGCGCCATCTATAGTCAATGTTACCGCCTATTTGTAAGTGAATAAATATTTAGTATGACGTTAAACACCAGTCAAATATGGAAATAAATAAAACATGAGCATCAAACCTCATTTTGTGAATATAGATATATAAATAAATTAAACATATTTATCAAATACCTAAGGCCGTTACCCACGTAATACAGAGGTATCCTATATTTTTCTGTATAGGATGCTTCGTATGTGCTTCCTCTCATAGCAGACATCAATGTTCGCACGCACAGTGTTCTCTACTGGGGAACAGCCTGAACAAACACCAGCTTTTCGAGTGACCAGTGTAATAAATTGCAATTAACATCAGTATTTTTTTTTTACCTAATTCTGCTTAAATCATGGTGTTAGTTGGCGTGTAAATCGCTATTATGTGTGCATTTACATGAACAGTTAGAATAAAACCCTGACTGAAGTAAATTGACGAGGTCGTATTTCAACTGTCACGTGTGATTATTTGAGAGCTATCACACTGTCGTCACTGCTCTGGCCTTACTCTCTATACTGTACGTATATGCAACAACAAGATTAGGTTGTGAAGAAAACACAATGTGTTTGTGTTTGAACACAAATGTTTAATGTACTCACTTTAGCATACGAAGAAAGGACAAGGACGCTTTCCACAGCCTGGAGGGAAATTTTGTAACTTTACCCGCCACTTCCATCAACTTGTTCGACATTTAAGTTACGCGTCATGATTCACACAGGGACGGTGCACTATTTATCAAAGTTCACTGAAAAAACCCGCGGATGGTCGTGGGTTTGCCTCGGGCTCTGCCCGGTTTCCTCCCACCAAAATGATGGCCGCCGTCGTATACGTGAAATATTCTTGAGTACGGCGTAAAACAGCAATCAAGTAAATAAAATAAGCAAATAAACACTACGCCGTGGGGATAAATATTGACATGGTGATAATTCCAATACTGCCCCCCCCCCCCCCCCACACACACACACTTGTTTCATTAATGGTCGATGGTTGTGACATTAGTTGAAAATAATCTGTTTCAGCGAACTTCCTCTGTCCTCCCAATTACTGAATGTAAACAGTAAAATATTTACTGTCTCCGGGTACTCACTGTAGTCAGACACGATCAGTGGTTACAACCCTCTCGAGGGTCATATTTTCAACGATTGCAGACTTTATCATACAGGCAAACTTCTGGTCCAGTCATCATCATATAGCGGGTGATTTGACTCAAGATCTGATTTTAAACTATAACGCACGTTGAAACTTTTCTTGCATAATTAACCATCACGTCTCTCTCACTAGACACCAGAGCGTGAGGGGATTATCGCGGCATATAATGAAATGGAAATTTACAGAACCCAATCATAGTCCAGCTGAAGAAATCATGTCAATTTTTAAATGAACTGCATTTTTCTGTCTGGGTAAGCTTATTAGTTGTAGCAAGGCAGTCTACATATTGATGAAAATCTTGTGTTTTGCCTATTTAGTATGTAACAATAAAGGTAAATGATAAGAATATTACCATAAAAATGTGTGTTCCGCGATGTTGTACCAGTTCTCGTCTGAATGTCGCATAAATGTTTAAGCATCTAAGTGAGCAGTAAGAATAAAACCCTGGGATAAATGGACACGTGCCCGTATTTCACTGGTAATACGTGTGACCACTTGCTAACTGTCATCTGTGCTCGTTTCAACTCTCCGTGCTGTAAGACGTTTATTATATGAGACTCTGTATGAGTTTCTGGCTACTTCAGAAGTACATACAGTATCTAAATGACAGTAGAATATGTAAAAACTTTAGTAGAAAGATGGAAACAATTACCAGGATATTGCACACGTGACCAACATAAGTCTGCCAGGCTAGTTCGACATTAAGACACGAATGAGGAACTTGCAACTGATTCATTTGGATGTTTTGAATGTTCTCGATACACCTGCTTAGCTGCCACGCACACCTCTGTTACACACTTAACGTGTCTTTTGGCTAACCATTTGTTTTTTTCACGCACGTGGATCATTGATCGAAAATGTAAAAATCTAGTGCAAAATAAAGTCACGATTAATGAATACTTACCCTTGTTTGTTGAGTTAACACGTTCTTTAATACTGAGAGAAAACAATATAACATTTCTTCATGAGTTCAATTTTTCTATGAGTATAATTACTTAAATATTAACACCTTATACTTCTTGGTTCAAACACAGCAAGGTGGAAATATGCAGTAGTCCCAACTGCAAGTTGTCTTCCGTGGCCTAGTGGTTAAAGTGCTATCGTACATGTAGCGCGATCTAGGCGTCGAAACATTCATATATCAGCCGTCAACCAATAAGGATGTTCCAGGTCAATAATCGCGCGCAGGGCGAATTCCCAAAATGATATAAAACAAAAACCTTTAAAAACGTGAGAAAGTATACAAAGTGCGAAAATAGGACGCATGCAAAAAAATAATAATTCAAAGAGAATCTCCCGTCAACAGTTCCCAGTGGTGTTGGAAAGACGCAAGGTATGTTCTAGGCGACTGGGTGAAATCAGCATTCAAACTGTGTACTATGTTAGAATATGAGTTGGTAAAATGTGGCCTCTTATCAATGAAACTCCGAGTTTTAGGGGTTCTAGTCGCGATAATGCTTAAAATTGTTAAAAATTATGATTCCGTAGAACATGTAGGTGTAGTGTTAACACTGTTACGATCTAGTGTGGGTAAACAGATAACACCAAACAGGATTTGACTGGAACTGAGGAACACGTTTACTTCACGATGCCATGACACCGGCAAGCTATCCTTTGATACAATGCGTGAGTATACATAACACTACATTCCCCTTTCTCGGGCTATTAGTCAATTTATCACAACATTTTAAGCAACAGTTAATGTAAAACTGAAACTCCCTTCAATTATGAGAAGACTCATTCTCCTTAGAAAATATTCAAACTTAACACAAATTACAATTCAAGTCTGTTCGGTTTCTTTACTTGTCGGCTTGAGCCAGTTTTAAGACAGTCCGGGGAGTTGACCAACTTATGATTATTGTTTACAACTTCATCAGAATCATTTGTACAGTCCATAGTCTCTAGGTTCTGTTGTTTCTGTTGCAAGTAAGGTACACATCTACTTTGGATGAGTAACACTAACTCTGACGTTTGTAACTCTAGGAACCAGTTGAGAACGGTTTCGACGTCTGATCCCAGTTGGAGTTTTAAGAATATAGGATCGCGTTCCTGCCTGTCGAATCAATGTGGCTTCAGTTTGCACTGGTTTCATTATCCACACTTCCTGTCCTTACTTAGGGAGTGGCTTCGATTTTTGCAGATTATCGAAGTTACGTTTTTCTCTCTTCTTCTGCTTTTGGTCGGCTGATTCTAGGTTTTTCCCATGCCAAATCAGGAACAAGTGTAGAAAGCAAAACTGGAACTTTAGTTCTGAGTTTTCTTCCATCATCAGTTCAGAAGGTGTAACTGAACATGGCGAGGTAAGGATCATCCGCTTTGTTAAGAAATCCTTTAACTGTCCCCACTGCTCTCTCCGCTTCACCGTTACCCTCAAGGTAGTGCGGAATGCTGGTTGTATGACGAAATCCGTACTTCTCACCGAATTTCGCAAAATCACCCGACGAGAATTGAGGACCATTGTCGGATGCGACCAATTCAGGAATCCCATGTCTTGAGAATATGGATTTCAGGTGTTCAATAACACGCACAGATGTGGTCGATGTCAAGTAGGCAATCTCAATGAACCGTGAATAGTAATCTACAACCACAAGATAGCTGTTCTTTTTCTACTCAAGCAAGTCCATCCCTACTTTTTGCCAAGGATAGTCAGGTGTTTTTGAAGGTAGTAATGGTTCCGGTTTTTGTTTTCTTTCTTTCACACAAAGTGAGCAGTTTTCTATTTTAGTCTTCAAGTCCACTGAAAGTCCTGGCCACTACACAGAAGTTTGAGCTAGAGCCCTTTTGTCCTGTATGTAACTTATCAAGTATGTCTCGCCTCAACACTTCTGGAATCACTAGCCTACTGTTGAATAGCAGTAGCCCTTGCTGAACCGCCAGTTCATGTCTTACACACCAGTATCGGCGTAAATGGTTATCTGTCTTGACTGAACTGGGCCATTCAGTCAAACAGTATCCCATCACTCTAAACGTAACGATGTCATCCCTCAGTTTAACTCGAATCTGGTTCAGACGATTTTCCGTGGCAGGCATGTTTTCAATACCAACATTGATGAACATATTAGTTTCGCTTTCCTGCACAAAATCACTATCATCTTGTCGACTTACTAGACACGTGAAAGTGCATCTACAATAGTTAGGTTTTTCCCAGCTGTATATTTCACCTCATACATACATCGCATCAGTCTCATCCTGAAACGCTGTATTCTTGGTGGTAATGTGTCCAGTTGTTTAGTTTTGAGCAACGTTATGTGAGGTTTGTGATCACTCTCTATCTCAAAACAATTCAAACCAACTAGAAAGTCGGCAAACTTCTCGCATGACCATGTCACGGCCAATGTTTCGCGTTCCACCTGTGCGTATCTTGGCTCAGTGGCAGTCATAGAACGTGAGACTTTTGACACTGGTCTCCAGTCTCCCTTGTCCACCTGGAGAAGAACGGAACCAAGGGCGTAGGAAGACGGGTCACAAGAGAGTTTGATGGGAAGTTTAGCATTATAATGAGCAAGCACTGGCGCTGTACTCAGATCCTTCTTAATCTGTACAAATGCAGTCTCTTGAGAATCAACCCATAACCACTGATTATCCTTCACTAGTAGGTCGCGTAATGGTTTTGTAGTTTCGGCTAAGTTCTTAGCAAATTTCCCAACGTGATTAACCATTCCAAGAAGTCGAATCTCGGTTCCCCCGTGCTTTGCCCGGTTTCCACCCACCATAACCGCTGACCGCCGTCGTGTGAGTGAAATATTCTTGAGTACGTCGTAAAACGCCAATAAAATAAATCAATAACGAATCTCGGTCACGTTTGTCGGTCTAGGAAATTTCTCGACTGCAGCAACTCTTGCCGGATCCTTGGCTATGCCATTCTTTGAAATCGTGTGACTCATTCAAGCTTTGAAAGCACACTGGCACCCGACAGTTGTGCTAATAACTGATCCATAACTGGAAGGGGATAGTTTACTCGAAGAACGCTTTCATTAAGTTTCGTGAGATCAAAGCATACTGTCACTGGTCCATTAGTTTTTGGCACTACAACAATTGGCGCGCACCACTCCGGTGGTTTGTGAATTCATCCTTGACCTTTGACATCAAAGGAAAAGCGAAGCGTCCTTTGGCGTAGACATTTTTTTTAGCTCTTATTCAATTTACCCAGTCCTGAGACCACAAACCGTACTCTAATTAGAGCTGCGTGTCTCGTCAAAAACATTGATGCGTTGTAGAAGTTTGAGCGCTGTGATTGCAGGTCGGCTTAATGGTTCTCTCAGACCATTCACCACATAAACGGTTTGTTCAGTGTTCTGTCTATTACAGCAAAGAATTGTATCAAACTCTCCTCGTACAGAAAGCTGTCTTCCGCCTGGTCCGAATAACTTTTTCACAGTTTTCTTCAGCGACACTTTAATATCAGAAATGAGTCCAGCTGGAATCACAGTTGCGTCAGCTCCTGTATCTACTTTGAATATCACAATCTTTTTATCTCCAACCTTGACTTCAACGTTTCACGGATTTTCACTGCCGTATGTTACGGGTCCAAGAAACGCGCAATTACTGTCCTTGCTCACGTTTCCTACAGTACGTGAAGACGGACATCTAAAGGAAAATTTCCAATTTTGGAGCACTTCTTACAAGTAGCGTCTTTCACTGAACAGTTTTCATATCTTTGTGGTTTTCTGCCACACCGATTACAAGACTTGGATTGTGACGTTTTTGAAGATTGACGCTTGTTTTTACGTTTGTGAAAGTCTCTCTGTTTCAGACTTTGCAATCTGTCAATATCTACAGACGCACCGGCATCATTATTTGACATAGTTTTTGCCTGGCTTCTGGGTGGCTCGTACGCCCTGCAAATTTCTATGCAATGGGCTAATGTGAGCTTTTTGTCCTCATTATTTCACGGACAACAGCCTCTGTCACACCTACCACCACCTGGTCGCGCATTATTCTGTCCTCCAGTTTGTCGAAATTACATGTTTCCGCCAGCGGCAATATAAGCGCCAATTGACGGTTCTTTAAATCGCTCATCAAACATGTAACTTTCATAGACTTCATGAGCTTCAATAACGCAAAATTCTTCAAATTTGATGATAACACTGTCAAGGTCATTTACATCCTTTGTTCCTGTAAAGGCCAATCCATCGTAGATTTCCATAGCTTCCTCTCCAATACACGCATACCGGAGAGGAAGAACAGCACTGGATAACTGGATGGTTCACTTTCTAGTCGTGATGCAACCTTGTAATTTTTCCACTGGCGGTGAAATCTTCTCCAATTATTGCTCAAGATTTCCATTAGAAACATGTAATTTACCTGGATCAGGTATATTTGCGATATAACCCCTAGGTTGTGGCCGTGGAACATCGCCTTCACTGTCAGGGTCATGTGTAGCCATTCTGGTTAAGGGGACACAACTTTTGCAGGAACAAAAATTTCAAATTTCATGAAAGTGTTTTCCCCTGATTAAGGAACGCTTAAGTGTAAAGGTGTGGAAATTTCACCGCTTTGTTGTTGTACCAGTTTGACTCATCGTCAAATTAACAACTACGAATGTCAATAAATTTTACCAAGTTCGTTAAATAGTTCTGGTCTGTTCGGTCCCAAGCACTTCTGACACCATGTAGTGTTAACGCTGTTACGATCTAGTGAGGGTAAACAGACAACATCAAACAGGATTTGACTGGAACTGAGGAACATGTTTACTTCAGGATGCCTGGACACTGGCAAGCTATCCCATGATACAATGCGCTAGTATACATAACACTACAAAAGGAGAAGTAAAAAAAAATGAAATTCATTTCATGTCACTTATGTAGAACACCTAAATCCTGTGTATACATCACATTTAATAAACAATCACATGAAACTTACCAATATATAAGGTTATAACATACCGAATAGAAACCTGCTGATAGTCGTAGGTTTCCTCCGGGCTCTGCTCAGTTTCCTCCCACCATAATGCTGGCCGCCGTCGTATAAGTGAAATATTCCCAAGTACAGCATAAAACACCAACCAAATAAATAAATAAAATACCGAATAGAACTAGAGCAGCGACGACATTCACACGTAACTGGTGAAATACGGTCTAAGTTTACTTCATTTAGTGTTTTATTAGAAGTTTACTTGTATATGATCTGATGGGTTCTGATCATCTGTCATCTGCTTTTCGCCACGTAACTGTGCACGTAACTAATCGGCTTCCTCATCTGCCTTTACTTTTATTTATTTATTTATTTGATTGGTGTTTTATGCCGTACTCAAGAATATTTCTATTATACGACGGCGGCCAGCATTATGGCGGGAGGAAACTGGGTGCAGCCCGGGGGAAACCCACGACCATCCGCAGGTTGCTGGCGGACCTTCCCACTTACGACCGGAGAGGAAGCCAGCATGAGCTGGACTTGAACAGCGACGGCATTGGTAAGAGGCTCCTGGGATATTACGCTGTGCTCCCGACTTTACTTTTTATGTTGTACTTATTTTAATTACTTCTTTGAGTATTACCATTAGATAAGGAACTAAATGGCCACAAATGTGTTAACTTTTATATCTAATTATCTCACAAATTCTTCAATATTTGGGTTACGACAAAAGTTTTTCAAGAACATTGTTTTCCATTCTTCGTGAAGCAATATCAAGCACAAGATTTTTTTTTTACTTACACGGAGGAAGTCCGTTTTTTATGGAGAAGAGAGACTGCTGTAATTCACTGGCCACGTCGGATGGAAGACAGATAGTCCCTAACGAATGTAGGCCTCTCTAACCACGGTCATAGCAGCACCATCGACCACTTATTGTATTTGATGTCCTGTAAACAATTCACCGTCATGACCGAGATTGAACAGGCATCTAGTGCATCCTAGCTATTGGAAAATTATCACCTTATCCACTTGGCACGATAGAACACTGCGTATATACTGTCATATACTGGGGCATTATACCCAACACATCGTGTGTGTACTCATGTAGATATTACTGTAGATTCTGTGTGTTGTGTGACGATTCCAATCAATGTCACATGTTAATACAGCAAAAACTAATGTGTCAGGGTTATTACATCACACGCTTTCGCTTCAAGTTTTACAGTGAATATAATTCCCTTTTAAGTAAACATGGACATAATCTCTGAAGCTGTGCTTTATGATTGAGTCTAATTGCGCTAAACACGGGGCCTGGGGTTGTAAATGCATCTTGATGAATTAGAACGCCACTATGCATATATGAATAGTTGCAATCAAAGCGCAACTGAGCAACATATTTTTATCGGTATTATTACTAACTGATATTCCAGAACAGTACACGACTTGGATACTGATTTCACTCAGATGTCGGAAATATACTTTGCGTCATTCCTACATCATGGAGAACTGTTGACTGCTTCTCTCTGTATGAGTCCGCCCTATTTTATATGCATTATTAGTTCTTTGGTAGCCTGTGTTATACTTCGTTTTGGGAATTGACCTAGCGATTATTGACCTGGACAATCTTTATTGGTTTACAGCTGGTATACGATTGTCTGTTTAGACGCAAAGATTCTGCCTGGTATCCTCCCACCGTTATTCTGGCCGCAGTCGTATAAGTGAAATATTCTTGAGTATGGCATAAAACATCACTGAAAATATATAAATTCAATTTTGTACTTATTCGAATCAATTACTGACCGCTTGACATAATGGTGATTGTAAAAGAAATGAAGAACTGACATAATCCTTAGAGAAACATCTAATAAAGGCATTTTCATAGTTTTAAATCAAAACGATTTTCCATGAGTCCAATGCTGAATTCTTCACGCCTTGAAGTTTGTTTTTAGTGGCGAGAAATCCTCAGCACTGGCAATTTTGAGTGCACGGTTCCCGGCAGATTCATGCACAAATTGTAGCGGCATGAGCTCACTTTTCGAACAGTCGTACGTTTTAAGAGAGATACAACCAAAATCTTAGTATATACAAGCTGTGTTGTGAACACAGGGGAAAACTGATACGATATATGCACACATCATTCCTTCAAATTTAACACTGATGGCTAGACATATATACGGTAAGGGCAGTGAAACAATTCAGAATGTATAGACTCCCATCCATGCCACTTGTAAACTACCGGGCAAAAGAAACGTATGACCTTGTTCAGCACCACAACACAGAGAAAGAAAGACAGACAGTATCACCATGATAAGCATTATATTGCAATAAACCATTTTCCAAGTTCTGTTCAAAATTTCAAAGCCATATGGATATTACACTTGCTGTCAGGCCGAGTAAAGAAGGCATGGGGTAAATCTGAAAAATTACACAAATGCAAGTAAAGGGACTCCCTTAAAAAGGTGTACCTAATGTCCTATCATGTCATAAGACAGATCGTTAGTAGCGTGTGTGAGCACCCATAGTATCAATTAAAGCCAAAGTACGTCTCCTCATGGAAGTCGTAAGCCACTGGATGACGTCATCAGGAATTCTGTCCCACTCCTCAAATAAAGCCTGATCGAGCTGTTGCCTGTTTTGTGGGGTAGGGACGCGTTGTCTCAGACGTTGATCAAGATGATCCCACAGATCCTCTACGGGGTTCATGTCTGGCGATCGTGCTGGCCAAGGCAGTACGTTGACATCAACGATGTCCAGATAATTTAGTACAACTCTGGCGGTATGAGGTCGTGCATTGTCCTGCTGCAAAAGGATACCCCTTTGCTGTTGATGCACGAATGACACCACAACAGGTTCCAATATTTCATCTCGGTATCTTTGGCCAGTCAGATTTCCCTGGATGATGACCAATCTCGTTCTCACCTGTCCACAAATTCCGCCCCATACAAGCACCCCACCAGCACCAAAAGGGTGGACATTCTGAATGCAGTTTTGTGCCAATCGCTGTCCCCTGCGTCGATACACATGAATTCGACTATCAATTCTGAAGAGGTTATATCCGCTTTCATCAGTGAAAAGCACCCCTTCCCAGTCTCGTCGCTGCCATCGACGTACAACTCTTGCCCAACGCAGCCTGTTTTGACGGTGTAGAAGAGTCAATGCCATTCCACGGAAGGGGCGATGGGCTCTGATACCACTCTTGCGGAGTCGTCGTAAGACTGTGCGTCTGCTGATGGGGTGTCCCAGTGCCGTTTCCGCCGTTGGCGTCGCCGTCACAAACCGGTTACGCAGGTGGATTGTGCGGATGTACCGGTCTTCGCCAGGCGTTGTAACACTTGGCCTGCCCGATCTTGGACGATATTGTGTCCTGCCTGTTAGGCGGAAACGACCCAATAGTCTGCTGATGGTGGCTTGACTGCAATTGAATGTTCTGGCAATGTGGTGTTAACTGGCTCCCATGTCGGTCATACCAGTGGCTCTATCACGTTCTGCTTGTGTGAGTCTCGGCATCTCTTAGATGTTTTTTATGGTATTGCAACCTTACCATGTGCTACATCGGTATTTATACGGCGGTCATTATCGAGAATTTTCAACAGGGCCCGAAACTCTGTTTTTCCGATTTTTCATGATGTCTTACACCAATTTCAATGAATCTCGTTAAAAAGTGACGTGTACACAGGGTGCTTATGCGCAAACGTATTCGCACAACGTTCAAACTTATTCAACTTATTTTTCCATAGAAAAAACTGCATTTAAAAGTTATACGTTTCTTTAGCACGGTAGTTTATTTGAACAGCTGTAAACTCAGCTGGAGATGGTGAAGCTTTTTGCAGGTTAGTATCATGACTTTGAAAAAGTATTCTAACTTTATTTTCTTTACAATAATATATGCATTAGTTTACTTTGATGAAGGAGCCTCCGTGGCTCAGTTGGTAAGCGGGCTAGCGCAACGTAATGACTCAGGAGCGTCTCACGAATGAGTTCAAATCCAGCTAATGCTGGCTTCCACTCCCACCGTACGTGGGCAGATATGACAGCAACCATGGTTTCTCCCCACCCCCCCCCCCCACCCCACCCCCGCCTCTGCCCTGTTTCCTCCTACCTTTATGCTGACTGCCGTCGTATAAGTGAAATATTCTTGAGAACGGCGTAAAACATCAATCAAATAAACAAAATAAATAATTTGTTACACCACAGAACTTGACTTATTCATTTATTCAAAATACTTTATTATCATTATTCTTTCTCTATCAACTATTCAAACCATCGGGGACTCGCTACCCACCCAATTCTCCACACGCGACATATGATAAACGACAGAGAGAAACTAAAGCACCCTTAACAATTTCTACTTGAATTTTCCCCAAATATACCCTTTTCACACGAATCGGTAAGAACCATTGCATAAAATATGCCCTCACTATATAGCGTAAGACTTTCATTGAGGTAGACTCAAAGCATACAGTGAACGTTGTCTGTCAAACGGCTGTCAGTCAAATGACTGTAAAAACATGCTACTATTATACATATACTGCCTATTTTTAATTTCTGACTTCATGTAAGTGCTTAAATAGGATATTAAACACTCCCTCAGGACCATGGTTGAAAGAGAAGGTTTTGTCGTCCTGGCATTTAGTAAAAAATAACATTAAACTATTTTACTGATGAATGTAGATTGTAGATGCGCCCAAGGACATCAAAGGTGAGACTAAATCTAAACAAGCCCACGTACATCCCATAGGTCTAGTCCTTTCAGTGACTATAAGCGACAGAACCGCCATGTGATCAGTCTTTACCAATCAGTCCCGAGTCAGTCCCGGTACCGTGATCGGTCACGATCGGTCCCCCGTTTATTTATCATTTGACATTAAACGAAAGTCCGTAACGTACGAGTGACTTCCCATAGTGTTCTTTTACATCCAGTAAACGCCTGATTAAACTTCCACGCTTTGCACTTATACGAGGGCGGTGTCAAGGTTTTGAGTGAGTGAGTGAGTGCATGGGGTTTAACGTCGTACTTAACAATTTTTCAGTCATATGACGACGAAGGAGCCCTTGGGGTGAATGTAATGTGCCTTTTTGTTGAAGGACGGATTTCCACCGCTCCTTTATTCGAGTGCTACTTCACCGAGGCGACTTACAGAAGGGAAGTAAGCCTACCCACCCGAGCGAATATACTGATACGGGTCAATTAGTCGTTGCACTATCCCCTTAATGCTGAACGGCAAGCGAGGAAGTTAGAACTTCCTCTTTCTAAAGGTCTTGACCCGATCCACGGTTGACCCTGGATCTACCGCTCCCAAAGCGGACGCTTTACCAACTGTGCAAGATTTTGATCCTATCAATCATATTGCACATGAAGAGATCACATTGTATCGTTTTGTTATGGAGTTGAAAACAATAACAGAAAACAGACCCAGTGACTTTCTTTTACAATGTGAACAATGCTTTTTACTTAACATGATACATTAATATACAGGTAGATTAACAACAACAGTAACAAAAAAAAGGAAACAAATGTTTTACCGGTTTTTGCACAGTTCAAATTCAACTCTAAATCCAAGAGAAGGTACTCCTGGAAATCCAGCACATAATCCATGGAATTATCACAACACAAAATTCACAAATTATTCCGATCAGGTATTACGCTAGATTAGCGAACGTGAACACAGTACATAGTTCAAGCAAAATCCAATCAGTTAAGCTTTTGAATGACGTCACAACAGCAAAGCACAACACAGGGGAATTCCAGGGACGGAGGTACAATCTACTTTGGAAGTTCTATATTGTTGTGGAAAAGGACTATAGTTGTGCCTCTCCCCAAATCAGGTAAGGATAATATTCCATCGTCCTACAGGCCTACAGCCCTGACGTCATGTCTGTATAAGATTATAGAGCGCTTGACAAACAGCCATGGATGACGCCAAAAGGGATGGCATGGATGTCGTGAAAACGCGATTCACCACAAAGCGCACGCGCGATTTTTCGGCTGACAGGAGCTCCCAGGAAGACAAGAAAGCAAAGCAGGTGGGTCAAAACAGGGCAATAACAATAACAATGCTGTGTGGACAGTCTGCCTGTAACTGGAATCCCATTAAATGTGGACAAAGCTTACAGCAAGCAACTGGCAATGTGAAGCAGGTTAAATAAATAAATGGCAGAGATCTATTGGTAGTATGTAGCAGTGCTACCCAGGTAAAGAAAGGACTTTGCAAAAGTCCTAAAATCCGTTCGGACTGATACCTACCAGGTGTGTCCCGAAGGCCATAATGGGCGGGCATTGCAGGCTGGCTCGGCTAATGAACCCCCAGTGAAGAACTCCACCCCGCTCTTTAAAAGCCGGTAAGGCCTGTTCTCAAGTCTGTGGCCACCCAGACAACTTTGTCTGGGTGTACGCAGACTGAGGACGTGTCATTCTCTACTGCAACAAAGTTGATTGCTATTTTTGTGAAATATTAATAAAGGTTTTTGAAATTGATGACCCCTAGGGGTTAGTACAGTTTTTGGCATAGCCCAGAACCGCCTTGGTTCTAAGGTTGTTAAAGAGATCTAAAGAGGCTAAGTAGTATCTTATCAACGTCCCCAGAAGATCAACGTTCATAACGCACTCTTTATACCATATCAAACTTATCCCTATCTTGTTTTACTCTTTTCACCAATGGGTTTTAACGTGCTACACCAGAATATACGTGATCTTAATTCTCATGGGGAAGAATTTAAATCTTACCTGAACAACCTTAAGCCTGCTCCCCAGGTAATATGTCTACAGGAAACAATGTTAAAGTCACATATAGATTTTACCTACCCGGGGTATTTGATAGGTAGAGTAGATGTTTTATTCCATTTATGCCTACGATTTGAAAAATTAGAGTAGAAAAGTCGAAAACGAATGTAGGCATAAGTGGAATAGAGGGATTAGGATTAACGCCTCAGGTGGCAAGTCACCTCTGGAATCAGTCAAACATGACAAAACTCAGATATTGATAAAAATTGTATATTCTTAGATATAAGAATATAAAATATAAAATTATCAAAAAAATAAATTATTATAAAAAATATCAAAAAAATAAATTATTATAATATAATCCTAACATAATTTCGAACAGATCAGACTTTAATATAATTATGTTATTAAAAAAATCAGAGGGACAACATTTTGTTGTGATTATCATTTAAGCTGATGATAAAATTATTATCAGTGCAAAGCCCAACTCGACACCCGATAAAATCACATCTCCACCAGCATTTGGTGTCAAGTTTCCTGTTACTTTCATATATATATATATATATATATATATATATATATATATATATATATATATATATATATATATATATATATATATATATAAAGCCGTTAAGAAGTAGGTTGCGTCCTCCGCGCTTGCTGGTAACAAATTCTATTTGGGTAATAGGAGCGGCCATTGTAATGTTAACGTGTTAACATTGCCATAAGTGAACACATTTCAGACCAGACCGAATGCTGACAAGTTGCTAGATTTCAGTGTCAGGTGATAGTGTGTTTATAGTATTCCGCTGGGATGAAATAATTTCGAACCGTTGTCAGAAGTGGAAGACACGGAGTAGATAGGGATATAGGTTGAGGCGGTGGTCTGGCCATGTTTTTGAAACACGGCCTATCGTATTCCGAATTAAAATTACCTGCCTTTGATAGCATAAAAGGCAGAGTGTTTTAACATTGCTACCAGTAATGGTACACCTGTAAGTGTTGTTAATATTTATAACGTAGTAAGGCTATTAGTAAGTCGTAAACGTTTCAAAAATCGTGCGAGATGTACCCGTCCGTATGAAGATATTTTATTTTTTAAAGGAGAAAAAGCTGTTACACAGCGAGTCATTAAAACGGCTCAGAGAGATTTCTGGCGACAATAATCCTCCAATATAACAGAAAATATCATTGTAAAAGAAGTATGGAATAAAGTACATTCAATTAAAGGTAAAACGAAGTTGAATATTATACCAACTATTGTTACAAATCCAATCCAATATTTTGGCCGATAGTTTTTCCTTCGTGTCCAGCTCTAGTAGTTATATTCCTGAGTTTATTACACACAAGAAAGATATGGAGAAAATGCATTCCTTTGATAATGTTGTTTTTAATGATATGCCTATTAATGACGATTTTCCTTACTTGAGTTGAAACAGGCCTTGTCCCCATCCTCTGATTCGTCACCGGGTGAGGACGCTATTACTTATTCTAGGTTGTATAATTTGCCTTAGCATTGTCTTACTATATTGTTATATAATCCTATTTGTTTTAGTATGAGACTTCCTGTCAAATGGAAACAGGCTATAGCTGTACCTTGAGTCTATTGTCACCCACGTTATTTAATATCGCTATAAATGACCTGCTTAATGCAATCTCACCCAAATTAAACTGTACCTTGTTTGCTGATGACAAATCTATGTGGTTCAAGTCAAGATCTCTTGCCTGTTGCATCAATCATCTTCAACAAGGCCTGAACGACATCATGAACTCTCCAGTGGGGGTTTAAGTTTTCTTCTGTATAAACGGAAGGTGTGGTATTTTCAAGGCGTCTTATTGGTAATGTCTCTGTTACCCTTAATAATTCATTAGTGAAAATATCCTCTTCCTTTAAGTACCTTGGTGTCATATTTGATAATCGACTTACGTGGACTAAACATATCGAATATTCAATAAGCAGATGTGATAAAGCCCTAAATTTAATGAGTTGTGTTTCGGGCAAGTCTTGGGGAGCTGATAGAAAATCACTACTGTTACTACATCGTTCTCTTATTCGTACCAAACTTCATTGTTATTGTGAAGCCTATGATACTGCTTGTGTTGCCCTTAAAGGAAAATTAGATTCTGTTCAGTGCGCAGTGCTGCGGATATGTACAGGAGGCATGCGCACCACACTACTCGAAGTCATGCAGGTATTCTGTAATGAGTGGCCATTGTCTATCCGTCTGCGCACCCTCAAGTTCTTTTTCACCCTCAAATGTTCCCTTAACAATGCTTCGTCTCGTTTACTCGAACCTTCCTTCTATGAAAACCTGTCATGACTGAAATAATATTGCTGGGTTATCATTTAGTTTGAGAGCAAAATATATATCTTCGTCTTTAGAAGGTGATAATTTCGCTTTGCAGTCCTCTAGTGTTCCTGATATCCCCACATGGAATCTACAACCTCCTTATATTTCTACTACTCTGAACGATAATAGCAATAAGTCTGATAATCCGAATGTCTCCTTAATATGTAATACAGAATATATACATACAAAATTATCCCAATACCTGCAGATATACACCGATGCCTCCAAATGCCAAGACAGCACCAGAGTTCGAGCAGCTTTTTGTGTTCCAGAGTTAAAGCATTCCAAATCCTTTAGATTATCAAATTTTGTCTCAGTATTTACAGCCAAACTTACAGCTATTATGTGTGCTCTTCAGTTTTTCCTCGACCTAAAGCCTTCCAGGGCTGTTATACTTACTGATTCTTTATCTTCCTTGCAAGCCATGTCAAATTATGTCTGTTATAAATCTTCATCATTTGTGTTCGAAATACTACATTTATGCACCACTCTTCGTTACCAGGGGGTTTTTGTCAGTTTTGAATGGGTACCAGCTCATGTCGGTATTGTTGGGAACGAAATGCCCGACTTCCTGGCAAAGAAAGCTTTATCCTTATTTGATATATCCTTTAATGTGCCTTTAAGCATTAATGAAATTGTGAGTTATATTACACCTAAGCTTGTGGACATTTGGCAGCAGCAGTGGGATGAATCTGATAAGGGGAGGTTCTTCCATGAGTATAATCATTCAGTTTCGTTGAACTCTGTATTATCGTTACGTTCTCGACGAGATGAAACAATGATTTTTGTCTTATTTCTGGACCCGTACCTTCAAATACTTATTTATTTAGAATGAATCTGCATCCATCTGGGTTATGTGATGTATGCTTAGTTAACGATGATATTACCAATCGTTTATTTACATGTACCAGACACTCTAATGCTCGACTTGTTCTTTACCCGGAACTGCTGTCCATTGGCCTTCGGCATTTTACCTTAACTTCTGTTCTAAATCCTAAAACGAATCGAAATAAGACTTTTCAGGCTTTGACCAATTTTCTTAGGTGCCGTCGCTTTTAAAATCAGTAATATGCAGAATATAACACTTATATCATTGTGTAAATAAATTTGCCCTAGTACTAACAATAATAGGAATACATGTTTATCAGTTTTTAGCATGTTTGGACTAGTCAATCCGTTGCTTTTATGGTGGTTGTTGTTGTTTTTACCCATATGTAACTGATAGTCTCTGTATTATCTATGTAGGGGCCTCCGTGGCTCAGTTGGTTAGCGCGCTAGCGCAGCGTAATAACCCAGGAGTCTCTCACCAATGCGGTCACTGTGAGTTCAAGTCCAGTTCAAGTGCTGGCTTCCTCTCCGGCCGTACGTGGGAAGGTCTGCCAGCAACCTGCTGTGCCCGCCCACCATAATGCTGGCCGCCGTCGTATAAGTGAAATATTCTTGAGAACGGCGTAAAACACTAATCAAATAAATAAATTATCTATGTATGCTCTTCAGCTCTTATTGTCCCATATGTATGTTATAACATCTTGAATGTCCTAATGCCCTCCTTTCCCGACAATCTCTTTAATCTTTATACCTATCCCATTTATACTGCATACATTGATAATATAATTACATTAAGTAATGGTCATTATTGTAAGTGATGACCACTTAGACATTTTTTTTTCTTTTTCTATGGTCATCAAGCCCAAAATTCAAGTCTGGTAAAGCTGCAATATGTATAGCATTACAGTAAAAAAAAAATTCTGTTCCCCAGAGTTTACAAAACAAATGAATAATGCCTAGTTAACGTCAAAATCCTTTATATATTATTTCTTTATATATTATGTAAGTTAAAGCAATTTCAATGCTTGGCGCGCATCGTCACTGGAAAAGCGCCAGTGCAAACAAATACACCCGCCCCCCCCCCCCCCCCCCCTTCCTCAGTAACATGCTTTGAGTCCGCAGATTACGTGTAGGGCAAACCACTCGCTAACAGTAACTGAGAACATCTAAAACAGAGACACACATAACAGGTTATTACGGGGTTACTCTTTCACTCCCAAACCTGCTTACAGTATATTTAAATTACGTGTTTTGGAGTTGGAAAATGCATACTTTACTGAAATTAACAGTTACATGTAAATGAAGTAAGACTGTAGATTTTCAACAACCTTACATCTGGTAAGACTTCTTATGAAAGCATGCTTTAGCAGTCTGATTATGTCTGTCGCAGTGTGTATGAGCAACTTCCATTTATTTGATTTATGTTTTACGCCGTACTCAAGAATATTTCACTTACACGCGTGTTATGATAGGAGAAAGCCGGGCAGAGCCCAGGGGACACCCACGACCACGTGCAGGTTACCAGCAGTACGGCCGGAGAGGATGCCACCATAAGCTAGACTTCAATTCATAGCGATCTTATTGGTACCAGGCTCCTGGGTCATTGCGCCGCACTAAAATAAATTGAAACCTAACCAGATATCAGAATTTGAATTGGTTTGCTCCGACATTGACTACGATAGCAACAGAATTTCTGTACGTGGGGCGTATGGACATGTTCACCATATTTGTGCTAGAAGAACTCTTCGAAAAACGCCAGACTGAGCAAACAGTCATACGTTTGCTGTCTTCAAGGAGGAATACACAAGTACCCTGTCCAACTTTGAACAAGGAAACAAGAAACTATGACTTCTTGTAATGCATTACTGCAATCATTGCAATTTTTGCTTTATTGTGTAAATTCTCTGTTTTTTGCGATAACTGCATATCTGCTGTTACATTTACATCAACAGTAAGAATTAAACCCGGACAGATAAATTAAGAAGAGGTCGTATTTCACCATTTACGTGTGACCAATGGCCAGTTATCACATTGATGTTTTATCGGTCTGGTTATACTCTCTGTGTTGTACGTTTTTAATTATATTATAGTTTCACATCAAGTTGAATTCCCACACCTCCCATTCTAAATTCTTCACGCCTTCACGTTTGCTTTTTGTGCCCACAAACCCACGGCACCATCTGGTTTTCGTGTTGTAGTTGAAAACTTGGCATGGATCCTGACAGAAGCGGGAACACATTGTAGTCGTATACGCTCTCTTCTCGAACAGGGGTTCATCATTGATCAGGAAACCCGGCATTGCAATACTGAAAACTGAACGAGTAAACCATTGAGTGATGCAAAACCTAGAAAGTGTATGTGGAGCATTACCCGCCCACCAGTGGGCAGTGTATTCTCGTCTGTAAAAATGTACAACGTTACCCGGCTACTAGTGTAGGGTATACTCTAACCTATGGGAATGTCTAGCTTTATCTGGCCACCAATGGAAAGTATGTTCTTGTCTGTGGAAGTGTCTAACTTTATCTGGCCGCCAATAGAAAGTGTATTTATGCCTGTGGAAATGCCTAGCTTCAGCTGGACACCAGTTGACAGTGTATTCTCGCCTGACTTCAATGTCCAACGTTATCTGGCCACCCGTGCTAAATATATTCTCGTCCGTGGGAATGTTTAGCGTTACCTGGCGACCAGTGGAGAGTATATTTATAACTATGGTCTCGCAGAATGCCCTCTGCCTTACGATGTCTGACGCTCGGCGGCATGTCTACAGAAGTAGAGATGAAAAGAATAAAATAGTTCAAATGCACCAGCGACGCCGGTGACACTTGGGCTGTTTAAATCAAAGACGTCGGTAGATTCTCATTGGTTAATTGGTTTCCTTTACGTGAGTTTGTTTACACAAAAAATGATATAAACTTTACCGTGAACATGTTATGAGGCAGGTGACGCATCATCGTTAATCTTGTTTGGAAGAAGCTTTCCGTTATGTGACAGAGCCCTTCAAAAGGCGCCGATATCCTGAATATGTCTTTATACTGTTGAATTTCTTCACTACATGAATATTTTGTACTGTTGATAGTCTTCACTATTCTGGTACAGTTGTTCTCCATTGAGTCCAAGTAACCTGACACATTTTAGTGGGACAGATCATGCCTTTACAAAATGTAAAACCGAACCATACACCAAATGTACACTCTGGCGTTCTGCAGGGGATGCGTTCTTTTGATATGACAGCTATAACGTTATACTTTTACACACAATGTGTGTATATAAATATATTAAATGGGAATGAAGAAGAAACTGCAATGTTAATAAAATTATTTCCTAGGTTTTTATATTACATGTTTCTTCCAGATGTAACCAGTACACCTGGTTCTTCCAGCGACACCTCTTTGGACAGAGGGGAAGCAGTTTCATATCAAACAAAACCTTTTTGCTATCTCAAATAATAAAGAAAAGAGATGCCACCTGGTCAAATAGCGGTATGAGTGAATGAAGGATTATGGCTTAACGTTACATCGGCAATTCTGCAGCCATATCGTGGCGAGAACAAGTTGAGAACAGGAGCCAGTGGATGATTATCAATAGAATGGTGAACACATAACATAAAACCAAAATCGACGAACATGTTTAAAACACTTTGAAAAGAACGAAACCTTAGCTAAAACTCGAACAGCACGACATTTTCATGAAATATGATCTAGAAAATCGTTTGTATGTATATTATTTACCTGTATACATGATGAAGAAGTAGATTTTATAATATAGCCCAATGGCCTTCAAATAATTTATGACAACATCGCCAGCAATGCTGTTAAATACACTGTATATCGAACATAGTGTTGACTGTAAATTTTTTCCCGAACATTGAGCAAGGTCTACAAGTCAACAAGTATATGTTTGATGTCGCATCCTGGATCACATCCAACACACTCGGCGGCACGGCTCCCATCAAGAATAAAATTGTGTGTCAAACGAGGATGACCGGTACGACACATTGTAAAAACTATTTTATGCCTGTGAGACATACCGTGAGTACAGGAATTATATCTAATGACAGGATGAATTTCATGGAGTTTATTAAGGATTTGTAGGCCCCATTCACCCTACCAACGGTGACAAATATATTTCACAAAATTAGAACGGAAATCAATATACGGGATTTTTGTTTTCGACAATTCTTTATTAAGAAGAAGGGAGGGAGGAGACTCCAGAAAAGACACCGAGGCTATATCCTCTAGGCGGATGTTATCTTCCACAGTATGTTCCCGTATGCGAAAACCGAACGAATGGATCTTGTGAGGACGTTTATTAAATTTACCTACATACAATGGACTGAAAACACAGTTGTAGGCAGGGTTTTGTGAGATGAGCTTAAGGCTTTGTACCATATTTATAAGACCGAGTTTGATACGTCTGTTACATAAAGAAGGCTCATTCGCCTTCATATATAAACTTTCTACAGACGAGGTTCTGAAAGCACCAAGTCTGAGCCTCAGACCTTAGTGTTGGACGTGATCCAACATTTTAGGTAAGGCTTCTTCGTGGAATGTAAATAATGGGCCTATAGTCCAAATTAGACCTCAATAGGGAAGGATATAGGTTTAATAAAATAGATCGGTCAGCACCCCAATCGGTGCTCGACACGACCTTAATTATGTCGAGAACCTTTGTACATTCAACTGTAAGTATTTATATATGAGGTATAAAAGATAATCTATTATCAAATTTTATACTCAAGTATTTATTTTCACCAACAATTTTAATCTGTTTACCACAAAAGTTTAGATCAGGGTCTAGATGAAATTTCCGTTTATTGCAAAAAATGCATACCGTAGGTCTTAGAGTTGGATACAAAGCTACACCTGACGTTCGCATCCACATATAAAGAACCCTCTGTACCAGATGTTAATGTTTTGGATAATTTATTTTTATGCTAAACAACGTTGGCGATAATATACAGCCCCTGAACACCGATTTCCTGCTTGTTTGTGTAAACTCGGAGCCTACCTCCAACATTCCGGTTTTCCGATCGTCAAGCGGAAAACGAACGGTACTGTTCTCTACCCTCTGGGAAGAAGAGTTCTACCGGAAATGTACGAACTGCACTTCGGCGGTTTCTGACGGCAATTCTCCTCCTAAGACAGAAGACTTTAGGACTAGCTCTTAGGCAAAATGGAGTCGCCCACAACGAATTTTTGGTGCTTATTTATAATTTATCAACTTGAGGTACATATTAGAATATTTTTTATCGCATGCACATGCAAGGACATGCATACTCTTTTCAATGGTATTTGTTTGATATTTAAGTTTTCTTCTCCTTCAATAAACCATCACGAATGAAAGTTTTAAAACGGACCAGGGGACCCATAGCAGATCGACCTTGAGGAAAACCATATCGTATATTAAACAGTAACTTATTGGTTTCTGAAAACTTACACCAGATTACGGCCGGAGAGGCGGTCAGCATGAGCTGGACTTCAACTCAAAGCCACTGGATTGGTGAGAGAGATGTCCCCGAGCTCTAAACATACAAACCTGGTTTAAGTTATTATCAGTGGGACATACATTAAAACTTCGGTCGGCCTTTTTATGATCCTTAAAGGCTTTGCGACAGTTCTTACGATACAAGGGTTTACTTTTGGATTTCGGATTTGTCGATGTCTTAGTTATGGTTCTATCAGCAGCTATGAGAACAAGTTCATTAAACTTTAATATTTGATCATGTGCAGCCTTAATAGTCTCTAGGGTTCCATCAGCCTAATCTACTTCATCAAACTTCCACCTAGCTACAATTTCTGAAGAATTACATGTGAGATGCTCTAGGATAAGAGGATAATTGTCACTAACACAAAGATATTCACGCACCTTCCAAAAAATGCCCCCGAGAAGTGATGAATCTGTGATAGTGAGATCAATAGAAGAGTTAGCTCCATTACCTGTGTTATGTGAACAACGGCCGTTAGCGTCTAAAGTTAGCTTGCCACTGTTTACATATGCTGAGTTCAGGGCCTGCTGTCTGCCTCTGCCTTAGAATGTTCCAGAACACGCTCAGTTCGGGGCCGGTTTGTTTACAACAAGTGTTCAAGAATTTTCTTATTCTAGAAAATTCCACCAGTCTATATAAGACCTATGAAAGCAGGTCAAAGGAGAAAGGAGAATTATTGAGAGTTTTGGATGCTTTCGCTATGTGTTACTTTAGTAGGCCTTTTGTGCTGAATTTTGGTGTCTTTATAGCCTCATGGCTTTGTTATATCATATCTCCATCGAGCACTTGTTCAGTCTGAACTTGTGTACACAGTGCTTAATAGTACACGGACCCTGTCTGTGGAATTTTGTGTATATTTCGTCATACTGTGGATTTTCCCTCTTGTGAATATTACCTCTGTGCATTTTTAAAGCATTGTGGAGTATATGCGTCCGTTTGGACTTGACACCGTTGTACATGTAAGTACTTTAATATTTGTATAGATACTGCTATCCTTTCTTGTTAAACTTAAGTACTTTAGTTTTTGTATAAGTCTTGTTATCTGTTCTTGTTAAACCTAATAAATAGTTGAAAAATAAAATCTGCTGGCTTTGGTTACTTTTTTGTGCGGCTAAACTGTCGTGTATTTCGAACAAGCCATCTCTTTATAATACAGACAGTTTGGATGTAAATAGTTATTTGAACCATTATTAAAACAGCACAGTTCATCAGAAAATGAGTCTTCCAAAAAGTTTTCCAGTTGTTTGACCTTATCATTTATATTATTACTGCCCCATAAGGGGTTATGGGAATTAAGATCTCCCATTATTATAAAAGGTTTGGGTAATTGTTCTGTTACGCTGTGTAACTGAGAACCTGACAAAGAAGCACGTGGAGGAATATAAACCGAAGATAAAGTAATTGTTTTGGAGAGCACAACACGGACGGCCACAGAACAACAGGACTGTGGATAACGCTATTATGGATGAAGACAAAGGAGCGACCGAGAGCTCACTCTTCTTCACTACAAAAGTGACTATAAAGTGAATAACATTTTTAGAGTTATTTTATATTGGTGTGATGTCTTCAGGTGAGTTTCCCGAAGACAGGGCACTAGGATTTGATGACTGGCACTAGCTGTGTTATTTTAGTAAAATTCACCTTGACAATTCCACTGTATAATTTCATCACATATAGACATTATGGAGGGAGGCGTATAGGAGATTTAGTGACGGGAGGTTTGGACAGGATCTTTAATGGCTTTAGAGGAATGCTATGTGGGGGCCACGAGGTTTATTACTAAATTATATTTTTGTCCTTATTTTTGCCATTATTATTTTAGAGGGTTTGGGGTCAGATTTATCAGTTTGTTCAGTACTATTTACTGGTTTTATTTGTGGTGTTGAAGTAGTCTTGGTTGAGTAAGAATTAGACGCAGGTTGAGTCGAAACTTACAGAAGAGTAGAACTAGATTTTTCGTTCTCAATGGGCCAAGTTAATGACGTTTGAGTAGAAACATATGTTACTCACTTGGCCACATTGGCAAACGAATTCTGCAGAGAAATATAAGAGGGTAAGAGTAATTTGCGAGATTCCTGATAAGATATATTGTTGCTGACTTTTACACTGATTATTTATTTTTCTTTAACGAACGTAGACAGTCCTAAGAGGAGGCCATATGATCTAAACCGCAGTTGTAATACTTAACCGTTCTGCCGTTCTACAGTCGAAACTATCATGACCTTCACTGCCGCATCGGGAACAAACCAGTTCATTTTTACATAAGCCCTTGCCGCAATTGAAACAACGTTTTGGGGTTAGGGATATATAAATCCACATTTACCTCATAAAGGCCAAAGCAGATATGCGACAGAAGAGAGGTAGTATTAAAGGTCAACAAAGATGTATTTAATATCAGGATGTTACCACCTTTCTTCGTTGTGAAGTGTTTCACTCTGGCAACACTTTGAGAATTTAGTTCTCTTCAGATAAGTCAATAATATCACCATCCCTGTCACGTATTATTACCTGACAACTGTTCAGGGAATTGTGAGGGGATGCAAATAGAGATATATCGGAAATATTATTTAATGCCGGTAAACGTTTAGACTGCTGTTTCCGGAAACATTCGATGAGAATGTCTCCGGATCTTTTGTTCACTCTCAGCTGCTGTGAACGATACAAGCCTGTTAAAAAGCCGGTCGACTATCCTGTCCATTATCAAGCGGATCTGACAAAACCTCCAACTTCTTTTTATCCGCATTCGACAAAGACGGCTGAGGGGAAATTCTGATAGATATATTAGAAACATTTGCAGAAAGGTTTAAGGAAGGCTTGCAAAATATATAAAAATTTCAACCCGTGTGTTTCACACCGACCACGGAATGCCAATAAGGGCGATGCTTGAGGCTGGGGATATCCAGCAGGAAACGCACCAAGGACTCCACATGAGATACACTTAAATAGATGGCATTAATATGCGCGCCCAATTCCCAACCACGTGCTCCTCGGCCTCCCACCCAATGAAGAATGTAGCACATCGGACACGAACTACCTCACTGACAAATGACTCACCGCTTCAAACGTAATGCCGCAATAAAAATTGAGAAATACCATTTATTCCCTAAAGAGTGATGTTATGGAGAAATTTTGGGACGAAACAGACGCAACACGTAGTGAAGCCGATTGATTGGACCTCCCGTCTCTCTCCAAGAAAGGGTCAGTGGAGTGTTGAGCGCGAGAATCTCGCAAGACCAACACGCCCTCAGCCACCAGGATCCCGTCCTCGGAGAATACGAGTGGCAATCCAGGGCAAACAGGTCGCTCCCCGATTGCGTCACACAGCCGAAAATGTGATCGCCTATTATATTCACCGGGCCCACACGGGCAAATTCTAGGTTAGTCCCCGTTTACGACAAGCTTGCCCAGAGGGCTGAATGTAAGCGTCATGTCCGACATTTGTATACCATTCGTAGCCAACAAAGGGCGCCCCAAGTCGATAATCGCAAGATCCATTTCCAAAACAACGTTTAACATTAGCTCCCAAAGACAAAGGTATGTAAAAAATTATACAAACAGGAAATAAAGCCGGTAACACACAAGAGAGAAGCGGTCATCAGTTTTCAATGATGCCGGGTAGAGGGTGGATATTCCAGGCATGAATTCCATATCAAAGTTCAAATTCGTAGTCCATGAATGAGGTCAAGGTCAAATAACAATTAAACAAGGTATCTCAATCGCCCTTTGATTGCAGCTGTTCATAAAGGCATCGTGCAGATGAAATGAGCATGGCTGCCCCTAGCCCCAGGTTAAACGGTATTAGATACAGTACAAAAATGACGAGCGTTACAGATCTTAACCGAACAGATTGTCATTCAAAAGTAACGGACGATTACGTCTTTCCCGTTAATATGTAAGGATCTCACACTACAAGAGGCGACATCTATGATGTTACACATGACATGCTGATCTGTATAAAAACTGTCTGCAAGATAGGCGGTTACACTCAGTGACAACCAGCGCCATCTATGTTGTTAAATAGTATGCACTCGATAGATATGTCAATAAGGATAATAGCGCGATCTATGTGGTTGATCGCAATGCATATCGCCAGAGATTCTGAACGCTCTGTCCATACCTGCCAACGAGAGTGTTATATTCAGTGTAGAATTTGAGAAACTTAGAATGAAGGCCTTTTTATGGAGTATCCTTGACAAACCAGTTTTTGAACTAACAACTTGTGACGCAGATTAAAGTCATCACAATTTACGCAATATTTGACAAATGCTATAAGGCGAGATATGTATACGCCATATGCAGGACCCTTTGGTATATTGCTATCCAAATAAGGATAATTTACAATATCAGCATTGGAATTATCCCTTTTGTCGTAAAGGCGACGTGAAAGGAGACCTTGTTCGTCTTTGTACAGATATAGATCCAAATAAGATGTACCATCAGAACTATGACCGCTTCCTTCACCGCTTCAACAATATGGGGGTTATTTAACGCCACTAGGTCATCAATATACCGCTTGGTAAATGAAAATGATCGAGCTTTAAAGATTTTACTTTTAAGTAATTTCTGCATATAGTCGTACTCATATGAAAACAGGTATAAGTCTGCCAGAAGAGGCGCACAATTGGTACCTATTGGAATACGTATGCTCTGTTGGTAAATGGTATCTCCGAATTTCACATAAATGTTATTAATGAGAAATTCAAGCAATACAATAAATAATGTAAGATCCCATGAGTGGTAACCTTTATAAATTGTAAAACTAAAGAAAGCCTTATTGCTTTTGACGTTAATGTAACGGTGACCTATTTTAGTAAATACCGAGACAATTAACGACGATATTCTTTCAATAAGATCTTTGTGAGGAATTGTAGTAGAGAGAAATCCCATCTGGATACGTCTTTGTACGGTATATGCATATGAGCATCACGTTTTTCTGTAAGACGTTTAGAGTTGATAAGAATCCACATGCAGCTGACACCTGAATTTTTTGTTATGGCACATCAATACTTATTCCAAAATGACTTTGCTTCTTGTAACGCTCCCGTACGTAGGATTGACAAGAGTTTGGTGGTACAACTTCTTGAACCCGCAATAAATCGAGCCTTGTATGGGGATTTATGCATTTTAGGAATCCAGTAAAGTTGTGGTATTTCTGTATGACGGGTAGGTATATTTATGCCCCCTTCTTTTAGAGAGGTTTTGTGTTTATTAAATATTTCCTCCAGAGTACATGTAGTAGCAGAATATGTAGATGCTGTTGTAGGTGTATATAGCTCTTGAACAAGAATTTGATAATAATAATTCTGGCAAATAAAGATGACATTATTAGGAGCCTGGTCCGCTACAGTGATGACAAATTTACTGTGAGAGTGAGCAAGTGTTTCTTGCACAGTGGGATCCCTCAGAACCTGTTTAACTTTAGGTAGAGCATCAATGTCTATTCGGTGTATAGCTAAACTAACCGTCTTTTGACAAGTTCAAGTCAATCGTTGAGTACCGAAGAATCCACTTTCTCCCGTATGGACTATTTTTTAAACATATTCCTCAAGTCCCGAGATGATATTTTTTATGTTAGATCTAATGTTGACATTTCTCTTTTCTCTATACTTTTCTCTGAGGACGCCTCACAAAGAGATTCCTTAGATCGTGATTCCTAATAATATTAAGGTCACCAGTCAGGAGATGTTTACATTTGTCGTAGGTAAAACCTGAGGATTTGCAATCACAGTTATAGCCACCAGAAGTATACGTCGCTAAATCGAACTCCTTGATGGTCTGGGAATAATTGAAACTTTTGGAAGCGATAGACTTTGTATACTCATAGGATACACAAGTGGGCTCTTGGATATTAAAATAACTAGGCACAGCACTACGAACATCAGGTTCATCAAAGAAGAGTAGTAGGTCCTACGGTACCCGTTCACCCGTCCTATTCGTCTCACCTCGGAGACCCCCAGATGGGGAGGGGGACAAAGAATGCAAGTATTTTTTTAGATGTGTAAAGCAACGATTTAGTAAAAAGAGCAGAAGCTTGATTAAATATCAGCGAGATGATGATATATAAATCAATATGGTCACATAATTACGTAACAAAGTTTGCACAATAATGAACTTATCACAAATCTTTACTTACTTTTTCTCTTTTCCTTTTCACCATGTTGTGTATTAGAGCGCCGGGGTACTCTACGCACTGTCGTACAAAAAGAGAGAACAGGTCAGATTTCATTGTTTAATAAACTAATCCTAATGGTTTAATGCTGACCTAAATGATGTTCGCTTTAATGATAAGTATAGGAAACTGAATTCTTTACCTCAACGTTTGGCAAGGTATACACCACAGTTAATAGAATCTCAGCTTCTCCTTAGGTGCAGATGAGCTTTGGGTACTGTCGACATATGATAACTGTCGGGAATAGGCAGTAGCGTTTTAAAATACACAACCGTATAACTACTGTCAACTCGATCACATTTGGTGGAGTTGGGGAAATTTTGTTTCTTCTATTCCGTGATAGACATACAAAGCATCCATTCTAAAACAGACACGTGCCTACTGCCTCCGTTGAGATTACATCTCTAATATACTTGGGATATACCATGCTGTCTAGAACAGTGACTTTGAAAGCGAGGCTCGTGCATGACGTCACCTGATCGGAGAGGACTACTTTCACCTGATGTAAACAAAACAGCAAGTAATTGCCAACGTGCTGAGCGCTTTTTAAAGATGTTCATGAGTATTTCACCTGTGAATTAAGGTGAATTAGTTAGATAAAACTAAGGACTTTTTATTTTTAACTGACGTGAACAGTAAAAATAGACATTAAACTTGTAGGAAACTTGCTGTAAAGGTGATGACCTAGTGAATTTGATACTGAAATTGGCACTCGTAATTCCGCTGATAACGTGAATAGCGAGACAGAACACTTGCTAAACAGTATTGCCTATGTAATTCAGCTGATGAAAAACGTGTTACAAATCTGAAAGGGAAGGAAATTCTAAAATACATTGAATGTGTCCTATGTCGAAAAATCCACATAGGGAAGCATGCTTCCCTCCTTTGCCGGTCTTCTGAAACGGAGTTAAGAATTTCTAAGTTCAAATTGGACCCAAGATCAGTTTTGAAACAGATACTCCAGTTAAGGGATAAGAGGAAAGCTACAACACCTCTGTCTGCACAGAAAGAACAACGGAGACTTTAAAAAAGCACAAAAACTACAGATTATTTGATAAAATCTATTGAAAAGCTGAAGATGGTAAATACAGAAGAGAAGTCAACGTCTCACGAGAAGGGTAGGAAAAGGCTGATGTCTGATCCTGACAGTGATGTTGATGGTATGGGTAAGATAAAGGACCTTAGACAACCATTAGCAGAACACCCTTATGTTACTGGTTTAGACACAGTGGTGGAAAACAAACCTATGGAAGGATTATTGAAGACCTTACCTCTTCTAGATGACCAGATGGCCACAATAACAGAACTTGAATTTGTTGACATTTTAAATGAGTTCACATTAAAAGATCCTCTTCCGGTTTAAAGATTCTCTTTCCTTCTGCGCAAACACGCAGGCCTCTATGAAGCTTTGCAATAAGTGATTCTTGAAGAGATTGAATCACAGCTGAAAACAAAGTTCAAGAAGAGCAGCATTCTCTATTTTAAGGACACAGCACACCTTCTGAGAGATGATATATTTGCGATGGTCATTGCGGAAATGCAAGAGAATGTCCCATTTTTGCTTGATGTACTAAATCTGTGCTGTCACGGGAAACTGGATAACTGCCGTGTAACCAGGATTGCGACTATATTTGGTAGGATCATGCAAAGCAGAGTAAAACAGTTGTCAGCAATTACTCAATAGTAGATACCAACTTTAATGTAATTATCAGACAGAAACTTATGCTTGTGCACACAATAATCCAGTTCTCTCAGAATATTTCAAAATACTGATCTCAGTGGTGGTTGAAAAAGTTAAAGACTTTGGGTAAATGAAAACATTTATTTGTTTGGCACTATAAATTGAGATATGAAATTAGAATCAGAATTCCTAAACATTGTCACTGCATTTAAGGCCATTTTTCCATTTTATAGTTACTACTAAATAAAATAACACTTGTTTTTGGAATGGAGACAAATTTCTGTGTGTAGATGATGGGAACTGAGATATGGCACTTGATCTTTAGTGGAAAATACAGAGTATAAGTGAATTTATTTTTACATTACTAGTCTGAATAAAGGCTAGTCTTTTTAATGGATAGAGGGAGTTTAACACAGGCATGTCCAGAGACAAAATGCAGTTCAGTGAGGATTTGGACTCAGCAAGTGAAATGTATGTGTAAGTGACTACCTATAATGAAATAACTATTAAAATCGTTATGATTCTGTTACCAAGATGCTTGACTTATCTTAGATTTATAATAATTTTTAATTCATGTTTTAGATTACAGCTCCTCTCCCGACTCAACACTATACATCTGACTCTTACCCATACAAGTATCCCAGCGATGGTGAAGGACTTCGGTGTATTCTCAACACAAGCCATTGTGAAAGAAATTCAAATTGGAAAAGATGAAAAAATAATGGGGATAATTTAGATTTTCGAGTGAAAACAAATGATGTAACATTAAGTTTTAAAGACAAAGACTACAACTGTTTTGCATCTGATGCACACCTGACAGAATTGACACATCAGCTTTACCAAATGACAGACCATGTGGTGATCCAAAGAATGTTACTGTTCAAGACTTGTTAGCCAATTCAGGGGAGATTATGAAGTATTAAGATGTTCTGAAGATCTTAATTGCAAGGGACCTCGTGGACACCTTCGCAGGCCTTAAAAGGCTGGATATGATTTGTTCAAAGGCAATTTCACATGAATATTCTTAAGCAATGTCAATTAAATCAACACCTTGCACGATGCCTGTGCTGCTGAAGAATGAAGCATATTATTTTGACTGCATAGCGATTCTGCAATCCTGTCTGGAGTAAGCAAAGCTCTGGTATCACCAAGAGGGAAGAGGTGCCTCAGAGTTGTGCTTTGATCGCGTTTAAATACTTTTCTGCTTTGCATGGTGTAATGTTCAACATGTGCTGTAAGTTTATGTCTTATTGCTACTGATTTTCTGATGTTTAGAGGTCTATAATTTACATTTATTTACAAAGTTGACTATTGAAAGACTGATTTGATGTTCATTCCTGTACATGCAGCAGTGTTTCATCTGCATGCAACCATGGTACCACAGCAGCTCCAGGCCAGCTTGAAATACAACATAGAGGACAATCTGAAGTGAGCTGTCATTTACTGGAAGCTGTTTTTTGAGTAAAAGTATCATCATCTCATACTGGGCAAGGCAAACTAGATATAAACAATTAAGAACCACAACAGTTTGCATATCCAAGTCCATGTTATTTTAACATACCTAAGAGCCTACCTGTAAGTTAACAAATATATATTTGTCCATATAAAACAAAAATGAACATCACCTTGTAAATTTAATCAAGTTTCCGAACATTGTAGAACTTTGTCATACATCACAGATATTACTTCACAAGACAGTATATGCGTGGTCTTAAAGGTACTGAACTGACTGCATACTGATGACCATAATGAAAAGGGCTTTAATTACTGTTCCGCTTTGTGCATGTAACACCTTACTATCTAAAAGTTTTCAGCTGCAGTCATATTCAAGTAACATTTTGAAATGCGTGAGTTATCGCTCTTACTAACATAATATACTAATCGACACATTATACAAAAAATTAATTCAAACCGTTCACAACAACGTTTTAAATGTTTAAGTCATGAACATGTTTTGTTGCAGATATTATAGTGATCTATAGTGACCTTCTCAGACCACACATAGAGTAACTTGTACATCTACCTTTTTATATGAATCACATATGCATGATTTGATTAATCAGTGTTTAATGCCGTACTCAAGACATTTTCTGTTATATTATGGTGAGGTTTATCATTAGAGAAAAATGAAATGTCAAAGTAAAGCCGTGGCTTTTGCCAGGTATCTGACAAATTTCCAGACTTAAAACTGTAAATGTGACCTTGCAATGCCAGTGAGCCAATGTCTTAACCCTCTGAAGCTTCCCTCAGCATGTGTATGACATTTACTACGGAATATACATAAAAATACACTGCACTATATTCATTTGTACATTATTTTTTCATCATCAGATGAAAAGTTTGAATCCCTGGACATTCCAATAGGCGATTACCAGCTGACTAAGGTGCGACTGCGAGGAGCTCGGAACTTGAAGGATGGAGCTCATACATGAGAAGAGAGGTTTGAAAACCTTCAGCCGATGGTAGTGGAATTCTTCCAGATCCAGCAAGACTTCCTCGAGGTAACTATCAATACAAAGGTATAGCATAGCATACTTTTCAGTTAAAAGGACAAATGGATTATTATTTAAAAAATATATATCATGCTATACACAGAATATACCTCAAGCAATAAAAAGGCAATGTATCGTTTTATTTAGGGTTCTTTTTTGTTGATTAAAATGTCTCACAATGTAACACCAACTACGGCAGCCAATATATTGGGTGGAAACTGGGCAGTGCCAATAGTAAACCTATGCTCGTTCCCCAACAGTTATACGTGGTAAAATCTGCGAATGGTCGTGGGTTTCCCCTGGGCTCTGCCCAGTTTCCTCCCACCTTAATGCTGGCTGCCGTTGTACAAGTAAAATACTCTTTCGTACGGCGTAAAACACCAATCAAAAAGAAATAAATGAACACTTTTAAAGTATACGTTACATATTCGTACAGAAACTCTGCAAGACATGTTTGAAACTCCCGAAAGGACAGGAACAAGGAACCATGGCAAACCTGAAAGCTGTTATACAACGATCAAACGTAAACGGACAGGTTAAGGTCAGTTTTAAGTCACACGAGGATTTGATAATGACATCTGGGAAATCTGACCTGGTACAGCTGGCCATGGAACACTTTGGCTTAGGAACACAGGACTCCTCTCCTACAGCCAACCCACCACCGCAAAATGTTGGAATGTTTGAACGTCCCCGGCATCAGAAAGTCTTTCACTTATTCATGGATCCTTTTGTGGAAACATATGTCACACCATTCCAGCTTGAAGAGGTAATTATGGCTGTAAATTCATGTTGATAGCTGAAAAGAAGTAAAATTAAAACTGTTAGAAAACGGTTTCCAGAAATATCATCTTGTTCAGGCTCATGATAATCAGAACTACCATCATCCCATGTACTGTACCTCATATATGCACACCTGTAGTCAACATAGTCTTAAGTATGCTTTGGAGAACATGGCCAAAAGTTATTTATCTGATTGTTGCTTAACAAGACATTCAGAACATTTTTCACGTATATTAGTGTGATCAGAAATTAGGGGTAAATCAGAGAGGTCAGGGTACTGGATGTACATATTGTGTAGGTTGCAATAGACAATGATAACCTTGCTCTACTTTTCGGTAGTCAGATGGACGGAAGACAGTGTTTTTCCTTCCTAAGGTAGGCCCAACACAGATAAATGTCCAACGTCGTGTTGAAGCGTCAAATATGCCCTTTAAACTTGTAATTAGCAATAGAAATCCGGTGCAAATGAAGTTTGCCGAGAGTTTTCTGGAGAATGAGCATCAGCTCTTCGTTTCCTTACCGGGAATACACAATCCAGTTTACATCATGCAGAAGAAGAGAGGAAGATGATAACTTAAGAAATGACGTGCTCACCTTTCTTCAGTAATACTTCCTGATGAAAACCTTTAAAGATGCTATACAGCAAAGAGACATGGCGACAACAAACATTTGTTTAAAGTTGAAGGTACCACATTTCTACATGCACTAAAAGCTGTCAAAGTATTTGACTGAATGTGTGAACTATATTCTCAAACAGAGATTCTTTTAGCACCGAAGATGTCTTTGCAAGTTCGGACTGCTTCCTTCATTGATCGTAAGGGCAGTGATGGTTTATACTCATGGTGTGAGTGACAAAGAAAAAAAATTCTTTTATTTCACTTTAGGGTGAATATTTTTTCTTTTTCCATTTGTCTTGGGATTCAGTTAAACAAAATTTTCTATTATTCAGATGTTCATACATAAAGGGAATATTTGTTTATTTATTTAGTTGATTGGTGTTTTACGCCGTACTCAAGAATATTTCACTTATACGACGGCGGCCAGCATTATGGTGAGTGGAAACCGGGCAGAGCCCGGGGGAAACCCACGACCATCCGCAGGTTGCTGCAAGACCTTCCCACTTACGGCCGGAGAGGAAGCCAGCATGATCTGGACTTGAACTCACAGCGACCGCATTGGTGAGAGGCTCTTGGGTCATTACGCTGCGCTAGCGCACTAACCGACTGAGCCACGGAGGCCCCTCATAAAGGGAATAGATTGTAAATAATCTGTGTTGCAGTGAATATAATGTTTGTCGATCAACAAACTTACACATTATTTGAACGTTCATTTAATCATGGTTTCAAATAAAATCTTAGGTTTACATACTCACTAAAACTACGTGTATTACCATTACGTAAAACACATTAAATTCTAGGGAATTCAAATGAAAATCTACCAACGAACCGTTCCAATTTGTCAAAAATTCAGTTTGTCTTCACTCACATGTAAGTGCATTTAATATACACAAAGAATGGCGCCAGCATTAAAACGTTGTTTAATTCTGACAAATAGCTCATTCTGCAGAATGGATTCTATGCATACTTGTTATTAGATATGAAAGTTATTTTTAAGATCACATTTAAAGAATATCCCTCTGAAAACCTGATTTACCCTTCACATCAATTTTGAAGTTAGTAATACCCCCTATTCCTACAAGATTTACATCAAAAATTGAAGAAAAAAATAGTTTGGAAGTATTTCGGAACTTTTGGGCAAGTTTTTTACGGACTACATTGGAAGTTTGGTTATCCCAAACAAACATCTTTCTAACGTGTGTATTGCTGAAGACAGTATGTTAAGTAACGGCATGGATACCTGTAGTTTTGCTTTGAATGTGCAAATTGTGTATAATTGAATTATTCTTGACTCAAATTAATAGATCTGGGTTCCAGTGATAACTGGTGAGAGTCTTGCATTGTTGTAAATTTTCAACCTTCACAACCACTAAAGCACTATTTTCTGGGGAATTTGTGCGTATCTTTATGATGAAAATGATGCTAAAAATGATTTGTCTCTGTCACAAAGGATGCAAGGTTCATAAATAGCTTCATGTGCAAATTATATCTCTACACCTCATAGTTCTCAGAATGTTTCAAAATGATCGTTGCATAGGTTTTTGAAAAGGTTCAGGTATTAGGGTATGCTTATGTAAATTACCTTGGAACAGTCACTGTGGCATCCAGACGGAATTCCTGTTTATAAAACTTCATTGGATCCAAAATAAGCCAACAGCAGCTTTCGTAAACAACATGATTCATTTCGGCAGAATTTGACGATGTCTTGAGACAGACCTGGTCTGTTTGTGGCTATTATTGTAGTATATAATTGCTTGTACCGGTTGTCCTCTCCTCACAGCACGGCCTATTTCCAGCATATATTACTCAAGAGTTGTTGGTGGCCTAAAGTGAATAACTCTGCTCAATACGTTTTGATTTTCCGTGCGCAGCTCTTGTACAATGAGACTCTTCATCTTCTGTGTATAGTCTTTGTGATACTTTGCGAAAGGTTTGTTCACAGGAGTCTGGGTTTATTTGGTAAATATCCTCGTTTACTAAGTGTTTGATCCAGATACTGATAGCTGTACCAGAGAGCATCCAAGTTATCAACATAAACAATGGCTACTGAAAAAGTCAGTTGCAATTCATTTAGTCCAGTGTTGAGTGGGTTCACCAAGTCATCAAATTTATCTAATTTATGTATATTTGGTAGCCTTGTCTTCACCTCCAAGCGTATATTGGGTCTATCTGGATTGCAGGTGACAATGGTGGGGTTTTCAAGTTGCAGGATATCGGTGAGTTTGTTGGTCGCAGATGGTGTTAGTTTTGCTGTCACCGTCAGATGAGCCGTATCAGGGAACAGGGCAGTGAATTCACCTAGCTTGTTGAAAAATTGTGTGAAATCGTCTCCCCTGGAAATATCAATGCCATTATTTTTGAATACAGAAATCAAGTGAAGCTTGATATTCATACTTTTGATATGCACCAATGCATGGACATTTGTTACGACACATACAGGAGCCAGTTTTACTCCTTTTAGTTCATATATTTGTTATTTAAGTTATATAAGTTATTTCTTCAAGCAAGATACATGTGGTCACCTTATTATTTGTTCATGTATATAAATACTGAATGGTTTGTTTTCTGTGACAGTGTAATTAGATGTTTTGCAAACAAATGCTGTATATTGACTTGAAGACATTACAGGATAAACCTTTGATACCAGAGTGTATTTTTGTGCATTTTAGTACAACAGTATACAATTACCATTGAGCAACCATTTGAACCTCATCAACACCGATACATCCAACTCCAACTCGTTTCCTGTAGACTGTTAATCGTAACAACTTTCCCATTTGGTTATTTGACACCACTGCCTCTGGATGGGCATACATCTGAACATCTTTCCCATCCCTCAAGGCAGTTAAATAAAAAAAGCTTTTCTGTGAATATGGGCAAATTCTCCTCTTCCTCATCACTATCTGAATCATTGTCATGACTAAATGCCTGATCATTGTTTCCTGCCATGACTTCGTACGTTGAGCATTCTGTCTCAGATGTATTAAAACCTTGAAATTCTTCTCTGTCATGCTGATCTGCCATAAAAATCATATTAGCTATTTAATTAATGCACTAGACTTATTTCAGTCGAGAGAGAGAGAGAGAGAGAGTATAATTAGAGACACAAAGTTCTGTATCTGAATATCAGTTAAGAAGAGGCATCAGTACGAGTCAGTGTTATAATTTTCCACTTGCATGTACCAAACGTTTTCTATAATAGATCCCCCGACCTTCCCGAAGCCTATTTTGGTAAGAAAACACAAGACATGTGATACCAGAGGAACATTAAACATGTAAAGTAATGCAAGCAGTTGCCATGGTTGTGCAGGTTTCCATACTGACGGTGTTTTGGCTGGTTAATATAGAGGTGAATTCTTTATGGATTATCTCCGTCCGCGCTCAAGCTGAACCATAGCAATTCGAATATATTTATATTTCGATGTGTGTGAGTAGCGGGGGAGGAAGGGGGGGGGGGGGAGAGAGCACACTTACCACTTAATCTTGTAGAGGGGATACAACGATAGCTATCATGGGTTCCTCACTGTCTTCTCGATGCTGGATGACCCAAGGCATAAGCTGGTATACCACACTTCTATCATAACCAGCGGGTAAGACGGCAGTTACATCCTCTTTCTCATATGTAGCACGAAGAGCGGCCACCTGATTTGCCTTCAGCTCTACAGAGACGCGAAGGCGTGCCTTGACATACGCGATTACTTCTTCGAACTCGCTATACATGCTGTCTTGCGTTTTCCGCCAGGCTGAATAACCTAATACAAATTAGCTATGGCGTGGCTAAATAGTCATATATTTAGTTTGGATGTTTTTGATTATTTCAGACACAGATAGGTACTTGGTTTTTGGTCATTGTTACAGATTTTCAATCAAGGAATCTGAAAATACCCATTAAATATCTGATAATTTTCTATCAACAATTATCCCCAAATTTTGGGGAAATCACTGCGCTGATGGCGCCCATCTATACACGAGCCTTGTCTCGGTACCATAAGATCACGTAGAAGGGCCCGTTATCTCGAATAACAGAGCATCTACTAAAAGGACAGCTGTATACTAGAGGGATAGTTAAGTCTACAACAAAGCTAAAGTGGCCATCATTTTGCTGGGAATGGACAAAACAGACCAACACTCAAACTTGATCTGCAACTTGTCATTTTCAAGCCGTGGAACCTTTCTGAATAGGAAAATCTGGCAAAACTGCATTCTTTTTGAATAAGAATCCTCTGCATATTACACCAAAACTAAAACTTGTAATTTATGATAAAAACATCAGCCAGGTGTCAATTCAGTATGATGAATCGTTTTGGAAAACAAACAGGAAAACAGTTATGTCCAATTTTGGATAAAATGCCCATAAATTTGTCCAAACTGGACCAAGTAGACGAATACGCTAACTTGATCTGTAACTGTTCAGGGTGAAGTCATATACCAAATTTCATTTTAGTATGATCAACCGATTTCAAATCAAGTCTGAAAAACGAGGGTGACGGGCAGGTGGACTGATGGGCTATACCCTCTCACTCCTTTTAACATATAAGACATGTTATATTACATTATATTATAAAAATACACCACAATGATTTTTTGGAACAAGTGAGTCGCTATTTTTGATCATATAGTACTTGTAAAGCGCAAAGAGGAACCTGAGTCAGTAATCGCTCGATCAATTTGAAAAACAACTTCAATCTCCAATAAAACTGATAACATGCAACAGAGATAAGCAGCAGTTTGTAATGAGTAATAGGACCGCCAGACAGTGGAAATGTTTCAGAAATGTGACGATAAGATATATTCTTATCGGATAAAAGTTTGTATAATGTTTTTTTTTCCTTTAAACGACAAAAAAGCCATTCCTAGAGCAGTTTCCCTTTAATATAATTTTCTTCATCCATCAGGAAGCTTTGAATTAAGCATGAGAACACTAAGCATTAAACAAGAACACTAAGCATTAAGCAAGAATATAAAATGTGCGTCTTTCATTATATTCTTACCGGCTATAGTTGTTTTTCGTTGAGAGTCAGAGGACGTCGTTTCTGGGCGCTCAGTGGGTTTGACGGTTTGGTCTTTAGAGATAAGCACCAGCATTCACTTAGTCAAATTATTTCAATTCTTTCCATTAGTATGGTGCTAAGTAAGTTCATAGTATATTTCAACTATAATTAGTTTAATGAATGAATGAATGATTATGGCATAACGCCACAATGGTAATATTTGAACTATATCGTGGCAAGAACAAGCTGAAAACACGATTCGGCGAATGACTTTCAATATGGTAATGCAAACATCAAAAATAAAAATAAAATTGTATGATATGTTTGAAACAATATAAAAACAACCAAAACAGTTTATACTTGAAAACCTTTATGTTTCTATAATATATTTATATTAGAATTTGTATTTTATTATTTATGCCTACATTTTATAACAGCATCGTCAGTTATCTTGTCAAACAAATCATATATAGAGTCACCTGTGTAAAAAATCTCGTTTACTGAGTCAACAAATCATGATGTTCAACATGGCTGTGAAAAGTTCAAATTGATTACTGGGTAAAATGGACCAACGAGCGCTGCAGGTTTTTGGAAAACTGACCGTATTCACAGATGAATTTCATCTTTTTATCACAGGATTCTGCAATCCATTGGACAAGCCAGGTTCCCTTTGGAACTGAAGGGTCTGGTCCATGACATCTCACCACGCATGAGCCAAACGGATCGCTAGCTGTTACGTTCCAAGGCTCGAACGTTACCAGTGACCCTTCCACAAATGCAAGCGAGAAAAAAGAAACTGCTTTGACATCAAAATTTCCAGGAAATATTGGTGCTGATCAGAAATTGTATAAGGGTGATATATTCACAGTCACTGAAAGTAAAATATTTATGAATTTGTCTTTATGTGTATCAGGCAATTTATTGGAATTCTTACAGAACAAGTCTTTGCTTTTCTTACCCAAATTTGCCAAACCTGATTCATCTACCTTCGATCAATATTGGGTATGCTGATTAACGAAGAATGTTCGCTAATGATAACGAAACAGTAACGTAAAAACATGACTTGCGCGTGAACTTTCGAAAATGCGGCTGGCAATATCAGCACGAAAGTATACCCTCTATGCCGTTGTCTTTTGTATTATATACATAGATAAACTGGAATTATGCAGGTGGATGAAGGGTCTCGAACGGTTGGTCTCTCCACATGATTTCAATGTAATTGTTCACAAAATATGATGAAAAAACAGCATTTTGAGACCGGTGACGTCTAACACGCAGGAATACCGTGAGTTCATATTACTTCTCCAACTCTGCTTAATAGCAAAGACCACTCTAAATAAAGTATATTTCAGATGAAAGATATTTACGGTCTAACATGGTTATTTATTTGAATGGTATTTTACGCCTTACTCAAATATATTTCACTTTATACACGAAGGCGGTGAGAGAAAACCAGGTAGAGCCCGGGGGAAAGGCACGACCATCCGCAGGTTGCTTTTACACCTTCCCACGTGCTCACAGCGACCGCATTGGTGAGAGGTTTCTGGGTCAAATTATACATATAGAAAACACAAGACGATAGATTAGTAAGTCCACGGCGCCAATACCATCGCTGTCCAAATCTGCACGATGTATACATGTATAACCTAAAATTTTCGATAACATTCGTCAGGTTCATTCATTTAATGTTTTGAATACCTATATATTCAGCCCAAACAGGTGAACATGAAAGCAAATTTGTACTCGTCTGGTTGCGGTCAAACTCACCGTCTAACCACGTCCAGCCCTTGGCAGAATCCCTACTGAGACCTATAAACCAACAGCCAGCCCGACCAAAGTAATAGGTGTCTTCGAACGCAGAGTTGGCGACAGTAAGATAGCCTCCATTCTCCGAACAAAAATCTCTCGCCTCTGACCATGTTAGCTCGAGTGTAGATACTGTGTAACATTTTTTCCATAGGTCCACGACGATTACGCGATCCATTCCATCCACAGACCAAGGTCGACATTCGAAGAGGTCTGCATCACTCAGCTGTATAACTGTAAGTTAGAGTAGCAAACTGTTTTGAACAGAAACCGGTTTCATTGCATCCAAACTTTCACAAAATAGATTAGGACTTCTTACACGTATTTTGTCCTCAACATGTCAAAACCGAAAGGTACAAAAACAAAACAGATGTCTGGCTTCGTATCACTTTGATGTCCGTGAAAAATGACGGCACAAATAACATGAATGTTAACAAGTCAGAGACAGCATTCAGGCTTCAACTGTTATTTAAAGATCATTTGACTTCACTGCTATACCCATGCCAGACGTAAACCATTATTTCGGTAACAGATATTTGAAACAGTATTAATAACAGTATTTGCTGATCTAAACCACACCTTCGTATGCCAGCTGTCAATCACCGTCGGCGTTTCAGATCAATAAATACAACAGCTAATTCTCAAAACAGCGTTAATACAAACCACCAGGAAAACTCAGAAATTACACAAAATACGAAATTATCGTGCCAAAAGAAGTCGTCAGCAGTTTTCATCGATGTTGGATATGTTTGATTTATTTGATTGGTTGTTTACGACGTATTCAAGAATATTTCACTTATACGACGGTCACCAGCATTATGGTGGGAGGAAACCGGGCAGAGCCCGGGGGAAACATACGACCATCCACAGGCTCAGTGATGTTGGAAAAACACATGGAATGTTACAGTGGAATGAGTGAAATCACTATTCAGGTTGTCGATAAGAAAAATATGTATCTCAGTTGCGCTTTGATTGCGACGGTTCATAAATCCAAAGAGTCGTCTTTATGGATAGAACAACATCCGTCATCATTTCTTGTGTAGACGTGCTGAACACTCGATATCCTGTTCGGCTGCATTTTGAGCTGAATTAACTAGCGCTGATTCAACTCTGTTACGATACTACGAAATGGTCAGGTCGAGTTGACCTGGGTGATAAGTTCTCGTGCTAACAGATTGCGCCATTAATGGCGTAAATGCACACCCCGCATAGGAGAGCCATCACTTCCTCATGTTAAAACACCGTGTCAACCACTGCTAAACCATAACCACAGCCGTAACCAACGTGCGAGGCAAAGATAGACAAAGACAGAAAAACATAAATAATCTTCCTGCATCTGGAAATGGCGAGGAAATCACCGGTACATGCAGATCGGTCGACATTCAGACCAACACACAAATGTAGTGAAGCGATGCGCTTGTCAAGATTAAGTTAACTTAACACATGCAGTTGCGACATGCAGCAATGGTGAAGTATCGTGTACAAAACTTCTTGATAAGACCAAGCCCTGGATCACGGCCAAAATAAACCAGACTGGCACCTGTGCCACAGCCAACGGGTCCACAAATTAAACTGGACCGGTGCTTGTGCCACAGCCAACGGGTCCACATTGTGAAATAGACCGGTACTTGTGCCACAACCAGTGGATCCACAAATTAAAATCGATCGGTGCTTGTGCCACAGCCAAAGGGTCCACATGGTGAAATAGGCCGGTACTTGTGCCTCAGCCAATGGATCCACAAATTAAAATGGATCGGTGCTTGTGCTACAACCAACTGGCCCACTTGGTGAAATGGACAGGTGCTTGTGCCACAGCCAACGGGTGCACATGGTGAAATGAACCGGTGCTTGTGCCACAACCAACGGGTCCACATGGTGAAATGGACAGGTGCTTGTGCCACAGTCAACGGGTCCACATGGTGAAATGGACCGGTGCTTGTGCCACAGCCAACGGGTCCACATCGTGAAATTTGACCGTTGCTTGTGCCACAGCCAACGAACACACAAAGTTTCACTGAAACTCGTGCCAATTCTTTTCCGCAAATTTGAAGACGGTTATTTGACCACAAATTAAGAATAGAAGTATTAAAATGTAGGATCAATATCAAATTTTCTGCGATTGCTGCTTGGTCCAACACTAAACTGTCACCGAAATTTATTCCAAATCCTCCAGAAACTGTTTCCGTAAAGTTGCTGACAGACAAACAATTAAATGCTAAAACAAGCGTAACCTTCTTTGCTGTGGACAACAACACATACAATAGAAATGGACATATTCCTGCTTGTTCGTGCGTTATCTGGGTTACAGTTTACTGATAGGTTACTTGCAACGCTCCGTAATAGCCTTCTGAGTAATTCTACACCTATTACGTGTAATAAATTGCAATTAACATCACTGCATTTTTCCCATTTCCGCTTGTCATGGTGCTAGTGGGTGTGTATTTGCTACTGTTTATGCATTTACGTGAATAAATCTTTCAGTGGGGTTAGTTGACAAGATGCCGTATTTCACCGGTTATGTGTGACCATTTGCCAGCTATCACACTAGTCGTCGCTGCTCTGATTTATATATCTATGCTGTATTATATTTACCTGCATTACACGCACTATGTTAACGTAAACTTACCGACAAATATCAGTGCCAGCGAAGCAAAGAGTAACCAGAAAGATGAGGCCATACCAGAGGCTGAGACCCAGCAGGGTGCATGACACCCTTGTTCGTCGTTGGTCTAGACAACTGTATTTGCCTTCGGCTTGACCTCCTCTCAGAACATCAGGCACACTGAATATTTCATGTTATTTACTTATCAGCTGTACAGCTTAACAAAAGGCTTTAAGTTATAAAAAGATTCTACATGTCGAAGGTTGCCAACTTCTGCCTTATGCGTTCGGCTACCGTCTGGCAAATCTTTAGAATTATTAACGAAGTTATCATAGCGTATGTGTACCAAATGTAGTCAGGGATACAGTTTCTTTGTGTAGGCAGTTTACGTCGTAAGGGAGCCAACACATGGTATAAAGTGAGTTCGACAGGATCATTATCAGCAACAATCCACTTAAACACCTCCTTTCCAGAGATAACAACACACATGGAACAAGTGGTTGAGTAAAGAAGTGGCTAAAGAAGGCAGTGGCAGTAACAAGTATGCCTGGCAACATAAAACAACAAAAGGAATTATACCTAAACATTTCTACTATTAAATTGAGGAGTTCGGAAAAAATTTGGTAGAAATACCAGTTATCTCCTCTTACAATACCTGGTTATGCATAATGACCTAGTATGGAACCCATATGTCATACAACTACATGTATATAAGACATTCTTAAAAAAATCATTTGGGGCCTCCGTGGCTCAGTCGGTTAGCGCGCTAGCGCAGCGTAATGACCCAGGAGCCTCTCACCAATGCGGTCGCTGTGAGTTCAACACTCCGGCCTTAAGTGAGAAGGTCTGCCAGCAACCTGCGGATGGTCGTGGGTTTCCCCCGGGCTGTGCCCGTTTTCCACCCACCATAATGCTGGCCGCCGTCGTATAAGTGAAATATTCTTGAGTACGGCGTAAAACACCAATCAAATAAATAAATAAATACAAAACTCATTTAGCCAGTTATTAACAGTGAATAACACAGTGATGTTTTAGTCATGTGTATGTTACCATGGACAAATTCAAACTATTGCATGTATTTCGAATGAAATTATTTCAGCTCATCAAAATATTTATTTATTTGATTGGTGTTTTACGCCGTACTCAAGAATATTTCACTTATAGCGCGGCGGTCAGCATTATGGTGAGTGGAAACCCACGACCATCCGGAGGTTGCTGAATGAGATCTTCCCACAGCGACCGCGCTGGTGGGAGACTCCTGTGCCACTAGCGCGCTAAGCAACTGAGGCACGGCCCCCTCATCAAAATAGATGATATAAGTCATATAACAAACCACTTATCTTATCCCAGCTTGTAAATTATTACACACAGAATCATGTCTATTCAACAATGTAATTTGCAATTTAATTTCAGAAAGTTTAGTTTGCCTGGTTTAAACTGAAATTGAGATTCACGGGAAAAAAGGCAATATAATTTCTGACACTTGTTATGTGTAAATATGAATTACATAACTATCTCTGATCTTACATAGTTACATTTTGGAATGAATCAAACTGAGATAAATTGTAATAACTATCAATTCACCACATATCAATGAAATTCTCAATAGAAGTAAATAACTCTGCCATGTTCACAATCACATAAGTTGGAGACTTAAATTACCAACAGAGACCTCACTGAAAATGATATGGTTCACCACGTCGGTATGTCAGCGTCTGTTTCTACCTCAACATCAGAGTGTGGATGTATTGTAACTACCAACAATGAAATTAATACAGTTATAATTCCACTACATTGCCTTGTAAGTGGTCAAAGCAAAATATCTTCAATTAGATGGTACAAATTCCTCGCTACAAGCTACCCGCATGGACAAATATGAGCCCAAAATAATGACAACGCTCACTCATGTGTATGGAATCCATGGAAGACGCACTTGTTATACCAATATAATCAAACAACTAAAATACACTTACTATATATATGCAACTGCATAAATCCCACAAAGGAGAGTACTGCCAGGCGTACTTGACATCAACTAGTTAGCTGTTATATGTCTGAAATGCCGTAAAATAAAAGGCAATCATCTATCTGTAAATATGTTTTGAATGGGAATATATTCAAAATACACTTTGTTTTTTTCTGTAAACAAAGTCGACCTTGACCTTAGCGATTACCGCTGGGCAGTGCAACGTGACAACCTGTCCTGAATCGCGGCAAATTAACACAAAATACACGAAGTTAATCCCTGTTTCATCTGTTTAATCATACACTTCCACAATATATGACAACAGTGATCATACATATCATGGAAAACAACGAATCGGTAAAATTACCTGATGAGCAAGGTACGCGCCTTACGTCATGTGACCTGAATACAGCTGATCGAACAGCTGATTGCACCATCTGATACAGTGACAATCTACATAGTTACAAATAACCAAATATAACAGTCATACCGGACTACCCCGTAATATTTGGTTAAATCAAAAGTTCTAAACCAAGACACTTTGAACGACACCTATACTTTGGTAGCGCAATTCTTACGCTGCTTCAGAGGAAACGAGATCATTGTTTTTCTCCATATATCATGCGTAAAACCCAAAGAGCTATCAGAAACTGTGATATACATGTAGATACACATGTACGCTTTTTACTCTAAATTTCTCTACGAAGACTATGAAATATCTGACATGATACTGCTTTCACATATTTAAATGAACACATAAAAACAAACAACACTAACCCAGCAGATGTTCTGTTTGAAATTTTCCGCTCTGGAACAGTTTTAACTTATGGAAAGATTGATGGTACTGCACCAGGTTGTAACCGCTTCTTTCCTGACAATGTATGGGTTATCACAGGCCTTGCCATGAGCTGACCACACACTAGTACCCTTGGTTATCTGAATGTGCAAAAAAAAATACATTAACACCCGTTACATTCGCAGCTCACATTAACCGAGACACACTTTTGAAACGACATGCATATTGCTGCATACATTTATATGCCTACCGTACGGGTACATCGTATGTTGTTGTTGTTGTTGACATACACGATTTACATGAGATGCGTGATATACTGACTTACCTTAAAGTATGGCCCAGGATTTCGCTTGATCTTAGTTGTCCACACCTTTCGTAGAGTTTTGTCACAGGAATCGATGAAAAATTAGCTTGTTTTCCTTGTTCTACCGTGAATCGTTTCTACTTAGAGGTACACAGCAATGGAATGCCGCTATGTTTTTTTTTTATTCTTTGTTAGCCAAACCTCGTTCTGAGTCGTAATGGTACTTGCCGTGAATAGGGTCTATTCCCAACACCACGTTTATCATAAACCAGCAAAGAAATAAGAAAGTATATAAAATACACAAATGGGGCGACATCATGCACAGTAAAGCAGTCAACAGTTTTAAATGATGTTGGAAAGACTCAAGGAATGTTCTAAGCTAAAGAAGAACATCCTTTGTTTTCTAAGTATCCAGATACTCTACAGATTAATCTCCTTATATATGCATTTGGAACTATAATCAAAGACGTACAGCATAAGAGTAGGTATTTATTTTGCTTGGGCGGCAAACCAACCTTCCTAAAGATGTACACAAGAGTTCCGAAACTGTCAATTTACAATTTTTTTGAAACCACTTATACCTATATATTTCTTGTTTTTTTTTTGTTTTGTTTTTTGTTTTTTGTTTTTTTTTTTTTTGCTTTTTGGGGAATTGTAATTGTGTGAGTAAATTACATAACTCTGACCCCATAAATTTACTTCCACACCAGACCATCATTCACCTGCACCTAGTATCATTTGTTGCAATCCACCAAGACGGTGACATTGCGCCTCCCACAGCAGCTCCAGTAATTACACATTATAATGCGGTAATGTTTCCCTGTCCACAACTACAGAAGATAATTCAGAATGTGTTTGAAATGTGTAGGGTCCCTCATCTCCGGAATGCTGCCCTGTCTTCTGATCGGTGATTCCCATATAGCACCACTCGTTCCCGGTGGTGTTAAGGGCGTCGAATAGAATTCCATCCATGTTAGTCTCAAGTAAAGTTGTGGTGGATTCTGACGTCTTCTTCTGTGGTACATCCAAAGATGTAATAGAATCATCCTGGGGAGACTCTGCTTCTGCTGTCAAAGAGAAAACACGGTCTTCCAGTGCGATGACGGCTTCTTGTGCAGGTGTAAGAATTGTACTTCCTCCCTCCTATAAAGCTCTCGCTCAAATTTCTCAAACAACTCTTTGACCACGTTAACTTCTGCGTTAAATTTGCCAGTATTTTTCAACACTATAGCCATAGTTTCAACCTGATATGTTTGGTTCTTCTTTCTCCCAAAGCATTTCGTACATTTTGAACGTCATGCGACTGGGTGTGAAGAGACAATGCCATGTGTCAGATCTTTTTCGACTTTTTGCGCATTCTTAGCAGCCCAAATCTTGATCTGTAAGAAAAGTATTTTAACACGGAAATGCTCCAAATCTTTGTGGTTTCTTTTATTTGTACGTTTTGGGCTTAGATAGTCTATAGCAGTCTCTGTCGAAGTCACCGGAATCTGTGCTTGAGACAATTCATATAGCAACCATCAGCCAGGTCAATAATCGCGAGGCCAAATCCCAAAAAGTTGTTTAACAGAAGCTATCAAAGAACTAAAAAGTACGAAAATCCAACGAAATCATGGAAAGAGAAGCTATAAACAATAATGTTGGAAAGACGCACGGTATGTTCTAACCCGTGCCCGGTCATACCAAAGACTGAAAATGCTACTTGCCGCTGCGTCGATTGGCGAATTAGACACATCCATGAAACCGAGTGCCTGAGATTCTAAACGTTCTGTCCATATTCACTTACAAGAGAATTATCCATTGTAAAACTTAAGAAATTTGGAGTGAAGCGGTGCATCGAAACAAACATTTGTAAACCAGCTGTCAACCAATGAGGGCGTTGCAGGTCAAAAATCTTAAGGCCGGTTCCAAAAACGACGTTTAACACAAACTACCAAAGAACTAAGAAATTATATAATGTACGAAAAAAAACTAAATCATGCCAAGAGAAGCGGTCAGTGATGTAGTTAAGACACAAGGTATATTTAACGCAGCTCAGTGAAATCAGTATTCAAATCGTGTACCACGGCAGACGCAAAGGTTTTGCAGTAATAATGTGTGACGTTGATTGAAATCGTCACATAACAAAGGATCTAGCAAAAGCTATCTGCATATGGGGTGTACTTTTTTCATTTAACATTTAACCTCGGGTATATTGCTGTCCAAGTAAGGATAATTTACATCGACACTGAAAATATCCCGATTGTCGTAAAGTCTACGAGAGATGAAAACGTTTTAGTTTTGTGCAAATATATCTCATGATACACCGTACCATCTGTAGAGTCTTATGGTTTTAAGTGAGCGAAAATGGATATATATCCTTCATAGTTTTTGCTGTATGTGGATTGTTTAAGGCCAGCAGGCTATCGATATACCGTTTAGTGAATGAGAAACGAAGGGGCATTTATTAGTCTCTGCATATATTCGATTTTGTATGAGAAAATGCAAAATGCAGCACAATTTGCATCCATCGAAATACCTACACACTGTCGATATATGGTTTCCCCGAATTTCATATAGATGTTATTGATGAGAAATAAAAGCGACTTGATGAAACACGAAACATCCCACAAACGGTAACCCTTGCATGTAGTAGAAGCGAACAAGGTTTTGTTGCCTTTGACGTTAATGTGGCAACCACCAGTTCGATCTGAATGAGGAATTGTAGTATAGAGGTCGAGAAATTCAAATTAGCGATGTCTTTAAACTGTACGTATAATTGAGCGTCTAGATCTTCATTTAGACGTTTGGAGATTTTAGGAATCCATATACGGTTGACTTTTTTTTGGCAATTGCAATTAGATACAAATAGATACAAATTTGGTGGTGCTGCGTTCATTGAGTGACGTAACAAATTTTACTAGACTAACAGATTAATACGTCTACCGTCAAATTCGGATGGACAGGGCTAGCTGGAATAACTGTACTGTTTCGTGGTAATATCAATTTGTTTTTGTGTAACTCTTCTGTCTGGCTCGGTGCATTTGTCAGCCAGTCGCTCCAGATGAGCTGTTTCGCCACAAATCGCCAAAAGCTTTTCTTACATAATTCCCTGTGAAAGATGCGCCATGAACAATGTAAGTTCACTGCATATATAAGGTTCGGAATTTGTGTTTTTTATGCATGTACTTGTTCCTGCATGATTTTCAGTCTTTATAACGTAAATGACTCGTAGGTCCGCGTACTGTGACTCAGCGCTGCAACAACTACGCAATGTTATCGTTGATTTAAATGCACGGATACGTAAGCTGTAATAACGGCACTGTCATTGTTCTTTGACTTCTTTCGGTTCTTACTGTTGTTAAATGAGATAGTTTGTGTAGGTTTTATGCTCCTTTATCGCCAATACATTTACTGATTTTCGGCCGTGTAAAATGCACGTTGTCTCTGTTCAAAATTAGTAGTATAGCGCGTACACTTTGTGACACATTGGACATTTCTGCTCAGATTCCGCTACCTTTTTTCTCACCTTTCATACCGTTTATATAATGGTTCCTTTCCTTTCTTTGACCTGTAGGTTTTTACCCTAATTAAACAGTTTGGAACAATGGAGGGTCTTCACCAAGAAAAGTTAACTTTTGTCACTCATTGGAACTCTTCAGTGTGCTGATTTAAAAGGAAGACCCGAGGTTAACTAAACTGCTACATTACTCCAGCGTTGACGCAGTACAATATCAGTGATGGGGGGGGGGGGGGGGTGCAGGGTTATGGTAGGCGCTCAGTACTTCCGTGTGTTTTACAAAGTGTCCCTGGGTCGGGGCTGTACTATTTTCATAAAGATGGCAATGAAGACAAAATTTGGATTTTAACATGCAGCCTTCATTCCAAATTGACAGTAGAGGAGGTGGGTCACGATTATCAGTCTATGCGTCGAAACAGACATGAGTATACCAGCCAACAATCAATAAGGACGTCCACGGTCAATAATCGCAAAGCCAGTTACCAGTACGATTTATAACAGAGCCTAAGTATATCAAGTACGAAAATACGAGGAAATCATGCAAAGAAAATCAGTAAACAGCTTTCAGTGATGTTGGAAAGACGCATTGTATGTTCTAGGCGACTGAGTGAAATCAATACTTAACTTATGTACCATCCTAGAATAACAATTGTCGACAAAATATGTATCTCGGCTGCGCTTTTTGGTGGTGATCTAATTCAACACGATGAATATACAGCTCCTTAACCGCGGGTTAAGCGATATTAGACACAACCATGAAGCAGAGCGCCAGAGATTCTGAACGTTCTGTCCATATTCACTTACAGGATAATTATACTCATTGTAAAATTAAGAAACTTGAAGTGAAGAGGTTTGATTAAATAATCTTGATACACTAGTTTTAGCTGTAATAACTTTAGACGTTCCTTGAAATCAACAACACGCAGGATCTAATAAATGCTTCCAGGGGAGATATATACACGCCATATACAGGACCCTTTGGTATACTGTTGTCCAAGTAAGGATAATTTACAATGACAAAATTCAAACTACCCCTTTTGTAAAGTCTGCACGAGAGGAAATCGTTTTTGTCTTTGTATAAATACAGACCCGTAAAAGATGTACCATCTGGAGAGTCTGTGGCTTCCTTTAAATCCAGCTAAGGTGGGTAAATGTCTTTCCCAGCATTTTCACAGCTTCAGCGCATTGTATAATTTCTTGTCGCAGTGGAGACACAAAGAAGAAATGGCCGTCTGGAATAATTGATGTGTCAGAACAACAATTTAAATCCACTTTATTCGAAACCCTACTCTTGCGGTGATCGATTATTCATAGGTAGTTTTGTGTGTATGTTTTTACCCACACCACGAATAACGAACGTTCTTCCCTGAGGGGTGTCTAGCTATGAGCACCAAGAAGTGACTAGCCAAATTCATGTGGAATGAAATCCGAAATGTTGCTGTGTTTTCTTGTTTTATTGGCTTTACAAGCTGCGCACGGTGAAGATGGTAAGTTTGTACTCCAATATCATATGTAGAATATGAGTAATCTATTTTCACTGGAAAGTGCATAAATGTGAGACTTTATGAATAGACTTGTTCAGCACAAAGGAAGGGACGATGTGTTGATTGGGCGTTTCAATCGAGCTCTACCCAGTTTCTTCCTAACACATCTTCCTAATGAGAACTGCGTAAAAAAAACAATTAATTAAATAAATAAAGTAACAAAGGAAGGGAAAGTTGTTAAGACAGGATCCGAGCTTGTGCTTGCCGTCACACCAATGAATGCTTCAGGCAAACAAAACCCATTTAAGCAACATATTTATACGACAGCCACCAGAATTATAATGGAAGAAACCAGGCAGAGTCCAGGGGAAACACCGTTGCTGCCAGATCTTAGCACGACTGGAAAGGAATTCAGCATGCGCTTGACTTGGCCTCTGAGCGACCGCATTGGTGACAGGCTTGCGGGCCAATACATCGCGTTGGCATGCTGATCACCTGGGCCACGGAAGCACCTAAAAATATTTCAGTTTAGGTCCAATTTTTTTTTAGCAAGTTATTGCAGTTGATGCAACGTGCTTCTTATCTGTGTATCTTTGCGCGCTAAATCCAAACATGTGAATACACACGTTTTCCTTCGATGTCTCACGAGCAGAGTACCATTTGCTATGCAACTTTCTGGAACTTTACTTTAAGACAGTTCTACCTCTAACACAAAACTCGTACATTCATTTCAAGCTGCAGTATAAATGAATGGATGAAGAAAGGGGGACAGACGGTTGTATCACGAATCCGCCAACTGAATACAGTGATTTTTAATGAACAGCATGTAGCTTTATATACACAGTGAACACGAGAACATCATTCTTTTTCAGAAGTTCGTCTTGACCTCAGCGCAATGGAAAATGGGTGTCACAGCCTCGAAGGCTGGCGAAAAGTAATTCACGGGGACTTTTGTTATACTGTGCACTCGGATGCTGTTACGTGGTCGGAAGCGGTGAGTGATTGCGAAGCTAAGGATGGACAGCTGTTTAAGATGAAATCTATGGACATAGGATCTAGCATTCTACCAGAGAGACAACTTCCGAAAGTATGGGCTGGTGCGAAAGAAATTAACGGCAAATTCTACTGGCTTGACGGTAACATATTTTAGACATCTGCGTTTCTTTTTCTAACAATGCATCTTATTATCTTTTATGCGCACTCAGTATACATATTCATTTGGTTATGTCGCATTTGTCAGGGTGCCGTCAACAAAATTATCGTTGGTTAAGTTCATTGCAACTATATCTTGTCTTGTTTCTTATATTTTTTATTCATTGCCTTTCAAATGATCAACACTTCATTTAAAGGTGGGCTTCTCCTTTAAAACAACTTGTTATAATCCATATATATCCAGTTATAATCCATATATAATGATAACCACTACCGATGCTTTTGAAAACAGTACAGGAATACACGCATAGAATAAACAATACCTTAAAGTTATACATCCATGCTTTGCAACAACGTTATGGCGTGATCTGGACACACTTCGGAATTCTGTACAAAGATAAAAACATTTTCAGTTTTCCGGAATATGTTGACACGAGGTCAATCCATTACTTACGCCCCATATAAATAACTGGGACCTGCCAAGCCTGTTATCTCTGCCTCAGAGGGAAACACAAGAAAGTAAAGTATACATCAGATGAAAGACCATTAAATATAATTAAATATAAGCGTAAAGTCCGACATTCCTATACCATCCGTAGTCCGTAAAGGGCGTTCCAATTCGATAATCGCGAGATCCATTTCCACAACAACGTTTAACACTAACTCCCGAAAACAAAGGTATGTAAGAAATTATACAAATAAGAAATAAAGCCGGTAACGCACAAGAGAGAAGCGGTCATCAGTTTTCAATGATGCCGGACAGACAATGAATATTCCAGGCATGAATTCCGTATCAAAGTTCAAATTCGTTGTCCGTAAATGAGTTCCATGTCCAATAACAGCTAAACAAGTATCTCAGTCGCGCTTTCATTGCGACTGTTCATAAAGGCATCATGCTGATGTAATTAGCATGGCTATCTTTACGGTCCCTCGCCCCAGGTTAAGCGGTGTTAGATACAGTTTGAAAATGACGAGCGTTACACACCCTAACCGATCAGACAGCATAGAGAAAACAGAGCAGCGACGAAAAAATGCACTGATGGTAATTGCAGTTTATTAGACGTCACTGGTCTAGAATTACGCAAAATGCATCAAAATGTTGTCATCACATTTAACATACAATCACTTTAAAACAATGCAATGGGGCCAGGCCACGGAGATAGTTAGTCCACCAGCAGAATCCTGGTTTATGCAAGAATACAATCTAATGAAGACGTAGAGCATAGATAGAAAAACCAGAGTATCAACTGGTTATCTCTGCCTCAGCATAACTAACTACTTCGTAAGCTCTTATCTACACACAGTCATCTTTTAAAGGTAAAACACACTAAAATGAAGTATGCGTCAGATGAAATACCATTAAAATATAATTAAGACGTACAGTATAGAAGAAGAAAACAGAGCAGCGACGACAGTGTGATAGTTGGCTAATGGTCATATTTAACCAGTGAAACACTGCCTGTTGTGAGTTTACCTTTGTTAGGGTTTTATTGTAACTGTTGATGTTAATGCATAAATAGTAGCAAATTACACGCCTCTTGGCACCCTGGCTTAGGCCAGGGGGGAAGGGGGAGGGGCTGTCTAGGAAAATTATTTTTTTCCGATTTGTTTTAACCTAGTAAATTTCATTTGAATATTTTATTCTATGGTGGCATTTCAGATCACACTCGGACTAATGACGTCACATTAGATTTTTGGTACTTAACACGGCTACATTTCATCATTCAAAATGCATATACGTACACATCTATGTATGCATTCGCCGCTTTAGAAAACGAGTATAGTATAGAATATATTATCCCGGGAATTGCAGTGTACACGTCATATGCCAGTAAATCTTGGGAAGTTTGCTAATTACAATATGCGTCATTCTTCCATGATTCTGCTGATGCACCAAGCATCTCCGTGGCCCGGTCTCTTTGTGTGAATGTGTATATTAAATGTGATGACAATATATCATTCACAGCAATCCTAGACCAGTGACGTAAAAATTGTATTCAGCACCACTACACGCGTTCATTTAATTACGGTAAGGCCATGGCGCGAGGGGCTTTTTACTTTCCTACTCTTAGGACTGCTTAGGACTGGAGCCTCTGGTGTAATTTTCTTCACTTGTTCGAGCGACTCTCCATGAACTTCATTGTCCCAATGGAATTCTCTATCTTTTCAAATAAGGTCTGTTAATGGTGCTGTAATCTGAGACAAGCACGGTGCAAGCTTCTGCAGGTATGTTACCATGTCCGGTAACCTTTGAACTCCTGCTTGGTCACTCGGGGTAGGCATATTAGCAATTGCATTTACCTTTTAGGTTTCATTCCAAGCCCATCAGCTGTAATACGGTGTGCCATATAGGCCACTTGTCTACGACGGAGTGTCAGTTTGTCACGTTTGATCTTGATGTGTTTTTCAAGACATCTCTCCATCAACGCAATAAACTTGTCGTCATGGTCAGTTGTTGCTGCCACAAAAGCACATCGTAATGGATAGCTTTAACTCCTGAGAGTTCCGCTAATGCCTTGTCGATGCGTCTGTGAAATTCTTCTGGAGCTGCGGAGATCCCGAATGGCATTCTCTTCCACCAATATGAGCCCCCATTCAATTCCCATAGTTGTCACGTAACTGCTCTGCTCGCTTAATCGTGCATACCAAAACCCATGTTTAGCATCAATTAAAGAGAAGACACTAGCATTCGGTAGTTCTGGCTGAATGCCTTCTATGGTTGGGGGTCACATAATGATTTCTCTGTAAAGCTTTATTCAGTGGTTTGAGGTCTATACACAGATGTAGTTTTCCTGAAGGTTTGCTCTCTACCATCACTGAGAAGATCCAATCAGTTGGCGTGTTAACAGGCTGAAGTGTATCAAGGTCTGTGAGCCTATCACAATTTGATTTTTCTTTTACTTTCAGTGCCAAAGGTAACTTCACTAGCGGCACGTTTTTATCACTTTTCCTGAAGGTTTGCTCTCTACCATCACTGAGAAGATCCAATCAGTTGGCGTGTTAACAGGCTGAAGTGTATCAAGGTCTGTGAGCCTATCACAATTTGATTTTTCTTTTACTTTCAGTGCCAAAGGTAACTTCACTAGCGGCACGTTTTTATCACTTTTAAGGTATAATATTTTTGAATATATCACGGAATTCCTTGTCCAGATATTCTAAGGTAACTGTAATATACACCTGGGTTTGTCTCTGGTTAACAGGCACAGAGGTAATGTCATTCAATAACCCTTCACAATTGCCTTTGCTCCCAAAATACGTTTAACATCATCCTTTATAATCAGAAATTCCACACAGGTAAATACAGAAATATTTCCTCTGATTTCTTAGATTTCGGATATTTATGCGTATTTCCCCGAATGGTTGAGTTGTGCCTTTTTGTACACAATCAGTGTAGGACTAGTTTTCTCTACCAGTTCAGTTCTGGTTCAACACATTCTCACATTTACAGTTAAACCACAGTCATGTTGGAATTCAACTTTATGTTGTTTCTCACTCATGACAGCATGTACTTTTGACTGATACCTGTCATTTACAGAGTTAATGTTCTCTGGTACAGTAAGCACAAATTCACCACCACTTGATGATGGCTTGGATCTACGTCTGAAAGACTTCTTTTTGTGTGCACATTAGACACTGAAATGATTACTTCACCATACAAGTCACATGACTTGCCCCATGCTGAACATGCCTTTTTCCTCCAAACATGCACTTGATCACAAAATTTACACTCAGCTAATCGACGCCTTTCATCATATATAAGGGAAAACACCACTTTCACTTTATTTACGGTTTTTCCTTCCGCTGGCCTTTTTCAGTACAAACTGTAATTCTTCCTGTGTCATGACAAGTCGCTTCACTCACTCTACATGTGTCCAAACATGACTAGACGGAGTTGTGCCTGCTGAAGTAATATTTTACCGGGTGGCATTGTCTCTTATCCTAACAACAATACTGTCACGAATTAGATCGTCTTCTCGTTTTACTATTATTCCAAGTCCTGGCGAGTGTCCGTAATGCAGCTGCGTATGAGAGTAGCAGTTCTTTTGTGCATATCCCTGGTAGCTAACCCATTGCACTCTCATAGTTTTCCCACACACGCTTAAATCACTCCCAGTTATTAACTACATTGCTGTTGAGATCCATTACTTTGCACATAGGTTGAACTTGGCTATATGGTCAACCTGACTCACCATACTGTTTTTTTTTATCCAGGACAATGTGAGCAAATTATCGTTGTCCAAGTCACTTGTATGATCTGATGTGTACAGAACACCTGTCTCCTTGTGTCCCCTCGCCCAGAATTTCTAACCTTCACCATTCAAACTCATACCTGCCCAAAGCTTAGAAAATTTCCATTGATACCACGCATGCAAACGTAAACCAAAAATGGCAGGCTGGCAGCGAAAAAAGACTTTACACCCCTAAACTACACAGAATTAGATTCGTTGTAATGGGGTACTGTATCCTATCACACCAGCCAACTTTTGTGAAAATCAATAATATTTGGATCACATAATTCCTAACACCTGTCAACCTCACACACATAATTAAGGCTTGATACGTGCAAAACCTTTGAGTAGGAGGAATTTAACTTGAGGTACTCCTATCGTGGAAATGTGCCTGCTTCTCATAAGTTTAAAGCTCTCTAGTGCGCATAACGTTCAAAAATATCTTAACTAGGTCGAAGCTGGGATGTTTATCTGCAAGAGAAATGGAAAAATTCCAATGATCAAGTAATTTACATTTTCCAATAACAAACATTTAGAAAATATGGATGGTCAAGAAGATTTGCTTGCTTACAGCAGTGGTCAGAAAAAAGTTAAAGACCAAAAGTGTCAACGTATATATCAAAAGATAGACAATTCCCTTACAAAATATAAGACACGCCTTTTAGCCACTTTGTGAAAAATTTGACCTACAGTAATACAGGGGGATTTTCAAAATTCTAGAAAAGCCCACTTTGATCAACATCAAAGTAAAGATATGTATCCAGATTGATATTAAATGATCACAGGCACTGGTTCCATGGATAGGGCGTAAGAAAAGACCAATATCCCTTTTACATACTAATTCACATGATAAAACCCTTTAAAAGAACACCCACTGCAGCCTTTCCCATGACTGTCATTGGTTGGTTGGCTTACCTCAACTTACGGTACAAAAGAGTCCAACCACCTGTGTTGTAGCCTCAAACTAAATGAGTGCTTTCCACAGAACAAACACCAAAGTGTGACACTTGCATCTACAAGAAATAAATAGAGGGGAGAAATATGAGTTGGCCACTTACAAAAAGAAAGCCGCACAGTACATGCGGACTGGTCATTCAGACAGTCAGCAGGGCAACTCTCTCAAGACATGTTGAAGAGACTAAAAAAGAGGGATAAAATTATACGTTTTAACCTGTAACAACACAAACATCCTCAAATAAACAGTGAGAAATTACATCCGTAATCAGGTTCCACACTGGGTGTTCCTAGGTGGGCATAAGGAATGGACATCAAAACGCCAGTGGCGAGGGAGGGCTGGGGTGGGAGGGGGATGTGTCATGGCGTAGTACCGTACCACTGACGGGGATTTCTTGGTCGGCCAAGGGAGTGGTGGACTGCATCCGATTGGTCAGGCCTTTAAGGAAGCTCAACGGCTAGCAGACCCCAACCACTTGGTAGATCCTATTTCCATATATGCATAAACCAGGCAAAGTTCATTGAAGCCATGTTTGAGTGACAAGGTCGAAAGAGGGAAACCAAGAAGAAAGCTCAAAAGGTACTGAACTGGGATGTGAAAGCCATGTGTAGCCGTATATCTTCTCAACTTGTGTGTGAGGACATTGGAAACGAAAAAAAATCACAGCTGCACAGGGAGATGGATGCTACACTAGGCTAGATACTACCGCAAAATTGGCTCCAGTTGATGCAGGAATAGAGTACTATGTTTTGGTGGAGAAACAGACGGGTGGTGTGGGGGAGCCTCATTTTGACAAGGGCAATATTCAAACAGATCACACTTACAAGTATGCTAGATACTTGAAATTGATAGTTTTTGTTCCCACGTCAGTACACATGTAGCTTGTCATAAAAATGAATACACACATACAATGACAACTACATGCCTAAAGCGCTTTACTTTTAAGTGGTTCAACTTCAAGCCTATGCCCCAGACAGCAGCAGAGATGCGTGGTTTTGATGTTTTGTGACTGCAGGTTGATTTAATGCACATTTACCTAGTGTGTGGTGGCACACATGGGAGGAACCTGACTTAGTTTGTAAATTAAATACACACTGGCCTTCTCTACTACTTTAGCCAAGTAAATTAATCTCCTGATGTGTTTTTATTCACCTGTGTGAGGCTGGGCTCTTATATGTGATGCAAGGCCTTATTGACCATCCCCAAACACACACCCTATCAGCCAGCCACATACTCCACTTCACTCACAGCACTAAAATTTTGCATTTTTTGTCCAATGTCAGACCCAAAAGAGACATTTTAAAAGCCAGGAATAATGAAACGTTGTCTGTGTTTATTCCAGCCTGCTGATACACCTGTACCACTCTCAACCACAGAGCGTTTTAGCCGATTTTTAGACAAAACGGATATATGAGGAAAACATAGCACTAAAAAGCTTTAAAACTGCTCAATCAAGTTCCATGTCAATGCAAACCACATCGCAGATGTACCCACGAACTATTATCAGGCTGCTGTAAAATTTCAGCACACAGTGACATATTACGTGTTTTGGTACAGGTGTCAGTACAGGTCACAGCGCAGAATTAACGCACTACTAGGCCTAACTGAACTATAAACTGCTATGAATTACAGTTTTACCTGTCATATACAGTTTACGTAAATGATCTTGTTTCGGGAAACTCTTTATCTCCATTACTTTTGCAAACCACCGTACTTAGCTGGTACAGATTGTACGGCTCATTAATCGGCTCTGATACCTAAAGCGGATTGTGATGTTACCACACAATGATACCGAACACTGACTCTCTACATAGGTTGTCTATTTACACTACATATAGGTTAATTGCTCGTATGGTCAACCTGACTGTAAATAAATATTGACATTGCTACATACAGCTATCCAACGGGAAATACTAATTATCACTCAACCCCACAACTTGTCAGTCGAACAATGAATGAGCTGCGTTACACAACAATTATACATCAATTGTCTTACATCACTTATTTGTACGACATGTTCAACTCAACTGAAATGATACACAAGACTTGTACAGTAACGAATTCTTAACAATTGTTGAACAACCGCACACTGACGATCATCCCGCACATCCTGCACAGAGCGCGCTCACTTGTACGGTGGGAGTTATTCCCCTTAAACTACAAACCCCGTCACACTACAATACCACCTTACTTAATATACAGACAGGTAATATTTTCGTTCATTCTTAAGAGTTCAATAAATCTTAATTCCTGTAGGCCATTTCGTCAATAACTACCTGTATACATGAAGGCATAAGTAGAAAACGTTTAGAAATGGTTCAAAATTTCTTTAAAATTTTAAGTGTGATAAAAGTTGTTTTATGAGATTTGTGAAATTAAATAAAACTTTTTAATTAGAAATACAACATAATGAATAAAACTACACAGCGACGGATGTAACAAAGTAGCACATGTAACCGCTGAAATCCAGTCTCGGGTCAATTTACTTCAATCATGGGCATGTGGGAAGGTCTTCCAACAAGCTGCGGATGGTCGTGGGTTTCCTCCGGGCACTGCCCGGTTTCCTCCCACCATATTGCTGGACGCTGTTGTATAAGTGGCGTAAAACATCAATCAAATAAATAAATAAATACTTCAATCATGGCTTTATTCTGTTTGTGTAAATGCTTACATAGTACCAAGTTATCAGCCACTATCACAATGCCTTAAGCAGAATTATGTAAAATGAGAGTATACGCTGATGTTATAAAGTCATTGCAAAGAAAGAAACATTTATAGCTTTTTTGAATTTTCAGCTTTGTATTTCATCAAAAAAAATTTTTCCACTTCACTCCTTAGGTACACTGGTGCAGGGTGCCAGAAATTGGGACTCCATCACAAACGTGAATGCATTCCTGGAAGGCTGGTTTGTGAACAAAACGCTGTGTATGGCTGTAAAAACTTCAACTATCTGGAGTAGTCGGCCTTACAGTTGGAAGAAAGAGGAATGTTCAAGCGAGCTTCCGTATGTCTGTGAGCATGGTAAGGAAATATTAGCAATCCTGTCAATAATGGATGAATCGGGGATAAGATCACACTGGTAACATCTCAGCCGTTACTGACCAGGAGATAGTAAATGGTCCACACACTGGAATATATCCCAAAATTCTATAAAATTAATACTGTAACGCCCATTTGTTGATGACCTCTCTTTTGATGGATTTATTGTAGATGTGCTTGAAGAGCGAAAAATTGTGAAATGGTCTAATCTATAGTCCATTCATATCACACTTCTCGGTAAACAGCAGCTCTGGTGATGGACTAACCCCCACACAAGAGGACTATTGTATATTTCTTATTAAATGTTGTGACAATATTTCGATTAATAAGATTAGTCACGTTTAATAAATTTATCTTAACACAACTGTATTTTTTTACCTAATTTTCCTAAATCATTTGGACTTCTTGGGGGTTAAGCTGTAACGATTTAACGTTAACGAGTCATTGATCTAGAATTACCCAGAATGCTGTGTTACCATCACATCTCACGTACAAACACATTAAAACAATCCATGCGGGGAAACAGACATTCGTTTATCAGCCCGTCATCCAAGATGGACGTTCCAGGCCAATAACAGCAATTCCCAAAACGACTTTTAACACAAACTTCCAACACAAGTATATAACGTACGGAAATAGGACAGAATCAGTGAAAGACGCAAAGTAGGTTCTGTTCAAATGAGTGAAATCAGTATTCAAGTCGTGTACCATGCTAGAATATAAGTTGTCGATAATAATATGTATATTTCAGGTGCTCTTTGCAGCTGTTCTCGTGGCGATCTAGTTCAACACGATGAAGATACGGCCCCTACAAGCAAGCATTAGACAGTTACGAGACATGGCGCTAGATATTCTGGACGATCTGTCCATATTTACTGATAAGAGAATTACACTCAATGTGAAACTTAAACTTGGAGTGAAGGCGTTTGATGAAATAACTTTGACAAACTAGTTTTTGCAGTAATAACTTGTCACGTTGACTAAAATCGTCAAGTAATTTTGCATTCTTACTTTAACGGATAACCTACATTTATTTGGTCAGGGCAACATAGTTCTCCTGACAGTAAATGGCAGTAAATAATATAGCTTTCTGTGGTGGTTAGGTTCTGCGTGGATATTCATGTACTGTTTAATTTCCAGGCCTCGATTCTTTCCACAACCGTGTATCCATGCCAGCAGATATTTCAACCGATATCATGGCAACAACTCCATTGATAGGTAAGAGTCAGTAAGGCTTAATGACCCTCCAAACAATTTGGTTGCTGTGAGTTCAAGTCAAGCTCATTCTGGCTTCCTCTCCGGCCGTGCGTGGGAAGGTCTTGCAGCTATCTGCGGAGGAAAGTGGGTTTCCTCCCGGCTCTGCCCGATTTCCTCCCACCATAGTGCTGGCTGCTGTAGTATAAATGAAATATTGAGCACGGCTTAAAACATCAATGAAATAAATAAAACGAATAAACTGATAGGTAGGACATTTTGCACATGTCTAAGAAGCAAAAGGCTTTCTTTATTACATCTTTTCATCACAGAGCGTAGAAAGTGGTTTCATGGTGAACAAAGCAAAGGCATTTTAAAATCCATTTACATTAAAGAAAGCGGATCAGGGAAGACTGATTGGAATGAAATGTAAGGCACGATCGCTCGAGTCGCTCTAGTTGTATGCAAATCAGTCAATACGAATTGCGAAATATCACGGACGTCCTGATTTGCTTAAAGTCAATTCCACAAATTCAGACCGACTTAGCTAAACAAGTTATTTTTAGCAGTGTAAATTCACTCTCGAAAGACATCGCTCACGCAGAGATCACAACAACAAAATTTTGAGGGACACATTTGTGGAAAGAAAAAAGTAACAATGTTTCTTCTGACGTGAGCCTTTGACACAAGATCAAGGACGCTCGGGCGGTATTTTTTTTTACCGTTAAAGAATAACAGTAAATATGTCTAACAATGTGGAATGACAGTAGAACTTCACTGATGTGGTTCCAAAAATCGTAAGTATTGAAGAAAACAGATTTAAGACACCAGATGACAGGTATGTTTATCGCAAATGCATTTTGTGACGTAGCTACCTCTGCTTTTGACGCTTAATTTTTCAAGTTCCGGCAAAATTATGTCGGCAGAAGTGCAGAAAAAAGGAGGGACAGCTACTTTCTTCCTTTCTTGTCCTGGGCTTGAAAGAAATAAGAAAATCCACAGCATGGGAGGAAGTCCTTTAGGCTTTCAACATTTACCAGCATAAACTCGAAATAGCGGTTTATTCAAATAGATATTGTAAAATTTCTTTAGTATTTCTACTTCTAGACACACTTTCTGTTGCCTTTCATTTCCCAGAACATGAAGCAGAAATGTTTAAGTCTAAGTTTAAGACATATAATAGTATCTCTTTTTTTGACTGAGGGTGAACACAGTATAATTCAAGAGGTACGGCGTATATAGTAAAATCAGAGCAGCGATGAGTGTGATAGGTGACAGATGGTCACACATAACCGGTGAAATACGCCCTCTTGTCAATTTATCTCAGTCAGGGTTTTTTCCAAATCTTCGTATCAATGCATAAATTGTAGCAATTTTCACGCCCCCTGGTGCAATGACTCAAGAAGAATTGGGTAAAAAATTGCAGTGATATGTATTACAAGTTATTTGACAACGCATTCACAGCTGTGGTTGACGATGACTAGATCAAGGTTATGAATTCATGCTCAAACTTTATCTGTCATTAATTCCGAGTAAGAAATGTAAATACATGTTTATTTATATATCATGATCAAACCAGTTCAGGTGCGGGTCGCCGCCATGTACTCAGTTAAGCTACTTGCCTGTCATGAAACGTGGTTTCTCATGGTGGAACAAAAACCCTAACTGAGGTAATCTGCCAAGGGCCGTATTTCACCGGTTAAGTCTGACTATTTGCAAACTATCACGCTATTGTTGCTCTGGATTTTGTCTTTACGCTGTACGTCTTGTATAGTATCCTATACCCTGTAGGGTAGGGAATTTAAAGATTCTCTGGGTTACATTGTTTAGTGCAGGCCCCCTAGATACACCAATGAGTATAGCCCAGCAGATATTTATTGACATGGCTGTGGATGCTCCAAACATTTAAGGTATCACCCTGGGGATAGAATCAATTTCAAGTGATAAAGGTATTTACTCCCCTTATTATTTACCTCTAGATACCTGAAATATTGTCATAATCAACAAACAAAATGTTATGGCTTGCAGTGTGGATAATTGCTTTGCCTTATCTTTGGTCTCTTTTGCTTTTTGATTCATTACATACACTAACGTATACTAAGCGGATGTATCTAATAATTTACGTTTTGATCATAATGTATCAAATGCAAATAATACACCCAAAATCAGGTGGACTTTAGGCTTAATAAATTTTTGCTAGAAAGAATTTGCTAAATTTTTAGTTGTTGACAATTGTATTCATTGTTATTATCTTATGTTTGGTATCTTTTGACTTGTCAGTTGAAAATCTCATCACGGCGGCTTATGACGGCGGTATCCCTTGCACCAACCATCCAGCTGATCCACAGAAATACCCAGCAGTCAGTCCTTAAGCGTTTTTGCTCAACAGCTCTTCCCGCATCTATTTCAAACCTTGGGAATGCAGCTCTAAGCAGCTTCAAAATATCCGCAATCCTAGCTAAGAAAAAGTCGAGGGTTAACTTACGACTGAGGTCTTGCACATTTAAAAGGAATGAAAACAAGCTGGTATAGGGTTGACAAAGCTGAAGCAACACCAGGCCATTGGAAAACCTTAGAGAAAATTGGAAATTTTACGTCTAAAAATGCTAACTTAGATCGTTGAATTAGAGTTTTAAGGTAGGATAAATGTAGCAATTTATGACAATTTTATCGGTTCAAGTCCTGACCCAACTACTTCACCTTCTGAATATTATTAAATGGCCTGATGTCTTCTCATATTTGGTACTGCGTCAGCTTCTTTTTTGAGTAGAATAATGTGAACTAAAATAAATTGTACATAAAAATATATTTATTGTCAGTATCTGTATATTGTAAATAATATTTACAATACATCTCATGAGTTGTTTCAAAATATGTGTTGTCTTCTTTTCCAAACCCCCTTTAATGTGGTCTAGTAAATAATTATTGGAATATGGTACTGGTTTTAACACACGAAACCAAGCCTAGTCTACATAAGTACATGTAGACAGGTTTATCACAGGAGGAAACCAGGTGCCCCAAGTGCAAGTAAAACTTCAATATTATCCGGAAATCACTTCTCCCAGAGTCAACAGACAATGAAACACTTGCCTGAGGCAAAAATTCTTGTGGAGTTGCTCGTCTGTTAGTGTTTCGAAAGGGTTATTTTGATCTCTAATCACCTCCCTGAATTTCGACATGACGGTTATAAAATCTGTGGTCACCAAAAATCAGCCCATTTATGAGGTCTACCATTCGCGTCTAGTGAAACTAAGCAACTTTTATTTGGATTAAGCTTCCTCGTACCTGACTTAAGGCTAAGTTACGTACATTTTTGTGGAATCGACCTAAGGCATTTTTGATGTGGCTTTGCCAGTTGTGGCTTAGCCAAGCTATGCTTCGTGGAATCGGCCTCTGGATGTTACAAGGTTGAGCTGGGTTAAACCACTATGGGAATAGCAGCACCGTGCAAATTAGTTACCTAACAACGTCATATAGGTGGCGAGTGGGACACCATAGAAATCAATGGATGGCTGCTTTCAAATTTTTTTTTTAAATTTCTGATCACTGATCATTTTTTCAAACGCCGTATTTGTCCTCCGCAGAATCCAACACAAGTTATCATGGCCAATCCCGAAAATAATCCATTCTTAGATGTTTAGTCGCTCTGACAAAACAGTGGAAATATATCATGTGACAGGTATTCTAGGTGAAGAATTCCCGCGAAGATTCTGTCTCAACAGCATCATCGCTGGACACCGAGTTACTGCACTATCTACACTTGACAGAAACATATCTAAGAATGACGAGTTTTTGTCTTCTTCCCCTACTGACAGGACGGACACGACCGGCGATACAGGTAGCTGAACAAAATTCAAGCAGTGAGTGTATCAGCACAAGTTACAAATAAAGAGCTACACTTTTCTTCTGAACATGTTTAGCCCTTTTCAAAAGTGTGTCCAAGGAAAAAAGACACAACTGGGACGTAAGAAGAACAAAAGGACAATATCCCCAGGCACTCCGAAAAAATACATAAAACAAATCAAAATGCCACTGATATACAGAAGGGAACTCAGGCAAGTTACACAGATAGATACAAGTGATCTGAAGTCAGACTCTGATTGCTGTGATGGGAGTTTACATGTGGCTAAACGGGATGACTTGGAAGTTGGCATGTACATGTCTGTCGTTGTGAAGTGTGCATCCAAGCGGGATGTGGAGCATTATGTTGCTAGAATTCCCCAGGAACCTTACAGTGACGACATAGTAAATGTTGAGCTCGTGAACTATACCCACTAAGTTACGGATTGCCGTGTTTTATTCCACAGATAATACAAATATTACAGAAGTGGACGTGACTGTTATGGACCAGATACTGCCCATTTCATCCACTGTGGGTGACACCAAGCGCACATCTGATCATTTCGTGTTTGAAGACTTTGATTTCACCTGATATTATAGGCTATATTAGAATGATTCATTTGCTCAGGAATTCAGGAACTCACCTTAAAGTGGGTGGTCTGCCACTAACGCACCAACACCAGTCTGGAAGTGGACGTTCACCCTCTTAGACACCAACACCCGTCTGGAAATGGACGTTCACCCACTTAGACACCAACACCCGTCTGGAAGTGGACGTTCACCCACATAGACACCAACACCCGTCTGGAAGTGGACGTTCATCCACTTAGACACCAATACCCGTCTTGTATATGTGGCAGTATTATTTAAAACTTTCGACAAATAAAAGAGGATTTCAGAGAAAATTATTCTCTTTGGTGTGTTTATAGTTCATTTCAAGGGATTTATACTTCTACGCCATCTGAATCACCCCCCCCCCCCCCCCGGCTGTCCCACTGTGCCCCGACAATTGGGTGAAGATTGTTTTTTGTTTTTTTTAAACAAAATTAACTTCAGCGGTATCAAAATCTGCTTTTGTTGGAGACACTACGTGTAGTAAACCTGAAAAATATTTAATTATAAATTACACCACCAGAGTTTTTTCTACGCCATCGCCATAGACGTATTGTATATTTTGAAAAGTGTACCCGTTGACCCCAGTCTCCCACAGCTTTAAGCCAGTAGGTTTTTTTCACTTACTTGATCATGGGAGGTTGATTTCTGCGTGATTTCCACTTGTAATTTTAAAACGATCTCTGAAATGAACTATTTCTCCTACAGTATTAAACTGCATTCAGTTTAACGAATAATACTAGCCTGTCATCTCCACACCCTCAAAACCAACCCCCAACCCCCTACCTCCCTAAAGTACAGTCCCATTACTGACTGCGAATGTGAATAAGATGTTTGGCAAAGTTTACCAAAGTATAGGGACACATCATGATGGACGTACTTGGCGTAGCGGGTTTGTATAACGGACCTCGGGAAGCGCTGGCGTACCATAATACGTTTACCATATTGATGTATCTCTATGTACTTTCTATTTTTATTGCAGAAGGAACCACAACAGCAGCGTCGGCTATTACAACAGCACTCAATTGATCAACATCAGGTATAGGCCTTGCGCATTTCTTTAAGTATATTTTTAAGTGTTTGACCATAATTGAAAAAATAGTTTTCAGAGGAAGAACAATGTTGGGATGAATGAAAAACTCCATAAAGCCGCTCTATAGGGTGAAGTAAATGTACCTCGACAAAGATAAACAATTAAAATTTAGTTGCTCTGTGTTGAAAATGGATGTGCATAATTCACAATAGAATTTCAATCTAATCATGTCAACAGTTTCTTTCAATTGGCGTATATAGCTTCATATGGGAAACATCGATATGTTTTATGTAAATTTATACCTTACAACCACAACTGAGACATGTACATCACAATGGTTGGACAACTACAAGCAGTTAGGAGTTTCTTTAAATTCCGCTACCTAATGAAAGACGTAGATTTGTAGTAAAGTTCAAATATTAATTTGGACTATAACAAATATTCGGTCATCTCCACACCCTCGAGAAAAAAACCCTCAAACAGTCCCAGTATTGACTACGAAAGTGAATAAGATGTTTGAGAATGTCCACCAAAGTATAGAGACACATCATTATGGCAAACGGTCTTTGCGTTGGCTGATTCTGCTTGGCGACAAGCGGATGCCACATAATTAAACCAATGTAGGGATGAGCTCACATTTTATCCACTACTGTCATTTGTTTCACAGTTACATCGCCGATGACAGCAAAGCCACGTAGGCGGTCGAGAAAGTATAAAGGTAAGTTGTATCAGCCTGAATACCAGTAAAGAATGTGTCTAGTTTCATCGTTTTACATTGGTGTCTGGTATTCAAAAGTGACCACGGATAAAGGTCCTCACACTATCACAGATTCATTCACAAGAATCTAACGTTTGTAATTTTTTTGCAAATTTCTGCTCAAGCCATGGTGCTATAAAGCAGCGTGTAATTTACTGTTATTTAAGTATTTATTTGAACAGGTGGAATATAGCCTGGCTGAGGTGAGCTAAAATGAGAAGGGCGTATTTTACTGGTTACGTTAGGTTTCTGTGCATTGTTTTAATGTTGCTGTATGTTAAATGTGATGACAAGACAGCCGTTTGAGTAATTATATACCACTGACGTCTTATGAATTGCAAACATTACTGCATTTTTGTTACCTAATTTTGCTTAAGCTATGGTGCAAGGAGACGTGTAAGTTGCTACTGTTTAAGCGTTTACATGATCAGTTGGAAAGAAGCCCTGACTGAGGTAAATTGAGAGAAGGCTGTATATTACCAGTTAAGGTTCAATCTCCTGGAATTTTACAGGAATTTCCATCATTGTTTCATATTAATCTATATATTAGTTAAAAAGTAGCATTGTATAAAATAACACGAAATAATTCCTAATATTTCAAACAAAGACTATCTCTTCGAAACAGATGAGGTAAAGGCTTCACATACAAGATACCAGAAGCATAATCCTCGCACAGCTCAACGATGAAACATTAACAAGTCCAATGTCAAAATGCCATATGTGTCTTGTATGGATGCAATCACACTAGCTGACTGCACTGGTGAATAAGGTTACGAGTTCAAGTTCACCTCCCGCTCGTTGGAAGGTTTGCCCTGTACCTGACGAAACAATTTCAACTTGGTTAACCCGTGAGATAGATTGTCGTCGTTTCCTTGAATGTGATGACAACAGAACAGTTTTTCCCAGAATTCTGCTTAAATCATGGTAATAATGACGTTAAAATTTTGTTTTTGCTTTCTTAACTTTTATATGCACAGAGGGAATAAAACCATATACTGAGGTAAAATGACAAGAGGCTGGATATCACTGGTTTCGAGGGACCATTTGCCAACTGTCACACTGTCATCACTGCTTTGGTTTTATTCTCCATGCACTATTATATGGTTCTTGATTACGGTCTTCGACAATGTTTAAATAACTCAGTGAATTGATGTCTTCTTACAATAACCAAGAATTCGAACGGTGATATATTACTACCTTTTCATTATAATTTCTATTCACTAGGTCAGTTTTACTTCATTTGTCAGGTGTCAAACACATCAACAGGGTGTTCAGTCCAAAGCTGAAGGCTAAGCCTGACGTCTTGCACGCTGAGACAGACGTGACACGCTGCGCACGAATCTGTACTGACGAAGAATGCTGCGAACTGTTGAATCATTTTCCACCTGAAACATGTGCTCTGTATTGTGACGAGGAGAGAGCGAGAAGCAAAGGAGCGAACTCTGTCGTTGGTTCTACAGTTTGGATAAGTTATGAATATTAAGTTCTTATGGACATTTCTGATACATTGCTTGCTTGTTTTTGTCATGGTGACATGAAAAAAAGGACTTCCTTAGCTGTAACTATTGAAGAGCTTACTAGTTTTATTTATACATGTATTTGTCCACATGAATATACCAATCCTTAGCACTTTTTACGGCTCTGGATAGCGTATTTATATTACGTGGAGACTCAGTTTTTTGTTATTTTTCGTTGAGACTTGAATTGTCATGTTTTTTCTGTTATTTTTCGTTGAAACTTGAATTGTCTTACTTTGTTGAGTCTTTGCAGATGCTTATAGTTCGCAAATAGCATATACCTAAGCGAAGACTAGTTTTCACTTCTTTTGCCCAGCTTTTGCGTACACGCCTGCCGAATAGCATATTCGTTTCTGCATAGTTATTTCCCGTTTATGTGGACGTGAAGAATTTGCTCTTCTTCCTGGCTGTCGAATAGCATATTCATATCGACACAGACATTAGCACTGCAGACGTCAACTAATTTGGACGCTCCAGATAAATAATGGCAAGAACAATTCATAAAAAAGACGTTTAACATAAACCACCAAAGAACTAAGAAAGTATTTAAAGTACGAAAAGAATCATGCAAAGAGAAGCCGTTATGATGGAAAAGAAACGCAAGGCATGTTCAAGTGGAATGAGCGAGATCATTATTCAAATCGTATATCACGCTAAATGAATATTTGTTGCTATTTAAGATCAGTACAAAATTCTTTGCATCTTGCCTCTCGCTGTTGTCGGATAAGTGATATGTTCTTGAGTACGGTGTAAAATATATAAACTGAATTGAATAGCATATTTTATCACGCATACACCTGGCCACAATCTCATAGGTTGCATATTTTTCAGTACGGCGTTGTCAGGCAACAAAAACAAAACAAAATGTTGGGATTTCTGGACTGTATATGTAGAATGACATCAAAATCCCATGCTCATTTCCATTTTGGAAACGTAGTCGTTTCAATGATACTTTCTTATTTCCAAGAAAACGTAGTGAAGACACATTCAGATCGCCTGGTTTTTCTTCCAGATTTGTGTCAACCTAAAAGGAAACCAAATGTGTAGAAATTGTATTCCGTGAGACAAGAATAAGTATTTATGCCATCACTGATAGTGTAGCCCTATATGACCAGTACAATTAGGGGGTTACTGGTATGTATCTAACCTTTATTTGCCCAGGATAGGATATTGACTTGGTCTCCTGGAATATTGACTTAGTCTCCTGGAATATTGACTTAGTCTCCTGGAATATTGACTTAGTCTCCTGGAATATTGACTTAGTCTCCTGGAATATTGACTTAGTCTCCTGGAATATTGACTTAAATGTAAATACACAACCTTGTTTTGCGCTGCGTGCGACTATGTGTTTATTTAACATAACTTGTGTTTTAGTCTGGATTAATCTAAAAAGTTATGCTTTAGACCCCTTTCCTGAAGGCTTCAATTGACTCATCAGAAATGATGTTTTAATGTTAACCATTGTTATACGAATATGGGAATCTGTACTGTAGTTAAATAAACATGTAATCTGTTGACGGCTTTTCTTCCTTTTTATTTCTCCGAATTCTTTAATTGTTATCCGCATAAATGGTTAAAGTCACAGGTTGCCTTCGGCTTCTGTTTTCTATTGTCCTAACAAACAAGTGGTCTTCTACAGCTTTGGTTTCGTTATTGACCAACGAGTTTAAAGGTTCGAGTCCAAAAATTCTGCCAAAAAAAGAGAAAGTCCTGAGATGTGTTTTGGAAGGCAACCGAGAGGTTGGACGCTTGCATGATGATAGTTATTGGGTGCATGCAGCATATACAATGCCTGTGAGCTCCCCGAAACGGAGAAGCTAATAAAGTATAATGCGCTTTTTCTTTGGAAGAGTGTTAATCTTTCAGTGGACTGGAAAACTGGAATAATTCATTATGTGTATATCCATGTTCATTTCATCCTTAAACATCGAACACCTAAACCTACTAAGCGCCCAAAAAAGACATCCACCTTCTTTCAACAGGGCACAACTACAATCGGTAAGAAACTTGTTAAGATGTGCTGTATGAACGTGAAAATGAAAAATAGCCTTGCAACGCATGTGCAACTGTCAGTGCAATACAAGAAGAGTACTATTCAGAGACCTATGTCAGCTATTGAAGTTGGTATGGTTTGAGATTCCTTTTAGAAACAGATATGGACGTCCATTCTGTGTACAGTGTCTGAGGCAATTTATTCTAAGAAAGAGATTTATCGTTGACCGTCCCCTTGTGTGATGGTGTATGCTTTGAACAGTGTAACGACTGGAAATGCAGCGGTGATAGATAATAAAGAAGACCATGCACAAGAAAGGAAAAAGGGAAATGGAAATGTGGTGGTAATCAGATAATTCCCAAACCGACATATAACACAGACTACGAAAGAACTAAGAAAGCATATGAAATACGAAAATAGGACGGAATCGTACAAAGAGAAGCAGTCAATAGTTTTCGATGATGTGGGAATGACGGAGTATATTCCGGGCAACTGAGTGAAATCAGTATCCAAATCGTGTACCGAGCTGGAATATCAGTTGTCCATAATACAATATGTTGCTTCAGTTGCGCTTTGAGTGCAGCTGTTCATATATGCAACGTGGCAATCCAATTCATCACGATGAATATACAGACCTTAGCCCGGGGTTAAGCGGAATAAGAGTCAATCATGAAGCAGAGCGCCAGAGATCCTGTCCATCTTTACTTACAAGAGAATTATACTCGCTGTAAAACTTGAAGTGAAAGCGTTTGATGGGATAACCTTGACACATTAGTTTTTGCTGTATTAACATGTGACATTGATTGGAATCGTCACACAGCACACATTATCCACAGTAATATCTACATGAGTACATACCCGACGTGTTGGGAATAATGCCCCAGTATATGACAGCATACATGCAGTTTCCTATTGTGCCAAGTGGATAAGGTGATAGTTTTCCTATAGCTAGAATGCACTAGATGCCGGTTTAAAATCCCTCACTGTTCACGAGACATCAAATACAATAGGTGGTCGACGGTGTTGCTATGGCCGTGGTTCCACAGTCCTACAACCGTTAGGGGCTACTTGTCTTCCACCAGACGTGGCCAGTGAATTACAGCAGTCTCTCTTTTCCATAAAAATTTACTTCCTCCGTGTAAGTAAAAAAATTCGTATGCTTGGAATGGCTTCACGAATAATAAAAAACAAGGTTTTTAAAAAACTTTTCCTGTTCCTAAAATATTGAACGATTTGTGAAATACTAAGATGAAAAAGGTAACACATTTGCGGTCAATTGGGGTATGTTACTCTTGTCGCCATTTTGTTACCTGTCTAATGGTAATACTCAAAGAAGTAATTATAACGACTACAGCATAAAGAGTAAAGCCAGATGAGGAAGCTGATTAATTGCCTGCATGGGAGATTACCATAGCTGGGCCCCTTTAGGCAGCCGAGTTGCGTGGCGTTAAGTATATGGTAGAAGATGTGAACCCATCAAATCATACGTGTGTAAAGTTCTAATAAAACCCCAACTGAGGCCGTGTTTCTCCAGTTACGTGTGACCTTTTGCCGACTATCACATCGTCGTCGCTGCTCTAGTTCTATTCGCTATGTTAATACCTTTCATATTGGAATGTTTCATTGTTTTATGTGATTGTTTATTAAATGTGATGTATACACAGGATTTAGGTGTTCTACATCAGTGAAGTCAAATGAATTGCATTTGTTTACCTAATTCTCCTTTTTTCTACTTGTGGGATCATAACTTTTAACAATTTTAAGCATTGGAACACGACTAGAGCCGACAAAACCCGGAGGTTGACAAAAGGCTACATTTTACCAGATACGTGTGACCATTTGGCTGTTTTTACTCGCCATGCTGTTGTTGTTGGTCATTTATTCTCTTTATTGATGTTTTACGTCGTATTAAAGAATTCAAAGGTGGCCAGCCTTATGATGTCGGAAAGCGGGCACAGCCCGGAGGAAACACACAACCTGCTGACAGGCCTTCACCCGTAGAATTGAAGACGAAGACAACATAACCTGGATTCGAAAGTTTTTATCGGCTAACATAGTTTACAATTTGAATACTGATTTCAGTTAGCTAGAACATGCATATTGGAAACTGTTCACTGATTCTCTTTGCATGATTTTTTGTATGCATCCTATTTTCGTACTTAGTATGTCAAGAAGTATAAGGTGTTAATATCCAAGCAATTATACTCAGCAAATGCACGAAAAAAATCTTACATTGTTTTCTCTCAGTATTAAATGACGTGTTAACTCAACAATTATGGTAAGTATTCATTAATTGTGTCTTCATTTACCAGCAATTTTTTACATTTTCGGGCAATAGTCCATGCAATGGAAAACAGAAAGGTCGTCAAAAAGACACGTTAAGTGTATAATAGAGGTGCGTTTGGCAGCGAAGCGGGTGTACGTGGCAGTGAAGTAGTTGCGCGTGGCAGAGAATCAGTTGCGCGTGGCAGAGAAGCAGGAACTGCAAATTTGAGTGACATTGTGTCCGGCCATAACAAATTGAGATAAATTCTACGCTAAGCCAAAATGAATCAAAACAGTAGGTTACCTTCATCCTTCCAAAATCCGCTCCTTTTAAGGAAAGGATTATTCACAAGCCGCCAGATATAAATAGTCTGCCTTGCAGTGGACTGATACATAAAGCCGTTTGTCTAAGTTATCACCTACAACAGAAGTAACGTTATAAACAATTGCCTTTCAGAAACATTGCTTAGGGTGTTTACACCTGTCAGTCATTTCAAATCTGTTTCCCACATAGTGCTTAGAAAAGACGGGTGAAATTTAAGATATTCGAATTTCCAGTTGCCCGTCACAGGTTGTCAAATTTTATCGTCGGCGACGATGCATTTCCTTTTGGTAAAAGGCTTATGAGGCCATATCCGTACAGAGAGCTTTCCAGAGATCACAAGGTATTCAGTTGCATACTTTGTCCCACGATGGATGCAACCGGTATTATGGCTTCAAGATTGCGCCTGTTTCTGACGGCAATAATTTATTTATTTCACTTATTTGATTGGTATTTTACCCGTAGTCAAGAATATTTCACTTTATAAAGACGGCGACCAACATGACAGCCGGACAGAGCCCGGAATCGACCCACGACCTTCGCAAGCTGCTAAGAGACCATTCCACGTACTCCAGGAGAGGAAGCCACGATGGGCTGGACTTGAACTTTTAACTGTTGCACTGATAAGAGGTTCTTAAATCATCGGGCTACACTACAAGGCTAACCGCTAGGTCACGGAGCCTCACTCACAAGAATCATAGCCTGTCTGCACATGTTTCGTGAACGGAGCGGCAGACGCACAGAGTAGTAATAACCAGCTCATTCCAGAATATTTGACTTGACAGCATGGCGTCAGTGCCTTCCCGAAATGCGTCTGAGGTCAAAGAAATCCGTGAAAGGCTGAGTGAATTCTTTTTTTCTCAGGATAAAGCAGCTCCTTGGCAGAACAGGGCCACGGATGAAATGCATTAAGGATAGCTTCAGGGGAACCTAGATCAGAAAGAAACATTGATGTCAGACACACTTTTGTACATGTACATTCTCAAACGAACAGCTGACAGTCTGATCGTAATGGCATGTAGCTCGCTGATTCGTAGGGCTCTGTCCACGTACGTAGCAATCACCATAATGAACATGTACAGAGAAATCTGCCAGACAGGCATCACACGTCGAAATAACTCATTCTGAGATGGCAGTTGATGTATCTCTGGTAATGCACTAGGACGTTCGCGCCACTGGTTTGAAACAAAAATTGTCATGTTCAGAAGAATGAACACTGGAATTCGTGTAAGATTATGATGATTTGGCGCAGGTGATAGTCTTGGTAGACCGCTTGTTGGCCACATAGCCTGGGTAAGAATACTGCTGCGGTGCTCCTTCAAAACATCATTGCCTTCATCATTTTTGGGCTGATAGAAGAAACCTACTGCCCTCATCCTTTTCCATTGACTGTTGTTGAGAGATTCGTGAAGCCAAATACTTGTTCAATGCTTGTACTTTTTAGAGAGGTGATCTTCCTTGGTGTAGATAGATAGAAGATGATACTCATCTCAGGCATCCAGAGCAATGGACGAATCAATTTCAAGTTCGTCATTCGCCTCTTAATGTTGAACTAGCCTGGCAGACTTATGTAGGTCATGTATAGACTGACTTGCTACAGCTAGAGAACTTGCGCAGACAAAATGCAATTCATCTAAAAATGGCCAAGATTTCTTCAGCTCGAATATGATTGTGTTCTTTAAATTTCTATTTCATTAGGTTCATGCTTAAACTACTTAAAATAAATCAATATAGTAAACATCCACACTCTTAAACTATAACAAGGCCGTCCCTTTACGAAACGTTGCTTAATCGCTATGCCGCAGTAATCCCCTCATGCTCTGACGTCACCTGAGAGAGACGTGGAGGGTAATTATGCAAGCAAAGTTTCAACGTTCGTTATGGTTTAAAAATCAGACCTTTCAAATTACCTGCTACGTGATGATGGCTGGACCAGAAGATTGCCTGTATGAAAAAGTCTGCAATCGTTGAAAATATGACCCTCGAGCGGGTTGTAACCACTGATTGTGTCTGACTGCAATGAGTACCGGAGTAACAGTATTAAATATTTTGCTGTTTGCGTTCAGTAAATGGAAGGACACAGGACGCTGAGTTCACTGAAACGGCTTGATTTAGATTGATGTCACAACCATCGACCATGAATCAAACAAATGTCCAACTGTATGGGAATTATCAACATGTGAATATTTATTCGAGCGGCGATGTGTTTACGTTGGGACGAAATTAAGGATTTTCACGGCCCTGAAGAATAGTCATTTTCCACTGAACTTAATGAATAGCGCACCGTCCCTGTGTGAATCATGACGCGTACCTTAAATGTCGAGCAAGTTGATGGGTGTCGCGGGTAAAGTTACAAAATTTCCCTCCATGCTGTGGAAAGCGTCCTTGTCGTTTCTTCGTATGCGAAAATGAAGACATTACATGTGTTTTCTTCACAACCTAATCTTGTTCATGCAGTTATTATCATTTAAGACGTACAGCATAGAGAGTAAGGCCAGAGCAACGAAGACAGTGTGATAGCTCGCAAATGGTCACACGTAACCGGTGAAATACGGCCCACTGTCACTTTACCTTTGCCAGGGTTTTATTCTGACCTTGACTTCAGCAGAACTAGGTAAAAAAATGCAGTGATGTTAACTGCATTGTATTACACCGGTCACTTCAAATGCTGATGCTAAGGATTCCTTCGTCGCCAAAAAACTGAAAAAGTGCGATGTTATACCCCAAGCACTCACTCACTCACTCACTCACTCAAATGTTTATATTTATTCAGGGTTTTTCCCAGTAGAGGGCGCTTTGAGTGCAAACATTGATCTCTGCTTTGAGAGTGTTCATTTACAAAGCATCTTATGCGGAAAAACACAGGATGCCATTGTAATACGTATGTATATAACTATATGAGGTTTGATGCTCACCTTTTATTTATTTCCATATTTGACTGGTGTTTAACGTGATATTAAGTATTTATTCACTTACAAGTTGGCGGCTACATTGACGCCCGAATCAGTGGGAGATGGATTCGAACACGCGACCTCGTTGGTCAAGAGTGGTAGGGCTTTAACCATCTGAGTCAACCAGCCCTGCTTGTCTTTTACATTACAGGGGCCTGTTCAGTGAGGTTTGATACTTACGTTGTATTTATGGTTCTAGTTTTAAACACGGACTAACACTTCCGTATTGTTCTCATTTACCCTCAAAATTCAATTAAAAAGCATTGTTCTGCAAGAAATCAAAAACAAAAAACGTTAATCCTACAGTGTTTGCTCTATTAAATATTCATGTTCTATTAAATAGTCATGTCTCACTTCTTGTATCAGTCACAGGTAAACTGACAGGTCAAGTGGAAGCGGATCATGGTGATATGGGATGTTGTTTGCGTTATTCACATGAAGTCAGTAATTAACTGTTATAAATAAACTTACCTGCGTGGTAAGTTAACGCATCCCCGAGGCCTCGTTCCTTTGCATAGTTTTTCATGTTACTGTTTATGAAAAATGATGAGAACACAGTATTGAGCATTTCTACAGCGGTAAAGTCTAATATTGCTTTTTAAGTAAAGATAATAAGCAATGTTAAAATTGAAACTATCCATCTTGTAAAGCTGATGTAAAATGACACCGTTGTGGTCTTTGTACAAATGCAAGTTCAAGTAAGATGTACGATCTCGGGAGATATATGTGGGAGAAGTTGGCAACCTACGAGGAGCGGATAATTTATAATAAAAGGCCTTTTGTTTGAATAGGATCGGTATATAGCCAGTATAAGCTATTCAGCGTGTCCAGGGCATTTGTGTACAAGAGAAAGCAGAAGATACATACAAGGTTTGCATATAGTCACCGCTTTCTGGCTACACCTGGCCTTGTTACACTTTAATGCTGCTGCAAAAAACAACCTTTACAGCCATTAACGTTCGTGTTATTGTTAATTATTTAGTGTGTTTTGGGCACCTCCTTGTAGATAAGAGTGAGCAGTGGGCAGAGACATGGTTGTCTAGGCCAGTAACGGACAAACATGATCTTCATGGCGCATGGTTTTCAGTGTGATGAGATTTAACCACCGTCATGACCGCCTCTTTCAGCCTACTTCTCACTTCGTTCCAGCTGATATTTGTTGGTAAGTGAACTTCAACCTTGTGCATAAAATACAGGGAGAGGCTATTGCACAGTCATCTAGATAAATAGCGAAACATAAAAATAATTGTCTCCAGGTTAAGATAAGATTAAGATACGATTATGTCAGCCTGTATTCCTCACATATAATCATGCACTTTTGTCTAGGGAGAAATTTTAAAGCTCAGACACAGTTTTATAGAAGTGAATTTAAGCACCTATTTAAGTCGATATCACTTGAGTCATTTAATTTCAAGCACAAAAACACCCTAGCGATTTGCTTTTCTTAAGCTCTTCAACATTTATGTTGCTGAGTATTTTCAACACGGCCAAAAACGTCAAATCAGTTCAGCTATCATTTTCAAGTTCAAAAACTAAGTACATCTTTTCTGGAATATATTTGAAATAATGGAGTTGTAGTACGGTGAGGTAATTTTACATCCATCAGTATGGAAATGGTGTGTATACGCTAACTCGAAGTCACTGCCGTGTGGAATTCTTCGATGTAGTGGCTGTTGACTTGTCGTGTCCTCAGCAATCGATTGTAGCTCTAACACCGGTTGGTTATGTGCCCAACTTCATAAACGCATTAAAGACTCTGAAGGAAATGTTCCCAGCTGTGATCAAAGCTGACATAAGTAACTGGCATAAAAACAGGGTTCTTTCAAAGTTTGATGATACTGATCGAACACTACCATGTTTTCTATAAGGAAATATAATAAGGCCATGTATAATTATCGCCAAGTTATTCAGCACATCTGCTAGGGCAGCATTCACACGCCGTCAACAGCAACTTTTAAACACAAGTCCGGCGATTCGAAAATGTTGGTGTAACGTTACGGCTTTTATTCTGCACGGGCACCTGTTTTGTTACTAGCTAGCATGTTGAGGAGTGCACACTGCAAAAAACCCCTCAAAAAAACAATGGTTTTATTAATGCAAGAGTAAAGATAGATGATGTCAACGGGTTGCTTCACTAACTTGCAGGCATTCATATGATTGGGACATACACGTTAGAATGTCGACCCTGGTCGTTAGATGGAGTGGACAGAGCAGCAGACTTACGCTTCCGGAAGAGCTGTTACATGTCATCTACGTTCGCCCTAACATGGCCGGAGGCGAGCGATTTCTGCAGAAACAATGGTGGTCACCTAACCGTCAGTTCCAGCGTATTTGAAGACGTAACGTATTCCGGCATCACTGGTTGTTTTTTCATAGGTCTCACCAAGGATTCCGTCTCTAACTGGAAGTGGCTAGACGGTGAGTTTTACTGTGATACGAATAATCAAAAGTTATTTTTTTGTTCACCCTATACATTCTCTGTTGAAGCAACTTTCCTGGCGATGTGCTCAATGCATGGTTTTATAGATTATGGTTATTCTTTTAGTGAATAAACCGTAGTCATGCTACCTCTATCTTTCAAGAGTGTGTAGCAAGGGAATTTCGTTAGATTTGATTTATGAAGAAAATGACGAAATAAAAAAAACCTCTCAGGTACGACCGTCAGTCGTAGTTTTGAAAGTATAGCACAATGTCACAAAGAAAGTTTGATATAAGATCATCAGACAACGGTGCACTCAATTTAAATAAATATGCTAATTATTTTAACTAACTTTAAAGCTCCCATTCGATGAATGGGTGTAGCTTTCTCTGTGAGATACCTTGCCACAACATGGATGAAATATTTCAAACCATAAAAGTTAACCTTTGTATTTCTTTCATTAAATCATTCAAAACGATATCGCCCCAGTTTCATTTAATTACTGCTCGTGGAATTGAGATCCCAGATATATTGTCACTTCCGTGAATTCCTAGGGTGTTCTTTTAAAGATGCGGAAACTCATACACTGAAAGATTTTAGCATTGTATACCTATGTATAAACAGTTACATGTAAACATTTCTCAATTATCACACTCGTGTCGCTGGTCTGCTTTTAACCTCAATACTGTAAGAATTGTATATTATATACTACAACAATTATAATCCAAAGCCACCTGATGCAAAGTTTTGTCTCAGATGATGACGTTATTGTTCTTTCTGGGACTACTTTGAACTCCCTGGTCTTGCGTCCTCTACTGGGGAAACCCTCAACAATATTTGGGATGCGCTACACTGACAAACATACGAGAAATAAAAACAAATTGCCAGCGGTGACCTTGCAATACCTTCCAAACAGAAATTTTACCGCCACGGATATTGTTGTTGAGAGCTGTAGTAAGCGGTATCGTGGTTAATTCAGGTATGTTTTAGTTTTGACATCTGCTTTGCTGAAATCAATACCCTATTCTGTGTATTTTAAGGTGTGAAGTCTCTTTTTTTTACTGTCAGCCTGCAATTTTTGGTCAAAATGATGGAAATTATTCTAACCTTAATCTGGTATGAGTTGTGTGGATGAAAGTTTGAAATTCTTGGCGAAAGGACACAAGGAGACAGGCGGTGATTCGGTTGAGAGTGAGTGGCGTTGCTAGGTACCATAGCATAGAAAGGTCCAGATTTTGACGGTCAAGATTATGGCTGCTTTCTCACAGACTGGGCAAGGTATGAACAAAAGCTTACCGGCCAGGGAATGTTTGACAGTTCCAGCACTAAACGTTAAAGGTGGAGAGAACCTAAAAATGACATAATGTTCAGATGAAAGATTGCTAAAAGTTTTTTTCTAAATGTAGTCTTCAATATTTTTTCCTTAAGGAGAAAAAGACACTTGAAAATCATTTTTGTATGGAGGGTATTTGAGGCCACCTTTTGGTATTTATAGTCTTTGTTTAGTAATGTCATAAATGAGGTTGTAACACAGGTTTAATAAATATTTTTGCACTAGAACTTGTTCCTTTCAGCTGCCAAATGTATTAAACCACATTTTACAAATCGCATTTATATTTTTAATGTTATCATAATTTAGGTTAGATGCATATGTTTCGATATAAGTAAAAAAATTTACATTCAAATAAATTTATTACACAAGCATCACATCCTTATTTAGAACATTATTATGCAACCACGGTAAATACCACATACCCACCATACAAAAATATTTTCAAATAATTTAAAATATATATATATATTAAAGATTATATTGCAAATACGTCTTGACGCTCTTTTATCTGATTTTGGCATCATTTTTATGTTCTCTTCTCCTTTAACATTATGGAAAATTAATAGGGGCCTGTTGGTGTTGTTAGTGTAAATTATACATTTAGTGACATTTCGATGTAACTGCCACGGTGAGCTCAGCACTGTTTTTGAAGACCCTTGTGGCGCAGCGATACAGATGTAAACGTGGTGATATTTTTTAACCTATGGCTATTCGTCAGGCATAATCGAGTAGAAAATTTCGGACTATATTCGAATAAGTTTCAATCAGTTTTAATATTTGGAATTACTTTCCGTCGTGCAATGTAATATTTATTACGAACTGTTTGTTTGCGGGTTAACGAATGACGTGATCAGGCAATTCGGCGCCATGATTGAATACGTTGCAGATTCATCACGGATCACGCAGTAATCTCTGTGTATCAGTAATGTCTCGTAGTCTCGTAGACAACATTGCAGAGTCATGGGTTTATTACATGTATGCCCACATACGCTCCAAAATAGGTTTGATCAGACAGATGTCACTTTTATGTTACTGATGACCATAGAACTAGAAATCTCCAGGGCGCAAGGTTAAGTCTCGTACTGAGGGATTAATCTGTTCAGACTTTGCAGGTGGGCCGAGGAATGTATTGAATACGGTTCTCAGGTCCATGTGTTGAAGAATAAAATAAATAGTCATGAGTATGAATGTCTATTGCGATATTACGGTAACTATTGCGAAATTACGGTAACTGTTGCGATATTACGGTAACTGTACAGATTATGCATATTTAATTACAGGAGAATTATACTAAGTGCAAAAATTAAAGGTCCTACAAAATAACCATGGTACACTTTGCGTGAAGATGCATATAATTACATTCCAGAGGGGTTTTTTTAATTCAAAAATGGCTCCAAACGGTTTAAATAAACAAAATAAACTAAAACGTATATAAAACCAGCGGTAATTTGACCTTTGACACGTGACGTCACAAGTTGAACGATGAACGAGCAAGTGACAAGTTACAAATGTCGGTAGCGTGAAATCAGTGGGTCATTGTCACATGACAGTACACGGTAATAATCCCAGATGCCCAAACGCTGCGTGTTAGGAGGCTGTAGCGACAGCATGGAGAATGGGGCCACCATGCACCTGTGGCCAAAGTCTGTCGCTCGGAAATGGACAAGTTTTTTTCGCCAAGCGAGAGTGTGGTCGTCTGTACCGACTCCATACTCCGTGCTGTGTTGCGGACATTTTGGAGCAGATTTTACGACAACAACAGTGAGCTGGAGCGGAAGCTTGGTAAGAAACCTAAACTGACAGAAGACGACGAACCACAGCTTACTCAAGCGACGAATGCTTAATTGACAAAAAGACGACCGGGTTGAGAGCGGTAAGCCAGCACTGTAGCCGTTCCGCCTGGCACTAGCAACGGATTCGTCAACTGTGCCAGCAGCTGTCCGAAAACGGGAGTGTATGAGAGTAAGTTAAATTTGTTTACAAATTAAATCAGAAGAATCCATTTTTTTTTCAAACAAAACGCTTATTCGTGACGTGATGTTGGCACTTTAAATTTCTCTGCATCTTCAATACATATTCATGTTGTTGTAACTCGTAAGCAAATCGATTTGTCTGTGGACGGCTAGCTTTGTCTGAAAGATGATAATAACATCTGCTTGTAGGGCCTATATACCTACTAATTTTATTTTGTAAATGTTATGTATTTTTATTATCATAAATGGGATATAATGCTGCCATTCGTCGTGTCAGCTAGCCTCTACTGTCCAAGCGGGTGTCCTATTCTATGTTTCACTTAAACCTAAGGGTTGAAACACGTTGCGTGGCATACAAATTGTCAAAAAATTACATTCTTGAATATTATTTTGAATTACTAATAGTCATAAAACAACATCAAGCTCAAACAACATAAAAAAATGCGTAAATTTCAATTTTTCAGATTATCTCTGTAGCAGAATCTTGGGAATGTTGTCCAGCAGAGGTTGCTCCAGATATCTCAGAGCCGGATATCTTAGAGCCATGTGCCCGAGTGCTAGATACCTCAGAGTTGAATATTACACCAGACTCAGGTATTGACGACAGTTTTACCACTGATGTTGGACTTTGTAGACAGAGTACAAGGGCAACACAAGTTAATCTTCGCCCCAAGCGAAGAAGCAAAGGTAAGAAGCTCCTGTTTTCTGTGTGATTCTTTTCTTTGAATACAAATTGACCGTTTTCAAATTCTATGTGTCACAAATGACTTACTATTTTTACTGGTTGTTTATCATTGTCTAAAATTGATTTTTGTTATCTCCTAGCACAGACATGAACACTACAAGTGAGCCACTCCAGCTTAAGGGTTTTAGAGAAATAGTTCTCTCAAGTTATTTTATTTTGGTAGCTAGAATAATGCAAGATGAATACCGGTAATGCATTTACATGCCCATTAATAAATGTTACTCCATTTGCTTTTTGTGTGTGTGTTAGGTATTTCATACAAATGGCCGCCTGTTACTGCATACAGAGCAGTATAGTGCAACTTATCGGACGCTCCCGCTCTCCGCAGCCTGTCTGAGGTTGGTGGAGATAGTGGTGAGGAGAGTGAAAGAGTGAAAAGTCGGAAGAAGATCACCATAATGAGACAGAGGATCCAGTTTATCTCACTGACGAGGAAGACTTGCAAGAAGAGGAGCCATACATTAGGTTTGTTCAAAATATCAACACTCACGCAGTGTCTACGAAGATGTCCAATTGGACTACAGGCTCAATAAGTACTACCCAAAAGTCTTGAAACAGGAGTCTGATGAACAAAAACTATACTTAACTAATTATGTATTACCATAACCCGTATGTCAAAGTGGGCCCCACCTTGGTTTATTTCACTCTGCTATATGTCCGTTTGTATCAATACATGTTCTACATTTATTTACAGTCTTTTTTACATTGTATTATGTACGGATCCTATCTTCTTTTATTTTTCAGGGAAAAGACGATTCAAACTATGGGAAAATCTTCTATTGTTTTTGAGTCCTGTTTCAGAAGCCTTTTTCAGAAGCTTGTTTCAGCATTGATTGCAGTGTTGTAGTGAATGTCTGGTGAAATTGAAGACAAGAGGCACGATGGTCAGTGTGCGGCAGGTATGCACCAGCTACAGTATCACCAGAGACTGAAACAGTCAGCCATTGGTTGGAAATTATGTTGCAGGAAATTTCTTACTTTCCTCAGCTATGCTGTTCTGCGGTGCAGATGTCTCAAACAAACTCCATGTGTTCTCCTCTGCTGGAATCACTTCTTATTCGTTTTTTTTCCTTTATCACCAAAAGCCGTTCTTGAAGAAAGCCGCCAGCACCACGTGGTCAGAAGAGAGAGGAGCATTACTGGCAGAATTCAAAAGGTGTCAGACTGGCTTACACCTAGTAGGAGATGAAAGGGCTGATAGTCCAGTTCATAGTGCAAAATATGGCACTGACACCATTCTGGAAACAAAGATCAATAAAAGTCATCAACATTGAAACAGTGACAGTAAGATCATATTTTTTGATACATTTTGAGAAAAAAATTAATTGTAATAAATTAAAATGTGATCAGACATAAAATTATGTTAAACCATTCGTGGTTACCATTTGCACAGTTATGCCCCTTTTTATTGTCCGTCCGTCCTATGTCCTGCTTTGTTAATGGCATGGTATTTATAGTATCGAACAGTTAAAATTTTGCATTATACTGTGCGTAAATTAAGAGGTGTGTACTTTGTAATCTTGAGGTCTAAGTGGTTACCGTTTATGTGAAGTTGTTCGAAGTTATTCGCTTTATGTTCCGGGAATATTGGTTATTGACATTCCAGAGTCTCCTCTAGAAGCTGAATTTCAGTATTTTGACATATGAATGTAATTGAACATTGCTGATTTGTGCTTAATACCTAAATATAAATGTTTCATTATTATTAGGTCACAGAAGTTGTCAACAGTGACGCAATGGAGAAGGAGGGATTGATTCAAGCTTTAGATAACCTAAAGAAAAAGAAGCTCACTGTGGATGAGATTGCTACAGATCGACACACCTCTATTCGAAAAAATCTTCGCCAGGAACAACCTACAATTAAACACACCTTGGATGTTTGGCATGCTGCTAAAGGTATATCGATGCTTTTGTTTTACTGTAAAATGTTGTACTGTTAATGAACACTAATCCCATCAACCACAGGTCAGACAATACATCAGGGGTGGAAATTTAATTTTTTGTCCACTGTTCCTGTGGTCATTTTTGGAATGGTGCTCAATGTATAGACAGGTGATACAGATGAAAGTAATGCTTTAAAAAAACTGACACCTGACACGACGTTTTAATAATCTGTCACTTTTCCAGAAATCGGGGGGAAAATACGGGAGTAAATTAGTTGAGGCACATCAACCAGCTCTTTAATGTACAGTTCCTGTAGTGTAATTTATGCGCACTACACTTGGTACTTAGTGATCCGTGACCATTTTAATGGTATTTACATGTAATTGTAACACTTTTACTGTTACTCCACTATTTCTGTAGTTGAAATAAAAAGCTTATTCAATAGCAACCTGTCACCGTGCATGAAGCGACCTTGTTTTGAGTATTTATCGGTCATTTATTTATTGGAGACACAATCTGATAAAAGTGTATTTCCATATTTCATGAATCAGTACTTTTTGGTCATTTTAAGGGGCTGGGTAAGAAAATTAACAAGGTTGGGAACATGAAGGGTATGAAGAAAGTGAAACTAGGGGACAAAGTCCATTATAACCACCTATATTGGTGTGCCAGTTCGACCAGTGACAGTAATTCAGAGATGATATTTTCAAGTGGAATTCTGCTGGCAATCATTTTTCAAAAACATCGTCATAATGACCAGCTCTTCCCAAAATGTGCCGACAAACCTCTCTGTGGAAAAGAGAGAAAAAATAAGTGGATGGTTCCACATAGGTGTACCTCAGTGTTTTATTTTGCATGATCAAATTTTCAGACTAAGTAAAACAAGAGTGAAATTAGTTACCTGTTAGTAGGGACAGCCTACAGTTTTTCTCTTTGCTAGTGTTTTTCTCTGACAACCCAAGAATTATATATCGACACAGTGTATTTCTGTAATTTAACGTTAGGATACCTTTTTCAGTTATGAACCATAAAATATACCTTCTCATCTATCACATTTTAAATTGGAGCATCGAGACTTTAGTGAAAGAAATGTCACAATGTGGTTCAGACAAAATGAAGCAAAATGTGTCTGTTATGTGTCGGACATGACGCTTATATATATATATATATATATATATATATATATATATATATATATATATATATATATATATATATATATATATGGAGTTATTCTTTCATGACTGACTGTGCTCAGTAGGGGTTTTAACCTACAAAACCTTATCCACAGTAAATAGTGATGGTATGCCTTGTCTTTATTGATTTCTTTATACAGATGTCTTGTTGAATGGTTTTCTATGCGCCAAGGTATTCCGGCTATAGTGAAGTGGTTGTTGATATATGATTAATATTTGAAATATTGTCTCTTTGTTGGCCTGAGGGTATTGATCGAAGGTCAAAGGTCGACTGTCAGTACCCCCTCCAGTAAGATTCATATTACTTTATGTATGTTATAAAAATGACAAATAAACATCTCAACATATTTGAAAACGGCCTGTTGTGTTGATCTGACATCATTTTTTATTTAGTTCATAGATGATAGTTTTGTAGTGTCACTACTCCGTTTAGCATTGAGACATCAAACTGTAGCGCGCGGTGTAGTAGCATGCCATACCACATCTGTTATATTCCGTATGTATTAAATGTAAAACGAAAATTTACAACCAATACAATATGACTTGGCCAATACGGGTCATTGTGGAAGATCTGTATAGAAGTGCTTTTAGGCTGTATTCGAGCAATTCGAGTACAAATTTGATCAATAAGGTAGGCTAGTGCCTACTGTACCACACAAGGTGTGACTTCAAACCTCGCCTTTCACCAGTATGGCAGGCTCCTTGGTCGTGGTGGAAATCTGCGCTTGACGTGGAACGTTTCAGACGTACCTAGCAAAGGTCAGTGTTTTTCTTTAATGTAATATCCAGTTTAGTACCCCATTATGATTAACCTGACTAGAGAATGTCAGGAAACATTTGTGTACACCTTGTTGTTGAGAAGTAGTATTGTGGGTTATTTTTATGGAATGGGGAGCAGCTGGATCCCACCACATAATACCAAGCCAGTGCCAACAGGACCGCACAAATTGACGATAAACAACATGTCGGCGTTTTCTGAAAAGATTAAGTTCAAATGGTGCAAGTTAGTACCCAATGCCACATAAAAACCTCCTCTCTCATTTAACTCTCAGATTGTTGTATCAAGACCAGTTTAGACAAATAAGTTCCAAAACTTGTCTACAATTGAATGCCATGTAAGAAATTAGTTAGTATCTGGCTTTTATGTTACCTAGCCAATCATGTACGATGTCTTGGCATCTTTTAAGTGATGGCACCACTTTAGCGCACAGACTTGCTCTCCCACAAGGAAGTACAGTATAGTAAGGACTCTTCGTTGCCATATGACTGAAAAAATTGTGAAGTGTGACGTAAAACCTAAGCGTACATACATACATGTATTTACAATTTATACTCACTGATCTACTGATTTATTGTTGACATCCATGTTGGACTGTTGCCTGTACTGGTAATATGCCACGTCAGGCACATCGGGGTTGAGGCACACCGGTTCAAGTCCTTTATGGTCTATGGTGCACTGGACTCGAACATCCATCTCCTCACACTTGGCGTAGATCACAGTTATTTCAAAATCACATTCTGTTGCAATTGGCATGATTATGCAGTTTCCACATTTACACCTGTCAAAACATAGCACAGTTTCAGAATATTTACCTTCACAACATCACTAGACTTTGACAATTTTTTATTTATCCTGTTGTACGTGGAAGGTCTGCAAGCAGTCTGCGATGGTTGTGGGTATCCACCCACCATAATGCTGACCGCCGTCGTATAGGTGAAATATTCTTGAGTACGGCGTAAAAGACCAATCAAATAAATAAATAAAATATCCTGCTGTAACAATCAGCAGAGTTGACATCCAAGCATATGCATGTCAAGGACATCAACAAAAGCATAGTCACTGTTCAATGAACAGTAGGTCTGGCTCATGCGAATGTAGAATTTCATAGAGTTTAAAGTGTGTTTTTGGCCTATTATATACGCATATTATAAATTATGCGCAGAAGAATCAAATAATTTAGGAAAACATGTCTGGAATAGTCCATGAATTGACGTTATCCCATGATAAAAACAACATAATCTCGTGGAAAATTACAGTGGGATGGTAATATCAAAAGGAGTTAACTTGAGTATTCCGAGTTATGTTTCCAGTTGACAAAAATCAGAGGACGTTGTTGTTGTTGTTGTGGTATGTAAGTATTTTTGACAGACGTTTGATAAACATAAATTTTCGGTTATTATCTGACCAACAAGTGTAACTGGTAATAGAAAACGTTTCACATATGTGCTCCTAGTGTCCTTAACGCAGGACTTAGGAAAATGTTATACTCTGCTAACATATTATGGTGCGTATCATTCAGTGTTCTGCAAACGAGACTGCTCGCTTTCACTGTCTCATGCTTGCGACCTCACCCCTCGCCTCTGTGTCGTCGCTATTTCCCCATCATCAGACGCATGGGAATCAAATCCATAGGATTGGACCTTTTCCAGGCCCCATCTTCCGCAAAGTAACCAATGTGTCATGGTCCTGTCGCTAGATTCGTATGTTTCCGCCATGGTAAGAAAAACGGCCTTTCAAAGGTCTTTCAACTCGCGACGTCACCTAGGTCAAGGTCATTAAAGCGATGTTTTTACACATGGTACATTTCCATAGGTTTTTAAATCCATTTAAATGGTTTTAGAGAGAAAAATTATGCAGAAGAACAGTAAACTGCTGATATATTAATTATACCATTTAAAGTTTATAATATGTCTTTTAATCCCAATTTTAGGAATTTTGATATAACAACTGCGTTCATACGCGCATATTCACAGCTCACAGGCGGATAAATGACCGCCCCGGTGGTCTGGTGGTTTGTCTGTGATTCTCACTGAAGAAGTCTGACGGAATTAATAGTGTTAGCGTCAAGACTCCAACGACGCTAGGCCAATATAAGAACAGGAGTTGGAGTCTTTCGGGACTATTTTTTTTTCACATATCAGCTCGATGCAGACTTGCCACGTTTACGGCCGCTATCGGGCCTGGCACCAACTTTTGTCCCACCAATATTGCGCCATTCGTTGAAAGCAGCAAACTGCCCTAATCAGTGCTTTTTGTCAATTTTTACACATTGTTTCCAATGTTAACCTGGGAGATTTCAGCAGGGCCACTAGGAGCACAAACCTCTTGTTTATTATAGAGTCTCCTCCCCACCGTCGGTAAGAAATAGCGAACTTGGTGAATGATAAATATGAAAGATAAAGCTCCAAAGTTCAAGTTTTAATAATTTTGTTTGAGTGTTTTTTTTTTAACCCTTCCATTGATTTTTTAAAGAGTCAGTTTTACGGATTCAGGAAGGTCCTAGATCTAACCCTGATAATCCAGTAAAGGTGGGTAAATATCTTTCACAGCCTTTGTCATATATGGATTGTTTTAAGCCAACAGATCATCCATGTACCGTTTAGTAAATGAGAAAGATTGGGTCTGGTGAGAATTATTCTTTATTAGTTTGAGAACAAGTATAGGTTTGTCAGAATTGGGCACAATTTGCATACTTCGGAAAACTAATATGCTGTTTATATGTGGTTTCCCAGAATTTCACAGAGACGTTATAATGAAAAATTCAAGCAACTAGGTGAACCACAAAACATCCCTTTAATGGTAACCCTTGTATGTAGTGGAACAGAAAAATGCTTTGTTGCCTGTGACGTTATTGTACCGGCGACAAGTTTTTTGGACACCGATACAATTAGTAATGACATTTTGTGAATTAAATCTGTGTCAGAAACAGTAGAACAGAGAGAACCAAACTCTAGCATGGTACGCGATTTTAATACCGATTTCACTCTGTCGCCTAAAAACATTTCCAACATCGCTGAAAACTGTTGACTGCTTGTCTTTGCATGATTCCGTCTCATTCCCGTACCGTATATACTGACTGAGTTCTTTGGCAGTTTGTGTTATACGTCGTTTTGGATTTATTTATTGATTTGATTGGTGTTTTACGCCTTACCAAGGAATATTTCACTTATACGATGGCGGCCAGCATTACGGTGAGAGGAAACCGGGCAAAGTCCAGTGGAACCCACGACCATTCGCGGGTTGCTGACAGTCCTTACCACGTACGGCCGAATAGGAAGCCAGAATGAGTTGGACTTGAACTCACAGCGACCGCATTGGTGACAGGCCACCTGGGCCACTGAATGTCTGTTTCCACGCACAGATCCTAAGTACAGATATACATATATGGTATGTGTGTTTGAGCATCTAGTTTGGAATTTTTAAGAACCATTCTTAAAGCGCCATTTTTGACAACGTTTTGAAGCGCCCGAAAAGATAATTTTCTGTATACCTCTCATATCTATGTTTCTCGGTTCTCCATATTTCGGAATATAATTAAGACTTACACCATAGAGGGGAAAACAGAGCAGCGACGACAGATTAGGAGTTGACAACTTCACATGTAACCAGTGAATTACGGCCTCTTGCGATTTGATCTAGGGGTTTTATTCTACTGGTTTATGTAAATGCATAAACTCTCATAAGCAGGCTTCGTAGGTCATCATTATGTTCAATATTAAATTTACATGTTTACATCGATGGTAAGTAAAGTCTGACATTCGGTTACAGCTGTATGTACCAGGTGTATAATAAGATATCTCAAAATCTTCAATTGCTATCCCGTGATTAAAAATCTTTGAAGCTATTGGTCTATTGTATTGGTAGGAAATCCATATGGGCTCTCGTACGTTGAAATAATTCGGCATAGCATTGCGAACCTCAGGGTATTTAAAATTCGTGGTATGTTAATTAAATCCAGATCTTTATATCGGTACTTTAATTTTAAGGACAGCCTATTTTTAGCTGTCTGAACTGTTGTGACTGGTTTATAAAGTCGAACATAGGATATGTCTTGATATACACGAATCACATGGGGTGATACAGAAAGTGTAGAAGTGGTTGTTACTTTTGCAACCCCTTGACTCAATATTTTCAGAGAAAGTGCATAATAGGATACCATACTTTTTGACAAGATCCCCCCCCCACCCTCCCCAATATCAGTATTTACAATTTAGATTAACGTAAGAGTGAACACAATATGATTTAGCAGTCAGAGATGAACAGAAGTTAGCACCTCAGCGTAGGTAGATAAATTTATAAGTTGGATAATTGGATCCAATTTGCAAACTTCTAACCATCTATATTACAATGGCATTAGCTAGCTTTATGTAAAGTGTATGACAATTTGAGCCATGAGGCAATAGTGACTCCCTTGCTTATCCGAAATGGTTATGAAATTGTTGGATTTGATTTTTTTTCTACATCTATCGAAGGTTCGCCGGTAACATTTAACGGCTGGCTCACCACTGCTGACGATCCTTTGCGCTCTTGTGCCGCGAGATGTAATGCACCAAACCCTGCCTCGACAGATGGAGGCAGGAAAACCTGGTGGACAGCAGAACGTTGTGACAGGAAAATGGAATTTATTTGTGAATACGGTCAGTAACCTACAACTTTTCACACATTAATTTTGCCATCTTAGAAAATTTTCTCTGGTTTTCCTCTCAATGTAGTCTTTTATACTGTGTTCCTGCATACATCGGGATTTTCCGGGTGGACAAAGAGTCCATGAGGCTAGTTCCCTTTGCATTGTTTTAATGTGTGTACGATAATATGATGACAATCCAGCATATTGAGTAATTCAAGATCAATGATGAATTACATGTTGCAATTATCATCACTGCATGTTTGTTTTACCTGCTTGCAATTCCGCTCAAGCCCTGGTGCTAAGGGCGTGTATCTTGCAGCTATAAAAGCAGGCATGAACAGATAGAACAAAGCCCTGAGATAAACCAGGGGCCGTATTTTACCGGGTAGGTGTGACCAAAAGCCAACGGGTGCAGGGTAGAATTCCAGGACACAGTTACCTGCTAAAGCTAACCCCGGCTTAACGTTATTAATTGCATGTGTCACGGGCTAATTCAAGCGTCGAAGGTCACAAAAACAAACAACGGAATTAGGAGTACAGCTTTGCTGACTTCCTGAGCTATGTGTGGCTACACTATACAATTATACAGACATCCTACATTTTTATTGAATTCAACAGCTCTCATTTCCGACAGTTGCAACAAAGATCGACGTTCCACCAGTCACTCCGGATATCTGACGCCAAAACCAGTCGTTATGGGTGGTGGAAACGAAAGTCTCTCCGGACAGCTACGGCAGTCTACGATGCTATGCTTTGTAATTCATATCCAGTCGATGGACTTTCCCCGGTTCTGAACCCTCCCTGCTTTGGGGGATGTGTTGGGAAGTCAGTCAGTAATGTGCAATTTAAAAACCTCAAGGACCAACATAAAGTACATACAAAGCATTGTATAACAAGTACAGTTCACTTGCTTAGCATTGCTTGGCCATTTCAGCTAGTTGCAATCGTTACACTTACAATTCCCACCTTGGGTTAGCTTTCGTGCAATAGGTGAGTGAGTGCTTGGCGGACGCTGCTATCCGGGCCGGTATGTACAATATGTAATTTGGGGTCTCTGTGGCGGGGGGGGGGGGGGGTCAGCACGGCGCAAAAATCTAGATGTCTGTCACCAATGCAGTGGCTGCAAGTTAAAGCCCAGCTCATGCTGGCTTCCTCTCTGGCAGTAAGTGGGAAGGTCTACCAGCAACGTACAGATGGTCATGGGTCTCCATCGGGTTCTGCCCGGTTTTCTCCCAACATTATGCTGGCGGCCGTGGTACAAGTTAAACTTTCTGATTACGGCGTAAACACCAATCAAGTAAACAAATTACATGTAATGAATAGGTTAACACATTTTTCATACAACATATGGATGCATACAAGCAGTTGTCCATTCAATCAATTGCATAATTACACCCTGGTCTACTGCACACTATTGTTGTACGTGTACTCCAAAAGGAACGTTAGTAACTACTGGAGTTGGGCCAGTATCAGAGTACGTACAATACTTTACCCACTCACCTCAAAAGCAACTGCTAGCACTGTCAGCGCAGCTATACCGCTGCCATTAGATGTGACATCTAAGCATGCCCCAATAATACTGAAAACATAGCCAAAACACCATGACTTCACTCTGAGCTCTTGACTTCATGACACTGGCGGGGTGGTAGCACAGAGCCTTAGGAAATGCACTTGCATCTTTCCACCATCATTGAAAACTGTTGACAACTCCTCTTCGCACGATTTCGTCCTATTTTCCTACTTTATACACATTTAGAAGTCGTATTGGGAATTGGCCTTGCGATTATTGACCTGGGACGTCCTTTGTGGTTGACGGCTAGAATATGAATGTCTGTTTCGACGCATAGATCTACCAGGGGACCTCAACTACCCAAACTACTAAAAGTTTAGTATAACGACGTGTACCATTTGCCGAACCCCTTCATACTCTCTTCGCTGATCTGGTTTTTCTATTTATGCTGTAGTCTTTTACATGCATTGCTTTTCAACTGTCGAATACTAAATAAAAAACTTAGGACACATGTTTTGATTACTAAGAGTTCGAATCTAATTTTGGAATTATATATGTACTTGTGCTGATTATGAAATTGAAGACATCAATGGGAATAATTTACACCTTTCCCCTTTCAGATGCATCCCCGACACCTACTGAGCTCCGTACAGATCCATCCCCGACACCTACTGAGCACCCAGCGGATCCATCCCCGACACCTACTGACCACCCAGTGGATGCATCCTCGACACCTACTGAGCACCCAGAAAACAATCCCACTCCATCCCAGGAGAAAAAAAATCCAGGTGGTAAGAAACTTGTTAAGATGGAATTTCTTCCCTTAGGACTGTAAGCAGTCAGATTCAGTCCACTGCACATTTTAGGTAGATAGATTTGTGTTGGTCTTGCGAGATCCTCACGCCCAACACGTCACTTTGGCCCTTACTTGGAGAGAGACGGGAGGTCGGATGGGCCCGGTCCAACCAATCGGCTTGGTAACGTCTTGCCTCTGCATGGTCCCAAAATTTCTCCATGACACTATTCCTTAGAGAAAATGTTATTTCTGAAATTTCGTTGGCGTGTTCACGTTTGAGGCGGTGGCTAATGGGAGTGTACTTGATGTGCCACCTTCTTCATTGGGTAGGAGACAGAGGTGCTCATGGTGGGGGAATTGGGTGTGCATGTTAAGGCCATCTATTTGAGTATACCCCATTTGGAGTCCTTCATGTGTTTTCCTGCTGGGTACCCCTGGGTTCAGGCATCGCCCTTGTTGGCATTCCGTGGTGGGTGGGTGGGGGACACGTGGGGTGAATTTTTATATATCTAGCATGTCTTCGTTAAACCTTACCCCTAATGTCTCCAAAAAAAACGAAGAAATGAAGTTCTGTTAGACATGGACGAATAATTGGCCTGCCTTTATTGTCCTGTCTACAAGAAACAACACAAGACCTGCATGTAAATTAGACCTTTCTTGCTTAAAAAATGTGTGGAAGGATCGACAGGACAGGTTAAACAAGTTAAAAAGCTTCGATCGGGCGATGTTCTGATCGAATATAAGCGCCATGTCCGAGTGTCATATACCATTCGTAGTCTGTAAAGGGCGTTCCATGTCGATAATCGCAAGATCCATTTCCAAAACAACGTTTTACACTAGCTCCCAAAGACAAAGGTATGTAAGAAATTTTACAAATAAGAAATAAAGCTGGTAACACACAACAGAGATCCAGTCATCAGTTTTCAATGATGCCGGGCTGACAGTGGATATTCCAGGCATGAATTCCATGAATTTACGAAGTCTTTCGTAAACAGCAGGCACTCAATTTATTGTCCATAAATAAAATAGCCGATTTTTCTGTTGTTGTGTCTCCTCACACAAAATCAAATTCTAGTCAGGGAGTGATCCAAGATAGAGATCAGGACCTCGCCGACTTCACCGAGGAACAGATATGTCCTGAATTTAAATCGCAAGGGGTTGTTAAAGTCAAGCGATTTACAACAAAAAAGGTGATAATATTATAAAATTTAATACTTATTTGCTTATGGCCTCCTCTAAGGACTGTTCTCTCTTTATTAAAGAGAAATAGATTATTACATTAAAGATGCAAAATAACATTATCTATCTGGAAGCACGTCGCCTGATTTCTGCCCCGAGCACTCCCCTAAAATCTTCATTCGCCAATGTAGTCAAGAAAGTGTCCACATCGGTTGGCACTCAAACATCTATAACTCGGCCCATTGGTGATGACAAACCTAAAACAATAACTGTACCAGAATTAGTTAAACCATTAAACAAAGCCATGACTTCGTGTTGTTCTACGCAGACAATTCAACTCGATACTGAACGAAAGAACTATAACAGTACATCTGCTTCCGCTGATAAAAATAAATCTAAGGTTAAAAAAAGGGTCTAATCAACAAGATCGTAAACCTAGTGGAAATTCAGACCGCCCCTCTAAGGCCACTAGGAATCCCATTCAAACTTATAATAAGTTTGGATCTTTGGAGGACGTTGATCCTTCACAACCAGATGTGGATGTAATGGATATATCACCAGCACCATGGAGATAAACATAAAGAAAAATCTCCTATACGTCTCCCTCCATAATGGCGATATATGACAGGAAACTCACCTGAAGACATCTGACAAAGATAAAATAATTCTTAAAAATTATTCACTTTATAGCACGTATTGTATTGAAGAAGACAGGGCTGCAGGCGTCGCCTCGAAATTCATAAACAACAATATTATCCACAGCCCTGTTGCTCTGGATACAGAGCAACAGCCCTGTTGCTCTGGATACAGGGCTTCAGGCTGTGGCCGGTCGTGTTTCATTATGTGAAACAGTCGCATTATGTTCGGTGTATATAACTCCGAAGACTTCTTTGTCAGCTTTTCAGTTACATAATTTAAAAGAACAGTTACCTAAACCGTTTATAATACCGGGAGATTTTAATTCCCATAACCCCCTTTGGGGCAGTAATAACATAAATAATAACGGCAAGATAATGGAAGACTTCTTATTTAAGGAGGAACTGTGTTATTTCAATGATGGTTCTAATACTTATTTACATCCGGTTTACGGCACTTATTCTGCTATCGATCCCACTATCACAGATCTATCACCTCTCCTTGATTTTTCTTGGAAGGTCCATGGCGATCTTTGTCGTAGTGATCATTTTCCTATTATCCCAGAGCATATCACTTCTAATTCTTTAAAACTTGTAGTTAGATGGAAACTGGATCGCATTTGAGATGTTCTGTGAGGCTAATATCACTCCAGAGACTCTCAATTCAGCAAATGATCCTATATTAAAATTTAACCAGCTTGTTTTACGAGATGCCGATAGAACTATCCCTAAGACCTCGACAAATCCAAAAGTAAACCCTGCTATGACAAGGACTGTCGCAAAGCCATTAGGGACCACAAAAAGCCCGAGCGAAATTTTAATATATGTCCTACTGATAATAACTTAAACCAGGTTCGTATTTTTAGGGCTAAAGCTTTTCGATTACTCAAGTCCAAGAGGCGACCTTCTTGGCGGAACTTTGTTTCGGGCATTACGTCTAAAACACCTATGCGTAAGGTCTGGAGAAGGGTTCAGAAACTTAACGGCAAAAATAATAAAGCAAAAGTCCAGCATTTAAAAGATGGAGATAATTTTTTAACTTCTCCACTTGATATAGCTAATAAACTAGCTGAGACAATTTCTAAGATATATTCTTCTGAGAATTATACTTCATAATTCCAACATATTAAAAACTAAAAGGAGAAAATTAAATTGCCCTTTTCTTCTAAGAATTTAGAAGATTATAATCGTCCTTTTAACACCGATGAACTTAAAACTGCACTAAAAAGGGCCCACGAGACTGCTTGTGGTCCTGATAACGTATATTATAAGCTTCTGAATCATTTGCCACCTGAGCCACTGGAGACTCTCTTGGACTTGCTTAATGACATTTGCATAACTGGTAATTTTCCACCATCATGGAGGGAGGCGTGTATTATCCCCGTTCCCACACCAAGTAAGGATCATACTGATACAAATAATTACCGTCCCATAGCTCTTACCAGCTGTGTTTGTAAGACTGTGGAAGGGATGATCAACGATAGACGTGTTTGGTTTCTTGAACCAACAAGTTTTATCTAATATTCAATGTGGTTTTCGTCAAGGTCGATCTACTTTAGATTTAGATCACCGTGTTCGATTTGAAACTTTTATTCCTGATGGTTTTGTTAACAATGAACATGTGGTGTCGATATTTTTCGACCTTGAAAAGTCTTACAACACCTCATGGAAATATGGTATTTTAAAAGACCTCGCGGATATGGGATTAAAAGGTCGTTTACCTTTATTTATATCTCAACTTTTATCTGATCGTCAGTTTAAGGTACGGGTTGGGTCCACTCTCTCTGACTCTTGTGAGCAGGAAATGGGTGTACCCCAGGGCAGCATAAAAATAAACAGCCTAGCAAAAGCACTAACATCTGGCACAGAGGGTTCTTTATACGTGGATGATTTCCTTATATGCTATCAAGCTAAAAATATGGATAATATCGAACGTCAGTTGCAGCTTTGTCTCAATAAGATCGAGAAATGGGCAAATGAAAATGGTTTTAAATTTTCAACGTCTAAAACCGTCCGTATGCATTTTTGTAACAAACGGAAACTTCATCTTGACCCCGAGCTTAATTTTTGTGTGAACGGGTTAAAATTGTTATAGAAATAAAAATTTTATGTATAATTTTTGATTGTAAGCTATCTTTTATGCCTCATATAAAATGCTTAAAGCTAAATGTACAAAGGCTCTCGATATAATTAAGGTCGTGTCTAGCACCCATTGAGGTGCTGACCGATCAATTTTACTAAATTTATATTGTTCTCTGGTGAGGTCTAAATTGGATTATGGATCCATCATTTACGGTTCCGCTAGGAAGTCGTATATGAAAATGTTAGATCCTGTTCATCACCAAGGTTTGAGGCTCAGCCTTGGTGCTTTTAGAACCTCACCAGTGGAGAGTTTATACGTGGAGGCAATGAGCCTTCTTTATATAACCGGCGTATAAAACTGAGCCTTCAATATGCTGCAAAGCTTAAAGCTCATCCAACAAACCCTGCCTACAACTATCTTTTTAATCCATCTGATTTAGAAAAATTTAATAAAAGTCCCAATAAGATCCCTTCGTTCGGTCTTCGCATACGGGGCCATATTGTGGGTGCTAACATCAAGCTGGAGGATATGGCTTCAGTGTCTTTTCCGGGGTCTCCTCCATGGCTTCTTCCACGACCCAAACTAATATTTGATCTACGTAAATATAATAAATCCAATGTAAATCCTCTTATAATTCAGCAAGGTTTTGCTGAAATCAAGGCTATTTATATGGATTATAAATTTATATACACTGACAGGTCAAAGGATGGGGAAAGGTTTGCGGCTGCGGCTGTCATGGAGCAGCGAGTCTCTTCCTTTTGTCTTCCATCCTCCTCTTCAATATTATCTGCCGACGCCAGAACTATACTCCTGGCCTTATCATATGTTTCCTCTGTGGGTTCCCAGAGGGTAATGATATGCACTGACTCCCTCTCTTGCCTATTGGCAATACAGAATAATAGAATTAAAAATCCCTCGATCCTTCAAATTTTAGCCATACATAGAAAACTAATTAGAAGAGGTAAAGATTTTATATTCCATTGGATAAAAAGTCAAACTGGTATCCATGGAAACACAGTCGCAGACAAAGAGGCGAAAGCTCCCCTCAATAAACCCATATCTTAGATTAAAGTCCCTTAGACTGACATGAAGTAAAATATTCTTAGATATATTCGTTGCCTTTGGCAGGGTGAATGGGACTTGCAGATTTATAATAAACTGCATGCTATTCATCCTGGCATTTGGTTACAATACTTATACCTGGCGAATGTCTCGTAGAGACCAAGTAGTTTTAACCAGTTGTCGTATTGGGCCATTTTCGTTTAACACACAGTTTCATACTAGATGGGAGCAGTGCTCCCGAGTGTGTTGGATGCGATGCCAAATATGGCATCAAACATATTTTGGTTGACTGTGTAGACTTTGCCCATGTTCGGGAGAGATTTTACACGATCAACTCTGTATGTGATTTATTTGACAACATCGCTGGCGATTCTGCAAACCATTGTCTATTGTATTGACTCTGGAGCCTCTTTGCCTGTTTTGCATCTTATTACATATTTAAAGCCATTTTATTCAAAATTGGACACAATCATTTTCCTGATTGTTTTCCAAAACGAGTCATCGTATTGAATTGACACCTAGCTCATGTCTTTATCATAAATTACAAGTTTTAGATTCGGTGTAATATGCAGAAAAAAACATGCAGCTTTGCCAGATTTTCTTATTCAGAAAGGCTCCAAGGCTTGAAAATGACAAGTTGCAGATCAAGTTTGATTGTTGGTCTGTTTTGTCCATTCCCAGCAAAACGATGCCCACTTTAGCTGTGTTGTAGACTTGACTATCCTTCTAGTAGATGCTCTATATGTCTATCACTGAATAGAAGAAACAAAATTTCCCCAAAATGTAATCAAGTTGACAGTAGTTATATGGCTGTGTATTTTAGAATACCACTACTACGGTTCTTATTTGCGACTCTTATATACGTCAATAGTACCCAAAGTTCATCTGCACCTAAGAAGCTGTGATTTTATTAACTATGGTTTGACTTTGCCAAATGATGAGGTAAAGAATTCAGTTTCCCCCATTTCTCATTAACGCATATATTACTGAGGTCAGCATTAAACCATTATGTGTTTATTGGGTAATGAAATTTGGCTTGTCCTCTTTTTGTTGCACGGCAGTACGGCAAGCACCTCGGCGCTATCCTACACAACATGGTAAAAGGCAAAGCAGAAAAAGTAAGTAAAGATTTGTGACATGTCCATTATTTTCCGAATCTTGTTATGTAATTATGTGACCATATTGATTTATATATCATCATCTCGCTGATATTTGTGCGCCTTGCATGGCGCACAAGGCACTTTGAAAAGCTTCCAAAAAAACTAAGATCCGGAGACATGCTCATTGAATGTTTCCGGAAACAGCAATCTAAAAGTTTACTGGCTTTAAAAAAATTCCAATTTATCTGTATTTACATCCCCTCACAATTCCCTGCACAGCTGTCAGAGACTAATTCGTGACAGGGATAGTGATGTTATTGACTTATTCGAAGAGGAAATCTGCAAAGAACTAAATTCAGAGGGTGTTGCCAGAGCGAAGTTGGTAACATCCTGAAATTAAATACATATCTGTCGACCTTTTAATACTCTCTTCCGTCGCATATCTACATTGGTCCGTACATGGTCAGGGTAGATTCATATATCCCCAACCCGACACGTTGTTTCAATTGCTAAAAATGAGCTGGTTTGTTCCCGTTGCGGTAGTGAAGGTCGTGATGGTTTCGACTGTAGCAACACAGCTAAGTGTTACAATTGCGATGGAGATCATATGGCCTCCTCTAAGGACTGTCCACTTTTCCCTTCCTTCAAAATGTCTATATATGATGAAATTAAGACGAATTATCGGTGGTTCCTCTATTTTCATCAATAATATACCATTATCCGCAGTCCTAAGCTTTAGGCTGTGGCCGTTCGCGTTTTGCTCACCGAAACATTTATTTTATGTTCGGTTTATATTCCTCCACATTCTTCGTTGTCAGCTTCTCAGTTACAGAACTTAACAGATTATTACCTAAACCTTCCATAATAATGGGAGATTTTAATTTCCATAACCCTTATGGGGCAGTAATAATATAAATGATAAGGGCAAACAACTGGAAAACTTTTTGTCTTCTGATGAACTGTGCTATTTTAATGATGGTTCAAATACCTATTTCCATCCAGAGAATGGAGCTTACGCTGCTGTTGATCTCATTATTACCATACCCAAGACCTCGGCAAATCCGAAATCCAAAAGTAAACCCTGTTATGATTTAGATCTGTCACACTTCTATAGGATTTTTCTTGAAATGTAAACGATGGTCTTTGTGGTAGTGATCATTTTCTTATTATCCGGGAGCATTTCACGTTTAATTCTTTAGAGCGTGTAGCTGGATGAAAGTTTGATCAAGCAGACTGGGTCCCGTTTGAGATGTTCTTTGAACCTGATATAACCTCGGAGAATTTCAAGACTGCAGATGATTCAATATAAAAGCTTAATGAACTTGTTCTCATAGCTGCTGATAGAACCACACCTGAGACCTCGACAATTCCGAAATCCAGAAGTAAACCCTGGTATGATTAGGACTGTCTCAAAGCCATCAAGCGTCATAAAAGCGCGGAGCGAGGTTTTGATATATGTCCCACTTATAATACCTTAAACCAGATTCATATTTTTAGCACTCCAGCAAGGCGTGATGACCAAGGAGCCTCTCACCAATGCGGTCGCTGTGAGTTCAAGTCCAGCTCATGCTTGCTTCTTCTCCGGCCATAAGAGGAAAGGTCTGCCAGAAACCTGCGGATGGTCGTGGAAACCTCGGACTCTGCCCGGTTTCCTCCCACCATTATGCTATCTGCCGTCGTATAAGCGAAATATTCTTGAGTATGGCATAAAACACCCATCAAATAAATACATAAAACAAATTATTACGGCGTAAAACACCAATCAAACGAATAAATATTTTAGAGTTAACGCTCGTCGATTACTCAAGTCCAAGAGACGATGTTGTTGACAGAACTTTGTTTCAGGGATTCTGTCAAAAACACCTATACGTAACGTCCAGAACATCATTCAGAAACTTAAAGATAAAAAAAATTAAGCGAAAGTTCAGTATTTGAAAGATAGAGATAATATATCAGCTTCACCTCATATAGCAAATAAACTACCGGAAACAATTTGTAGGAAATCCTCTTTAGATAATTACTCTTTGGAGAAGAGAAAATAAAATTGTTCTTTTTAATAAATTTGGTAGATTATAATCGTCAGTTTAATATCGATGAATTAAAAACTACATTACAAAAGGCACACGACACTGCATATGGGTCTGATAACTTCTATTATCAGTTTTTGAACCATTTGTAGCATAGACCGTGTCTATGGCCGAGCACACCAATCAGTCCAATGTATATTCGTGGCAACCAGGTAACGTGAAACCCTCATACACTTGGCACTGACCTAGCCGACAAGGGGTGAACCCATTCAACCCTTCACCTGGACTTGATCCGGAAGGCAGGACACTCAGATACAACAACACAACACGTGATGTACAACCACAAAATTAAACAATATATTCTGAAAAAAATATAACAGTCTTCTTCTTTCTCGCGTTCAGGGTCCCCTGAACACTTTCATGTCGCCCGCTGTATTGATCGACTCCTGGTCCCGCCCCAATCCTGGTATCTCAACAACCGGTCCGATCAGCCTTCTTCCGATCGCCTCTGTGCCGCTTTTTGCCCCCCACCCCCCTTTCGCTCTCTCTCTCTCTCTCTCTCTCCGTTTATACCTGTTCAGATCGCCGACGGCAGCGCCCTCACCCCTGAATTGCCCAGTGGTTACCTTTAAAGCATCCTTTGTCTTTCCCATGGTCTATCCAGCAAGGAAATTACTGCATATTTACATGATTCGTTTTACAACACGCCAGCAATCTCCCAGTGTTCTCAAATATAAATGTCAAAGAAAGATATAACTCTATCTACTCGTCCTCCCATTTGGAACAAAGACAGGTTATCGCCCCTGAAACGTAGCTCTTCATTCCACATTTATCATATTGGCCACTTGAGACTCTTGTGGAATTACTGAATAATATTGGGATAACTGGTGATTTCCCACAGTCACGAAGAAAGGCATCTATTATCCAGGTTCCAAAAGCGGATAAGGACCATAGTGATCCGTCTAATTACCAACAAGTTACTGTTTACTATACGATGTGGTTTTCCTCAAGGTCGATTGATCACCTTGTCCGTTTTGAAGCTTTCATTCGTGATAGTTTCATTAATAATGAACATATGATGTCGAATTTTTGTCGACATTGAAAAGGCCTTCGACAACACATGGAAATATGGCATTTCAAAAGGACTTTCTGATATGGGTCTTAAAGGTCGATTATCGATATTTTAAGCAGAATTTTTATCTGATGGTCAGTTTAAGGTACAGGTGGCTCCTTTCTGACTCCTGTGGGCAGGAAATAGGTGTTCCTCGGGGCAGTATATTATCGGTGATATTGTTGGGCATAAAAATAAATAGCTTAGCCAAAACATTAACATCTGGCACAGTGGGTTCTTTATATGTGGATACGAACGTTAGCTGCAGCTTTGTCTCAACCTAAGACCGTTGGTATGCATTTTTGAAATAAACGAAAATTTTTTCTCGACCCTGATCATAAAATTGACGATAAAATTAAATTTTTGGGTATAATATTTGATAATAGATTGTCTTTTATACCTAATATAAAAATGCAAAGGCTCTCGACATAATTAAGGTCGTGTCGAGCACCGATTGGGGTGTTGACTGATCTACTTTATTAACACCTATAGCGTTCTCTGGTGAGGTCACAATTGGACTGTGGGACCATCATTTACTTTTCTGCGAGGAAATCGTACCGAAAAATGTTAAATCTTGTCCAACACCAAGGTTTGAGGCTTAGCCTTGGTGCTCTAAGAACCTCGCCAACAGAGTTTATACGTATACGCTAATAAGACTTCTTTATGTAACAGACGTATAAAACTGTGCCTTCAATGTGCCACAAAGCTTAAAGCTCAACCAACAAACCCTGCCTACGACCATGCTTTCAATACATTATATGTAGATAAATTTAATAAGTGTCCTAACAAGATCCATTCCTTTGCTTTTCGCACACGGGACCATAGTGTGCAAACTAACGTTCACCTAGAGGACATAGCTCCCGTATCTGTTGCCGTCTCCTCGTTGGCTTCCTCTACAACGTATATTAATATTTGATCAAGGTAAACATAATAAAACAAATACAAACTCTCTTACAATTCAATAAAGTTTTGCTGAAAGCAAGGCTAAGTATCAGTATTATAAATTTATATATAGTGATGGGTCAAAGGATGGGGACAGGGTTGCGGACGCGGCTCACTTGGAACAGCGGGTCTCTTTTCTTCGTCTCCCATCCTCTTCTTCAATCTTGTCTGCTGAGACCAGGGCTACACTCCTGGCCTGATCGTGTAGTGGCAGTGATATGTAGTGACTTGCTCTCCTGCCTTTCGTCAATAGAGAATAATAAATTTAAAAATACCCATAATTCTTGAAATTTTAACGAAATAGAAAACTAATTAAAAGAGGTAAAGTTATTTCTTTTTGTTGGATACTGAGTCATATTGGTATCCATGGAGCACAGTTTTAGACAGGGAAGCTAAAGCTACCGTTAATTGTCCAAAATAAAAGTCCTGTATACTGATTTTCGTTATAATATTGTGAAATGTATTCGTCACGTTTGGCAGGGTGAATGGGACTTACAAGCTAATTCCTGTACACACAGTATATCTCTCAGAGATCAAGTAGTTTTAACGACGTGCCGTATCGGCCATTCTCGTTTGACTCACAATTTTATTCTTGATGTGAGCAGTGCTCCCGAGTGTGACGGATGTGATGCTGAATACGGCATCAAACATATCCTTGGTGACTGTGTAGACTTTGCCCATGTTCGGGAAAAGTTCTACGGAGTCAACACTATATTCGATATATTTGACAGCATTGCTGGCGATGCTGTCACAAATTATTGAAAGTTCTTTATCACGTATACAGGTAAATGAAATACAAACAAACGGTTTTCTAGATTATATTTCATGAAAATGTCATGGTTTTCGACTTTTAGCTGAGGTTTTATTCTTTTTAAAGTGATTTTAACATATTCTTCTCTTCTGGTTTTATGTTGAATGTTCTCCATTCTCTCTTCTATCGCAAACCATTCACTGGCTCCTGTTCTTACCTTGTTCTCGCCACGATATGGCTGCAAAATTGCCGATGTGGAGTTAAGCCATAATCCTTCATTCCGCTGTTTATCCAGGCGGCATCGCTTTTATTTATTATTTTTGTTACTGAAATAGAGATTTTGTTTGATAAGAAGCTGCTTCCCCTATATCCAAAGAGGGGTCAATGGAAAAACTGCACAAAAGCTAAAATGGTAGGCTTCTTCCAAACCCGATTGCGTCAGTTGCGTCATAACTTGTTCACAGTCGAGTTTATATTATTTAGTGAGTAAGCAAACTCACGTGAGGAAACTAATTAACCAATGAAAATCTGCTGACGTCCTGGACTTAAACAGCCGAGTGTCTCTGCCATCACCGATGCATTTGAACTACTTCATTTTTTTCGCCTCAACTTCTGTTAGTCAGACATCGTAAGGCAGAGAGCATTCTGCGGGACTATAATATGAATTTACTCTGCACTGCTCACCAGGTAACGCTATACATTCCCACGGACGAGAACATATTATGCACTGCTCACCAGGTAACGCTAGACATTCCCACGGACGAGAACATATTATGCACTGGTGGCCAGATAAAGCATGGACATTTCCTCGGGGGAGAATACACTGTCCACCGGTGTCCAGTTAACGCTAGACATTTCCACGGACATAAATGAAGTTAGCAGCGGGTTAGTTATTTGTTATTAGAATAACTAATAAGTAACCAGCAGTGGGTTTCTGAATAACTAATGATTAACCACGAATCAGTTAGTTTTTTGAATAACTAATAATTAATCAGCAACTAGTTTGTTGAAGAACTAATAATTAACCTGCAGCGGGTTAGTTTTTGAATAACTAATAATTAACCAGCAATCAGCATCTAATCAGCGGCGCGTTAGTTGTTTGAATAACTAATAACTAACTCGCAGGGGGTTAGTTGTTTGAATAACTCATAACTAACCCGGCAATCAGTTAGTTATTCAAAATTTCAAGATTTTTAATTAACTAATAACAAACCCAGCAGCGGGTTAATTATTTGAATAACTGATAACAAACCAGCAGCGGGTTAGTTATTCGAATTACTAGTAGCTAACTAGCAGCGGGTTAATTATTCGAAATTAGTTATTTGGATAACTAAGAGTAAACACAGCAGCAGGTTATTTATTTGAAATCAGTAATTAAATCGAATAACCAATAACAAACCAGCAGCGGGTTATTTATTCGTATTACTATTAACTAACCAGCAGTGGGTCAGTTATATAACCAATAAGTAACCCACTTGTCGAATGGTTAAAATCAGTTATTCAAATAACTTATAACTAACCCAACAGTGGGTTAGTTTTTCGAACTAGCAGCAGTTAGTTATTTCAATAACCTAGCGGTGGGTTGGTAATATGAAATCAGTTATTCGAATAACTAATAGTAAACACAGCAGCAGGTTAGTTATTCGAAATCAGTTATTAAATCGAGTAACCAATAACTCGGTTATTTGAAAAGCTAATAGCAGACACAGCATCAGGTTAGTTGTTGGAAATCAGTTATTTGAATAAGTAGCAGCTAACACAGCAGTGGGTTAGTTATTCCAATAACCAATAACTAACCCAGCAACCAGTTAGTTATTCAAAATCAGTTTTTTGAATAACTAATAACAAACACACCAGTGGGTTTATTATTCGAATAACTGATAACAAACCAGCAGCGGGTTAGTTATTCAAATTACTAGTAACTAACCAGCAGCAGGTCAGTTATTTGATTAACCAATAACTAACCCAGCTAATTAGTAATTTGTAATCAGTTATCCGAATAACAAATATCTAACCCACAGCTAGTTTGTTATTAGTTGTTCAAATAACTAACCTACAGTTGAGTTAGTTATTAGTTATTCTATTAACTTACCCATTTCCAGTTAGTTATTAGTTATTCGAAAAACTAACCTGCTGCTAGTTCGAATGACTAACCTGCTGCTGTGTTAGTCATTAGTTATATCAGTAACTGATTGCAATAACTACACCGCTGCTGTGTTTGCTATTTGTTATTAAAATAACTGATTTCAAATAACTAGTCCGCTGCTGGTTAGTTATTGGTTATTTGAATAACTAATTCGTTGCTGTGTTAGTTATTCAAAAAACTAATTTCAAATAACTAACCCTCTGCTAGCTAGTTTTTATTAGTTATTCGAATAACTAGCCCGCTGCTAGTTCGAATAACTAACTCTGTGTTAGTTATTGAAATAGCTACATGTAATTTCAAATAAACTAACCGTCTGCTGGTTAGTCATTAGTTATTCGAGTAACTGATTTTGGATAACTATACCACTGTTGAGTTAGATAGTGGTTATTCCAATAATTAACCTCCTGCTGGTTAATTATAATTCAAATAACTGATGTGGAATTACTAAAGAGCAGCAACTTTGTTATTAGTTATATTCGATCACCTAATTCACTGCTCTGTTATTAGTTATTCAGATAACTGAGTCGAATAACTAACCCGCTGCTGATTAGTTATTAGTTATTCAAATAACTAATCCCGTGCTAACCTTAGTCTCCCGACATAAATACACATTTCATTGGTGGCCAGATAAAGTTAGACATATCCACGGACGAGAATACACTGTCCACTTGTGACCAGTTATCGTTAGACATTTCTACAGCATTGAATACGCTTTCCATTGGTGGCCAGATAAAGCTAGACATTCCTACAGACGAGAGTATACTCTACACCTCTACACTGGTAGCCAGTTAACGTTACACATTTCTACAGACGAGAATACACAGCACACTGGAGGCCTGGTAATGCTCCATGGACAATTTCTAGGTACTCCATCACATGGTTTACTCATTCAGTTTTCAGGATTGAAATGCGGGGTTTCCTGGTCAAAGATCAACCCTTGTTCGAGAAGAGAGCGTTTGCGGTTGCAATGTGTTCTCGATTCTGTCAGAGTCAATGCCAGGTTTTCAACTTCAACACAAAAACTGGACAGTGCCGGGGATTTGACGGCACAAAAAGCAAACTTGCAGGCGTGAAGAATTCATCTTGGGAGGTGTGGAAATCCATCGTGATGTGAAACTATGAAAGCGTCGAATTAGGGGTTCATATAACCATGACTTCTAACAATCCATCCGAATGAAGATGCTTTGTTGATATTTTATGTTGAACGAAAATACTGTCACCAATTGATCCTTACTACCACAATAATCTGTATAAATTACATGTAAAATCTAGAGTGGGTCTTTTTCTGGATTAGATGTCATTGTATTTTATCACATTAACATATTATATTCCCGCTTGTCTTGTTAAATGGCCGGTTAGTGGCACCCCTGTGTATCGGACTGAACAATGAAACTGCGGGCAAATCACGCTGTGCCGTTTAAATTGTCGGACTTTTTAAAAGTAGAACAAAGAAACAACGGAATGGAATGGTAAGATACTTCTTACGGGCGATTACACTGTGTCATATCAAGTGCCTGGTTTTAGTAATAAGCATATCGAATAGTGTGTCTTTGTAGGAAATTGTCCTCTAGGATGCGAATTAAGGTGTTTTTTCAATATTTTATGTTGAACGAAAATACTGTCACTAACTAATTCTTAGTACTATAATAATTTGTATCAATTACATGTACAATCTAGAGTATATGTTTTTCTGGATTAGATGTCATTGTGTTTTATCATATTAACATATTATATTCCCGCTTGTTTTCTTAAGTGGCCGGTTAGTGGCACCCCTGTGTATTGGACTAAAAAATGAAATTGGAGGTATAGTAAGATGGGCAATTTACACAGAGACTTGCACCTGGGGGATTTTCGGAGGCTTCGCTCCGCTTGCGTTGTTGTATCATAAGCATACCTTATAACATACTGTCTATAATATAGAGAATTTACACCATAACGGAAATATTGCAGTGATGTATGACAAATCTAGATTCCGTGTGTCCAGTTCAAAGTTGGACAGGGTATTTGTGTGTTCCTTCTTGGATGACCGTTTGCGAAATGACCGTTTGCGAAATATGACGTTCTTCGAAGAGTTTTTCCAGCATAAAACTGGTGAGCTTGTCCATATGCCCTACGCAGGGATATTCTAACAGGGATAAAATTCCGCTTTTCTCCATCCATGAAGAAATTACCGCCACTGTGGAAATTTCTTAGGTTTGCATGGTGTTAAATAAGAATTAGTTAAATCAAATCCTAATATGTGATTAGATTTAAATTTATTTCATTACATACATAGTTCATACACACCATGATGGAAATATTCTGACTCCTTCGTTGGTCCAAGAAAATATGCTTACATGTGAAGCATTACAGAATGGTCGTCGAATTTCTTCATAGTCTTCCATTCTACCTGCTGTTAGCTGCTGGTCATGTGCAAATATACATATTAAATAGAGATTACCTTTCAAACAGCATCGAATATGTCACACAACAGAGCGGACGGTACGTTTATCTCCCCGAATAACATCAGCTCATAATGTTTATTTCTACAAATGAAGGAATGTGAGTCTGTTTACTTGAGCGATGTGTTTTATGATTTATGTAAAATAATTATAATTTAATTAAAGGGACATAATGCCGACGTCTAAAAATTGTACTGTTTTTTAGACCTCATATACATAGAGCTTTCGGATGTCTACTGACACATAAAACCTTCATACCGCCGTCGTATGAGTCAAACAGTATGGAATCCTTTCGTTCAGACAGACATTCTAAATTGTACTTGGATGATATTTATCGACTTCTCGTGTTGCAATACGGTGGCATCACTGTAAACAGAAAAACTGCTTATGCTTCTTATGACCTGTTACATGTAGCAATTTCACACCTATGACACTATGGTGCCTGTTTTGGTTGTACTCCGCAATAGTCTTTAATTATATTATCATAATTCTTTTGGATGATAACACAGCATTTTGAGTAATTCTTTTCCTGTAACGCCTAATAAATTGCCATGGTGCTATGAGGTGTGTAATTTGCTCCTGTTAAAGCATTTGCACGATTAGTCACAGTATAACTGTAACTTCGGTAAACTGACACAGTTGCAAGTAGCAGACGGTCTAAGATGACATTAAATAAGAAGAATGGACAACGTACTGTCGTTTAATCGCCTTCCAGGGCCTCCTGCGACTTGCACTGTTTGTATTCTGACCCTTTAAGTGGCTCCATAAAGCCTGTTTTGAAGTAAGCAAATGGCATTTTTGAGAAGACATTTTTGACACCTTAGCAAGTTGGTGACGGTTTGAGATTGCGTTGAATATTACGATTGAACAACATAGTGCCGTTTTATCCTTTACAAGGCGTCTGCGACTTGCACTAGTCAGGTATCTTTCTTGTAAAATGAATTTTTGTAGGACATTTTTGACACCTATGCATGTTGAAAACGGTCTAAAATGGCACTGAATATAAAGATTTAACAAGATACTGGACGTTTGCGACTTGCTTTGCATCTGTTGTGGCTCCTTGTTTCTTGGCCACAACTATGCACCTTTACATACATGCACAGTTTCAGTTATGCTGTAAACGAAATGACCTTTGACAGTTTGAGAAATTGCTGACTTGGTGAATATTTACTAAAGGACCTTTAGGACTTGAACTGTATGAACTGTATGAACTGTATGACCGTAGAAATGTACCTCTAGGGCCGGTTATAGTTTATAGAACACCCATTCCAAGAAGATGTTTTGGACACTAAAATTGTTAAATATATCTTATGTTTCCAACATTGTAGGTTTGCAGTAAGAATGAAATTTGTGTCCTTTTGGAAAAAATTTTAACTACCTAAATAGCACGCTATTATACAGGTAACATTCATGTACAATATGTACCTATAACCATCTGAATGCTGTTTTACAAAGTAATGTTTGCACAATATTCCAACACAACATTCAGTTCCATATTCGAGGCTACACGAGCTGCCTTCTGGCGAATATGGTGTTGAATGCTGTGTTGGAATCTTGTGCCAACTTTACCGAGCTTAGTAACCGCCAAAACAAGAACCTCAGGTGTATATATAGCTACCTTCAACACTAGAGGCTCCAGTGGGCATATACGCCTTACATACAATTACTGTCAACATAAGCTCAAGTGCGTATATACGCTTTATATACAATTATCATCAATACAAGAACCTCACGTGTGTATATACGCATTGCATACAGTTACCGTCAACACAGGAAGCTCAAGTGTGCATATACGTGCAACGTAACATCTACTAATACTGTGACCAACTCAGTTTGAACTTACGTGTAGCAAACTATTAGTATCAACAAGATACAAAAGACTATAGACTTAATTTACATTATCGTGCCACAATAAACAAGAACACGGCAACATCTGTTAGAATATAAATGTACATATCCTATTACTACCTACACTTAGTGTCATACGATTATCAATAACACCACTTGGGTGGCTTGGGGATTAGAACGTCCGCCTTGAAGTCGGGAGACCTGGGGTTAAACCAATACACGTATCAATGAGTTTAAAATAGTATTTACTAGCTCGACCGTCGCTCATCACCGATTGGTTAGAGGAACGAATCAGGACTGGCCAACCCTGTATCAGTATAGTGTAACTGGATGTCTGATTTCTCCCGCATAATACTTTGGTGGCGTCGGCAATTTGACGACATGGACTCGTTCTGCCGTAAGAACACACCGTGTACACGCACCGACTCCTCGCCATATGACTGGAAAATTGCTAAAGTACGACTTAAAACCCCAAACATGCATACATGTTATTCCTAACACCATCGACTTCTCGGCTTAAATATACACGTGCCATACCAATCCATCTATCACCAGTGATGATGTAACCACGTACTCCCAGAAACATTAAGCTACACGACAGTCACGAGCGGTCAAGTTCGACATTGGTACATTTGTATATGTGTGGTTCATACATCGTCCATTGATCACAGACGAAAGAAAGGCTCCTAATACACAAGCAAAATCCAAACCATTGCGCCACGAACAGAGTTAGCTCCCATGTCCCTCGCTCTCCTGTCATCACAATAGAGACCACACGTTTCAGGAGGAAAGAGATTGATCAGTTTGCAGCATTCCGTGTGTGCACAGATTCGCATACATTCTATCGTCTGTGTGCCATTAATTAAGATATCTGGTTTGGCCGTCAGCTTTGGATTTAGTATATGGTTGATGTGCTTGATACCTAAAACAATGAAAACCACAAAAGTAATGTACATTACCAGCCAAGTATTTCCACACAATAATCGTACACTGAAATATGGTCTAATTGTCACGTATGTTTGGTGTCAGCGAACAGCTACTGAGTCCGACTGAGATGTACAATCTGATCAGCGTGTATTTTTTAATATTTCAATCAGGATAGATATGTTTCTTTCACAGATGTTTGCTAAAGGAGAAAACACAAAAATAATGCTAAAGTCGGATGAAAGATTCTGATGAAGTATGTTTTTGAATGGTGGGTATTTTGGATCACCTCTTGGTATATATCATCTTTTCATAATAATTTTCTAAATAAGGATTTGGTGCAAGTGTAATTAATTTAACAGAATGTAAAATTTGCTGTTTATATCCAAACACATGCATTTTATCTGAATTATGACAATATTTATGAATGTATTAACAAGGCATTCAGAGAATGTCACCAGTTCACCTGCTATGCAGTCAACTAAACAATGGAAACAGAATCAACATAAAGGTTGTAAAGTGTTGTGGTGGTAAAGACGTAATTGCGGGGAGTTCATGCACAAAAGTGAGGTCTAGGTCTTTGATATGCAAATTTTGAACTCCATGCGACAGTCCTTGAACAATTCCAACGCTGTGAATGGCTGACCAAATGTTGAGCTATGGTAGTAAAAAAAACTTCATTGTGAGGTGTTCGAGCACCAACTCATTGGAGTGGTGGCATCTGCAGCCCTCTGATTGGCTGAACAAATACACAGCTGGCAACAGTCACTGTCTGCATGGATAGCTCAAGCATTCTGTCAGAGTATAGATATGCACGTGCATCGGTCAGTGTCATATTCTCCTAGTACCTAGTACTACAGATGTGGAAATCTTTCTACAGATACTGTGTATACCAGAGTAAGGGTAAATTCTTACACTGTACAAATCTGTTAAAGTAGCCAGAGAGACAAAAAGCTTATCTAGATAAGTGATTGCATAAAAAATTCTTGCTCTACGAGAAAGGCTTGTAGAAATCCATGTTTACAGGAGAACGGAATGAAGTCAATGTGAATGTGTGTCCACAAATCATGAAAATGGTAAAATCGCCAGGGAACTGAATATCCTTTTGAGAATTTTAATCAACAACCAGTATTTCAGCCCATAATTTTTAATTCTTGATTAACGCAGTGAAGCAACATGATTGGTCCTGGATTGTTTTCGGTTTTAATCGTCCCCTGTTACCGGTCAGAAACCGCTAGCATTGCCGTAGCTGTCAAACGGCCATTGCCTTGCTGTAAACAGTTTAAAATTTGTTAGAAGTTCCCTCAATGGTCCACAGGAGAGAAACAAACAATGAGCTAGCATATTTCAAAGAGGCATTCATTGGAAGCCATCTACTTTTCTTTCATATTACCTACATACAGAAGACTGATTACTCCCGCTTTGTTTGACGCACATTAAGCCCTATCACCAGAGTTTATAAACATATATTTAAAGCCTAATACTTTTCTCCCTGCTGTTAAAATGTTGCTGCCGGCCACGATTTCTTATCCCAACTCCTGCCAGCCCGGCAAAGATTTGGTTGTGTTTGGTGGATATAAAACCCTTCCTTCTTCTACTGTGAATCCACGCTTTCCTAGGGGCCAAATCGTCTGGAAATTAGACAAAACTAACTCCATGGTTCTTCAACAACCTGTTTTTACAACCTAATGCAGAACAGCAAACCATTTCGTGGAGAAATTTGATATGCTGGTTGTCCCTTGTGTGGTCTTTTAACCGTGAACTAAATGGCAAAACTCTGACAGCTCGTAATGATTGGACTTGTATGACAAAAGCTGAAGAAAAGCTTGATAGACACCAACGCCGACATCCACCCCCCCCCCCCCCACCTCTCAAATACCTCGCCTTACTTCGTACAGGCGAGCTAAAATCATCAATGTGATCAATGTCCAGGTAGAGCACTTTCTTGGCTGAAAACACCAACAATCTAGTGCATATATATTTATTAAATGTGTAACATCCTCATCTATAACATTATGACACAAAGACAATATATACCAGCAGATAGTTCTAAATAGCCACCATACAAAGATTATTTTCAAACCGAAAAAATACCACATTTACCACTAACTTTTGCAGTCTTTCATCTGTACTTCATGAAATTTTTATGTATCCTCCACCTTCAATGCAGCGAAATTAAACTACCCCGAGGAACAGTGAGACATAAATGGTAACCATTTAGTAGTAAACACCGAAAATTTGAATGCCAACCTTATTAAAGAAAACACAATCAATGATCATGTGTTTTAATTTAAGTAGAAGTATAGACAGTAAAGGAATTTCAAATGGACCAGAGAATGTCCTATACTTCACTATGTGCATCCCAATGCCTTGTTCTTCGGACATATGTTTTCAATTCTTAAGAATAAACATACAGTTCACGAGTGATTTTTTCCTTAAATGCACAGCAATACTCCAGATTGACAGAAATATTGACGCTGCCTCATCAAGTTTAGTGGTACAACCTCTTGATCCCACAAGAAAGGAAATTTGTCTCGGAATTTATGGAATTTTGGAGTCGAGTTAAAGTTTTGGCACATCGATGTGACGGTAAAGTACAACTGAACTCATTTCTTTTTAGAAGAATTTGTGTTATCGAATAGTCTATCCAGAGAGTATGTCGTGATGGCATGCGTTAACGTTGCACCATTTATTTCTTGTCGTTGAACTCCTCTACAAGAACTTCAGATTAATAAAGACGTATTTTTTCATGTACAGAAATACGAAGCAAGTTTTATCCACTAACAACAATTGCACGAAGTCTCTGAGATCCTTACCTTTAAACGTATATTGAAACGACGAGCCCTTTGGTGTGACTGCTGACGTGCCTAAGAACAAGAGAAAGATAACAAAACGAGATGCTGAATTCGATAATTTTTAATGCTTGTTTCTTTTGCTCTATCATTCCTAATAGTTGCGAGTCACTCGGATGTACAGCCGTCTAAAACACTGAGCAAAATATTTTGTTTTCAGTATACGTCTTAACATTACAAAGTGCAACGCAAGGGTAGCAGTGGAATGAAATGTATTTTACGACATGGATAGGCAGGCTGAGCTGAACGCCAACAAAGTATTCAAATCCCTAGACTTTGAAACTGCTTCTATTAAGGCTGAAAATGCATTGAAAAGTTGACGTTTAGTGCTGTAAGCAAAGTGGGGTGGGTAACGCGTGGACATGAAGTTTTGCGAACGATGAAGATATGGTCTAGCCTGAGAAATGTAAGATTCGTGCACCAAATTTATGTGCATGATCAAATTAAATAAATTCTCACTGTTCCCATACAACTAACTTCGCAAAAGTGGGACAAATTTGAACTGCCAAGCGTCTACAGCAGGCAGCGCTTTCTCAGCCAAGGGCAGCATCCACCATACATGCTAATCTTATAGCTGAAAATGCTACTTTCCCCCCATTGTATGGTTTGCTCAATACGTTTTTTTATTGATTTCCTTAACAATCTACCCAGATCAATAATTGGATGGCCATTTCCTAAAACAACTTTCCACACAAACGGTCAAAAACAGAGAAAGTACATGAAGTATCAAAATGAGACGGAATCATGCAATGAGAAGCAGTCAATAGTTTTCAATGATGGTGAAAAGACGCAGTATTCAAATCGTGTGCCACTCAAGAATTTAAGTTGTCGATAACAAAAAATCTGTACCAGTTCCGCTTTGGTTGCAACTGTTCATACATCCAGCGCGGCGTTCTAATTCAACACGATGAATATACGACGTTTGATGAAATAACCTTGACACGCTATTTTTGCACTAATTACTTGTGACGTTGATTGAAATCGTCACACAACACACAGGATTTAATAAATGCAACAAGGTGAGATCTGTGCAGGGCCCATGCATATGTTGCTATCCAAATAGGGACGATTTAAAGCGTGAAAATTCAAACTATCCGTCTTGTTGTAAAGTCTACAAGAGAAAAGCGTTTTGGTTTCTGTAAAAATATAGGTCCAGATGAGATGTACCATGTGAAGTCTGTGGTGTTCTTTAAATTCAGCCAAGGTGGCTAAATCTTTCACAGCTTTTGCTATGTGGATTGTTTAATTTATTTATTTATTGACAGGTGTCCTGCAGCTTTCTCAAAAGAAAATTCACTTATACGACGGCGGCCAGCCCGCGAATTAGACTTGAACCCACAGCGATCGCACTGGTGAGAGGCGCCTCGGTCATTCCGCCGCGCTGGCGCGCTAACCACCGCTGTCACGGAGGTCCCCTAGATTGTTTGAAGTTGGCGGTTCATCAATATACCGCTGAGTGAGTGAATGAAAAAGATTGGGCCTGGTGAGGATTATTCCTTAATAGTTTCTGCATACAGTGCTATACCAATCTATACATGGTGTTACTACATGGTTGTGTATACGATGTGATAACGGGGGCAGTTGCTTTCGAAACCTCACACTAATAACACAATGGTGTGTATACGATGTGATAACGGGGGTAGTTGCTTTCGAAAGCTTACATCAATAACACCATGGTGTGTATACTTTGTGATGATGGGGACAGTTGCTCTCGAAAGCTCGCGTCAATAACACCATGTATAGATTGATACAACTCGTCCTGTGTTTATTGTTTTAGTAAAACTTCTACGAAGCCTAATATACTCTCAAATCTCAAAACCTTTATTTAATGTCGGTTGATTGCAACAAATAATCATTAGTCAAAAGCTACGTATGCCGACAGGACAAACTATGACCAGTATAATAAGAAAACAAGTGTGTAACTGACATCTATATTTAATTTTTTTTAAAACACATATATAACAGAAATATATACAAGGTATTTGGGAAAAAATAAAATATTTAGAAAATATACTCACAATATTAGATACTCTACTTAAACTTAAGTCCTCACTTAAGCTAACATGTACAGTCAAAGAATTCATTTAATACAGCTTTGAAGTGTCCACGGCCTTCATTTCTGGAGAAAGCGATTCCACAACTTTGCACCTGGTTAGCTGAGAGAGTTTATACCCGTACGCTCTCGTTCTGTGTCGGTGTAAACTAACTGTATGGTTATCTTGGACGTTGTAGTGGCTCCCCTTTATCTTAATTATGTCGTGGAGGTAATCACGGTGTACATTCTCAACAATTTAAAAAATCCCAAAGCAACACACATAGCTCAACACAACTTAATGGCTATGGTTCCTGACTTACAAAGTGATCTAGTCGTACTCATGCGTGAAAAAGTATTCGTCGGCCAAAGCGAGGGCACAGTTTGTACCCATCGGAATACCTGTACACTGTTAAAATATGGTTTCTCCGAATTTCACATAGATGTTATCGATGAGAAACTCAAGCAACTCGATGAACACTGAAACATCCCATGCATGGTAACTTTTGAATGCAGTTTAACTGTAGAAGGCTTTCTTCCTTTGACGTTTATATATCGGTGACCGGTTTTATTGAACACCGAAACAAGTAATGATAACATTCTGTTTGTTAAATCCGTGAGAGGAATAGTATTACAGGGGGTAGAGAAATGCGGTATGTTTATTTGAGCGTCCAGCTCTTCATCTGTGCATCGGAACGGATATTCGTCTTCCAGCCGTGAAACAATAAGGACGTTCCAGGTCAATAATGTCAAGGCCAGTTCCCAAAATGACATTTAACACAAACCACAAAAGTACTGCGAAAGTATATAAAGAAAGAAAATAGGACGGAATCATGCAAAGAGAAGCAGTCAACAGTTTTAAATGATGTTGGAGAGATGCAAAGTGTGTTCTAGACTGAGTGAATTCAGTATTCAGATTGTGTAGCATGCTACATTATCAGTGGTCGATAACAATATATGTATATCGGTTGTACTTTGATTGTCACTCTTCATATATCTAACGTGGGGACCCCCGTGGGGTTTCCGGGGTGATAAGAATAGGACCTCAGCCCTCTAGGCAAGTTCGTCGTAAAAGACGACTAACCTAGAGCTATTCTGTGTGAGCCCGGTGAATATAATAGGCTCACATCTTCTCGGTTGTGTGAGAGGAACTGGGAAGTGACCTGTTTGCCGTGGGTTGCGACCCGTAATCTCCGAGGACGGGATCCTGATGGCTGAGGGTGTGTTGGTCTTGCGAGATTCCCCATACGCCTTCCTCCACAATGTCTTCTCTAAACAAAATTATACAGTGGAATTGTCGAGGTCTTAAGGCAAAATTTATTGAAATAACACAGGTAGTTTAATCATTAAATCCAGTTGCCCTGTGTCTTCATGAAACTCACCTGAAGACATCTGACAAAGATAAAATAACTCTTAAAAGTTATTGTTTCCTATTGTATTGAAGGTGCAGGCAGCTCCTCGATATTCATAAACAACAATATTATCCACAGCCCTGTTGCTCTGGACACAGAGCTTCAGGCTGTGGCCGTTCGTGTTTCATGATGTGAAGCAGTCACATTATGTTCGGTGTACATACCGCCGAACACTTCTTTGTCAGCTTTTCAGTTACATAATCTAAAAGAACAGTTACCTAAACCGTTTATAATATTGGGAGAATTTAATTCTCATAACCTCCACTGGGGCAGTAATAACATAAATAATAAGGGCAAGATAGTAGAAAACTTCTTATCTAGGAGGAACTGTGTTATTTCAATGATGGTTCTAATATTTATTTACATCCGGGTAACGGCAATTATTCTGCTATCGATCTCATCTATCACATCTCCTTGATTCTTCCTGGAAGGTGCATGATGATCTTTGTAGTAGTGACCATTTTCCTATTATCCCAGAGCATATCACTTCTAATTCTTTTGGAGTTGTAGTTAGGTGGAAGTTCGATAGAGCAGATTGGATCGCATTTGAGATGTTCTGTGAGGCTGACGTCACCTCAAAAGCTCGCAATGCAGCAGATGATCCTATATTAAAATTTAATGAGCTTGTTTTACAGGCGGCTGACAGAACAATACCTAAGACCTCGACAAACCCAAAATCCAAAGGTAAACCCTGGTACGAGAATGACTGTCGTAAAGCCATAAAGGACCGTATTAAGGCTGAGCGCAGATTTAATCATTGTCCTACGGATAATCATTTAAACCAGGTTCGTACATTTAGAGCTAAAGCTCGTCGATTAATCAAGTCCAAGAGACGATCTTGTTAGCGGAACTTTGTTTCGGGCATTACATCAGAAACACCTATGCGTAAGGTCTGGAACATTGTTCAGAAAGTTAAGGGCAAAAATAATAAAGCAAAAGTCCAGCATTTAAAAGATGGAGATAATATATTAACTTCTCCACTCGATATAGCTAATAAATTAGCTGAGACAATTTCCAAGAAATCTTCTTCTGAGAATTATTCTTCAGAATTCCAACATATTAAAAACTAGAAGGAGAATATTAAATTCCCCTTTTCTTGTAAGAATTTAGAAGATTATAATCGTCCTTTTAATATCGAAGAACTCAAAACTGTATTTAAAAAATGCCCACGATACGGCTTGTGGTCCTGATATTTTAAGTTTCTGAATCATTTAACAGCTGACCCACTGGAGACTCTCTTGGATTTATTTAATTATATTTGGATTACTGGTAATTTTCCATCGTCATTAAGGGAGGCGTGTATTACCCCGGTTCCCACACCGGGTAAGGATTATACTGTTCAAAATAATTACCGTCCCATAGCTCTTACCAGCTGTGTCTGTAAGACTATGGAACGGAAGATTAATGACAGTTTCTTTGAAACCAACGAGTTACTTGGTGATATTCAATGTGGTTTTCGTCAAGGTCGATCTACCATGGATCACTTTATTCGACTCGTAACCTTTATTCGCGATCGCTTCATCAATAACGAACATGTGGTGTCGATATTTTTTGACCTTGAAAAGGCCTACTACACCACATGGAAATATGGTATTTCAAAAGACCTCGCAGATATGGGATTAAATGGTCGATTACCTTTATTTATATCTCAGTTTTTATCTGATCATCAGTTTAAAGTACGGGTTGGGCCCACTCTTTATGACTCTTTTGAGCAGGAAATGCGTGCACCCCAGAGCAGCATTCTATCACCAGCTCTGCTCAGCATAAAAATAAACAGCCTAGTAAAAACACTAACATCTGGCACAGAGGGTGGTTTTACACGTGGATGATTGCCTTATATCCTACCGCGTTAAAAATATGAATAACATCGAACGTCAGTTGCAGCTTTGTCTCAATAAGATCGAGAAATGGGCAACTGAAAATGGTTTTAGATTTTCAACGTCTAAAACCGTCGGTATCCATTTTTGTAATAAACGGAAACTTCATCTTGACCCTAAGCTTAATTTTGTGGTGAACATGTTAAAATTGTTGGAGAAACAAAATTTTTAGGTATAATATTCGATAGTAAGCTATATTTTATACCTCATATAAAAATGCTTAAAGCTAAATGTACAAAGGCCCTGGATATAATTAAGGTCGTGTCTAGCACCGATTGGGGTGATTACCGATCAGGTTTACTTAATTTATATCGTCCTCTGGTGAGGTCTAAATTGGATTATGGATCCATCATTTACGGTTCCGCTTTGAAGTCGTATATTAAAATATCTTGCAGATCAATAATAAACTACATACTATTCATCCTGTCCCTGACTACAATGCCTATACTTGTCAAATGTCTCATAGAGACCAACTAGTTTTAACGAGGTGTCGTATTGGGCATTCTCATCTGACACACAATTTCATCTTAGATGTGAGCAGTGCTCCCGAGTGTGTTGAATGTGATGCACAATATGGCATCAAACTTATCCTGGTTGACTGTGTGGACTTTGCCCACGTTCGGCAAAGATTCTACACAGTCAACTGAATATATGATTTATTTGACAGCATCGATGGCGATGTTGTCATAAAATATTTGAAGGCCATTGGCCTATATCACAAAATGTAAATTTTAATTGTCGTAAATATTTAATTGATATAAACTCTGTCAAAAAAGAAACGCAACCCCTGTCCTCGGATATCAAAAGTTCGTTCGAATAAAGTTATTGCTTCCAAACTAAATTTTAGCCAAATGTAATGAAATTATACACGTTTTTAATGAAGATTACCACCCAAACAACTGCCTTTTCTCTCCTAAGTGTATTTTATTGCTTATGACGTCACAACGCATGGACTGACCCTGTTGACGTCGCACACAGAACCATTCACATGCAAATCATGTCAATGGCAGTTATAGTGTGGGGGTGTATAAAAACCCATGTGCTTTCGTATTTTATTCATTCATTCGTCGACGAAAGGCAGTCGGTAAAATGCCGCGACTGATTGCTGCCGACCGAAATATCGCCATTGGTCGTCTTCAAGCCGGAGAAAGTTTTGGTACTATTGCACGACACCTAAATGTTCACAAAACAACGATATCCCGACTTTGGAGCCCTTACAACAACTTTAATTCGACCAACGATCGCCCGAGAAGTGGAAGGCCAAGAATCACGACCCCACTTCAAGATCGGTACATCCGGGTCCTTCACCTGCGCAATTGGCATGCCCTACCAACCGTGACTGCCACACAAATACCAGGTTTGAGGAGAGTGTCGGCCCAAACGATTAGGAACCGTCTGAAAGAAGCGGGTTTACATGCCTGTAGACCAGTTGTTGGACCCGCACTACGCCCCTTACATCGACGCCTACGACTCAGGTGGTGCAACAACGTAAGGATATGGACTTTACAAAACTGGAGGCGCATCTGGTTTTCTGATGAATCCCGTTTTCTTTTGACACGTCACGACGGAAGACAGCGTGTGTATAGGAGACGTCATGAACGCTTTGCGCCCATCTGCGTCCGGCAGGTGGACAGATTTGGCGGAGGCAGTGTTGTGGTTTGGGGAGCCATCTCGTACAACCAGAAATCAGACTTAGTGATCGTTCCAGGGAACCTGACAGCCCAACATTACATCAACCACGTGTTACAGCCTCACTTTCTCTCGATTATTGACCGACGGACACAGCTTTTTCAACAGGACAACGCCAGGCCTTATACTGCACGTGCAACAATGAACTTTCTGCAGGATTCCAACGTCAATGTCTTGCCGTGGCCCTCTAAATCACCAGACCTCAACCCTATTGAACACCTGTGGGATACTCTGGATCGACACGTGCGTCAACGTCAGCCACCGCCACAGGCGCTTCAACAGCTCGCCGTTGCGTTACAGGAGGAGTGGAGGGCCATTCCCCAGTAGAGAATCCGGCGTCTTATCCGTTCTTGTCCAAGGAGATGCCGTGCAGTGATTGCAGCTCGTGGTTGTCATACGAGATACTGAGGAAGACGCCCCCTGGTGAGCAACTGGTGTCTGTGAGATGACTTTTGAAAAGACAGTTTTAAACATGACCATCTTGATCATTATTCTGCCAAATTTCTGACTTCTTCAATAAGAAAAAAGTTATGCCGTCCTAAAACTAAATATTAAAATCTCTAAAATACGGGGGTTGCGTTTCTTTTTTGACAGCGTTTACATATAGTTTTCCAGATATACTATTTTTAAAATATGCTGGTTTTCGAGTTTTAAGTCTTATTTTTCTTTTATATGATTTTAAGTATGTCTGTACTTTTTGTTTTACTTTTCATGTTCACACTATCATATCGAAAACCTTAACCGTCTTGTGTTTTTACTTTGTTCTCGCCACGATATGGCTGAAATATTGCCGACGTGGCGTTAAACAATAATTATCCATTCATTCATTCAGTTACAGATGTGTCACCGTATGGCGGTGTTATCTCATGTAATGGAGCATAATACAGAACAGCCTATTGCATTTGCTTCACGCTCACTTAGTCCTGGTGAACAAAATTATTTTCAGTTGGAAAAGAAGGCACTGAGTTTAGTGTGCTGGAAAGCCATAGCTTCACATTGGTAATAAACCATCAACCGCTGACTGAAATCTTCAATCCGCAGCTTTTGCTGCTCAGATTCAGAGAGTGGTTTCTGGCTACGGCATAGGGTACAATAACCCAAAGAAACATTCCGTGTGGTGTCCAGACATGACTGTGAACCACTGGATGACATTGTGACCACTGTTAACAAAGTTCTGATATTTACATCTGACACTCAACGGCAGATCAGGAGAGATCCTGTGCCAGTTCAAGAGTTGAAATCGATCGCAAGTCCTTTGGGTTGGGTTGTCAATTTACACAAAATAACGCTCAGTTAGCGCCAATAGATTAGTGATAGTTTCCTCAGAAACCATGGCAACGCCTCCACGTCGATTTAACTGGAACATTCAAAGATAACGTTTCTCGTTGTGGTGGATTCATATATAAAAGGCCTGAAGTGGAAATAATGAGAGGTCAACAACGGCCAGAAAAAAATTGAATATCTGGGAACTATCTTTGATTGTATCAATCTGCCAGAGCAGTATGTGTGATCTGAATTTGCAGAATTCATGCAAACAAATGGAATCGAACATGTCTGTCATGTGTACTGAACTACCGCATTTTCATGAGACCGGTCCTGTGCCTTGATAAGTGCGGGCGGGACATGTCACATGGCGTCGTCACTTAGATCAGCCAGGGTCAATCAACGTTGTGGTCTAAATAGTGTGATCCCAGATCCTCTCCATATGCCAGAAACGGTGTATATTTCTCCTGTGACATTTCCACCACCGACTATTGTAGAGCAACAGGAAACGCTAACAACGCCTGTTAGTGAACCAACCGTTACAAGTGAATTGAGCAGCAACACTAGACCTTCTAGATGTTACCTGGTCCGTTTCAGTTGTGGAAATGCCCGAAAACGTTTGGATTTCTAATTGCTGTTAGTGATACTATAACTTTCAATGACACTGACTTTCAGTGACACTATAACAGTAAAGTGTTGTGCTCATCCTGCTAAGTGAAGTAGTAACCTTGCGTAATCGTAATAACCAGTCCAATCATTCTCAGCTGTAAATGTTGCATTTCAGTTAAAGACTGTATTAGCAAATGTCTGGTTATTGTATGTGCTTAAATATGATGCATATTGTTCAGATTTAACTACTCCATAGACTTTGCTGAGGTAAAGCAAGAACGAGCCTTTTTCCAATAGCTCTGACCGGCTCCGATAGCACAGTTGGTAGAGCTTCCGCTTCGGGAGCGGTAAAACCTGGGTCGAGTCACACCTGAGACCTTAAAAGAGGAAATTGTAACTTCCTCGCGTGGCGTTCAGCATGAGGGGGGATAATGCAACGATTGGTTGACCTGTGTCAGTATAATGGCTCGGGCGGGGCGGCTTACTTGCCTTCGGTAAGGTGTCTCAGTGAAGCAGCACTAGATAAAATGGTGTTGAAACTACGCCCTCCAACAAGGAGGCACATTACATACACTTTCAGGATTCCTTCGTCGTCATTTGGCTGAAAAATTATTCAGTACGCCGTCAAATCCCAAGCACTCACTCACTCCTAATTGCTCTCTTTTACTCTCTGTGCTCCACGTCTTTAATGATAATGTATTCCTGCATATACCAGGATTCTGCTGGTGGACTAAGCATCCCCAAGGCCTAGTCCCTATGCATTGTTTTAATGTGATTGTATGTTAAATGTGATAACACCAAGGCATTTTGAGCTATTCTGGACCAGTGACGGCTAATGAATTGCAATTTACATCACTACATCTTTACGTAATTCTACTTCAGCCATGGCGCTTGGGAGTGTGTAAATTCCAACTATTTCTGCATCTACGTGAACAGTTAGAACAAAAGCCCGACAAGACGCTGTATTTTACTGGTTATGTGTGACCATTTGACAGCTATCACACACTATTGCCGCTGCTCTGGACTTACTCTCTATGCTGCACGCAAATTGACAAGAGGCCGTATTTCACCGGTTACCTGTGCCCATTTACCAGGTATCACACTGTCGTCGCTGCTCTGGTTTTATTCTGTAACGTCTTTAATGGTATTGTTATACATGCCATGTGAACATAGTCCTGAGTTACCTCCCATGTACTGTTTCACTCTTGTGTGATCTATGGTCATAAACCATTTTAGTTTGATACCTGAGCATTGTTGTTGTCTTATAAAGTGTACGCGAAGTATTTAGACCGTGTAACACCAAAGCAGCTTTTTACTGAATCGAACAGCTCTACGGGAAGAAATTTCATTTTAACAAATTTCTTACCGACTGAAGTTTTCTGTTGAGAGAGGGTGGACGTTTCTTCTGGGCGCCAAGAAGGAGATTTCGGGGGGGAATCTGTTGGGCGCGAAGGGAGTGTCGTTGCATCTAAAAAGGTCATGCGCATGTACGTGAATAAATAATTGCAATTCATGTCACCAATTTTGATAATCAAAACTATTTTATACATGACTACAAAATTTACTTCGAATGGCAGGTAACCGAAAGGTACATCACAAGCATCTAAAATTTGAAAAGAATGAACATGAATATTTCTAAGATGGCAGAATTGATGGGTGGAAGGTTGTAGGTTACTGACCGTATTCACAAATAAATTCCATTTTCCTGTTACAAGGCTCTGCTGTCCACCAGGTGTTCCAGATTCCAGCTAACGAGGCAGATGGTGCACTACATCTCGCTGCACAAGAGCGCAAGGGATCGTCAGCTGTGGTGAGCCAGGCATTAAATGTTACTGGAGAATCTTCCAAGAATGTATGAAAAAGAAGAAACGGAAAGTCACAGTTTTAGAAATGAACTAACAGGTTTAGTTCAAGGATTTTCAACCACAAGTCGACATAGCTCCTTATCACTTTACTCGCAGCATCGTCCCTGCTGTTGTGTTGCTGCGCTATACGTCTTTAATTATATTACGAGAAAACTAATTGCAAGTTTGCATTTTGCACCTAGTTTTCTGATTATTTTACTATTTATCACTATTTAAAAATTTACATGAACAGGTAGAATGAAAGCCTGGAGGGTAAATTGACAAGGGGCCGTATTTTACCGGTTATGTGTGACCATTTGCTAGCTTTCACACACAATTGCCGCTGTTCTGGACTTACTCTCTATGCTACACGTCTTTAATTATATTGTATTCTTGCATAAACCAAGATCCTGCTGGTCCACTAAGCATCCCCGAGACCTGGTTCCTTTGCTCTGTTTTAATGTGATTGGTAAATGTGATGATGCGATCCATATGAACAGTTGGAATAATACCCTGACTGAGGTAACTTGAAAAGAGGCTGTGTTTCACTGGTTACGTGTGACCATTTGCCAACTATCACACCGTCTTCGCTTCTCTTGTCTAACTCACCGTGCCAAGCTTCTTTAATTATATGTTAAAAGTAAATTACCACTTATACTGGGATACATATAAGTGGTTAAATAAATCTAATTCTGATACAGTTACCGTCATTTTATTTTCGACCTTGAATACAGCGTTCAGAACAGCGTACATGTTGGTAGTACATCCTATTCCTCCCTCAAACAACGCTCAACTGCACTGTCTAAAGAGATTCATTCCATTGTACGAAAATGTGTTGTGTGCCCTTGGGATTAATATTTCATCTCTTAACAGTAACAGTAAATTGGCATATGTTGACAGCTTTATTTTAAACCCACCATTCTGCTAGAATTCTGTACGACACTGTTAGATTAGTGATGTGGAAAAACGTATTTTAGTCCATCTAAATATAAAAAGGGCCATTTAATCTGCTTATCTTATGTTTCAGTGTGTGAATATTGCTGAATGGTTTTGTGAACAAGCATTTCGTCGTAATATCGCACTGAAAATTTAAAAACACCACAGAAATGGAAGCGCACATGTCATTAAAGTAGACGTGACCAGTGCTGCTTCATACATTCCATCATATAGCCGTGCTGCTATATGCAGTTTTGGTACACTGGTGTAAATTTATGTACGTTATTAACCAGCGTAAATAACTAATTTTTGAGAAATAGAAATTTAGCCACTATGACACCTCCTGAGGTGTTCGTTTAAAACAGGCATTTAAACTACTCAAATACAATAGTGACGACCAATGACCAATGAAAGAAATATTATGGTTTAACTACTATGGTTAGAAATATTTTCTCCATATTGTCGCGATAAATCTTTTGGAGAAAACTCCAAGCCACACGTCGAATGGGAATTTTAAAATTTCCTTTGTCGTGCTTTTTGGGGGCCAGTTAAAATAAGTTGGAACTGGACGGGGATATATTACGACGAGGCTTTGACCAGCTAGAGGTAGGTGAAGTGGTTATTCAGTCCGCTACCTGTTTCACACCATTGAAACAAACTTGTTCGACTCTGACTTCGGTTGAGCACATGAATATGGCGTACCCAAATATTTCTCAACCAACAGTCAGTGTACTCGGACTAATGAGTACCTGCAAATTCTTTACGCTTACAGCGTCAAGCGCTTTTACCAACCCTTGCTATTATTCACATCTCATGAATTGTATGCCTATTCGGCCTCCAAAGAACAGTCTCCCGTGCAATAAGTGATCGCTGGCCTGGCTTTTTTTCACGGCAACAAAGAACAGCAATAGTCGGGTATGTAGGTGTACTTTTTCATTGGATAAGCTTGTCAATGAAAGTTCAGGTGACCAATGAAAAGTTCGGGTTATTTATATAACGCGTGGAAAATTAAAAATTGACATCTCTGTTGTCATATCACTTACACGGGCAAATTATCGGATAAAACAATATTTCCTCGAGGCAAAAAACAATAATTTAAGTGTCTTCACTACGGACTATTCATTAAAACAATAAGTTTTCCAGAAACCTTGTTTTGCATTTATTAGTTTAAAGTAATAGACGAGTACAATAACTCCGAAAACGAGATGGCCGTTTTGAGTCCTGACATTTCCGCTGATGGTGGCAAAATAAAATGTTGAAATATCGAGTCAAAACAACCCTTTTGATTGTTCAGAATAAGCCTACTGGTGTATTACATAAATTATGATGTGCAGAAATCGTCCATTCGGTATATCGTCCTCAAACTTTGCTTCAGTAGTTCATGTATCAGCACTTGTCCGGCAACGATTGGGTCGGTAATTTGTCCTTAAGTGAACAACAAAGCTACTTTGGACAATTCGTATCGCAGTCAAACTCACCGTCTAGCCACTTCCAGTCCAAGGCGGAATCCTTTGTGAGACCTATGAACCAACAACCAGTCCTCCTGCCGTTGTACAGTATGTCTTCAAATACGGAGGAACTGACAGTTAGATGACCACCATTGTTCCTGCAGAAATCTCTCGCTTCTGGCCATGTTAGGGCGAACGTAGATGTCATGTAACATCTTTTCATGAAGTGTACATATGCTGTTCTGTCCATTCCACCGAATGACCAGGGTCGACATTCTAAGTTGTCTGCATCACCCAGATGAACACCTGCATGTTAGTAAAACTAACGTTTATATCACTGTCTAAACGTCAAAACAGACATACCCGTCAATCAACGTGGAATTGCCTGGTAAAAAGTCTGTAAATTACTAAATTGAGACGGATTAACACAAAGAGAAACAGTCAACAGTTTGTAATGATGTTGGAAAGACGCAGGGAATGTTCCAATTGAACGAATGAAATGAACATCCAGATCATAAGCCACCGCTACTTTGTAAGTTATCGATAACTAGAGTATGTACCTCATTTGCGTTTTGATTGCAACTGTTCATATATCCAGAGTCATCGGTCTAGTTCAACACGCTGAATACACAGTGAAAAGTATTTTTCATTCCTGTACGTGGGAAGGTCTGCCAGCAACCTGCGGATGGTCGTGAGTTTCCCCCGGGCTGTGCCCGGTTTCCATCCAACATAATGCTGGCCGCCGTCGTATAAGTGAAATATTCTTGAGCACGGCGTAAGAGACCAATCAAATAAGTAAATAAATAAATAATTTTTTCACTCCTTCCAGCTTAGCTTTCAGAACACAGATCTGGTCCCTCTTTCACAAAACTTATGAAATTTTACGTAACTTTTTTCGTAAATGACTTCGCCATGTGACACTATAACCTAGACAACGCCTTTTACAAGAAATATGACTGACGAAGTTTCGTGAAAGTGCTCTTGTACTAGTACTCTTTCATACACTAAATCGTTTATTTAGCCTGTGCTCTCCTCAACATGTTACAATGTCAAAATCTATGCGTGGAAACATTCGTATACCAGCCGTCAACCATTAAGAAGGTTTCGAGTCAATAATCACATGGCCAATTCCCACACTGACGTATAACACAAACATGACAAACTACAAAGAACTAAGAAAGTGTGTATAGTACAAAATTAGAGAGAAGCCGTCAAAACTTTTCATTGATGTAGGAAAGACGCAAGGTATGTTGTAGGCGGCTGAGTGAAATCAGTATTCAAACCGTGTACCATGCTAGAATATAAGTTGTCGATCATAAAAAATGTATCCCAGTTTCGCACAGACTCTATACTTCGGACCCCTCACAAGTGGACTATGTAGATCATCATTATTTACAATATTAAACTCACCAGTCATAACATGTTTACATGGATCGTAAGTGAAGTCTGACATTACATTTAGTCACGAAGTCAAGAAAGACTTTACCTTATTCCAGAATTTATTACCGAAACGAACGGAACTCACGCATTGGCAACATCTGCACTTCAACACTTTCTAATCACTGTTCTGACATATTCTTGTCATGCTCAGTCTCATGCGGCAAAATAGGATACAGAACGTATGAAATCAAGCGAAAAACTTTTGAAAAATAACCCATCTTAAAATACATGCACTGGTAAAATTTCTTAAGGAGAAGAATGTAAAAAAAAAATAAGGACACCTTGCAACTTAATCGGAATTCGTGTCGCGTAGGCTGATTACAACCTAATCTGAGTGACAGATCTTTTGGGAAATGGCGTAAGGAATTTCCAGGAATGTGGCTGACAGGTGTCACCCATGAAATAGGCCAATCCAAAAAATATTCGTTGCTAACCATCTTCCTACTTTATCCCGTTAGATGGATAGGATAATATCTTTTCTCGTCTAATGTTGGTATTTGAAGTTTTGCCTTACGCATTATACTGTGAATATAAACTGATAAAGAGGTGCTCCCCACCCACACTTTCTCTGTAAGATATATATTTAAACTTATCTAATAAATGTATATAGCTTTGAAAAACGATAAAGAAATATAAATGATGGATTTCTTGCGTGCTCCAATTTGTTCATCCCTCACTTTGTTAAGCACTAAAACAAATGCAATGATAGGAATCGAATTCATGAAACCATGGTACTCAATGGTTTTAACATCACTGTATATTGCCACTGGACCAATGCGGACAATGCATGAAAATCATAAATTATTATGGTGAATGTAGAGTTTCCATTGAAATTCTATTTTTTTTTTGATTGTAAGAATATTATTGCGCCAACCAACACGGTTACTCACTACAGCTTACAATTCCTTAACTAGACACCAGATCTGTGGAAGTGATCTTGATTCACGTAATCATAGTATTATTATGAAGGAAATGCTCTGTTAAGGAAAACACCTTAACAGAGTAAAGTATTCCTTTCACCCTACATTTGTTTTATGTCAACACAAAAAGCACAAATCACATCACTTCAATTTTTCACACATATTCTTTAGTAGTTGGTCTTCATATTCAATATACCAATGCAGTCGCTGTGAGTTCAAGTCCAGCTCATGCTGGTTTCCTCTCCAGCCGTAAGTGGGAAGGTCTGTCAGCAACCTGGGGATGGTCGTGGGTTTCCCCCGGACTGTGCCCAGTTTCCTCCCACCATAGTGCTGGCCGCCGCAAATATATATTTACTCAAATAAATATTCTTGAGTACGGCGTAAAACACCAATAAATAAATAAATAAATCATATTCAAGTAAGTTTTCTTTGTTGTTCTGCATAAAAAAATTACTCATCACGTCTGCTCCGAAGTGAGGCGATTATCTATCTGCTTGCAGGGGTTTCTTCAAAATAGTACTGTACAGACTTTTCTTTGGCCTCTTTTTAAGGTATGTTTTTCATCGTCAGTACGTACACCTAAGTTTTTCAGAGAGCGTGTATAGCAAAACGAGTGATCATATCTTATAGTCACTTGCTTTCACTCTCGATACTTTTGCCAGTCGTGTTGGTGTTTGGGATATTGACATGTGTACCATTCCTCTGATGAGACTGATTTACGCCCACAACCATGTGGGCGTATACGAAACTATACTATTTCTTCTTACTCTGTAAATAAGATTTTAAAAAACATTACTCTGCAACTGCCAGGAGAGTTCTGGTCTTGTTCTTCTCTTAATCCAGAAAAATCAGAACAACTGAATTTTATACCATTACTAATGCAGACTCTGCAAAAGGAGAAAAATAGGCAGTTGGCCCTTATGCCTTTAACACCGGCGGCTTAGAGGCGCCTCGTAAGGAGACGATCTTAGTAAACATAGATATCCGTAGAAAATAAAGATCTAAGTTTACAAAGATAGGTAATCCAGTACAGCCACTACATGTGATGGAATTTAGCTTTTTAAGGAAATTGAGACTTTTGAAATTGTCAATGGGTTTTTTGGTGCGGTAGGCGTAGACCTTTTAACTGTATAAGTTTGTTACCAACTTGATCACGTTTGCTGCAAGAGTCAGTCACATTATGTACACGTGAATAGTAGAGGTGAAATGTTTCCCCCCATGGATGCGCTGAAATGTAGAACTTTTGAATCTAACTGTGTAGAATTGTTCTTCACTATCTGACAATAAAAATGACAGAGACTAAGAATCGGGTCGCCCAGGGTATAAGAATGTCTTTGGATCTAGCATTATGACAGGTCTGATAAATAAAGTTCTTTGAACTTTACTAGACATTATACATGTTAATATGATTACTCGCTTGCAAAAGACAAGCTAAAATGCCTCCTTCCTTTATTCTTCTCTGGGACAAACTTAACACCAAGTGGGGCTACCCGCTGTTGCTGCTGAGATGACATTTGTGCAGTTTCCTCTAAAAGTAACCTTTCAGAACGATCCAGCTAAGAAATTAGCTAAACCCTGAGATATTTCCGCAGTGTGAGATTTGCTGTACATGTGTGATTACTTGATATCCATGACATCGGTGCAGCATCTTTGGACACTCCACATGGTGCGGATACACATTATACGTGCTGTAAAGCCCATCATTCTGGTTACAGCTACGGATACACACACAATTAGCTAATTGTACATTGTTCTACGGGAAACATCTATAATGGATACTGAAAAGAAATATGATCAAGAAAAGTAATCTTTACTCTGGGAAATACTCCAGGCTATTATTTACATTATACTATATTACAATACCCATTTTGTATTCTTTTTCATTCTGGTGTTTTGAATCACCTTACATGTAAATCACCTTACCATGTTCGTTATTTACAACGACATGGGTAGTATTAGAAGAGTATTTTACGTTCATGTCAGTTGCAAACATACATATTAAAATAGAGAACTTTCAAACAATATCGAGTGTGTCACGCAACACACCGGCCGGTGCATTCACCTCCCCAAATAACATCATTTTATGCTGGGTTTTTTCTTCTATAAACAAAAGAAGTTGAGTTTGTTTACTTGTTAGATTGGCTTTTATGATTTATATAAAGGTGGACTATTAAAATTTCCGTCAGTGACAAAAGTGTTATTTCGCACATTTGATAGATATCGCGTTTGTTTTTACATTTTTTATATTTTACGCCCAGACACTATTCCAGTGAAAAAGAAGCAATTGTTTCAATACGTTTCAATCTCAGCTCAGTGGTATGACGTCATACTACTTGTACAGTAAACTATTACATTTTTGTCGCACAAAAATAAGACATGTCATACATACACACCGCTTACGTATGTAGGTCGACGATTATAACCTAAGCTTGCCTTTGATTGGTCTAAAATGTATGACCTCTGCGGAGGGAGTAAAAGAGAAATGCAGCATGAAATATTCCGTTTTTGCCACATTTTTTCCATTATTGGGGTGGAACAGATTTTAAGGCCTTAGTCAAACAAACATCACGACCTAGGAGTTAAGCCCTTAATTCTCTCTGTGTTCAAAAAAGCCCTTTTTGTGGCACAAATCTGATAGCTTTGAGAAAAGCACAGCTGGATCTATGCGTCTTAACAGGCATTCGTATACCAGCCGTCATCCAATAAGGACGTTCCAGGTCAATACTCGCAAGGCCAATTCCCAAGACGACGCATAACACAAACTACCAAAGAACTAAGAAAGTGTATGAAGTACGAAAATAGGGCGGAATCACGCAAAGAGAAGAAGTCGATAGTTTTCAATGATGTTGTAAAGACGCAAGGTATGTTCTAGGCAACTGAGTGAAATATATTTAAGTGATATTTAAATCCTGTAGCATGCTACAATATCCACACTATGAATATACAACCCTTAACCTAGGGTTAAGCAGAATTATGAAGCAGAGCGCCAGAGATTTTGTACTCTCTGTCCGTATTTACTTACAAGATAATTGTACCCGTTGTACTCAAGAAACTGGGAGTAAAACCGTTTGATGCAATACCCTTAACACCCCAGTTTTTGCAGTGGTAACTTGTCACATTGATTAAGATCTCAGCGCAAAGGGTGTAACAAATGTTACAAGGCGAGATATGTAGACGCCATATGCAAGACCAATAGGTATATCGCTGTTTAAGTAACGATAATTTACAATGGAAAATTGAAACTAACCCTCAAAATCTGCGACAGAGGAAACCGTTTTTCTCCTTATGCAAATATAGGCCGGCAGATAAGGCGTACCATCTGGAGAGTTTTTTGGTTTCCTTTATATACAGCGAAGGTTTCACAGCCTTTGCTATATATGGGTTGTTTAAAACTGGCAGATCGGGCATGGTGAAGATTACTCCTTAACAGTTTTTGCACATAGTCATGTTCATATGAGAACAGGTATAGGTCAGCCAAAAGGGAGGCACAATTTGTATCCATCGGAATACCTATACACTGTTGATGTTATTAATAAAAAATTCAAGAACTCGATAAAGACCGAAACATCCCATGAACGGTAACCTTTGTAGGTAGTGGAAACGAAGAAAGCTTTGTTGCCTTTGAGGTTAATGTATCGGTGACCGCTTTTATTACACCGCTTTCATTCAGAACCGGTAGTGTGGATGTAAACTTGGGAACATGGCCAACCGATCTCAGCTACAAACGGCTGTGGAAGTCGAGACAAGTAAAAAGCCAATCCAAGGAGAATTTCTTCTAAATAGTGACTTAAACTGGAACACAGCTAATAAATCCTCGTCGTCATATGACTGCAAAAAGTACGACGTAAAACCTAAGCATACATACACGTGTACCTTCATATATATAATATGGATTCGCCATTGCTCCCAAGGCAAGTGTATGAGTATGTATAGAATATAGACTGACACGTTCGTCAATGCTCCCTAGGCAAGTGTATGAGTATGGATGGAATATAGATTGACACGCTCGTCATTGTTCCCAAGACAAGTGTATGAGGATGTATAGAATATAGACTGACACGTTCGTCAATGCTCAATAGGCAAGTATATGAGTATGTATGGAATATAGATTGACACCATCGTCAGTGCTCCCATGGCAAGTGTATGAGTATGTATGGAATATGGATTGACACGTTCGCCATTGCTCCCTAAACAAGTGTATGAGTATGTATAGAATATAGATTGACACGTTCGTCAATGCTCCCTAGGCAAGTGTATGAGTATGTATGGAATATAGATTGACACCATCGTTAATGCTCCCATGGCAAGTGTATGAGGATGTATGGAATATGGATTGACACATTCATCAATGCTCCCATGACAAGTGTATAAGTATGTATGGAATATGGATTGACACGTTCGCTATTGCTCCCATGGCAAGTGTATGAGTATGTATAGAATATAGATTGACACGTTCGTCATTGCTCCCTAGGCAAGTGTATAAGAATGTATGGAATATGGATTGATACGTTCGTCAATGCTCCCATGGCAAGTGTATGAGGATGTATGGAATATAGATTGACACGTTCGTTAATGCTCCCTAGGCAAGTGTATGAGTATATATGGAATATAGATTGACACGTTCATCATTGCTTCCATGGCAAGTGTATGAGTATGTATAGAATATAGATTGACACGTTCGTTAATGCTCCCTAGGCAAGTGTATAAGTATGCATGGAATATAGATTGACACGTTCGTCATTGCCCCCAAGGCAAGTGTATGAGTATGTATGGAATACATATTGACACTTTCGTCAATGCTCCCTAGGCAAGTGTATGAGTATGTATGGAATATAGATTGACACTTTCGTCATTGCTCCCTAGGCGAGTGTATGAGTATGTATGGAATATAGATTGACACGTTCGTCAATGCTCCCTAGGCAAGAGTATAAGTATGTATAGAATATAGATTGACACGTTCGTTAATGTTCCCTTGGCAAGTGTATGAGTATGCATGGAATATAGACTGACACGTTCGTCATTGCCCCCAAGGCAAGTGTATAAGTATTTATGGAATATAGATTGACACTTTCGTCATTGCTCCCTAGGCAAGTGTATGAGTATGTATGGAATATAGATTGACACTTTCATCATTGCTCCCTAGGCAAGTGTATGAGTATGTATGGAATATAGATTGACACGTTCGTCAATGTTCCCAAGACAAGTGTATGAGGATGTATAGAATATAGATTGACACGTTCGTTAATGCTCCATAGACAAGTGTATGAGTATGTATGGAATATGGATCGACACGTTCATCATTGCCCCCAAGGCAAGTGTATGAGTATGTATGGAATATAGACTGACATATTCTTCATTGCTCCCTAGGCAAGTGAGTGAGTGAGTGCTTGGGGTTTAACGTCGTACCCAACAATTTTTCAGTCATATGACGACGAAGGAATCATTAGGGTGCATGCACGTGTAATGTGCCTCCTTGTTGCAGGACGGATTTCCACCGCTCTTTTATTTAGTTCTGCATCACTGAGACGACTTACCGAAGGCAAGTAAGCCGCCCCGCCCGAGCCATTATACTGATACGGGTCAACCAGTCTTTGCACTATCCCCTTCATGCTGAACGCCAAGCGAGGAAGTTACAACTTCCTCTTTTAAAGTCTTAGGTGTGACTCGACCAAAGATTGATCCTGGATCTACCGGTCCCGAAGCGGACCCCTAGGCAAGTGTATGAGTATGTATGGAATACAGATTGATACGTTCGTCATTGCTCCCTAGGCAAGTGTATGAGGATGTATGGAATATGGATTGATACGTTCGTCAATGTTCCCAAGACAAGTGTATGAGGATGTATAGAACATAGATTAACACGTTCGTTAATGTTCCATAGACAAGTGTATGAATATGTATGGAATATGCATCGACACGTTCGTCATTGCCCCCAAGGCAAGTGTATGAGTATGTATGGAATATAGATTGACACTTTCGTCATTGTTCCCTAGGCAAGTGTATGAGTATGTATAGAATATGGATTGATACGTTCGTCAATGCTCCCTAGGCAAGTGTAAGAGTATGTATGGAATATAGATTGTCAATGCTCCCATGGCTCCCATGCTACCATGGCAAGTGTACGAGGATGTATGGAATATAGATTGATACGTTCGTCATTGCTCCTTAGGCAAGTGTATGAGTATGTATAGAGTATAGATTGACACGTTCGTCATCGCTCCCTAGGCAAGTGTATGAGTATGTATAGAATATAGATTGACACATTCGTCATTGCTCCCTAGGCAAGTGTATGAGTATGTATGGAATATAGATTGACACCATCGTCAGTGCTCCCAAGGTGAGTGTATGAGTATGTATGGAATATAGATTGACACGTTCCTCATTGCCCCCAAGGCAAGTGTATGAGTATGTATGGAATATGGATTGATACGTTCGTCAATGCTCCCAAGGCAAGTGTATGAGTATGTATGGAATATAGATTGACACTTTCATCAATGCTCCCTAGGCAAGTGTATGAGTATGGATGGAATATAGATTGACATGTTCGTCAATGTTCCCAAGACAAGTGTATGAGGATGTATAGAATATAGATTGACACGTTCGTTAATGCTCCATAGACAAGTGTATAAGTATGTATGGAATATAGATTGACACGTTCGTTAATGCTCCACAGACAAGTGTATGAGTATGTATGGAATATGGATCGACACGTTCGTCAATGCTCCCAAGGCAAGTGTATGAGTATGTATAGAATATAGATTGACACTTTCATCATTGCTCCCAAGGCAAGTGTATGAGTATGTATGGAATATAGATTGACACTTTCGTCATTGCTCCCTAGGCAAATGTATGAGTATGTATGGAATATAGTATGACACTTTTATCATTGCTCCCTAGGCAAGTGTATGAGAATGTATGGAATATAGATTGACACGTTCCTCATTGCCCCCAAGGCAAGTGTATGAGTATGTATGGAATATGGATTGATACGTTCGTTAATGCTCCCTAGGCAAGTGTATGAGTATGCATGGAATATAGATTGACACGTTCCTCATTGCCCCTAAGGCAAGTGTATGAGTATGTATGGAATATAGGTTGATATGTTCGTCATTACTCTTAAGGCAAGTGTATGAGTATGTATGGAATATAGATTGACACGTTCCTCATTGCCCCCAAGGCAAGTGTATGAGTATGTATGGAATATAGGTTGATGTGTTCGTCATTACTCCTAAGGCAAGTGTATGAGTATGCATGGAATATAGATTGACACGTTCATGATTGCCCCCAAGGCAAGTGTATGAGTATGTATGGAATATAGGTTGATATGTTCGTCATTACTCCTAAGGCAAGTGTATGAGTATGTATAGAATATAGATTGACACGTTCCCCATTGCCCCCAAGACAAGTGTATGAGTATGTATGGAATATAGATTGACAGGTTCGTAATTACTCCTAAAGAAAAAGTGTATGAGTGTGTATGGAATATAGATTGATATCTTTGTGATTCATGGCTGCGTATTAGTCTTTCCGTGTCTTTAACGAAAAACTACACTTACCAACCAACATGAGCTGTAGCGAAGTAAGATGTAGCCAAAAAGATGCGGCCATATTAGAGGGTGAATCTCCCCGCACTGGAAGTCCTGTGCTCCAAAGCTCTTGTTCAACCGTCACTACGCTAGACAACACCGTATCAGCCAACTTCTCACTCCTGTTTACACAGGGCTCTATACACGCCAAGTAATTAACACTAACAATAAAGCTTCGTAAATGGCTTTATCATTTGGTTCCGGGATAGTCTTAAAGCGTAACAACGCCAGGAGTAGCCAGAAAGAGGCGCAGCATGGAAAGCCTGTGTCCAATCGGTCGAGTGTGCTCCTCGGTATTCTAAGACCACCGTGATTGTCATTTGTGTCCTCCGGTACACAACGCTGAATAATTTACACTACGTATACACCAATTCTATTTTTAACAAAGGCCTTTTCATTAGAAATGTGTCCTCCAGATCTTCTCATAGGTTGTCATCTTCTCCCACATGTATGACCCTAGATGGTTCATCTTGCTTGGGCTTGTATTTGTACAAAGGCCCTAAGGATGTCCTTTCACATCGCCTTCATGCTAAGACGGATAGTGTCAGTCCGACGGAGAACTTGGTGTACAGAGACACCAAAATCAGCATTACATGGTGAAATAATGCATAGTGCTATGTGGCCTGGATCTTATATAGTTGTCTCTCACTGTGCCACCCCAGCCTTGCATAAGAAATCCATTAAAACCACTACCTTCGCCGTGCAGATGTCATGGCATGTTCTACAACAATGCTGTTCTGTGCAATTAACGCATGTGTTCAAAGATCCAAGAAGCATACACGCAAATATCCGACAAAATTTGACTGAGCCCGCACGTATACGTCAACCTGTTATAAATTCACGAACGTGTTGCATAAAAGACAGTAATAAAGTTTTCAGTCTTGTAGATGTATATACGTCTGCGATCTTCAGGCAGACCTTTAAACCAACACCGAACCCTGCCAACGAAAATGATGTTATTGTTTGTAGATTTAGAGACGTGAAGATGACCTGCGTTGTTCCTCCAGAAATCTGTCACCTCTGGTTATGTTAGTGCGAACGTTGATGCCGTGTAACGGCTAAATACAGAGTGAAGATGCACTGCTGTGTCCATTCCACTGTAAAACACTGTGAGTTGTCTGTTCCACCGAGATGAATATCTTCATGTTAGTGACAAAAACGTTTTGTATCAGCTAACTTCTTTATTTATTCTACCTAAGATTTCAGAATGCATTCTTGCATTCACTGGCACGGCTGTTTCGCGTGTGCGCTCTTCAACATTCCAAAGATCTAATCTACGAAAAGGCATCATGTTCCCTTAAACCACAAAACGAATGGGACCTGTTGCTATACGTAGGCTTTGTCAGCCTCAAGAGGAAATACGATATACTAATGGTGTCGATGACCACGCAAAAGATGTACACCAATAATCCGATCATAGATTCATAAAACTGACTTGACGTTCTTGGGGCTGTTCAAACTACTAAGCTCTTTTGGGTACTTTTGAGGCATAATTACACAAATTGTGCATGTTTGTTTTTGGAGGATTTCACTCTCGTCAATAAGTATTCAATTCTATTAATGGAAAAGACCATGGGCGGATTCCACACTTAAGTCAAAAATACGATCTTAAAGCTTACATTTGGGCTTTAGAAATTAAAATTTGTCCCCTTCATCAATTTTATCTTAAGACGAAGGTATCCAATTTTGAAATTACCGGTACCAAAAATTAAACATCATGCAGAATTTTGGAATTTTGTCAAAAAGGGCTTTGTGGAACCGGTCCCATGTCCATACTAACGTAAGAGTTTGAAGTTGTATTACCGCTATCAGACTGTGCCTGAGCGTTGAGACTTCAGGGTTACCTCAAAAACATCAGAAGCAATTCAGTTCTAAGAAAACAATTTGTATACATGTTTGTGATATATGAATAGCAGCAAATATATCACCTGCTGTCAAATTTGTCAATGTTCATGCGTTATCGGAAATCAGCTATCGAGCGTATGGCTCATTACCTGTTTAACTTCGTCATAATTTTGTCAGCAAAAGTAAACTTCCCGACAAATATCAGCTTCAGTTTAAGTCAAGAGTCAGAAAGAGTCGGCCTTGTCAGAGGTTGAAGTTACCTTTACGGGAACATTTATTTGTCCTTATGTGTTCTAGAACAACTGTGTCGACAGCTTGATCCGTTCTACACAGAGCTCTGGACACAATTAATAATTTACACTACTTGTATAGTGACCCTATTCTTTAACAAAAGGCTTTTGTTTGCAAACGATTCCACTCCTTGTAGGTTGCCAATTTCTGGCCCCTGGGTCTTGTGCACTGTTATGTTTTTCTTTTTTATTGCTGTTTGGATGTGCAGTTTATTTTAAAATGACATTTTACACCTTTACATGCCCAAACATGTAGAATATACAGTACACCTATATTGTTGTCATGTGAAACATGTGCAGTAAAACTCATTCTAGACTGCTGTAAGGAAAGACAATTTCTGTTCAATGGACAAATATACCAGCAAACTGATTGAGAAATAATGGGTTCGCATTTAGGCCCAATATTAGCGGATATTAATATGTCAGAATTAGAAGAGAATGCTGTTGATGAGTTAATCAACACCGGTATAATCAAACACTATACGAGATATGCGGACGATTCTTTATTGTTATTTAAATCTGAAAACATTGACCCTTCGTCACAAAAAAATAGACTCCTTTGATCCGCTGTTATAAATTACCTCTGAACATTTTGTTGATCTTAATTCTGCACACCTCTAGTATCTAAACATTAATAGTAAAGGCATATATATGTGCAGAAAATTTACTCACACAGAACTTTTCAGCAGACATGACAGCTTTGAACCATGGCACTGCTTGGATTCGCCCCCTCAATAATCGGGCTAAGAAACTCTCCAGCAACACATGGTTTGTCAGAGAAGAACTTTAGAAAATCCAAGAATTTATGACATGGAACTATTTCCCTTTACTTTTAACTATTAAAGTTATGAAAAAAAGTATCGCATTCTGACAGAAACACAAACATCACATACGGATGGCAACCTCGTTAAAAGATTGGTGAGTGTGCCCTATTTAGGCAAACACTGTTCATACCTAATCAGAAAATCCGTCTCTAAATTCCATCGGCTTGTAACTAGGGATGTTATCATTACGTACAACTCCCGACATGCCCGACGTATATCTTCATTTGTACCTTACAGAGTTTTACTAGAAACTCAAAGCTATGTAGAATATCAATTCACTTGTCCTCGTTGTGGGCACAGATACATAGGTAAAACAGAATGATGTTTGCTACGCAATTTAACAGCAATAGCGAAATTCATAATCATAATGAGCAATGCTCCAACTTTCAGCAAATCTTTGGCTTTAGCTATCAAACGTAATACACCTGAATTAAACCATTGCATCAAAGGTTCTAAAGAATTGTACGTTTTTAAAGAACTGCAAACAGTATATGTAAGGAAGACTGATCCCACGGTAATCGGAGACCCCTTTGTCACCGTGCAACGATGCCCAGCTGGTAGCAATACCGAAAGTTCCGGACGAGCCAATAAGAGCAGGAGACAGAACAGAACACAACCCCATTCTGACGGGTAGAATACTGGACCCAGATTCCCGAGGAAGCTAAGCAGAACAGCCATACAAAGGAGGAAAGGTGGTGCTTCAGAGAACAGTGGCTCTCTCAAACAGAACCGATAATAACCCGGTTCCCCCAAAGGTTATTAACCTGTCTTCAGTTATCTTAGATGGATATTAAAATGATATCTTGAAAATGGGGCTTCATTTTACACCGACCCCTGACTCTAATCCGGATAATGTTTCAAAAGACATCCGGGATTTCAATCGCAAGCTTAGAATGTGTGAGTTAATGCACACATCTGATAACTGACCGCAACCATCTGAATCGGATGATTCTTTAGTCAGAAATAGATCATATTTCAGACCCAGAATCAAATAATGATCATTTGGAAACATTTTTAGAAAATTTAAATAACATACCTCTCAAACCTTTCAAAAAACCTTATTCTTACATAACATCCGTTCAGAAATGTGCGATTAGAATTCCATCAATAACAATCTAGATATACAGATATAAAAGAAGCTGACAAAGGTAAAGCGGTTATTATTATTGTTATTGTGAATAAAGACTACTATAAACAAAGAATTCTGGAAATTCTGAAACTGACAATTAAGAGTTCACATTAAGAATCTAAATGCTGATCCAGAAAACAACAACATTTTTACAAGCCTTCGGAATTTAGTACTAAAACATCAACACCTTCTCACTAAACAGGAAAGAAAACATTCAACTCAGTTTGAGTCTAACACTAGTAACTTTTATGGTCTACCAATATTCACAGATCCGAAGTTTCGATATCCAGTCACTTTAACAAAAACTTCATTATGAATTGCATTAAGTTTATTTTAAACAACAATTCCTTCGGTTTTAATGACAAATATTACATGCAAACTCAAGGAAGTGCAATGGTTACTTAAATGGCCCGGCTTTTGCAACACTAGTTCTGGGTTATTTAGAGACCAGGTTATGACAAAATATCCTTAACCTATGGAGATAATTTCAGAAAATTATTTAAAGAAAAATGGCGCAGATATTTGGACGATTGTTTTATTTTCTGGCCCTCCAGTGCTGGCGCCATTGAACCTCTACATGATATACTCAACACCCTGTATTAGCAAATTGTATTCACCATTGATGTCAGCGATCTCAGTATACCAGACAAAAAATTAGGAAAAGTGTAATTACAGATATTTTTACAAAACCTACCGACACTCCACTTTATCTTCATTTTAGCTCCAACCATGCTAGACATACATGGCAATACACAAGTCTGTACTTAATGGAGACCCAGTTGTTCGTAATGAACGGCTTTTGAGTTTAACACTGTCGTAATTTCTTGGGGGTACCCAGCATGTCTCATGCATCAGGGATAAAGAACGCCACCTCTCAACCCATCAGAGGATTTAAAAAAATGTCCCAATAAACCGACCAACACAAAAAAATTATAACCCTTGTAACTACCTACAATCCTAACAATAATAATTTACATCCGATTGTAATTAATACATCTCCAATATTAAATAATACCGACAGAATGAAAGATATAATATCAAAATCAGGCATTATTAACAGCAAACGGCAAGCCCCTAACTCAAGGGAAATGTTAACTCGAGCTCGCTTCTCTGACAATCCGTGTAATGCACAAGTCACTAAATGTAACAAACCTAGATGTATCGTGGATGGCTATGGCATTAAGTGTAATACGTCATGTGAAATTTGTAATAAAGTGCCTTATTTGTTCCAGTTGTTGTAAAAAAAATGCATTGCCTAAATTACAGATCTGCGATCTAGGCTGACTGTTCATAGGCAACAAATCAATAATGAAAACCTTTGTTTTCTCCCCCTTAGCCGTCATATCAGGCAATCTGCTATTCCTGTTTCGCCACCATTTGATGTCTTCCCTTTACAAAGTACCACATGAAAACCAAGTTTTGATGGATCTGAAAAAAATTCTATTTAATGAAAAATACAAACCTGTGTTAAATGAAAATCGCCTTCCCTAATTCATATTTAACATATGAAACTGTATATTAGACTTATCTTGACCTGTTTGCCAGGCTTAACAGTTCTCTTTGTAATGTATTGTATTGTATTGTATTGTATTGTATTGTATTGTATAACAGTTCTCTTTGTATTGTATTGTATTGTATTGTATTGTATTGTACCAGGATTATCCTATTTGCTCTCTCAATTGTGTTAACCGTAAACTATTAAATTCAAGTCAGTACTCGACGCTTCTGGTTTCGTGTTATTAAACGACCACTGTTGTCTAGTATCCACTGACCATGTACTGTATATAATCATGACTTTACCCTGCTGACACTCGGTATCCCTGATGAGAACGAAAGTTCGAAACTGCAGTTGGAATACAACGATGTACAAATTTGAGGTTTCGTTTGTTTGTTCTTATACCTATTCTCCATATAACATTTTACACGTATTATATATATTCATGATTGTACACCCCTCCCCTCCCTAAACCGGCCCGGATAGCACAGTTGGTAGAGCGTCGTCGTAGAGTTGGTACCGGGACCGGTAGATCCAGGATCAATCCTTGATCGAGTCACACCTAAGACTTTAAAAGAGGAAGTTGTAACTTCCTCGCTTGGCGTTCAGCATGAAGGGGATAGTGCAACGACTGGTTGACCTGTATCAGTATAATGGCTCGGGCGGGGCGGCTTACTTGCCTTCGGTAAGTCGTCTCAGTGAAGCAGCACTAAATAAAAGAGCGGTGGAAATCCGTCCTGCTACAAGGAGGCACGTTACACGTACTTGTACCCTAAAGATTCCTTCGTCGTCATATGACTGAAAAATTGTTGAGTACGACGTTAAACCCCAAGCACTCACTCACTCACTCCCTCCCCTCCCTAACTTTTAACTCTGGCTTGAACTATACATTTCATTTCTATTTTCCTCAGTATATTATGCAATACCTCTTATACAAACTTAATATGATGTAATTCACGCTCAACCATTCATTCCTGTCTGCTGACTTACCATGCTTTGTTTGGTCCTGATACGTGCATGCATTGTATACCTACGCAGCTACATGTATATAAGGTTATGTATTCTTTGCTGTACTTATTTTCTAATGATGGCACAAATATAGTGACCAAAATATAGATTAATAATAAGACTTCAATATTCGGAGTTACTTTCTTTCTATTTTATGGAGTTGAAATGGCCCAGTGAAATGGAAAGCTCAAGAAAATCATTCATCTCACATTACAATGTATTACCACTTAAATTATT